>NW_027640382.1:0-1200000 GCF_949752795.1 Hyperoodon ampullatus | reverse complement strand
GTTTTAGAAACCTTTCACCATCAGAGGGTGTCCATTCTCTAGGTTTCCCATACATGTTATAACTGTAGTGATATTCCCTTCTACCTGGAGAGTTGGGAACCATGGAATGGGTGCCAGGTATTATTGCTTTAAACGGTCTGCATTTTCTCACCCAATCTCACCAATCCTCTCAGTCCCAAGTGAACAGCCTTATGCCACATCCAGCTGTCGTTGTAGATAGGGTCATTCCAAGTTTCATCAGAACCCCTGAAGGTATTGTGTAAGAATTTCACTGTTTCTTTGTTTTGTTTTGAAATTCCTTTTTATAGTGGGTTTGAGCTCATTCTCACTGCCGTGTTTATGTCATTCTAGACACACTTGTTTCCCTTATGGAGACATATCAATACATAGGTTTTAAGATCCTTACTAGTCAGATATATTTCTCTGTGGGGAATAGGGGTGTTGAGTCCCATTCACTGAGGAAGGAGTCGGGCTTGTCTCTTCTGTATTTGGATTATGGAACGGTACCTGTGTTAATATCAAACTCTGGTTTTGTGTGTATCCCCACCTCTCCTTCCCCCTTAAGCAAGCATAAGAGTGTTTCCTAAATCTGAGACTCTGTTCTCTTTCCTAATTCAGTTCATATGTAGCCAGGTTTACATTCCCTTCATAAGTGATATCTTATATCAGAATGCACCATGGCCCTTGTCATAATAATGCTCCATGACCCCTGTCATCACAATGCTCCATTCCCTGGTTATCACAATGCTCCATGTCCCTTGTCATAACAATTCTCCACGTACTTGTCATCACAATGCTACATGACACTTCTCATCACAAAGTTACATGCTCGTTTCATCACAATTCTCCATGCACTTGTCATTGCAATGTTCCATGACCCCTGTCATAGGAAGCTCCAAGTGTTTGTCATCACAATGCTTCACGACTTTATCATCAAAATTCTCAATGGCACTTTTCATCACAATGTTCCGTACCCTTGTCATCACAATGCTCCTTGCCCTTGTCATCACAATGTTCCATGACCCCTGTCATCACAATGCTTCATGCCCCTTGTCATTACAGTGCTCCATGATGCTCGTCATCACAATTACCCAAGGTCTTCTCATCACAATGCTCCACGGCTTTGCCATCACAATGCTCCATGCCCTGGTCATCTCAAAGCTCAATGTCCCTTGTCCTCACAATTCTCCACGTCCTTGTCATCACAATGCTCCATGGCACTTCTCATCACAAAGTTATATGCTCTTGTCATAACAATACTCCATGCACTTGTCATCGCAATGCTCCATGACCCCTGTCATAGGAAGCTCCATGTGCTTGTCATCAAAATGTTTCACGACATGGACATTAAAATTATCAATGGCCCTTGTCATCTCAATGCTCCATGCGCTTATCATCACAATGCTCCTTTACCTTTGTCACAACAATCCTCCATGACACTTGGCATCACAATGCTCCGTGCTATTGTCATCACAGTGGAACATGACATATGTCATCACAATGCTCCCTGACACCTGTCTTCACAATACTCCATGACCTTGTCATCACAATGCTCCATGCCCTTGTCATCACAAAGTGCCATGCCCACTGTCATCAAAATAATCCATGAAACTTGTCAGACCAAAGCTCCATGCCAACTTTCATCACAATGCTCCATGAACCCTGTCATCTCAATGCACCATGCCCAACATCATAATGCTTCATGCTCTTGTCATCACAATGAAATCAAAATGCTCCATGACCTCTGTCATCACAATGCTCCAAACCCTTGTGATCACAATGTTCCATAACACTTGTCATCACAATACCCCATGACGCTACTCATCACAATTATCCATGGACTTCTCATCACAATGCACCATGACATTTGTCATCACAATGCCCAATACACATGTCATCACAATGCTCCCTGACTCTTGCCATCAGTATGCTCCCTGAACCCTTTCATGACAAGGCTCCATGCCTTTTTCATCACAATGATCCATGCCATTTTCATCACAATGCTCCAAGACCCCTGTAATCACAATGCTCCATGCCCTTGTCATCACAAAGCTCCATGATGCATGTCATCAGAATGCTCCATGGCCTTCTCATCACAATGCTCCATGCCCTTGTCATCACAATGCTCCAAGACCCCTGTAATCACAATGGTCCATGCCCCTTTTCATCAGAATGCTCCATGAGACTTGTCATCACAAGGCTCCATGGTCTTCTCATCACAATGCTCCAGGACATTGTCATCAAAATGCCCCATTCCCTTATCATCACAATGCTCCATGACCCCTGTCATCACAATACTCCATGAACATTTTCAGCCCAATGCTCCATGACCTTCTCATCACAATGCTCCATGACCAATATCATCACAATGCTCCATGACCACAGTCATCACAACGCTCAATATCACCTGACAACACAATGATCCGGGACTCTTGTCATCACAATGCTCCATTCCCTAGTCATCACAATGCTCCATGACCCCTGTCATCACAATACTCCATGAACATTTTCAGCCCAATGCTCCATGACACTTGTCATCACAATGATGCATGCCCTTGTCATCCCAATGCTCCATGACCCCTGTAATCACAATGCTCCGTGACGCTTGTGATCACAGTGCTCCATGACACCTGTCATCACAATGCTCCATGCCTTTGTCAGCAAAATGCTACATGACCTTGTCATTACAATGTTCTATGCACTTGTCATCACAATACTCCATTACCATTGCCATCACAATCCTCCATGAACCTTGGGATCACATTGCTCCATGCCCTTGTCATCACAATGCTCCATGCTCCTTGAAATCAAAATGATCCATGACCTCTGTCATCACAATGCTCCAAACCCTTGTGATCACAATGTTCCATAACACTTGTCATCACAATGCTCCATGATGCCTGTCATCACAATACTCCATGCCCTTTTCATCACAATGCTCCATGACCTTTGTCATCACAATTCTCGATACACTTGTCATCACAATGCTCCCTGACACTTGTCGTCAGAATGCTCCTTGAACCCTGTCACAAAAAGGGTCCATGCCTTTTTCATCAAAATGCACCATGCCGTTTTCATCCCAATGCTCCATGCCATTGTCATCAAAATACTCCACAAGCTTGTCATCAGAATGCTCCATGTCCCTTGTCATCACAATTTTCCATGCACTTCTCAGCACAATGCTCCCTGACCCTTGTCATCACAATGCTCCAAGCCATTGTCATCACAATGCTCCATTACCTTTGTCATCAGAATCCTCCATGACACTTGGCATCACAATGCTCCATGGCATTGTCATCACAATGGGCCATTACATATGTCATCACAATGCTCCCTGACACCTGGCTTCACAATAATGAATGACCTGGTCATCACAATGCTCCATGCCCTTGTCATCACAATGCGCCATTCCAACTGTCATCGCAATAAGCCATGAAACTTATTAGACCAATGCTCCTTGCCCTTGTCATCACAATGCCCCATGCCCTTGTTATCACAATGCTCCATGACCCCTGTCATCACAATGCTCCGTGACTCCAGTCATCACAAGGCTTCATGACCTTTGTCATCACAATGGTCCATGCCCTTGTCATCAACAGTCTCTGTGACCATTTTAACCACAATGCTTCATGAACATTTCATCACAATGCTCTTTGACTCTTGTCATCAAAATGCTCTATGCCTTTCTCAGCACAATGCTCCATGACCCTTGTCATCACAATGCTCCATGCGCTTGTCAGCACAATGCTCCATGACCCATGTCATCACAATGCACCATGCGCTTGTCGTCACAGTGCTCCACAATCTTGTCATCACAATGCTCCATAAACCTTGTCATCACAATGCTCCATGCACTTCAAATCAAAATGCTCTCTCACCACTGATATCACAATGTTACATCACTATTCATCACAATACTCCCTCAACCCTGTCATCACAATGTTCCATGACTCCTGTCATCACAATGCTACATGCAGTTATCATCACAATGTTTGATGATCCCTGACATCACAATGTTCCATAACCCCTGTCATCAAAATGCTCCATGAGCCTTTTCATCAAAATGCTCCATGACCCCTAACATCACAATGTTACATAACGCCTCTCATCAAAATGTTCCATGACACTTTTCATTAAATCGGTCCATGACAATGTCATCACAATGTTCCCTGCCCTTCTTATCACAATGCACCACGCCCTTGTCATCAAAATGCTCCATGACCTTTGTCATCACAAAGCTCCATGACCCTTGGCATCACAATGCTCCATGCCATTGTCATCACAATACTCCATGAAACCTCTCATCACATTGTTCCATGCAATTGTCATCAAAAAGCTCCATGGTGCTTGTCATCACACTGCTCGATGCCCTTCTCATCACAATGCTCCATGCCCTTGTCATTACAAACCTCCATGACCCATGTATCACTGTGTTCCGTGCCCTTGTCATCACAATGCTCCATGCCCACTCTCATCACAATAATCCATGAAACTTTTCAGACAAATGTTCCATGCCCTTGTCATCACAATGCTCCATTACCCCTGTCATAACAATGCTCCATGACCCCTGCCATCACAACGTTCCACGACCTTGTCATCACAAGGCTCCATGACCCTTGTCATCACAATGCTCCAAGACCCCTGTAATGACAATGCTCCATGCCCTTGTCATCACAAAGCTCAATGACGCATGTCATCAGAATGCTCCATGGCCTTCTCATCACAATGCTCCTTGCCCTTGTCATCACAATGCTCCAAGACCCCTGTAATCACAATGCTCCATGCCTCTTTTCATCTCAATGCTCCATGAACGCTGTCATCACAATGCACCATGCCCATCACCATAATGCTTCAAGCTATTGTCATCACAATGAAATCAAAATGCTCCATGACCTCTGTCATCACAATGCTCCAAACCCTTGTGATCACAATGTTCCATAAAACTTATCATCACAACACCCCATGATGCTCATCATCAAAATTATCCATGGTCTTCTCATCACAATGCTCCATGAACTTTGTCATCACAATGCTCAATACACTTGTCATCACAATGCTTCATGACACTTGTCGTCAGTATGCTCCTAGAACCCTGTCATGACAAGGCTTCATGCCTTTTTCATAACAATGATCCATGCCAATTTCATCACAATACTCCATGCCCTTGTCAGCACAAATCTCCATGACGCATGTCATCAGAATGCTCCATGGCCTTCTCATCACAATACTCCATGCCCTTGTCATCACAATGCTCCAAGACCCCTGTAATCACAATGCTCCATGCCACTTTTCATCAGAATGTTCCATGAGAATTGTCATCACAAGGCTCCATGGACTTCCCATCACAATGCTCCAGGTCCTTGTCATCACAGTGCTCAATTCCCTTGTCATTACAATGCTCCATGACCCCTGTCATCACAATACTCCATGAACATTTTCAGCCCAATGCTTCATGACCTTCTCATCACAATGCTCCATGACCCATATCATCACAATCCTCCATGACCACTGTCATCACAACACTCCATGACCCCTGACAACACAATGATCCGGGACTCTTGTCAACACAATGCTCCATTCCCTAGTCATCACAATGCTCCATGACCCCTGTCATCACAATACTCCATGAACATTTTCAGCCCAATGCTCCATGACACTTGTCATCACAATGATGCATGCCCTTGTCATCCCAATGCTCCATGACCCCTGTAATCACAATGCTCCGTGACGCTTATCATCACAGTGCTCCATGACCCTTATCATCACAATTCTCCATGCCTGTGTCATCAAAATCCTACATGACCTTGTCATCACAATGCTCCATGAGCTTGTCATCACAATACTCCATTACCATTTTCATCACAATCCTCCATGAACCTTGGGATCACATTGCTCCATGCCCTTGTCATCACAATGCTCCATGCTCCTTGAAATCAAAATGGTCCATGACCTCTGTCATCACAATGCTCCAACCCCTTGTGATCACAATGTTCCATAACACTTGTCATCACAACACTCCATGATGACTGTCATGACAATACTCCATGCACTTGTCGTCACAATGCTCCATGACCTTTGTCATCACAATTCTCAATACACTTGTCATCACAATGCTCCCTGACACTTGTCGTCAGAATACTCCTTGAACACTGTCATGAAAATGCTCCATGCCTTTTTCATAAGAATGCTCCATGCCCTTTTCATCACAACGCTCCATGTCATTGTCATCACAATACTCCACAAGCTTGTCATCACAATGCTCCCTGATCATTGTCTTCAGAATGCTCCATGACACCTGTCATCAAAATGCTCCATACCCCTTGTCATTACAGTGTTCCATGACGCTCGTCATCACAATTATCCATGGTCTTCTCATCACAATGCTCCACGGTCTTGCCATCACAATGCTCCATGCCTTGGTCATCACGATGCTCCATGTCCTCAGTCATCACAATGTTCCATGACCCCTGTCATCACAATGCTCCATACCCCTTGTAATTATAGTGCTCCATGACGCTCGTCATCACAATTATCCATGGTCTTCTCATCACAATGCTCCACGGTCTTGCCATCACAATGCTCTATGCCCTGGTCATCACAATGCTCCATGTCCCCTGTCATCACAATTCTCCACGTTCTTGGCATCACTATGCTCCATGATACTTCTCATCACAGTGTTACATGTTTTGTCATCACAATTCTCTATGCACTTGTCATCGTAATGCTCCATGACCCCTGTCATAGCAAGCTCCATGTGATTGTCATCACAATGCTTCATGAACATGTCATCAAAATTCTCAATGGCCCTTGTTATCACAATGCGCCATGACCCTTGTCATCACAATGCTCCAAGCCCTTGTCATCAAAATGCTCCATTACCTTTGTCATCACAATCCTCCATGACACTTGGCATCACAATGCTACATTCCATTGTCATTGCAATAGACCATGACATATGTCATCACAATGCTCCCTGACACCCTTCTTCACAATACTCCATGACCTTCTCATCACAATGCTCCATGCCCTTGTCATCACAATGCGCCATGCCCACTGTCATCACAATAATCCATGAAACTTGTCAGAAAAATGCTCCATGACCCTGTCATCACAATGCTCCATGCCCTTTCATCACAATGCTCTATGACCCCTGTCATCACAATGCTCCGTGACTACAGTCATCACAATGCTTCATGACCTTTGTCATCACAATGGTCCATGCCCTCGTCATCACAAGGCTCTGTGACCTTTGTGACCACAACACTCCATGAACATTTCATCACAATGCTCGGTGACCCTTGTCATCACAATGCTCCATGCCTTTGTCAGCACATTACTCCATGACACATGGCATCAAATGTGCCATGCACTTGTCATCACAATGCTCCACATCGTTGTCATCACAATGCTCCATAAACCTTGTCATCACAATGCTCCATGCGTTTGTCAGCACAATGTTCCATGACCCATGTCATCACAATGTGCCCTGTGTTTCTCATCACAATGCTCCACAGCCTTGTCATCACAATGCTCCATGCACCTCTCATCAAAATGCTCTCTCACCACTGATATCACAATGTTCCATCACTAGTCAACACAATACTCCCTCCACCCTGTCATCCCAATGTTCCATGACCCTTGTCACAACAATGCTACATGCTCTTATCATCACAATGCTCCATGACCCCTGACATCACAATGTTCCATAACCCCTGTCATCACAATGCTCCATGACCCTTTTCATCACAATGCTCCATGACCCCTAACATCACAATGTTCCATAAACACTGTCATCAAAATGTTCCATGACCCTTTTCATCCAATTGCTCCATGACCCTGTCATCACAATGCTCCCTGCCCTTCTCATCACAATGCACCACGCTCTTGTCATCAAAATGCTCCATGGCCTATGTCATCACAAAGCTCCATGACCCTTGGAATCACAATGTTCCATGCCATTGTCATCACAAACCTCCATGAAACCTCTCATCACATTGCTCCATGCCGTTGTCATCACAAAGCTCCATGACGCTTGTCATCACAATGCTCCATGCCCTTGTCATTGCAATCCTCCATGACACATGTATCACAGTGTTCCGTGCCCTTGCCTTCACAATGCTCCATGCTCACTCTCATCACAATAATCCATGAAACTTTTCAGACCAATGCTCCATGCCCTTGTCATCACAATGCTCCATTACACCTGTCATAACAATGCTCCATGACCCCTGCCATCACAATGTTCTACGGCCTTGTCATCACAAGACTCCATGGCCCTTGTCATCACAATACTCCAAGACCCCTGTAATCACAATGCTCCATGCCCATGTCATCACAAAGCTCCCTGACCCATGTCATCAGAATGCTCCATGGCCTTCTCATCACAATACTCCATGCCCTTGTCACCACAATGCTCCAAGACCCTTGTTATTACAATGATCCATGCCTCTTTTCATCTCAATGCTCCATGAACCCTGTCATCACAATGCACCATGCCCATCATCATAATGCTTCATGCTAATGTCATCACAATGAAATCAAAATTCTCCATGACCTCTCTCATCACAATGCTCCAAACCCTTGTGATCACAATGTTCCATAACACTTGTCATCACAACGCCCCATGACGTTGGTCATCACAATTATCCATGGACTTCTCATCACAATGCTCCATGACCTTTGTCATCACAATTCTCAATACACTTGTCATCACAATGCTCCCTGACACTTGTCATCAGTATGCTCATTGAACCCTGTCATGACAAGTCTCCATGCCTTTTTCATCACAATGATCCATGCCCTTTTCATCACAATGCTCCATGCCATTGTCATCACAATACTCCACAAGCTTGTCATCAGAATGCTCCGTGACCCTTGTCATCTCAATGATCCATGACCCCTGTCATCACAATGCTCCATGACACCTGTCATCACAATGCTCCATGCCCCTTGTACTTACAGTGCTCCATGATGTTCGTCATCACAATTATCCATGGTCTTCTCATCACAGTGCTCCACGCTCTTGCCATCACAATGCTCCATGCCCTGGTCATCACAATGATCCATGTCCCCAGTCATCACAATGCTCCTTGACCCTGTCATCACAATGCTCCATACCGCTTGTCATTACAGTGCTCCATGACACTCGTAATCACAATTGTCCATGGTCTTCTCATCACAATGCTCCACGCCCTTGTCATCAAAATGCTCCATGACACTTGTCATCACAATGCTCCATGACCACTGTCATAACAATGCTCCATGACCCCTGTCATCACAAGGCTCCATACCACTTGTCATTACAGTGCTCCATGACGCTCCTCATCACAATTATCCATGGTCTTCTCATCACAATGCTCCACGGTCTTGCCATCACAGTGCTCCATGCCTTGGGCATCACAATGCTCCATGTCCCCGGTCATCACAATGCTCCATGACCACTGTCATCACAGTGCTCTATACCCCCTGTCATTACAGTGCTCCATGACAGTCGTCATCACAATTATCCATGATCTTCTCATCACAGTGCTCCACGAACTTGCCATCACAAGGCTCCATGCCCTGGTCATCACAATGCTCCATGTCCCCAGTCATCACAATGCTCCATGACCCCTCTCATCACAATGCTCCATACCCCTTGTCATTACAGTGCTCCATGACGCTCGTCATCACAATTATCCATGGTCTTCTCATCACAGTGCTCCACGGTCTTGCCATCACAATGCTCCATGCCCTGGTCATCACAATGCTCCATGTCCCCTGTCATCACAATTCTCCACGTTCTTGGCATCACTATGCTCCATGATACTTCTCATCACAGTGTTACATATTTTGTCATCACAATTCTCTATGCACTTGTCATCGCAATGCTCCATGACCCCTGTCATAGCAAGCTCCATGTGATTGTCATCACAATGCTTCATGAACATGTCATCAAAATTCTCAATGGCCCTTGTTATCACAATGCTCCATGACCCTTGTCATCACAATGCTCCAAGCCCTTGTCATCAAAATGCTCCATTACGTTTGTCATCACAATCCTCCATGACACTTG
Source organism: Hyperoodon ampullatus (assembly GCF_949752795.1). Classification (NCBI taxonomy): domain Eukaryota; kingdom Metazoa; phylum Chordata; class Mammalia; order Artiodactyla; family Ziphiidae; genus Hyperoodon; species Hyperoodon ampullatus. The sequence continues at coordinate 1,189,946 of NW_027640382.1, read as the reverse complement.
GCATCAAAATGCTACATTCCATTGTCATTGCAATAGACCATGACATATGTCATCACAATGCTCCCTGACACCCTTCTTCACAATACTCCATGACCTTCTCATCACAATGCTCCATGCCCTTGTCATCACAATGCGCCATGCCCACTGTCATCACAATAATCCCTGAAACTTGTCAAACCAATGCAACATGCCCCTGTCATCACAATGCTCCATGCCCTTTCATCACAATGCTCTATGACCCCTGTCATCACAATGCTCCGTGACTACAGTCATCACAATGCTTCATGACCTTTGTCATCACAATGGTCCATGCCCTCGTCATCACAAGGCTCTGTGACCTTTGTGACCACAACACTCCATGAACATTTCATCACAATGCTCGGTGACCCTTGTCATCACAATGCTCCATGCCTTTGTCAGCACATTACTCCATGACACATGGCATCAAATGTGCCATGCACATGTCATCACAATGCTCCACATCGTTGTCATCACAATGCTCCATAAACCTTGTCATCACAATGCTCCATGCGTTTGTCAGCACAATGTTCCATGACCCATGTCATCACAATGTGCCCTGCGTTTCTCATCACAATGCTCCACAGCCTTGTCATCACAATGCTCCATGCACCTCTCATCAAAATGCTCTCTCACCACTGATATCACAATGTTCCATCACTAGTCAACACAATACTCCCTCCACCCTGTCATCCCAATGTTCCATGACCCTTGTCACAACAATGCTACATGCTCTTATCATCACAATGCTCCATGACCCCTGACATCACAATGTTCCATAACCCCTGTCATCACAATGCTCCATGACCCTTTTCATCACAATGCTCCATGACCCCTAACATCACAATGTTCCATAAACACTGTCATCAAAATGTTCCATGACCCTTTTCATCCAATTGCTCCATGACCCTGTCATCACAATGCTCCCTGCCCTTCTCATCACAATGCACCACGCCCTTGTCTTCAAAATGCTCCATGGCCTATGTCATCACAAAGCTCCATGACCCTTGGAATCACAATGCTCCATGCCATTGTCATCACAAACCTCCATGAAACCTCTCATCACATTGCTCCATGCCGTTGTCATCACAAAGCTCCATGACGCTTGTCATCACAATGTTCCATGCCCTAGTCATTGCAATCCTCCATGACACATGTATCACAGTGTTCCGTGCCCTTGCCATCACAATGCTCCATGCTCACTCTCATCACAATAATCCATGAAACTTTTCAGACCAATGCTCCATGCCCTTGTCATCACAATGCTCCATTACACCTGTCATAACAATGCTCCATGACCCCTGCCATCACAATGTTCTACGGCCTTGTCATCACAAGACTCCATGGCCCTTGTCATCACAATGCTCCAAGAACCCTGTAATCACAATGCTCCATGCCCATGTCATCACAAAGCTCCCTGACGCATGTCATCAGAATGCTCCATGGCCTTCTCATCACAATACTCCATGCCCTTGTCATCAGAATGCTCCAAGACCCTTGTTATTACAATGATCCATGCCTCTTTGCATCTCAATGCTCCATGAACCCTGTCATCACAATGCACCATGCCCATCATCATAATGCTTCATGCTATTGTCATCACAATGAAATCAAAATTCTCCATGACCTCTCTCATCACAATGCTCCAAACCCTTGTGATCACAATGTTCCATAACACTTGTCATCACAACGCCCCATGACGCTGGTCATCACAATTATCCATGGACTTCTCATCACAATGCTCTATGACCTTTGTCATCACAATTCTCAATACACTTGTCATCACAATGCTCCCTGACACTTGTCATCAGTATGCTCATTGAACCCTGTCATGACAAGTCTCCATGCCTTTTTCATCACAATGATCCATGCCCTTTTCATCACAATGCTTCATGCCATTGTCATCACAATACTCCACAAGCTTGTCATCAGAATGCTCCGTGACCCTTGTCATCTCAATGATCCATGACCCCTGTCATCACAATGCTCCATGACACCTGTCATCACAATGCTCCATGCCCCTTGTCCTTACAGTGCTCCATGATGTTCGTCATCACAATTATCCATGGTCTTCTCATCACAGTGCTCCACGGTCTAGCCATCACAATGCTCCATGCTCTGGTCATCACAATGCTCCATGTCCCCAGTCATCACAATGCTCCATGACCCCTGTCATCACAATGCTCCATACTGCTTGTCATTACAGTGCTCCATGACACTCGTAATCACAATTGTTCATGGTCTTCTCATCACAATGCTCCACGCCCTTGTCATCAAAATGCTCCATGACACTTGTCATCACAATGCTCCATGACCACTGGCATAACAATGCTCCATGACCCCTGTCATCACAAGGCTTCATACCACTTGTCATTACAGTGCTCCATGACGCTCCTCATCACAATTATCCATGGTCTTCTCATCACAATGCTCCACGGTCTTGCCATCACAGTGCTCCATGCCTTGGGCATCACAATGCTCCATGTCCCCGGTCATCACAATGCTCCATGACCACTGTCATCACAGTGCTCTATACCCCTTGTCATTACAGTGCTCCATGACCCTCGTCATCACAATTATCCATGGTCTTCTCATCACAATGCTCCACGATCTTGCCATCGCAATGCTCCATGACCTGGTCATCACAATGCTCCATGTCCTCTGTCATCACAATTCTCCACGATCTTGGCATCACTATGCTCCATGACACTTCTCATCACAGTGTTACATGCTTTGTTATCACAATTCTCTATGCACTTGTCATCGCAATGCTCCATGACCCCGTCATAGCAAGCTCCATGTGCTTGTCATCACAATACTCCATGCCCTTGTCGTCCAAATTCTCCATGACCTTTGTCATCACAATGCTCCCTGACACTTGTCGTCAGAATGCTCCGTGAAAATTGTCATGAAAAGGCTCCATGTCTTTTTCATCACAATGCCCCATGCCATTTTCATCAAAATGCTCCATGTCATTGTCATCAAAATACTCCACAAGCTTGTCATCAGAATGCTCCATGAACCTTGTCATCACAATGCTCCATGACCCCTGTTATCACAATGCTCCATACCCCTTGTCATTACAGTGCTCCATGACGCTCATCATCACAATTATCCATGGTCTTCTCATCACAATGCTCCACGGTCTTGCCATCACAATACTCCATGCCCTGGTCATCACAATGCTCCATGTCCCCTGTCATCACAATTCTCCACGTTCTTGGCATCACTGTGCTCCATGATGCTTTTCATCACAGTGTTAAATGCTTTGTCATCACAATTCTCTATGCACTTGTCATCGCAATGCTCCATGATCCCTGTCACAGCAAGCTCCATGTGATTGTCATCACAATGCTTCATGAACATGTCATCAAAATTCTCAATGGCCCTTGTTATCACAATGCTCCATGACCCTTGTCATCACAATGCCCCAAGCGCTTGTCATCAAAATGCTCCATTACCTTTGTCATCACAATCCTCCATGACACTTGGCATCACAATGCTCCATTCCATTGTCATCGCAATGGACCATGACATATGTCATCACAATGCTCCCTGACACCCTTCTTCACAATACTCCATGACCTTCTCATCACAATGCTCCATGCCCTTGTCATCACAATGCGCCATGCCCACTGTCATCACAATAATCCCTGAAACTTGTCAAACCAATGCAACATGCCCCTGTCCTCACAATGCTCCATGCCCTTTCATCACAATGCTCTATGACCCCTGTCATCACAATGCTCCGTGACTCCAGTCATCACAATGCTTCATGACCTTTGTCATCACAATGGTCCATGCCCTCGTCATCACAAGGCTCTGTGACCTTTGTCACCACAGCGCTCCATGAACATTTCATCACAATGCTCGGTGACCCTTGTCCTCCCAATGCTCAATGCCTTTGTTAGCACAATACTCCATGACCCATGGCATCACAATGTGCCATGCGCTTGTCATCACAATGCTCCACATCTTTGTCATCACAATGCTCCATAAACCTTGTCATCACACTGCTCCATGCACTTCTCATCAAAATGCTCTCTCACCACTGATATCACAATGTTCCATCACTAGTCAACACAATACTCCCTCACCCCTGTCATCACAATATTCCATGACCCTTGTCACAACAATGCTACATGCCTTTACCATCACAATGCTCCATTCCCCTGAAATCACAATGTTCCATAACCCCTGTCATCACAATGCTCCCTGCCCTTCACAACAGAATGCACCACACCCTTGTCATCAAAATGCTCCATGACCTTTGTCATCACAAAGCTCAATGACCCTTGTCATCACAATGCTGCATGCCATTGTCATCACAATGCTCCATGAACCCTCTCATCACATTGTTCCATGCCCTTGTCATCACAGGCTCCATGATGCTTTTCATCACAATGCTCGATGCCATTCTTATCACAATGCTCCATGCGCTTGTCATTACAATCCTCCATGACCCATGTATCACAGTGTTCCATGCCCTTGTCATCACAATGCTCCTTGCCCCCTCTCATCACAATAATCCATGAAACTTTTCAGACCAATGCTCCATGCCCTTGTCATCACAATGCTCCATTACCCCTGTCATAACAATGCTCCATGACCCCTGCCATCACAATGTTCCACAGCCTTGTCATCACAAGGCTCCATGACCCTTGTCATCACAATGCCCCAAGACCCCTGTAATCACAATGCTCCATGCCCTTGTCATCACAAAGCTCCATGACGCATGTCAACAGAATGCTCCATGGCCTTCTCATTCACGATGTTCCATGCCTTTGTCATCACAATGCTCCAAGACTCCTGTAATCACAATGCTCCATGCCCCTTTTCATCTCAATGCTCCATGAACCCTGTCATCACAATGCACCATGCCCATCATCATAATGCTTCAGGCTATTGTCATCACAATGAAACCAAAATGCTCCATGACCTCTGTCATCACAATGCTCCAAATCCTTGTGATCAATATGTTCCATAACACTTATCATCACAACGCCCCATGACGCTCGTCATCACAATTATCCATGGTCTTCTCATCACAATGCTCCATGACCTTTGTCATCACAATACTCAATACCCTTGTCATCACAATGCTCCCTGACACTTGTTGTCAGTTTTCTCCTTGAACCCTGTCATGACAAGGCTCCATGCCTTTTTCATCACAATGATCCATGCCCTTTTCATCACACTGCTCCAAGACTGCTGTAATCACAATGCTCCATGCCCTTGTCATCACAAAGCTCCATGATGCATGTCATCAGAACGCTCCATGGCCTTCTCATCCCAATGCTCCATGCCCTTGTCATCACAATGCTCCAAGACCCCTGTAATCACAATGCTCCATGGCACTTTTCATCAGAATGCTCCATGAGACTTGTCATCACAAGGCTCCATGGTCTTCTCATCACAGTGCTCCAGTACCTTGTCATCACAATGCTCCATGACCCCTGTCATCACAGTACTCCATGGACATTTTCAGCCCAATGCTCCATGACCTTCTCATCACAATGCGCCATGACCCCTGTCATCACAATGCTCCATGACCACTGTCATCACAACGCTCCATGAACCCTGACAACACAATGATCCGGGACTCTTGTCATTAAAATGCTCCATGACCATTGTCATCACAATGATCCATGCGCTTGTCATCCCAATGCTCCATGACCCGTGTAATCACTATGCTCCATGATGCTTGTCATCACAGTGCTCCATGAACCTTGTCATCATAATGCTCCTTGCCTTTGTCAACAAAATGGTACATAATCTTGTCATCACAATTCTCCATGCGCTTGTCATCACAATCCTCCATGACCATTGGGATCACATTGCTTCATGCCCTTGCCATCTCTCTCTTGCCTTTCTGGTTTTTACAGATATTCGGATGTCCCTTTTGACCGGTGGAAAGTGACAATTCTTTGTTGTGTGGATTTGTATTGCGCGCTTGCTTGATTGGCCAAAAAGGGTGTATGCATTTTCTTCTGAATATATTCAGGAGAAAAGGCATACGCCCTTTTTGGCCAAGTGCATCTCTGTCCAAGTTGGGATGCTTTTCCTGTGCTTTAAAGGCGATTCCAATTTACCTCTTGAAATATGTTTTGTGCAATTCTGCGTCATTTTCAAGGCCGCTTCATTTCCTTCCCTCAACAGATTTTTGGAAGTGAGTAGTCCTTTATAAGTCTGCAGGTTTGTGAATTGCTGTGCCCCTGAGCTCCAATTTTCAAATCCCATCTTTGTGAGCTGGCCGCAAATCCACAATTTTGCTTCAGGACCTATAAATGTTCCAGGGGTGGCTATATTGGTTCCCTGTTGGTGGCTGAGGCTTTGGTTAATTCTTCTTCCTGCCGGGAAATTAGAGTGACATGTGCCCGTCCAAATGCCTACATCTACTCTCTGATTGGTTCTCCCTCTTCCCTTTCATCCTCTGCACAATTAGCAAACTGTGCGAACCAGGAGGTTATAGGGGCTGACTCTCCTAAGTTGGGACATTGATAGTAAAGCAGTTGGAATGCCAAAGTGGAGCACAAGGAGAGGAAAAATTAGGAGAGTTTTAGAAACCTTTCGCCATCACAGGGTGTCCATTTTCTAGGTTTCCCATACATGTTATAATTGTAGTGATATTCCCTTCTACCTGGAGATTTCGGACACATGGAATGGTGGCATGCATTACTACTTTAAAAGGTCTGCATTTTCTCTCCCAATCTCACCAGTCCTCTCAGTCCCAAGTGTCCAGCCTTATGTCTCATCCAGCTGTCTTTGCAGATAGGGTCATTCCAGGTTTCATCAGAACCCCTGAAGGAATTGTGTAAGAATTTCGCTGTTTTTGGGGTTTTTTTTGAAATTCATTTTTATAATGGGGTTGAGCTGATTTTCACTGACGTGTTTATGCCAGTCTAGACACAATTGATTCCCTTACGGAGACATATCAATACATAGGTTTTAAGATTCTTAGTAGTCAGATATATTCCTCTGTGGGGCATAGGGGTGTTGAGTCCCGTTCACTGAGGAAGGTGTAGGTCTTGTCTATTCTGTATTTGGTTTATGGAATGGTACCTGTGCTAATATCAAACTCTGGTTTTATGCATCACCCCACCTCTCCTTTCCCCTGAAGCAGGCATAAGAGATTTTTGCTAAATGTGAGACTCTGTTCTCTTTCCTAATTCAGTTCATGTGTTGTGATATTGACATTCCCTCTATAAGTCATATCTTATGATAAGATTCTTTTTCTGCGTGACTAATTTCCCTTAAAATCATCATACGTAAATCCACTCATTATGCTGCTACTGGCCTTATATACATTGATTTCATGTCTGAGTGATATTCCGTTGTACAAAATTACCACAAGTTCTTTATGCATTTCTCTTTTTCCTGGGATATTTTAGGTGTACCAAAGTTGAGGTTCTTGTATGCAGAGCAGCCCTAAACTTTGGGGTACCTGTGTCTTATTGACATTTAGTCTTCCCAAGTTATATGTCCATGAGTTAAAGTCCCCTTGCTCCGGGGCTTTGTATTTTAGATGTTTTAAAAGCAGCATACACTTCTTCAGAGTGCCTCTTGGATATTTATACCCCACCCATCAGCGTGACTAGGCTCCCTGTTTTCCATGGCCTCTCCTGCATTTCTGGTTTGTACACATTTTTTGGATGGCCTTTCTGAGCAGTGGAAATTGAGACTTCTTTGTTGTGCGGATTTGCATTTCCCTCTTGCTTGGTTGGCCAAAAACTCTGCATGTGTTTTTTTCCTGAAGATATTCACGAAAAAAACGCATACACCCTTTTGCCCAACCGCATCATTTTAGAAATTCTGCTGCTTTTCATATGCTTTAAATGTGAGTACAATCTACCTTTTGAAATCTGTTTCCTGCAATTCTGCCTCTCATTCAGATCCTCTTCGTTGCCTTACCTGAATATATTTTTGGACGTTGGTTATCATTTATATCTTTGCAGGTCTTTGAATTGTCTGCTCCTGAGCTCCATTTTGCAACTCGCTTTTTTTGTGAGCTGGCCGCCAAACCATTGGATTACTTCTGGCCCTATTCTGGTTCTGGGGAGGCAGGCTGAGCCTTTGGTTAATTCTTCTTCCTAATGGGAAATTAGAGTGACATGTGCCTGTCAAAACTCCTACAGCTAATCTCTCATTGGTTCCCCCTCTTCCCATTTATCCTCTGCACAAATTGCAAACTGTGTGAAGCAGGAGGTTAAAGGTGCTGATTCTCCAAGTGGGGAGATTGTTAGTAATGTGGGTGGAATGGCGAACCCCAGCACCAGGAGATCAAAAATGAGGTGCATTTTAGACACCTTTCCTGAGCACACGGTGTACATTCATCTCGGTTTCCCGGGCATGGTTTCGCTGTCAGAAGATTCCCTTGAACCTGCAGATTTGGGACCCATGGAATGGGTACCAGACAGTATTACTTTAAAAGGTCTGCATTTCCTCACCCAGCCTCTCTAACATCTCTTAGCGTGCATAGCTTCCAGCCTTATATAATCATCCTGCTGTGGGTCTACATGTGTTCAATCCATGTTACATCGTAGCCCTTCAACAAAAGTTGTAAGAATTTTTGTCTGTCTCACTGTTTTTATAAATAGTTTTAAATTTATTTTTATATTGGTTGCAGCTGATTTTCAAAGCTCTGTTTTTTGCTGCTGTACATCCACTTGATTCATGTACTGTGAGACAACAATAACTTCTTTTTCAGATGCTTACCAGTCATATGTATTATTTTCCAGTGACTTGAGTGGGCTGAGTGCAGTTCTTTGAGGTACCGTGTAGGCCTTGTCAGTTATTCAATTTGGTACTTGGAATGGTATCTTTGCTAATTTCAACCTCCTGGATAATACCTCACCATTCCCCACCTTTCCCATTTAGCAGCCTTATGTCTATTTTCTACATATTTGACTATGTTTCTGTTTTGTAATTTATTTCATGTGTAGCCATTTTTGATTCCACCTTTAAGTGACATCTTATGATATGTGTCTTTTTCTTTCTGACATATGTCACTTAGAATGATCGTATGTAACTCCTCCAGAGTTGTTACAACTGGCCTTATTTCATTGATTTCTGGATGAGTAATATTCCACTCTACATAAGTACCCCATCTCTTTTATCCATTTTATCCTTCCAGGGACATTTAGGTTATATCCAAGTTGAGGCCCTTTTTAACAGAGAGGTGGTAAACGTTCGGGTGCCTGTTTTCTGTCGATTTTTGTTTTTCCCAAGGTACACGCCCATGAGTGCAAGTGCCCTATGCTCTGTAGCTCATTTTTTAGATGTTTTAGCAAACACAATACACTTCTCCAGAGTGGCCGTTGGCAAATTACATTTCCACTATCAACCTCACAGGGCTCCCTTTTCTCCTTGCCCTGTCCTGCATTTCTGGTGTTTACACTTTATGTGGATGGCCCTTCTGACTGATGTGAAGTGATACATTTTGTGATATTGATTTCCAGTGCCCACCTGTTTGGTTGGATAAAAAGTGTGTATGGCCTTTACTTGAATATATTCAGAAAAAATGCATACACCCTTTTTGGCCAACTGCATCATTGGCGATGTTCAGCCCCTTTTCTTGTGCTTTAATGGGGAGTCCTTTCTACCTCTTCAAATCTGTTTCCTGCCACTCTCCCTTGCTTACAAGTCCTTTTCTGTGACTTACCTCAAGACATTTTTCGACGATAGATATTTTCAACTCTGCAGTTTCATGAATTTTAGTGCCCCTGAGTTCCATTTGTCAACTTGTGTTTTTGGAAACTGGACACAAAACAGCGGGATTTCCTCTAGCCCTATTCTCTTTCCGTGGGCAATTCTAGCCTTTGATGAATTTGTGTTCTGGATTGGAAATTAGAGTGGCATGTGCCTGTCCGAACACCTAAGACTTGTCTCTAAATTTTTCTCATCCTTCCGCTTCATCCTCTGGACAAATTCCAAACTGTGTGCAACAGGATGTTGACGGTGCTGATATCCCCAAGTGAGGAGATTGTTAGCAAATATGCTGGAGGGTTGAACCCGAGCACCAGGCGATGAGGAGATGAGGTGCCTTTTCCAAACTCTTTCCGATCAAACGGTGTACCATCCTCTAGGTGTGACAGGCATGTTTTAGCTGTAGGAAGGGTCCCGTGCATGTAAGGAGAACACCAGGGATTTTTTCAAATCAGTGCCTCCCCGAACCCCAAACTGGCGAATTTTTAAGCTACGGCTACACGTATGTCCTTTAAGGGCCTTGGGAAATAGGCAGAGCCCAAACTTTAGATGACTGAAATCTTCAGGGTCAGAAGCGCTCACCATCGGCCTTGCTTAGGTTACATTTTATCTGTCATTGATAGATGATGTCAATAAAAAATATCTATTCTTTTGAAGATTATTTCCCCGTATAGGTTATTGCAAAATATTCAGTGTAGTACCCTGTGCTATACAGTAGTTCCTTGTTGATGAACTTTTTTTTTTTTTTTGTGGTATGCGGGCCTCTCATTGTTGTGGCCTCTCCCGTTGAGGAGCACAGGCTCCAGATGCGGAGGCTCAGCGGCCCTGGCTCACAGGTCCAGCCGCTCCGCGGCATGTGGGATCTTCCTGGACCGGGGCACGAACCCATGTCCCCAGCATCGGCAGGCGGACTCTCAACCACTGCGCCACCAGGGAAGCCCGATGATCTATTTTATACATAGCAGTGTGTATGTGTTAATCCCAAACTGTTAATTTATCCCTTCTCCTACCTTTCCCCTTTGGTAATAATAAATTATAAGATTTTATACTTCTCAGAAATGGGGGAGCTGAAAGAGAGGTATCATTTTCAATGGAAAAGCATTCAAAACAAGATTGAAGCTTCAGCCAAGAGTATTCGATGTACATCCATGGAAATAAATCACTTCATTTCTCTAATGTTGACCTGACAAATAAGACAGACATCTTCACTGAACTTGCTTATAGGAAAGTGATGGAAATATCAAATGTAAGTCTTAGAAACATCTTATTTTACCCGAACATTATACACTGCTCTATGTTAACTACAGTTTGGCTCACACATCTGTTCATTGAAGTTACAATGTTCTCAATTTCTGTTACTGATCCTCCAGAGTGGACCCCAACAGGAGTCCCCGTGCCCAGTGTTATTGGAGCCAACAGATCAAGACTGAGTTTGGTTCAGAAGCAAAGGAAACATTATTTTGAAAACAGAATGGAGAGGTGAGAGCGTGCACTCCTCCATGGGCTGTGGGCTGGGCTGCTGTGTAGGGTCCCCGGCAGCGTCAGTGGGAGGGAGGGGATGGAGCTCTCGAGGACTGCGTTGGCTGCAGCTCAGGCTCTATGCCGCGGAGTCTGCATGGGACCCCGCTAGCTGAGGTGTCGACCCAGCCATTCTGCACTAGGAAATCGGGTCTGAAGTGTCGGGTGTGGGACCTCTGCATGCGGAACCCTAGGAGCACGTGAAATTAGACAAAGCACAAAGGAAAAACAGGTTAGACTTTATTTTATTGCCCAGATTCTCTTTTTATCTCCCAGGAATTTTTAATGAACGTTGCCGGAGATGAACACCTCCTCTGCTTTTTGTTCCGTTCCTTATTCTTGGGGTGTTGAGGGTGCAGACCCCTCTTTTGTAACTGCTTCATGCTGTGGTGGGAGCCCTGATACATGTGGGGAGGGGCAAAACGTCTCCACACCAGCCTCCTGGTGAGGTTGATTGTCCCAAGGCCTCCTGCCTCACTTCTCGTCCGCCTGAGCACCAGCATTGGAAGTGTTACAGATTCTAATGACCTTTAAGGGTCCAGGAAAGAGAGGCACAGAGATGCTGCATTGGCAGGTTTCACCCCACCCCACATATGTTCGGCGACCTTAGGCTGACAGTTTTTGTCAGACTAGATGCTCTGACGAGTAGTCTGTGCTTTCTTTAATTAGGTCCCTGAATTAATGTACAAACAGCACCATGTGTCAGAGCCCTGCCCGCGCAACTCCCAGACAGTCTAGGGTCAGTGGTGATCCAGGACCATGACGTCCACTGAGTCAACGGCCTTTAGAAGTAGCCAGCAGTCCAGCCGGTCATATTGGCCACCATCACCGCGGTGTCTGTAGGGTTTTCTATGGTGAAAGCGTGATATACGTTTCCCCCACCAAGCTTATTAGCTCCCCTCTGGGTGCAGTAAGTCCTGCAAGCAGTAGTCTGCTCTTTCGGGGCACAGTCTTGTCGTTTTCTGAGAGAAACTCCAGGTCAAGTGATGGTCACACGAGTCATCTTGGGGGCCCGTTGCCCCCGTTTATCTCTCTGGAGGTTGGAGTTGGAGGGCCTCCTCACTCGAGGTCAGTGTGTCCACACAGAGACCCCTGCAACTTCAGGGAATGATGGGTGGTTAGGATCACCACGTGGGGTCCTTTTTCCTTAGGAGGGAGCTGGCCTTGCGGGCTGATGATTTCCAGCTTTTTAGATACCCCAGTATCCTGGCCTGATGAGTCGGTGGGCAAAGCCCTTGGTGAACATAGTTTATCATACCTGAAGAGCATTCTTGTGTTGCTCCATTTCAAGTGGTCCCAGTTTTTGCACTAAGGCTCCGAGGGCGATTAACCTTTGACCGGGTATGTAAAGGTCAAAGGGTTTAGCTAAATTAGGGAGTTCCTGGGCAAGGGTCTGTATTGACTGCTTTTTCCATTCTTGAAAGGCTGCTTCTGGATTCTATTCAAAAGGATCATCATCTTTTCATGTCAGTGTTTCATGTAGAGGCCCAGCTATTAGACTGTAGTTAGGGATCCAGATGCAGAAAACCTTGGCCTCCCCAGGAACCCCTAAGCTGTCTTCTAGTTTTAGAAGAGGTAAGGCTGCAAATGGCTTCTTCCCTATCCTGGGATGCGTTTCTCCGAATATCTGTGAGAATGAAGCCCAGGCATGTCACCTTAGCCTGGGATATTTGAGCGTTTTTCTTGGACACCTTCTATCCTTTCTTGGCTAGGTAGTTCAGAGGCGTCTTTAGTAGGCCTGGCGATCAGAATGTCATCTGCATATTGAAGGAGGGTTCCCTTTTACAGAGGTTGAACTTTTAGGTCTTTAGAGGACATTTCCCCAATGATGGTGTGGGGATTTTTGAACCATTGGGGCAGGACGGACCAGCATTATTGCTTTTGTTGCATGTTGTGTCCTGCCACTCACAAGCCAAAAATTCTTGTGACTCTGAGATGAATGGAATACAGAAGAAGGCATCATTGAAGTCTAATACAGAATGCCATGGCCTGGTGGAAGGTAGAATGACCAGCAGGGAGTAGGAAATAGGAGCTACTGGATGTATATCCTCGGTGGCTTCACTGACTGTCCTGATATCCTTTACCAGGTCTCCAGCAGCCCATGGGGCTCTCGTGGTCAGGGCAATCTCAGGATATGGAGCTCACCTGGGCTGCACCCCTACCCCACAGCCCACGGGGCTCTCGTGGTCAAGTCCCTCCCAGGGTATGGAGCTCACCTCTGCAGCTACCCAGCAGCCCATTGGGCTCTCCTACTCAGGCCCTTCCCAGGATACAGAGCTCCCCTGGGCAGGTACCCTAGCAGGGCTGGACACACAGGAACTGTGCACATAGCCCACCTTGCAGAGAACCCCCTGCTCACCTGTCGCTCACAGATGACACAGAATACCTCAGAGCAGGACTTGAACTAACAAACAGCAGTTCTGACAGGTCTGTGACCATGGCTATCACTCTCTGCAGGCTCTTTCTGCCTGGTCTTCCAGACACTTCCACTGCAGCCAGGGCACCAGGCCTCTGTCTCCACCCACCATCACTCCTCTCTCTGACTCCTGGGTTCCTCTCATTAGGATAGGGTCTTCTTGAAGTTGTTATCCACTCATGGACCAGATAAAATGATAAGAAAACAAGCTGCAGCTGCAGCCCCTTGTCTATCCTGACTCTCAAGAGCCCACACCTGTTCCTAGGGCCTGGCCCATTTAGCAAGTTTCATTTTCTGCAACAGTGAGCCCCTGAGGGGTGAGAATTGGCTGATTTTGGCAGCCTGAAACTGCCTGCCAGCCCTCCACAGGTGTGCCTGGGTTGAGGGCAATATAAACAGCTCTCCAGTGAGCGACAGCCCTTGTAGCTGTGACTGACGCCATATTCTCTGGCCCGTAGGCAGTGCCGGGGCTGTGCTGGTGGGAGGGATTGAGGGGCCGTGGCTTAGTGGGTGGCCCAGTGTGAGTGGGGCTCTGCTGGTCTTTCTGCAGGAGTTGCCAGGCTGCCACCTGCTAAAGAAGAGGATGTGTCACCGATACCTGCCACTGGAATTTCTCCCCAGGCAGAGGTGAGGAAGTAAAAAAGCAGTGGGGGCCGTGGCAGGAGGGGTATCTCAGGCCGGGAAATGGAAAGCTTCCAGAAGAGCATCTGTGGCCAGGACCATCCTGACTGGCCTGCAGGCACCAAGTCGGCCTGTGTGCTGTCGCTGGTGTGGCTCCACAGCCCTTCCTCTAGGCTTGCAAGTTCTTGTACATATTCAGGTGTTTTAACTGGAAAGGGTGGGAAGAGTTCAGCTGCAGCAGGACTGGGGCTCAGCTCACGTTTACTCACAGATGCCTTGGCACGGTCCCCCAGCTTTGCAATGAGGACCCTCCTTGCTTGGGGGGTGGGCTGCTGGCTGTATGGGAGATGATTCCCCATCTCTGACCAATTTCAGAATTGTTCACCGCTGGAACAAGTGCCCTGATAGGGTTTTCCTCTATCTGGTGGGTTCAGTTTTATTTTTTCTTTTTTGGTTCATGTTAGATTTTATTCCTCTTTTATGTATTTATAGATATAAGCATGGAAATAATTCATTCATATAAATACATGTGTGTGAATGGAAGAACTTATTCCTCTATTATTTTTAAATTTTAATTTTTTAAATTTTGAAATTTAATTTTATTTATTTTTTATACAGCAGGTTATTATTAGTTATGTATTTTATGCATATACATGTATACAGGTCAATCCCAATCTCCCAACTCATCCCAACACCACCACCCCATGGCTTCCCACACTTGGTGTCCATACGAGTGTTCTCTACCTCTGTCTCTATTTCTTCCCTGCAAACCAGTTCATCTGTACCATTTTTCTAGGTTCCACATATATGCATTAATATACAATATTTGTTTGTCTCTTTCTGACTTACTTCATTCTGTATAACAGTCTCTAGATCCATCGACGTCTCTACAAATGACCCAGTTTCATTCCTTCTTATGGCTGAGTAATATTCCATTTTATATATGTACCACATCTTTATCCATTCATCTGTCTGTGGGTATTTAGGTTGTTTCCATTACCTGGCTATCGTAAATAGTGCTGAAATCAGCATTGTGGTGAATGTGCCTTTTTGATTTATGGTTTTCTCTGGGTATATGCCCAGAAGTGGGATTGCTGGATCATATGGTAATTCTATTTTTGTTTTTTTAAGGAAACTCCATAATGTTCTCCATCGTGACTGTATCAATTTACATTTCCACCACTAGTGGAAGAGGGATCCTTTTGTCCACACCCTACCCAGAATTCGTTGTTTGTATATTTTCTGATGATGCCGATTCTAACAGGTGTGAGGTGATACCTCATTGTAGTTTTGATTTGCATTTCTCTAATAATTAGTGATGTTGAGAAGCTTTTCATGTGCGTCTTGGCCATCTCTGTGTCTTCTTTGAAGAAACGTCTCTTTAGATCTTCTGCCCATTTTTGTATTGGGTTGTTTGTTTTTTTAATATTAAGCTGCATGGGCTCTTTATATATATTGGAGATTAAACCTTTGTCCATTGATTCGTTTGCAAATATTTTCGCCCATTCTGAGGGATGCTTTTTGCCATTCCCGTTTTTTTAACAAAAAAAGAAAGAAAGAAAAAGAAGCAGAACACTAATGTGTGTAAAATATGCCTTTTGAAACTGTCGTTTTGAAATATGGACGTCCATTGAATTTTTTGGTCCATATATGAACCGAGGATTTGTTTTCAGGGCAGGTGTCATTTACAGGCCTGCAATGATTTTGAATATCAACTGACCATTAGCGCTGGGATTAAAGCTGCTGTTGTGTGAAACGGCCACAAGGTGGCAGCAGTTCTCCCTTACCAAATCTGGTTACTGGGGCAACAGAGCCTCAATGGAAGTCATGTTCTAGATTGGAATTTAGAATGGAATGTGCCAGGAGAAAGCCCCTCAAGTTTGTCTCACTACTTCTTGTTCGTGTTTTTAATTTAATTTTTTATTTTTTATTACAGCAAATTTGATTACAATGTTTGGCTTGTTGTAGGTGTGGAAGATATGGTTCTTTTACACATACACATATGTCTGTTCTTCCTGGGATCCTTTTCCCATGTACCTTATGACAGAATGTTGAGTAGTCTTCTCTTGGTATTCTGTAGGTCTTTGGTGATTATATATGTCACCTGTGTTTGTATATGTCTGTTAACCCCAATATCATAATGAAACCAATCCTCACACCTTTCCATTGGTGAACCATAAGTTTGTTGAATGAATCTGTGATTGCCCTTCTCCGTGGAAATATCTGCCCTGGTATCCATTTTTCGGTCACACCTATAAGAGATATGATATGATATGTGTCTTTCACTTTCTGACTTACTACAAGTCACGTGATTACCTCTAGACACACCTACGGTGCTGCAAATGGCATTGTGTCCTTTTATTCCTTGGCTTCTATTCTGCCTTAGCGAGGTCCATTTTCAACAATGTGATTCCCTGAGGGCTGAGGGTTAGCTGACATGGATAGCCTGACCCTGCCGGCTGGCCTCCCCTGGTGTGCCTGGGTTGAGGTCAATATAAACAGCGCTGCAGGCAGCAATAGCCCCTGAATCTGTGCCTGACTCCATATTCTCTGCCCCGTCAGCAGTCTCGGGGCTGTGCTGGTGTGAGGGAGTGAGGGGCCACGGCTTTGTGGGTGGCCCGGTGTGAGTGGGTCTCTGCTGTACTTTCTGCAGGAGTTGCCAGGCTGCCACCTGTAAAGAAGAGGATGTGTCACCCATACCTTCCGCTGGAATTTCTCTCCAGACAGAGGTGAGGAAGGAAAAAAGCAGTGGGGGCAGGGACAGGAGGGGTATCTCAGGCAGGGCTATGGAAAAGTTCCAGAAGAGTGCCCAAGGTCAGGACCATCCTGGCTGGCCTGCAGGCACCAAGTTGGCCTGCGTGCTGTCGCTGGTGTGGCTCCACGCCCCTTCCTCTAGGCTTTCAACACCTTGTACATATTCAGGTGTTTCACCTGGGAAGGGTGGGAAAAGTTCAGCAGCAGCTGGCCTGGGGCTCAGCTCACGGTTACTCACAGATATCTCGGCATTGCCGCCAGCTTTGCAATGAGGAAGCTCTTTGCGTAGGAGTGGGCTGCTGCCTGTATGGGAGATGATTCCCCACCTCTGACCAATTTCAGTATTGTTTACCGCTGGAGCAAGTGCCCTGATAGGGTTTTCCTCTGTCTAACTCGTGGGTTCAAGTTTTTTTTTTTTTTTCTTTTTTGGTTCAAGTTAGATTTTATTCCTCTTTTATGTATTTATAGATATAAGCATGGAAATAATTCATTCATATAAATACATCTGTGTGAAGGGAAGAACTTTTTTCTGTTTTATTTTTAAATTTTATTTCTTAAAATTTTGAAATTTAATTTTATTTATTTTTTTATACAGCAGGTCTTTATTATTTATGTATTTTATGCATATACATGTATACAGGTCAATCCCAATCTCCCAACTCATCCCACCACCACCTCCCCATGGCTTCCCACACTTGGTGTCCATACGTGTTTTCTCTACCTCTGTGTCTCTATTTCTTCCCTGCAAACCAGTTCATCTGTACCATTTTTCTAGGTTCCACATATATGCATTAATATACAATATTTGTTTTTCTCTTTCTGACTTACTTCATTCTGTATGACAGTCTCTAGATCCATCGACGTCTCTACAAATGACCCAGTTTCATTCCTTCTAATGTCTGAGTAATATTCCATTTTATATATGTACCACATGTTTATCCATTCGTCTGTCTGTGGGTACTTAGGTTGCTTCCATTACCTGGCTATCGTAAATAGTGCTGAAATGAGCATTGTGGTGAATGTGCCTTTTTGATTTATGGTTTTCTCTGGGTATATGCCCAGAAGTGGAATTGCTGGATCATATGCTAATTCTATTTCTAGTTTTTTTAAGGAAACTCCATACTTTTCTCCATTGTGACTGTATCAATTTACATTTTCACCACTAGTGGAAGAGGGATCCTTTTGTCCACACCCTCCCCAGAATTCGTTGTTTGTAGATTTTCTGATGATGCCGATTCTAACAGGTGTGAGGTGATACCTCATTGTAGTTTTGATTTGCATTTCTCTAATAATTAGTGATGTTGAGCAGCTTTTCATGTGCGTCTTGGCCATCTCTGTGTCTTCTTTGAAGAAACGTCTCTTTAGATCTTCTGCCCATTTTTGTATTGGGTTGTTTGTTTTTTAAATATTAAGCAGCATGAGCTCTTTATATATATTGGAGATTAAACCTTTGTCCATTGATTCGTTTGCAAATATTTTCGCCCATTCTGAGGGATGCTTCTTGCCATTCCCGTTTTTTTAACAAAAAAAGAAAGAAAGAAAAAGAAGCAGAACACTAATGTGTGTAAAATATGCCTTTTGAAACTGTCGTTTTGAAATATGGACGTCCTTTGAAATTTTTGGTCGATATATGAAACAAGGATTTTTTTCCAGGGCAGGTGTCATTTACAGGCCTGCAATGATTTTGAATATCAACTCACCATTAGCGCTGGGATTAAGCTGCTGTTTTGTGAAACGGCCACAAGATGGCAGCAG
Source organism: Hyperoodon ampullatus (assembly GCF_949752795.1). Classification (NCBI taxonomy): domain Eukaryota; kingdom Metazoa; phylum Chordata; class Mammalia; order Artiodactyla; family Ziphiidae; genus Hyperoodon; species Hyperoodon ampullatus. Next base: position 1,171,159 of record NW_027640382.1, on the reverse strand, counting down.
TTCTCTCTTACCAAATCTGGTTACTGGGGCAACAGAGCCTCAATGGAAGTCATGTTCTAGATTGGAATTTAGAATGGAATGTGCCAGGAGAAAGCCCCTCAAGTTTGTCTCACTACTTCTTGTTCGTGTTTTTAATTTAATTTTTTTTATTTTTTATTACAGCAAATTTGATTACAATGTTTGGCTTGTTGTAGGTGTGGAAGATGTGGTTCTTTTACACATACACATATGTCTGTTCTTCCTGGGATCCTTTTCCCATGTACCTTATGACAGAATGTTGAGTAGTCTTCTCTTGGTATTCTGTAGGTCTTTGGTGATTATATATGTCACCTGTGTTTGTATATGTCTGTTAACCCCAATATCATAATGAAACCAATCCTCACACCTTTCCATTGGTGAACCATAAGTTTGTTGAATGAATCTGTGATTGCCCTTCTGCGTGGAAATATCTGCCCTGGTATCCATTTTTCGGTCACACCTATAAGAGATATGATATGATATGTGTCTTTCACTTTCTGACTTACTACAAGTCACGTGATTACCTCTAGACACACCTAAGGTGCTGCAAATGGCATTGTGTCCTTTTATTCCTTGGCTTCTATTCTGCCTTAGTGAGGTCCATTTTCAACAATGTGATTCCCTGAGGGCTGAGGATTAGCTGACCTGGGTAGCCTGACCCTGCTGGCCGGCCCTCCCCTGGTGTGCCTGGTTTGAGGTCAATATAAACAGCGCTGCAGGCAGAAATAGCCCCTGAAGCTGTGCCTGACTCCATATTCTCTGCCCCGTCAGCAGTGTCGGGGCTGTGCTAATGGGAGGGAGTGAGGGGCCATGGCTTTGTGGGTGGCCGGTGTGAGTGGGTCTCTGCTGGAATTTCTGCAGGAGTTGCCAGGCTTCCACCTGTAAAGAAGAGGATGTGTCACCCATACATTCCGCTGGAATTTCTCTCCGGAAATAGGTGAGGAAGGAAAAAAGCAGTGGGGGCCGGGAAAGGAGGGGTATCTCAGGCAGGGCAATGGAAAGCTTCCAGAAGAGCGCCCAGGGCCAGGACCATCCTGGCTGGCCTGCAGGCACCAAGTTGGCCTGCGTGCTGTCGCTGGTGTGGCTCCACGGCCCTTCCTCTAGGCTTTCAAGCCCTTGTACATATTCAGGTGTTTTACCTGGGAAGGGTGGGAAAAGTTCAACAGCAGCTGGCCTGGGGCTCAGCTCACGGTTACTCACAGATGCCTCGGCATGGCCCCCCGCTTTGCAATGAGGACGCTCCTTGCGTAGGAGTGCCCTGCTGGCTCTAAGGGAGATGATTCCCCACCTCTGACCAATTTCAGAATTGTTTACCGCTGGAGCAAGTGCCCTGATAGGGTTTTCCTCTGTCTAACTCGTGGGTTCAGGTTTTTTTTTTTCTTTTTTGGTTCAAGTTAGATTTTATTCCTCTTTTATGTATTTATAGATATAAGCATGGAAATAATTCATTCATATAAATACATCTGTGTGAAGGGAAGAACTTTTTTCTGTTTTATTTTTAAATTTGATTTTTAAAAATTTTGAAATTTAATTTTATTTATTTTTTATACAGCAGGTTATTATTAGTTATGTATTTTATTCATATACATGTATACAGGTCAATCCCAGTCTCCCAACTCATCCCAACACCACCTCCCCATGGCTTCCCACACTTGGTGTCCATACGTGTGTTCTCTACCTCTGTGTCTCTATTTCTTCCCTGCAAACCAGTTCATCTGTACCATATTTCTAGGTTCCACATATATGCATTAATATACAATATTTGTTTGTCTCTTTCTGACTTACTTCATTCTGTATGACAGTCTCTAGATCCATCGACGTCTCTACAAATGACCCAATTTCATTCCTTCTTATGGCTGAGTAATATTCCATTTTATATATGTACCACATCTTTAATCATTCGTCTGTCTGTGTTGATTTAGGTTGCTTCCATTACCTGGCTACTGTAAATAGTGCTGAAATGAGCATTGTGGTGAATGTGCCTTTTTGATTTATGGTTTTATCTGGGTATATGCCCAGAAGTGGGATTGCTGGATCATATGGTAATTCTATTTCTAGCTTTTTTTAAGGAAACTCCATACTGTTCTCCATAGTGACTGTATCAATTTACATTTCCACCAATAGTGGAAGAGGGATCCTTTTGTCCACACCCTCCCCAGAATTCGTTGTTTGTAGATTATCTGATGATGCCAATTGTAACAGGTGTGAGGTGATACCTCATTGTAGTTTTGATTTTCATTTCTCTAATAATTAGTGATGTTGAGCAGCTTTTCATGTGCGTCTTGGCCATCTCTGTGTCTTCTTTGAAGAAACGTCTCTTTAGATTTTCTGCCCATTTTTTATTGGGTTGTTTGTTTTTTTAATATTAAGCTGCATGAGCTCTTTATATATATTGGAGATTAAACCTTTGTCCATTGATTCGTTTGCAAATATTTTCGCCCATTCTCAGGGATGCTTTTTGCCATTCCCGTTTTTTAAACAAAAAAAGAAAGAAAGAAAAAGAAGCAGAACACTAAAGTGTGTAAAATATGCCTTTTGAAACTGTCGTTTTGAAATATGGACGTCCTTTGAATTTTTTGGTCGATATATGAACCCAGGATTTGTTTTCAGGGCAGGTGTCATTTACAGGCCTGCAATGATTTTGAATAGCAACTGACCATTAGCGCTGGGATTAAAGCTGCTGTTGTGTGAAACGGCCACAAGGTGGCAGCAGTTCTCCCTTACCAAATCTGGTTACTCGGGAAACAGAGCCTCAATGGAAGTCGTGCTCTAGATTGGAATTTAGAATGGAATGTGCCAGGAGAAAGACCCTCAAATTTGTCTCACTACTTCTTGTTCGTGTTTTTAATTTAATTTTTTTTATTTTTTATTACAGCAAATTTGATTACAATGTTTGGCTTGTTGTAGGTGTGGAAGATGTGGTTCTTTTACACATATACATATGTCTGTTCTTCCTGGGATCCTTTTCCCATGTACCTTATGACAGAATGTTGAGTAGTCTTCTCTTGGTATTCTGTAGGTCTTTGGTGATTATATATGTCACCTGTGTTTGTATATGTCTGTTAACCCCAATATCATAATGAAACCATTCCTCACACCTTTCCATTGGTGAACCATAAGTTTGTTGAATGAATCTGTGATTGCCCTTCTCCGTGGAAATATCTGCCCTGGTATCCATTTTTCGGTCACACCTATAAGAGATATGATATGATATGTGTCTTTCACTTTCTGACTTACTACAAGTCACGTGATTACCTCTAGACACACCTACGGTGCTGCAAATGGCATTGTGTCCTTTTATTCCTTGGCTTCTATTCTGCCTTAGCGAGGTCCATTTTCAACAATGTGATTCCCTGAGGGCTGAGGATTAGCTGACCTGGGTAGCCTGACCCTGCCGGCCGGCCCTCCCCAGGTGTGCCTGGGTTGAGGTCAATATAAACAGCGCTGCAGGCAGCAATAGCCCATGAAGCTGTGCCTGACTCCATATTCTCTGCCCCGTTAGCAGTTTCGGGGCTGTGCTGGTGGGAGGGAGTGAGGGGCCACGGCTTTGTGGGTGGCCCGGTGTGAGTGGGTCTCTGCTGGACTTTCTGCAGGAGTTGCCAGGCTTCCACTTGTAAAGAAGAGTATGTGTCACCCATACCTTCCACTGGAATTTCTCTCCGGACAGAGGTGAGGAAGGAAAAATGCAGTGGGGGCCGGGACAGGAGGGGTATCTCAGGCAGGGCAATGGAAAGCTTCCAGAAGAGCGCCCAGGGCCAGGACCATCCTGGCTGGCCTGCAGGCACCAAGTTGGCCTCCGTGCTGTCGCTGGTGTGGCTCCACGGCCCTTCCTCTAGGCTTTCAAGCCCTTGTACATATTCAGGTGTTTTACCTGGGAAGGGTGGGAAAAGTTCAACAGCAGCTGGCCTGGGGCTCAGCTCACGGTTACTCACAGATGCCTCGGCATGGCCCCCCGCTTTGCAATGAGGACGCTACTTGCGTAGGAGTGCGCTGCTGGCTCTATGGGAGATGATTCCCCACCTCTGACCAATTTCAGAATTGTTTACCGCTGGAGCAAGTGCCCTGATAGGGTTTTCCTCTAACTCGTGGGTTCAGGTTTTTTTTTTCTTTTTTGGTTCAAGTTAGATTTTATTCCTCTTTTATGTATTTATAGATATAAGCATGGAAATAATTCATTCATATAAATACATCTGTGTGAAGGGAAGAACTTTTTTCTGTTTTATTTTTAAATTGTATTTTTAAAAATTTGAAATTTAATTTTATTTATTTTTTTATACAGCAGGTTACTATTAGTTATGTATTTTACGCATATAAATGTATACAGGTCAATCCCAATCTCCCAACTCATCCCAACACCACCACCCCATAGCTTCCCACACTTGGTGTCCATACGTGTGTTCTCTACCTCTGTGTCTCTATTTCTTCCCTGCAAACCAGTTCATCTGTACCATTTTTCTAGGTTCCACATATATGCATTAATATACAATATTTGTTTTTCTCTTTCTGACTTACTTCATTCTGTATGACAGTCTCTAGATCCATCGACGTCGCTACAAATGACCCAGTTTCGTTCCTTCTTATGGCTGAGTAATATTCCATTTTATATATGTACCACATCTTTATCCATTCGTCTGTCTGTGGGTATTTAGGTTGCTTCCATTACCTGGCTATTGTAAATAGTGCTGAAATGAGCATTGTGGTGAATGTGCCTTTTTGATTTATGGTTTTCTCTGGATATATGCCCAGAAGTGGGATTGCTGGATCATATGGTAATTCTATTTCTAGCTTTTTTTAAGGAAACTCCATACTGTTCTCCATAGTGACTGTATCAATTTACATTTCCACCAATAGTGGAAGAGGGCTCCATTTGTCCACACCCTCCCCAGAATTCATTGTTTGTAGATTTTCTGATGATGCCGATTCTAACAGGTGTGAGGTGATACCTCATTGTAGTTTTGATTTTCATTTCTCTAATAATTAGTGATGTTGAGCAGCTTTTCATGTGCGTCTTGGCCATCTCTGTGTCTTCTTTGAAGAAACGTCTCTTTAGATCTTCTGCCCATTTTTGTATTGGGTTGTTTGTTTTTTTAAATATTAAGCAGCATGAGCTCTTTATATATATTGGAGATTAAACCTTTGTCCATTGATTCGTTTGCAAATATTTTCGCCCATTCTGAGGGATGCTTCTTGCCATTCCCGTTTTTTTAACAAAAAAAGAAAGAAAGAAAAAGAAGCAGAACACTAATGTGTGTAAAATATGCCTTTTGAAACTGACGGTTTGAAATATGGGCGTCCTTTGAATTTTTTGGTCGATATATGAACCCAGGATTTGTTTCCAGGGCAGGTGTCATTTACAGGCCTGCAATGATTTTGAATATCAACTGACCATTAGCGCTCTGATTAAAGCTGCTCTTGTGTGAAACGGCCGCAAGGTGGCAGCAGTTCTCCCTTACCAAATCTGCTTACTGGGGAAACAGAGCCTCAATGGAAGTCCTGTTCTAGATTGGAATTTAGAATGGAATGTGCCAGGAGAAAGCCCCTCAAGTTTGTCTCACTACTTCTTGTTCGTGTTTTTAATTTAATTTTTTATTTTTTATTACAGCAAATTTGATTACAATGTTTGGCTTGTTGTAGGTGTGGAAGATGTGGTTCTTTTACACATATACATATGTCTGTTCTTCCTGGGATCCTTTTCCCATGTACCTTATGACAGAATGTTGAGTAGTCTTCTCTTGGTATTCTGTAGGTCTTTGGTGATTATATATGTCACCTGTGTTTGTATATGTCTGTTAACCCCAATATCATAATGAAACCAATCCTCACACCTTTCCATTGGTGAACCATAAGTTTGTTGAATGAATCTGTGATTGCCCTTCTCCGTGGAAATATCTGCCCTGGTATCCATTTTTCGGTCACACCTATAAGAGATATGATATGATATGTGTCTTTCACTTTCTGACTTACTACAAGTCACGTGATTACCTCTAGACACACCTACGGTGCTGCAAATGGCATTGTGTCCTTTTATTCCTTGGCTTCTATTCTGCCTTAGCGAGGTCCATTTTCAACAATGTGATTCCCTGAGGGCTGAGGATTAGCTGACCTGGGTAGCCTGACCCTGCCGGCATGCCCTCCCCAGGTGTGCCTGGGTTGAGGTCAATATAACAGCGCTGCAGGCAGCAAAAGCCCCTGAAGCTGTGCCTGACTCCATATTCTCTGCCCCGTCAGCAGTCTCGGGGCTGTGCTGGTGGGAGGGAGTGAGGGGCCACGGCTTTGTGGGTGGCCCGGTGTGAGTGGGTCTCTGCTGGACTTTCTGCAGGAGTTGCCAGGCTTCCACCTGTAAAGAAGAGGATGTGTCACCCATACCTTCCGCTGGAATTTCTCTCCGGACAGAGGTGAGGAAGGAAAAAAGCAGTGGGGGCCGGGACAGGAGGGGTATCTCAGGCAGGGCAATGGAAAGCTTCCAGAAGAGTGCCCAGGGCCAGGACCTTCCTGGCTGGCCTGCAGGCACCAAGTTGGCCTGCGTGCTGTCGCTGGTGTGGCTCCACGGCCCTTCCTCTAGGCTTTCAAGCCCTTGTACATATTCAGGTGTTTTACCTGGGAATGGTGGAAATGTTCAACAGCAGCTGGCCTGGGGCTCAGCTCACGGTTACTCACAGATGCCTCGGCATGGCCCCCAGCTTTGCAATGAGGACGCTCCTTGCATAGGAGTGGGCTGCTGGCTCTATGGGAGATGATTCCCCACCTCTGACCAATTTCAGAAGTGTTTACTGCTGGAGCAAGTGCCCTGATAGGATTTTCCTCTGTCTAACTGGTGGGTTAATTTTTTTTTTCTTTTTTGTTTCAAGTTAGATTTTATTCCTCTTTTATGTATTTATAGATATAAGCATGGAAATAATTCATACATATAAATACATCTGTGTGAATAGGAAGAACTTTTTTCTGTTTTATTTTTAAATTTTATTTTTTTAAATTTTGAAATTTAATTTAAATTATTTTTTTATACAGCAGGTTATTATTAGTTATGTATTTTACGCATATACATGTATACAGGTCAATCCCAATCTCCCAACTCATCCCAACACCACCACCCCATGGCTTCCCACACTTGGTGTCCATACGTGTGTTCTCTACCTCTGTGTCTCTATTTCTTCCCTGCAAACCATTTCATCTGTACCATTTTTCTAGGTTCCACATATATGCATTAATATACAATATTTGTTTTTCTCTTTCTGACTTACTTCATTCTGTATGACAGTCTCTAGATCCATCGACGTCTCTACAAATGACCCAGTGTCATTCCTTCTTATGGCTGAGTAATATTCCATTTTATATATGTACCACATCTTTATCCATTCATCTGTCGGTGGGTATTTAGGTTGCTTCCATTACCTGGCTATTGTAAATAGTGCTGATATGAGCATTGTGGTGAATGTGCCTTTTTGAATTATGGTTTTCTCTGGGTATATGCCCAGAAATGGGATTGCTGGATCATATGGTAATTCTATTTCTAGTTTTTTTAAGGAAACTCCATACTGTTCTCCATCTTGACTGTATCAATTTACATTTCCACCACTAGTGGAAGAGGGATCCTTTTGTCCACACCCTCCCCAGAATCTGTTGTTTGTAGATTTTCTGATGATGCCGATTCTAACAGGTGTGAGGTGATACCTCTTTGAAGTTTTGATTTGCATTTCTCTAATAATTAGTGCTGTAGAGCAGCTTTTCATGTGCGTCTTGGCCATCTCTGTGTCTTCTTTGAAGAAACGTCTCTTTAGATCTCTGCCCATTTTTCTATTGGGTTGTTTGTTTTTTTAATATTAAGCTGCATGAGCTCTTTATATATATTGGAGATTAAACCTTTGTCCATTGATTCGTTTGCAAATATTTTCGACCATTCTCAGGGAAGCCTTTTGCCATTCCCATTTTTTTAACAAAATAAGAAAGAAAGAAAAAGAAGCAGAACACTAATGTGTGTAAAATATGCCTTTTGAAACTGTCGTTTTGAAATATGGACGTCCTTTGAATTTTTTGGTCGATATATGACCCCAGGATTTGTGTTCAGGGCAGGTGTCATTTACAGGCCTGCAATGATTTTGAATATCAACTGACCATTAGCGCTGGGATTAAAGCTGCTGTTGTGTGAAACGGCCACAAGTGGCAGCAGTTCTCCCTTACCAAATCTGGTTACTGGGGCAACAGAGCCTCAATGGAAGTCGTGTTCTAGATTGGAATTTAGAATGGAATGTGCCAGGAGAAATCCCCTCAAGTTTGTCTCACTACTTCTTGTTCGTGTTTTTAATTTAATTTTTTATTTTTTATTACAGCAAATTTGATTTCAATGTTTGGCTTGTTGTAGGTGTGGAAGATGTGGTTCTTTTACACATATACATATGTCTGTTCTTCCTGGGATCCTTTTCCCATGTACCTTATGACAGAATGTTGAGTAGTCTTCTCTTGGTATTCTGTAGGTCTTTGGTGATTATATATGTCACCTGTGTTTGTATATGTCTGTTAACCCCAATATCATAATGAAACCAATCCTCACACCTTTCCATTGGTGAACCATAAGTTTGTTGAATGAATCTGTGATTGACCTTCTCCGTGGAAATATCTGCCCTGGTATCCATTTTTCGGTCACACCTATAAGAGATATGATATGATATGTGTCTTTCACTTTCGGACTTACTACAAGTCACGTGATTACCTCTAGACACACCTACGGTGCTGCAAATGGCATTGTGTCCTTTTATTCCTTGGCTTCTATTCTGCCTTAGCGAGGTCCATTTTCAACAATGTGATTTCCTGAGGGCTGAGGATTAGCTGACCTGGGTAGCCTGACCCTGCCTGCCGGCCCTCCCGAGGTGTGCCTGGGTTGAGGTCAATAAAAACAGCGCTGCAGGCAGCAATAGCCCCTGAAGCTGTGCCTGACTCCATATTCTCTGTCCCGTCAGCAGTCTCGGGGCTGTGGTGGTGGGAGGGAGTGAGGGGCCACGGCTTTGTGGGTGGCCCGGTGTGAGTGGGTCTCTGCTGGACTTTCTGCAGGAGTTGCCAGGCTGCCACCTGTAAAGAAGAGGATGTGTCACCGATACCTTTCGCTGGAATTTCTCTCCGGAAATAGGTGAGGAAGGAAAAAAGCAGTGGGTGCCGGGACAGGAGGGGTATCTCAGGCAGGGCAATGGAAAGCTTCCAGAAGAGCGCCCAGGACCAGGACCTTCCTGGCTGGCCTGCAGGCACCAAGTTTGCCTGCGTGCTGTCGCTGGTGTGGCTTCACGGCCCTTCCTCTAGGCTTTCAAGCCCTTGTACATATTCAGGTGTTTTACCTGGGAAGGGTGGGAAAAGTTCAACAGCAGCTGTCCTGGGGCTCAGCTCACGGTTACTCACAGATGCCTCGGCATGTCCCCCAGCTTTGCAATGAGGACGATCCTTCCGTAGGAGTGGGCTGCTGGCTCTATGGGAGATGATTCCCCACCTCTGACCAATTTCAGTATTGTTTACTGCTGGAGCAAGTGCCGTGATAGGGTTTTCCTCTGTATAACTGGTGGGTTCAGGTTTTTTTTTTTTCTCTTTTGGTTCAAGTTAGATTTTATTCCTCTTTTATGTATTTATAGATATAAGCATGGAAATAATTCATTCGTATAAATACATCTGTGTGAAGGGAAGAACTTTTTTCTCTTTTATTTTTAAATTTTTTTTAAAAAAATTTGAAATTTAATTTTATTTATTTTTTATACAGCAGGTTATTATTAGTTATGTATTTTACGCATATACATGTATACAGTTCAATCCCAATCTCCCAACTCATCCCACCACCACCACCCCATGGCTTCCCACCCTTGGTGTCCAACGTGTGTTCTTTACCTCTGTGTCTCTATTTCTTCCATGCAAACCAGTTCATCTGTACCATTTTTCTAGGTTCCACCTCTATGCCTTAATATACAATATTTGTTTTTTTCTTTCTGACTTACTTCATTCTGTATGACAGTCTCTAGATCCATCGAGGTCTCTACAAATGACCCAGTTTCATTCCTTCTTATGGCTGAGCAATATTCCATTATATATATGTACCACATCTTTATCCATTCGTCTGTCTGAGGGTATTTAGGTTGCTTCCTTTACCTGGCTATTTTAAATAGTGCTGAAATGAGCATTGTGGTGAATGTGCCATTTTGATTTCTGGTTTTCTCTGGGTATATGCCCAGAAGTGGGATTGCTGGATCATATGGTAATTCTATTTCTACTTTTTTGAAGGAAACTCCATACTGTTCTCCATCGTGACTGTATCAATTTACATTTCCACCACTAGTGGAAGAGGGATCCTGTTGTCCACACCCTCCCCAGAATTCGTTGTTTGTAGATTTTCTGATGATGCCGATTCTAACAGGTGTGAGGTGATACCTCATTGTAGTTTTGATTTGCATTTCTCTAATAATTAGTGATGTTGAGCAGCTTTTCATGTGCGTCTTGGCCATCTCTGTGTCTTCTTTGAAGAAACGTCTCTTTAGATATTCTGCCCATTTTTGTATTGGGTTGTTTGCTTTTTTTTTAATATTAAGCTGCATGAGCTCTTTATATATATTGGAGATTAAACCTTTGTCCATTGATTCGTTTGCAAATATTTTCGACCATTCTGAGGGATGCTTTTTGCCATTCCCGTTTTTTTAACCAAAAAGGAAAGAAAGAAAAAGAAGCAGAACAATAATGTGTGTAAAATATGCCTTTTGAAACTGTCGTTTTGAAATATGGACGTCCTTTGAATTTTTTGGTCGATATATGACCCCAGGATTTGGTTTAGGGCAGGTGTCATTTACAAGCCTGCAATGATTTTGAATATCAACTGACCATTAGAGCTGGGATTAAAGCTGCTGTTTTGTGAAACGGCCACATGGTGGCAGCAGTTCTCCCTTACCAAATCTGGTTACTGGTGCAACAGAGCCTCAATGGAAGTCGTGTTCTAGATTGGAATTTAGAATGGAATGTGCCAGGAGAAAGCCCCTCAAGTTTGTCTCACTACTTCTTGTTCGTGTTTTTAATTTAATTTTTTATTTTTTATTACAGCAAATTTGATTTCAATGTTTGGCTTGTTGTAGGTGTGGAAGATGTGGTTCTTTTACACATATACATATGTCTGTTCTTCCTGGGATCCTTTTCCCATGTACCTTATGACAGAATGTTGAGTAGTCTTCTCTTGGTATTGTGTGGGTCTTTGGTGATTATATATGTCACCTGTGTTTGTATATGTCTGTTAACCCCAATATCATAATGAAACCAATCCTCACACCTTTCCATTGGTGAACCATAAGTTTGTTGAATGAATCTGTGATTGCCCTTCTCCGTGGAAATATCTGCCCTGGTATCCATTTTTCGGTCACACCTATAAGAGATATGATATGATATGTGTCTTTCACTTTCTGACTTACTACAAGTCACGTGATTACCTCTAGACACACCTACGGTGCTGCAAATGGCATTGTGTCCTTTTATTCCTTGGCTTCTATTCTGCCTTAGCGAGGTCCATTTTCAACAATGTGATTCCCTGAGGGCTGAGGATTAACTGACCTGTGTAGCCTGACCCTGCCAGCCGGCCCTCCCGAGGTGTGCCTGGGTTGAGGTCAATATAAACAGCGCTGCAGTCAGCAATAGCCCCTGAAGCTGTGCCTGACTCCATATTCTCTGCCCCGTCAGCAGTCTCAGGTCTGTGCTGCTGGGAGGGAGTGAGGGGCCACGACTTTGTGGGTGGCCCGGTGTGAGTGGGTCTCTGCTGGACGTTCTGCAGGAGTTGCCAGGCTGCCACCTGTACAGAAGAGTGTGTGTCACCCATACCTTCTGCTTGAATTTCTCTCCGGACAGAGATGAGGAAGGAAAAAAGCAGTGGGGGCTGGGACAGGAGGGGTATCACAGGCAGGGCAATGGAAAGCTTCCAGAAGAGCGCCCAAGGCCAGGACCATCCTGGCTGGCCTGCAGGCACCAAGTTGGCCTGCGTGCTGTCGCTGGTGTGGCTCCACGGCCCTTCCTCTAGGCTTTCAAGCCCTTGTACATATTCAGGTGTTTTACCTGGGAAGGGTGAGAAAAGTTCAACAGCAGCTGGCCTGGGGCTCAGCTCACGATTACTCACAGATGCCTCGGGTCCCTTTCACTGAGGAAGGTGTAGGTCTCGTCTATTCCATAGTTTGTTTTAGGAACGGTACCTGTGCTTATATCAAACTCTGGTTTTATGCATCACCCCACCTCTCCTTCCCCCTTAAGCATGCATAAGTGTGCTTTCCAAAGGTGAGACACTGTTCTCTTTCCTAACTCAGTTCAAATGTAGCCATGTTTACAGGATCTTCATAAGTGATATCTTAATATAAGTTTCTTTTTCTGTGTGACTTATTTCACTTAGAAGCATCATACCTCAATCCACTCATTTTGCTGTTACTGGTCTTATGCCATTGATTGCATGGCTGAGGGATATTCCATCGTACGTAAGTACCACAGTTTTTTGAACCATTTTTATATTTCCTGGGATATTTAAGTTGTACCCAAGTTGAGGTTCTTTTAAGCAGTGCAGCCCTAAATTTTGGGGTGGCCCTGTCCTATTGATTTTCAGGTTTCCCAAGGTATATTCCCTAGACTGGAAGTGCCCTTGGTTCTGTAGCTCTGTTGTTTATTCGTTTTAGGGAACACAATGCACTCCTCCAGAAAGGCAGTTGGCAATTTACATCGCGCCCATCAGCAAAACAAGCCACCCTGTTCTCCAGGGCTGGTCTTGCCTTTCTGGATTTTACACATTTTGTGGATGTCCCTTTTGAACAGTGGGAAGTGATACTTCTTTGTGGTGCAGATTTGAATTGCCCGCTTGCTTGCTTGGCCAAAAAGGGCGTATGCGTTTTCTCCTGAATATATTCAGGAGAAAACGCATACGCACTTTTCGGCCAAGTGCATCATTGTTGAAGTTGTGCCCCTCTTCATGTGCTTTAAAGGCGATTCCACCGTACCTCTTGAAATCTGTTTCCTGCCTTTCTGCCTCGCTTTCACTTCCGTCTCGTTGCCTTCCCTCAACAGATTTTTGCAGGATAGTTTTCCTTTATTACTCGGCCAGTTTGTGAATTGCTGTGCCCCTGAGCTCCATTTTTCAACTCGTTTTTTGTGAGCTGACCGCAAGGCCAAAATTTTGGTTCAGGACCTATACTGGTTCCCCGTGGGGGGCTGAGACTTTGGTTAATTCTACTTTCTGCCGGGAAATTAGAGTGACATGTGCCCGTTCAAATCCCTAAGAGCTACTCTCTCATTGGTTCTCCCTCTTCCCTTTCATCCTCTGCCAAATTGGAAACCTGTGCAAACCAGGAGGTTAAAGGGGCTGTCTCTCCAAGTTGGGAGATTGAAAGTAAAGCAGCTGGAAAGTCAAACGGGAGCACCAGGAGAGGGACAATTTCTTGAGTTGTAGAAACCTTTCATATTCACAGTGTGTCCATTCTCTAGGTTTCCTGTACATGTAATAGCTGTAGTAATATTCCCTTCAACCTGGGGAGTTGGGACCCATGGAATGGGTGCCAGGCATTATTGTTTTAAGGGGTCTGCATTTGCTCACCCAATCTCACCAATCCTCTCATTCCCAAGTGTCCAGCCTTATGCCATATCCAGCTGTCATTGTAGATAGGGTCATTCCAGGTTTCATCAGAGACCCTGAAGGAATTGTAAAGAATTTCCCTGTTTTTTGTTTTGTTTTTGAAATTCCTTTTTATAGTGGGTTTGAGCTGATTCTCGCTGCCATGTTTATGCCAGTCTAGACACACTTGATTCCCTTATGGAGACATATCAATACATAGGTTTTAAGATTCTTACTAGTCAGATATATTCCTCTGCGGGAAATATGGGGTTTTGAGTCACTTTCACTGAGGAAGGTGTAGGTCTTGTCTATTCCACAGTTGGTTTTTGGAACGGTACATGTGCTTATATCAAACTGTGTTTTTATGCATCACCTCACCTCTCCTTCCCCCTTAAGCAGCCATAAGAGTGTTTCCTAAATGTGAGACTCAGTTCTCTTTCCTATCTCAGTTCAAGTGTAGCCATGTTTACAGGTTCTTCATAAGTGATATCTTATGATAAGTTTCTTTTTCTGTGTGACATATTTCACTTACAATCATTGTACCTGAATCCACTCATTTTGCTGCTACTGGTCTTATGACATTGATTGCATGGCTGAGGAATATTGCATCGTACATAAGTACCACAATTTTTTGTACCACTTTTATATTTCCTGGGATATATAAGGTGTACCCAAGTTGAGATTATTGTAAGCAGTGCAGCCCTAAATTTTGGGGTGGCTCTGTCTTATTGATTTTCAGTTTTCCCAAGGTATATTCCCTAGACTGGAAGTGCCCTTGGCTCTGTAGCTCTGTTGTTTACTTGTTTTAGGGAACACAATGCACTCCTCCAGAGAGGCAGTTGGCAATTTAAATCCCGCCCATCAGCATAACAAGGCTCCCTGTTCCCCAGGGCCTGTCTTGCCTTTCTGGATTTTACACAGTTTGTCCATGCCCCTTTGACCAGTGGGAAGTGATACTTCTTTGTAGTGCAGATTTGCATTTCCCGCTTGCTTGCTCAGCCAAAAAGGGCGTATGCGTTTTCTCCTGAATATATTCAGGAGAAAACGCATACGCCCTTTTTGCTCAAGTGCATCATTGTTGAAGTTGTGCCCTTCATTCTGTGCTTTAAAGTCGATTCCAACGTACCAGTTGAAATCTATTTCCTGCTCTTCTGCCTAGCTTTCATGTCCACCTCGTTGCCTTCCCTCAACAGATTTTTGGACAACAGTTGTCTTTATTACTCTGCCAGTTTGTGAATTGCTGTGCCCCTATGCTCCATTTTTCAACTTGTTTTTTTCTGAGCTGACCGAAAGTCCCAAATTGTGGTTCAGGACCTATAATGGTTGCCGGTGGGTGCCTGAGACTTTGGATAATTCTTCTTCCTGCTGGGAAATTAGAGTGACATGTGCCCGTCCAAATGCCTAAGAGCTACTCTCTCATTGGTTCTCCCTCTTCCCTTTCATCCTCTGCCAAATTGGCAATCTGTGCGAACCAGGAGGTTAAAGGGCCTGTTTCTCCAAGTTGGGAGATTGATAGAAAAGCATTTGGAAAATCAAACCGGAGTACCAGGAGAGGGAGTATTCGTTGAGTTTTAGAAACCTTTCGTATTCACAGTGTGTCCATTCTCTATTTTTCCCTTACATGTTATATCTGTAGTAAGATTCCCTTCAAGCTGGAGAGTTGGGAGCCATGGAATGCGTGCCATTCATTATTGCTTTAAAAGGTCTGAATTTGCTCACCGAATCTCACCAATTCTCTCATTCCCAAGTGTCCATCCTTATGCCACATCCAGCTGTCGTTGTAGATAGGGTCAGTCCAGGTTTCATCAGAGACCCTGAAGGAATTGTGAAGAAATTCCATTTTTGTTTTGTTTTGTTTTTGAAATTCCTTTTTATAGTGGGTTTGATCTGGTTTTCGCTGCCATGTTTATGCCCGTCTAGACACACTTGATTCCCTTATAGAGACATATCAATACATAGGTTTTAAAATTCTTACTAGTCAGATATATTCCTCTGCGGGAAATATGGGATTTTGAGTCCCTTTCATTGAGGAAGGTGTAGGTCTTGTCTATTCCATAGTTGGTTTTTGGAACAGTACCTGTGCTTATATCAAACTCCAGTTTTATGCATCACCCCACCTCTCCTTCCCCCTTAAGCAGGCATAAGAGTGCTTTCTAAATGTGAGACTCTGTTCTCTTTCCTAACTCAGTTCAAGTGTAGCCATGTTTACAGGATCTTCATAAGTGATATCTTATGATAAGTTTCTTTTTCTGTGTGACTTATTTCACTTAGAATCCTCGTACCTTAATCTACTCATTTTGCTGCTACTGGTCTTATGACATTGACTTCATGGCTGAGGGATATTCCATCGTACATAAGTACCACAATTTTTTGAACCATTTTCATATTTCCTGGAATATTTAAGGTGTACCCAAGTTGAGGTTCTTGTAGTCAGTTCACCCCTAAATTTTGGGGTGGCTCTGCCTTATTTATTTTCAGTTTTCCGAAGGTATATTCCCTAGACGGGAAGTGCCCTTGGCTCCGTAGTTCTGTTGTTTACTTGTTTTAGGGAACACAATGCACTCCTCCAGAGATGCAGGTGGCAATTTACATCCCGCCCATCAGCATAACAAGACTCACTGTTCTCCAGGGCCTGTCTTGCCTTTCTGGTTTTTACACATTTTGTGGATGTCCCTTTTGACCAGTGGGAAGTGATACTTCTTTGTAGTGCAGATTTGCATTGCCCGCTTGCTTACTTGGACAAAAAGGGCATATGCGTTTTCTCCTTAATATATTCAGGAGAAAATGCATACGCCCTTTTTGGCCAAGTGCATCATTGTCGAAGTTGTGTCCCTCTTCCTGTGCTTTAAAGGCGATTCCAACGTACCTCTTGAAATCTGTTTCCTGCTATTCTGCCTCGCTTTCAAGTCCTCCTCGTTGCCTTCCCTTAACAGATTTTTGGACGATATTGTCCTTTATTACTCTGCCAGATTGTGAATTGCTGTGCCCTTGAGCTCATTTTTCAACTCGCTTTTTGTGAGCTGACCCCAAGTCCAAAATTTTGGTTCGGGACCTATGCTGGTTCCCGGTTGGTGGCTGAGACTTTGGTTACTTCTTCTTCCTGCTGGGAAGTTAGAGTGATATGTGCCCGTCCAAATGCCTAACAGCTACTCTCTCATTGGTTCTCCCTCTTCCCTTTCATCCTCTGCCAATTTGGCAACCTGTGTGAACCAGGAGGTTAAAGGGGCTGTCTCTCCAAGTTGGGAGGTTGATAGTAAAGGAGATGGAAAGTCAACCCAGAGCACCAGGAGAGGGAGTATTCGTTGAGTTTTAGAATCCTTTCGTATTCACAGTGGGTCCGTTCTCTAGGTTTCCCGTACATATTATAGCTGTAGTAATATTCCCTTCAACCTGGAGAGTTGGGACCCATGGAATGGGTGCCAGGCATTTGTGCTTTAAAGGGTCTGCATTTGCTCACCCAATCTCACCAATCCTTTCAGTCCCAAGTGTCCAGGTTTATGCCAAATCCAGCTGTCATTGTAGATAGGGTCATTCCAGGTTTCATCAGAGACCCTGAAGGAATTGTAAAGAATTTCCCAGTTTTTTTGTTTTGTTTTTGAAATTCCTTTTTATAGTGGGTTTGAGCTGATTCTCGCTGCCATGTTTATGCCAGTCTAGACACACTTGATCCCCTTACGGAGACATATCAATACATAGGTTTTAAGATTCTTACTAGTCAGATATATTCCTCTGCGGGAAATATGGGGTTTTGAGTCCCTTTCACTGAGGAAGGTGTAGGGCTTGTCTATTCCATAGTTGGTTTTTGGAACGGTACCTGTGCTTATATCAAACTCTGGTTTTATGCATCACCCCACCTCTCCTTCCCCCTTAAGCAGGCATAAGAGTGTTTTCTAAATGTGAGACACTCTTGTCTTTCCTAACTCAGTTCAAGTGTAGCCATGTTTACAGGATCTTCATAAGTGATATCATTCTCTGTGACTTATTTCACTTAGAATCATCGTACCTGAATCTACCCATTTTGCTGCTACTGGTCTTATGACATTGATTTCATGGCTGAGGGATATTCCATCGTACGTAAGTACCACAATTTTTTGAACCATTTTTATATTTCCTGGGATATTTAAGGTGTTCCCAAGTTGAGGTCCTGGTAAGCAGTTCAGCCCTAAATTTTGGGGTGGCTCTGTCTTATTGATTTTCAGTTTTCCCAAGGTATATTCCCTAGACTGGAAGTGCCCTTGGCTCTGTAGCTCTGTTCTTTACTTGTTTTCGGGAACACAATGCACTCCTCCAGAGAGGCAGTTGGCAATTTACATCCCGCCCATCAGCATAACAAGGCTCCCTGTTCTCCAGGGCCTCTCTTTCCTTTCTGGTTTTTACACATTTTGTGGATGTCCCTTTTGACCGGTGGGAAGTGATACTTCTTTCTAGTGCAGATTTACATTGCCCGCTTGCTTGCTTGGCCAAAAAGGGCGTATGCGTTTTCTCCTGAATATATTCAGGAGAAAACGCATACGCCCTTTTTGGCCAAGTGCATCATTGTCGAAGTTGTGCCCCTCTTCCTGTGCTTTAAAGGTGATTCCAACGTACCTCTTGAAATCTGTTTCCTGCTATTCTGCCTCGCTTTAAAGTTCGCCTCGTTGTCTTCCCTCAACAGATTTTTGGACGATAGTTGTCCTTTATTACTCGGCCAGTTTGTGAAATGCTGTGCCCCTGAGCTCCATTTTTCAACTCGTTTTTGGTGAGCTGACCGCAAGTCCAAAATTTTGGTTCAGGACCTATACTGGTTCCCGGTGGGTGGCTGAGACTTTGGTTAATTCTTCTTCCTGCCGGGAAATTACAGTGATATGTGCCCGTCCAAATGCCTAACAGCTACTCTCTCATTGGTTCTCCCTCTTCCCTTTCATCCTCTGCCAAATTGGCAACCTGTGCGAACCAGGAGGTTAAAGGGGCTGTCTCTCCAAGTTGGGAGGTTGATAGTAAAGCAGATGGAAAGTCAAACCGGAGCACCAGGAGAGGGACTATTCGTTGAGTTTCAGAAACCTTTCGTATTCACAGTGTGTCCGTTCTCTAGGTTTCCCGTACATGTTATAGCTGTAGTAATATTCCCTTCAACCTGGAGAGTTGGGACCCATGGAATGGGAGCCAGGTATTTGTGCTGTAAACATTCTGCATTTGCTCACCCAATCTCACCAATCCTCTCAGTCCCAAGTGTCCAGCGTTATGCCACATCCAGCTGTCATTGTAGATAGGGTCATTCCAGGTTTCATCAGAAACCCTGAAGGAATTGTAAAGAATTTCCCAGTTTTTTTGTTTTGTTTTTGAAATTCCTTTTTATAGTGGGTTTGAGCTGATTCTCGCTGCCATGTTTATGCCAGTCTAGACACACTTGATTCCCTTACGGAGACATATCAATCCATAGGTTTTAAGATTCTTACTAGTCAGATATATTGCTCTGCGGGAAATATGGCGTTTTGAGTCCCTTTCACTGAGGAAGGTGTAGGTCTTGTCTATTCCATAGTTGGTTTTTGGAATGGTACCTGTGCTTATATCAAACTCTGGTTTTATGCGTCACCCCACCTCTCCTTCCCCCTTAAGCAGGCATAAGAGTGTTTTCTAAATGTGAGACACTGTTCTCTTTCCTAACTCAGTTCAAGTGTAGCCATGTTTACAGGATCTTCATAAGTGATATCTTATGATAAGTTACTTTTTCTGTGTAACTTATTTCACTTAGAATCATCGTACCTGAATCCACCCATTTTGCTGCTACTGGTCTTATGACATTGATTTCATGGCTGAGGGATATTCCATCGTACGTAAGTACCACACTTTTTTGACCATTTTTATATTTCCTGGGATATTTAAGGTGTACCCAAGTTGAGGTCCTTGTAAGCAGTGCAGCCCTAAATTTTGGCGTGGCTCTGTCTTATTGATTTTCAGTTTTCCCAAGGTATATTCCCTAGACTGGAAGTGCCCTTGGCTCTGTAGCTCTGTTGTTTACTTGTTTTAGGGAACACAATGCACTCCTCCAGAGAGGCAGTTGGCAATTTACATCCCGCCCATCAGCATAACAAGGCTCCCTGTTCTCCAGGGCCTGTCTTGCCTTTCTGCTTTTTACACATTTTGTGGATGTCCCTTTTGACCGGTGGGAAGTGATACTTCTTTGTAGTGCAGATTTGCATTGCCCGCTTGCTTGCTTGGCCAAAAAGGGCGTATGCGTTTTCTCCTGAATATATTCAGGAGAAAACGAATATGCCCTTTTTGGCCAAGTGCATCATATTTGAAGTTGTGTCCCTCTTCCTGTGCTTTAAAGGCGATTCCAACGTACCTCTTGAAATCTGTTTCCTGCTATTCTGCCTCGCTTTCAAGTCCGCCTCGTTGCCTTCCCTCAACAGATTTTTGGACGATAGTTGTCCTTTATTACTCGGCCAGTTTGTGAATTGCTGTGCCCCTGAGCTCCATTTTTCAACTCGTTTTTGGTGAGCTGACCGCAAGTCCAAAATTTTGGTTCAGGACCTATACTGGTTCCCGGTGGGTGGCTGAGACTTTGGTTAATTCTTCTTCCTGCCGGGAAATTACAGTGTAATGTGCCCGTCCAAATGCCTAAAAGCTACTCTCTCATTGGTTCTCCCTCTTCCCTTTCATCCTCTGCCAAATTGGAAACCTGTGCGAACCAGGAGGTTAAAGGGGCTGTCTCTCCAAGTTGAGAGGTTGATAGTAAAGCAGATGGAAAGTCAAACCAGAGCACCAGGAGAGGGACTATTCGTTGAGTTTTAGAAACCTTTCGTATTCACAGTGTGTCCGTTCTCTAGGTTTCCCGTACATGTTATAGCTGTAGTAATATTCCCTTCAACCTGGAGAGTTGGGACCCATGGAATGGGTGCCAGGCATTTGTGCTGTAAAGGTTCTGCATTTGCTCACCCAATCTCACCAATCCTCTCAGTCCCAAGTGTCCAGCCTTATGCCACATCCAGCTGTCATTGTAGATAGGGTCATTCCAGGTTTCATCAGACACCCTGAAGGAATTGTAAAGAATTTCCCAGTTTTTTTGTTTTGTTTTTGAAATTCCTTTTTATAGTGGGTTTGAGCTGATTCTCGCTGCCATGTTTATGCCAGTCTAGACACACTTGATTCCCTTATGGAGACATATCAATCCATAGGTTTTAAGATTCTTAGTAGTCAGATATATTCCTCTGCGGGAAATATGGGGCTTTGAATCCCTTTCACTGAGGAAGGTGTAGGTCTTGCTTATTCCATAGTTGGTTTTTGGAACGGTACCTGTGCTTATATCAAACTCTGGTTTTATGCATCACCCCACCTCTCCTTCCCCCTTAAGCAGGCATAAGAGTGTTTTCTAAATGTGAGACACTCTTGTCTTCCCTAACTCAGTTCAAGTGTAGCCATGTTTACAGGATCTTCATAAGTGATATCTTATGATAAGTTTCTTTTTCTCTGTGACTTATTTCACTTAGAATCATCGTACCTGAATCCACCCATTTTGCTTCTACTGGTCTTATGACATTGATTTCATGGCTGAGGGATATTCCATCGTACATAAGTACCACAATTTTTTGAACCATTTTTATATTTCCTGGGATATTTAAGGTGTACCTAAGTTGAGGTCCTTGTAAGCAGTGCAGCCCTAAATTTTGGGGTGGCTCTGTCTTATTGATTTTCAGTTTTCCCAAGGTATATTCCCTAGACTGGAAGTGACCTTGGCTCTGTAGCTCTGTTCTTTACTTGTTTTAGGAAACACAATGTACTCCTCCAGAGAGGCAGTTGGCAATTTACATCCCGCCCATCAGCATAACAAGGCTCCCTGTTCTCCAGGGCCTGTCTTGCCTTTCTGGTTTTTACACATTTTGTGGATGTCCCTTTTGACCGGTGGGAAGTGATACTTCTTTGTAGTGCAGATTTGCATTGCCCGCTTGCTTGCTTGGCCAAAAAGGGCGTATGCGTTTTCTCCTGAATATATTCAGGAGAAAACGCATACGCCCTTTTTGGCCAAGTGAATCATTGTCGAAGTTGTGCCCCTCTTCCTGTGCTTTAAAGGCGATTCCAACGTACCTCTTGAAATCTGTTTCCTGTTATTCTGCCTCGCTTTCAAGTCCGCCTCGTTGTCTTCCCTCAACAGATTTTTGGACGATAGTTGTCCTTTGTTACTCGGCCAGTTTGTGAAATGCTGTGCCCCTGAGCTCCATTTTTCAACTCGTTTTTGGTGAGCTGACCGCAAGTCTAAAATTTTGGTTCAGGACTTATACTGGTTCCCGGTGGGTGGCTGAGACTTTGGTTAATTCTTCTTCCTGCAGGGAAATTACAGTGATATGTGCCCGTCCAAATGCCTAACCGCTACTCTCTCATTGATTCTCCCTCTTCCCTTTCATCATCTGCCAAATTGGCAACCTGTGCGAACCAGGAGGTTAAAGGGGCTGTCTCTCCAAGTTGGGAGGTTGATAGTAAAGCAGATGGAAAGTCAAACCGGAGCACCAGGAGAGGGACTATTCGTTGAGTTTTAGAAACCTTTCGTATTCACAGGGTGTCCGTTCTCTAGGTTTCCCGTACATGTTATAGCTGTAGTAATATTCCCTTCAACCTGGAGAGTTGGGACCCATGGAATGGGAGCCAGGCATTTGTGCTGTAAACATTCTGAATTTGCTCACCCAATCTCACCAATCCTCTCAGTCCCAAGTGTCCAGCCTTATGCCACATCCAGCTGTCATTGTAGATAGGGACATTCCAGGTTTCATCAGAGACCCTGAAGGAATTGTAAAGAATTTCCCAGTTTTTTTGTTTTGTTTTTGAAATTCCTTTTTATAGTGGGTTTGAGCTGATTCTCGCTGCCATGTTTATGCCAGTCTAGACTCACTTGATTCCCTCACGGAGACATATCAATCCATAGGTTTTAAGATTCTTACTAGTCAGATATATTCCTCTGCGGGAAATATGGCGTTTTGAGTCCCTTTCCCTGAGTAAGGTGTAGGTCTTGTCTATTCCATAGTTGGTTTTTGGAACGGTACCTGTGCTTATATCAAACTGGTTTTATGCATCACCCCACCTCTCCTTCCCCCTTAAGCAGGCATAAGAGTGTTTTCTAAATGTGAGACACTGTTCTCTTTCCTAACTCAGTTCAAGTGTAGCCATGTTTACAGGATCTTCATAAGTGATATCTTATGATAAGTTACTTTTTCTGTGTGACTTATTTCACTTAGAATCATCGTACCTGAATCCACCCATTTTGCTGCTACTGGTCTTATGACATTGATTTCATGGCTGAGGGATATTCCATCGTACGTAAGTACCACACTTTTTTGAACCAATTTAATATTTCCTGGGATATTTAAGGTGTACACAAGTTGAGGTCCTTGTAAGCAGTGCAGCCCTAAATTTTGGCGTGGCTCTGTCTTATTGATTTTCAGTTTTCCAAGGTATATTCCCTAGACTGGAAGTGCCCTTGGCTCTGTAGCTCTGTTGTTTACTTGTTTTAGGGAACACAATGCACTCCTCCAGAGAGGCAGTTGGCAATTTACATCCCGCCCATCAGCATAACAAGGCTCCCTGTTCTCCAGGGCCTGTCGTGCCTTTCTGGTTTTTACACATTTTGTGGATGTCCCTTTTGACCCGTGGGAAGTGATACTTCTTTGTAGTGCAGATTTGCATTGCCCGCTTGCTTGCTTGGCCAAAAAGGGCGTATGAGTTTTCTCCTGAATATATTCAGGAGAAAACGCATACGCCCTTTTTGGCCAAGTGCATCATTGTCGAAGTTGTGCCCCTCTTCCTGTGCTTTAAAGGTGATTCCAACGTACCTCTTGAAATCTGTTTCCTGCTATTCTGCCTCACTTTCAAGTTCGCCTCGTTGTCTTCCCTCAACAGATTTTTGGACGATAGTTGTCCTTTATTACTCGGCCAGTTTGTGAAATGCTGTGCCCCTGAGCTCCATTTTTCAACTCGTGTTTGGTGAGCTGACCGCAAGTCCAAAATTTTGGTTCAGGACTTATACTGGTTCCCGGTGGGTGGCTGAGACTTTGGTTAATTCTTCTTCCTGCCGGGAAATTACAGTGATATGTGCCCGTCCAAATGCCTAACAGCTACTCTCTCATTGGTTCTCCCTCTTCCCTTTCATCCTCTGCCAAATTGGCAACCTGTGCGAACCAGGAGGTTAAAGGGGCTGTCTCTCCAAGTTGGGAGGTTGATAGTAAAGCAGATGGAAAGTCAAACCGGAGCACCAGGAGAGGGACTATTCGTTGAGTTTTAGAAACCTTTCGTATTCACAGTGTGTCCATTCTCTAGGTTTCCCGTACATGTTATAGCTGTAGTAATATTCCCTTCAACCTGGAGAGTTGGGACCCATGGAATGGGAGCCAGGTATTTGTGCTGTAAACATTCTGCATTTGCTCACCCAATCTCACCAATCCTCTCAGTCCCAAGTGTCCAGCGTTATGCCACATCCAGCTGTCATTGTAGATAGGGTCATTCCAGGTTTCATCAGAAACCCTGAAGGAATTGTAAAGAATTTCCCAGTTTTTTTGTTTTGTTTTTGAAATTCCTTTTTATAGTGGGTTTGAGCTGATTCTCGCTGCCATGTTTATGCCAGTCTAGACACACTTGATTCCCTTATGGAGACATATCAATCCATAGGTTTTAAGATTCTTAGTAGTCAGATATATTCCTCTGCGGGAAATATGGGGCTTTGAATCCCTTTCACTGAGGAAGGTGTAGGTCTTGCTTACTCCATAGTTGGTTTTTGGAACGGTACCTGTGCTTATATCAAACTCTGGTTTTATGCATCACCCCACCTCTCCTTCCCCCTTAAGCAGGCATAAGAGTGTTTTCTAAATGTGAGACACTGTTCTCTTTCCTATCTCAGTTCAAGTGTAGCCATGTTTACAGGATCTTCATAAGTGATATCTTATGATAAGTTTCTTTTTCTGTGTGACTTATTTCACTTAGAATGATCGTACCTGAATCCACCCATTTTGCTTCTACTGGACTTATGACATTGATTTCTTGGCTGAGGGATATTCCATCATACGTAAGTACCACAATTTTTTGAACCATTTTTATATTTCCTGGGATATTTAAGGTGTACCCAAGTTGAGGTCCTTGTAAGCAGTACAGCCCTAAATATTGGGGTGGCTCTGTCTTATTGATTTTCAGTTTTCCCAAGGTATATTCCCTAGACTGGAAGTGCCCTGGGCTCTGTAGCTCTGTTCTTTACTTGTTTTAGGGAACACAATGCACTCCTCCAGAGAGGCTGTTGGCAATTTACATCCCGCCCATCAGCATAACAAGGCTCCCTGTTCTCCAGGGCCTGTCTTGCCTTTCTGGTTTTTACACATTTTGTGGATGTCCCTTTTGACCGGTGGGAAGTGATACTTCTTTGTAGTGCAGATTTGCATTGCCCGCTTGCTTGCGTGGCCAAAAAGGGCGTATGCGTTTCCTCCTGAATATATTCAGGAGAAAACGCATACGCCCTTTTTGACCAAGTGCATCATTGTCGACGTTGTGCCCCTCTTCCTGTGCTTTAAAGGCGATTCCAACGTACCTCTTTAAATCTGTTTCCTGCGATTCTGCCGCACTTTCAAGTCCGCCTCGTTGCCTTCCCTCAACAGATTTTTGGACGATAGTTGTCCTTTATTACTCGGCCAGTTTGTGAATTGCTGTGCCCCTGAGCTCCATTTATCAACTCGTTTTTGGTGAGCTGACCGCAAGTCCAAAATTTTGGTTCAGGACCTATACTGGTTCCCGGTGGGTGGCTGAGACTTTGGTTAATTCTTCTTCCTGCCGGGAAATTACAGTGATATGTGCCCATCCAAATGCCTAACAGCTACTCTCTCATTGGTTCTCCCTCTTCCCTTTCATCCGCTACCAAATTGGCAACCTGTGTGAACCAGGAGGTTGAAGGGGCTGTCTCTCCAAGTTGGGAGATTGATAGTAAAGCAGATGGAAAGTCAAACCGGAGCACCAGGAGAGGGACTATTCGTTGAGTTTTAGAAACATTTCGTATTCACAGTGTGTCCGTTCTCTAGGTTTCCCGTACATGTTATAGCTGTAGTAATATTCCCTTCAACCTGGAGAGTTGGGACCTATGGAATGGGTGCCATGCATTATTGCTTTAAAGGGTCTGCATTTGCTCACCCAATCTCACCAATCCTCTCAGTCCCAAGTGTCCAGCCTTATGCCACATCCAGCTGTCGTTGTAGATAGGGTCATTCCAGGTTTCATCAGAGACCCTGAAGGAATTGTAAAGAATTTCCCAGTTTTTTTGTTTTGTTTTTGAAATTCCTTTTTATAGTGGGTTTGAGCTGATTCTCGCTGCCATGTTTATGCCAGTCTAGACACACTTGATTCCCTTACCGAGACATATCAATCCATAGGTTTTAAGATTCTTACTAGTCAGATATATTCCTCTGCGGGAAATATGGGGTTTTGAGTCCCTTTCACTGAGGAAGGTGTAGGTCTTGTCTATTCCATAGTTGGTTTTTGGAACGGTACCTGTGCTTATATCAAACTCTGGTTTTATGCATCACCCCACCTCTCCTTCCCCCTTAAGCAGGCATAAGAGTGTTTTCTAAATGTGAGACATTCTTCTCTTTCCTAACTCAGTTCAAGTGTAGCCATGTTTACAGAATCTTCATAAGTGATATGTTATGAAAAGTTTCTTTTTCTCTGTGTCTTATTTCACTTAGAATCATCGTACCTGAATCCACCCATTTTGCTGCTACTGGTCTTATGACATTGATTTCATGGCTGAGGGATATTCCATCATATGTAAGTACGCCAATCTTTTGAACCATTTTTATATTTCCTGGGATATTTAAGGTGTACCCAAGTTGAGGTCCTTGTAAGCAGTGCAGCCCTAAATTTTGCGGTGGCCCTTTCTTATTGATTTTCAGTTTTCCCAAGGTATATTCCCTAGACTGGAAGTGCCCTTGGCTCTGTAGCTCTGTTGTTTACTTGTTTTAGGGAACACAATGCACTCCTCCTGAGAGGCAGCTGGCAATTTACATCCCGCCCATCAGCATAACAAGGCTCCCTGTTCTCCAGGGCCTGTCTTGCCTTTGGGGTTTTTACACATTTTGTGGATGTCCCTTTTGACCGGTGGGAAGTGATACTTCTTTGTAGTGCAGATTTGCATTGCCCGCTTGCTTGCTTGGCCAAAAAGGGCGTATGCGTTTTCTCCTGAATATATTCAGGAGAAAATGCATACTCCCTTTTTGGCCAAGTGCATCATTGTCGAAGTTGTGCCCCTCTTCCTGTGCTTTAAAGGCGATTCCAACGTACCTCTTGAAATCTGTTTCCTGCTATTCTGCCTCGCTTTCAAGTCCGCCTCGTTGCCTTCCCTCAACAGATGTTTGGACGATAGTTGTCCTTTGTTACTCGGCCAGTTTGTGAATTGCTGTGCCCCTGAGATCCATTTTTCAACTCGTTTTTGGTGAGCTGACCGCAAGTCCAAAATTTTGGCTCAGGACCTATGCTGGTTGCTGGTGGGTGGCTGAGAATTTGGTTAATTCTTCTTCCTGCCGGGAAGTTAGAGTGATATGTGCCCGTCCAAATGCCTAACAGCTACTCTCTCATTGGTTCTCCCTCTTCCCTTTCATCCTCTGCCAAATTGGAAACTTGTGCGAACCGGAAGGTTAAAGGGGCTGTCTCTCCAACTTGGGAGGTTGATAGTAAAGCAGATGGAAAGTCAAAACGGAGCAACAGGAGAGGGACTATTCGTTGAGTTTTAGAAACCTTTCGTATTCACAGTGTGTCCGTTCTCTAGGTTTCCCGTACATGTTATAACTGTAGTAATATTCCCTTCAACCTGCAGAGTTGGGACCCATGGAATGGGTGCCATGCATTATTGCTTTAAAGGGTCTGCATTTGCTCACCACATCTCACCAATCCTCTCAGTCCCAGGTGTCCAGCCTTATGCCACATCCAGCTGTCGTTGTAGATACGGTCATTCCAGGTTTCATCAGAGACCCTGAAGGAATTGTAAAGAATTTCCCAGTTTTTTTGTTTTGTTTTTGAAATTCCTTTTTATACTGGGTTTGAGCTGATTCTCGCTGCCATGTTTATGCCAGTCTAGACACACTTGATTCCCTTACGGAGACATATCAATACATAGGTTTTAAGATTCTTACTAGTCAGATATATTTCTCTGCGGGAAATATGGGGTTTTGAGTCCCTTTCACTGAGGAAGCTGTAGGTCTTGTCTATTCCATAGTTGGTTTTTGGAACGGTACCTGAGCTTATATCAAACTCTGGTTTTATGCAACACCCCACCTCTCCTTCCCCCTTAAGCAGGCATAAGAGTGTTTTCTAAATGTGAGACACTGTTCTCTTTCCTAACTCAGTTCAAGTGTAGCCATGTTTACAGGATCTTCATAAGTGATATCTTATGATAAGTTTCTTTTTCTCTGTGACTTATTTCACTTAGAAACATCGTACCTGAATCTACCCATTTTGCTGCTACTGGTCTTATGACATTGATTTCATGGCTGAGTGATATTCCATCGTACGTAAGTACCACAATTTTTTGAACCATTTTTATATTTCCTGGGATATTTAAAGTGTAACAAAGTTGAGGTCCTTGTAAGCAGTGCAGCCCTAAATTTTGGGGTGGCTCTGTCTTATTGATTTTCAGTTTTCCCAAGGTATATTCCCTAAACTGGAAGTGCCCTTGGCTCTGTAGCTCTGTTCTTTACTTCTTTTAGGGAACACAGTGTACTCCTCCAGAGAGGCAGTTGGCAATTTGCATCCCGTCCATCAGCATAACAAGGCTCCCTGTTCTCCAGGGCCTGTCTTGCCTTTCTGGTTTTTACACATTTTGTGGATGTCCCTTTTGACCGGTGGGAAGTGATACTTCTTTGTAGTGCAGATTTGCATTGCCCGCTTGCTTGCTTGGCCAAAAAGGGCGTATGCGTTTTCTCC
The DNA here is from genome assembly GCF_949752795.1 of Hyperoodon ampullatus. NCBI lineage: Eukaryota > Metazoa > Chordata > Mammalia > Artiodactyla > Ziphiidae > Hyperoodon > Hyperoodon ampullatus. The sequence continues at coordinate 1,142,637 of NW_027640382.1, read as the reverse complement.
TGAATATATTCAGGAGAAAACGCATACGCCCTTTTTGGCCAAGTGCATCATTGTCGAAGTTGTGCCCCTCTTCCTGTGCGTTAAAGGCGATTCCAACGTACCTATTGAAATCTGTTTCCTGCTCTTCTGCCTCACTTTCAAGTCCACCTCGTTGCCTTCCCTCAACAGATTTTTGGACGATAGTTGTCCTTTATTACTCGGCCAGTTTGTGAATTGCTGTGCCCCTGAGCTAAATTTTTCAACTCCTTTTTGGTGAGCTGACCGCAAGTCCAAAATTTTGGTTCAGGACCTATGCTGGTTCCCGGTGGGGGGCTGAGACTTTGTTTAATTCTTCTTCCTGCCAGGAAGTTAGCGTGATATGTGGCCGTTCAAATGCCTAACAGCTACGCTCTCATTGGTTCTCCCTCTTCCCTTTCATCCTCTGCCAAATTGGAAACCTGTGCGAACCAGGAGGTTAAAAGGGCTGTCTCTCCAAGTTTGGAGATTGATAGTAAAGCAGATGGAAAGTCAAACCGGAGCACCAGGAGAGGGACTATTCGTTGAGTTTTAGAAACCTTTCGTATTCACAGTGTGTCCGTTCTCTAGGTTTCCCGTACATGTTATAACTGTAGTAATATTCCCTTCAACCTGGAGAGTTGGAACCCATGGAATGGGTGCCAGGCATTTGTGCTTTAAAGGGTCTGCATTTGCTCACCCAATCTCACCAATCCTCTCAGTCCCAAGTGTCCAGCCTTATGCCACATCCAGCTGTCGTTGTAGATAGGGTCATTCCAGGGTTCATCAGAGACCCTGAAGGAATTGTAAAGAATTTCCCAGTGTTTTTGTTTTGTTTTTGAAATTCCTTTTTATACTGGGTTTGAGCTGATTCTCGCTGCCATGTTTATGCCAGTCTAGACACACTTGATTCCCTTACGGAGACATATCAATACATAGGTTTTAAGATTCTTACTAGTCAGATATATTCCTCGGCCCGAAATATGGGGTTTTGAGTCCCTTTCACTGAGGAAGGTGTAGGTCTTGTCTATTCCATAGTTGGTTTTTGGAACGGTACCTGTGCTTATATCAAACTCTGGTTTTATGCATCACCCCACCTCTCCTTCCCCCTTAAGCAGGCATAAGAGTGTTTTCTAAATGTGAGACACTGTTCTCTTTCCTAACTCAGTTCAAGTGTAGCCATGTTTACAGGATCTTCATAAGTGATATCTTATGATAAGTTTCTTTTTCTCTGTGACTTATTTCACTTAGAATCATCGTACCGGAATCTACCCATTTTGCTGCTACTGGACTTATGACATTGATTTCTTGACTGAGGGATATTCCATCGTACGTAAGTACCACAATTTTTTGAACCATTTTTATATTTCCTGGGATATTTAAGGTGTTCCTAAGTTGAGGTCCTTGTAAGTAGTGCAGCCCTAAATTTTGGGGTGGCTCTGTCTTATTGATTTTCAGTTTTCCCAAGGTATATTCCGTAGACAGGAAGTGCCCTTGTCTCTGTAGCTGTGATGTTTACTTGTTTTAGGGAACACAATGCACTCCTCCAGAGAGGCAGTTGGCAATTTACATCCCGCCCATCAGCATAACAAGGCTCCCTGTTCTCCAGGGCCTGTCTTGCCTTTCTGGTTTTTACACATTTTGTGGATGTCCCTTTTGACCGGTGGGAAGTGATACTTCTTTGTAGTGCAGATTTGCATTGCCCGCTTGCTTGCTTGGCCAAAAAGGGCGTATGCGTTTTCTCCTGAATATATTCAGGAGAAAACGCATACGCCCTTTTTGGCCAAGTGCATCATTGTCGAAGTTGTGCCCCTCTTCCTGTGCTTTAAAGGCGATTCCAACGTACCTATTGAAATCTGTTTCCTGCTCTTCTGCCTCACTTTCAAGTCCACCTCGTTGCCTTCCCTCAACAGATTTTTGGACGATAGTTGTCCTTTATTACTCGGCCAGTTTGTGAATTGCTGTGCCCCTGAGCTAAATTTTTCAACTCCTTTTTGGTGAGCTGACCGCAAGTCCAAAATTTTGGTTCAGGACCTATGCTGGTTCCCGGTGGGGGGCTGAGACTTTGTTTAATTCTTCTTCCTGCCAGGAAGTTAGCGTGATATGTGGCCGTTCAAATGCCTAACAGCTACGCTCTCATTGGTTCTCCCTCTTCCCTTTCATCCTCTGCCAAATTGGAAACCTGTGCGAACCAGGAGGTTAAAAGGGCTGTCTCTCCAAGTTTGGAGATTGATAGTAAAGCAGATGGAAAGTCAAACCGGAGCACCAGGAGAGGGACTATTCGTTGAGTTTTAGAAACCTTTCGTATTCACAGTGTGTCCGTTCTCTAGGTTTCCCGTACATGTTATAACTGTAGTAATATTCCCTTCAACCTGGAGAGTTGGAACCCATGGAATGGGTGCCAGTCATTTGTGCTTTAAAGGGTCTGCATTTGCTCACCCAATCTCACCAATCCTCTCAGTCCCAAGTGTCCAGCCTTATGCCACATCCAGCTGTCGTTGTAGATAGGGTCATTCCAGGCTTCATCAGAGACCCTGAAGGAATTGTAAAGAATTTCCCAGTGTTTTTGTTTTGTTTTTGAAATTCCTTTTTATACTGGGTTTGAGCTGATTCTCGCTGCCATGTTTATGCCAGTCTAGACACACTTGATTCCCTTACGGAGACATATCAATACATAGGTTTTAAGATTCTTACTAGTCAGATATATTCCTCGGCCCGAAATATGGGGTTTTGAGTCCCTTTCACTGAGGAAGGTGTAGGTCTTGTCTATTCCATAGTTGGTTTTTGGAACGGTACCTGTGCTTATATCAAACTCTGGTTTTATGCATCACCCCACCTCTCCTTCCCCCTTAAGCAGGCATAAGAGTGTTTTCTAAATGTGAGACACTGTTCTCTTTCCTAACTCAGTTCAAGTGTAGCCATGTTTACAGGATCTTCATAAGTGATATCTTATGATAAGTTTCTTTTTCTCTGTGACTTATTTCACTTAGAATCATCGTACCGGAATCTACCCATTTTGCTGCTACTGGACTTATGACATTGATTTCTTGACTGAGGGATATTCCATCGTACGTAAGTACCACAATTTTTTGAACCATTTTTATATTTCCTGGGATATTTAAGGTGTTCCTAAGTTGAGGTCCTTGTAAGTAGTGCAGCCCTAAATTTTGGGGTGGCTCTGTCTTATTGATTTTCAGTTTTCCCAAGGTATATTCCGTAGACAGGAAGTGCCCTTGTCTCTGTAGCTGTGATGTTTACTTGTTTTAGGGAACACAATGCACTCCTCCAGAGAGGCAGTTGGCAATTTACATCCCGCCCATCAGCATAACAAGGCTCCCTGTTCTCCAGGGCCTGTCTTGCCTTTCTGGTTTTTACACATTTTGTGGATGTCCCTTTTGACCGGTGGGAAGTGATACTTCTTTGTAGTGCAGATTTGCATTCCCCGCTTGCTTGCGTGGCCAAAAAGGGCGTATGCGTTTTCTCCTGAATATATTCAGGAGAAAACGCATACGCCCTTTTTGGCCAAGTGCATCATTGTCGAAGTTGTGCCCCTCTTCCTGTGCTTTAAAGGTGATTCCAACGTACCTCTTGAAATCTGTTTCCTGCTCTTCGGCCTCGCTTTCAATTCCACCTCGTTGCCTTCCCTCAACAGATTTTTGGACGAGAGTTGTCCTTTATTACTTGGCCAGTTAGTGAATTGCTGTGCCCATGAGCTCCATTTTTCAACTCGTTTTTGGTGAGCTGACCGCAAGTCCAAAATTTTGGTTCAGGACCTATACTGGTTCCAAGTGGGTGTCTGAGACTTTGGTCAATTCTTCTTCCTGCCGGGAAATTACAGTGATATGTGCCCGTCCAAATGTCTAACAGCTACTCCCTCATTTGTTCTCCCTCTTCCCTTTCATCCTCTGCCAAATTGGCAACCTGTGCGAACCAGGAGGTTAAAAGGGTTGTCTCTTCAAGTTGGGATTTTGATAGTAAAGCAGATGTAAAGTCAAACCGGAGCACCATGAGAGGGACTATTCGTTGAGTTTTAGAAACCTTTCGTATTCACAGTGTGTCCATTCTCTAGGTTTCCCGTACATGTTATAACTGTAGTAATATTCCCTTCAACGTGGAGAGTTGGGACCCATGGAATGGGTGCCAGGCATTTGTGCTTTAAAGGGTCTGCATTTGCTCACCGAATCTCACCAATCGTCTCAGTCCCAAGTGTCCCTCCTTATGCCGCATCCAGCTGTCATTGTAGGTAGGGTCATTCCAGGTTGCATCAGAGACCCTGAAGGAATTGTAATGAATTTCCCAGTTTTTTTGTTTTGTTTTTGAAATTCCTTTTTATAGTGGGTTTGAGCTGATTCTCGCTGCCATGTTTATGCCAGTCTAGACACACTTGATTCCCTTACAGAGACATATCAATCCATAGGTTTTAAGATTCTTACTAGTCAGATATATTCCTCTGCGGGAAATATGGGGTTTTGAGTCCCTTTCACTGAGGAAGGTGTAGGTCTTGTCTATTCCATAGTTGGTGTTTGGAACGGTACCTGTGCTTATATCAAACTCTGGTTTTATGCATCACCCCACCTCTCCTTCCCCCTTAAGCAGGCATAAGAATGTTTTCTAAATGTGAGACACTGTTCTCTTTGCTAACTCAGTTCAAGCGTAGCCATGTTTACAGGATCTTCATAAGTGATATCTTATGATAAGTTTCTTTTTCTGTGTGACTTATTTCACTTAAAATCATCGTACCTGAATCCACCCATTTTGCTTCTACTGGTCTTATGACATTGATTTCATGGCTGAGGGATATTCCATCGTACGTAAGTACCACAATTTTTTGAACCATTTTTATATTTCCTGGGATATTTAAGGTGTACCCAAGTTGAGGTCCTTGTAAGCAGTGCAGCCCTAAATTTTCGGGTGGCTCTGTCTTATTGATTTTCAGTTTTCCCAAGGTATATTCCCTAGACTGGAAGTGCCCTTGGCTCTGTAGCTCTGTTCTTTACTTCTTTTAGGGAACACAATGCACTCCTCCAGAGAGGCAGGTGGCAATTTACATCCCGCCCATCAGCATAACATGGCTCCCTGTTCTCCAGGGCCTGTCTTGCCTTCCGGTTTTTACACATTGTGTGGATGTCCCTTTTGACCGGTGGGAAGTGATACTTCTTTGTAGTGCAGATTTGCATTGCCCGCTTGCTTGCTTGGCCAAAAAGGGCGTATGCGTTTTCTCCTGAATATATTCAGGAGAAAACGCATACGCCCTTTTTGGCCAAGTGCATCATTTTCGAAGTTGTGCCCCTCTTCCTGTGCTTTAAAGGCGATTCCAACGTACCTCTTGAAATCTGTTTCCTGCTATTCCTCCTCGCTTTCAAGTCCGCCTCGTTGACTTCCCTCAATAGATTTTTGGACGATAGTTGTCCTTTATTACTTGGCAAGTTGGTGAATTGCTGTGCCCCTGAGCTCCATTTTTCAACTCGTTTTTGGTGAGCTGACCGCAAGTCCAAAATTTTGGTTCAGGACCTATGCTGGTTCCGGTGGGTGGCTGAGACTTTGGTTAATTATTCTTCCTGCCGGGAAATTACAGTGATATGTGCCCGTCCAAATGCCTAACAGCTACTCTCTCATTGGTTCTCCCTCTTCCCTTTCATCCTCTGCCAAATTGGAAACCTGTGCGAACCAGGAGGTTAAAGGGGCTGTCTCTCCAAGTTGGGATTTTGATAGTAAAGCAGATGTAAAGTCAAACCGGAGCACCAGGAGAGGGACTATTCGTTGAGTTTTAGTAACCTTTCGTATTCACAGTGTGTCCGTTCTCTAGGTTTCCCGAACATGTTATAACTGTAGTAATATTCCCTTCAACCTGGAGAGTTGGGACCCATGGAATGGGTGCCATGCATTATTGCTTTAAAGGATCTGCATTTGCTCACCCAATCTCACCAATCCTCTCAGACCCAAGTGTCCAGCCTTATGCCACATCCAGCTGTCGTTGTAGATAGGGTCATTCCAGGTTTCATCAGAGACCCTGAAGGAATTGTAAAGAATTTCCCAGTTTTTTTGTTTTGTTTTTGAAATTCCTTTTTATAACGGGTTTGAGCTGATTCTCGCTGCCATGTTTATGCCAGTCTAGACACACTTGATTCCCTTACGGAGACATATCAATACATAGGTTTTAAGATTCTTACTAGTCAGATATATTACTCTGCGGGAAATATGGGGTTTTGAGTCCCTTTCACTGAGGTAGGTGTAGGTCTTGTCTATTCCATAGTTGGTTTTAGGAACGGTACCTTTGCTTATATCAAACTCTGGTTTTATGCATCACCCCACCTCTCCTTCGCCCTTAAGCAGGCATAAGAGTGTTTTCTAAATATGAGACACTGTTCTCTTTCCTAACTCAGTTCAAGTGTAGACATGTTTACAGGATCTTCATAAGTGATATCTTATGATAAGTTTCTTTTTCTGTGTGACTTATTTCTCTTAGAATCACCGTACCTGAATCCACCCATTTTGCTGCTACTGGTCTTATGACATTGATTTCATGGCTGAGGGATATTCCATCGTACGTAAGTACCACAATTTTTTGAACCATTTTTATATTTCCTGGGATATTTAAGGTGTACCCAAGTTGAGGACCTTGTAAGCAGTGCAGCCCTAAATTTTGGGGTGGCTCTGTCTTATTGATTTTCAGTTTTCCCAAGGTATATTCCCAGACTGGAAGTGCCCTTGGCTCTGTAGCTCTGTTGTTTACTTGTTTTAGGGAACACAATACACTCCTCCAGAGAGGCAGTTGGCAATTTACATCCCGCCCATCAGCATAACAATGCTCCCTGTTCTCCAGGGCCTGTCTTGCCTTTCTAGTTTTTACACATTTTGTGGATGTCCCTTTTGACGGGTGGGAAGTGATACTTCTTTGTAGTGCAGATTTGCATTGCCCGCTTGCTTGCTTGGCCAAAAAGGGCGTATGCGTTTTCTCCTGAATATATTCAGGAGAAAACACATACGCCCTTTTTGGCCAAGTGCATCATTGTCGAAGTTGTGCCCCTCTTCCTGTGCTTTAAAGGCGATTCCAACGTACCTCTTGAAATCTCTTTCCTGCTATTCTGCCTCGCTTTCAAGTCCGCCTCGTTGCCTTCCCTCAACAGATTTTTGGACGATAGTTGTCCTTTATTACTCGGCCAGTTTGTGAATTGCTGTGCCCCTGAGCTCCATTTTTCAACTCGTTTTTGGTGAGCTGACCGCAAGTCCAAAATTTTGGTTCAGGACCTATACTGGTTCCCGGTGGGGGGCTGAGACTTTGGTTAATTCTTCTTCCTGCAGGAAATTACAGTGATATGTGCCCGTCCAAATGCCTAACAGCTACTCTCTCATTGGTTCTCCCTCTTCCTTTTCATCCTCTGCCAAATTGGCAACCTGTGCGAACCAGGAGGTTAAAGGGGCTGTCTCTCCATGTTGGGAGGTTGATAGTAAAGCAGATGGAAAGTCAAATCGGAGACCAGGAGAGGGACTATTCGTTGAGTTTTAGAAAACTTTTGTATTCACAGTGTGTCCGTTCTCTAGGTTTCCCGTACATGTTATAGCTGTAGTAATATTCCCTTCAACATGTAGAGTTGGGACCCATGGAATGGGTGCCAGGCATTTGTGCTTTAAAGGGTCTGCATTTGCTCACCCAATCTCACCAATCGTCTCAGTCCCAAGTGTCCCTCCTTATGCCACATCCAGCTGTCGTTGTAGATAGGGTCATTCCATGTTTCACCAGAGACCCTGAAGGAATTGTAAAGAATTTCCCAGTTTTTTTGTTTTGTTTTTGAAATTCCTTTTTATAGTGGGTTTGAGCTGATTCTCGCTGCCAGGTTTATGCCAGTCTAGACACACTTGTTTCCCTTACGGAGACACATGAATACATAGGTTTTAAGATTCTTAGTAGTCAGATATATTCCTCTGCGGGAAATATGGGGTTTTGAGTCCCTTTCTCTGAGGAAGGTGTAGGTCTTGTCTATTCCATAGTTGGTTTTTGGAACGGTACCTGTGCTTATATCAAACTGTAGGTTTATGCATCACCCAACCTCTCCTTCACCCTTAAGCAGGCATAAGAGTGTTTTCTAAATGAGAGACTCTGTTCTCTTTCCTAACTCAGTTCAAGTGTAGCCATGTTTACAGGATCTTCATAAGTGACATTTTATGATATGTTTCTTTTTCTGTGTGACTTATTTCACTTAGAATCATCGTACCTGAATCCACCCATTTTGCTGCTACTGGTCTTATGACATTGATTTCATGGTTGAGGGATATTCCATCGTACGTAAGTACCACAATATTTTGAACCATTTTTATATTTCCTGGAATATTTAATGTGTACCCAAGTTGAGGTTCTTGTAATCAGTGCAGCCCTAAATTTTGGGGTGGCTCTGTCTTATTGATTTTCAGTTTTCCCAAGGTATATTCCCTAGACTGGAAGTGCCCTTGGCTCTGTAGCTCTGTTCTTTACTTGTTTTAGGCCACACAATGCATTCCTCCAGAGAGGCAGTTGACAATTTTCATGTCGCCCAACACCATAACAAGGCTCCCTGTTCTCCAGGGCCTGTCTTGCCTTTCTGGATTTTACACATTTTGTGGCTGTCCCTTTTGACAGTGGGAAGTGATACTTCTTTGTAGTGCAGAATTGCATTGCCCGCTTTCTTGCTTGGCCAAAAAGGGCGTATGCGTTTCCTCCTGAATATATACAGGAGAAAACGCATACGCCCTTTTTGGCCAAGTGCATCATTGTCGAAGTTGTGCCCCTCTTCCTGTGCTTTAAAGGCGATTCCAACGTACCGCTTGAAATCTGTTTCCTGCAATTCTGCCTCACTTTCAAGTCCGCCTCGTTGCCTTCCCTCAACAGATTTTTGGACGATAGTTGTCCTTTATTACTCGGCCAGTTTGTGAATGGCTGTGCCCCTGAGCTCCATTTTTCAACTCGTTTTCTGTGAGCTGACCGCAAGTCCAAAATTTGGGTTCAGGACCTATACTGGTTCCCGGGGGGTGGCTGAGACTTTGGTTAATTCTTCTTCCTGCCGGGAAATTACAGTGATATGTGCCCGTCCAAATGCCTAACAGCTACTCTCTCATTGGTTCTCCCTCTTCCCTTTCATCCTCTGCCAAATCGGCAACCTGTGCGAACCAGGAGGTTAAAGGGGCTGTCTCTCCAAGTTGGGAGGTTGATAGTAAAGCAGATGGAAAGTCAAACACGAGCACCAGGAGAGGGCCTATTCGTTGAGTTTTAGAAACCTTTCGTATTCACAGTGTGTCCTTTCTCTAGGTTTCCCGTACATGTTATATCTGTAGTAATATTCCCTTTAACCTGGAGAGTTGGGACCCATGGAATGGGTGCCAGGCATTATTGCTTTAAAGGGTCTGCATTTGCTCACCCAATCTCACCAATCCTCTCAGTCCAACGTGTCCAGCCTCATGCCACATCCAGCTGTCATTGTACATAGGGTCATTCCAGGTTTCATCAGAGACCCTGAAGGAATTGTAAAGAATTTCCCAGTTTTTTTCTTTTGTTTTTGAAATTCCTTTTTATATTGGTTTTGAGCTGATTCTCGCTGCCATGTTTATGCCAGTCTAGACGCACTTGATTCCCTTACGGACACATATCAATCCATAGGTTTTAAGATTCTTAGTAGTCAGATATATTCCTCTGCGGGAAATATGGGGTTTTGAGTCCCTTTCACTGAGGAAGGTGTAGGTCTTGTCTATTCCATAGTTGGTTTTTGGAACGGTACCTGTGCTTATATCAAACTCTGGTTTTATGCATCACCCCACCTCTCCTTCCCCCTTAAGCAGGCATAAGAGTGTTTTCTAAATGTGAGACACTGTTCTCTTTCCTAACTCAGTTCAAGTGTAGCCATGTTTACAGGATCTTCATAAGTGATATCTTATGATATGTTTCTTTTTCTCTGTGACTTATTTCACTTAGAATCACTGTACCTGAATCCACCCATTTTGCTGCTACTGGTCTTATGACATTGATTTCATGGCTGAGGGATATACCATCGTACGTAAGTACCACAATTTTTTGAACCATTTTTATATTTCCTGGGATATTTAAGGTGTACCCAAGTTGAGGTCCTTGTAAGCAGTGCAGCCCTAAATTTTGGGGTGGCTCTGTCTTATTGATTTTCAATTTTCCCAAGGTATATTCCCTAGACTGGAAGTGCCCTTGGCTCTGTAGCTCTGTTCTTTACTTGTTTTAGGGAACACAATGTACTCCTCCAGAGACGCAGTTGGCAATTTACATCCCGCCCATCAGCATAACAAGGCTCCCTGTTCTCCAGGGCCTGTCTTGCCTTTCTGGTTTTTACACATTTTGTGGATGTCCCTTTTGACCGGTGGGAAGTGATACTTCTTTGTAGTGCAGATTTGCATTGCCCGCTTGTTTGCTTGGCCAAATAGGGCGTACGCGTTTTCTTCTGAATATATTCAGGAGAAAATGCATACGCCCTTTTTGGCCAAGTGCATCATTGTCGAAGTTGTGCCCCTCTTCCTGTGCTTTAAAAGCGATTCCAACGTACCTCTTGAAATCTGTTTCCTGCTATTCTGCCTCGCTTTCAAGTCCGCCTCATTGCCTTCCCTCAACAGATTTTTGGACGATAGTTGTGCTTTATTACTCGTCCAGTTTGTGAATTGCTGTGCCCCTGAGCTCCATTTTTCAACTCGTTTTTGGTGAGCTGACCGCAAGTCCAAAATTTTGGTTCAGCACCTATGTTGGTTCCCGGTGCGAGGCTGAGACTTTGGTTAATTCTTCTTCCTGCCGGGAAATTACAGTGATATGTGCCCGTCCAAATGCCTAACAGCTACTCTCTCATTGGTTCTCCCTCTTCCCTTTCATCCTCTGCCAAATTGGAAACCTGTGCGAACCAGGAGGTTAAAGGGGCTGTCTCTACAAGTTAGGAGATTGATAGTAAAGCAGATGGAAAGTCAAACCGGAGCACCAGGAGGGGGACTATTCGTTGAGTTTTAGAAACCTTTCGTATTCACAGTGTGTCCGTTCTCTAGGTTTCCTGTACATGTTATAACTGTAGTAATATTCCCTTCAACCTGGAGAGTTGGGACCCATGGAATGGGTGCCATGCATTATTGCTTTAAAGGGTCTGCATTTGCTCACCCAATCTCACCAATCCTCTCAGTCCCAAGTGTCCAGCCTTATGCCACATCCAGCTGTCGTTGTAGATAGGGTCATTCCAGGTTTCATCAGAGACCCTGAAGGAATTGTAAAGAATTTCCCAGTTTTTTTGTTTTGTTTTTGAAATTCCTTTTTATAGTGGGTTTGAGCTGATTCTTGCTGCCATGTTTATGCCAGTCTAGACACACTTGATTCCCTTACGGAGACATATCAATACATAGGTTTTAAGATTCTTACTAGTCAGATATATTCCTCTGCGGGAAATATGGGGTTTTGAGTCCCTTTCACTGAGGAAGGTGTAGATCTTGTCTATTCCATAGTTGGTTTTTGGAACGGTACCTGTGCTTATATCAAACTCTGGTTTTATGCATCACCCCACCTCTCCTTCCCCCTTAAGCAGGCATAAGAGTGTTTTCTAAATGTGAGACACTGTTCTCTTTCCTAACTCAGTTCAAGTGTAGCCATGTTTACAGGATCTTCATAAGAGATATCTTATGATAAGTTTCTTTTTTTGTGTGACTTATTTCACTTAGAATCATCGTACATGAATCCACCCATTTTGCTGCTACTGGTCTTATGACATTGATTTCATGGCTGAGGGATATTCCATCGTACGTTAGGACCACAATTTTTGAACCAATTTTATATTTCCTGTGATATTTAAGGTGTACCCACGTTGAGGTCCTTGTAAGTAGTGCAGCCCTAAATTTTGGGGTGGCTCTGTCTTATTGATTTTCAGTTTTCCCAAGGTATATTCCGTAGACTGGAAGTGCCCTTGGCTCTGTAGCTCTGTTGTTTACTTGTTTTAGGGAACACAATGTACTCCTCCGGAGAGGCAGTTTGCAATTTACATCCCGCCCATCAGCATAACAAGGCTCCCTGTTCTCCAGGTCCTTTCTTGCCTTTCTGGTTTTTACACATTTTGTGGATGTCCCTTTTGACCGGTGGGAAGTGATACTTCTTTGTAGTGCAGATTTGCATTGCCCGCTTGCTTGCTTGCCCAAAAATGGCGTATGTGTTTTCTCCTGAATATATTCAGGAGAAAACGCATACGCCCTTTTTGGCCAAGTGCATCATTGTCAAAGTCGTGCCTCTCTTCCTGTGCTTTAAAGGCGATTCCAACGTACCTCTTGAAATCTGTTTCCTGCTATTCTGACTCGCTTTCAAGTCCACCTCGTTGCCTTCCCTCAACAGATTTTTGGACGATACTTGTCCTTTATTACTCGGCCAGTTTGTGAATTGCTGTGCCCCTGAGCTCCATTTTTCAACTCGTTTTTGGTGAGCTGACCGCAAGTCCAAAATTTTGGTTCAGGACCTATGCTGGTTCCTGGTGCGGGGCTGAGACTTTGGATAATTTTTCTTCCTGCCGGGAAGTTAGAGTGATATGTGCCCGTCCAAATGCCTAACAGCTACTGTCTCATTGGTTCTCCCTCTTCCCTTTCATCCTCTGCCAAATTGGCAACCTGTGCGAACCAGGAGGTTGAAGGGTCTGTCTCTCCAAGTGGGGAGGTTGATAGTAAAGCAGATGGAATGTCAAACCGGAGCACCAGGAGATGGACTATTCGTTGAGTTTTAGAAACCTTTCGTATTCACAGTGTGTCCGTTCTCTAGGTTTCCCGTACATGTTATAGCTGTAGTAATATTCCCTTCAACCTGGAGAGTTGGGACCCATGGAATGTGTGCCATGCATTATTGCTTTAAAGTGTCTGCATTTGCTCACCCAATCTCACCAATCCTCTCAGTCCCAAGTGTCCAGCCTTATGCCACATTCAGCTGTCGTTGTAGATTGGGTCATTCCAGGTTTCATCAGAGACCCTGAAGGAATTGTAAAGAATTTCCCAGTTTTTTTGTTTTGTTTTTGAAATTCCTTTTTATAGTGGGTTTGAGCTGATTCTCGCTGCCATGTTTATGCCAGTCTAGACACACTTGATTCCCTTACGGAGACATATCAATACATAGGTTTTAAGATTCTTACTAGTCAGATATATTCCTCTGCGGGAAATATGGGGTTTTGAGTCCCTTTCACTGAGGAAGGTGTAGGTCTTGTTTATTCCATAGTTGGTTTTCGGAACGGTACCTGTGCTTATATCAAACTCTGGTTTTATGCATCACCCCACCTCTCCTTCCCCCTTAAGCAGGCATAAGAGTGTTTTCTAAATGTGAGACACTGTTCTCTTTCCTAACTCAGGTCAAGTGTAGCCATGTTTACAGGATCTTCATAAGTGATATCTTATGATAAGATTCTTTTTCTCTGTGACTTATTTCACTTAGAATCATCGTACCTGAATCCACCCATTTTGCTGCTACTGGTCTTATGACATTGATTTCATGGCTGAGGGATATTCCATCGTACGTAAGTACCACAATTTTTTGAACCATTTTTATACTTCCTGGGATATTTAAGGTGTACCCACGTTGAGGTCTTTGTAAGCAGTGCAGCCCTAAATTTTGGGGTGGCTCTGTCTTATTGATTTTCAGTTTTCCCAAAGTATATTCCCTAGACGGGAAGTGCCCTTGGCTCTGTAGCTCTGTTGTTTACTTGTTTTAGGGAACACAATGTACTCCTCCAGAGAAGCAGTTGGCAATTTACATCCCGCCCTTCAGCATAACAAGGCTCCCTGTTCTCCAGGGCCTGTCTTGCCTTTCTGGTTTTTACACATTTTGTGGATGTCCCTTTTGACCGGTGGGAAGTGATACTTCTTTGTAGTGCAGATTTGCATTGCCCGCTTGCTTGCTTGGCCAAAAAGGGCGTATGCGTTTTCTCCTGAATATATTCAGGAGAAAACGCATACGCCCTTTTTGGCCAAGTGCATCATTGTCGAAGTTGTGCCCCTCTTACTGTGCTTTAAAGGCGATTCCAACGTACCTCTTGAAATCTGTTTCCTGGTATTCTGCCTCGCTTTCAAGTCCGCCTCGTTGCCTTCCCTCAACAGATTTCTGGACGGTAGTTGTCCTTTATTACTCGGCCAGTTTGTGAATTGCTGTGCCCCTGAGCTCCATTTTTCAACTCGTTTTTGGTGAGCTGACCGCAAGTCCAAAATTTTGGTTCAGGACCTATGCTGTTTCCCGGTGGGGGGCTGAGACTTTGGTTAATTCTTCTTCCTGCCGGGAAATTACAGTGATATGTGCCCGTCCAAATGCCTAACAGCTACTCTCTCATTGGTTCTCCCTCTTCCCTTTCATCCTCTGCCAAATTGGCAACCTGTGCGAACCAGGAGGTTAAAAGGGCTGTCTCTCCAAGTTGGGAGATTGATAGTAAAGCAGATGGAAAGTCAAACCGGAGCACCAGGAGAGGGACTATTCGTTGAGTTTTAGAAACCTTTCGTATTCACAGTGTGTCCGTTCTCTAGGTTTCCCGTACATGTTATAATTGTAGTAATATTCCCTTCAACCTGGAGAGTTGGAAACCATGGAATGGGTGCCAGGCATTTGTGATTTAAAGGGTCTGCATTTTCTCACCCAATCTCACCAATCCTCTCAGTCCCAAGTGTCCAGCCTTATGCCTCATCCAGCTGTCGTTGTAGATATGGTCATTCCAGTCTTCATCAGAGACCCTGAAGGAATTGTAAAGAATTTCCCAGTGTTTTTGTTTTGTTTTTGAAATTCCTTTTTATACTGGATTTGAGCTGATTCTCGCTGCCATGTTTATGCCAGTCTAGACACACTTGATTCCCTTACAGAGACATATCAATACATAGGTTTTAAGATTCTTACTAGTCAGATATATTCCTCTGAGGGAAATATGGGATTTTGAGTCCCTTTCACTGAGGAAGCTGTAGGTCTTGTCTATTCCATAGTTGGTTTTTGGAACGGTACCTGAGCTAATATCAAACTCTGGTTTTATGCATCACCCCACCTCTCCTTCCCCCTTAAGCAGGCATAAGAGTGTTTTCTAAATGTGAGACACTGTTCTCTTTCCTAACTCAGTTCAAGTGTAGCCATGTTTACAGGATCTTCATAAGTGATATCTTATGATAAGTTTCTTTTTCTCTGTGACTTATTTCACTTAGAATCATCGTACCTGAATCTACCCATTTTGCTGCTACTGGTCTTATGACATTGATTTCATGGCTGAGGGATATTCCATCGTATGTAAGTACCACAATTTTTTGAACCATTTTTATATTTCCTGGGATATTTAAGGTGTACCCAAGTTGAGGTCCTTGTAAGCAGTGCAGCCCTAAATTTTGGGGTGGCCATGTCTTATTGATTTTCAGTTTTCCCAAGGTATATTCCCTAGACTGGAAGTGCCCTTGGCTCTGTAGCTCTGTTCTTTACTTGTTTTAGAGAACACAATGCACTCCTCCAGAGAGGCAGTTGGCAATTTACATCCCGCCCATCAGCATAACAAGGCTCCCTGTTCTCCAGGGCCTGTCTTGCCTTTCTGGTTTTTACACATTTTGTGGATGTCCCTTTTGACCGGTGGGAAGTGATACTTCTTTGTAGTGCAGATTTGCATTGCCCGCTTGCTTGCTTGGCCAAAAAGGGCGTATGTGTTTTCTCCTGAATATATTCAGGAGAAAATGCATACGCCCTTTTTGGCCAAGTGCATCATTGTCGAAGTTGTGCCCCTCTTCCTGTGCTTTAAAGGCGATTCCAACGTACCTCTTGAAATCTGTTTCCTGCTATTCCGCCTCACTTTCAAGTACGCCTCTTTGGCTTCCCTCAACAGATTTTTGTACGATAGTTGTCCTTTATTACTCGGCCAGTTTGTGAATTGCTTTGCCCCTGAGCTCCATTTTTCAACTCGTTTTTGGTGAGCTGACCGCAAGCCCAAAATTTTGGTTCAGGACCTATGCTGGTTCCCGGTGGGTGGCTGAGACTTTGGTTAATTCTTCTTCCTGTCGGTAAATTACATTGATATGTGCCCGTCCAAATGTCTAACAGCTACTCTCTCATTGGTTCTCCCTCTTCCCTTTCATCCTCTGCCAAATTGGCAACCTGTGTGAACCAGGAGGTTGAAGGGGCTGTCTCTCCAAGTTGGGAGATTGATAGTAAAGCAGATGGAAAGTCAAACCGGAGCACCAGGAGAGGGACTATTCGTTGAGTTTTAGAAACCTTTCGTATTCACAGTGTGTCCGTTCTCTAGGTTTCTCGTACATGTTATAACTGTAGTAATATTCCCTTCAACCTTGAGAGTTGGGACCCATGGAATGGGTGCCATGCATTATTGCTTTAAAGTGTCTGCATTTGCTCACCCAATCTCACCAATCCTCTCAGTCCCAAGTGTCCAGCCTTATGCCACATCCAGCTGTCGTTGTAGATAGGGTCATTCCAGGTTTCATCAGAGACCCTGAAGGAATTGTAAAGAATTTCCCAGTTTTTTTGTTTTGTTTTTGAAATTGCTTTTTATAGTGGGTTTGAGGTGATTCTCGCTGCCAAGTATATGCCAGTCTAGACACACTTGATTCCCTTACGGAGACATATCAATACATAGGGTTTAAGATTCCTGGTAGTCAGATATATTCCTCTGCGTGAAATATGGGGTTTTGAGTTCCTTTCAATGAGGAAGGTGTAGGTCTTGTCTATTCCATAGTTGGTTTTTGGAACGGTACCTGTGCTTATATCAAACTCTGGTTTTATGCATCACCCCACCTCTCCTTCCCCCTTAAGCAGCCATAAGAGTGTTTTCTAAATGTGAGACACTGTTCTCTTTCCTAACTCAGTTCAAGTGTAGCCATGTTTACAGGATCTTCATAATTGATATCTTATAATAAGTTTCTTTTTCTCTGGGACTTATTTCACTTAGAATCATCGTACCTGAATCCACCCATTTTGCTGCTACTGGTCTTATGACATTGATTTCATGGCTGAGGGATATTCCATCGTACGTAAGTACCACAATTTTTTGAACCATTTTTATATTTCCTGGGATATTTAAAGTGTAACCAAGTTGAGGTCCTTGTAAGCAGTGCAGCCCTAAATTTTGGGGTGGCTCTGTCTTATTGATTTTCAGTTTTCCCAAGGTATATTCCCTAGACTGGAAGTGCCCTTGGCTCTGTAGCTCTGTTCTTTACTTGTTTTAGGGAACACAGTGTACTCCTCCAGAGAGGCAGTTGGCAATTTACATCCCGCCCATCAGCATAACAATGCTCCCTGTTCTCCAGGGCCTGTCTTGCCTTTCTGCTTTTTACACATTTTGTGGATGTCCCTTTTGACCGGTGGGAAGTGATACTTCTTTGTAGTGCAGATTTGCATTGCCCGCTTGCTTGCTTGGCCAAAAAGGGCGTATGCGTTTTCTCCTGAATATATTCAGGAGAAAACGCATACGCCCTTTTTGGCCAAGTACATCACTGTCGAAGTTGTGCCCCTCTTCCTGTGCTTTAATGGTGATTGCAACGTACCTCTTGAAATCTGTTTCCTGCTATTCTGCCTCGCTTTCAATTCCGCCTCGTTGCCTTCCCTCAACAGATTTTTGGACGATAGTTGTCCTTTATTACTCGGCCAGTTTGTGATTTGCTGTGACCCTGAGCTCCATTTTTCAACTCGTTTTTGGTGAGCTGACCGCAAGTCCAAAATTTTGCTTCAGGAACTATACTGGTTCCCGGAGGGTGGCTGAGACTTTGGTTAATTCTTCTTCCTGCCGGGAAAATACAGTGATATGTGCCCGTCCAAATGCCTAACAGCTACTCTCTCATTGGTTCTCCCTCTTCCCTTTCATCCTCTGCCAAATTGGCAACCTGTGCGAACCAGGAGGTCAAAGGGGCTGTCTCTCCAATTTGGGAGGTTGATAGTAAAGCAGATGGAAAGTCAAACTGGAGCACCAGGAGAGGGACTATTCGTTGAGTTTTAGAAACCTTTTGTATTCACAGTGTGTCCGTTCTCTTGGTTTCCCGTACATGTTATAGCTGTAGTAATATTCCCTTCAACCTGGAGAGCTGGGACCCATGGAATGGGTGCCAGGCATTTGTGCTTTAAAGGGTCTGCATTTGCTCACCCAATCTCACCAATTGTCTCAGTCCCAATTGTCCCTCCTTATGCCACATCCAGCTGTCGTTGTAGATAGGGTCATTCCAGGTTTCATCAGAGACCCTGAAGGAATTGTAAAGAATTTCCCAGTTTTTATGTTTTGTTTTAGAAATTCCTTTTTGTAGTGGGTTTGAGCTGATTCTCGCTGCCATGTTTATGCCAGTCTAGACACACTTGATTCCCTTACGGAGACATATCAATACATAGTTTTTAAGATTCTTACTAGTCAGATATATTCCTCTGCGCGAAATATGGTGTTTTGAGTCCCTTTCACTGAGGAAGGTGTAGGTCTTGTCTATTCCATAGTTGGTTATTGGAACGGTACCTGTGCTTTTATCAAACTCTGGTTTTATGCATCACCCCACCTCTCCTTCCCCCTTAAGCAGGCATAAGAGTGTTTTCTAAATGTGAGACACTGTTCTCTTTCCTAACTCAGGTCAAGTGTAGCCATGTTACACGATCTTCATAAGTGATATCTTATGATAAATTTCTTTTTCTCTGTGACTTATTACACTTAGAATCATTGTACCTGAATCCACCCATTTTGCTGCTGCTGGTCTTATGACATTGATTTCATGGCTGAGGGGTATTCCATCGTACGTAAGTACCACAATTTTTTGAACCATTTTTATATTTCCTGGGACATTTAAGGTGTACCCAAGTTGAGGTCCTTGTAAGCAGTGCAGCCCTAAATTTCGGGGTGGCTCTGTCTTATTGATTTTCAGTTTTCCCAAGGTATATTCCCTAGAATGGAGGTGCCCTTGGCTCTGTAGCTCTGTTCTTTACTTCTTTTAGGGAACACAATGTACTCCTCCAGAGAGGCAGTTGGCAATTTACATCCCGCCTATCAGCATAACAAGGCTCCCTGTTCTCCAGGGCCTGTCTTGCCTTTCTGGATTTTACACATTTTGTGGATGTCCCTTTTGACCGTTGGGAAGTGATACTTCTTTGTAGTGCAGATTTGCTTTGCCCGCTTGCTTGCTTGGCCAAAAAGGGCGTATGCGTTTTCTCCTGAATATATTCAGGAGAAAACGCATACACCCTTTTTGGCCAAGTGCATCATTTTCGAAGTTGTGCCCCTCTTCCTGTGCTTTAAAGGAGATTCCAAAGTACCTCTTGAAATCTGTTTCCTGCTATTCTGCCTCGCTTTCAAGTCCACCTCGTTGCCTTCCCTCAACAGATTTTTGGACGATAGTTGTCCTTTATTACTCGGCCAGTTTGTGAATTGCTGTGCCCCTGAGCTCCATTTTTCAACTCGTTTTTGGTGAGCTGACCGCAAGTCCGAAATTTTGGTTCAGGACCTATGCTGGTTCCGGGTGGGGGGCTGAGACTTTGGTTAATTCTTCTTCCTGCCGGGAAATTACAGTGATATGTGCCCGTCCAAAAGCCTAACAGCTACTCTCTCATTGGTTCTCCCTCTTCCCTTTCATCCTCTGCCAAATTGGCAAGCTGTGTGAATCAGGAGGTTAAAGGGGCTGTCTCTCCATGTTGGGAGGTTGATAGTGAAGCAGGTGGAAAGTCAAACTTGAGCACCAGGAGAGGGACTAGTCGTTGAGTTTTAGAAACCTTTCGTATTCACAGTGTGTCTGTTCTCCAGGTTTCCCGTACATGTTATAGCTGTAGTAATATTCCCTTCAACCCGGAGAGTTGGGACCCATGGAATGGGTGCCATGCATTATTGCTTTAAAGGGTCTGCATTTGTTCACCCAATCTCACCAATCCTCTCAGTCCCAACTCTGCAGCCTTATTCCACATCCAGCTCTCATTGTAGATAGGGTCATTCCAGGTTTCATCAGAGACCCTGAAGGAATTGTAAAGAATTTCCCAGTTTTTTTGTTTTGTTTTTGAAATTCCTTTTTATAGTGGGTTTGAGCTGATTCTCGCTGCCATGTTTATGCCAGTCTAGACACACTTGATTCCCTTACGGAGACATATCAATACATAGGTTTTAAGATTCTTACTAGTCAGATATATTCCTCTGCAGGAAGTATGGGGTTTTGAGTCCCTTTCACTGAGGAAGGTGTAGGTCTTGTCTATTCCATAGTTGGTTTTTGGAATGGTACCTGTGCTTATATCAAACTCTGGTTTTATGCATCACCCCACCTCTCCTTCCCTCTTAAGCAGGCATAAGAGTGTTTTCTAAATGTGAGACACTGTTCTCTTTCCTAACTCAGTTCAAGTGTAGCCATGTTTACAGGATCTTCATAAGTGATATCTTATGATAAGTTTCTTTTTCTCTGTGACTTATTTCACTTAGAATCATCGTACCTGAATCCACCCATTTTGCTGCTACTGGTCTTATGACATTGATTTCATGGCTGAGGGATATTCCATCGTACGTAAGTACCACAATTTTTTGAACCATTTTTATATTTCCTGGGATATTTAAGGTGTACCCAAGTTGAGGTCCTTGTAAGCAGTGCAGCCCTAAATTTCGGGGTGCCTCTGTCTTATTGATTTTCAGTTTTCCCAAGGTATATTCCCTAGAATGGAGGTGCCCTTGGCTCTGTAGCTCTGTTCTTTACTTCTTTTAGGGAACACAATGTACTCCTCCAGAGAGGCAGTTGGCAATTTACATCCCGCCTATCAGCATAACAAGGCTCCCTGTTCTCCAGGGCCTGTCTTGCCTTTCTGGATTTTACACATTTTGTGGATGTCCCTTTGGACCGTTGGGAAGTGATACTTCTTTGTAGTGCAGATTTGCATTGCCCAGTTGCTTGCTTGGCCAAAAAGGGCGTATGCGTTTTCTCCTGAATATATTCAGGAGAAAACGCATACGCCCTTTTTGGCCAAGTGCATCATTTTCGAAGTTGTGCCCCTCTTCCTGTGCTTTAAAGGAGATTCCAAAGTACCTCTTGAAATCTGTTTCCTGCTATTCTGCCTCGCTTTCAAGTCCGCCTCGTTGCCTTCCCTCATCAGATTTTTGGACGATAGTTGTCCTTTAATACTCGGCCAGTTTGTGAATTGCTGTGCCCCTGAGCTCCATTTTTCAACTCGTTTTTGGTGAGCTGACCGCAAGTCCAAAATTTTGGTTCAGGACCTATGCTGGTTCCGGGTGGGGGGCTGAGACTTTGGTTAATTCTTCTTCCTGCCGGGAAATTACAGTGATATGTGCCCGTCCAAATGCCTAACAGCTACTCTCTCATTGGTTCTCCCTCTTCCCTTTCATCCTCTGCCAAATTGGCAAGCTGTGCGAATCAGGAGGTTAAAGGGGCTGTCTCTCCATGTTGGGAGGTTGATAGTAAAGCAGGTGGAAAGTCAAACTTGAGCACCAGGAGAGGGACTAGTCGTTGAGTTTTAGAAACCTTTCGTATTCACAGTGTGTCTGTTCTCCAGGTTTCCCGTACATGTTATAGCTGTAGTAATATTCCCTTCAACCCGGAGAGTTGGGACCCATGGAATGGGTGCCATGCATTATTGCTTTAAAGGGTCTGCATTTGTTCACCCAATCTCACCAATCCTCTCAGTCCCAACTCTCCAGCCTTATTCCACATCCAGCTCTCATTGTAGATAGGGTCATTCCAGGTTTCATCAGAGACCCTGAAGGAATTGTAAAGAATTTCCCAGTTTTTTTGTTTTGTTTTTGAAATTCCTTTTTATAGTGGGTTTGAGCTGATTCTCGCTGCCATGTTTATGCCAGTCTAGACACACTTGATTCCCTTACGGAGACATATCAATACATAGGTTTTAAGATTCTTACTAGTCAGATATATTCCTCTGCAGGAAATATGGGGTTTTGAGTCCCTTTCACTGAGGAAGGTGTAGGTCTTGTCTATTCCATAGTTGGTTTTTGGAATGGTACCTGTGCTTATATCAAACTCTGGTTTTATGCATCACCCCACCTCTCCTTCCCTCTTAAGCAGGCATAAGAGTGTTTTCTAAATGTGAGACACTGTTCTCTTTCCTAACTCAGTTCAAGTGTAGCCATGTTTACAGGATCTTCATAAGTGATATCTTATGATAAGTTACTTTTTCTGTGTGACTTATTTCACTTAGAATCATCGTACCTGAATCCACCCATTTTGCTGCTACTGGTCTTATGACATTGATTTCATGGCTGAGGGATATTCCATCGTACGTAAGTACTACACTTTTTTGAACCATTTTTATATTTCCTGGGATATTTAAGGTGTACACAAGTTGAGGTCCTTGTAAGCAGTGCAGCCCTAAATTTTGGCGTGGCTCTGTCTTATTGATTTTCAGTTTTCCAAGGTATATTCCCTAGACTGGAAGTGCCCTTGGCTCTGTAGCTCTGTTGTTTACTTGTTTTAGGGAACACAATGCACTCCTCCAGAGAGGCAGTTGGCAATTTACATCCCGCCCATCAGCATAACAAGGCTCCCTGTTCTCCAGGGCCTGTCGTGCCTTTCTGGTTTTTACACATTTTGTGGATGTCCCTTTTGACCCGTGGGAAGTGATACTTCTTTGTAGTGCAGATTTGCATTGCCCGCTTGCTTGCTTGGCCAAAAAGGGCGTATGCGTTTTCTCCTGAATATATTCAGGAGAAAACGCATACGCCCTTTTTGGCCAAGTGCATCATTGTCGAAGTTGTGCCCCTCTTCCTGTGCTTTAAAGGTGATTCCAACGTACCTCTTGAAATCTGTTTCCTGCTATTCTGCCTCGCTTTCAAGTCCGCCTCGTTGCCTTCCCTCAACAGATTTTTGGACGATAGTTGTCCTTTATTACTCGGCCAGTTTGTGAATTGCTGTGCCCCTGAGCTCCATTTTTCAACTCGTTTTTGGTGAGCTGACCGCAAGTCCAAAATTTTGGTTCAGGACCTATGCTGGTTCCGGGTGGGGGGCTGAGACTTTGGTTAATTCTTCTTCCTGCCGGGAAATTACAGTGATATGTGCCCGTCCAAATGCCTAACAGCTACTCTCTCATTGGTTCTCCCTCTTCCCTTTCATCCTCTGCCAAATTGGCAAGCTGTGCGAATCAGGAGGTTAAAGGGGCTGTCTCTCCATGTTGGGAGGTTGATAGTAAAGCAGGTGGAAAGTCAAACTTGAGCACCAGGAGAGGGACTAGTCGTTGAGTTTTAGAAACCTTTCGTATTCACAGTGTGTCTGTTCTCCAGGTTTCCCGTACATGTTATAGCTGTAGTAATATTCCCTTCAACCCGGAGAGTTGGGACCCATGGAATGGGTGCCATGCATTATTGCTTTAAAGGGTCTGCATTTGTTCACCCAATCTCACCAATCCTCTCAGTCCCAACTCTCCAGCCTTATTCCACATCCAGCTCTCATTGTAGATAGGGTCATTCCAGGTTTCATCAGAGACCCTGAAGGAATTGTAAAGAATTTCCCAGTTTTTTTGTTTTGTTTTTGAAATTCCTTTTTATAGTGGGTTTGAGCTGATTCTCGCTGCCATGTTTATGCCAGTCTAGACACACTTGATTCCCTTACGGAGACATATCAATACATAGGTTTTAAGATTCTTACTAGTCAGATATATTCCTCTGCAGGAAATATGGGGTTTTGAGTCCCTTTCACTGAGGAAGGTGTAGGTCTTGTCTATTCCATAGTTGGTTTTTGGAATGGTACCTGTGCTTATATCAAACTCTGGTTTTATGCATCACCCCACCTCTCCTTCGCTCTTAAGCAGGCATAAGAGTGTTTTCTAAATGTGAGACACTGTTCTCTTTCCTAACTCAGTTCAAGTGTAGCCATGTTTACAGGATCTTCATAAGTGATATCTTATGATAAGTTTCTTTTTCTCTGTGACTTATTTCACTTAGAATCATCGTACCTGAATCCACCCATTTTGCTGCTACTGGTCTTATGACATTGATTTCATGGCTGAGGGATATTCCATCGTACGTAAGTACCACAATTTTTGGAACCATTTTTATATTTCCTGGGATATTTAAGGTGTACCCAAGTTGAGGTCCTTGTAAGCAGTGCAGCCCTAAATTTTGGGGTGGCTCTGTCTTATTGATTTTCAGTTTTCCCAAGGTATATTCCCTAGAATGGAGGTGCCCTTGGCTCTGTAGCTCTGTTCTTTACTTCTTTTAGGGAACACAATGTACTCCTCCAGAGAGGCAGTTGGCAATTTACATCCCGCCTATCAGCATAACAAGGCTCCCTGTTCTCCAGGGCCTGTCTTGCCTTTCTGGATTTTACACATTTTGTGGATGTCCCTTTTGACCGTTGGGAAGTGATACTTCTTTGTAGTGCAGATTTGCATTGCCCAGTTGCTTGCTTGGCCAAAAAGGGCGTATGCGTTTTCTCCTGAATATATTCAGGAGAAAACGCATACACCCTTTTTGGCCAAGTGCATCATTTTCGAAGTTGTGCCCCTCTTCCTGTGCTTTAAAGGAGATTCCAAAGTACCTCTTGAAATCTGTTTCCTGCTATTCTGCCTCGCTTTCAAGTCCACCTCGTTGCCTTCCCTCAACAGATTTTTGGACGATAGTTGTCCTTTATTACTCGGCCAGTTTGTGAATTGCTGTGCCCCTGAGCTCCATTTTTCAACTCGTTTTTGGTGAGCTGACCGCAAGTCCGAAATTTTGGTTCAGGACCTATGCTGGTTCCGGGTGGGGGGCTGAGACTTTGGTTAATTCTTCTTCCTGCCGGGAAATTACAGTGATATGTGCCCGTCCAAAAGCCTAACAGCTACTCTCTCATTGGTTCTCCCTCTTCCCTTTCATCCTCTGCCAAATTGGCAAGCTGTGTGAATCAGGAGGTTAAAGGGGCTGTCTCTCCATGTTGGGAGGTTGATAGTGAAGCAGGTGGAAAGTCAAACTTGAGCACCAGGAGAGGGACTAGTCGTTGAGTTTTAGAAACCTTTCGTATTCACAGTGTGTCTGTTCTCCAGGTTTCCCGTACATGTTATAGCTGTAGTAATATTCCCTTCAACCCGGAGAGTTGGGACCCATGGAATGGGTGCCATGCATTATTGCTTTAAAGGGTCTGCATTTGTTCACCCAATCTCACCAATCCTCTCAGTCCCAACTCTCCAGCCTTATTCCACATCCAGCTCTCATTGTAGATAGGGTCATTCCAGGTTTCATCAGAGACCCTGAAGGAATTGTAAAGAATTTCCCAGTTTTTTTGTTTTCTTTTTGAAATTCCTTTTTATAGTGGGTTTGAGCTGATTCTCGCTGCCATGTTTATGCCAGTCTAGACACACTTGATTCCCTTACGGAGACATATCAATACATAGGTTTTAAGATTCTTACTAGTCAGATATATTCCTCTGCAGGAAGTATGGGGTTTTGAGTCCCTTTCACTGAGGAAGGTGTAGGTCTTGTCTATTCCATAGTTGGTTTTTGGAATGGTACCTGTGCTTATATCAAACTCTGGTTTTATGCATCACCCCACCTCTCCTTCCCTCTTAAGCAGGCATAAGAGTGTTTTCTAAATGTGAGACACTGTTCTCTTTCCTAACTCAGTTCAAGTGTAGCCATGTTTACAGGATCTTCATAAGTGATATCTTATGATAAGTTTCTTTTTCTCTGTGACTTATTTCACTTAGAATCATCGTACCTGAATCCACCCATTTTGCTGCTACTGGTCTTATGACATTGATTTCATGGCTGAGGGATATTCCATCGTACGTAAGTACCACAATTTTTTGAACCATTTTTATATTTCCTGGGATATTTAAGGTGTACCCAAGTTGAGGTCCTTGTAAGCAGTGCAGCCCTAAATTTCGGGGTGGCTCTGTCTTATTGATTTTCAGTTTTCCCAAGGTATATTCCCTAGAATGGAGGTGCCCTTGGCTCTGTAGCTCTGTTCTTTACTTCTTTTAGGGAACACAATGTACTCCTCCAGAGAGGCAGTTGGCAATTTACATCCCGCCTATCAGCATAACAAGGCTCCCTGTTCTCCAGGGCCTGTCTTGCCTTTCTGGATTTTACACATTTTGTGGATGTCCCTTTGGACCGTTGGGAAGTGATACTTCTTTGTAGTGCAGATTTGCATTGCCAGTTGCTTGCTTGGCCAAAAAGGGCGTATGCGTTTTCTCCTGAATATATTCAGGAGAAAACGCATACGCCCTTTTTGGCCAAGTGCATCATTTTCGAAGTTGTGCCCCTCTTCCTGTGCTTTAAAGGCGATTCCAAAGTACCTCTTGAAATCTGTTTCCTGCTATTCTGCCTCGCTTTCAAGTCCGCCTCGTTGCCTTCCCTCAACAGATTTTTGGACGATAGTTGTCCTTTAATACTCGGCCAGTTTGTGAATTGCTGTGCCCCTGAGCTCCATTTTTCAACTCGTTTTTGGTGAGCTGACCGCAAGTCCAAAATTTTGGTTCAGGACCTATGCTGGTTCCGGGTGGGGGGCTGAGACTTTGGTTAATTCTTCTTCCTGCCGGGAAATTACAGTGATATGTGCCCGTCCAAATGCCTAACAGCTACTCTCTCATTGGTTCTCCCTCTTCCCTTTCATCCTCTGCCAAATTGGCAAGCTGTGCGAATCAGGAGGTTAAAGGGGCTGTCTCTCCATGTTGGGAGGTTGATAGTAAAGCAGGTGGAAAGTCAAACTTGAGCACCAGGAGAGGGACTAGTCGTTGAGTTTTAGAAACCTTTTGTATTCACAGTGTGTCTGTTCTCCAGGTTTCCCGTACATGTTATAGCTGTAGTAATATTCCCTTCAACCCGGAGAGTTGGGACCCATGGAATGGGTGCCATGCATTATTGCTTTAAAGGGTCTGCATTTGTTCACCCAATCTCACCAATCCTCTCAGTCCCAACTCTCCAGCCTTATTCCACATCCAGCTCTCATTGTAGATAGGGTCATTCCAGGTTTCATCAGAGACCCTGAAGGAATTGTAAAGAATTTCCCAGTTTTTTTGTTTTGTTTTTGAAATTCCTTTTTATAGTGGGTTTGAGCTGATTCTCGCTGCCATGTTTATGCCAGTCTAGACACACTTGATTCCCTTACGGAGACATATCAATCCATAGGTTTTAAGATTCTTACTAGTCAGATATATTCCTCTGCGGGAAATATGGGGTTTTGAGTCCCTTTCACTGAGGAAGGTGTAGGTCTTGTCTATTCCATAGTTGGTTTTTGGAATGGTACCTGTGCTTATATCAAACTCTGGTTTTATGCATCACCCCACCTCTCCTTCCCTCTTAAGCAGGCATAAGAGTGTTTTCTAAATGTGAGACACTGTTCTCTTTCCTAACTCAGTTCAAGTGTAGCCATGTTTACAGGATCTTCATAAGTGATATCTTATGATAAGTTACTTTTTCTGTGTGACTTATTTCACTTAGAATCATCGTACCTGAATCCACCCATTTTGCTGCTACTGGTCTTATGACATTGATTTCATGGCTGAGGGATATCCCATCGTACGTAAGTACCACACTTTTTTGAACCATTTTTATATTTCCTGGGATATTTAAGGTGTACACAAGTTGAGGTCCTTGTAAGCAGTGCAGCCCTAAATTTTGGCGTGGCTCTGTCTTATTGATTTTCAGTTTTCCAAGGTATATTCCCTAGACTGGAAGTGCCCTTGGCTCTGTAGCTCTGTTGTTTACTTGTTTTAGGGAACACAATGCACTCCTCCAGAGAGGCAGTTGGCAATTTACATCCCGCCCATCAGCATAACAAGGCTCCCTGTTCTCCAGGGCCTGTCGTGCCTTTCTGGTTTTTACACATTTTGTGGATGTCCCTTTTGACCCGTGGGAAGTGATACTTCTTTGTAGTGCAGATTTGCATTGCCCGCTTGCTTGCTTGGCCAAAAAGGGCGTATGCGTTTTCTCCTGAATATATTCAGGAGAAAACGCATACGCCCTTTTTGGCCAAGTGCATCATTGTCGAAGTTGTGCCCCTCTTCCTGTGCTTTAAAGGTGATTCCAACGTACCTCTTGAAATCTGTTTCCTGCTATTCTGCCTCGCTTTCAAGTTCGCCTCGTTGTCTTCCCTCAACAGATTTTTGGACGATAGTTGTCCTTTATTACTCGGCCAGTTTGTGAAATGCTGTGTCCCTGATCTCCATTTTTCAACTCGTTTTTGGTGAGCTGACCGCAAGTCCAAAATTTTGGTTCAGGACTTATACTGGTTCCCGGTGGGTGGCTGAGACTTTGGTTAATTCTTCTTCCTGCCGGGAAATTACAGTGATATGTGCCCGTCCAAATGCCTAACAGCTACTCTCTCATTGGTTCTCCCTCTTCCCTTTCATCCTCTGCCAAATTGGCAACCTGTGCGAACCAGGAGGTTAAAGGGGCTGTCTCTCCAAGTTGGGAGGTTGATAGTAAAGCAGACGGAAAGTCAAACCGGAGCACCAGGAGAGGGACTATTCGTTGAGTTTTAGAAACCTTTCGTATTCACAGTGTGTCCGTTCTCTAGGTTTCCCGTACATGTTATAGCTGTCGTAATATTCCCTTCAACCTGGAGAGTTGGGACCCATGGAATGGGAGCCAGGTATTTGTGCTGTAAACATTCTGCATTTGCTCACCCAATCTCACCAATCCTCTCAGTCCCAAGTGTCCTGCGTTATGCCACATCAAGCTGTCATTGTAGATAGGGTCATTCCAGGTTTCATCAGAAACCCTGAAGGAATTGTAAAGAATTTCCCAGTTTTTTTGTTTTGTTTTTGAAATTCCTTTTTATAGTGGGTTTGAGCTGATTCTCGCTGCCATGTTTATGCCAGTCTAGACACACTTGATTCCCTTACGGAGACATATCAATACATAGGTTTTAAGATTCTTACTAGTCAGATATATTCCTCTGCGGGAAATATGGCGTTTTGAGTCCCTTTCACTGAGGAAGGTGTAGGTCTTGTCTATTCCATAGTTGGTTTTTGGAACGGTACCTGTGCTTATATCAAACTCTGGTTTTATGCGTCACCCCACCTCTCCTTCCCCCTTAAGCAGGCATAAGAGTGTTTTCTAAATGTGAGACACTGTTCTCTTTCCTAACTCAGTTCAAGTGTAGCCATGTTTACAGGATCTTCATAAGTGATATCTTATGATAAGTTACTTTTTCTGTGTAACTTATTTCACTTAGAATCATCGTACCTGAATCCACCCATTTTGCTGCTACTGGTCTTATGACATTGATTTCATGGCTGAGGGATATTCCATCGTACGTAAGTACCACACTTTTTTGACCATTTTTATATTTCCTGGGATATTTAAGGTGTACACAAGTTGAGGTCCTTGTAAGCAGTGCAGCCCTAAATTTTGGCGTGGCTCTGTCTTATTGATTTTCAGTTTTCCCAAGGTATATTCCCTAGACTGGAAGTGCCCTTGGCTCTGTAGCTCTGTTGTTTTCTTGTTTTAGGGAACACAATGCACTCCTCCAGAGAGGCAGTTGGCAATTTACATCCCGCCCATCAGCATAACAAGGCTCCCTGTTCTCCAGGGCCTGTCTTGCCTTTCTGCTTTTTACACATTTTGTGGATGTCCCTTTTGACCGGTGGGAAGTGATACTTCTTTGTAGTGCAGATTTGCATTGCCCGCTTGCTTGCTTGGCCAAAAAGGGCGTATGCGTTTTCTCCTGAATATATTCAGGAGAAAACGAATATGCCCTTTTTGGCCAAGTGCATCATATTTGAAATTGTGTCCCTCTTCCTGTGCTTTAAAGGCGATTCCAACGTACCTCTTGAAATCTGTTTCCTGCTATTCTGCCTCGCTTTCAAGTCCGCCTCGTTGCCTTCCCTCAACAGATTTTTGGACGATAGTTGTCCTTTATTACTCGGCCAGTTTGTGAATTGCTGTGCCCCTGAGCTCCATTTTTCAACTCGTTTTTGGTGAGCTGACCGCAAGTCCAAAATTTTGGTTCAGGACCTATACTGGTTCCCGGTGGGTGGCTGAGACTTTGGTTAATTCTTCTTCCTGCCGGGAAATTACAGTGTAATGTGCCCGTCCAAATGCCTAAAAGCTACTCTCTCATTGGTTCTCCCTCTTCCCTTTCATCCTCTGCCAAATTGGAAACCTGTGCGAACCAGGAGGTTAAAGGGGCTGTCTCTCCAAGTTGAGAGGTTGATAGTAAAGCAGATGGAAAGTCAAACCGGAGCACCAGGAGAGGGACTATTCGTTGAGTTTTAGAAACCTTTCATATTCACAGTGTGTCAGTTCTCTAGGTTTCCCGTACATGTTATAGCTGTAGTAATATTCCCTTCAACCTGGAGAGTTGGGACCCATGGAATGGGTGCCAGGCATTTGTGCTGTAAAGGTTCTGCATTTGCTCACCCAATCTCACCAATCCTCTCAGTCCCAAGTTTCCAGCCTTATGCCACATCCAGCTGTCATTGTAGATAGGGTCATTCCAGGTTTCATCAGACACCCTGAAGGAATTGTAAAGAATTTCCCAGTTTTTTTTGTTTTGTTTTTGAAATTCCTTTTTATAGTGGGTTTGAGCTGATTCTCGCTGCCATGTTTATGCCAGTCTAGACACACTTGATTCCCTTATGGAGACATATCAATCCATAGGTTTTAAGATTCTTAGTAGTCAGATATATTCCTCTGCGGGAAATATGGGGCTTTGAATCCCTTTCACTGAGGAAGGTGTAGGTCTTGCTTATTCCATAGTTGGTTTTTGGAACGGTACCTGTGCTTATATCAAACTCTGGTTTTATGCATCACCCCACCTCTCCTTCCCCCTTAAGCAGGCATAAGAGTGTTTTCTAAATGTGAGACACTGTTCTCTTTCCTATCTCAGTTCAAGTGTAGCCATGTTTACAGGATCTTCATAAGTGATATCTTATGATAAGTTTCTTTTTCTCTGTGACTTATTTCACTTAGAATCATCGTACCTGAATCCACCCATTTTGCTGCTACTGGTCTTATGACATTGATTTCATGGCTGAGGGATATTCCATCGTACATAAGTACCACAATTTTTTGAACCATTTTTATATTTCCTGGGATATTTAAGGTGTACCTAAGTTGAGGTCCTTGTAAGCAGTGCAGCCCTAAATTTTGGGGTGGCTCTGTCTTATTGATTTTCAGTTTTCCCAAGGTATATTCCCTAGACTGGAAGTGACCTTGGCTCTGTAGCTCTGTTCTTTACTTGTTTTAGGGAACACAATGTACTCCTCCAGAGAGGCAGTTGGCAATTTACATCCCGCCCATCAGCATAACAAGGCTCCCTGTTCTCCAGGGCCTGTCTTGCCTTTCTGGTTTTTACACATTTTGTGGATGTCCCTTTTGACCGGTGGGAAGTGATACTTCTTTGTAGTGCAGATTTGCATTGCCCGCTTGCTTGCTTGGCCAAAAAGGGCGTATGCGTTTTCTCCTGAATATATTCAGGAGAAAACGCATACGCCCTTTTTGGCCAAGTGCATCATTGTCGAAGTTGTGCCCCTCTTCCTGTGCTTTAAAGGCGATTCCAACGTACCTCTTGAAATCTGTTTCCTGCTATTCTGCCTCGCTTTCAAGTCCGCCTCGTTGTCTT
Source organism: Hyperoodon ampullatus (assembly GCF_949752795.1). Lineage (NCBI taxonomy): Eukaryota > Metazoa > Chordata > Mammalia > Artiodactyla > Ziphiidae > Hyperoodon > Hyperoodon ampullatus. The sequence continues at coordinate 1,111,188 of NW_027640382.1, read as the reverse complement.
CCCTCAACAGATTTTTGGACGATAGTTGTCCTTTATTACTCGGCCAGTTTGTGAAATGCTGTGCCCCTGAGGTCCATTTTTCAACTCGTTTTTGGTGAGCTGACCGCAAGTCCAAAATTTTGGTTCAGGACTTATACTGGTTCCTGGTGGGTGGCTGAGACTTTGGTTAATTCTTCTTCCTGCCGGGAAATTAGAGTGATATATGCCCGTCCAAATGCCTAACCGCTACTCTCTCATTGATTCTCCCTCTTCCCTTTCATCCTCTGCCAATTTGGCAACCTGTGCGAACCAGGAGGTTAAAGGGGCTGTCTCTCCAAGTTGGGAGGTTGATAGTAAAGCAGATGGAAAGTCAAACCGGAGCACCAGGAGAGGGACTATTCGTTGAGTTTTAGAAACCTTTCGTATTCACAGTGTGTCCGTTCTCTAGGTTTCCCGTACATGTTATAGCTGGAGTAATATTCCCTTCAACCTGGAGAGTTGGGACCCATGGAATGGGAGCCAGGCATTTGTGCTGTAAACATTCTGAATTTGCTCACCCAATCTCACCAATCCTCTCAGTCCCAAGTGTCCAGCCTTATGCCACATCCAGCTGTCATTGTAGATAGGGTCATTCCAGGTTTCATCAGAGACCCTGAAGGAATTGTAAAGAATTTCCCAGTTTTTTTGTTTTGTTTTTGAAATTCCTTTTTATAGTGGGTTTGAGCTGATTCTCGCTGCCATGTTTATGCCAGTCTAGACTCACTTGATTCCCTCACGGAGACATATCAATCCATAGGTTTTAAGATTCTTACTAGTCAGATATATTCCTCTGCGGGAAATATGGCGTTTTGAGTCCCTTTCACTGAGGAAGGTGTAGGTCTTGTCTATTCCATAGTTGGTTTTTGGAACGGTACCTGTGCTTATATCAAACTCTGGTTTTATGCATCACCCCACCTCTCCTTCCCCCTTAAGCAGGCATAAGAGTGTTTTCTAAATGTGAGACACTGTTCTCTTTCCTAACTCAGTTCAAGTGTAGCCATGTTTACAGGATCTTCATAAGTGATATCTTATGATAAGTTACTTTTTCTGTGTGACTTATTTCACTTAGAATCATCGTACCTGAATCCACCCATTTTGCTGCTACTGGTCTTATGACATTGATTTCATGGCTTAGGTATATTCCATCGTATGTAAGTACCACACTTTTTGAACCATTTTTATATTTCCTGGGATATTTAAGGTGTACACAAGTTGAGGTCCTTGTAAGCAGTGCAGCCCTAAATTTTGGCGTGGCTCTGTCTTATTGATTTTCAGTTTTCCAAGGTATATTCCCTAGACTGGAAGTGCCCTTGGCTCTGTAGCTCTGTTGTTTACTTGTTTTAGGGAACACAATGCACTCCTCCAGAGAGGCAGTTGGCAATTTACATCCCGCCCATCAGCATAACAAGGCTCCCTGTTCTCCAGTGCCTGTCGTGCCTTTCTGGTTTTTACACATTTTGTGGATGTCCCTTTTGACCCGTGGGAAGTGATACTTCTTTGTAGTGCAGATTTGCATTGCCCGCTTGCTTGCTTGGCCAAAATGGGCGTATGCGTTTTCTCCTGAATATATTCAGGAGAAAACGCATACGCCCTTTTTGGCCAAGTGCATCATATTCGAAGTTGTGTCCCTCTTCCTGTGCTTTAAAGGCGATTCCAACGTACCTCTTTAAATCTGTTTCCTGCTATTCTGCCTCGCTTTCAAGTCCGCCTCATTGCCTTCCCTCAACAGATTTTTGGACGATAGTTGTCCTTTATTACTCGGCCAGTTTTTGAATTGCTGTGCCCCTGAGCTCCATTTTTCAACTCGTTTTTGGTGAGCTGACCGCAAGTCCAAAATTTTGGTTCAGGACCTATACTGGTTCCCGATGGGTGGCTGAGACTTTGGTTAATTCTTCTTCCTGCCGGGAAATTACAGTGTAATGTGCCCGTCCAAATGCCTAAAAGCTACTCTCTCATTGGTTCTCCCTCTTCCCTTTCATCCTCTGCCAAATTGGAAACCTGTGCGAACCAGGAGGTTAAAGGGGCTGTCTCTCCAAGTTGAGAGGTTGATAGTAAAGGAGATGGAAAGTCAAACCGGAGCACCAGGAGAGGGACTATTCATTGAGTTTTAGAAACCTTTCGTATTCACAGTGTGTCCGTTCTCTAGGTTTCCCGTACATGTTATAGCTGTAGTAATATTCCCTTCAACCTGGAGAGTTGGGACCCATGGAATGGGTGCCAGGCATTTGTGCTGTAAAGGTTCTGCATTTGCTCACCCAATCTCACCAATCCTCTCAGTCCCAAGTGTCCAGCCTTATGCCACATCCAGCTGTCATTGTAGATAGGGTCATTCTAGGTTTCATCAGACACCCTGAAGGAATTGTAAAGAATTTCCCAGTTTTTTTGTTTTGTTTTTGAAATTCCTTTTTATAGTGGGTTTGAGCTGATTCTCGCTGCCATGTTTATGCCAGTCTAGACACACTTGATTCCCTTATGGAGACATATCAATCCATAGGTTTTAAGATTCTTAGTAGTCAGATATATTCCTCTGCGGGAAATATGGGGCTTTGAATCCCTTTCACTGAGGAAGGTGTAGGTCTTGCTTATTCCATAGTTGGTTTTTGGAACGGTAACTGTGCTTATATCAAACTCTGGTTTTATGCATCACCCCACCTCTCCTTCCCCCTTAAGCAGGCATAAGAGTGTTTTCTAAATGTGAGACACTGTTCTCTTTCCTAACTCAGTTCAAGTGTAGCCATGTTTACAGGATCTTCATAAGTGATATCTTATGATAAGTTTCTTTTTCTGTGTGACTTATTTCACTTAGAATGATCGTACCTGAATCCACCCATTTTGCTTCTACTGGACTTATGACATTGATTTCTTGGCTGAGGGATATTCCATCATACGTAAGTACCACAATTTTTTGAACCATTTTTATATTTCCTGGGATATTTAAGGTGTACCCAAGTTGAGGTCCTTGTAAGCAGTACAGCCCTAAATTTTGGGGTGGCTCTGTCTTATTGATTTTCAGTTTTCCCAAGGTATATTCCCTAGACTGGAAGTGCCCTTGGCTCTGTAGCTCTGTTCTTTACTTGTTTTAGGGAACACAATGCACTCCTCCAGAGAGGCTGTTGGCAATTTACATCCCGCCCATCAGCATAACAAGGCTCCCTGTTCTCCAGGGCCTGTCTTGCCTTTCTGGTTTTTACACATTTTGTGGATGTCCCTTTTGACCGGTGGGAAGTGATACTTCTTTGTAGTGCAGATTTGCTTTGCCCGCTTGCTTGCTTGGCCAAAAAGGGCGTATGCGTTTCCTCCTGAATATATTCAGGAGAAAACGCATACGCCCTTTTTGACCAAGTGCATCATTGTCGATGTTGTGCCCCTCTTCCTGTGCTTTAAAGGCGATTCCAACGTACCTCTTGAAATCTGTTTCCTGCGATTCTGCCGCACTTTCAAGTCCGCCTCGTTGCCTTCCCTCAACAGATTTTTGGACGATAGTTGTCCTTTATTACTCGGCCAGTTTGTGAATTGCTGTGCCCCTGAGCTCCATTTATCAACTCGTTTTTGGTGAGCTGACCGCAAGTCCAAAATTTTGGTTCAGGACCTATACTGGTTCCCGGTGGGTGGCTGAGACTTTGGTTAATTCTTCTTCCTGCCGGGAAATTACAGTGATATGTGCCCATCCAAATGCCTAACAGCTACTCTCTCATTGGTTCTCCCTCTTCCCTTTCATCCGCTGCCAAATTGGCAACCTGTGTGAACCAGGAGGTTGAAGGGGCTGTCTCTCCAAGTTGGGAGATTGATAGTAAAGCAGATGGAAAGTCAAACCGGAGCACCAGGAGAGGGACTATTCGTTGAGTTTTAGAAACATTTCGTATTCACAGTGTGTCCGTTCTCTAGGTTTCCCGTACATGTTATAGCTGTAGTAATATTCCCTTCAACCTGGAGAGTTGGGACCTATGGAATGGGTGCCATGCATTATTGCTTTAAAGGGTCTGCATTTGCTCACCCAATCTCACCAATCCTCTCAGTCCCAAGTGTCCAGCCTTATGCCACATCCAGCTGTCGTTGTAGATAGGGTCATTCCAGGTTTCATCAGAGACCCTGAAGGAATTGTAAAGAATTTCCCAGTTTTTTTGTTTTGTTTTTGAAATTCCTTTTTATAGTGGGTTTGAGCTGATTCTCGCTGCCATGTTTATGCCAGTCTAGACACACTTGATTCCCTTACGGAGACATATCAATCCATAGGTTTTAAGATTCTTACTAGTCAGATATATTCCTCTGCGGGAAATATGGGGTTTTGAGTCCCTTTCACTGAGGAAGGTGTAGGTCTTGACTATTCCATAGTTGGTTTTTGGAACGGTACCTGTGCTTATATCAAACTCTGGTTTTATGCATCACCCCACCTCTCCTTCCCCCTTAAGCAGGCATAAGAGTGTTTTCTAAATGTGAGACATTCTTCTCTTTCCTAACTCAGTTCAAGTGTAGCCATGTTTACAGAATCTTCATAAGTGATATGTTATGAAAAGTTTCTTTTCCTCTGTGTCTTATTTCACTTAGAATCATCGTACCTGAATCCACCCATTTTGCTGCTACTGGTCTTATGACATTGATTTCATGGCTGAGGGATATTCCATCATATGTAAGTACCCCAATTTTTTGAACCATTTTTATATTTCCTGGGATATTTAAGGTGTACCCAAGTTGAGGTCCTTGTAAGCAGTGCAGCCCTAAATTTTGCGGTGGCCCTTTCTTATTGATTTTCAGTTTTCCCAAGGTATATTCCCTAGACTGGAAGTGCCCTTGGCTCTGTAGCTCTGTTGTTTACTTGTTTTAGGGAACACAATGCACTCCTCCTGAGAGGCAGCTGGCAATTTACATCCCGCCCATCAGCATAACAAGGCTCCCTGTTCTCCAGGGCCTGTCTTGCCTTTCTGGTTTTTACACATTTTGTGGATGTCCCTTTTGACCGGTGGGAAGTGATACTTCTTTGTAGTGCAGATTTGCATTGCCCGCTTGCTTGCTTGGCCAAAAAGGGCGTATGCGTTTTCTCCTGAATATATTCAGGAGAAAACGCATACGCCCTTTTTGGCCAAGTGCATCATTGTCGAAGTTGTGCCCCTCTTCCTGTGCTTTAAAGGTGATTCCAACGTACCTCTTGAAATCTGTTTCCTGCTATTCTGCCTCGCTTTCAAGTCCGCCTCGTTGCCTTCCTTCAACAGATGTTTGGACGATAGTTGTCCTTTGTTACTCGGCCAGTTTGTGAATTGCTGTGCCCCTGAGATCCATTTTTCAACTCGTTTTTGGTGAGCTGACCGCAAGTCCAAAATTTTGGCTCAGGACCTATGCTGGTTTCTGGTGGGTGGCTGAGAATTTGGTTAATTCTTCTTCCTGCCGGGAAGTTAGAGTGATATGTGCCCGTCCAAATGCCTAACAGCTACTCTCTCATTGGTTCTCCCTCTTCCCTTTCATCCTCTGCCAAATTGGAAACTTGTGCGAACCGGAAGGTTAAAGGGGCTGTCTCTCCAAGTTGGGAGGTTGATAGTAAAGCAGATGGAAAGTCAAAACGGAGCAACAGGAGAGGGACTATTCGTTGAGTTTTAGAAACCTTTCGTATTCACAGTGTGTCCGTTCTCTAGGTTTCCCGTACATGTTATAACTGTAGTAATATTCCCTTCAACCTGCAGAGTTGGGACCCATGGAATGGGTGCCATGCATTATTGCTTTAAAGGGTCTGCATTTGCTCACCACATCTCACCAATCCTCTCAGTCCCAGGTGTCCAGCCTTATGCCACATCCAGCTGTCGTTGTAGATACGGTCATTCCAGGTTTCATCAGAGACCCTGAAGGAATTGTAAAGAATTTCCCAGTTTTTTTGTTTTGTTTTTGAAATTCCTTTTTATACTGGGTTTGAGCTGATTCTCGCTGCCATGTTTATGCCAGTCTAGACACACTTGATTCCCTTACGGAGACATATCAATACATAGGTTTTAAGATTCTTACTAGTCAGATATATTTCTCTGCGGGAAATATGGGGTTTTGAGTCCCTTTCACTGAGGAAGCTGTAGGTCTTGTCTATTCCATAGTTGGTTTTTGGAACGGTACCTGAGCTTATATCAAACTCTGGTTTTATGCAACACCCCACCTCTCCTTCCCCCTTAAGCAGGCATAAGAGTGTTTTCTAAATGTGAGACACTGTTCTCTTTCCTAACTCAGTTCAAGTGTAGCCATGTTTACAGGATCTTCATAAGTGATATCTTATGATAAGTTTGTTTTTCTCTGTGACTTATTTCACTTAGAAACATCGTACCTGAATCTACCCATTTTGCTGCTACTGGTCTTATGACATTGATTTCAAGGCTGAGGGATATTCCATCGTACGTAAGTACCACAATTTTTTGAACCATTTTTATATTTCCTGGGATATTTAAAGTGTAACAAAGTTGAGGTCCTTGTAAGCAGTGCAGCCCTAAATTTTGGGGTGGCTCTGTCTTATTGATTTTCAGTTTTCCCAAGGTATATTCCCTAGACTGGAAGTGCCCTTGGCTCTGTAGCTCTGTTCTTTACTTCTTTTAGGGAACACAGTTTACTCCTCCAGAGAGGCAGTTGGCAATTTGCATCCCGTCCATCAGCATAACAAGGCTCCCTGTTCTCCAGGGCCTGTCTTGCCTTTCTGGTTTTTACACATTTTGTGGATGTCCCTTTTGACCGGTGGGAAGTGATACTTCTTTGTAGTGCAGATTTGCATTGCCCGCTTGCTTGCTTGGCCAAAAAGGGCGTATGCGTTTTCTCCTGAATATATTCAGGAGAAAACGCATACGCCCTTTTTGGCCAAGTGCATCATTGTCAAAGTTGTGCCCCTCTTCCTGTGCTTTAAAGGCGATTCCAACGTACCTATTGAAATCTGTTTCCTGCTCTTCTGCCTCACTTTCAAGTCCACCTCGTTGCCTTCCCTCAACAGATTTTTGGACGATAGTTGTCCTTTATTACTCGGCCAGTTTGTGAATTGCTGTGCCCCTGAGCTAAATTTTTCAACTCCTTTTTGGTGAGCTGACCGCAAGTCCAAAATTTTGGTTCAGGACCTATGCTGGTTCCCGGTGGGGGGCTGATACTTTGTTTAATTCTTCTTCCTGCCAGGAAGTTAGCGTGATATGTGGCCGTTCAAATGCCTAACAGCTACGCTCTCATTGGTTCTCCCTCTTCCCTTTCATCCTCTGCCAAATTGGAAACCTGTGCGAACCAGGAGGTTAAAAGGGCTGTCTCTCCAAGTTTGGAGATTGATAGTAAAGCAGATGGAAAGTCAAACCGGAGCACCAGGAGAGGGACTATTCGTTGAGTTTTAGAAACCTTTCGTATTCACAGTGTGTCCGTTCTCTAGGTTTCCCGTACATGTTATAACTGTAGTAATATTCCCTTCAACCTGGAGAGTTGGAACCCATGGAATGGGTGCCAGGCATTTGTGCTTTAAAGGGTCTGCATTTGCTCACCCAATCTCACCAATCCTCTCAGTCCCAAGTGTCCAGCCTTATGCCACATCCAGCTGTCGTTGTAGATAGGGTCATTCCAGGCTTCATCAGAGACCCTGAAGGAATTGTAAAGAATTTCCCAGTGTTTTTGTTTTGTTTTTGAAACTCCTTTTTATACTGGGTTTGAGCTGATTCTCGCTGCCATGTTTATGCCAGTCTAGACACACTTGATTTCCTTACGGAGACATATCAATCCATAGGTTTTAAGATTCTTACTAGTCAGATATATTTCTCTGCGGGAAATATGGGGTTTTGAGTCCCTTTCACTGAGGAAGCTGTAGGTCTTGTCTATTCCATAGTTGGTTTTTGGAACGGTACCTGAGCTTATATCAAACTCTGGTTTTATGCAACACCCCACCTCTCCTTCCCCCTTAAGCAGGCATAAGAGTGTTTTCTAAATGTGAGACACTGTTCTCTTTCCTAACTCAGTTCAAGTGTAGCCATGTTTACAGGATCTTCATAAGTGATATCTTATGATAAGTTTCTTTTTCTCTGTGACTTATTTCACTTAGAAACATCGTACCTGAATCTACCCATTTTGCTGCTACTGGTCTTATGACATTGATTTCAAGGCTGAGGGATATTCCATCGTACGTAAGTACCACAATTTTTTGAACCATTTTTATATTTCCTGGGATATTTAAAGTGTAACAAAGTTGAGGTCCTTGTAAGCAGTGCAGCCCTAAATTTTGGGGTGGCTCTGTCTTATTGATTTTCAGTTTTCCCAAGGTATATTCCCTAGACTGGAAGTGCCCTTGGCTCTGTAGCTCTGTTCTTTACTTCTTTTAGGGAACACAGTTTACTCCTCCAGAGAGGCAGTTGGCAATTTGCATCCCGTCCATCAGCATAACAAGGCTCCCTGTTCTCCAGGGCCTGTCTTGCCTTTCTGGTTTTTACACATTTTGTGGATGTCCCTTTTGACCGGTGGGAAGTGATACTTCTTTGTAGTGCAGATTTGCATTGCCCGCTTGCTTGCTTGGCCAAAAAGGGCGTATGCGTTTTCTCCTGAATATATTCAGGAGAAAACGCATACGCCCTTTTTGGCCAAGTGCATCATTGTCAAAGTTGTGCCCCTCTTCCTGTGCTTTAAAGGCGATTCCAACGTACCTATTGAAATCTGTTTCCTGCTCTTCTGCCTCACTTTCAAGTCCACCTCGTTGCCTTCCCTCAACAGATTTTTGGACGATAGTTGTCCTTTATTACTCGGCCAGTTTGTGAATTGCTGTGCCCCTGAGCTAAATTTTTCAACTCCTTTTTGGTGAGCTGACCGCAAGTCCAAAATTTTGGTTCAGGACCTATGCTGGTTCCCGGTGGGGGGCTGAGACTTTGTTTAATTCTTCTTCCTGCCAGGAAGTTAGCGTGATATGTGGCCGTTCAAATGCCTAACAGCTACGCTCTCATTGGTTCTCCCTCTTCCCTTTCATCCTCTGCCAAATTGGAAACCTGTGCGAACCAGGAGGTTAAAAGGGCTGTCTCTCCAAGTTTGGAGATTGATAGTAAAGCAGATGGAAAGTCAAACCGGAGCACCAGGAGAGGGACTATTCGTTGAGTTTTAGAAACCTTTCGTATTCACAGTGTGTCCGTTCTCTAGGTTTCCCGTACATGTTATAACTGTAGTAATATTCCCTTCAACCTGGAGAGTTGGAACCCATGGAATGGGTGCCAGGCATTTGTGCTTTAAAGGGTCTGCATTTGCTCACCCAATCTCACCAATCCTCTCAGTCCCAAGTGTCCAGCCTTATGCCACATCCAGCTGTCGTTGTAGATAGGGTCATTCCAGGCTTCATCAGAGACCCTGAAGGAATTGTAAAGAATTTCCCAGTGTTTTTGTTTTGTTTTTGAAATTCCTTTTTATACTGGGTTTGAGCTGATTCTCGCTGCCATGTTTATGCCAGTCTAGACACACTTGATTCCCTTACGGAGACATATCAATACATAGGTTTTAAGATTCTTACTAGTCAGATATATTCCTCTGCGGGAAATATGGGGTTTTGAGTCCCTTTCACTGAGGAAGGTGTAGGTCTTGTCTATTCCATAGTTGGTTTTTGGAACGGTACCTGTGCTTATATCAAACTGTGGTTTTATGCATCACCCCACCTCTCCTTCCCCCTTAAGCAGGCATAAGAGTGTTTTCTAAATGTGAGACACTGTTCTCTTTCCTAACTCAGTTCAAGTGTAGCCATGTTTACAGGATCTTCATAAGTGATATCTTATGATAAGTTTCTTTTTCTCTGTGACTTATTTCACTTAGAATCATCGTACCGGAATCTACCCATTTTGCTGCTACTGGACTTATGACATTGATTTCTTGACTGAGGGATATTCCATCGTACGTAAGTACCACAATTTTTTGAACCATTTTTATATTTCCTGGGATATTTAAGGTGTTCCTAAGTTGAGGTCCTTGTAAGCAGTGCAGCCCTAAATTTTGGGGTGGCTCTGTCTTATTGATTTTCAGTTTTCCCAAGGTATATTCCGTAGACAGGAAGTGCCCTTGTCTCTGTAGCTGTGATGTTTACTTGTTTTAGGGAACACAATGCACTCCTCCAGAGAGGCAGTTGGCAATTTACATCCCGCCCATCAGCATAACAAGGCTCCCTGTTCTCCAGGGCCTGTCTTGCCTTTCTGGTTTTTACACATTTTGTGGATGTCCCTTTTGACCGGTGGGAAGTGATACTTCTTTGTAGTGCAGATTTGCATTGCCCGCTTGCTTGCGTGGCCAAAAAGGGCGTATGCGTTTTCTCCTGAATATATTCAGGAGAAAACGCATACGCCCTTTTTGGCCAAGTGCATCATTGTCGAAGTTGTGCCCCTCTTCCTGTGCTTTAAAGGCGATTCCAACGTACCTCTTGAAATCTGTTTCCTGCTCTTCGGCCTCGCTTTCAATTCCACCTCGTTGCCTTCCCTCAACAGATTTTTGGACGAGAGTTGTCCTTTATTACTCGGCCAGTTAGTGAATTGCTGTGCCCATGAGCTCCATTTTTCAACTCGTTTTTGGTGAGCTGACCGCAAGTCCAAAATTTTGGTTCAGGACCTATACTGGTTCCAAGTGGGTGTCTGAGACTTTGGTCAATTCTTCTTCCTGCCGGGAAATTACAGTGATATGTGCCCGTCCAAATGCCTAACAGCTACTCCCTCATTTGTTCTCCCTCTTCCCTTTCATCCTCTGCCAAATTGGCAACCTGTGCGAACCAGGAGGTTAAAAGGGTTGTCTCTTCAAGTTGGGATTTTGATAGTAAAGCAGATATAAAGTCAAACCGGAGCACCATGAGAGGGACTATTCATTGAGTTTTAGAAACCTTTCGTATTCACAGTGTGTCCATTCTCTAGGTTTCCCGTACATGTTATAACTGTAGTAATATTCCCTTCAACGTGGAGAGTTGGGACCCATGGAATGGGTGCCAGGCATTTGTGCTTTAAAGGGTCTGCATTTGCTAACCGAATCTCACCAATCGTCTCAGTCCCAAGTGTCCCTCCTTATGCCGCATCCAGCTGTCATTGTAGGTAGGGTCATTCCAGGTTTCATCAGAGACCCTGAAGGAATTGTAATGAATTTCCCAGTTTTTTTGTTTTGTTTTTGAAATTCCTTTTTATAGTGGGTTTGAGCTGATTCTCGCTGCCATGTTTATGCCAGTCTAGACACACTTGATTCCCTTACGGAGACATATCAATCCATAGGTTTTAAGATTCTTACTAGTCAGATATTTTCCTCTGCGGGAAATATGGGGTTTTGAGTCCCTTTCGCTGAGGACGGTGTAGGTCTTGTCTATTCCATAGTTGGTGTTTGGAACGGTACCTGTGCTTATATCAAACTCTGGTTTTATGCATCACCCCACCTCTCCTTCCCCCTTAAGCAGGCATAAGAATGTTTTCTAAATGTGAGACACTGTTCTCTTTCCTAACTCAGTTCAAGCGTAGCCATGTTTACAGGATCTTCATAAGTGATATCTTATGATAAGTTTCTTTTTCTGTGTGACTTATTTCACTTAGAATCATCGTACCTGAATCCACCCATTTTGCTGCTACTGGTCTTATGACATTGATTTCATGGCTGAGGGATATTCCATCGTACGTAAGTACCACAATTTTTTGAACCATTTTTATATTTCCTGGGATATTTAAGGTGTACCCAAGTTGAGGTCCTTGTAAGCAGTGCAGCCCTAAATTTTGGGGTGGCTCTGTCTTATTGATTTTCAGTTTTCCCAAGGTATATTCCCTAGACTGGAAGTGCCCTTGGCTCTGTAGCACTGTTCTTTACTTCTTTTAGGGAACACAATGCACTCCTCCAGAGAGGCAGGTGGCAATTTACATCCCACCCATCAGCATAACAAGGCTCCCTGTTCTCCAGGGCCTGTCTTGCCTTCCGGTTTTTACACATTTTGTGGATGTCCCTTTTGACCGGTGGGAAGTGATACTTCTTTGTAGTGCAGATTTGCATTGCCCGCTTGCTTGCTTGGCCAAAAAGGGCGTATGCGTTTTCTCCTGAATATATTCAGGAGAAAACGCATACGCCCTTTTTGGCCAAGTGCATCATTGTCGAAGTTGTGCCCCTCTTCCTGTGCTTTAAAGGCGATTCCAACGTACCTCTTGAAATCTGTTTCCTGCTATTCCTCCTCGCTTTCAAGTCCGCCTCGTTGACTTCCCTCAATAGATTTTTGGACGATAGTTGTCCTTTATTAATTGGCAAGTTGGTGAATTGCTGTGCCCCTGAGCTCCATTTTTCAACTCGTTTTTGGTGAGCTGACCGCAAGTCCAAAATTTTGGTTCAGGACCTATGCTGGTTCCCGGTGGGTGGCTGAGACTTTGGTTAATTATTCTTCCTGCCGGGAAATTACATTGATATGTGCCCGTCCAAATGCCTAACAGCTACTCTCTCATTGGTTCTCCCTCTTCCCTTTCATCCTCTGCCAAATTGGAAACCTGTGCGAACCAGGAGGTTAAAGGGGCTGTCTCTCCAAGTTGGGATTTTGATAGTAAAGCAGATGTAAAGTCAAACCGGAGCACCAGGAGAGGGACTATTCGTTGAGGTTTAGTAACCTTTCGTATTCACAGTGTGTCCGTTCTCTAGGTTTCCCGTACATGTTATAACTGTAGTAATATTCCCTTCAACCTGGAGACTTGGGACCCATGGAATGGGTGCCATGCATTATTGCTTTAAAGGATCTGCATTTGCTCACCCAATCTCACCAATCCTCTCAGACCCAAGTGTCCAGCCTTATGCCACATCCAGCTGTCGTTGTAGATAGGGTCATTCCAGGTTTCATCAGAGACCCTGAAGGAATTGTAAAGAATTTCCCAGTTTTTTTGTTTTGTTTTTGAAATTCCTTTTTATAATGGGTTTGAGCTGATTCTCGCTGCCATGTTTATGACATTCTAGACACACTTGATTCCCTTACGGAGACATATCAATCCATAGGTTTTAAGATTCTTACTATTCAGATATATTCCTCTGCGGGAAATATGGGGTTTTGAGTCCCTTTCACTGAGGAAGGTGTAGGTCTTGTCTATTCCATAGTTGGTTTTTGGAACGGTACCTGTGCTTATATCAAACTCTGGTTTTATGCATCATCCCACCTCCCCTTCCCCCTTAAGCAGGTATAAGAGTGTTTTCTAAATGTGAGACACTGTTCTCTTTCCTAACTCAGTTCAAGTGTAGCCATGTTTACAGGATCTTCATAAGTGATATCTTATGATAATTTCTTTTTCTGTGTGACTTATTTCACTTAGAATCATCGTACCTGAATCCACCCAGTTTGCTGCTACTGGTCTTATGACATTGATTTCATGGCTGAGGGATATTCCATCGTACGTAATTACCACAATTTTTTGAACCATTTTTATATTTCCTGGGATATTTAAGGTGTACCCAAGTTGAGGTCCTTGTAAGCAGTGCAGCCCTAAATTTTGGGGTGGCTCTGTCTTATTGATTTTCAGTTTTCCCAAGGTATATTCCCTAGACTGGAAGTGCCCTTGGCTCTGTAGCTCTGTTCTTTACTTGTTTTAGGGAACACAATGCACTCCTCCAGAGAGGCAGTTGGCAATTTACATCCCGCCCTTCAGCATAACAAGGCTCCCTGTTCTCCAGGGCCTGTCTTGCCTTCCGGTTTTTACACATTTTGTGGATGTCCCTTTTGACCGGTGGGAAGTGATACTTCTTTGTAGTGCAGATTTGCATTGCCCGCTTGCTTGCTTGGCCAAAAAGGGCGTATGCGTTTTCTCCTGAATATATTCAGGAGAAAACGCATACGCCCTTTTTGGCCAAGTGCATCATTGTCGAAGTTGTGCCCCTCTTCCTGTGCTTTAAAGGTGATTCCAACGTACCTCTTGAAATCTGATTCCTGCTATTCTGCATCGCGTTCAAGTCCGCCTCGTTGCCTTCCCTCAACAGATTTTTGGACGATAGTTGTCCTTTATTACTCGGCCAGTTTGTGAATTGCTGTGCCCCTGAGCTCCATTTTTCAACTCGTTTTTGGTGAGCTGACTGCAAGTCCAAAATTTTGGTTCAGGACCTATGCTGGTTCCCGGTGGGGGGCTGAGACTTTGGTTAATTCTTCTTCCTGCCGGGAAGTTAGAGTGATATGTGCCCGTTCAAATGCCTAACAGCTACTCTCTCATTGGTTCTCCCTCTTCCCTTTCATCCTCTGCCAAATTGGAAACCTGTGTGAACCAGGAGGTTGAAGGGGCTGTCTCTCAAATTTGGGAGATTGTTAGTAAAGCAGATGGAAAGTCAAACCGGAGCACCAGGAGAGGGATTATTCGTTGAGATTTAGAAACCTTTCATATTCACAGTGTGTCCGTTCTCTATGTTTCTCGTACATGTTATAACTGTAGTAATATACCCTTCAACCTGGAGAGTTGGCACGCATGGAATGGGTGCCATGCATTATTGCTTTAAAGGGCCTGCATTTGCTCACCCAATCTCACCAATCGTCTCAGTCCCAAGTGTCCAGCCTTATGCCACATCCAGCTGTCGTTGTAGATAGGGTCATTCCAGGTTTCATCAGAGACCCTGAAGGAATTGTAAAGAATTTCCCAGTTTTTTGGTTTTGTTTTTGAAATTCCTTTTTATAGTGGGTTTGAGCTGATTCTCGCTGCCATGTTTATGCCAGTCTAGACACACTTGATTCCCTTACGGAGACATATCAATACATAGGTTTTAAGATTCTTACTAGTCAGATATATTACTCTGCGGGAAATATGGGGTTTTGAGTCCCTTTCACTGAGGTAGGTGTAGGTCTTGTCTATTCCATAGTTGGTTTTAGGAACGGTACCTTTGCTTATATCAAACTCTGGTTTTATGCATCACCCCACCTCTCCTTCGCCCTTAAGCAGGCATAAGAGTGTTTTCTAAATATGAGACACTGTTCTCTTTCCTAACTCAGTTCAAGTGTAGCCATGTTTACAGGATCTTCATAAGTGATATCTTATGATAAGTTTCTTTTTCTGTGTGACTTATTTCACTTAGAATCACTGTACCTGAATCCACCCATTTTGCTGCTACTGGTCTTATGACATTGATTTCATGGCTGAGGGATATTCCATCGTACGTAAGTACCACAATTTTTTGAACCATTTTTATATTTCCTGGGATATTTAAGGTGTACCCAAGTTGAGGTCCTTGTAAGCAGTGCAGCCCTAAATTTTGGGGTGGCTCTGTCTTATTGATTTTCAGTTTTCCCAAGGTATATTCCCAGACTGGAAGTGCCCTTGGCTCTGTAGCTCTGTTGTTTACTTGTTTTAGGGAACACAATGCACTCCTCCAGAGAGGCAGTTGGCAATTTACATCCCGCCCATCAGCATAACAATGCTCCCTGTTCTCCAGGGCCTGTCTTGCCTTTCTAGTTTTTACACATTTTGTGGATGTCCCTTTTGACGGGTGGGAAGTGATACTTCTTTGTAGTGCAGATTTGCATTGCCCGCTTGCTTGCTTGGCCAAAAAGGGCGTATGCGTTTTCTCCTGAATATATTCAGGAGAAAACACATACGCCCTTTTTGGCCAAGTGCATCATTGTCGAAGTTGTGCCCCTCTTCCTGTGCTTTAAAGGCGATTCCAACGTACCTCTTGAAATCTCTTTCCTGCTATTCTGCCTCGCTTTCAAGTCCGCCTCGTTGCCTTCCCTCAACAGATTTTTGGACGATAGTTGTCCTTTATTACTCGGCCAGTTTGTGAATTGCTGTGCCCCTGAGCTCCATTTTTCAACTCGTTTTTGGTGACCTGACCGCAAGTCCAAAATTTTGGTTCAGGACCTATACTGGTTCCCGGTGGGGGGCTGAGACTTTGGTTAATTCTTCTTCCTGCGGGAAATTACAGTGATATGTGCCCGTCCAAATGCCTAACAGCTACTCTCTCATTGGTTCTCCCTCTTCCCTTTCATCCTCTGCCAAATTGGCAACCTGTGCGAACCAGGAGGTTAAAGGGGCTGTCTCTCCATGTTGGGAGGTTGATAGTAAAGCAGATGGAAAGTCAAATCGGAGACCAGGAGAGGGACTATTCGTTGAGTTTTAGAAACCTTTTGTATTCACAGTGTGTCCGTTCTCTAGGTTTCCCGTACATGTTATAGCTGTAGTAATATTCCCTTCAACATGTAGAGTTGGGACCAATGGAATGGGTGCCAGGCCTTTGTGCTTTAAAGGGTCTGCATTTGCTCACCCAATCTCACCAATCGTCTCAGTCCCAAGTGTCCCTCCTTATGCCACATCCAGCTGTCGTTGTAGATAGGGTCATTCCATGTTTCACCAGAGACCCTGAAGGAATTGTAAAGAATTTCCCAGTTTTTTTGTTTTGTTTTTGAAATTCCTTTTTATAGTGGGTTTGAGCTGATTCTCGCTGCCAGGTTTATGCCAGTCTAGACACACTTGTTTCCCTTACGGAGACACATGAATACATAGGTTTTAAGATTCTTACTAGTCAGATATATTCCTCTGCGGGAAATATGGGGTTTTGAGTCCCTTTCTCTGAGGAAGGTGTAGGTCTTGTCTATTCCATAGTTGGTTTTTGGATCGGTACCTGTGCTTATATCAAACTGTAGGTTTATGCATCACCCAACCTCTCCTTCACCCTTAAGCAGGCATAAGAGTGTTTTCTAAATGTGAGACTCTGTTCTCTTTCCTAACTCAGTTCAAGTGTAGCCATGTTTACAGGATCTTCATAAGTGACATCTTATGATAAGTTTCTTTTTCTGTGTGACTTATTTCACTTAGAATCATCGTACCTGAATCCACTCATTTTCCTGCTACTGGTCTTATGACTTTTATTTCATGGTTGAGGGATATTCCATCGTACGTAAGTACCACAATTTTTTGAACCATTTTTATATTTCCTGGAATATTTAATGTGTACCCAAGTTGAGGTTCTTGTAATCAGTGCAGCCCTAAATTTTGGGGTGGCTCTTTCTTATTGATTTTCAGTTTTCCCAAGGTATATTCCCTAGACTGGAAGTGCCCTTGGCTCTGTAGCTCTGTTCTTTACTTGTTTTAGGGAACACAATGTACTCCTCAAGAGAGGCAGTTGGCAATTTATATCCCGTCCATCCACATAACAAGGCTCCCTGTTCTCCATGGCCTGTCTTGCCTTTCTGGTTTTTACACATTTTGTGGATGTCCCTTTTGACCGGTGGGAAGTGATACTTCTTTGTAGTGCAGATTTGCATTGCCCGCTTGCTTGCTTGGCCAAAAAGGGCGTATGCCTTTTCTCCTGAATATATTCAGGAGAAAACGCATACGCCCTTTTTGGCCAAGTGAATCATTGTTGAAGTTGTGCCCCTCTTCCTGTGCTTTAAAGGCGATTCCAACGTAAGTCTTGAAATCTGTTTCCTGCTATTCTGACTCGCTTTCAAGTCAGCCTCGTTGCCTTCCCTCAACAGATTTTTGGACGATAGTTGTCCTTTAATACTCGGCCAGTATGTGAATTGCTGTGCCCCTGAGCTCCATTTTTCAACTCGTTTTTGGTGAGCTGACCGCAAGTCCAAAATTTTGGTTCAGGAACTATTCTGGTTCCCGGTGGGGGGCTGAGACTTTGGTTAATTCTTCTTCCTGCCCGGAAGTTAGAGTGATATGTGCCGGTCCAAAAGCCTAACAGCTACTCTCTCATTGGTTCTCCCTCTTCCCTTTTATCTTCTGCCAAATTGGCAACCTATGCGAACCAGAAGGTTAAAGGGGCTGTCTCTCCAAGTGGCGAGATTGATAGTAAAGCAGATGGAAATTCAAACCGGAGCACCAGGAGAGGGAATATTTGTTGAGTTTTAGAAACCTTTCATATTCACAATGTGTCCGTTCCCTAGGTTTCCTGTAAATGTTATAGCTGTAGTAATATTCCCTTCAACCTGGAGAGTTGGGACCCATGGAATGGATGCCAGGCATTTGTGCTTTAAAGGGTCTGCATTTGCTCACCCAATCTCACCAATCGTCTTAGTCCCAAGTGTCCCTCCTTATGCCACATCCAGCTGTCGTTGTAGATAGGGTCATTCCAGGTTTCATCAGAGACCCTGAAGGAATTGTAAAGAATTTCCCAGTTTTTTTGATTTGTTTTTGAAATTCCTTTTTATAGTGGGTTTGAGCTGATTCTCGCTGCCATGTTTATGCCAGTCTAGACACACTTGATTCCCTTACGGAGACATATCAATACATAGGTTTTAAGATTCTTACTAGTCAGATATATACCTCTGCGGGAAATATGGGGTTTTGAGTCCCTTTCACTGAGGAAGCTGTAGGTCTTGTCTATTCCATAATTGGTTTTTGGAACGGTACCTGTGCTTATATCAAACTCGGGGTTTATGCATCACCCCACCTCTCCTTCCCCCTTAAGCAGGCATAAGAGTGTTTTCTATATGTGAGACTCTGTTCTCTTTCCTAACTCAGTTCAAGTGTAGCCTTGTTTACAGGATCTTCATAAGTGATATCTTATGATAAGTTTCTTCTTCTGTGTGACTTATTTCACTTAGAATCATCGTACCTGAATCCACTCATTTTGCTGCTACTGGTCTTATGACATTTATTTCATGGTTTAGGGATATTCCATCGTACGTAAGTACCACACTATTTTGAACCATTTTTATATTTCCTGGGATATTTAAGGTGTACCCAAGTTGAGGTTCTTGTAAGCAGTGCAGCCGTAAATTTTGAGGTGGCCCTTTCTTACTGATTTTCAGTTTTCCCAAGGTATATTCCCTAGACTGGAAGTGCCCTTGGCTCTGTAGCTCTGTTCTTTACTTGTTTTAGGCCACACAATGCATTCCTCCAGAGAGGCAGTTGACAATTTTCATCTCGCCCAACACCATAACAAGGCTCCCTGTTCTCCAGGGCCTGTCTTGCCTTTCTGGATTTTACACATTTTGTGGCTGTCCCTTTTGACCAGTGGGAAGTGATACTTCTTTGTAGTGCAGATTTGCATTGCCCGCTTTCTTGCTTGGCCCAAAAGGGCATATGCGTTTTCTCCTGAATATATTCAGGAGAAAACACATACGCCCTTTTTGGCCAAGTGCATTATTGTCGAAGTTGTGCCCCTGTTCCTGTGCTTTAAAGGCGATTCCAACGTACCTCTTGAAATCTGTTTCCTGATATTCTGCCTGCCTTTCAAATCCGCCTCGGTTCCTTCCCTCAACAGATTTTTGGACGATAGTTGTCCTTTATTACTCTGCCAGTTTTTGAATTGCTGTGCCCCTGAGCTACATTTTTCAACTCGTTTTTTGTGAGCTGAACGCAAGTCCAAAATTTTGGTTCAGGACCTATACTGGTTCCCGGTGGGTGGCTGAGACTTTTGTTAATTCTTCTTCCTACCGGGAAATTAGAGTGACATGTGCCCGTCCAAATACCTAACAGCTACTCTCTCATTGGTTCTCCCTCTTCGTATTCATCCTCTGCCAAATTGGCAACCTGTGCGAACCAGCAGGTTAAAGTGGCTGTCTCCTCAAGTTGGGAGACTGATAATAAAGCAGTTGGAATGTCAAACCGGAGCACCAGGAGAGGGACTATTCTTTGAGTTTTAGAAACCTTTCGTATTCACAGTGTGTCCGTTCTCTAGGTTTTCCGTACATGTTATAGCTGTAGTAATAGTTCCTTCAACCTGGAGAATTGAGACCCATGGAATGGGTGCCACATATTATTGTTTTAAACGGTCTGCATTTGCTCACCCACTCTCACCAACCCTCTGAGTCCCCAGTGTCCAGCCTTATGCCACATCCAGCTGTCGTGGTAGATAGGGTCATTCCAGGTTTCATCAGAGTCCCTGAAGGAATTGTTAAGAATTTCCCTGTTTTTTGTTTTGTTTTTGAATTTCCTTTTTTAGTGTGTTTGAGCTGATTCTCGCTGCCATGTTTATGCCAGTCTAGACACACTTGATTCCCTTACGGAGACATATCAATACATAGGTTTTAAGATTCTTACTAGAAAGATATATTCCTCTGCGGGAAATATGGGGTTTTGAGTCCCGTTCACAGAGGAAGTAGTAGGTCTTGTCTATTCTGTATTTGGATTATGCAACCGTACCTGTGTTAATATCAAACTCTGGTTTTATTCATCACCCCACCTCTGCTTTCCCCTTAAGCATGCATAAGAGTGTTTTCTAAATATGAGACTCTGTTCCCTTTCCTAATTCCTTCCATGTGTAGCCATGTTTATATACCCTTCATAAGTGATATCTTATGATAAGTTTATTTTTCTGTGTGATTTTTTTCAGTTAGAATCATCGTACATGAATCCCGTCATTATGCTGCTACTGGGCTTATGACATTGACTTCATGGCTGAGGGATATTCCATCATACGTATGTATCACAATTTCTTTACCATTTTTGTCTTTCCTGGTATTTATAATGTGTCCCGAAGTCGAGTTTCTTGTAAGCAGTGCTACCATAAATTTTGGGGTGGCTGTGTCTTATTGATTTTCAATTTTCCCAAGGTATATTCCCGTGACTGGAAGTGCCTTAGGTTGTGAAGCACTGTTGTTTACTTCTTTTTGGGAACACAATGCATTCCTCCAGAGTGGCTGTTGGCAATTTACATCCCACCCATCCGCATAACAAAGCTCCCTGTTCTCCAGATCCTGTCTTGCCTTTCTTGTTTTTACACATTTTACGGATGTCCCTTTTGACCGGTTGGAAGTGATAATTCTTTGTAGTGCAGATTTGCATTGTGTGGTTGCTTGGTTGGCCCAAATGGGCGTATGCGTTTTCTCCTGAATATATTCAGGAGAAAACGCATGCACCCTTTATGGACAATTCCATAATTGTCGAAGTTGTGATGCTTTTCCTCTGTTTAAAGGCGATTCCAATGTACTTCTGGAAATCTGTTTCGTGCACTTCTGCCTCATTTTCAAGTCCGCCTCATGGCTTTCTCTCAACAGATTTTTGGTAGAGAGTAGTCCTTTATAACTCTGCAAGTTAGTGAATTGCTGTGCCCCTGAGCTCCATTTTTCAACTCACATTTTTGTGAGCTGACTGCCAATCCACAATTTTGCTTCAGGACCTATACTGGTTCCATTGGGGGGGCTGGCTCAGAGTTTGTTAATTCTTCTTCGTGACGGGAATTTAGAGTGACATGTGGCCATCCAAATGCCTACAGCTACTCTCTAATTGTTTCTCCCTCTTCCCTTATATCCTCTACACAACTTGCCAACTGTGCGAACCAGGAGGTTATAGGTGCTGACTCTCCAATTTGGGAGAATGATACTAAAGCATTTGGAATGTCAAACTGGTGCACAAGGAGAGAAAAAAATTAGTAGAGTTTTAGAAACCTTTCACCATCAGATGGTGTCCATTCTCTACGTTTCCCATACATGTTATAACTGTAGTGATATTCCCTTCTACCTGGAGAGTTGGGACCCATGGAATGGGTGCCATGCATTATTGCTTTAAACGGTCTGCATTTTCTCACCCAATCTCACCAATCCTCTCAGTCCCAAGTGACCAGCCTTATGCCACATCCAGCTGTCGTTGTAGATAGGGTCATTCTACCTTTCATCAGAACGCCTGAAGGTATTGTGTAAGAATTTCACTGTTTATTTGTTTTGTTTTGAAATTCATTTTTATAGTGGGTTTGAGCTGATTCTCTCTGCCGTGTTTATGTCATTCTAGACACACTTGCTTACCTTATGGAGACATATCAATACATAGGTTTTAAGATTCTTACTAGGGCTTCCCTGGTGGCGCAGTGGTTGAGAGTCCGCCTGCCGATGCAGGGGACACGGGTTCGTGCCCCGGTCTGGGAAGATCCCACATGCCGCGGAGCGGCTGGGCCCGTGAGCCATGGCCACTGAGCCTGTGCTCCGGAGCCTGTGCTCCGCAAGGGGAGAGGCCACAACAGTGAGAGGCCCGCCTACCGCAAAAAAAAAAAAAAAAAAAAAAAAAAAAAAAAAAAAAAAAAAAAGATTCTTACTAGTCAGATATACTACTCTGCGTGGAATAGGGGTGTTGAGCCCCGTTCAGTGAGGAAAGAGTAGGTCTTGTCTATTTTGTATTTGGATTATGCAACCGTACCTGTGCTAATATCAAACTCTGGTTTTATGCATCACCCCACCTCTCCTTTCCTCTTGAGCAGGCATAAGAGTGTTTTCTAAATGTGAGACTCTTCTCTTTCCTAATTCAGTTCATGTGTATCCATGTTTACAAGACCTTCATAAGTGATATCTTATGATAAGTTTCTTTTTTCTGTGTGACTTATTTCAGTTAGAATCATCGTACATGAATCCACTCATTATGCTGCTACTGGCCTTATGACATTGATTTCATGGCTGAGGGATATTCCATCGTACGTATGTACCACAATTTCTTTACTATTTTTGTCTTTACTGGGATATTTAAGGTGTCCCGAAGTCGAGGTTCTTGTAAGCAGTGCTGCCCTATATTTTGGGTTGGCTGTGTCTTATTGATTTTCATTTTCCCCAAGGTATATTCCCATGACTGGAAGTGCCTTAGGTTGTGAAGCTCTGTTGTTTAATTCTTTTAGGGAACACAATGCACTCCTCCAGAGTGGCTGTTGGCAATCTGCATCCCACCCATCAGCATAACAAGGCTCCCTGTTCTCTAGAGCCCCTCTTGCCTTTCTGGTTTTTACACATTTTACGGATATCCCTTTTGACTGGTGGGAAGTGATACTTCTTTGTAGTGCAGATTTGCATTGTGCGGTTGCTTGGTTGGCCAAAATGGGTGTATGCGTTTTCTCCTGAATATATTCAGGAGAAAACGCATGCGCCCTTTATGGACAATTCCATAATTGTCGAAGTTGTGATGCTTTTCCTGTGTTTAAAGGCGATTCCAATGTACTTCTGGAAATCTGTTTCATGCAAATCTCCCTCATTTTCAAGTCCGCCTCATGGCTTTTCGTCAACAGATTTTTGGAAGAGAGTAGTCCTGTATAACTCTGCAAGTTAGTGAATTGCTGTGCCCCTGAGCTCCATTTTTCAACTTGTGTTTTTGTGATCTGACCGCAAACCCACAATTTTGCTTCAGGACCTATACTAGTTATTGGGGTGGGGCAGGCTGAGAGTTTGGTTATTTCTTCTTCGTGACGGGAAATTAGAGTGACATGTGGCCATCCAAATGCCTACAGCTACTCTCTCATTGGTTCTCCCTCTTCCCTTTTATCCTCTGCACAATGTGCCAACTGTGCGAACCAGGAGGTTATAGGGGCTGACTCTCCAAGTTGGGAGATTGACATTAAAGCAGTTGGAATGTCAAGCTGCAGCACATGGAGGGAAAAAAATTAGTAGAGTTTTAAAAACCTTTCACCATCAGAGGGTGTCCATTCTCTAGGTTTCCCATACATGTTATAACTGTAGTGATATTCCCTTCTACCTGGAGAGTTGGGAACAATGGAATCAGTGGCAGGCATTATTGCTTTAAAGCGTCTGCATTTTCTCACCCAATCTCACCAATCCTCTCAGTCCCAGGTGAACAGCCTTATGCCACATCCAGCTTTTGTTGTAGATAGGGTCATTCCAAGTTTCATCAGAACCCCTGAAGGTGTTGTGTAAGAATTTCACTGTTTCTTTGTTTTGTTTTGAAATTCCTTTTTATAGTGGGTTTGAGCTGATTCTCACTTCCATGTTTATGTCATTCTAGACACACTTGGTTCCCTTATGGAGACATATCAATACATAGGTTTTAAGATCCTTACTAGTCAGATATATTTCTCTGTGGGGAATAGGGGTGTTGAGTCCCATTCACTGAGGAAGGAGTCGGGCTTGTCTCTTCTGTATTTGGATTATGGAACGGTACCTGTGTTAATATCAAACTCTGGTTTTGTGTGTCTCCCCACCTCTCCTTCCCCCTTAAGCAAGCATAAGAGTGTTTTCTAAATCTGAGACTCTGTTCTCTTTCCTAATTCAGTTCATATGTAGCCAGGTTTACATTCCCTTCATAAGTGATATCTTATATCAGAATGCACCATGGCCCTTGTCATAATAATGCTCCATGACCCCTGTCATCACAATGCTCCATTCCCTGGTTATCACAATGCTCCATGTCCCTTGTCATAACAATTCTCCATGTACTTGTCATCACAATGCTACATGACACTTCTCATCACAAAGTTACATGCTCGTTTCATCACAATTCTCCATGCACTTGTCATTGCAATGTTCCATGACCCCTGTCATAGCAAGCTCCAAGTGTTTGTCATCACAATGCTTCATGACTTTATCATCAAAATTCTCAATGGCACTTTTCATCACAATGTTCCGTACCCTTGTCATCACAATGCTCCATGCCCTTGTCATCACAATGCTCCATGACCCCTGTCATCACAATGCTCCCTGACACCTGTCATCACAATGCTTCATGCCCCTTGTCATTACAGTGCTCCATGATGCTCGTCATCACAATTACCCATGGTCTTCTCATCACAATGCTCCACGGTTTTGCCATCACAATGCTCCATGCCCTGGTCATCTCAAAGCTCAATGTCCCTTGTCCTCACAATTCTCCACGTCCTTGTCATCACAATGCTCCATGGCACTTCTCATCACAATGTTATATGCTCTTGTCATAACAATACTCCATGCACTTGTCATCGCAATGTTCCATGACCCCTGTCATAGGAAGCTCCATGCGCTTGTCATCACAATGTTTCAGGAAATGGACATTAAAATTATCAATGGCCCTTGTCATCTCAATGCTCCATGCGCTTATCATCACAATGCTCCTTTACCTTTGTCACAACAATCCTCCATGACACTTGGCATCACAATGCTCCGTGCTATTGTCATCACAATGGAACATGACATATGTCATCACAATGCTCCCTGACACCTGTCTTCACAATACTCCATGACATTGTCATCACAATGCTCCATGCCCTTGTCATCACAATGTGCCATGCCCATCATCATAATGCTTCATGCTCTTGTCATCACAATGAAATCAAAATGCTCTATGACCTCTGTCATCACAATGCTCCAAACCCTTGTGATCACAATGTTCCATAACACTTGTCATCACAATACCCCAAGACCTAGTCATAACAATTATCCATGGACTTCTCATCACAATGCCCCATGACATTTGTCATCACAATGCACAATACACATGTCATCACAATGCTCCCTGACTCTTGCCATCAGTATGCTCCCTGAACCCTTTCATGACAAGGCTCCATGCCTTTTTCATCACAATGATCCATGCCATTTTCATCACAATGCTCCAAGACCCCTGTAATCACAATGCTCCATGCCCTTGTCATCACAAAGCTCCATGATGCATGTCATCAGAATGCTCCATGGCCTTCTCATCACAATGCTCCATGCCCTTGTTATCACAATGCTCCAAGACCCCTGTAATCACAATGGTCCATGCCCCTTTTCATCAGAATGCTCCATGAGACTTGTCATCACAAGGCTCCATGGTCTTCTCATCACAATGCTCCAGGACATTGTCATCAAAATGCTCCATTCACTTATCATCACAATGCTCCATGACCCCTGTCATCACAATACTCCATGAACATTTTCAGCCCAATGCTCCATGACCTTCTCATCACAATGCTCCATGACCAATATCATCACAATTCTCCATGACCACAGTCATCACAACGCTCAATATCACCTGACAACACAATGATCCGGGACTCTTGTCATCATAATGCTACATTCCCTAGTCATCACAATGCTCCATGACCCCTGTCATCACAATACTCCATGAACATTTTCAGCCCAATGCTCCATGACACTTGTCATCACAATGATGCATGCCCTTGTCATCCCAATGCTCCATGACCCCTGTAATCACAATGCTCCGTGACGCTTGTCATCACAGTGCTCCATGACACCTGTCATCACAATGCTCCATGCCTTTGTCAGCAAAATGCTACATGACCTTGTCATTACAATGTTCTATGCACT
Source organism: Hyperoodon ampullatus (assembly GCF_949752795.1). Classification (NCBI taxonomy): domain Eukaryota; kingdom Metazoa; phylum Chordata; class Mammalia; order Artiodactyla; family Ziphiidae; genus Hyperoodon; species Hyperoodon ampullatus. Next base: position 1,085,330 of record NW_027640382.1, on the reverse strand, counting down.
TGTCATCACAATACTCCATTACCATTGCCATCACAATCCACCATGAACCTTGGGATCACATTGCTCCATGCCCTTGTCATCACAATGCTCCATGCTCCTTGAAATCAAAATGATCCATGACCTCTGTCATCACAATGCTCCAAACCCTTGTGATCACAATGTTCCATAACACTTGTCATCACAATGCTCCATGATGCCTGTCATCACAATACTCCATGCCCTTTTCATCACAATGCTCCATGACCTTTGTCATCACAATTCTCGATACACTTGTCATCACAATGCTCCCTGACACTTGTCGTCAGAATGCTCCTTGAACCCTGTCACAAAAAGGCTCCATGCCTTTTTCATCAAAATGCACCATGCCATTTTCAACACAATGCTCCATGCCATTGTCATCAAAATACTCCACAAGCTTGTCATCAGAATGCTCCATGTCCCTTGTCATCACAATTTTCCATGCACTTGTCAGCACAATGCTCCCTGACCCTTGTCATCACAATGCTCCAAGCCATTGTCATCACAATGCTCCATTACCTTTGTCATCAGAATCCTCCATGACACTTGGCATCACAATGCTCCATGGCATTGTCATCACAATGGGCCATTACATATGTCATCACAATGCTCCCTGACACCTGTCTTCACAATAATGAATGACCTGGTCATCACAATGCTCCATGCCCTTGTCATCACAATGCGCCATTCCAACTGTCATCGCAATAAGCCATGAAACTTATTAGACCAATGCTCCATGCCCTTGTCATCACAATGCCCCATGCCCTTGTTATCACAATGTTCCATGACCCCTGTCATCACAATGCTCCGTGACTCCAGTCATCACAAGGCTTCATGACCTTTGTCATCACAATGGTCCATGCCCTTGTCATCAACAGTCTCTGTGACCTTTTTAACCACAATGCTTCATGAACTTTTCATCACAATGCTCTTTGACCCTTGTCATCACAATGCTCTATGCCTTTCTCAGCACAATGATCCATGACCCTTGTCAGCACAATGCTCCATGCGCTTGTCAGCACAATGCTCCATGACCCATGTCATCACAATGCACCATGCGCTTGTCGTCACAGTGCTCCACAATCTTGTCATCACAATGCTCCATAAACCTTGTCATCACAATGCTCCATGCACTTCAAATCAAAATGCTCTCTCACCACTGATATCACAATGTTACATCACTATTCATCACAATACTCCCTCAACCCTGTCATCACAATGTTCCATGACTCCTGTCATCACAATGCTACATGCACTTATCATCACAATGTTCGATGATCCCTGACATCACAATGTTCCATAACCCCTGTCATCAAAATGCTCCATGACCCTTTTCATCAAAATGCTCCATGACCCCTAACATCACAATGTTACATAACGTCTCTCATCAAAATGTTCCATGACCCTTTTCATCAAATTGGTCCATGACAAAGTCATCACAATGCTCCCTGCCCTTCTCATCACAATGCACCACGCCCTTGTCATCAAAATGCTCCATGACCTTTGTCATCACAAAGCTCCATGACCCTTGGCATCACAATGCTCCATGCCATTGTCATCACAATACTCCATGAAACCTCTCATCACATTGTTCCATGCAATTGTCATCAAAAAGCTCCATGGTGCTTGTCATCACACTGCACGATGCCCTTCTCATCACAATGTTCCATGCCCTTGTCATTACAATCCTCCATGACCCATGTATCACTGTGTTCCGTGCCCTTGTCATCACAATGCTCCCTGCCCACTCTCATCACAATAATCCATGAAACTTTTCAGACAAATGCTCCATGCCCTTGTCATCACAATGCTCCATTACCCCTGTCATAACAATGCTCCCTGACCCCTGCCATCACAATGTTCCACGGACTTGTCATCACAAGGCTCCATGACCCTTGTCATCACAATGCTCCAAGACCCCTGTAATCACAGTGCTACATGCCCTTGTCATCACAAAGCTCCATGATGCATGTCATCAGAATGCTCCATGCCCTTGCCATCACAATGCTCCATTACCCCTGTGATAACAATGCTCCATGACCCCTGCCATCACGATGTTCCATGGCCTTGTCATCACAAGGCTCCATGACCCTTCTCATCACAATGCTCCAAGACCCCTGTAATCACAATGCTCCATGTCCCTTTTTATCTCAATGATCCATGAACCCTGTCATCACAATGCACCATGCCCATCATCATAATGCTTCAGGCTATTGTCATCACAATGAAATCAAAATTCTCCATGACCTCTGTCATAACACTGCTCCAAACCCTTGTGATCACAATATTCCATAACACTTGTCATCACAATGCCCCATGACGCTCGTCATCACAATTATCTATGGTCTTCTCATCACAATGCTCCATGACCTTTGTCATCACAATGCTCAATACACTTGTCATCAAAATGCTCCCAGACACTTGTTCTCTGTATGCTCCTTGAACCCTGTCATGACAAGGCTCCATGCCTTTTTCATCACAATGATCCATGCCTTTTTCATCACAATGCTCCAAGACGCCTGTAATTACAATGCTCGATGCCCTTGTCATCACAAAGCTCAATGACGCATGTCATCAGACTGCTCCTTGGCCTTCTCATCACAATGCTCCATGCCCTTGTCATCACAATTTTCCAAGACACTCTAATCACAATGCTCCATGCCCCTTTTCATCAGTATGCTCCATGAGACTTGTCTCACAAGGCTCCATGGTTTTCTCATCACAATGCTCCAGCACCTTGTCATCACAATGCTTCACAACCTTGTCATGAAAATTTTCAATGGCCCTTGTCATCATAATGCTCCAAGCCCTAGTCATCACAATGCTCCATTATATTTGTCATCACAATCCTCCATTACATTTGGCATCACAATGCTCCATGCCATTGTCATTGCAATGGACCATGACATATGTCATCACAATGCTCCCTGACACGCTTCTTCACAATACTCCATGACCTTCTCATCACAATGCCCCATGCCCTTGTCATCACAATGCCCCATGCCCACTGTCATCACAATAATCTATTAAACTTGTCAGACCAATGCTCCATGCCCCTGTCATCACAATGCTCCATGCCCTTGTCATCACAATGCTCCATGACCCCTGTCATCACAATGCTCTGTGACTCCAGTCATCACAATGCTTCATAACATTTGTCATCACAGTGGTCCATGCCCACATCATCACAAGGCTCTGTGACCTTTGTAACCACAATACTCCATGAACTTTTCATCACAATGCTCCGTGACCCTTGTCATCACAATGCTCCATGCCTTTGTCAGAACAATGCTCCATGACCCTTGTCATCACAATGTGCCACGTGATTTTCATCACAACGGTCCACAACCTTGTCATCGTAATGCTCCATAAACCTTGTAATCACAATGCTCCATGCACTTCTCATCAAAATGCTCTCTCAACAGAGATATCACAATGTTCCATCACTAGTCATCACAATACTCCCTCACCCCTGTAATCACAATGTTCCATGACCCCTGTCATCACAATGCTACATCCCCTTATCATCACAATGTTCCATGACCCCTGACATCACAATGTTCCATAACCCTGTCATCAAAATGCTCCATGACCCTTTTCATCCCAAAGCTCCATGACCCCTGACATCACAATGTTCTATAACCCCTGTCATCAAAATGTTCCATTACACTTTTCATCAAATTGCTGCATGACCCTGTCATCAAAATGCTCCCTGCCCTTCTCATCACAATGCACCACGCCCTTCACATCAAAATGCTCCATGACTTTTGTCATCACAAAGCTCCATAACCCTTGGAATCACAATGTTCCATGAACCCTCTCATCACATTGTTCCATGCCCTTGTCATCACAAAGCTCCATGAGGCTTGTCAAAACAATGTTCGATGCCCTTCTCATCACAATGCTCCATGCCCTTGTCATTACAATCCTCCATGACCCATGGATCACAGTGTTCCGTGACCTTGTCATCACAATGCTCCATGCCCACTCTCATCACAATAATCCATGAAACTTTTCAGACCAATGCTCCATGCCCTTCTCATCACAATGCTCCATTACCCCTGTCGTAACAATGCTCCATGACCCCTGCCATCACAATGTTCCACACCATTGTCATCACCAGGCTCCATGACCCTTGTCATCACAAGGCTCCAAGACCCCTGTAATCACAATGCTCCATGCCCTTGTCATCACAAAGCTCAATGACGCATGTCATCAGAATGCTCCATGGCCTTCTCATCACAATGCTCCTTGCCCTTGTCATCACAATGCTCCAAGACTCCTGTAATCACAATGCTCCATGCCCCTTTTCATCTCAATGCTCCATGAACGCTGTCATCACAATGCACCATGCCCATCACCATAATGCTTCAGGCTATTGTCATCACAATGAAATCAAAATGCTCCATGACCTCTGTCATCACAATGCTCCAAACCCTTGTGATCACAATGTTCCATAAAACTTATCATCACAACACCCCATGACGCTCATCATCACAATTATCCATGGTCTTCTCATCACAATGCTCCATGAACTTTGTCATCACAATGCTCAATACACTTGTCATCACAATGCTCCGTGACACTTGTCGTCAGTATGCTCCTTGAACCCTGTCATGACAAGGCTCCATGCCTTTTTCATAACAATGATCCATGCCATTTTCATCACAATGCTCCATGCCCTTGTCAGCACAAAGCTCCATGACGCATGTCATCAGAATGCTCCATGGCCTTCTCATCACAATGCTCCATGCCCTTGTCATCACAATGCTCCAAGACCCGTGTAATCACAATGCTCCATGCCCCTTTTCATCAGAATGTTCCATGAGAATTGTCATCACAAGGCTCCATGGACTTCCCATCACAATGCTCCAGGACCTTGTCATCACAGTGCTCAATTCCCTTCTCATTACAATGCTCCATGACCCCTGTCATCACAATACTCCATGAACATTTTCAGCCCAATGCTTCATGACCTTCTCATCACAATGCTCCGTGACCCATATCATCACAGTCCTCCATGACCACTGTCAACACAACACTCCATGACCCCTGACAACACAATGATCCGGGACTCTTGTCATCACAATGCTCCATTCTCTTGTCATCACAATGCTCCATGAACATTTTCAGCCCAATGCTCCATGACACTTGTCATCACAATGATCCATGCCCTTGTCATCCCAATGCTCCATGACCCCTGTAATCACAATGCTCCGTGACGCTTATCCTCACAGTGCTCCATGACCCTTATCATCACAATTCTCCATGCCTGTGTCATCAAAATCCTACATGACCTTGTCATCACAATGCTCCATGAGCTTGTCGTCACAATACTCCATTACCATTTTCATCACAATCCTCCATGAACCTTGGGATCACATTGCTCCATGCCCTTGTCATCACAATGCTCCATGCTCCTTGAAATCAAAATGGTCCATGACCTCTGTCATCACAATGCTCCAACCCCTTGTGATCACAATGTTCCATAACACTTGTCATCACAACACTCCATGATGACTGTCATGACAATACTCCATGCACTTGTCGTCACAATGCTCCATGACCTTTGTCATCACAATTCTCAATACACTTGTCATCACAATGCTCCCTGACACTTGTCGTCAGAATACTCCTTGAACACTGTCATGAAAAGGCTCCATGCCTTTTTCATCAGAATGCTCCATGCCCTTTTCATCACAACGCTCCAGGTCATTGTCATCACAATACTCCACAAGCTTGTCATCAGAATGCTCCATGATCATTGTCTTCAGAATGCTCCATGACCCCTGTCATCACAATGCTCCATACCCCTTGTCATTACAGTGTTCCATTACGCTCGTCATCACAATTATCCATGGTCTTCTCATCACAATGCTCCACGGTCTTGCCATCACAATGCTCCATGCCTTGGTCATCACGATGCTCCATGTCCCCAGTCATCACAATGCTCCATGACCCCTGTCATCACAATGCTCCATACCCCTTGTCATTACAGTGCTCCATGACGCTCGTCATCACAATTATCCATGGTCTTCTTATCACAATGCTCCACGGTCTTGCCATCACAATGCTCCATGCCCTGGTCATCACAATGCTCCATGTCCCCTGTCATCACAATTCTCCACGTTCTTGGCATCACTATGCTCCATGATACTTCTCATCACAGTGTTACATGTTTTGTCATCACAATTCTCTATGCACTTGTCATCACAATGCTCCCTGACACTTGTCGTCAGAATACTCCTTGAACACTGTCATGAAAAGGCTCCATGCCTTTTTCATCAGAATGCTCCATGCCCTTTTCATCACAACGCTCCAGGTCATTGTCATCACAATACTCCACAAGCTTGTCATCAGAATGCTCCATGATCATTGTCTTCAGAATGCTCCATGAGCCCTGTCATCACAATGCTCCATACCCCTTGTCATTACAGTGTTCCATTACGCTCGTCATCACAATTATCCATGGTCTTCTCATCACAATGCTCCACGGTCTTGCCATCACAATGCTCCATGCCCTGGTCATCACAATGCTCCATGTCCCCTGTCATCACAATTCTCCACGTTCTTGGCATCACTATGCTCCATGATACTTCTCATCACAGTGTTACATGTTTTGTCATCACAATTCTCTATGCACTTTTCATCTCAATGCTCCATGACCCCTGTCATCACAATGCTCCATGACACCTGTCATCACAATGCTCCATGCCCCTTGTCATTACAGTGCTCCATGATGTTCGTCATCACAATTATCCATGGTCTTCTCATCACAGTGCTCCACGGTCTTGCCATCACAATGCTCCATGCCCTGGTCATCACAATGCTCCATGTCCCCAGTCATCACAATGCTCCATGACCCCTGTCATCACAATGCTCCATACCGCTTGTCATTACAGTGCTCCATGACACTCGTAATCACAATTGTCCATGGTCTTCCCATCACAATGCTCCACGCCCTTGTCATCAAAATGCTCCATGACCCTTGTCATCACAATGCTCCATGACCACTGTCATAACAATGCTCCATGACCCCTGTCATCACAAGGCTCCATACCACTTGTCATTACAGTGCTCCATGACGCTCCTCATTACAATTATCCATGGTCTTCTCATCACAATGCTCCACGGTCTTGCCATCACAGTGCTCCATGCCTTGGGCATCACAAGGCTCCATGTCCCCTGTCACCACAATGCTCCATGACCACTGTCATCACAATGCTCTATACCCCTTGTCATTACAGTGCTCCATGACACTCGTCATCACAATTATCCATGATCTTCTCATCACAGTGCTCCACGACCTTGCCATCACAAGGCTCCATGCCCTGGTCATCACAATGCTCCATGTCCCCAGTCATCACAGTGCTCCATGTCCCCGGTCATCACAATGCTCCATGACCACTGTCATCACAATGCTCTATACCCCTTGTCATTACAGTGCTCCATGACGCTCGTCATCACAATTATCCATGGTCTTCTCATCACAGTGCTCCACGGTCTTGCAATCACAATGCTCAATGCCCTGGCCATCACAATGCTCCATGTCCCCTGTCATCACAATTCTCCACGTTCTTGGCATCACTATGCTCCATGATACTTCTCATCACAGTGTTACATGTTTTGTCATCACAATTCTCTATGCACTTGTCATTGCAATGCTCCATGACCCCTGTCATAGCAAGCTCCATGTGATTGTCATCACAATGCTTCATGAACATGTCATCAAAATTCTCAATGGCCCTTGTTATCACAATGCTCCATGACCCTTGTCATCACAATGCTCCAAGCCCTTGTCATCAAAATGCTCCATTACCTTTGTCATCACAATCCTCCATGACACTTGGCATCACAATGCTACATTCCATTGTCATTGCAATAGACCATGACATATGTCATCGCAATGCTCCCTGACACCCTTCTTCACAATACTCCATGACCTTCTCATCACAATGCTCCATGCCCTTGTCATCACAATGCGCCATGCCCACTGTCATCACAATAATCCATGAAACTTGTCAGAAAAATGCTCCATGACCCTGTCATCACAATGCTCCATGCCCTTTCATCACAATGCTCTATGACCCCTGTCATCACAATGCTCCGTGACTCCAGTCATCACAATGCTTCATGACCTTTGTCATCACAATGGTCCATGACCTCGTCATCACAAGGCTCTGTGACCTTTGTGACCACAACACTCCATGAACATTTCATCACAATGCTCGGTGACCCTTGTCATCACAATGCTCCATGCCTTTGTCAGCACATTACTCCATGACACATGGCATCAAATGTGCCATGCGCTTGTCATCACAATGCTCCACATCGTTGTCATCACAATGCTCCATAAACCTTGTCATCACAATGCTCCATGCGTTTGTCAGCACAATGTTCCATGACCCATGTCATCACAATGTGCCCTGCGTTTCTCATCACAATGCTCCACAGCCTTGTCATCACAATGCTCCATGCACCTCTCATCAAAATGCTCTCTCACCACTGATATCACAATGTTCCATCACTAGTCAACACAATACTCCCTCCACCCTGTCATCCCAATGTTCCATGACCCTTGTCACAACAATGCTACATGCTCTTATCATCACAATGCTCTATGACCCCTGACATCACAATGTTCCATAAGCCCTGTCATCACAATGCTCCATGACCCTTTTCATCACAATGCTCCATTACCCCTAACATCACAATGTTCCATAAACACTGTCATCAAAATGTTCCATGACCCTTTTCATCCAATTGCTCCATGACCCTGTCATCACAATGCTCCCTGCCCTTCTCATCACAATGCAACACGTCCTTGTCATCAAAATGCTCCATGGCCTATGTCATCACAAAGCTCCATGACCCTTGGAATCACAATGCTCCATGCCATTGTCATCACAAAGCTCCATGAAACCTCTCATCACATTGCTCCATGCCGTTGTCATCACAAAGCTCCATGACGCTTGTCATCACAATGCTCCATGCACTTGTCATTGCAATCCTCCATGACACATGTATCACTGTGTTCCGTGCCCTTGTCATCACAATGCTCCATGCTCACTCTCATCACAATAATCCATGAAACTTTTCAGACCAATGCTCCATGCCCTTGTCATCACAATGCTCCATTACACCTGTCATAACAATGCTCCATGACCCCTGCCATCACAATGTTCTACGGCCTTGTCATCACAAGACTCCATGACCCTTGTCATCACAATGCTCCAAGACCCCTGTAATCACAATGCTCCATGCCCATGTCATCACAAAGCTCCCTGACGCATGTCATCAGGATGCTCCATGGCCTTCTCATCACAATACTCCATGCCCTTGTCATCACAATGCTCCAAGACCCTTGTTATTACAATGATCCATGCCTCTTTTCATCTCAATGCTCCATGAACCCTGTCATCACAGTGCACCATGCCCATCATAATGCTTCATGCTATTGTCATCACAATGGAATCAAAATTCTCCATGACCTCTCTCATCACAATGCTCCAAACCCTTGTGATCACAATGTTCCATAACACTTGTCATCACAACGCCCCATGACGCTGGTCATCACAATTATCCATGGACTTCTCATCACAATGCTCCATGACCTTTGTCATCACAATTCTCAATACACTTGTCATCACAATGCTCCCTGACACTTGTCATCAGTATGCTCATTGAACCCTGTCATGACAAGTCTCCATGCCTTTTTCATCACAATGATCCATGCCCTTTTCATCACAATGCTTCATGACATTGTCATCAAAATACTCCACAAGCTTGTCATCAGAATGCTCCGTGACCCTTGTCATCTCAATGATCCATGACGCCTGTCATCACAATGCTCCATGACACCTGTGATCACCATGCTCCATGCCCCTTGTCATTACAGTGCTCCATGATGTTCGTCATCACAATTATCCATGGTCTTCTCATCACAGTGCTCCACGGTCTTGCCATCACAATGCTCCATGCCCTGGTCATCACAATGCTCCATGTCCCCAGTCATCACAATGCTCCATGACCCCTGTCATCACAATGCTCCATACCGCTTGTCATTACAGTGCTCCATGACACTCGTAATCACAATTGTCCATGGTCTTCTCATCACAATGCTCCACGCCCTTGTCATCAAAATGCTCCATGACCCTTGTCATCACAATGCTCCATGACCACTGTCATAACAATGCTCCATGACCCCTGTCATCACAAGGCTCCATACGACTTGTCATTACAGTGTTCCATGATGCTCCTCATCACAATTATCCATGGTCTTCTCATCACAATGCTCCACGGTCTTGCCATCACAGTTCTCCATGCCTTGGGCATCACAATGCTCCATGTCCCCTGTCATCACAATGCTCCATGACCACTGTCATCACAATGCTCTATACCCCTTGTCATTACAGTGCTCCATGACCCTCGTCATCACAATTATCCATGGTCTTCTCATCACAATGCTCCACGATCTTGCCATCGCAATGCTCCATGCCCTGGTCATCACAATGCTCCATGTCCCCTGTCATCACAATTCTCCACGATCTTGGCATCACTATGCTCCATGACACTTCTCATCACAGTGTTACATGCTTTGTCATCACAATTTTCTATGCACTTGTCATCGCAGTGCTCCATGACCCCGTCATAGCAAGCTCCATGTGCTTGTCATCACAATACTCCATGCCCTTGTCGTCACAATTCTCCATGACCTTTGTCATCACAATGCTCCCTGACACTTGTCGTCAGAATGCTCCCTGAAAACTGTCATGAAAAGGCTCCATGTCTTTTTCATCACAATGCCCCATGCCATTTTCATCAAAATGCTCCATGTCATTGTCATCAAAATACTCCACAAGCTTGTCATCAGAATGCTCCATGAAACTTGTCATCACAATGCTCAATGACCCCTGTTATCACAATGCTCCATACCCCTTGTCATTACAGTGCTCCTTGACGCTCATCATCACAATTATCCATGGTCTTCTCATCACAATGCTCCACGGTCTTGCCATCACAATACTCCATGCCCTGGTCATCACAATGCTCCATGTCCCCTGTCATCACAATTCTCCACGTTCTTGGCATCACTGTGCTCCATGATGCTTTTCATCACAGTGTTACATGCTTTGTCATCACAACTCTCTATGCACTTGTCATCGCAATGCTCCATGATCCGTGTTACAGCAAGCTCCATGTGATTGTCATCACAATGCTTCATGAACATGTCATCAAAATTCTCAATGGCCCTTGTTATCACAATGCTCCATGACCCTTGTCATCACAATGCTCCAAGCGCTTGTCATCAAAATGCTCCATTACCTTTGTCATCACAATCCTCCATGACACTTGGCATCACAATGCTCCATTCCATTGTCATTGAAATAGACCATGACATATGTCATCACAATGCTCCCTGACACCCTTCTTCACAATACTCCATGACCTTCTCATCACAATGCTCCATGCCCTTGTCATCACAATGCGCCATGCCCACTGTCATCACAATAATCCATGAAACATGTCAAACCAATGCAACATGCCCCTGTCATCACAATGCTCCATGCCCTTTCATCACAATGCTCTATGACCCCTGTCATCACAGTGCTCCGTGACTCCAGTCATCACAATGCTTCATGACCTTTGTCATCACAATGGTCCATGCCCTCGTCAACACAAGGCTCTGTAACCTTTGTGACCACAACACTCCATGAACATTTCATCACAATGCTCGGAGACCCTTGTCATCCCAATGCTCAATGCCTTTGTTAGCACAATACTCCATGACGCATGGCATCACAATGTGCCATGCGCTTGTCATCAGAATGCTCCACATCTTTGTCATCACAATGCTCCATAAACCTTGTCATCACACTGCTCCATGCACTTCTCATCAAAATTCTCTCTCACCACTGATATCACAATGTTCCATCACTAGTCAACACAATACTCCCTCACCCCTGTCATCACAATATTCCATGACCCTTGTCACAACAATGATACATGCCTTTATCATCACAATGCTCCATTCCCCTGACATCACAATGTTCCATAACCCCTGTCATCACAATGCTCCCTGCCCTTCACAACAGAATGCACCACACCCTTGTCATCAAAATGCTCCATGACCTTTGTCATCACAAAGCTCAATGACCCTTGTCATCACAATGCTGCATGCCATTGTCATCACAATGCTCCATGAACCCTCTCATCACATTGTTCCATGCCCTTGTCATCACAGGCTCCATGATGCTTTTCATCACAATGCTCGATGCCATTCTTATCACAATGCTCCATGCGCTTGTCATTACAATCCTCCATGACCCATGTATCACAGTGTTCCATGCCCTTGTCATCACAATGCTCCTTGCCCCCTCTCATCACAATAATCCATGAAACTTTTCAGACCAATGCTCCATGCCCTTGTCATCACAATGCTCCATTACCCCTGTCATAACAATGCTCCATGACCCCTGCCATCACAATGTTCCACAGCCTTGTCATCACAAGGCTCCATGACCCTTGTCATCACAATGCTCCAAGACCCCTGTAATCACAATGCTCCATGCCCTTGTCATCACAAAGCTCCATGACGCATGTCAACAGAATGCTCCATGGCCTTCTCATTCACGATGTTCCATGCCTTTGTCATCACAATGCTCCAAGACTCCTGTAATCGCAATGCTCCATGCCCCTTTTCATCTCAATGCTCCATGAACCCTGTCATCACAATGCACCATGCCCATCATCATAATGCTTCAGGCTATTGTCATCACAATGAAACCAAAATGCTCCATGACCTCTGTCATCACAATGCTCCAAATCCTTGAGATCAATATGTTCCATAACACTTATCATCACAACGCCCCATGACGCTCGTCATCACAATTATCCATGGTCTTCTCATCACAATGCTCCATGACCTTTGTCATCACAATACTCAATACCCTTGTCATCACAATGCTCCCTGACACTTGTTGTCAGTTTGCTCCTTGAACCCTGTCATGACAAGTCTCCATGCCTTTTTCATCACAATAATCCATGCCCTTTTCATCACACTGCTCCAAGACCGCTGTAATCACAATGCTCCATGCCCTTGTCATCACAAAGCTCCATGATGCATGTCATCAGAATGCTCCATGGCCTTCTCATCACAATGCTCCATGCCCTTGTCATCACAATGCTCCAAGACCCCTGTAATCACAATGCTCCATGGCACTGTTCATCAGAATGCTCCATGAGACTTGTCATCACAAGGCTCCATGGTCTTCTCATCACAGTGCTCCAGTACCTTGTCATCACAATGCTCCATGACCCCTGTCATCACAGTACTCCATGGACATTTTCAGCCCAATGCTCCATGACCTTCTCATCACAATGTGCCATGACCCCTGTCATCACAATGCTCCATGACCACTGTCATCACAACGCTCCATGAACCCTGACAACACAATGATCCGGGACCTTTGTCATTAAAATGCTCCATGACCATTGTCATCACAATGATCCATGCGCTTGTCATCCCAATGCTCCATGACCCTTGTAATCACAATGCTCCGTGATGCTTGTCATCACAGTGCTCCATGAACTTTGTCATCATAATGCTCCTTGCCTTTGTCAACAAAATGGTACATAATCTTGTCATCACAATTCTCCATGCGCTTGTCATCACAATCCTCCATGACCATTGGGATCACATTGCTTCATGCCCTTGCCATCTCTCTCTTGCCTTTCTGGTTTTTACAGATATTCGGATGTCCCTTTTGACCGGTGGTAAGTGACAATTCTTTGTAGTGTGGATTTGTATTGCGCGCTTGCTTGATTGGCCAAAAAGGGCGTATGCGTTTTCTTCTGAATATATTCAGGAGAAAAGGCATACGCCCTTTTTGGCCAAGTGCATCTCTGTCCAAGTTGGGATGCTTTTCCTGTGCTTTAAAGGCGATTCCAATTTACCTCTTGAAATATGTTTTGTGCAATTCTGCCTCATTTTCAAGTCCGCTTCATTGCCTTCCCTCAACAGATTTTTGGAAGAGAGTAGTCCTTTATAAGTCTGCAGGTTTGTGAATTGCTGTGCCCCTGAGCTCCAATTTTCAAATCCCATCTTTGTGAGCTGGCCGCAAATCCACAATTTTGCTTCAGGACCTATACTGGTTCCAGGGGTCGCTATATTGGTTCCCTGTGGGTGGTTGAGGCTTTGGTTAATTCTTCTTCCTGCCGGGAACTTAGAGTGACATGTGCCCGTCCAAATGCCTACATCTACTCTCTGATTGGTTCTCCCTCTTCCCTTTCATCCTCTGCACAATTAGCAAACTGTGCGAACCAGGAGGTTATAGGGGCTGACTCTCCTAAGTTGGGAGATTGATAGTAAAGCAGTTGGAATGCCAAAGTGGAGCACAAGGAGAGGAAAAATTAGGAGAGTTTTAGAAACCTTTCGCCATCACAGGGTGTCCATTATCTAGGTTTCCCGTACATGTTATAATTGTAGTGATATACCCTTCTACCTGGAGATTTGGGACACATGGAATGGTGGCATGCATTACTACTTTAAAAGGTCTGAATTTTCTCTCCCAATCTCACCAGTCCTCTCAGTCCCAAGTGTCCAGCCTTATGTCTCATCCAGCTGTCTTTGCAGTTAAGGTCATTCCAGGTTTCATCAGAAACCCTGAAGGAATTGTGTAAGAATTTCGCTGTTTTTTTGGGTTTTTTTGAAATTCATTTTTATAATGGGGTTGAGCTGATTTTCACTGACGTGTTTATGCCAGTCTAGACACAATTGATTCCCTTATGGAGACATATCAATACATAGGTTTTAAGATTCTTAGTAGTCAGATATATTCCTCTGTGGGGCATAGGGGTGTTGAGTCCCGTTCACTGAGGAAGGTGTAGGTCTTGTCTATTCTGTATTTGGTTTATGGAATGGTACCTGTGCTAATATCAAACTCTGGTTTTATGCATCACCCCACCTCTCCTTTCCCCTGAAGCAGGCATAAGAGATTTTTGCTAAATGTGAGACTCTGTTCTCTTTCCTAATTCAGTTCATGTGTTGTGATATTGACATTCCCTCTATAAGTGATATCTTATGATAAGATTCTTTTTCTGTGTGACTAATTTCCCTTAAAATCATCATACCTAAATCCACTCTTTATGCTGCTACTGGCCTTATATACATTGATTTCACGTCTGAGTGATATTCCGTTGTACAAAATTACCACAAGTTCTTTATGCATTTCTCTTTTTCCTGGGATATTTTAGGTGTACCAAAGTTGAGGTTCTTGTATGCAGAGCAGCCCTAAACTTTGGGGTGCCTGTGTCTTATTGACATTTAGTCTTCCCAAGTTATATGTCCATGAGTTGAAGTCCCCTTGCTCCGGGGCTTTGTATTTTAGATGTTTTAAAAACAGCATACACTTCTTCAGAGTGGCTCTTGGATATTTATACCCCACCCATCAGCGTGACTAGGCTCCCTGTTTTCCATGGCCTCTCCTGCATTTCTGGTTTGTACACATTTTTTGGATGGCCTTTCTGAGCAGTGGAAATTGCGACTTCTTTGTTGTGCGGATTTGCATTTCCCTCTTGCTTGGTTGGCCAAAAACTCTGCATGTGTTTTTTTCCTGAAGATATTCATGAAAAAAACGCATACACCCTTTTGCCCAACCGCATCATTTTAGAAATTCTGCTGCTTTTCATATGCTTTAAATGTGAGTACAATCTACCTTTTGAAATCTGTTTCCTGAAATTCTGCCTCTCATTCAGATCCTCTTCGTTACCTTACCTGAATATATTTTTGGACGTTGGTTATCATTTATATCTTTGCAGGTCTTGGAATTGTCTGCTCCTGAGCTCCATTTTGCAACTCGCTTTTTTTGTGAGCTGGCCGCCAAACCATTGGATTGCTTCCGGCCCTATTCTGGTTCTGGGGAGGCAGGCGGAGCCTTTGGTTAATTCTTCTTCCTAATGGGAAATTAGAGTGACATGTGCCTGTCAAAAGTCCTACAGCTAATCTCTCATTGGTTCCCCCGCTTCCCATTTATCCTCTGCACAAATTGCAAACTGTGTGAAACAGGAGGTTAAAGGTGCTGATTCTCCAAGTGGGGAGATTGTTAGTAATGTGGCTGGAATGGCGAACCCCAGCACCAGGAGATCAAAAATGAGGTGCATTTTAGACACCTTTCCTGAGCACACGGTGTACATTCATCTCGGTTTCCCAGGCATGTTTTCGCTGTCAGAAGATTCCCTTGAACCTGCAGATTTGGGACCCATGGAATGGGTACCAGGCAGTATTACTTTAAAAGGTCTGCATTTCCTCACCCAGCCTCTCTAACATCTCTTAGCGTGCATAGCTTCCAGCCTTATATAATCATCCTGCTGTGGGTCTACATGTGTTCAATCCATGTTACATCGTAGCCCTTCAACAAAAGTTGTAAGAATTTTTGTCTGTCTCACTGTTTTTATAAATAGTTTTAAATTTATTTTTATATTGGTTACAGCTGATTTTCAAAGCTCTGTTTTTTGCTGCTGTACATCCACTTGATTCATGTACTGTGAGACAACAATAACTTCTTTTTCAGATGCTTACCAATCATATGTATTATTTTCCAGTGACTTGAGTGGGCTGAATGCAGTTCTTTGAGGTACCGTGTAGGACTTGTCAGTTATTCAATTTGGTACTTGGAATGGTATCTTTGCTAATTTCAACCTCCTGGATAATACCTCACCATTCCCCACCTTTCCAATTTAGCAGCCTTATGTCTATTTTCTACATATTTGACTATGTTTCTGTTTTGTAATTTATTTCATGTGTAGCCATTTTTGATTCCACCTTTAAGTGACATCTTATGATATGTGTCTTTTTCTTTCTGACATATGTCACTTAGAATGATCGTATGTAACTCCTCCAGAGTTGTTACAACTGGCCTTATTTCATTGATTTCTGGATGAGTAATATTCCACTCTACATAAGTACCCCATCTCTTTTATCCATTTTATCCTTCCAGGGACATTTAGGTTATATCCAAGTTGAGGCCCTTTTTAACAGAGAGGTGGTCAACGTTCGGGTGCCTGTTTTCTGTCGATTTTTGTTTTTCCCAAGGTACACGCCCATGAGTGCAAGTGCCCTATGCTCTGTAGCTCATTTTTTAGATGTTTTAGCAAACACAATACACTTCTCCAGAGTGGCCGTTGGCAAATTACATTTCCACTATCAGCCTCACAGGGCTCCCTTTTCTCCTCGCCCTGTCCTGCATTTCTGGTGTTTACACTTTATGTGGATGGCCCTTCTGACTGATGTGAAGTGATACATTTTGTGATATTGATTTCCAGTGCCCACCTCTTTGGTTGGATAAAAAGTGTGTATGGCCTTTACTTGAATATATTCAGAAAAAATGCATACACCCTTTTTGGCCAACTGCATCATTGGCGATGTTCAGCCCCTTTTCTTGTGCTTTAATGGGGAGTCCTTTCTACCTATTCAAATCTGTTTCCTGCCACTCTCCCTTGCGTACAAGTCCTTTTCTGTGTCTTACCTCAAGACATTTTTCGACGATAGATATTTTCAACTCTGCAGTTTCATGAATTTTAGTGCCCCTGAGTTCCATTTTTCAACTTGTGTTTTTGGAAACTGGACACAAAACAGCGGGATTTCCTCTAGTCCTATTCTGTTTCCGTGGGCAATTCTAGCCTTTGATGAATTTGTCTTCTGGATTGGAAGTTAGAGTGGCATGTGCCTGTCCGAACACCTAAGACTTGTCTCTAAATTTTTCTCATCCTTCCGCTTCATCCTCTGGACAAATTCCAAACTGTGTGCAACAGGATGTTGACGGTGCTGATATCCCCAAGTGAGGAGATTGTTAGGAAAGATGCTGGAGGGTTGAACCCGAGCACCAGGCGATGAGGAGATGAGGTGCCTTTTCCAAACTCTTTCCGATCAAACGGTGTACCATCCTCTAGGTGTGACAGGCATGTTTTAGCTGTAGGAAGGGTCCCGTGCATGTAAGGAGAACACCAGGGATTTTTCCAAATCAGTGCCTCCCCGAACCCCAAACTGAGGAATTTTTAAGCTACGGCTACACGTATGTCCTTTAAGGGCCTTGGGAAATAGGCAGAGCCCAAACTTTAGATGACTGAAATCTTCAGGGTCAGAAGCGCTCACCATCGGCCTTGCTTAGGTTACATTTTATCTGTCATTGATAGATGATGTCAATAAATATATCTATTGTTTTTCAGATTATTTCCCCTTATAGGTTATTGCAAAATATTCAGTGTAGTTCCCTGTGCTATACAGTAGTTCCTTGTTGATGATCTATTTTATACATAGCAGTGTGTATGTGTTAATCCCAAACTGTTAATTTATCCCTTCTCCTACCTTTCGCCTTTGATAATAATAAATTATAAGTTTTTATACTTCTCAGAATTGGGGGAGCTGAAAGAGAGGTATCATTTTCATTGGAAAAGCATTCAAAACAAGATTGAAGCTTCAGCCAAGAGTATTCGATGTACATCCATGGAAATAAATCACTTCATTTCTCTAATGTTGACCTGACAAATAAGACAGACGTCTTCACTGAACTTGCTTATAGGAAAGTGATGGAAATATCAAATGTAAGTCTTAGAAACATCTTATTTTACCCGAGCATTATACACTGCTCTATGTTAACTACAGTTTGGCTCACACATCTGTTCATTGAAGTTACAATGTTCTCAATTTCTGTTACTGATCCTCCAGAGTGGACCCCAACAGGAGTCCCCGTGCTCAGTGTCATTGGAGCCAACAGATCAAGACTGAGTTTGGTTCAGAAGCAAAGGAAACATTATTTTGAAAACAGAATGGAGAGGTGAGAGTGTGCACTCCCCCATGGGCTGTGGGCTGTGCTGCTGTGTAGGGTCCCCGGCAGCGTCAGTGGGAGGGAGGGGATGGAGCTCTCGAGGGCTGCGTTGGCTGCAGCTCAGGCTCTATGCCGCGGAGTCTGCATGGGACCCCGCTAGCTGAGGTGTCGACCCAGCCATTCTGCACTAGGAAATCGGGTCTGAAGTGCCGGGTGTGGGACCTCTGCATGCGGAACCCTAGGAGCACGTGAAATTAGACAAAGCACAAAGGAAAAACAGGTTAGACTTTATTTTATTGCCCAGATTCTCTTTTTATCTCCCAGGAATTTTTAATGAACGTTGCCGGAGACGAACACCTCCTCTGCTTTTTGTTCCGTTCCTTATTCTTGGGGTGTTGAGGGTGCAGACCCCTCTTTTGTAACTGCTTCATGCTGTGGTGGGAGCCCTGATACATGGGGGGAGGGGCAAAACGTCTCCCCACCAGCCTCCTGGTGAGGTTGATTGTCCCAAGGCCTCCTGCCTCACTTCTCGTCTGCCTGAGCACCAGCATTGGAAGTGTTACAGATTCTAATGACCTTTAAGGGTCCAGGAAAGAGAGGCGCAGAGATGCTGCGGTGGCAGGTTTCACCCCACCCCACATATGTTCGGCGACCTTAGGCTGACAGTTTTTGCCAGACTAGATGCTCTGACCAGTAGTCTGTGCTTTCTTTAATTAGGTCCCTGAATTAATGTACAAACAGCACCATGTGTCAGAGCCCTGCCCGCGCAACTCCCAGACAGTCCAGGGTCAGTGGTGATCCAGGACCATGACGTCCACTGAGTCAACGGCCTTTAGAAGTAGCCAGCAGTCCAGCCGGTCATATTGGCCACCATCACCGCGGTGTCTGTAGGGTTTTCTATGGTGAAAGCGTGATATACGTTTCCCGCGCCAAGCTTATTAGCTCCCCTCTTGGTGCAGTAAGTCCTGAAAGCAGTAGTCTGCTCTTTCGGGGCACAGTCTTGTCGTTTTCTGAGAGAAACTCCAGGTCAAGTGATGGTCACACGAGTCATCTTGGGGGCCCGTTGCCCCCGTTTATCTCTCTGGAGGTTGGAGTTGGAGGGCCTCCTCACTCGAGGTCAGTGTGTCCACAGAGCGACCCCTGCAACTTCAGGCCATGATGGGTGGTTAGGATCAACACGTGGGGTCCTTTTCCCTTAGGAGGGAGCTGGCCTTGCGGGCTGCTGATTTCCAGCTTTTCAGATACCCCAGTATCCTGGCCTGATGAGTCGGTGGGCAAAGCCCTTGGTGACCATAGTTTATCATACCTGAAGGGCATTCTTGTGTTGCTCCATTTCAAGTGGTCCCAGTTTTTGCACTAAGGCTCCAAGGGCGATTAACCTTTGACCGGGTATGTAAAGGTCAAAGGGTTTAGCTAAATTAGGGAGTTCCTGGGCAAGGGTCTGTATTGACTGCTCTTTCCATTCTTGAAAGGCTGCTTCTGGATTCTATTCAAAAGGATCATCATCTTTTCGTGTCAGTGTTTCATGTAGAGGCCCAGCTATTACACTGTAGTTAGGGATCCAGATGCAGAAAACCTTGGCCTCCCCAGGAACCCCTAAGCTGTCTTCTAGTTTTAGAAGAGGTAAGGCTGCAAATCGCTTCTTCCCTATCCTGGGATGCGTTTCTCCGAATATCTGTGAGAATGAAGCCCAGGCATGTCACCTTAGCCTGGGATATTTGAGCGTTTTTCTTGGACACCTTCTATCCTTTCTTGGCTAGGTAGTTCAGAGGCGTCTTTAGTAGGCCTGGCGATCAGAATGTCATCTGCATATTGAAGGAGGGTTCCCTTTTACAGAGGTTGAACTTTTAGGTCTTTAGAGGACATTTCCCCAATGATGGTGTGGGGATTTTTGAACCATTGGGGCAGGACGGCCCAGCATTATTGCTTTTGTTGCATGTTGTGTCCTGCCACTCACAAGCCAAAAATTCTTGTGACTCTGAGATGAATGGAATACAGAAGAAGGCATCATTGAAGTCTAATACAGAATGCCATGGCCTTGTGGAAGGTAGAGTGACCAGCAGGGAGTAGGAAATAGGAGCTACTGGATGTATATCCTCGGTGGCTTCACTGACTGTCCTGTTATACTTTACCAGGTCTCCAGCAGCCCATGGGGCTCTCGTGGTCAGGCCAATAACAATATATGGAGCTCACCTGGGCTGCACCCCTACCCCACAGCCCACGGGGCTCTCATGGTCAAGTCCCTCCCAGGGTATGGAGCTCACCTCTGCAGCTACCCAGCAGCCCATGGGGCTCTCCTACTCAGGCCCTTCCCAGGATACGGAGCTCCCCTGGGCAGGTACCCCAACAGGGCTGGACACACATGAACTGTGCACATAGCCCACCTTGCAGAGAACCCCCAGCTCACCTGTCGCTCACAGCTGACACAGAATACCTCAGAGCAGGACTTGAACTAACAAACAGCAGCTCTGACAGGTCTGTTACAATGGCTATCACTCTCTGCAGGCTCTTTCTGCCTGGTCTTCCAGACACTTCCACTGCAGCCAGGGCACCAGGCCTCTGTCTCCACCCACCATCACTCCTCTCCCTGACTCCTGGGTTCCTCTCATTAGGATAGTGTCTTCTTGAAGTTGTTTTCCACTCATGGACCAGATAAAATGATAAGAAAACAAGCCGCAGCTGCAGCCCCTTGTCTATCCTGACTCTCAAGAGCCCACACCTGTTCCTAGGGCCTGGCCCATTTAGCAAGTTTCATTTTCTGCAACTGTGAGCCCCTGAGGGGTGAGGATTGGCTGATTTTGGTAGCCTGAAACTGCCTGCCAGCCCTCCACAGATGTGCCTGTGTTGAGGGCAATATAAACAGCTCTCCAGTGAGCGACAGCCCTTGTAGCTGTGACTGACACCATATTCTCTGCCCCGTAGGCAGTGCCGGGGCTGTGGTGGTGGGAGGGAGTGAGGGGCCGTGGCTTTGTGGGTGGCCCAGTGTGAGTGGGGCTCTGCTGGACTTTCTGCATGAGTTGACAGGCTGCCACCTGCTAAAGAAGAGGATGTGTCACCGATACCTGCCGCTGGAATTTCTCCCCAGGCAGAGGTGAGGAAGTAAAAAAGCAGTGGGGGCCGTGGCAGGAGGGGTATCTCAGGCAGGGAAATGGAAAGCTTCCAGAAGAGCATCTGGGGCCAGGACCATCCTGACTGGCCTGCAGGCACCAAGTCGGCCTGTGTGCTGTCACTGGTGTGGCTCCACAGCCCTTCCTCTAAACTTGCAAGTTCTTGTACATATTCAGGTGTTTTACCTGGAAAGGGTGGGAAGAGTTCAGCTGCAGCAGGACTGGGACTCAGCTCACGTTTACTCACAGATGCCTTGGAACGGTCCCCCAGCTTTGCAATGAGGTCCCTACTTGCTTGGGGGGTGGGCTGCTGGCTGTATGGGAGATGATTCCCCACCTCTGACCAATTTCAGAATTGTTTACCGCTGGAGCAAGTGCCCTGATAGGGTTTTCCTCTGTATAACTAGTGGGTTCAGGTTTTTTTTTCCTTTTTTGGTTCAAGTTAGATTTTATTCCTCTTTTATGTATTTATTGATATAAGCATGGAAATAATTCATTCATATAAATACATCTGTGTGAAGGGAAGAACTTTTTTCTGTTTTATTTTTAAATTTTATTTTTTTAAATTTTAAAATTTAATTTTATTTATATTTTTATACAGCAGGTTATTATTAGTTATGTATTTTATGCATATACATGTATACAGGTCAATCCCAATCTCCCAACATATGCCACCACCACCACCCCATGGCTTCTCACACTTGGTGTCCATACGTGTGTTCTCTACCTCTGTGTCTCTATTTCTTCCCTGCAAACCAGTTCATTTATACAATTTTTCTAGGTTCCACATATATGCATTAATATACAATATTTGTTTTACTATTTCTGACTTACTTCATTCTGTATGACAGTCTCTAGATCCATCGACGTCTCTACAAATGACCCAGTTTCATTCCTTCTTATGGCTGAGTAATATTCCATTTTATATATGTACCACATCTTTATCCATTCGTCTGTCTGTGGGTATTTAGGTTGCTTCCATTACCTGGCTATTGTAAATAGTGCTGAAATGAGCATTGTGGTGAATGTGCCTTTTTGATTTATGGTTTTCTCTGGGTATATGCCCAGAAGTGGGATTGCTGGATCATATGGTAATTCTATTTCTAGTTTTTTTAAGGAAACTTCATACTGTTCTCCATCGTGACTGTATCAATTTACATTTCCACCACTAGTGGAAGAGGGATCCTTTTGTCCACACCCTGCCCAGAATTTGTTGTTTGTAGATTTTCTGATGATGCCGATTCTAACAGGTGTGAGGTGATACCTCATTGTAGTTTTGATTTGCATTTCTCTAATAATTAGTGACGTTGAGCAGCTTTTCATGTTGGTCTTGGCCATCTCTGTGTCTTCTTTGAAGAAACGTCTCTTTAGATCTTCTGCCCATATTTGTATTGGGTTGTTTGTTGTTTTAATATTAAGCTGCATGAGCTCTTTATATATATTGGAGATTAAACCTTTGTCCATTCATTCGTTTGCAAAGATTTTCGCCCATTCTGAGGGATGCTTTTTGCCATTCCCGTTTTTTTATAAAAAAAGAAAGAAAGAAAAAGAAGCAGAGCACTAATGTGTGTAAAATATGCCTTTTGAAACTGTCGTTTTGAAATATGGACGTCCTTTGAATTTTTTGGTCGATGTATGACCCCAGGATTTGTTTTCAGGGCAGGTGTCATTTACAGGCCTGCAATGATTTTGAATATCAACTGACCATTAGCGCTGGGATTAAAGCTGCTGTTTTGTGAAATGGCCACAATGTGGCAGAAGTTCTCCCTTACCAAATCTGGTTACTGGGGAAACAGAGCCTCAATGGAAGTGGTGTTCTGGATTGTAATTTAGAATGGAATGTACCAGGGGAAAGCCCCTCAAGTTTGTCTCACTACTTCTTGTTCGTGTTTTTAGTTTAATTTTTTATTTTTTATTACAGCAAATTTGATTACAATGTTTGGCTTGTTGTAGGTGTGGAAGATGTGGTTCTTTTACACATATACATATGGCTGTTCTTCCTGGGATCCTTTTCCCATGTACCTTATGACAGAATGTTGAGTAGTCTTCTCTTGGTATTCTGTAGGTCTTTGGTGATTATATATGTCACCTGTGTTTGTATATGTCTGTTAACCCCAATATCAAAATGAAACCAATCCTCACACCTTTCCATTGGTGAACAATTAGTTTGTTTAATGAATCTGTGATTGTCCTTCTCCGTGGAAATATCTGCCCTGGTATCCATTTTTCGGTCACACCTATAAGAGATATGATATGATATGTGTCTTTCACTTTCGGATATACTACAAGTCACATGATTACCTCTAGACACACCTACGGTGCTGCAAATGGCATTGTGTCCTTTTATTCCTTGGCTTCTATTCTGCCTTAGCGAGGTCCATTTTCAACAATGTGATTCCCTGAGGGCTGAGGATTAGCTGACCTGGGTAGCCTGACCCTGCCGGCCGGCCCTCCCCAGGTGTGCCTGGGTTGAGGTCAATATAAACAGCGCTGCAGGCAGCAATAGCCCTTGAAGCTGTGCCTGACTCCACATTCTCTGCCCCGTCAGCAGTCTCCGGGCTGTGCTGGTGGGAGGAAGTGAGGGGCCACGGCTTTGTGGGTGGCCCGGTGTGAGTGGGTCTCTGCTGGACTTTCTGCAGGAGTTGCCAGGCTTCCACCTGTAAAGAAGAGGACGTGTCACCCATACCTTCCGCTGGAATTTGTCTCCGGACATAGCTGAGGAAGGAAAAAAGCAGTGGGTGCCGGGACAGGAGGGGTATCTCAGGCAGGGCAATGGAAAGCTTCCAGAAGAGCGCCCAGGGCCAGGACCATCCTGGCTGGCCTGCAGGCACCAAGTTGGCCTGCGTGCTGTCGCTGGTGTGGCTCCACAGCCCTTCCTCTAGGCTTTCAAGCCCTTGTACATATTCAGGTGTTTTACCTGGGAAGGGTGGGAAAAGTTCAACAGCAGCTGGCCTGGGGCTCAGCTCACCGTTACTCACAGATGACTCGGCATGGCCCCCCGCTTTGAAATGAGGACGCTCCTTGCATAGGAGTGGGCTGCTGGCTCTATGGGAGATGATTCCCCACCTCTGAACAATTTCAGAATTGTTTACCGCTGGAGCAAGTGCCCTGATAGGGTTTTCCTCTGTCTATCTCGTGGGTTCAGGTTTTTTTTTTCTTTTTTGGTTCATGTTAGATTTTATTCCTCTTTTATGTATTTATAGACATAAGCATGGAAATAATTCATTCATATAAATACATCTGTGTGAAGGGAAGAACTTTTTTCTGTTTTATTTTTAAATTTTATTTTTAAAGATTTTGAAATTTAATTTTATTTATTTTTTATACAGCAGGTTATTATTAGTTATGTATTTTATGCATATACATGTATACAGGTCAATCCCAGTCTCCCAACTCATCCCAACACCACCTCCCCATGGCTTCCCACACTTGGTGTCCATACGTGTGTTCTCTACCTCTGTGTCTCTATTTCTTCCCTGCAAACCAGTTCATCTGTACCATTTTTCTAGGTTCCACATATATGCATTAATATACAATATTTGTTTTTCTCTTTCTGACTTACTTCATTCTGTATGACAGTCTCTAGATCCATCGACGTCTCTACAAATGACCAAGTTTCATTCCTTCTTATGGCTGAGTAATATTCCATTTTATATATGTACCACATCTTTATCCATTCGTCTGTCAGTGGGTATTTAGGTTGCTTCCATTACCTGGCTATCGTAAATAGTGCTGAAATGAGCATTGTGGTGAATGTGCCTTTTTGATTTATGGTTTTCTCTGGGTATATGCCCAGAAGTGGGATTGCTGGATCATATGGTAATTCTATTTCTAGTTTTTTTAAGGAAACTCCATACTGTTCTCCATCGTGACTGTATCAATTTACGTTTCCACCACTAGTGGAAGAGGGATCCTTTTGTCCACACCCTCCCCAGAATTCGTTCTTTGTAGATTTTCTGATGATGCCGAATCTAACAGGTGTGAGGTGATACCTCATTGTAGTTTTGATTTGCATTTCTCTAATAATTAGTGATGTTGAGCAGCTTTTCATGTGTGTCTTGGCCATCTCTGTGTCTTCTTTGAAGAAACGTCACTTTAGATCTTCTGCCCATATTTGTATTGGGTTGTTTGTTGTTTTAATATTAAGCTGCATGAGCTCTTTATATATATTGGAGATTAAACCTCTGTCCATTGATTCATTTGCAAATATTTTCGCCCATTCTGAGGGATGCTTTTTGCCATTCCCGTTTTTTTAACAAAAAAAGAAAGAAAGGAAAAGAAGCAGAACACTAATGTGTGTAAAATATGCCTTTTGAAACTGTCGTTTTGAAATATGGACGTCCTTTGAATTTTTTGGTCAATATATGAACCCAGGATTTGTTTTCAGGGCAGGTGTCATTTACAGGCCTGCAATGATTTTGAATATCAACTGACCATTAGCGCTGGGATTAAAGCTGCTGTTGTGTGAAACGGCCACAAGGTGGCAGCAGTTCTCCCTTACCAAATCTGGTTACTGGGGCAACAGAGCCTCAATGGAAGTCGTGTTCTAGATTGTAATTTAGAATGGAATGTGCCAGGAGAAAGCCCCTCAAGTTTGTCTCACTACTTCTTGTTCGTGTTTTTAATTTAATTTTCTATTTTTTTATTACAGCAAATTTGATTACAATGTTTGGCTTGTTGTAGGTGTGGAAGATGTGGTTCTTTTACACATATACATATGTCTGTTCTTCCTGGGATCCTTTTCCCATGTACCTTATGACAGAATGTTGAGTAGTCTTCTCTTGGTATTCTGTAGGTCTTCGGTGATTATATATGTCACCTGTGTTTGTATATGTCTGTTAACCACAATATCATAATGAAACCAATCCTCACACCTTTCCTTTGGTGAACCATAAGTTTGTTTAATGAATCTGTGATTGCCCTTCTCCGTGGAAATATCTGCCCTGGTATCCATTTTTCGGTCACACCTATAAGAGATATGATATGATATGTGTCTTTCACTTTCGGACTTACTACAAGTCACGTGATTACCTCTAGACACACCTACGGTGCTGCAAGTGGCATTGTTTCCTTTTATTCCTTGGCTTCTATTCTGCGTTAGCGAGGTCCATTTTCAACAATGTGATTCCCTGAGGGCTGAGGATTAGCTGACCTGGGTAGCCTGACCCTGCCGGCCGGCCCTCCCCAGGTGTGCCTTGGTTGAGGTCAATATAAACAGCACTGCAGGCAGCAATAGCCCCTGAAGCTCTGCCTGACGCCATATTCTCTGCCCAGTCAGCAGTCTCGGGGCTGTGCTGGTGGGAGGGAGTGAGGGGTCACGGCTTTGTGGGTGGCCCGTTGTGAGTGGGTCTCCGTTGGACTTTCTGCAGGAGTTGCCAGGCTTCCAACTGTAAAGAAGAGGATGTGTCACCCATACCTTCCGCTGGAATTTCTCTCCGGACAGATGTGAGGAAGGAAAAAAGCAGTGGGTGCCGGGACAGGAGGGGTATCTCAGGCAGGGCAATGGAAAGCTTCCAGAAGAGCGCCCAGGGCCAGGACCATCCTGGCTGGCCTGCAGGCACCAAGTTGGCCTGCGTGCTGTCGCTGGTGTGGCTCAACGGCCCTTCCTCTTGGCTTTCAAGGCCTTGTACATATTCAGGTGTTTTACCTGGGAAGGGTGGGAAAAGTTCAACAGCAGCTGGCCTGGGGCTCAGCTCACGGTTACTCACACATGCCTCGGCATGGCCCCCAGCTTTGCAATGAGGACGCTCCTTGCGTAGGAGTGGGATGCTGGCTCTATGGGAGATGATTCCCCACCTCTGACCAATTTCAGAATTGTTTACCGGTGGAGCAAGTGCCCTGATAGGGTTTTCCTCTGTCTAACTCGTGGATTCAGGTTTTTTTTTTTTCTTTTTTGGTTCAAGTTAGATTTTATTCCTATTTTATTTATTTATAGATATAAGCATGGAAATAATTCATTCATATAAATACATAGGTGTGAAGGGAAGAAGTTTTTTCTGTTTTATTTTTAAATTTTATTTTTTTAAAATTTTGAAATTTTATTTTATTTATTTTTTTATACAGCAGGTTATTATTAGTTATGTATTTTATTCATATACATGTATGCAGGTCAATCCCAATCTCCCAACTCATCCCAAAACCACCTCCCCATGGCTTCCCACACTTGGTGTCCATACGTGTGTTCTCTACCTCTGTGTCTCTATTTCTTCCCTGCAAACCAGTTCATCTGTACCATTTTTCTAGGTTCCACATATATGCATTAATATACAATATTTGTTTTTCTCTTTCTGACTTACTTCATTCTGTATGACAGTCTCTAGATCCATCGACGTCTCTACAAATGACCCAGTTTCATTCCTTCTTATGGCTGAGTAATATTCCATTTTATATATGTACCACATCTTTATCCATTCGTCTGTCTGTGGGTATTTAGGTTGCTTCCATTACCTGGCTATCGTAAATAGTGCTGAAATGAGCATTGTGGTGAATGTGCCTTTTTGATTTATGGTTTTCTCTGGGTATATGCCCAGAAGTGGGATTGCTGGATCATATGGTAATTCTATTTCTAGTTTTTTTAAGGAAACTCCATACTGTTCTCCATCGTGACTGTATCAATTTACATTTCCACCACTAGTGGAAGAGGGATCCTTTTGTCCACACCCTCCCCAGAATTCGTTGTTTGTAGATTTTCTGATGATGCCGATTCTAACAGGTGTGAGGTGATACCTCATTGTAGTTTTGATTTGCATTTCTCTAATAATTAGTGATGTTGAGCAGCTTTTCATGTGCGTCTTCGCCATCTCTGTGTCTTCTTTGAAGAAACGTCTCTTTAGATCTTCTGCCCATTTTTGTATTGGGTTGTTTGATTTTTTAATATTACGCTGCATGAGCTCTTTATATATATTGGAGATTAAACCTTTGTCCATTGATTCGTTTGCAAATATTTTCGCCCATTCTGAGGGATGCCTTATACCATTCCCGTTTTTTTTAACAAAAAAAGAAAGAAAGAAAAAGAAGCAGAACACTAATGTGTGTAAAATATGCCTTTTGAAACTGTCGTTTTGAAATATGGACGTCCTTTGAATTTTTTGGTCGATATATGAACCCAGGATTAGTTTTCAGGGCAAGTGTCATTTACAGGCCTGCAATGATTTTGAATATCAACAGACCATTAGTGCTGGAATTAAAGCTTCTGTTGTGTGAAACGGCCACAAGGTGGCAGCAGTTCTCCCTTACCAAATCGGGTTACTAGGGCAACAGAGCCTCAATGGTAGTCCTGTTCTAGATTGGAATTTAGAATGGAATGTGCCAGGAGAAAGCCCCTCAAGTTTGTCTCACTACTTCTTGTTCGTGTTTTTAATTTAATTTTTTATTTTTTCTTACAGCAAATTTGATTACAATGTTTGGCTTGTTGTAGGTGTGGAAGATGCGGTTCTTTTACACATATACATATGTCTGTTCTTACTGGGATCCTTTTCCCATGTACCTTATGACAGAATGTTGAGTAGTCTTCTCTTGGTATTCTGTAGGTCTTTGGTGATTATATATGTCACCTGTGTTTGTATATGTCTGTTAACCCCAATATCATAATGAAACCAACCCTCACACCTTTCCGTTGGTGAACCATAAGCTTGTTTAATGAATCTGTGATTGCCCTTCTCCGTGGAAATATCTGTCCTGGTATCCATTCTTCGGTCACACCTATAAGGGATAAGATATCATATGTGTCTTTCACTTTCTTACTTACTTCAAGTCACGTGATTACCTCTAGACACACCTACGGTGCTGCAAATGGCATTGTGTCCTTTTATTCCTTGGCTTCTATTCTGCGTTAGCGAGGTCCATTTTCAACAATGTGATTCCCTTAGGGCTGAGGATGAGCTGACCTGGGTAGCCTGACCCTGGCGGCCTGCCCTCCCCAGGTGTGCCTGGGATGAGGTCAATATAAACAGTGTTGCAGGCAGCAATAGCCACTAAAGCTGTGCCTGACTCCATATTCTCTGCCCCATCAGCAGTCTCGGTGCTGTGCTGGTGGGAGTAAGTGAGGGGTCACGGCTTTGTGGGTGGCCCGTTGTGAGTGGGTATCTGCTGGACTTTCTGCAGGAGTTGCCAGGCTGCCACCAGTAAACAGGAAGATGTGTCACCCATACCTTCCGCTGGAATATCTCTCTGGACAAGGGTGAGGAAGGAAAAAAGCAGTGGGGGCCGGGACAGGAGGGGTATCTCAGGCAGGGCAATGGAAAGCTTTCAGAAGAGCGCCGAAGGCCAGGACCATCATGGCTGGCCTGCAGGCACCAAGTTGGCCTGCGTGCTGTCGCTGGTGTGGCTCCACGGCCCTTCCTCTAGGCTTTCAAGGCCTTGTACATATTCAGGTGTTTTACCTGGGAAGGCTGGGAAAAGTTCAACAGCAGCTGGCCTGGGGCTCAGCTCACGGTTACTCACACATGCCTCGGCATGGCCCGCAGCTTTGCAATGAGAACGCTCCTTGCGTAGGAGTGGGCTGCTGGCTCTATGGGAGATGATTCCCCACCTCTGACCAATTTCAGAATTGTTTACCGCTGGAGCAAGTGCCCTGATAGGGTTTTCCTCTGTATAACTGGTGGGTTCAGGTTTTTTTTCTTTTTTGGTTCAAGTTAGATTTTATTCCTCTTTTATGTATTTATAGATATAAGCATGGAAATAATTCATTCATATAAATACATCTGTGTGAAGGGAAGAACTTTTTTCTGTTTTATTTTTAAATTTTATTTTTTAAAATTTTGAAATTTTATTTTATTTATTTTTTTATACAGCAGGTTATTATTAGTTATGTATTTTATGAATATACATGTATACAGGTCAATCCCAATCTCCCAACTCATCCCACCACCACCACCCCATGGCTTCCCCCACTTGGTGTCCATACATGTGTTCTCTACCTCTGTGTCTCTATTTCTTCCCTGCAAACCAGTTCATCTGTACCATTTTTCTAGGTTCCACATATATGCATTAATATACAATATTTGTTTTTCTGTTTCTGACTTACTTCATTCTGTATGACAGTCTCTAGATCCATCGACGTCTCTACAAATGACCCAGTTTCATTCCTTCTTATGGATGAGTAATATTCCATTTTATATATGTACCACATCTTTATCCATTCGTCTGTCTGTGGGTATTTAGGTTGCTTCCATTACCTGGCTATCGTAAATAGTGCTGAAATGAGCTTTGTGGTGAATGTGCCATTTTGATTTATGGTTTTCTCTGGGTATATGCCCAGAAGTGGGATTGCTGGATCATATGGTAATTCTATTTCTAGTTTTTTTAAGGAAACTCCATACTGTTCTCCATCGTGACTGTATCAATTTACATTTCCACCACTAGTGGAAGAGGGATCCTTTTGTCCACACCCTCCCCAGAATTCGTTCTTTGTAGATTTTCTGATGATGCCGATTCTAACAGGTGTGAGGGGATACCTCATTGTAGTTTTGATTTGCATTTCTCTAATAATTAGTGATGTTGAGCAGCTTTTCATGTGTGTCTTGGCCATCTCTGTGTCTTCTTTGAAGAAACGTCTCTTCACATCTTCTGCCCATTTTTGTATTGGGTTGTTTGTTTTTTTAATATTAAGCTGCATGAGCTCTTTGTATATATTGGAGATTAAACCTTTGTCCATTGATTCGTTTGCAAATATTTTCGCCCATTCTGAGGGATGCTTTTTGCCATTCCCGTTTTTTTAACAAAAAAAGAAAGAAAGAAAAAGAAGTAGAACACTAATGTGTGTAAAATATGCCTTTTGAAACTGTTGTTTTGAAATATGGACGTCCTTTGAAATTTTTGGTCGATATATGAATCCAGGATTTGTTTTCAGGGCAGGTGTCATTTACAGGCCTGCAATGATTTTGAATATCAACTGACCTTTAGCGCTGGGATTAAAGCTGCTGTTGTGTGAAACGGCCACAAGGTGGCAGCAGTTCTCCCTTACCAAATCTGGTTACTGGGGCAACAGAGCCTCAATGGAAGTTGTGTTCTAGATTGGAATTTAGAATGGAATGTGCCAGGAGAAAGCCCCTCAAGTTTGTCTCACTATTTCTTGTTCGTGTTTTTAATTTTATTTTTTATTTTTTATTACAACAAATTTGATTACAATGTTTGGCTTGTTGTAGGTGTGGAAGATGTGGTTCTTTTACACATATACATATGTCAGTTCTTCCTGGGATCCTTTCCCCATGTACCTTATGACAGAATGTTGAGTAGTCTTCTCTTGGTATTCTGTAGGTCTTTGGTGATTATATATGTCACCTGTGTTTGTATATGTCTGTTAACCCCAATATCATAATGAAACCAATCCTCACACCTTTCCATTGGTGAACCATATGTTTGTTTAATGAATCTGTGATTGCCCTTCTCCGTGGAAATATCTTCCCTGGTATCCATTTTTTGGTCACACCTATAAGAGATATGATATGATATGTGTCTTTCATTTTCTGACTTACTACAAGTCACGTGATTACCTCTAGACACACCTACGGTGCTGCAAATGGCATTGTGTCCTTTTATTCCTTGGCTTCTATTCTGCCTTAGCGAGGTCCATTTTCAACAATGTGATTCCCTGAGGGCTGTGGATTAGCTGACCTGGGTAGCCTGACCCTGCTGGCCGGCCTCCCCAGGTGTGCCTGGGTTGAGGTCAATATAAACAGCGCTGCAGGCAGCAATAGCCCCTGAAGCTGTGCCTGACTCCATGTTCTCTGACCCGTCAGAAGTCTCGGGGCTGTGCTGGTGGGAGGGAGTGTGGGGCCACGGCTTTGTGGGTGGCCCGGTGTGAGTGGGTCTCTCCTGGACTTTCTGCAGGAGTTGCCAGGATGCCACGTGTAAACAAGAGGATGTATCACCCACACCTTCCTTTCGAATTTCTCTCCGGACAGAGGTGAGGAAGGAAAAAAGCAGTGGGGGCAGGGACAGGAGGGGTATCTCAGGCAGGGCAATGGAAAGCTTCCAGGAGATCGCCCAGGGACAGGACCAACCTGGCTGGCCTGAAGGCACCAAGTTGGCCTGCGTGCTGTCGCTGGTGTGGCTCCACAGCCCTTCCTCTAAGCTTTCAAGCCCTTTTACATATTCAGGTGTTTTACCTGGGAAGGGTGGGAAAAGTTAAGCAGCAGCTGGCCTGGGGCTCTGCTCACAGTTACTCACAGATGCCTCAAGTCCCTTTCACTGAGGAAGGTGTAGGTCTTGTCTATTCCATAGTTTGTTTTTGGAACGGAACCTGTGCTTATATCAAACTCTGGTTTTATGCATCTCCCCACCTCTCCTTCCCCCTTAAGCAGGCATAAGTGTGTTTTCTAAATGTGAGACACTGTTCTCTTTCCTAACTCAGTTCAAGTGTAGCCATTTTTACAGGATCTTCATAAGTGATATCTTATGATAAGTTTCCTTTTCTGTGTGACTTATTTCACTTATAATCATCGTACCTGAATCCACCCATTTTGCTGCTACTGGTCTTATGACATTGATTTCATGGCTGAGGGATATTCCATCGTACGTAAGTACCACAATTTTTTGAACCATTTTTATACTTCCTGGGATATTTAAGTTGTACCCAAGTTGATGTCCTTGTAAGCAGTGCAGCCCTAAATTTTGGGGTGGCTCTGTCTTATCGATTTTCAGTTTTCCCAAGGTATATTCCCTACACTGGAAGTGCCCTTGGCTCTGTAGCTCTGTTCTTTATTTGTTTTAGGGAACACAATGCACTCCTCCAGAGAGGCAGTTGGCAATTTACATCCCGCCCATCAGCATAACAAGGCTCCCTGTTCTCTAGCGCCTGTCTTGCCTTTCTGGATTTCACACATTTTGTGGATGTCCCTTTTGACCGGTGGGAAGTGATTCTTCTTTGTAGTGCAGATTTGCATTGCCCGCTTGCTTGCTTGGCCAAAAAGGGCGTATGCGTTTTCTCCTGAATATATTCAGGAGAAAACGCATACGCCCTTTTTGGCCAATTGCATCATTGTCGAAGTTGTGCCCCTCTTCCTGTGCTTTAAAGGCGATTCCCATGTACCTCTTGAAATCTGTTTCCTGCTATTCTGCCTCACATTCAAGTCTGCCTAGTTGCCTTCCCTTAACAGATTTTTGGACGATAGTTGTCCTTTATTAATTGGCCGGTTTGTGAATTGCTGTGCCCCTGAGCTCCATTTTTCAACTCGTTTTTGGTGAGCTGACCGCAAGTCCAAAATTTTCGTTCAGGAACTATACTGGTTTCTGGTTTGTGGCTGAGACTTTGGTTAATTCTTCTTCCTGCCGGG
This sequence comes from Hyperoodon ampullatus, assembly GCF_949752795.1. Classification (NCBI taxonomy): domain Eukaryota; kingdom Metazoa; phylum Chordata; class Mammalia; order Artiodactyla; family Ziphiidae; genus Hyperoodon; species Hyperoodon ampullatus. The sequence continues at coordinate 1,051,106 of NW_027640382.1, read as the reverse complement.
AAATTAGAGTGATATGTGCCCGTCCAAATGCCTAACAGCTACTCTCTCATTGGTTCTCCCTCTTCCCTTTCATCCTCTGCCAAATTGGCAACCTGTGTGAACCAGGAGGTTAAAGGGGCTGTCTCTCCAAGTTGGGAGGTTGATAGTAAAGCAGATGGAAAGTCAAACCGGAGCACCAGGAGAGGGACTATTCGTTGAGTTTTAGAATCCTTTCGTATTCACACTGTGTCCGTTCTCTAGGTTTCCCGTACATGTTATAGCTGTAGTAATATTCCCTTCAACCTGGAGAGTTGGGACACATGGAATGGGTGCCAGGCATTTGTGCTTTAAAGGGTCTGCATTTGCTCACCCAATCTCACCAATCCTCTCAGTCCCAAGTGTCCAGCCTTATGCCACATCCAGCTGTCATTGTAGATAGGGTCATTCCAGGTTTCATCAGAGACCCTGAAGGAATTGTAAAGAATTTCCCAGTTTTTTTGTTTTGTTTTTGAAATTCCTTTTTATAGTGGGTTTGAGCTGATTCTCGCTGCCATGTTTATGCCAGTCTAGACACACTTGATTCCCTTACGGAGACATATCAATACATAGGTTTTAAGATTCTTACTAGTCAGATATATTCCTCTGCGGGAAATATGGGGTTTTGAGTCCCTTTCACTTAGGAAGGTGTAGGTCTGGTCTATTCCATAGTTGGTTTTTGGAACGGTACCTGTGCTTATATCAAACTCTGGTTTTATGCATCACCCCACCTCTCCTTCCCCCTTAAGCAGGCATAAGAGAGTTTTCTAAATGTGAGACACTGTTCTCTTTCCTAACTCAGTTCAAGTGTAGCCATGTTTACAGGATCTTCATAAGTGATATCTTATGATAAGTTTCCTTTTCTGTGTGACTTATTTTACTTAGAATCATCGTACCTGAATCCACCCATTTTGCTGCTACTGGTCTTATGACATTGATTTCATGGCTGAGGGATATTCCATCGTACGTAAGTACCACAATTTTTTGAACGATTTTTATATTTCCTGGGATATTTAAGGTGTACCCAAGTTGAGGTCCTTGTAAGCAGTGCAGCCCTAAATTTTGGGGTGTCTCTGTCTTATTGATTTTCAGTTTTCCCAAGGTATATTCCCTACACTGGAAGTGCCCTTGGCTCTGTAGCTCTGTTATTTACTTGTTTTAGGGAACACAATGCACTCCTCCAGATAGGCAGTTGGCAGTTTACATCCCGCCCATCCGCATAACAAGACTCCCTGTTCTCCAGGGCCTGTCTTGCCTTTCCGGTTTTTACACATTTTGTGGATGTCCCTTTTGACCCGTTGGAAGTGATACTTCTTTGTAGTGCAGATTTGCATTGCCCGCTTTCTTGCTTGGCCAAAAAGGGCGTATGCATTTTCTCCTGAATATATTCAGGAGAAAACGCATACGCCCTTTTTGACCAAGTGCATCATTGTCGAAGCTGTGCCCCTCTTCCTGTGCTTTAAAGGTGATTCCAACGTACATCTTGAAATCTGTTTCCTGCTATTTTGCCTCGCTTTCAAGTACACCTCGTTGCCTTCCCTCAACAGATTTTTGGACGACAGTTGTCCTTTATTAATCGGCCGGTTCGTGAATTGCAGTGCCCCTGAGCTCCATTTTTCAACTCGTTTTTGGTGAGCTGACTGCAAGTCCAAAATTTTGCTTCAGGACCTATGCTGGTTCCCGGTGGGGGGCTGAAGCTTTGGTTAATTCTTCTTCCTGCCGGGAAATTACAGTGATATGTGCCCGTCCAAATGCCTAACAGCTACTCTCTCATTGGTTCTCCCTCTTCCCTTTCATCCTCTGCCAAATTGGCAACCTGTGCGAACCAGGAGGTTAAAGGGGCTGTCTCTCCAAGTTGGGAGGTTGATAGTAAATCAGGTGGAAAGTCAAACCGGAGCACCAGGAGAGGGACTATTCGTTGAGTTTTAGAAACCTTTCGTATTCACAGTGTGTCCGTTCTCTAGGTTTCCCGTACATGTTATAACTGTAGTAATATTCCCTTCAACCTGGAGAGTTGGGAAGCATGGAATGGGTGCCATGCATTATTGCTTTAAAGGGTCTGCATTTGTTGACCCAATCTCACCAATCCTCTCAGTCCCAAGTTTCCAGCCTTATGCCACATCCAGCTCTCATTGTAGATAGGGTCATTCCAGGTTTCATCAGAGACCCTGAAGGAATTGTAAAGAATTTCCCAGTTTTTTTGTTTTGTTTTTGAAATTCCTTTTTATAGTGGGTTTGAGCTGATTCTCGCTGCCATGTTTATGCCAGTCTAGACACACTTGATTCCCTTACGGAGACATATCAATACATAGGTTTTAAGATTCTTACTAGTCAGATATATTCCTCTGCGGGAAATATGGTGTTTTGAGTCCCTTTCACTGAGAAAGGTGTAGGTCTTGTCTATTCCATAGTTGGTTTTTGGAATGGTACCTGTGCTTATATCAAACTCTGGTTTTATGCATCACCCCACCTCTCTTTCCCCCTTAAGCAGGCATAAGAATGTTTTCTAAATGTGAGACACTGTTCTCTTTCCTACGTCAGTTCAAGTGTAGCCATGTTTACTGGATCTTCATAAGTGATATCTTATGATAAGTTTCTTTTTCTGTGTGACTTATTTCACTTAGAATCATCGTACCTGAATCCACCGATTTTGCTGCTACTGGTCTTATGTCATTGATTTCATGGCTGAGGGATATTCCATCGTACGTAAGTAGCACAATTTTTTGAACGATTTTTATATTTCCTGGGATATTTAAGGTGTACCCAAGTTGAGGTCCTTGTAAGCAGTGCAGCCCTAAATTTTGGGGTGGCTCTGTCTTATTGATTTTCAGTTTTCCCAAGGTATATTCCCTTGACTGGAAGTGCCCTTGGCTCTGTAGCTGTGTTCTTTACTTGTTTTAGGGAACACAATGTACTCCTCCAGAGAGGCAGTTGGCAATTTACATCCCGCCCATCAGCATAACAAGGCTCCCTGTTCTCCTGGGCCTGTCCTGCCTTTCTGGTTTTTACACATTTTGTGGATGTCCCTTTTGACCGGTGGGAAGTGATACTTCTTTGTAGTGCAGATTTGCATTGCCCGCTTGCTTGCTTGGCCAAAAAGGGCGTATGCGTTTTCTCCTGAATATATTCAGGAGAAAACGCATACGCCCTTTTTGGCCAAGTGCATCATAGTCGAAGTTGAGCCCCTCTTCCTGTGCTTTAAAGGCGATTCCAGCGTACCTCTTGAAATCTGTTTCCTGCTATTCTGCCTCGCTTTCAAGTCCGCCTCGTTGCCTTCCCTCAACAGATTTTTGGACGATAGTTGTCCTTTATTACTCGGCCAGTTTGTGAATTGCTGTGCCCCTGAGCTCCATTTTTCAACTCGTTTTTCGTGAGCTGACCGCAAGTCCAAAATTTTGGTTCAGGACCTATGCTGGTTCCCGGTGGGGGGCTGAGACTTTGGTTAATTCCTCTTCCTGCCGGGAAATTACAGTGATATGTGCCCGTCCAAATGCCTAACAGCTACTCCCTCATTGGTTCTCCCTCTTCCCTTTCATCCCCTGCCTATTTAGCAAGCTGTGCGAAGCAGGAGGTTAAAGGGGCTGTCTCTCCAAGTTGGGAGGTTGATAGGAAAGCAGATGGAAAGTCAAACCGGAGCACCAGGAGAGGGACTATTCGTTGAGTTTTACAATCCATTCATATTCACATTGGGTCCGTTCTCTAGGTTTCCCATACATGTTATAACTGTAGTAATATTCCCTTCAACCTGGAGAATTGGGACCTATGGAATGGGTGCCATGCATTATTGCTTTAAAGGGTCTGCATTTGCTCACCCAATCTCACCAATCCTCTCAGTCCCAAGTGTCCAGCCTTATGCCACATCCAGCTGTCGTTGTAGATAGGGTCATTCCAGGTTTCATCAGAGACCCTGAAGGAATTGTAAAGAATTTCCCAGTTTTTTTGTTTTGTTTTTGAAATTCCTTTTTATAGTGGGTTTGAGCTGATTCTCGCTGCCATGTTTATGCCAGTCTAGACACACTTGATTCCCTTATGGAGACATATCAATACATAGGTTTTAAGATTCTTACTAGTCAGATATATTCCTCTGTGGGAAATATGGGGTTTTGAGTCCCTTTCACTGAGGAAGTTGTAGGTCTTGTCTATTCCATAGTTGGTTTTTGGAACGGTACCTGTGCTTATATCAAACTCTGGTTTTATGCATCACCCCACCTCTCCTTCCCCCTTAAGCAGGCATAAGAGTGTTTTCTAAATGTGAGACACTGTTCTCTTTCCTAACTCAGTTCAAGTGTAGCCATGTTTACAGGATCTTCATAAGTGATATCTTATGATAAGTTTCTTTTTCTGTGTGACTTATTTCACTTAGAATCATCGTACCTGAATCCACCCATTTTGCTGCTACTGGTCTTATGACATTGATTTCATGGCTGAGGGATATTCCATCGTACGTAAGTACCATAATTTTTTGAACCATTTTAATATTTCCTGGGATATTTAAGGTGTACCCAAGTTGAGGTCCTTGTAAGCAGTGCAGTCCTAAATTTTGGGGTGGCTCTGTCTTATTGATTTTCAGTTTTCCCAAGGTATATTCCGTAGACTGGATGTGCCCTTGGCTCTGTAGCTCTGTTCATTACTTGTTTTAGGGAACACAATGTACTCCTCCAGAGAGGCAGTTGGCAATTTAGGTCCCGCCCATCAGCATAACAAGGCTCCGTGTTCTCCAGGGCCTGTCTTGCCTTTCTGGTTTTTACACATATTGTGGATGTCCCTTTTGACCGGTGGGAAGTGATACTTCTTTGTAGTGCAGATTTGCATTGCCCGCTTGCTTGCTTGGCCAAAAAGGGCGTATGCGTTTTCTCCTGAATATATTCAGGAGGAATCGCATACGCCCTTTTTGGCCAAGAGCATCATTGTCGAAGTTCTGCCCCTCTTTCTGTGCTTTAAAGGTGATTCCAACGTACCTCTTGAAATCTGTTTCCTGCTATTCTGCCTCGCTTTCAAGTCCGCCTCGTTGCCTTCCCTCAACAGATTTCTGGACGATAGTTGTCCTTTATTACTCGGCCAGTTTGTGAATTGCTGTGCCCCTGAGCTCCATTTTTCAACTCGTTTTTCGTGAGCTGACCGCAAGTCCAAAATTTTGCTTCAGGACCTATGCTGGTTCCCGGTGGGGGGCTGAAGCTTTGGTTAATTCTTCTTGCTGCCGGGAAATTACAGTGATATGTGCCCGTCCAAATGCCTAACAGCTACTCTCTAATTGGTTCTCCCTCTTCCCTTTCATCCTCTGCCAAATTGGCAACCTGTGCGAACCAGGAGGTTAAAGGGGCTGTCTCTCCAAGTTGGGAGGTTGATAGTAAAGCAGGTGGAAAGTCAAACCGGAGCACCAGGAGAGGGACTATTCGTTGAGTTTTAGAAACCTTTCGTATTCACAGTGTGTCCGTTCTCTAGGTTTCCCGTACATGTTATAACTGTAGTAATATTCCCTTCAACCTGGAGAGTTGGGAAGCATGGAATGGGTGCCATGCATTATTGCTTTAAAGGGTCTGCATTTGTTGACCCAATCTCACCAATCCTCTCAGTCCCAAGTGTCCAGCCTTATGCCACATCCAGCTCTCATTGTAGATAGGGTCATTCCAGGTTTCATCAGAGACCCTGAAGGAATTGTAAAGAATTTCCCAGTTTTTTTGTTTTGTTTTTGAAATTCCTTTTTATAGTGGGTTTGAGCTGATTCTCGCTGCCATGTTTATGCCAGTCTAGACACACTTGATTCCCTTACGGAGACATATCAATACATAGCTTTTAAGATTCTTACTAGTCAGATATATTCCTCTGCGGGAAATATGGTGTTTTGAGTCCCTTTCACTGAGAAAGGTGTAGGTCTTGTCTATTCCATAGTTGGTTTTTGGAATGGTACCTGTGCTTATATCAAACTCTGGTTTTATGCATCACCCCACCTCTCTTTCCCCCTTAAGCAGGCATAAGAATGTTTTCTAAATGTGAGACACTGTTCTCTTTCCTAACTCAGTTCAAGTGTAGCCATGTTTACAGGATCTTCATAAGTGATATCTTATGATAAGTTTCTTTTTCTGTGTGACTTATTTCACTTAGAATCATCGTACCTGAATCCACCCATTTTGCTGCTACTGGTCTTATGTCATTGATTTCATGGCTGAGGGATTTTCCATCATACGTAAGTACCACAATTTTTTGAACGATTTTTATATTTCCTGGGATATTTAAGGTGTACCGAAGTTGAGGTCCTTGTAAGCAGTGCAGCCCTAAATTTTGGGGTGGCTCTGTCTTATTGATTTTCAGTTTTCCCAAGGTATATTCCCTAGACTGGAAGTGCCCTTGGCTCTGTAGCTGTGTTCTTTACTTGTTTTAGGGAACACAATGTACTCCTCCAGAGAGGCAGTTGGCAATTTACATCCCGCCCATCAGCATAACAAGGCTCCCTGTTCTCCTGGGCCTGTCTTGCCTTTCTGGTTTTTACACATTTTGTGGATGTCCCTTTTTACCGGTGGGAAGTGATACTTCTTTGTAGTGCAGATTTGCATTGCCCGCTTGCTTGCTTGGCCAAAAAGGGCGTATGCGTTTTCTCCTGAATATATTCAGGAGAAAACGCATACGCCCTTTTTGGCCAAGTGCATCATTGTCGAAGTTGTGCCCCTCTTCCTGTGCTTTAAAGGTGATTCCAACGTACCTCTTGAAATCTGTTTCCTGCTATTCAGCCTCGCTTTCAAGTCCGCCTCGTTGCCTTCCCTCAACAGATTTTTGGACGATAGTTGTCCTTTATTACTCGGCCAGTTTGTGAATTGCTGTTTCCCTGACCTCCATTTTTCAACTCGTTTTCGGTGAGCTGACCGCAAGTCCAAAATTTTGGTTCAGGACCTATACTGGTTCCCGGTGGGTGGCTGAGACTTTGGTTAATTCTTCTTCCTGCCGGGAAATTACAGTGATATGTGCCCGTCCAAATGCCTAACAGCTACTCTCTCATTGGTTCTCCCTCTTCCCTTTCATCCTCTGCCAAATTGGAAACCTGTGCGAACCAGGAGGTTAAAGGGGCTGTCTCTCCAAGTTGGGAGGTTGATAGTAAAGCAGATGGAAAGTCAAACCGGAGCACCAGGAGAGGGACTATTCGTTGAGTTTTAGAAACCTTTCGTATTCACAGTGTGTCCGTTCTCTAGGTTTCCCGTACATGTTATAAATGTAGTAATATTCCCTTCAAACTGGAGAGTTGGGACCCATGGATTGTGTGCCATGCATTATTGCTTTAAAGGGTCTGCATTTGCTCACCCAATCTCACCAATCCTCTCAGTCCCAAGTGTCCAGCCTTATGCCACATCCAGCTGTCCTTGTAGATAGGGTCATTCCAGGTTTCATCAGAGACCCTGAAGGAATTGAAAAGAATTTCCCAGTTGTTTTGTTTTATTTTTGAAATTCCTTTTTATAGTGGGTTTGAGCTGATTCTCGCTGCCATGTTTATGCCAGTCTGGACACACTTGATTCCCTTACAGAGACATATCAATACATAGGTTTTAAGATTCTTACTAGTCAGATATATTCCTCTGCGGGAAATATGGGGTTTTGAGTCCCTTTCACTGAGGAAGGTGTAGGTCTTGTCTATTCCATAGTTGGTTTTTGGAACGGTACCTGTGCTTATATCAAACTCTGGTTTTATGCATCACCCCACCTCTCCTTCCCCCTTAAGCAGGCATAAGAGTGTTTTCTAAATGTGAGACACTGTCCTCTTTCCTAACTCAGTTCAAGTGTAGCCATGTTTACAGGATCTTCATAAGTGATATCTTATGATAAGTTTCTTTTTCTCTGTGACTTATTTCACTTAGAATCATCGTACCTGAATCCACCCATTTTGCTGCTACTGGTCTTATGACATTGATTTCATGGCTGAGGGATATTCCATCGTACGTAAGTACCACAATTTTTTGAACCATTTTTATATTTCCTGGGATATTTAAGGTGTACCCAAGTTGAGGTCCTTGTAAGCAGTGCAGCCCTAAATTTTGGGGTGGCTCTGTCTTATTGATTTTCAGTTTTCCCAAGGTATATTCCCTAGACTGGAAGTGCCCTTGGCTCTGAAGCTCTGTAGTTTACTTGTTTTAGGGAACACAAGGCACTCCTCCAGAGAGGTAGTTGGCAATGTACATCCCGCCCATAAGCATAACAAGGCTCCCTGTTCTCCAGGGCCTGTCTTGCCTTTCTGGTTTTTACACATTTTGTGGATGTCCCTTTTGACCAGTGGGAAATGATACCTCTTTGTAGTGCAGATTTGCATTGCCCGCTTGCTTGCTTGGCCAAAAAGGGCGTATGCGTTTTCTCCAGTATATATTCAGGAGAAAACGCATACGTCGTTTTTGGGCAAGTGCATCATTGTCAAAGTTGTGCCCCTCTTCCTGTGCTTTAAAGGCGATTCCAACGTACCTCTTGAAATCTGTTTCCTGCTATTCTGCCTCGCTTTCAAGTCCGCCTCGTTGCCTTCCCTCAACAGATTTTTGTACGATAGTTGTCCTTTATTACTCGGCCAGTTTGTGAATTGCTGTGCCCCTGAGCTCCATTTTTCAACTCGTTTTTTGTGAGCTGACCGCATGTCCAAAATTTTGGTTCAGGACCTATGCTGGTTCCCGTTGGGTGGATGAGACTTTGGTTTATTCTTCTTCCTACCGGTAAATTAGAGTGATATGTGCCCGTCCAAATGCCTAACAGCTACTCTCTCATTGGTTCTCCCTCTTCCCTTTCATCCTCTGCCAAATTGGCAACCTGTGCGAACCAGGAGGTTAAAGGGGCTGTCTCTCCAAGTTGGGAGGTTGATAGTAAAGCAGGTGGAAAGTCAAACCGGAGCACCAGGAGAGGGACTATTCGTTGAGTTTTAGAAACCTTTCGTATTCACAGTGTGTCCGTTCTCTAGGTTTCCCGTACATGTTATAACTGTAGTAATATTCCCTTCAACCTGGAGAGTTGGGAAGCATGGAATGGGTGCCATGCATTATTGCTTTAAAGGGTCTGCATTTGTTGACCCAATCTCACCAATCCTCTCAGTCCCAAGTGTCCAGCCTTATGCCACATCCAGCTCTCATTGTAGATAGGGTCATTCCAGGTTTCATCAGAGACCCTGAAGGAATTGTAAAGAATTTCCCAGTTTTTTTGTTTTGTTTTTGAAATTCCTTTTTATAGTGGGTTTGAGCTGACTCTCGCTGCCATGTTTATGCCAGTCTAGACACACTTGATTCCCTTACGGAGACATATCAATACATCGGTTTTAAGATTCTTACTAGTCAGATATATTCCTCTGTGGGAAATATGGTGTTTTGAGTCCCTTTCACTGAGAAAGGTGTAGGTCTTGTCTATTCCATAGTTGGTTTTTGGAATGGTACCTGTGCTTATATCAAACTCTGGTTTTATGCATCACCCCACCTCTCTTTCCCCCTTAAGCAGGCATAAGAATGTTTTCTAAATGTGAGACACTGTTCTCTTTCCTAACTCAGTTCAAGTGTAGCCATGTTTACAGGATCTTCATAAGTGATATCTTATGATAAGTTTCTTTTTCTGTGTGACTTATTTCACTTAGAATCATCGTACCTGAATCCACCCATTTTGCTGCTACTGGTCTTATGTCATTGATTTCATGGCTGAGGGATATTCCATCGTACGTAAGTACCACAATTTTTTGAACGATTTTTATATTTCCTGGGATATTTAAGGTGTACCGAAGTTGAGGTCCTTGTAAGCATTGCAGCCCTAAATTTTGGGGTGGCTCTGTCTTATTGATTTTCAGTTTTCCCAAGGTATATTCCCTAGACTGGAAGTGCCCTTGGCTCTGTAGCTGTGTTCTTTACTTGTTTTAGGGAACACAAAGTACTCCTCCACAGAGGCAGTTGGCAATTTACATCCCGCCCATCAGCATAACAAGGCTCCCTGTTCTCCTGGGCCTGTCTTGCCTTTCTGGTTTTTACACATTTTGTGGATGTCCCTTTTGACCGGTGGGAAGTGATACTTCTTTGTAGTGCAGAATTGCATTGCCCGCTTGCTTGCTTGGCCAAAAAGGGCGTATGCGTTTTCTCCTGAATATATTCAGGAGAAAACGCATACGCCCTTTTTGGCCAAGTGCATCATTGTCGAAGTTGTGCCCCTCTTCCTGTGCTTTAAAGGTGATTCCAACGTACCTCTTGAAATCTGTTTCCTGCTATTCTGCCTCGCTTTCAAGTCCGCCTCGTTGCCTTCCCTCAACAGATTTTTGGACGATAGTTGTCCTTTATTACTCGGCCAGTTTGTGAATTGCTGTTTCCCTGACCTCCATTTTTCAACTCGTTTTCGGTGAGCTGACCGCAAGTCCAAAATTTTGGTTCAGGACCTATACTGGTTCCCGGTGGGTGGCTGAGACTTTGGTTAATTCTTCTTCCTGCCGGGAAATTACAGTGATATGTGCCCGTCCAAATGCCTAACAGCTACTCTCTCATTGGTTCTCCCTCTTCCCTTTCATCCTCTGCCAAATTGGCAACCTGTGCGAACCAGGAGGTTAAAGGGGCTGTCTCTCCAAGTTGGGAGGTTGATAGTAAAGCAGATGGAAAGTCAAACCGGAGCACCAGGAGAGGGACTATTCGTTGAGTTTTAGAAACCTTTCGTATTCACAGTGTGTCCGTTCTCTAGGTTTCCCGTACATGTTATAAATGTAGTAATATTCCCTTCAACCTGGAGAGTTGGGACCCATGGATTGTGTGCCATGCATTATTGCTTTAAAGGGTCTGCATTTGCTCACCCAATCTCACCAATCCTCTCAGTCCCAAGTGTCCAGCCTTATGCCACATCCAGCTGTCCTTGTAGATAGGGTCATTCCAGGTTTCATCAGAGACCCTGAAGGAATTGAAAAGAATTTCCCAGTTGTTTTGTTTTATTTTTGAAATTGCTTTTTATAGTGGGTTTGAGCTGATTCTCGCTGCCATGTTTATGCCAGTCTGGACACACTTGATTCCCTTACAGAGACATATCAATACATAGGTTTTAAGATTCTTACTAGTCAGATATATTCCTCTGCGGGAAATATGGGGTTTTCAGTCCCTTTCACTGAGGAAGGTGTAGGTCTTGTCTATTCCATAGTTGGTTTTTGGAACGGTACCTGTGCTTATATCAAACTCTGGTTTTATGCATCACCCCACCTCTCCTTCCCCCTTAAGCAGGCATAAGAGTGTTTTCTAAATGTGAGACACTGTCCTCTTTCCTAACTCAGTTCAAGTGTAGCCATGTTTACAGGATCTTCATAAGTGATATCTTATGATAAGTTTCTTTTTCTCTGTGACTTATTTCACTTAGAATCATCGTACCTGAATCCACCCATTTTGCTGCTACTGGTCTTATGACATTGATTTCATGGCTGAGGGATATTCCATCGTACGTAAGTACCACAATTTTTTGAACCATTTTTATATTTCCTGGGATATTTAAGGTGTACCCAAGTTGAGGTCCTTGTAAGCAGTGCAGCCCTAAATTTTGGGGTGGCTCTGTCTTATTGATTTTCAGTTTTCCCAAGGTATATTCCCTAGACTGGAAGTGCCCTTGGCTCTGAAGCTCTGTAGTTTACTTGTTTTAGGGAACACAAGGCACTCCTCCAGAGAGGTAGTTGGCAATGTACATCCCGCCCATAAGCATAACAAGGCTCCCTGTTCTCCAGGGCCTGTCTTGCCTTTCTGGTTTTTACACATTTTGTGGATGTCCCTTTTGACCAGTGGGAAATGATACCTCTTTGTAGTGCAGATTTGCATTGCCCACTTGCTTGATTGGCCAAAAAGGGCGTATGCGTTTTCTCCAGTATATATTCAGGAGAAAACGCATACGTCGTTTTTGGCCAAGTGCATCATTGTCAAAGTTGTGCCCCTCTTCCTGTGCTTTAAAGGCGATTCCAACGTACCTCTTGAAATCTGTTTCCTGCTATTCTGCCTCGCTTTCAAGTCTGCCTCGTTGCCTTCCCTCAACAGATTTTTGGACGATAGTTGTCCTTTATTACTCGGCCAGTTTGTGAATTGCTGTGCCCCTGAGCTCCATTTTTCAACTCGTTTTTTGTGAGCTGACCGCATGTCCAAAATTTTGGTTCAGGACCTATGCTGGTTCCCGTTGGGTGGATGAGACTTTGGTTTATTCTTCTTCCTACCGGTAAATTAGAGTGATATGTGCCCGTCCAAATGCCTAACAGCTACTCTCTCATTGGTTCTCCCTCTTCCCTTTCATCCTCTGCCAAATTGGCAACCTGTGCGAACCAGGAGGTTAAAGGGGCTTTCTCTCCAAGTTGGGAGGTTGATAGTAAAGCAGATGGAAAGTCAAACCGGAGCACCAGGAGAGGGACTATTCGTTGAGTTTTAGAAACCTTTCGTATTCACAGTGTGTCCGTTCTCTAGGTTTCCCGTACATGTTATAACTGTAGTAATATTCCCTTCAACCTGGAGACTTGGGACACATGGAATGGGTGCCAGGCATTTGTGCTTTAAAGAGTCTGCATTTGCTCACCCAATCTCACCAAACCTCTCAGTCCGAAGTGTCCAGCCTTATGCCACATCCAGCTGTCGTTGTAGTCAGGGTCATTACAGGTTTCATCAGAGACCCTGAAGGAATTGTAAAGAATTTCCCAGTTTTTTTGTTTTGTTTTTGAAATTCCTTTTTATAGTGGGTTTGAACTGATCCTCGCTGAGATTTATATGCCAGTTTAGACACACTTGATTCCCTTACGGAGACATATCAATACATAGGTTTTAAGATTCTTACTAGTCAGATATATTCCTCTGCGGGAAATATGGGATTTTGAGTCCCTTTCACTGAGGAAGTTGTATGTCTTGTCTATTCCATAGTTGGTTTTTGGAACGGAACCTGTGCTTATATCAAACTCTGGTTTTATGCATCACCCCACCTCTCCTTCCCCCTTAAGCAGGCATAAGAGTGTTTTCTAAATGTGAGACACTGTTCTCTTTCCTAACTCAGTTCAAGTGTAGCCATGTTTACAGGATCTTCATAAGTGATATCTTATGATAAGTTTCTTTTTCTGTGTGACTTATTTCACTTAGAATCATCGTACCTGAATCCACCCATTTTGCTGCTACTGGTCTTATGACATTGATTTCATGGCTGAGGGATATTCCATCGTACGTAAGTACCACAAATTTTTGAACCATTTTTATATTTCCTGGGATATTTAAGGTGGACCCAAGTTGAGGTCCTTGTAAGCAGTGCAGCGCTAAATTTTGGGGTGGCTCTGTCTTATTGATTTTCACTTTTCCCAAGGTATATTCCCTAGACTGGAAGTGCCCTTGGCTCTGAAGCTCTGTTCATTACTTGTTTTAGGGAACACAATGCACTCCTCCTGAGAGGCAGTTGGCAATGTACATCACGCCCATAAGCATAACAAGGCTCCCTGTTCTCCAGGGCCTGTCTTGCCTTTCTGGTTTTTACACATTTTGTGGATGTCCCTTTTGACCGGTGGGAAGTGATACCTCTTTGTAGTGCAGATTTGCATTGCCCGCTTGCTTGCTTGGCCAAAAAGGGTGTATGCGTATTCTACTGAATATATTCAGGAGAAAACGCATACGCCCTTTTTGGCCAAGTGCATCATTGTCAAAGTTGTGCCCCTCTTCCTGTGCTTTAAAGGCGATTCCAACGTACCTCTTGAAATCTGTTTCCTGCTATTCTGCATCACTTTCAAGTCCACCCCTTTCCCTTCACTGAACAGATTTTTGGAGGATAGTTGTCCTTTATTACTCTGCCAGTTTATGAATTGCTCTGCCCTTTAGGTCTATTTTTCAACTCGTTTTTTGTGAGCTGACCGCATGTCCAAAATTTTGGTTCAAGATCTATGCTGGTTCCCGTTGGCTGGCTGAGACTTTGGTTAATTCTTCTTCCTGCCGGGAAATTAGAGTGATATGTTCCCGTCCAAATGCCTAACAGCTACTCTCTCATTGGATCTCCCTCTTCCCTTTCATCCTCTGCCAAATTGGCAACCTGTGCGAACCAGGAGGTTAAAGGGGCTGTCTCTCCAAGTTGGGAGATTGATAGTAAAGCAGATGGAAAGTCATACCGGAGCACCAGGAGAGGGACTATTCGTTGAGTTTTAGAAACCATTCGTATTCACAGTGTGTCCGTTCTCTAGGTTTCCCGTACATGTTATAGCTGTAGTAATATTCCATTCAACCTGGAGAGTTGGGACCCATGGAATGGGTGCCAGGCATTTGTGATTTAATGGGTCAGCATTTGCTCACCCAATCTCACCAATCCTCTCAGTCCCAAGTGTCCAGCCTTATGCCACATCCAGCTGTCGTTGTAGATAGGGTCATTCCAGGTTTCATCAGAGACCCTGAAGGAATTGTAAAGAATTTCCCAGTTTTTTAGTTTTGTTTTTGAAATTCCTTTTTATAGTGGGTTTGAGCTGATTCTCGCTGCCATGTTTATGCCAGTGTAGACACACTTGATTCCCTTACGGAGACATATCAATACATAGGTTTTAAGATTCTTACTAGTCAGATATATTCCTCTGCGGGAAATATGGGGTTTTGAGTCCCTTTCACTGAGGAAGGTGTAGGTCTTGTCTATTCCTTAGTTGGTTTTTGGAACGGTACCTGTGCTTATATCAAGCTCTGGTTTTATGCATCACACCACCTCTCCTTCCCCCTTAAGCAGGCATAAGATTGTTTTCTAAATGTGAGACACTGTTCTCTTTCCTAAATCAGTTCAAGTGTAGCCATGTTTACAGGATCTTCATAAGTGATATCTTATGATAAGTTTCTTTTTCTCTGTGACTTATTTCACTTAGAATCATCGTACCTGAATCCACCCATTTTGCTGCTACTGGTCTTATGACATTGATTTCATGGCTGAGCGATATTCCATCGTACGTAAGTACCACAATTTTTTGAACCATTTTTATATTTCCTGGGATATTTAAGGTGTACCCAAGTTGAGGTCCTTGTAAGCAGTGCAGCCCTAAATTTTGGGGTGGCTCTGTCTTATTGATTTTCAGTTTTCCCAAGGTATATTCCCTAGACAGGAAGTGCCCTTGGCTCTGTAGCTCTGTTGTTTACTTGTGTTAGGGAACACAATGCACTCCTTCAGGGAGGCAGTTGGCAATTTACATCCCGCCCATTAGCATAACAAGGCTCCCTGTTCTCCAGGGCCTGTCTTGCCTTTCTGGTTTTTACACATTTTGTGGATGTCCCTTTTGACCGGTGGGAAGTGATACTTCTTTGTAGTGCAGATTTGCATTGCCCGCTTGCTTGCTTGGCCAAAAAGGGCGTATGCGTTTTCTCCTGAATATATGCAGGAGAAAACGCATACGCCCTTTTTGGCCAAGTGCATCATTGTCGAAGTTGTGCCCCTCTTCCTGTGCTTTAAAGGCGATTCCAACGTACCTCTTGAAATCTGTTTCCTGCTATTCTGCCTCGCTTTCAAGTCTGCCTCGTTGCCTTCCCTCAACAGATTTTGGGACGATAGTTGTCCTTTATTACACGGCCAGTTTGTGAATTGCTGTGCCCCTGAGCTCCATTTTTCAACTCGTTTTTGGTGAGCTGACTGCAAGTCCAAAATTTTGGTTCAGGACTTATGCTGGTTCCCGGTGGGGGGCTGAAACTTTGGTTAATTCTTCTTCCTGCCAGGAAGTTAGAGTGATATGTGCCCGTCCAAATGCCTAACAGCTACTCTCTCATTGGTTCTCCCTCTTCCCTTTCATCCTCTGCCAAATTGGCAACCTGTGCGAACCAGGAGGTTAAAGGGCCTGTCTCTCCAAGTTGGGAAGTTGATAGTAAATCAGATGGAAAGTCAAACCGGAGCACCAGGAGAGGGACTATTCGTTGAGTTTTAGAAACCTTTCATATTCACAGTGTGTCCGTTCTCTAGGTTTCCCGTACATGTTATAGCTATAGTAATATTCCCTTCAACCTGGAGAGTTGTGACGCATGGAATGGGTGCCAGGCCTTTGTGCTTTAAAGGGTCTGCATTTGCTCACCCAATCTCACCAATCCTCTCAGTCCCAAGTGTCCCTCCTTATGCCACATCCAGCTGTCATTGTAGATAGGGTCATTCCAGGTTTCATCAGAGACCCTGAAGGAATTGTAAAGAATTTCCCAGTTTTTTTGTTTTGTTTTTGAAATTACTTTTTATAGTGGGTTTGAGCTGATTCTCGCTGCCATGTTTATGCCAGTCTAGACACACTTGATTCCCTTACGGAGACATATCAATCCATAGGTTTTAAGATTATTACTAGTCAGATATATTCCTCTGTGGGAAATATGGGGTTTTGAGTCCCTTTCACTGAGGAAGGTGTAGGTCTTGTCTATTCCATAGTTGGTTTTTGGAACGGTACCTGTGCTTATATCAAACTCTGGTTTTATGTATCACCCCACCTCTCCTTCCCGGATAAGCAGGCATAAGAGTGCTTTCTAAATGTGAGACACTGTTCTCTTTCCTAACGCAGTTCAAGTGTAGCCATGTTTACAAGATCTTCATAAGTGATATCTTATGATAAGTTTCTTTTTCTGTGTGACTTATTTCACTTAGAATCATCATACCTGAATCCACCCATTTTGCTGCTACTGGTCTTGTGACATTGATTTCATGGCTGAGGGATATTCCATCGTACGTAAGTACCACAATTTTTTGAACCATTTTTATATTTCCTGGGATATTTAAGGTGTACCCAAGTTGAGGTCCTTGTAAGCAGTGCAGCCCTAAATTTTGGGGTGGCTCTGTCTTATTGATTTTCAGTTTTCCCAAGGTATATTCCCTAGACAGGAAGTGCCCTTGGCTATGTAGCTCTGTTCTTTACTTGTTTTAGGGAACACAATGTACTCCTCCAGAGAGGCAGTTGGCAATTTACATCCCGCCCATCAGCATAACAAGGCTCCCTGTTCTCCAGGGCCTGTCTTGCCTTTCTGGTTTTTACACATTTTGTGGATGTCCGTTTTGACCGGTGGGAAGTGATACTTCTTTGTAGTGCAGATTTGCATTGCCCGCTTGCTTGCTTGGCCAAAAAGGGCGTATGCGTTTTCTCCTGAATATATGCAGGAGAAAACGCATACGCCCTTTTTGGCCAAGTGCATCATTGTCGAAGTTGTGCCCCTCTTCCTGTGCTTTAAAGGCGATTCCAACGTACCTCTTGAAATCTGTTTCCTGCTATTCTGCCTCACTCTCAAGTCCGCCTCGTTGCCTTCCCTCAACAGATTTTTGGACGATAGTTGTCCTTTATTACTCGGCCAGTTTGTGAATTGCTGTGCCCCTGAGCTCCATTTTTCAACTCGTTTTTGGTGAGCTGACCGAAAGTCCAACATTTTGGTTCAGGACCTATGCTGGTTCCCGGTGGGTGTCTGAGACTTTGGATAATTCTTCTTCCTGCCGGGAAATTACAGTGATATGTGCCCGTCCAAGTGCCTAACAGCTACTCTCTCATTGGTTCTCCCTCTTCCCTTTCATCCTCTGCCAAATTGGCAACTTGTGCGAACCAGGAGGTTAAAGGGGCTGTCTCTCCAAGTTGGGAGGTTGATAGTAAAGCAGATGGAAAGTCAAACCGGAGCACCAGGAGAGGGACTATTCGTTGAGTTTTAGAAACCTTTCGTATTCACAGTGTGTCCGTTCTCTAGGTTTCCCGTACATGTTATAGCTGTAGTAATATTCCCTTTAACCTGGAGAGTTGGGACCCATGGAATGGGTGCCATGCATTATTGCTTTAAAGGGTCTGCAATTGCTCACCCAATCTCACCAATCCTCTCAGTCCCAAGTGTCCAGCCTTATGCCACATCCAGCTGTCGTTGTAGATAGGGTCATTCTAAGTTTCATCAGAGACCCTGAAGGAATTGTAAAGAATTTCCCAGTTTTTTTGTTTTGTTTTTAAATTCCTTTTTATAGTGGGTTTGAGCTGATTCTCGCTGCCATGTTTATGCCAGTCTAGACACACTTGATTCCCTTACGGAGACATATCATTAAATAGGTTTTAAGATTCTTACTAGTCAGATATATTCCTCTGCGGGAAATATGGGGTTTTGAGTCCCTTTCACTGAGGAAGGTGTAGGTCTTGTCTATTCCATAGTTGGTTTTTGGAACGGTACCTGTGCTTATATCAAACTCTTGTTTTATGCATCATCCCGCCTCACCTTCCCCATTAAGCAGGCATAAGAGTGTTTTCTAAATGTGAGACACTGTTCTCTTTCCTAACTCAGTTCAAGTGTAGCCATGTTTACAGGATCTTCATAAGTGATATCTTATGATAAGTTTCTTTTTCTGTGTGACTTATTTCACTTAGAATCATCGTACCTGAATCCTCCCATCTTGCTGCTACTGGTCTTATGACATTGATTTCATGGCTGAGGGATATTCCATCGTACGTAAGTACCACAATTTTTTGAACCATTTTTATATTTCCTGGGATATTTAAGGTGTACCCAAGTTGAGGTCCTTGTAAGCAGTGCAGCCCTAAATTTTGGGGTGGCTCTGTCTTATTGATTTTCAGTTTTCCCAAGGTATATTCCCTAGACTGGAAGTGCCCTTGGCTCTGTAGCTCTGTTCTTTACTTGTTTTAGGGAACACAATGTACTCCTCCAGAGCGGCAGTTGGCAATTTACATCCCGCCCATCAGCATAACAAGGCTCCCTGTTCTCCAGGGCCTGTCTTGCCTTTCTGGTTTTTACACATTTTGTGGATGTCCCTTTTGACCGGTGGGAAGTGATACTTCTTTGTAGTGCAGATTTGCATTGCCCGCTTGCTTGCTTGGCCAAAAAGGGCGTATGCGTTTTCTCCTGAATATATGCAGGAGAAAACGCATACGCCCTTTTTGGCCAAGTGCATCATTGTCGAAGTTGTGCCCCTCTTCCTGTGCTTTAAAGGCGATTCCAACGTACCTCTTGAAATCTGTTTCCTGCTATTCTGCCTCACTCTCAAGTCCGCCTCGTTGCCTTCCCTCAACAGATTTTTGGACGATAGTTGTCCTTTATTACTCGGCCAGTTTGTGAATTGCTGTGCCCCTGAGCTCCATTTTTCAACTCGTTTTTGGTGAGCTGACCGAAAGTCCAACATTTTGGTTCAGGACCTATGCTGGTTCCCGGTGGGTGTCTGAGACTTTGGATAATTCTTCTTCCTGCCGGGAAATTACAGTGATATGTGCCCGTCCAAGTGCCTAACAGCTACTCTCTCATTGGTTCTCCCTCTTCCCTTTCATCCTCTGCCAAATTGGCAACCTGTGCGAACCAGGAGGTTAAAGGGGCTGTCTCTCCAAGTTGGGAGGTTGATAGTAAAGCAGATGGAAAGTCAAACCGGAGCACCAGGAGAGGGACTATTCGTTGAGTTTTAGAAACCTTTCGAATTCACAGTGTGTCCGTTCTCTAGGTTTCCCGTACATGTTATAGCTGTAGTAATATTCCCTTCAACCTGGAGAGTTTGGACCCATGGAATGTGTGCCTGGTATTTGTGCTTTAAAGTGTCTGCATTTGCTCACCCAATCTCACCAATCCTCTCAGTCCCAAGTGTACCCTCCTTATGCCACATCCAGCTGTCATTGTAGATAGGGTCATTCCAGGTTTCATCAGAGACCCTGAAGGAATTGTAAAGAATTTCCCAGTTTTTTTGTTTTGTTTTTGAAATTCCTTTTTATAGTGGGTTTGAGCTGATTTTCGCTGCCATGTTTATGCCAGTCTAGACACACTTGATTCCCTTATGGAGACATATCAATACATAGGTTTTAAGATTCTTACTAGTCAGATATATTCCTCTGTGGGAAATAGGGAGTTTTGAGTCCCTTTCACTGAGGAAGGTGTAGGTCTTGTCTATTCCATAGTTGGTTTTTGGAACGGTACCTGTGCTTATAGCAAACTCTGGTTTTATGCATCACCCCACCTCTCCTTCCCCCTTAAGCAGGCATAAGATTGTTTTCTAAATGTGAGACACTGTTCTCTTTCCTAACTCAGTTCAAGTGTAGCCATGATTACAGGATCTTCATAAGTGATATCTTATGATGTTTCTTTTTCTGTGTGACATATTTCACTTAGAATCATCGTACCTGAATCCACCCATTTTGCTGCTACTGGTCTTATGACATTGATTTCATGGCTGAGGGATATTCCATCGTACGTAAGTACCACAATTTTTTGAACCATTTTTATATTTCCTGGGATATTTAAGGTGTACCCAAGTTGAGGTCCTTGTAAGCAGTGCAGCCCTAAATTTTGGGGTGGCTCTGTCTTATTGATTTTCAGTTTTCCCAAGGTATATTCCCTAGACTGGAAGTGCCCTTGGCTCTGTAGCTCTGTTCCTTACTTGTTTTAGGGAACACAATGTACTCCTCCAGAGCGGAAGTTGGCAATTTACATCCCGCCCATCAGCATAACAAGGCTCCCTGTTCTCCAGGGCCTGTCTTGCCTTTCTGGTTTTTACACATTTTGTGGATGTCCCTTTTGACCGGTGGGAAGTGATACTTCTTTGTAGTGCAGATTTGCATTGCCCGCTTGCTTGCTTTGCCAAAAAGGGCGTATGCGTTTTCTCCTGAATATATTCAGGAGAAAACGCATACGCCCTTTTTGGCCAAGTGCATCATTGTCGAAGTTGTGCCCCTCTTCCTGTGCTTTAAAGGCAATTCCAACGTACCTCTTGAAATCTGTTTCCTGCTATTCTGCCTCGCTTTCAAGTCCGCCTCGTTGCCTTCCCTCAACAGATTTTTGGACGATATTTGTCCTTTATTACTCGGCCAGTTTGTGAATTGCTGTGCCCCTGAGCTCCATTTTTCAACTCGTTTTTGGTGAGCTGACCGCAAGTCCACCATTTTGGTTCAGGACCTCTGCTGGTTCCCGATGGTGGTTGAGACTTTGGTTAATTCTTCTTCCGGCCGGGAAATTACAGTGATATGTGCCCGTCCAAATGCCTAACAGCTACTCTCTCATTGTCATTGGTTCTCCCTCTTCCCTTTCATCCTCTGCCAAATTGGAAACTTCTGCGAACCAGGAGGTTAAAGGGGCTGTCTCTCCAAGTTGGGAGGTTGATAGTAAAGCAGATGGAAAGTCAAACTGGAGCACCAGGAGAGGGACTATTCGTTGAGTTTTAGAAACATTTCGTATTCACAGTGTGTCCGTTCTCTAGGTTTCCCGTACATGTTATAGCTGTAGTAATATTCCCTTCAACCTGGAGAGTTGGGACCCATGGAATGGGTGCCAGGTATTTGTGCTTTAAAGTGTCTGCATTTGCTCATCCAATCTCACAAATCCTCTCAGTCCCAAGTGTCCCTCCTTATGCCACATCCAGCTCTCATTGTAGATAGGGTCATTCCAGGTTTCATCAGAGACCCTGAAGGAATTGTAAAGAATTTCCCAGTTTTTTTGTTTTGTTTTTGAAATTCCTTTTTATACTGGGTTTGCGCTGATTCTCGCTGCCATGTTTATGCCAGTCTAGACACACTTGATTCCCTCATGGAGACATATCAATCCATAGGTTTTAAGATTCTTACAAGTCAGATATATTCCTCTGCGGGAAATATGGGGTTTTGAGTCCCTTTCACTGAGGAAGGTGTAGGTCTTGTCTATTCCATAGTTGGTTTTTGGAACGGTACCTGGGCTTACAGCAAACTCTGGTTTTATGCATCACCCCACCTATCCTTCCCACTTAAGCAGGCATAAGAGTGTTTTCTAAATGTGAGACACTGTTCTCTTTCCTAACTCAGTTCAAGTGTAGCCATGTTTACAGGATCTTCATAAGTGATATCTTATGATAAGTTTCTTTTTCTGTGTGACTTATTTCACTTAGAATCATCGTACCTTAATCCACCCATTTTGCTGCTACTGTTCTTATGACATTGATTTCATGGCTGAGGGATATTCCATCGTACGTAAGTACCACAATTTTTTGAACCATTTTTATATTTCCTAGGATATTTAAGGTGTACCCAAGTTGAGGTCCTTGTAAGCAGTGCAGCCCTAAATTTTGGGGTTGCTCTGTCTTATTGATTTTCAGTTTTCCCAAGGTATATTCCCTAGACTGGAAGTGCCCTTGGCTCTGTAGCTCTGTTGTTTACTTGTTTTAGGGAACACAATACACTCCTCCAGAGAGGCAGTTGGCAATTTACATCCCGCCAATCAGCATAACAAGGCTTCCTGTTCTCCAGGGCCTGTCTTGCCTTTCTGGTTTTTACACATTTTGTGGATGTCCCTTTTGACCGGTGGGAAGTGATACTTCTTTGTAGTGCAGATTTGCATTGCCCGCTTGCTTGCTTGGCCACAAAGGGCGTATGCGTTTTCTCCTGAATATATTCAGGAGAAAATGCATACGCCCTTTTTGGCCAAGTGCATCATTGTCGAAGTTGTGCCCCTCTTCCTGTGCTTTAAAGGCGATTCCAACGTACCTGTTGAAATCTGTTTCCTGCTATTCCGCCTCGCTCTCAAGTCCACCTCGTTGCCTTCCCTCAACAGATTTTTGGACGATAGTTGTCCTTTATTACTCGGCCAGTTTGTGAATTGCTGTGTCCCTGAGCTCCATTTTTCAACTCGTTTTTGGTGAGCTGACCGAAAGTCCAACATTTTGGTTCAGGACCTAGGCTGGTTCCCAGTGGTGGGGCTGAGACTTTGGTTAATTCTTCTTCCTGCCGGGAAATTACAGTGATATGTGCCCATCCAAATGCCTAACAGCTAATCTCTCATTGGTTCTCCCTCTTCCCTTTCATCCTCTGCCAAATTGGAAACCTGTGCGAACCAGGAGGTTAAAGGGGCTGTCTCTCCAAGTTGGGAGGTTGATAGTAAAGCAGATGGAAAATCAAACCAGAGCACCAGGAGAGGGACTATTCGTTGAGTTTTAGAAACCCTTCGTATTCACAGTGTGTCCGTTCTCTAGGTTTCCCGTACATGTTATAACTGTAGTAATATTCCCTTCAACCTGTAGAGTTGGGTCCCATGGAATGGGTGCCATGCATTATTGCTTTAAAGGGTCTGCATTTGCTCACCCAACCTCACCAATCCTCTCAGTCCCAAGTGTCCAGCCTTATGCCACATCCAGCTGTCGTTGTAGATAGGGTCATTCCAGGTTTCATCAGAGACCCTGAAGGAATTGTAAAGAATTTCCCAGTTTTTTTTGTTTTGTTTTTAAATTCCTTTTTATAGTGGGTTTCAGCTGATTCTCGCTGCCATGTTTATGCCAGTCTAGACACACTTGATTCCCTCATGGAGACATATCAATACATAGGTTTTAAGATTATTACTAGTCAGATATATTCCTCTGCGGGAAATATGGGGTTTTGAGTCCCTTTCACTGAGGAAGGTGTAGGTCTTGTCTATTCCATAGTTGGTTTTTGGAACGGTACCTGTGCTTATATCAAACTCTGGTTTTATGCATCACCCCACCTCTCCTTCCCCCTTAAGCAGGCATAAGAGTGTTTTCTAAATGTGAGACACTGTTCTCTTTCCTAACTCAGTTCAAATGTAGCCATGTTTACAGGATCTTCATAAGTGATATCTTATGATAAGTTTCTTTTTCTGTTTGACTTATTTCACTTAGAATCATCGTACCTGAATCCACCCATTTTGCTGCTACTGGTCTTATGACATTGATTTCATGGCTGAGGGATATTCCATCGTATGTAAGTACCACAATTTTTTGAACCATTTTTATATTTCCTGGGATATTTAAGGTGTACCCAAGTTGAGGTCCTTGTAAGCAGTGCAGCCCTAAATTTTGGGGTGGCTCTGTCTTATTGATTTTCAGTTTTCCCAAGGTATATTCCCTAGACTGGAAGTGCCCTTGGCTCTGTAGCTCTGTTCTTTACTTGTTTTAGGGAACACAATACACTCCTCCAGAGAGGCAGTTGGCAATTTACATCCCGCCCATCAGCATAACAAGGCTCCCTGTTCTCCAGGGCCTGTCTTGCCTTTCTGGTTTTTACACATTTTGTGGATGTCCCTTTTGACCGGTGGGAAGTGATACTTCTTTGTAGTGCAGATTTGCATTGCCCGCTTGCTTGCTTGGCCAACAATGGCGTATGCGTTTTCTCCTGAATATATTCAGGAGAAAACGCATACGCCCTTTTTGGCCAAGGAATCATTGTCGAAGTTGTGCCCATCTTCCTGTGCTTTATAGGCGATTACAACGTACCTCTTGAAATCTGTTTCCTGCTATTCTGCCTCGCATTCAAATCCGCCTCGTTGCCTTCCCTCAACAGATTTTGGGACGATAGTTGTCCTTTATTACTCGGCCAGTTTGTGTATTGCTGTGCCCCTGAGCTCCATTTTTCAACTCGTTTTTGGTGAGCTGACCGCAAGTCCAAAATTTTGGTTCAGGACCTATGCTGGATCCCGGTGGGTTGCTGAGACTTTGCTTAATTCTTCTTCCTTCCGGGAAATTACAGTGATATGTGCCCGTCCAAGTGCCTAACAGCTACTCTCTCATTGGTTCTCCCTCTTCCCTTTCATCCTCTGCCAAATTGGAAACCTGTGCGAACCAGGAGGTTAAAGGGGCTGTCTCTCCAAGTTGGGAGGTTGATAGTAAAGCAGATGGAAAGTCAAACCGGAGCACCAGGAGAGGGACTATTCGTTGAGTTTTAGAAACCTTTCGTATTCACAGTGTGTCCGTTCTCTAGGTTTCCCATACATGTTATAGCTGTAGTAATATTCCCTTCAACCTGGAGAGTTGGGACCCATGGAATGGGTGCCAGGCATTTGTGCTTTAAAGGTTCTGCATTTGCTCACCCAATCTCACCAATCGTCTCAGTCCCAAGTGTCCCTCCTTATGCCACATCCAGCTGTCATTGTAGATAGGGTCATTCCAGGTTTCATCAGAGACCCTGAAGGAATTGTAAAGAATTTCCCAGTTTTTTTGTTTTGTTTTTGAAATTCCTTTTTATAGTGGGTTTGAGCTGATTCTCGCTGCCATGTTTATGCCAGTCTAGACACACTTGATTCCCTTAGAGAGACATATCAATACATAGGTTTTAAGATTCTTACTAGTCAGATATATTCCTCTGCGGGAAATATGGGGTTTTGAGTCCCTTTCACTGAGGAAGGTATAGGTCTTGTCTATTCCATACTTGGTTTTTGGAACGGTACCTGTGCTTATAGCAAACTCTGGTTTTATGCATCACCCCACCTCTCCTTCCCCCTTAAGCAGGCATAAGAGTGTTTTCTAAATGTGAGACACTGTTCTCTCCTAACTCAGTTCAATTGTAGCCAAGTTTACAGGATGTTCATAAGTGATATCTTATGATAAGTTTCTTTTTCTGTGTGACTTATTTCACTTAGAATCATCGTACCTGAATCCACCCATTTTGCTGCTACTGGTCTTATGACATTGATTTCATGGCTGAGGGATATTCCATCGTACGTAAGGACCACAATTTTTTGAACCATTTTTATATTTCCTGGGATATTTAATGTGTACCCAAGTTGAGGTCCTTGTAAGCAGTGCAGCCCTAAATTTTGGGGTGGCTCTGTCTTATTGATTTTCAGTTTTCCCCAGGTATATTCCCTAGACTGGAAGTGCCCTTGGCTCTGTAGCTCTGTTCTTTACTTGTTTTAGGGAACACAATGTACTCCTCCAGAGAGGCAGTTGGCAATTTAAATCCCGCCCATCAGCATATCAAGGCTCCCTGTTCTCCAGGGCCTGTCTTGCCTTTCTGGTTTTTACACATTTTGTGGATGTCCCTTTTGACCGGTGGGAAGTGATACTTCTTTGTAGTGCAGATTTGCATTGCCCACTTGCTTGCTTGGCCAAAAAGGGCGTATGCGTTTTCTCCTGAATATATTCAGGAGAAAACGCATACGCCCTTTATGGCCAAGTGCATCATTATCGAAGTTGTGCCCCTCTTCCTATGTTTTAAAGGCGATTCCAACGTACCTCTTGAAATCTGTTTCCTGCTATTCTGCCTCGCTTTCAAGTCCGCCTCGTTGCCTTCCCTCAACAGATTTTTGGACGATAGTTGTCCTTTATTACTCGGCCACTTTGTGAATTGCTGTGCCCCTGAGCTCCATTTTTCAATTCGTTTTTGGTGAGCTGACCGCATGTCCAACATTTTGGTTAAGGACCTATGCTAGTTCCAGGTGGGGGGCTGAGACTTTGGTTAATTCTTCTTCCTGCCAGGAAATTACAGTGATATGTGCCCGTCCAAATGCCTAACAGCTACTCTCTCATTGTCATTGGTTCTCCCTCTTCCCTTTCATCCTCTGCCAAATTGGCAACCTGTGTGAACCAGGAGGTTAAAGGGGCTGTCTCTCCAAGTTGGGAGGTTGATAGTAAAGCAGATGGAAAGTCAAACCGGAGCACCAGGAGAGGGACTATTCGTTGAGTTTTAGAAACCTTTCATATTCACAGTGTGTCCGTTCTCTAGGTTTCCCATACATGTTATAGCTGTAGTAATATTCCCTTCAACCTGGAGAGTTGGGACCCATGGAATGGGTGCCAGGTATTTGTGCTTTAAAGTGTCTGTATTTGCTCACCCAATCTCACCAATCCTCTCAGTCTCAAGTGTCCCTCCTTATGCCACATCCAGCTGTCATTGTAGATAGGGTCATTCCAGGTTTCATCAGAGACCCTGAAGGAAATGTAAAGAATTTCCCAGTTTTTTTGTTTTGTTTTTGAAATTCCTTTTTATAGTGGGTTTGAGCTTATTCTCGCTGCCATATTTATGCCAGTCTAGACACACTTGATTCCCTCACGTAGACATACCAATACATAGGTTTTAAGATTCTTACTACCCAGATATATTCCTCTGCGGGAAATATGGGGTTTTGAGTCCCTTTCACTGAGGAAGGTGTAGGTCTTGTCTATTCCATAGTTGGTTTTTGGAACGGTACCTGTGCTTATAGCAAACTCTGGTTTTATGCATCACCCCACCTCTCCTTCCCCCTTAAGCAGGCATAAGAGTGTTTTCTAAATGTGAGACACTGTTCTCTTTCCTAAGTCAGTTCAAGTGTAGCCATGTTTACAGGATTTTCATAAGTGATATCTTATGATAAGTTTCTTTTTCTGTGTGACTTATTTCACTTAGAATCATCGTACCTGAAACCACCCATTTTGCTGCTACTGGTCTTATGACATTGATTTCATGGCTGAGGGATATTCCATCGTACGTAAGTACCACAATTTTTTGAACCATTTTTATATTTCCTGGGATATTTAAGGTGTACCCACGTTGAGGTCCTTGTAAGCAGTGCAGCCCTAAATTTTGGAGTGGCTCTGTCTTATTGATTTTCAGTTTTCCCAAGGTATATTCCCTAGACTGGAAGTGCCCTTGGCTCTGTAGCTCTGTTGTTTACTTGTTTTAGGGAACACAATGTACTCCTCCAGAGCGGCAGTTGGCAATTTACATCCCGCCCATCAGCATAACAAGGCTCCCTGTTCTCCAGGGCCTGTCTTGCCTTTCTGGTTTTTACACATTTTGTGGATGTCCCTTTTGACAGGTGGGAAGTGATACTTCTTTGTAGTGCAGATTTGCATTGCCCGCTTGCTTGCTTGGCCAAAAAGGGCGTATGCGTTTTCTCCTGAATATATTCAGGAGAAAACGTATACACCCTTTTTGGCCAAGTGCATCATTGTCGAAGTTGTGCCCCTCTTCCTGTGCTTTAAAGGCGATTCCAACGTACCTCTTGAAATCTGTTTCCTGCTATTCTGCCTCGCTTTCAGGTCCGCCTCGTTGCCTTCCCTCAACAGATTTTTGGACGACAGTTGTCCTTTATTACTCGGCCAGTTTGTGAATTGCTGTGCCCCTGAGCTCCATTTTTCAACTCGTTTTTGGTGAGCTGACCACAAGTCCAACATTTTGGTTCAGGACCTATGCTGGTTCCCAGTGGGTTGCTGAGACTTTGGATAATTCTTCTTCCTGCCGGGAAATTACAGTGATATGTGCCCGTCCAAGTGCCTAACAGCTACTCTCTCATTGGTTCTCCCTCTTCCCTTTCATCCTCTGCCAAATTGGCAACCTGTGCGAACCAGGAGGTTAAAGGGGCTGTCTCTCCAAGTTGGGAGGTTGATAGTAAAGCAGATGGAAAGTCAAACCGGAGCACCAGGAGAGGGACTATTCGTTGAGTTTTAGAAACCTTTCGTATTCACAGTGTGTCCGTTCTCTAGGTTTCCCGTACATGTTATAGCTGTAGTAATATTCTCTTCAACCTGGAGAGTTGGGACCCATGGAATGGGTGCCAGGTATTTGTGCTTTAAAGTGTCTGCATTTGCTCACCCAATCTCACAAATCCTCTCAGTCCCAAGTGTCCCTCCTTATGCCACATCCAGCTCTCATTGTAGATAGGGTCATTCCAGGTTTCATCAGAGACCCTGAAGGAATTGTAAAGAATTTCCCAGTTTTTTTGTTTTGTTTTTGAAATTCCTTTTTATAGTGGGTTTGAGCTGATTTTCGCTGCCATGTTTATGCCAGTCTAGACACACTTGATTCCCTCATGGAGACATATCAATCCATAGGTTTTAAGATTCTTACTAGTCAGATATATTCCTCTGCGGGAAATATGGGGTTTTGAGTCCCTTTCACTGAGGAAGGTGTAGGTCTTGTCTATTCCATAGTTGGTTTTTGGAACGGTACCTGTGCTTATATCAAACTCTGGTTTTATGCATCACCCCACCTCTCCTTCCCCCTTAAGCAGGCATAAGAGTGTTTTCT
Source organism: Hyperoodon ampullatus (assembly GCF_949752795.1). Lineage (NCBI taxonomy): Eukaryota > Metazoa > Chordata > Mammalia > Artiodactyla > Ziphiidae > Hyperoodon > Hyperoodon ampullatus. Next base: position 1,022,491 of record NW_027640382.1, on the reverse strand, counting down.
AAATGTGAGACACTGTTCTCTTTCCTAACTCAGTTCAAGTGTAGCCATGTTTACAGGATCTTCATAAGTGATATCTTATGATAAGTTTCTTTTTCTGTGTGACTTATTTCACTTAGAATCATCGTACCTGAATCCACCCATTTTGCTGCTACTGGTCTTATGACATTGATTTCATGGCTGAGGGATATTCCATCGTACGTAAGTACCACAATTTTTTGAACCATTTTTATATTTCCCTGGATATTTAATGTGTACCCAAGTTGAGGTCCTTGTAAGCAGTGCAGCCCTAAATTTTGGGGTGGCTCTGTCTTATTGATTTTCAATTTTCCCAAGGTATATTCCCTAGACTGGAAGTGCCCTTGGCTCTGTAGCTCTGTTCTTTACTTGGTTTAGGGAACACAATGTACTCCTCCAGAGAGGCAGTTGGCAATTTACCTCCCGCCCATCAGCATAACAAGGCTCCCAGTTCTCCAGGGCCTGTCTTGCCTTTCTGGTTTTTACACATTTTGTGGATGTCCCTTTTGACCGGTGGGAAGTGATACTTCTTTGTAGTGCAGATTTGCATTGCCCGCTTGCTTGCTTGGCCAAAAAGGGCGTATGCGTTTTCTCCTGAATATATTCAAGAGAAAACGCATACGCACTTTTTGGCCAAGTGCATCATTGTCGAAGTTGTGCCCCTCTTCCTGTGTTTTAAAGGCGATTCCAACGTACCTCTTGAAATCTGTTTCCTGCTATTCTGCCTCGCTTTCAAGTCCGCCTCGTTGCCTTCCCTCAACAGATTTTTGGACGATAGTTGTCCTTTATTACTCGGCCAGTTTGTGAATTGCTGTGCCCCTGAGCTCCATTTTTCAACTCGTTTTTGGTGAGCTGACCGCAAGTACAAAATTTTGGTTCAGGACCTATGCTGGTTCCCGGTGGGGGGCTGAGACTTTGGATAATTCTTCTTCCTGCCGGGAAATTACAGTGATATGTGCCCGTCCAAGTGCCTAACAGCTACTCTCTCATTGGTTCTCCCTCTTCCCTTTCATCCTCTGCCAAATTGGAAACCTGTGCGAACCAGGAGGTTAAAGGGGCTGTCTCTCCAAGTTGGGAGGTTGATAGTAAAGCAGATGGAAAGTCAAACCGGAGCGCCAGGAGAGGGACTATTCGTTGAGTTTTAGAAACCTTTCGTATTCACAGTGTGTCCGTTCTCTAGGTTTCCCGTACATGTTATAGCTGTAGTAATATTCCCTTCAACCTGGAGAGTTGGGACCCATGGAATGGGTGCCATGAATTATTGCTTTAAAGGGTCTGCAATTGCTCACCCAATCTCACCAATCCTCTCAGTCCCAAGTGTCCAGCCTTATGCCACATCCAGCTGTCGTTGTAGATAGGGTCATTCTAAGTTTCATCGGAGACCCTGAAAGAATTGTGAAGAATTTCCCAGTTTTTTTGTTTTGTTTTTAAATTCCTTTTTATAGTGGGTTTGAGCTGATTCTCGCTGCCATGTTTATGCCAGTCTAGACACACTTGTTTCCCTCACGGAGACATATCAATCCATAGGTTTTAATATTCTTACTAGTCAGATATATTCCTCTGCGGGAAATATGTGGTTTTGAGTCCCTTTCACTGAGGAAGGTGTAGGTCTTGTCTATTCCATAGTTGGTTTTTGGAACGGTACCTGTGCTTATATCAAACTCTGGTTTTATGCATCACCCCACCTCTCCTTCCCCCTTAAGCAGGCATAAGAGTGTTTTCTAAATGTGAGACACTGTTCTCTTTCCTAACTCAGTTCAAGTGTAGCCATGTTTACAGGATCTTCATAAGTGATATCTTATGATAAGTTTCTTTTTCTGTGTGACTTATTTCACTTAGAATCATCGTACCTGAATCCACCCATTTTGCTGCTACTGGTCTTATGACATTGATTTCATGGCTGAGGGATATTCCATCGTACGTAAGTACCACAATTTTTTGAACCATTTTTATATTTCCTGGGATATTTAAGGTGTACCCAAGTTGAGGTCCTTGTATGCAGTGCAGCCCTAAATTTTGGGGTGGCTCTGTCTTATTGATTTTCCTTTTACCCAAGGTATATTCCCTAGACTGGAAGTGCCCTTGGCTCTGTAGCTCTGTTCTTTACTTGTTTTAGGGAACACAATGTACTCCTCCAGAGAGGCAGTTGGCAATTTACATCCCGCCCATCAGCATAACAAGGCTCCCTGTTCTCAAGGGCCTGTCTTACCTTTCTGGTTTTTACACATTTTGTGGATGTCCCTTTTGACCGGTGGGAAGTGATACTTCTTTGTAGGGCAGATTTGCATTGCCCGCTTGCTTGCTTGGGCAAAAAGGACGTATGCGTTTTCTCCTGAATATATTCAGGAGAAAACGCATACGCACTTTTTGGCCAAGTGCATCATTGTCGAAATTGTGCCCCTCTTCCTGTGCTTTAAAGGCGATTCCAATGTACCTCTTGAAATCTGTTTCCTGCTATTCTGCCTCGCTTTCAAGTCCGCCTCGTTGCCTTTCCTCAACAGATTTTTGGACGATAGTTGTCCTTTATTACTCGGCCAGCCTGTGAATTGCTGTGTCCCTGAGCTCCATTTTTCAACTCATTTTTGGTGAGCTGACCGCAAGTCAAAAATTTTGGTTCCGGACCTATGCTGGTTCCCGGTGGGGGACTGAGACTTTGGATAATTCTTCGTCCTTCCGGGAAATTATAGTGATATGTGCCCGTCCAAGTGCCTAACAGCTACTCTCTCATTGGTTCTCCCTCTTCCCTTTCATCCTCTGCCAAATTGGCAACCTGTGCGAACCGGGAGGTTAAAGCGGCTGTCTCTCCAAGTTGGGAAGTTGATAGTAAAGGAGATGGAAAGTCAAACCGGAGCACCAGGAGAGGGACTATTCGTTGAGTTTTAGAAACCTTTCGTATTCATACTGTGTCCGTTCTCTAGGTTTCCCTTACATGTTATAGCTGTAGTAATATTCCCTTCAACCTGGAGAGTTGGGACCCATGGAATGGGTGTCAGGCATTTGTGCTTTAAAGGGTCTGCATTTGCTCACCCAATCTCACCAATCCTCTCAGTCCCAAGTGTCCAGCCTTATGCCCCATCCAGCTGTCATTGTAGATAGTGTCATTCCAGGGTTCATCACAGACCCTGAAGGAATTGTAAAGAATTTCCCAGTTTTTTTGTTTTGTTTTTGAAATTCCTTTTTATAGTGGGTTTGAGCTGATTCTCGCTGCCATGTTTATGCCAGTCTAGACACACTTGATTCCCTTATGGAGATATATCAATACATAGGTTTTAAGATTCTTACTAGTCAGATATATTCCTCTGCGGGAAATATGGGGTTTTGAGTCCCTTTCACTGAGGAAGGTGTAGGTCTTGTCTATTCCATAGTTGGTTTTTGGAACGGTACCTGTGCTTATATCATACTCTGGTTTTATGCATCACCCCACCTCTCCTTCCCCATTAAGCAGGCATAAGAGTGTTTTCTCAATGTGAGACACTGTTCTCTTTCCTAACTCAGTTCAAGTGTAGCCATGTTTACAGGATCTTCATAAGTGATATCTTATGATAAGTTTCTTTTTCTGTGTGACTTATTTCACTTAGAATCATCGTACCTGAATCCACCCATTTTGCTGCTACTGGTATTATGACATTGATTTCATGGCTGAGGGATATTCCATCGTACGTAAGTACCACAATTTTTTGAACCATTTTTATATTTCCTGGGATATTTAAGGTATACCCAAGTTGAGGTCCTTGTAAGCAGTGCAGCCCTAAATTTTGGGGTGGCTCTGTCTTATTGATTTTCAGTTTTCCCAAGGTATATTCCCTAGACCGGAAGTGCCCTTGGCTCTGTAGCTCTGTTGTTTACTTGTTTTAGGGAACACAATGCACTCCTCCAGAGAGGCAGTTGGCAATTTACATCCCGCCCATCAGCATAACAAGGCTCCCAGTTCTCCAGGGCCTGTCTTGCCTTTCTGGTTTTTACACATTTTACGGATGTCCCTTTTGACCGGTTGGAAGTGATACTTCTTTGTAGTGCAGATTTGCATTGTGCGGTTGCTTGGTTGGCCAAAATGGGCGCATGCGTTTTCTCCTGAATATATTCAGGAGAAAACACATGCACACTTTATGGACAATTCCATAGTTGTCGAAGCTTTGATGCTTTTCCTCTGTTTAAAGGCGATTCCAATGTACTTCTGGAAATCTGTTTCGTGCACTTCTGTCTCATTTTCAAGTCTGCCTCATGGCTTTCTCTCAACAGATTTTTGGAAGAGAGTAGTCCCTTATAACTCTGCAAGTTAGTGAATTGCTGTGCCCCTGAGCTCCATTTTTCAACTCTCATTTTTGTAGGCTGACTGCCAATCCACAATTTTGCTTCAGGACCTATACTGGTTCCATTGGGGAGGCTGGCTCAGAGTTTGTTAATTCTTCTTCATTACGGGAATTTAGAGTGACATGTGGCCATCCAAATGCCTACAGCTACTCTCTAATTGTTTCTCCCTCTTCCCTTATATCCTCTGCAAAACGTGTCAACTGTGCGAACCAGGAAGTTAAGGTGCTGACTCTCCAATTTGGGAGATTGATACTAAAGCAGTTGGAATGTCAAAGTGGTGCACAAGGAGAGAAAAAAATTAGTAGAGTTTTAGAAACCTTTCACCATCAGATGGTGTCCATTCTCTAGGTTTCCCATACATGTTATAACTGTAGTGATATTCCCTTCTAACTGGAGAGTTGGGAACCATGGAATGGGTGCCAGGTATTATTGCTTTAAACGGTCTGCATTTTCTCACCAAATCTCACCAATCCTCACAGTCCCAAGTGACCAGCCTTATGCCACATCCAGCTGTCGTTGTAGATAGGGTCATTCTAAGTTTCATCAGAACCCCTGAAGGTATTGTGTAAGAATTTCACTGTTTATTTGTTTTGTTTTGAAATTCATTTTTATAGTGGGTTTGAACTGATTCTCACTGCCGTGTTTATGTCGTTCTAGACACACTTGGTTACCTTATGGAGACATATCAATACATAGGTTTTAAGATTCTTACTAGTCAGATATACTACTCTGCGGGGAATAGGGGTGTTGAGCCCCATTCAGTGAGGAAAGAGTTGGTCTTCTCTATTCTGTATTTCGATTATGCAACCGTACCTGTGCTAATATCAAACACTGGTTTTATGCATCACCCCACCTCTCCTTTCCTCTTGAGCAGGCATAAGAGTGTTTTCTAAATGTGAGACTCTTCTCTTTCCTAATTCAGTTCATGTGTATCCATGTTTACAAGACCTTCATAAGTGATATCTTATGATAAGTTTCTTTTTCTGTGTGACTTATTTCAGTTAGAATCATCGTACATGAATCCACTCATTATGCTGCTACTGGCCTTATGACATTGATTTCATGGCTGAGGGATATTCCATCGTACGTATGTACCACAATTTCTTTACAATTTTTGTCTTTCCTGGGATATTTAAGGTGTCCCGAAGTCGAGGTTCTTGTAAGCAGTGCTGCCCTATATTTTGGGTTGGCTGTGTCTTATTGATTTTCAATTTTCCCAAGGTATATTCCCATGACTGGAAGTGCCTTAGGTTGTGAAGCTCTGTTGTTTAATTCTTTTAGGGAACACAATGCACTCCTCCAGAGTGGCTGTTGTCAATCTACATCCCACCCATCAGCATAACAAGGCTCTCTGTTCTCCAGAGCCCCTCTTGCCTTTCTGGTTTTTACACATTTTACGGATATCCCTTTTGACTGGTGGGAAGTGATACTTCTTTGTAGTGCAGATTTGCATTGTGCGGTTGCTTGGTTGGCCAAAATGGGTATATGCGTTTTCTCCTGAATATATTCAGGGGAAAACACATGCGCCCTTTATGGACAATTCCATAATTGTCGAAGTTGTGATGCTTTTCCTGTGTTTAAAGGCGATTCCAATGTACTTCTGGAAATCTGTTTCGTGCAAATCTCCCTCATTTTCAAGTCCGCCTCATGGCTTTTCGTCAACAGATTTTTGGAAGAGAGTAGTCCTGTATAACTCTGCAAGTTAGTGAATTGCTGTGCCCCTGAGCTCCATTTTTCAACTTGTGTTTTTGTGAGCTGACCGTAAACCCACAATTTTGCTTCAGGACCTATACTAGTTATTGGGGTGGGGCAGGCTGAGAGTTTGGTTAATTCTTCTTCGTGACGGGAAATTAGAGTGACATGTGGTCGTCCAAATGCCTACAGCTACTCTCTCATTGGTTCTCCCTCTTCCCTTATATCCTCTGCACAATGGGCCAACTGTGCGAACCAGGAGGTTATAGGGGCTGACTCTCCAAGTTGGGAGATTGATATTAAGGCAGTTGGAATGTCAAGCTGCAGCACATGGAGAGAAAAAAATTAGTAGAGTTTTAGAAACCTTTCACCATCAGATGGTGTCCATTCTCTAGGTTTCCCATACATGTTATAACTGTAGTGATATTCCCTTCTACCTGGAGAGTTGGGAACCATGGAATCAGTGGCAGGCATTATTGATTTAAAGCGTCTGCATTTTCTCACCCAATCTCACCAATCCTCTCAGTCCCAAGTGAACAGCCTTATGCCACATCCAGCTGTTGTTGTAGATAGGGTCATTCCAAGTTCCATCAGAACCCCTGAAGGTATTGTGTAAGAATTTCACTGTTTCTTTGTTTTGTTTTGAAATTCCTTTTTATAGTGGGTTTGAGCTGATTCTCACTGCCGTGTTTATGTCATTCTAGACACACTTGGTTCCCTTATGGAGACATATCAATACATAGGTTTTAAGATCCTTACTAGTCAGATATATTTCTCTGTGGGGAATAGGGATGTTGAGTCCCATTCACTGAGGAAGGAGTCGGGCTTGTCTCTTCTGTATTTGGATTATGGAACGGTACCTGTGTTAATATCAAACTCTGGTTTTGTGAGTCTCCCCACCTCTCCTTCCCCCTTAAGCAAGCATAAGAGTGTTTTCTAAATCTTAGACTCTGTTCTCTTTCCTAATTCAGTTCATATGTAGCCAGGTTTACATTCCCTTCATAAGTGATATCTTATATCAGAATGCACCATGGCCCTTGTCATAATAATGCTCCATGACCCCTGTCATCACAATGCTCCATTCCCTGGTTATCACAATGCTCCATGTCCCTTGTCATAACAATTCTCCACGTACTTGTCATCACAATGCTACATGACACTTCTCATCACAAAGTTACATGCTCGTTTCATCACAATTCTCCATGCACTTGTCATTGCAATGTTCCATGACCCCTGTCATAGCAAGCTCCAAGTGTTTGTCATCACAATGTTTCACGACTTTATCATCAAAATTCTCAATGGCACTTTTCATCACAATGTTCCGTACCCTTGTCATCACAATGCTCCATGTCCTTGTCATCACAATGCTCCATGACCCCTGTCATCACAATGCTCCCTGACACCTGTCATCACAATGCTTCATGCCCCTTGTCATTACAGTGCTCCATGATGCTCGTCATCACAATTACCCAAGGTCTTCTCATCACAATTCTCCACGGTTTTGCCATCACAATGCTCCATGCCCTGGTCATCTCAAAGCTCAATGTCCCTTGTCCTCACAATTCTCCACGTCCTTGTCATCACAATGCTCCATGGCACTTCTCATCACAATGTTATATGCTCTTGTCATAACAATACTCCATGCACTTGTCATCGCAATGCTCCATGACCCCTGTCATAGGAAGCTCCATGCGCTTGTCATCACAATGTTTCATGACATGGACATTAAAATTATCAATGGCCCTTGTCATCTCAATGCTCCATGCGCTTATCATCACAATGCTCCTTTACCTTTGTCACAAAAATCCTCCATGACACTTGGCATCACAATGCTCCGTGCTATTGTCATCACAATGGAACATGACATATGTCATCACAATGCTCCCTGACACCTGGCTTCACAATACTCCATGACCTTGTCATCACAATGCTCCATGCGCTTGTCATCACAATGTGCCATGCCCACTGTCATCAAAATAAGCCATGAAACTTGTCAGACCAAAGCTCCATGCCACCTTTCATCACAATGCTCCATGAACCCTGTCATCAAAATTCACCATGCCCATCATCATAATGCTTCATGCTCTTGTCATCACAATGAAATCAAAATGCTCCATGACCTCTGTCATCACAATGCTCCAAACCCTTGTGATCACAATGTTCCATAACACTTGTCATCACAATACCCCATGACGCTACTCATCACAATTATCCATGGACTTCTCATCACAATGCACCATGACATTTGTCATCACAATGCGCAATACACATGTCATCACAATGCTCCCTGACTCTTGCCATCAGTATGCTCCCTGAACCCTTTCATGACAAGGCTCCATGCCTTTTTCATCACAATGATCCATGCCATTTTCATCACAATGTTCCAAGACCACTGTAATCACAATGCTCCATGCCCTTGTCATCACAAAGCTCCATGATGCATGTCATCAGAATGCTCCATGGCCTTCTCATCACAATGCTCCATGCCCTTGTCATCACAATGCTCCAATACCCCTGTAATCACAATGGTCCATGCCACTTTTCATCAGAATGCTCCATGAGACTTGTCATCACAAGGCTCTATGGTCTTCTCATCACAATGCTCCAGGACATTGTCATCAAAATGCCCCATTCCCTTATCATCACAATGCTCCATGACACCTGTCATCACAATACTCCATGAACATTTTCAGCCCAATGCTCCATGACCTTCTCATCACAATGCTCCATGACCAATATCATCACAATTCTCCATGACCACAGTCATCACAACGCTCAATATCACCTGACAACACAATGATCCGGGACTCTTGTCATCACAATGCTCCATTCCCTAGTCATCACAATGCTCCATGACGCCTGTCATCACAATACTCCATGAACATTTTCAGCCCAATGCTCCATGACACTTGTCATCACAATGATGCATGCCCTTGTCATCCCAATGCTCCATGACCCCTGTAATCACAATGCTCCATGACGCTTGTCATCACAGTCCTCCATGACACCTGTCATCACAATGCTCCATGCCTTTGTCAGCAAAATGCTACATGACCTTGTCATTACAATGTTCTATGCACTTTTCATCACAATACTCCATTACCATTGCCATCACAATCCTCCATGAACCTTGGGATCACATTGTTCCATGCACTTGTCATCACAATGCTCCATGCTCCTTGAAATCAAAATTCTCCATGACCTCTGTCATCACAATGCTCCAACCCTTGTGATCACAATGTTCCATAACACTTGTCATCACAATACCCCATGACGCTACTCATCACAATTATCCATGGACTTCTCATCACAATGCACCATGACATTTGTCATCACAATGCGCAATACACATGTCATCACAATGCTCCCTGACTCTTGCCATCAGTATGCTCCCTGAACCCTTTCATGACAAGGCTCCATGCCTTTTTCATCACAATGATCCATGCCATTTTCATCACAATGCTCCAAGACCCCTGTAATCACAATGCTCCATGCCCTTGTCATCACAAAGCTCCATGATGCATGTCATCAGAATGCTCCATGGCCTTCTCATCACAATGCTCCATGCCCTTGTCATCACAATGCTCCAAGACCCCTGTAATCACAATGGTCCATGCCCCTTTTCATCAGAATGCTCCATGAGACATGTCATCACAGGGCTCCATGGTCTTCTCATCACAATGCTCCAGGACATTGTCATCAAAATGCCCCATTCCCTTATCATCACAATGCTCCATGACCCCTGTCATCACAATACTCCATGAACATTTTCAGCCCAATGCTCCATGACCTTCTCATCACAATGCTCCATGACCAATATCATCACAATTCTCCATGACCACAGTCATCACAACGCTCAATATCACCTGACAACACAATGATCCGGGACTCTTGTCATCACAATGCTCCATTCCCTAGTCATCACAATGCTCCATGACGCCTGTCATCACAATACTCCATGAACATTTTCAGCCCAATGCTCCATGACACTTGTCATCACAATGATGCATGCCCTTGTCATCCCAATGCTCCATGACCCCTGTAATCACAATGCTCCGTGACGCTTGTCATCACAGTGCTCCATGACACCTGTCATCACAATGCTCCATGCCTTTGTCAGCAAAATGCTACATGACCTTGTCATTACAATGTTCTATGCACTTGTCATCACAATACTCCATTACCATTGCCATCACAGTCCTCCATGAACCTTGGGATCACATTGCTCCATGCCCTTGTCATCACAATGCTCCATGCTCCTTGAAATCAAAATGATCCATGACCTCTGTCATCACAATGCTCCAAACCCTTGTGATCACAATGTTCCATAACACTTGTCATCACAATGCTCCATGATGCCTGTCATCACAATACTCCATGCCCTTTTCATCACAATGCTCCATGACCTTTGTCATCACAATTCTCGATACACTTGTCATCACAATGCTCCCTGACACTTGTCGTCAGAATGCTCCTTGAACCCTGTCACAAAAAGGCTCCATGCCTTTTTCATCAAAATGCACCATGCCATTTTCAACACAATGCTCCATGCCATTGTCATCAAAATACTCCACAAGCTTGTCATCAGAATGCTCCATGTCCCTTGTCATCACAATTTTCCATGCACTTGTCAGCACAATGCTCCCTGACCCTTGTCATCACAATGCTCCAAGCCATTGTCATCACAATGCTCCATTACCTTTGTCATCAGAATCCTCCATGACACTTGGCATCACAATGCTCCATGGCATTGTCATCACAATGGGCCATTACATATGTCATCACAATGCTCCCTGACACCTGTCTTCACAATAATGAATGACCTGGTCATCACAATGCTCCATGCCCTTGTCATCACAATGCGCCATTCCAACTGTCATCACAATAAGCCATGAAACTTATTAGACCAATGCTCCATGCCCTTGTCATCACAATGCCCCATGACCTTGTTATCACAATGTTCCATGACCCCTGTCATCACAATGCTCCGTGACTCCAGTCATCACAAGGCTTCATGACCTTTGTCATCACAGTGGTCCATGCCCTTGTCATCAACAGTCTCTGTGACCTTTTTAACCACAATGCTTCATGAACTTTTCATCACAATGCCCTTTGACCCTTGTCATCACAATGCTCTATGCCTTTCTCAGCACAATGCTCCATGACCCTTGTCATCACAATGCTCCATGCGCTTGTCAGCACAATGCTCCATGACCCATGTCATCACAATGCACCATGCGCTTGTCGTCACTGTGCTCCACAATCTTGTCATCACAATGCTCCATAAACCTTGTCATCACAAGGCTCCATGCACTTCAAATCAAAATGCTCTCTCACCACTGATATCACAATGTTACATCACTATTCATCACAATACTCCCTCAACCCTGTCATCACAATGTTCCATGACTCCTGTCATCACAATGCTACATGCACTTATCATCACAATGTTTGATGATCCCTGACATCACAATGTTCCATAACCCCTGTCATCAAACTGCTCCATGACCCTTTTCATCAAAATGCTCCATGACCCCTAACATCACAACGTTACATAACAACTCTCATCAAAATGTTCCATGACCCTTTTCATCAAATTGGTCCATGACAATGTCATCACAATGCTCCCTACCCTTCTCATCACAATGCACCACGCCCATGTCATCAAAATGCTCCATGACCTTTGTCATCACAAAGCTCCATGACCCTTGGCATCACAATGCTCCATGCCATTGTCATCACAATACTCCATGAAACCTCTCATCACATTGTTCCATGCAATTGTCATCAAAAAGCTCCATGGTGCTTGTCATCACACTGCTCGATGCCCTTCTCATCACAATGCTCCATGCCCTTGTCATTACAATCCTCCATGACCCATGTATCACTGTGTTCCGTGCCCTTGTCATCACAATGCTCCATGCCCACTCTCATCACAATAATCCATGAAACTTTTCAGACAAATGTTCCATGCCCTTGTCATCACAATGCTCCGTTACCCCTGTCATAACAATGCTCCATGACACCTGCCATCACAACGTTCCACGGCCTTGTCATCACAAGGCTCCATGACCCTTGTCATCACAATGCTCCAAGACCCCTGTAATCACAGTGCTACATGCCCTTGTCATCACAAAGCTCAATGATGCATGTCATCAGAATGCTCCATGCCCTTGCCATCACAATGCTCCATTACCCCTGTGATAACAATGCTCCATGACCCCTGCCATCACGATGTTCCATGGCCTTGTCATCACAAGGCTCCATGACCCTTCTCATCACAATGCTCCAAGACACCTGTAATCACAATGCTCCATGTCCCTTTTTATCTCAATGATCCATGAACCCTGTCATCACAATGCACCATGCCCATCATCATAATGCTTCAGGCTATTGTCATCACAATAAAATCAAAATGCTCCATGACCTCTGTCATAACACTGCTCCAAACCCTTGTGATCACAATATTCCATAACACTTGTCATCACAATGCCCCATGACGCTCGTCATCACAATGCCCCATGACGCTCGTCATCACAATTATCTATGGTCTTCTCTTCACAATGCTCCATGAGCTTTGTCATCACAATGCTCAATACACTTGTCATCAAAATGCTCCCTGACACTTGTTCTCTGTATGCTCCTTGAACCCTGTCATGACAAGGCTCCATGCCTTTTTCATCACAATGATCCATGCCTTTTTCATCACAATGCACCAAGACGCCTGTAATTACAATGCTCCATGCCCTTGTCATCACAAAGCTCAATGACGCATGTCATCAGACTGCTCCTTGGCCTTCTCATCACAATGCTCCATGCCCTTGTCATCACAATTTTCCAAGACACTCTAATCACAATGCTCCATGCCCCTTTTCATCAGTATGCTCCATGAGACTTGTCTCACAAGGCTCCATGGATTTCTCATCATAATGCTCCAGCACCTTGTCATCACAATGCTTCACGACCTTGTCATGAAAATTTTCAATGGCCCTTGTCATCATAATGCTCCAAGCCCTAGTCATCACAATGCTCCATTATATTTGTCATCACAATCCTCCATTACATTTGGCATCACAATGCTCCATGCCATTGTCATCGCAATGGACCATGACATATGTCATCGCAATGCTCCCTGACACCTGTCTTCACAATACTCCATGACCTTCTCATCACAATGCCCCATGCCCTTGTCATCACAATGCCCCATACCCACTGTCATCACAATAATCTATTAAACTTGTCAGACCAATGCTCCATGCCCCTGTCATCACAATGCTCCATGCCCTTGTCATCACAATGCTCCATGACCCTTGTCATCACAATGCTCTGTGACTCCAGTCATCACAATGCTTCATAACATTTGTCATCACAGTGGTCCATGCCCACATCATCACAAGGCTCTGTGACCTTTGTAACCACAATACTCCATGAACTTTTCATCACAATGCTACGTGACCCTTGTCATCACAATGCTCCATGCCCTTGTCATCACAAAGCTCCATGATGCATGTCATCAGAATGCTCCATGGCCTTCTCATCACAATGCTCCATGCCCTTGTCATCACAATGCTCCAAGACCCCTGTAATCACAATGGTCCATGCCCCTTTTCATCAGAATGCTCCATGAGACTTGTCATCACAAGGCTCCATAGTCTTCTCATCACAATGCTCCAGGACATTGTCATCAAAATGCCCCATTCCCTTATCATCACAATGCTCCATGACCCCTGTCATCACAATACTCCATGAACATTTTCAGCCCAATGCTCCATGACCTTCTCATCACAATGCTCCATGACCAATATCATCACAATTCTCCATGACCACAGTCATCACAACGCTCAATATCACCTGACAACACAATGATCCGGGACTCTTGTCATCACAATGCTCCATTCCCTAGTCATCACAATGCTCCATGACGCCTGTCATCACAATACTCCATGAACATTTTCAGCCCAATGCTCCATGACACTTGTCATCACAATGATGCATGCCCTTGTCATCCCAATGCTCCATGACCCCTGTAATCACAATGCTCCGTGACGCTTGTCATCACAGTGCTCCATGACACCTGTCATCACAATGCTCCATGCCTTTGTCAGCAAAATGCTACATGACCTTGTCATTACAATGTTCTATGCACTTGTCATCACAATACTCCATTACCATTGCCATCACAATCCTCCATGAACCTTGGGATCACATTGCTCCATGCCCTTGTCATCACAATGCTCCATGCTCCTTGAAATCAAAATGATCCATGACCTCTGTCATCACAATGCTCCAAACCCTTGTGATCACAATGTTCCATAACACTTGTCATCACAATGCTCCATGATGCCTGTCATCACAATACTCCATGCCCTTTTCATCACAATGCTCCATGACCTTTGTCATCACAATTCTCGATACACTTGTCATCACAATGCTCCCTGACACTTGTCGTCAGAATGCTCCTTGAACCCTGTCACAAAAAGGCTCCATGCCTTTTTCATCAAAATGCACCATGCCATTTTCAACACAATGCTCCATGCCATTGTCATCAAAATACTCCACAAGCTTGTCATCAGAATGCTCCATGTCCCTTGTCATCACAATTTTCCATGCACTTGTCAGCACAATGCTCCCTGACCCTTGTCATCACAATGCTCCAAGCCATTGTCATCACAATGCTCCATTACCTTTGTCATCAGAATCCTCCATGACACTTGGCATCACAATGCTCCATGGCATTGTCATCACAATGGGCCATTACATATGTCATCACAATGCTCCCTGACACCTGTCTTCACAATAATGAATGACCTGGTCATCACAATGCTCCATGCCCTTGTCATCACAATGCGCCATTCCAACTGTCATCACAATAAGCCATGAAACTTATTAGACCAATGCTCCATGCCCTTGTCATCACAATGCCCCATGACCTTGTTATCACAATGTTCCATGACCCCTGTCATCACAATGCTCCGTGACTCCAGTCATCACAAGGCTTCATGACCTTTGTCATCACAGTGGTCCATGCCCTTGTCATCAACAGTCTCTGTGACCTTTTTAACCACAATGCTTCATGAACTTTTCATCACAATGCTCAATGACCCTTGTCATCACAATGCTCCATGCGCTTGTCAGCACAATGCTCCATGACCCATGTCATCACAATGCACCATGCGCTTGTCGTCACAGTGCTCCACAATCTTGTCATCACAATGCTCCATAAACCTTGTCATCACAATGCTCCATGCACTTCAAATCAAAATGCTCTCTCACCACTGATATCACAATGTTACATCACTATTCATCACAATACTCCCTCAACCCTGTCATCACAATGTTCCATGACTCCTGTCATCACAATGCTACATGCACTTATCATCACAATGTTTGATGATCCCTGACATCACAATGTTCCATAACCCCTGTCATCAAACTGCTCCATGACCCTTTTCATCAAAATGCTCCATGACCCCTAACATCACAATGTTACATAACGCCTCTCATCAAAATGTTCCATGACCCTTTTCATCAAATTGGTCCATGACAATGTCATCACAATGCTCGCTACCCTTCTCATCACAATGCACCACGCCCTTGTCATCAAAATGCTCCATGACCTTTGTCATCACAAAGCTCCATGACCCTTGGCATCACAATGCTCCATGCCATTGTCATCACAATACTCCATGAAACCTCTCATCACATTGTTCCATGCAATTGTCATCAAAAAGCTCCATGGTGCTTGTCATCACACTGCTCGATGCCCTTCTCATCACAATGCTCCATGCCCTTGTCATTACAATCCTCCATGACCCATGTATCACTGTGTTCCGTGCCCTTGTCATCACAATGCTCCATGCCCACTCTCATCACAATAATCCATGAAACTTTTCAGACAAATGTTCCATGCCCTTGTCATCACAATGCTCCATTACCCCTGTCATAACAATGCTCCATGACCCCTGCCATCACAACGTTCCACGGCCTTGTCATCACAAGGCTCCATGACCCTTGTCATCACAATGCTCCAAGACCCATGTAATCACAGTGCTACATGCCCTTGTCATCACAAAGCTCCATGATGCATGTCATCAGAATGCTCCATGCCCTTGCCATCACAATGCTCCATTACCCCTGTGATAACAATGCTTCATGACCACTGCCATCACGATGTTCCATGGCCTTGTCATCACAAGGCTCCATGACCCTTCTCATCACAATGCTCCAAGACACCTGTAATCACAATGCTCCATGTCCCTTTTTATCTCAATGATCCATGAACCCTGTCATCACAATGCACCATGCCCATCATCATAATGCTTCAGGCTATTGTCATCACAATGAAATCAAAATGCTCCATGACCTCTGTCATAACACTGCTCCAAACCCTTGTGATCACAATATTCCATAACACTTGTCTTCACAATGCCCCATGACGCTCATCATCACAATTATCTATGGTCTGCTCTTCACAATGCTCCATGACTTTTGTCATCACAATGCTCAATACACCTGTCATCAAAATGCTCCCTGACACTTGTTCTCTGTATGCTCCTTGAACCCTGTCATGACAAGGCTCCATGCCTTTTTCACCACAATGATCCATGCCTTTTTCATTACAATGCTCCAAGACGCCTGTAATTACAATGCTCCATGCCCTTGTCATCACAAAGCTCAATGACGCATGTCATCAGACTGCTCCTTGGCCTTCTCATCACAATGCTCCATGCCCTTGTCATCACAATTTTCCAAGACACTCTGAGACTTGTCTCACAAGGCTCCGTGGTTTTCTCATCACAATGCTCCAGCACCATGTCATCACAATGCTTCACGACCTTGTCATGAAAATTTTCAATGGCCCTTGTCATCATAATGCTCCAAGCCCTAGTCATCACAATGCTCCATTTTATTTATCATCACAATCCTCCATTACATTTGGCATCACAATGCTCCATGCCATTGTCATCGCAAGGGACCATGACATATGGCATCACAATGCTCCCTGACACCTGTCTTCACAATACTCCATGACCTTCTCATCACAATGCCCCATGCCCTTGTCATCACAATGCCCCATGCCCACTGTCATCACAATAATCTATTAAACTTGTCAGACCAATGCTCCATGCCCCTGTCATCACAATGCTCCATGCCCTTGTCATCACAATGCTCCATGACCCCTGTCATCACAATGCTCTGTGACTCCAGTCATCACAATGCTTCATAACATTTGTCATCACAGTGGTCCATGCCCACATCATCACAAGGCTCTGTGACCTTTGTAACCACAATACTCCATGAACTTTTCATCACAATGCTCCGTGACCCTTGTCATCACAATGCTCCATGCCTTTGTCAGAACAATGCTCCATGACCCTTGTCATCACAATGTGCCACGTGATTTTCATCACAACGGTCCACAACCTTGTCATCGTAATGCTCCATAAACCTTGTAATCACAATGCTCCATGCACTTCTCATCAAAATGCTCTCTCAACAGAGATATCACAATGTTCCATCACTAGTCATCACAATACACCCGCACCCCTGTAATCACAATGTTCCATGACCCCTGTCATCACAATGCTACATCCCCCTATCATCACAATGTTCCATGACCCCTGACATCACAATGTTCCATAACCCCTGTCATCAAAATGCTCCATGACCCTTTTCATCCCAAAGCTCCATGACCCCTGACATCACAATGTTCCATAACCCCTGTCATCAAAATGCTCCATGACCCTTTTCATCCCAAAGCTCCATGACCCCTGACATCACAATGTTCTATAACCCCTGTCATCAAAATGTTCCATTACACTTTTCATCAAATTGCTGCATGACCCTGTCATCAAAATGCTCCCTGGCCTTCTCATCACAATGCACCACGCCCTTGACATCAAAATGCTCCATGACTTTTGTCATCACAAAGCTCCATAACCCTTGGAATCACAATGTTCCATGAACCCTCTCATCACATTGTTCCATGCCCTTGTCATCACAAAGCTCCATGACGCTTGTCAAAACAATGTACGATGCCCTTCTCATCACAATGCTCCATGCCCTTGTCATTACAATCCTCCATGACCCATGGATCACAGTGTTCCGTGACCTTGTCATCACAATGCTCCATGCCCACTCTCATCACAATAATCCATGAAACTTTTCAGACCAGTGCTCCATGCCCTTCTCATCACAATGCTCCATTACCCCTGTCATAACAATGCTCCATGACCCCTTCCATCACAATGTTCCACACCATTGTCATCACAATGCTCCAAGACCCTTGTAATCACAATGCTCCATGCCCTTGTCATCACAAAGCTCAATGACGCATGTCATCAGAATGCTCCATGGCCTTCTCATCGCAATGCTCCTTGCCCTTGTCATCACAATGCTCCAAGACCCCTGTAATCACAATGCTCCATGCCTCTTTTCATCTCAATGCTCCATGAACGCTGTCATCACAATGCACCATGCCCATCACCATAATGCTTCAGGCTATTGTCATCACAATGAAATCAAAATGCTCCATGACCTCTGTCATCACAATGCTCCAAACCCTTGTGATCACAATGTTCCATAAAACTTATCATCACAACACCCCATGACGCTCATCATCAAAATTATCCATGGTCTTCTCATCACAATGCTCCATGAACTTTGTCATCACAATGCTCAATACACTTGTCATCACAATGCTCCATGACACTTGTCGTCAGTATGCTCCTAGAACCCTGTCATGACAAGGCTTCATGCCTTTTTCATTACAATGATCCATGCCATTTTCATCACAATACTCCATGCCCTTGTCAGCACAAATATCCATGACGTATGTCATCAGAGTGCTCCATGGCTTTCTCATCACAATACTCCATGCCCTTGTCATCACAATGCTCCAAGACCCCTGTAATCACAATGCTCCATGCCCCTTTTCATCAGAATGTTCCATGAGAATTGTCATCATAAGGCTCCATGGTCTTCCCATCACAATGCTCCAGGACCTTGTCATCACAGTGCTCAATTCCCTTCTCATTACAATGCTCCATGACCCGTGTCATCACAATACTCCATGAACATTTTCAGCCCAATGCTTCATGACCTTCTCATCACAATGCTCCATGACCCATATCATCACAATACTCCATGACCACTGTCATCACAACACTCCATGACCCCTGACAACACAATGATCCGGGACTCTTGTCATCACAATGCTCCATTCCCTAGTCATCACAATGCTCCATGACCCCTGTCATCACAATACTCCATGAACATTTTCAGCCCAATGCTCCATGACACTTGTCATCACAATGATGCATGCCCTTGTCATCCCAATGCTCCATGACCCCTGTAATCACAATGCTCCGTGACGCTTATCATCACAGTGCTCCATGACCCTTATCATCACAATTCTCCATGCCTGTGTCATCAAAATCCTACATGACCTTGTCATCACAATGCTCCATGAGCTTGTCATCACAATACTCCATTACCATTTTCATCACAATCCTCCATGAACCTTGGGATCACATTGCTCCATGCCCTTGTCATCACAATGCTCCATGCTCCTTGAAATCAAAATGGTCCATGACCTCTGTCATCACAATGCTCCAACCCCTTGTGATCACAATGTTCCATAACACTTGTCATCACAACACTCCATGATGACTGTCATGACAATACTCCATGCACTTGTCGTCACAATGCTCCATGACCTTTTCATCACAATTCTCAATACACTTGTCATCACAATGCTCCCTGACACTTGTCGTCAGATTACTCCTTGAACACTGTCATGAAAATGCTCCATGCCTTTTTCATAAGAATGCTCCATGCCCTATTCATCAAAACGTTCCATGTCATTGTCATCACAATACTCCACAAGCTTGTCATCAGAATGCTCCCTGATCATTGTCTTCAGAATGCTCCATGACCCCTGTCATCAAAATGCTCCATACCCCTTGTCATTACAGTGTTCCATGACGCTCGTCATCACAATTATCCATGGTCTTCTCATCACAATGCTCCACGGTCTTGCCATCACAATGCTCCATGCATTGGTCATCACGATGCTCCATGTCCTCAGTCATCACAATGCTCCATGACCCCTGTCATCACAATGCTCCATACCCCTTGTCATTACAGTGCTCCATGACGCTCGTCATCACAATTATCCATGGTCTTCTCATCACAATGCTTCACGGTCTTGCCATCACAATGCTCCATGCCCTGGTCATCACAATGCTCCATGTCCCCTGTCATCACAATTCTCCACGTTCTTGGCATCACTATGCTCCATGATACTTCTCATCACAGTGTTACATGTTTTGTCATCACAATTCTCTATGCACTTGTCATCGTAATGCTCCATGACCCCTGTCATAGCAAGCTCCATGTGATTGTCATCACAATGCTTCATGAACATGTCATCAAAATTCTCAATGGCCCTTGTTATCACAATGCGCCATGACCCTTGTCATCACAATGCTCCAAGCCCTTGTCATCAAAATGCTCCATTACGTTTGTCATCACAATCCTCCATGACACTTGGCATCACAATGCTACATTCCATTGTCATTGCAATAGACCATGACATATGTCATCACAATGCTCCCTGACACCCTTCTTCACAATACTCCATTACCTTCTCATCACAATGTTCCATGCCCTTGTCATCACAATGCGCCATGCCCACTGTCATCACAATAATCCATGAAACTTGTCAGAAAAATGTTCCATGACCCTGTCATCACAATGCTCCATGCCCTTTCATCACAATGCTCTATGACCCCTGTCATCACAATGCTCCGTGACTACAGTCATCACAATGCTTCATGACCTTTGTCATCACAATGGCCCATGCCCTCGTCATCACAAGGCTCTGTGACCTTTGTGACCACAACACTCCATGAACATTTCATCACAATGCTCGGTGACCCTTGTCATCACAATGCTCCATGCCTTTGTCAGCACATTACTCCATGACACATGGCATCAAATGTGCCATGCGCTTGTCATCACAATGCTCCACATCGTTGTCATCACAATGCTCCATAAACCTTGTCATCACAATGCCCCATGCGTTTGTCAGCACAATGTTCCATGACCCATGTCAGCACAATGTGCCCTGTGTTTCTCATCACAATGTTCCACAGCCTTGTCATCACAATGCTCCATGCACCTCTCATCAAAATGCTCTCTCACCACTGATATCACAATGTTCCATCACTAGTCAACACAATACTCCCTCCACACTGTCATCCCAATGTTCCATGACCCTTGTCAAAACAATGCTACATGCTCTTATCATCACAATGCTCCATGACCCCTGACATCACAATGTTCCATAAGCCCTGTCATCACAATGCTCCATGACCCTTTTCATCACAATGCTCCATGACCCCTAACATCACAATGTTCCATAAACACTGTCATCAAAATGTTCCATGACCCTTTTCATCCAATTGCTCCATGACCCTGTCATCACAATGCTCCCTGCCCTTCTCATCACAATGCACCACGCCCTTGTCATCAAAATGCTCCATGGCCTATGTCATCACAAAGCTCCATGACGCTTGGAATCACAATGCTCCATGCCATTGTCATCACAAACCTCCATGAAACCTCTCATCACATTGCTCCATGCCGTTGTCATCACAAAGCTCCATGACGCTTGTCATCACAATGCTCCATGCCCTTGTCATTGCAATCTTCCATGACACATGTATCACTGTGTTCCGTGCCCTTGCCATCACAATGCTCCATGCTCACTCTCATCACAATAATCCATGAAACTTTTCAGACCAATGCTCCATGCCCTTGTCATCATAATGCTCCATTACACCTGTCATAACAATGCTCCATGACCCCTGCCATCACAATGTTCTACAGCCTTGTCATCACAAGACTCCATGGCCCTTGTCATCACAATGCTCCAAGACCCCTGTAATCACAATGCTCCATGCCCATGTCATCACAAAGCTCCCTGACGCATGTCATCAGAATGCTCCATGGCCTTCTCATCACAATACTCCATGCCCTTGTCATCACAATGCTCCTAGACCCTTGTTATTACAATGATCCATGCCTCTTTTCATCTCAATGCTCCATGAACCCTGTCATCACAATGCACCATGCCCAACATCATAATGCTTCATGCTATTGTCATCACAATGAAATCAAATTTCTCCATGACCTCTCTCATCACAATGCTCCAAACCCTTGTGATCACAATGTTCCATAACACTTGTCATCACAACGCCCCATGACGCTGGTCATCACAATTATCCATGGACTTCTCATCACAATGCTCCATGACCTTTGTCATCACAATTCTCAATACACTTGTCATCACAATGCTCCCTGACACTTGTCATCAGTATGCTCATTGAACCCTGTCATGACAAGTCTCCATGCCTTTTTCATCACAATGATCCATGCCCTTTTCATCACAATGCTTCATGCCATTGTCATCACAATACTCCACAAGCTTGTCATCAGAATGCTCCGTGACCCTTGTCATCTCAATGATCCATGACCCCTGTCATCACAATGCTCCATGACACCTGTCATCACAATGCTCCATGCCCCTTGTCATTACAGTGCTCCATGATGTTCGTCATCACAATTATCCATGGTCTTCTCATCACAGTGCTCCACGGTCTTGCCATCACAATGCTCCATGCTCTGGTCATCACAATGCTCCATGTCCCCAGTCATCACAATGCTCCATGACCCCTGTCATCACAATGCTCCATACTGCTTGTCATTACAGTGCTCCATGACACTCGTAATCACAATTGTCCATGATCTTCTCATCACAATGCTCCACGCCCTTGTCATCAAAATGCTCCATGACACTTGTCATCACAATGCTCCATGACCACTGTCATAACAATGCTCCATGACCCCTGTCATCACAAGGCTCCATACCACTTGTCATTACAGTGCTCCATGACGCTCCTCATCACAATTATCCATGGTCTTCTCATCACAATGCTCCACGGTCTTGCCATCACAGTGCTCCATGCCTTGGGCATCACAATGCTCCATGTCCCCGGTCATCACAATGCTCCATGACCACTGTCATCACAGTGCTCTATACCCCTTGTCATTACAGTGCTCCATGACCCTCGTCATCACAATTATCCATGGTCTTCTCATCACAATGCTCCACGATCTTGCCATCGCAATGCTCCATGACCTGGTCATCACAATGCTCCATGTCCTCTGTCATCACAATTCTCCACGATCTTGGCATCACTATGCTCCATGACACATCTCATCACAGTGTTACATGCTTTGTCATCACAATTCTCTATTCACTTGTCATCGCAATGCTCCATGACCCCGTCATAGCAAGCTCCATGTGCTTGTCATCACAATACTCCATGCCCTTGTCGTCCAAATTCTCCATGACCTTTGTCATCACAATGCTCCCTGACACTTGTCGTCAGAATGCTCCCTGAAAATTGTCATGAAAAGGCTCCATGTCTTTTTCATCACAATGCCCCATGCCATTTTCATCAAAATGCTCCATGTCATTGTCATCAAAATACTCCAGAAGCTTGTCATCAGAATGCTCCATGAACCTTGTCATCACAATGCTCCATGACCCTTGTTATCACAATGCTCCATACACCTTGTCATTACAGTGCTCCATGACGCTCATCATCACAATTATCCATGGTCTTCTAATCACAATGCTCCACGGTCTTGCCATCACAATACTCCATGCCCTGGTCATCACAATGCTCCATGTCCCCTGTCATCACAATTCTCCACGTTCTTGGCATCACTGTGCTCCATGATGCTTTTCATCACAGTGTTACATGCTTTGTCATCACAATTCTCTATGCACTTGTCATCGCAATGCTCCATGATCCCTGTCACAGCAAGCTCCATGTGATTGTCATCACAATGCTTCATGAACATGTCATCAAAATTCTCAATGGCCCTTGTTATCACAATGCTCCATGACCCTTGTCATCACAATGCCCCAAGCGCTTGTCATCAAAATGCTCCATTACCTTTGTCATCACAATCCTCCATGACACTTAGCATCACAATGCTCCATTCCATTGTCATCGCAATGGACCATGACATATGTCATCACAATGCTCCCTGACACCCTTCTTCACAATACTCCGTGACCTTCTCATCACAATGCTCCATGCCCTTGTCATCACAATGTGCCATGCCCACTGTCATCACAATAATCCCTTAAACTTGTCAAACCAATGCAACATGCCCCTGTCATCACAATGCTCCATGCCCTTTCATCACAATGCTCTATGACCCCTGTCATCACAATGCTCCGTGACTCCAGTCATCACAATGCTTCATGACCTTTGTCATCACAATGGTCCATGCCTTCCTCATCACAAGGCTCTGTGACCTTTGTCACCACAGCGCTCCATGAACATTTCATCACAATGCTCGGTGACCCTTGTCCTCCCAATGCTCAATGCCTTTGTTAGCACAATACTCCATTACCCATGGCATCACAATGTGCCATGCGCTTGTCATCACAATGCTCCACATCTTTGTCATCACAATGCTCCATAAACCTTGTCATCACACTGCTCCATGCACTTCTCATCAAAATTCTCTCTCACCACTGATATCACAATGTTCCATCACTAGTCAACACAATACTCCCTCACCCCTGTCATCACAATATTCCATGACCCTTGTCACAACAATGCTACATGCCTTTATCATCACAATGCTCCATTCCCCTGAAATCACAATGTTCCATAACCCCTGTCATCACAATGCTCCCTGCCCTTCACAACAGAATGCACCACACCCTTGTCATCAAAATGCTCCATGACCTTTGTCATCACAAAGCTCAATGACCCTTGTCATCACAGTGCTGCATGCCATTGTCATCACAATGCTCCATGAACCCTCTCATCACATTGTTCCATGCCCTTGTCATCACAGGCTCCATGATGCTTTTCATCACAATGCTCGATGCCATTCTTATCACAATGCTCCATGCGCTTGTCATTACAATCCTCCATGACCCATGTATCACAGTGTTCCATGCCCTTGTCATCACAATGCTCCTTGCCCCCTCTCATCACAATAATCCATGAAACTTTTCAGACCAATGCTCCATGCCCTTGTCATCACAATGCTCCATTACCCCTGTCATAACAATGCTCCATGACCCCTGCCATCACAATGTTCCACAGCCTTGTCATCACAAGGCTCCATGACCCTTGTCATCACAATGCTCCAAGACCCCTGTAATCACAATGCTCCATGCCCTTGTCATCACAAAGCTCCATGACGCATGTCAACAGAATGCTCCATGGCCTTCTCATTCACGATGTTCCATGCCTTTGTCATCACAATGCTCCAAGACTCCTGTAATCACAATGTGCCATGCCCCTTTTCATCTCAATGCTCCATAAACCCTGTCATCACAATGCACCATGCCCATCATCATAATGCTTCAGGCTATTGTCATCACAATGAAACCAAAATGCTCCATGACCTCTGTCATCACAATGCTCCAAATCCTTGTGATCAATATGTTCCATAACACTTATCATCACAACACCCCATGACGCTCGTCATCACAATTATCCATGGTCTTCTCATCACAATGCTCCATGACCTTTGTCATCACAATACTCAATACCCTTGTCATCACAATGCTCCCTGACACTTGTTGTCAGTTTGCTCCTTGAACCCTGTCATGACAAGGCTCCATGCCTTTTTCATCACAATGATCCATGCCCTTTTCATCACACTGCTCCAAGACCGCTGTAATCACAATGCTCCATGCCCTTGTCATCACAAAGCTCCATGATGCATGTCATCAGAACGCTCCATGGCCTTCTCATCCCAATGCTCCATGCCCTTGTCATCACAATGCTCCAAGACCCCTGTAATCACAATGCTCCATGGCACTTTTCATCAGAATGCTCCATGAGACTTGTCATCACAAGGCTCCATGGTCTTCTCATCACAGTGCTCCAGTACCTTGTCATCACAATGCTCCATGACCCCTGTCATCACAGTACTCCATGGATATTTTCAGCCCAATGCTCCATGACCTTCTCATCACAATGCGCCATGACCCCTGTCATCACAATGCTCCATGACCACTGTCATCACAACGCTCCATGAACCCTGACAACACAATGATCCGGGACTCTTGTCATTAAAATGCTCCATGACCATTGTCATCACAATGATCCATGCGCTTGTCATCCCAATGCTCCATGACCCGTGTAATCACTATGCTCCGTGATGCTTGTCATCACAGTGCTCCATGAACCTTGTCATCATAATGCTCCTTGCCTTTGTCAACAAAATGGTACATAATCTTGTCATCACAATTCTCCATGCGCTTGTCATCACAATCCTCCATGACCATTGGGATCACATTGCTTCATGCCCTTGCCATCTCTCTCTTGCCTTTCTGGTTTTTACAGATATTCGGATGTCCCTTTTGACCGGTGGTAAGTGACAATTCTTTGTAGTGTGGATTTGTATTGCGCGCTTGCTTGATTGGTCAAAAAGGGTGTATGCGTTTTCTTCTGAATATATTCAGGAGAAAAGGCATACGCCCTTTTTGGCCAAGTGCATCTCTGTCCAAGTTGGGATGCATTTCCTGTGCTTTAAAGGCGATTCCAATTTACCTCTTGAAATATGTTTTGTGCAATTCTGCCTCATTTTCAAGGCCGCTTCATTTCCTTCCCTCAACAGATTTTTGGAAGTGAGTAGTCCCTTATAAGTCTGCAGGTTTGTGAATTGCTGTGCCCCTGAGCTCCAATTTTCAAATCCCATCTTTGTGAGCTGGCGGCAAATCAACAATTTTGCTTCAGGACCTATACTGGTTCCAGGGGTGGCTATATTGTTTCCCTGTGGGTGGCTGAGGCTTTGGTTAATTCTTCTTCCGGCCGGGAAATTAGAGTGACATGTGCCCGTCCAAATGCCTACATCTACTCTCTGATTGGTTCTCCCTCTTCCCTTTCATCCTCTGCACAATTAGCAAACTGTGCGAACCAGGAGGTTATAGGGGCTGACTCTCGTAAGTTGGGACATTGATAGTAAAGCAGTTGGAATGCCAAAGTGGAGCACAAGGAGAGGAAAAATTAGGAGAGTTTTAGAAACCTTTCGCCATCACAGGGTGTCCATTTTCTAGGTTTCCCATACATGTTATAATTGTAGTGATATTCCCTTCTACCTGGAGATTTGGGACACATGGAATGGTGGCATGCATTACTACTTTAAAAGGTCTGCATTTTCTCTCCCAATCTCACCAGTCCTCTCAGTCCCAAGTGTCCAGCCTTATGTCTCATCCAGCTGTCTTTGCAGATAGGGTCATTCCAGGTTTCATCAGAACCCCTGAAGGAATTGTGTAAGAATTTCGCTGTTTTGGGGGGTTTATTTGAAATTCATTTTTATAATGGGGTTGAGCTGATTTTCACTGACGTGTTTATGCCAGTCTAGACACAATTGATTCCCTTACGGAGACATATCAATACATAGGTTTTAAGATTCTTAGTACTCAGATATATTCCTCTGTGGGGCATAGGGGTGTTGAGTCCTGTTCACTGAGGAAGGTGTAGGTCTTGTCTATTCTGTATTTGGTTTATGGAATGGTACCTGTGCTAATATCAAACTCTGGTTTTATGCATCACCCCACCTCTCCTTTCCCCTGAAGCAGGCATAAGTGATTTTTGCTAAATGTGAGACTCTGTTCTCTTTCCTAATTCAGTTCATGTGTTGTGATATTGACATTCCCTCTCTAAGTCATATCTTATGATAAGATTCTTTTTCTGCGTGACTAATTTCCCTTAAAATCATCATACGTAAATCCACTCATTATGCTGCTACTGGCCTTATACACATTGATTTCATGTCTGAGGGATATTCCGTTGTACAAAATTACCACAAGTTCTTTATGCATTTCTCTTTTTCCTGGGATATTTTAGGTGTACCAAAGTTGAGGTTCTTGTATGCAGAGCAGCCCTAAACTTTGGGGTGCCTGTGTCTTATTGACATTTAGTCTTCCCAAGTTATATGTCTATGAGTTGAAGTCCCCTGGCTCCGGGGCTTTGTATTTTAGATGTTTTAAAAGCAGCATACACTTCTTCAGAGTGGCTCTTGGATATTTATACCCCACCCATCAGCGTGACTAGGCTCCCTGTTTTCCATGGCCTCTCCTGCATTTCTGGTTTGTACACATTTTTTGGATGGCCTTTCTGAGCAGTGGAAATTGAGACTTCTTTGTTGTGCGGATTTGCATTTCCCTCTTGCTTGGTTGGGCAAAAACTCTGCATGTGTTTTTTTCCTGAAGATATTCACGAAAAAAACGCATACACCCTTTTGCACAACCGCATCATTTTAGAAATTCTGCTGCTTTTCATATGCTTTAAATGTGAGTACAATCTAGCTTTTGAAATCTGTTTCCTGCAATTCTGCCTCTCATTCAGATCCTCTTCGTTGCCTTACCTGAATATATTTTTGGACGTTGGTTATCATTTATATCTTTGCAGGTCTTTGAATTGTCTGCTCCTGAGCTCCATTTTGCAACTCGCTTTTTTTGTGAGCTGGCCGCCAAACCATTGGATTACTTCTGGCCCTATTCTGGTTCTGGGGAGGCAGGCTGAGCCTTTGGTTAATTCTTCTTCCTAATGGGAAATTAGAGTGACATGTGCCTGTCAAAAGTCCTACAGCTAATCTCTCATTGGTTCCCCCTCTTCCCATTTATCCTCTGCACAAATTGCAAACTGTGTGAAACAGGAGGTTAAAGGTGCTGATTCTCCAAGTGGGGAGATTGTTAGTAATGTGGCTGGAATGGCGAACCCCAGCACCAGGAGATCAAAAATGAGGTGCATTTTAGACACCTTTCCTGAGCACACGGTGTACATTCATCTCGGTTTCCCAGGCATGTTTTCGCTGTCAGAAGATTCCCTTGAACCTGCAGATTTGGGACCCATGGAATGGGTACCAGGCAGTATTACTTTAAAAGGTCTGCATTTCCTCACCCAGCCTCTCTAACATCTCTTAGCGTGCATAGCTTCCAGCCTTATATAATCATCCTGCTGTGGGTCTACATGTGTTCAATCCATGTTACATCGTAGCCCTTCAACAAAAGTTGTAAGAATTTTTGTCTGTCTCACTGTTTTTATAAATAGTTTTAAATTTATTTTTATATTGGTTACAGCTGATTTTCAAAGCTCTGTTTTTTGCTGCTGTACATCCACTTGATTCATGTACTGTGAGACAACAATAAATTCTTTTTCAGATGCTTACCAGTCATATGTATTATTTTCCAGTGACTTGAGTGGGCTGAGTGCAGTTCTTTGAGGTACCGTGTAGGCCTTGTCAGTTATTCAATTTGGTACTTGGAATGGTATCTTTGCTAATTTCAACCTCCTGGATAATACCTCACCATTCCCCACCTTTCCCATTTAGCAGCCTTATGTCTATTTTCTACATATTTGACTATGTTTCTGTTTTGTAATTTATTTCATGTGTAGCCATTTTTGATTCCACCTTTAAGTGACATCTTATGATATGTGTCTTTTTCTTTCTGACATATGTCACTTAGAATGATCATATGTAACTCCTCCAGAGTTGTTACAACTGGCCTTATTTCATTGATTTCTGGATGAGTAATATTCCACTCTACATAAGTACCCCATCTCTTTTATCCATTTTATCCTTCCAGGGACATTTAGGTTATATCCAAGTTGAGGCCCTTTTTAACAGAGAGGTGGTAAACGTTCGGGTGCCTGTTTTCTGTCGATTTTTGTTTTTCCCAAGGTACACGCCCATGAGTGCAAGTGCCCTATGCTCTGTAGCTCATTTTTTAGATGTTTTAGCAAACACAATACACTTCTCCAGAGTGGCCGTTGGCAAATTACATTTCCACTATCAGCCTCACAGGGCTCCCTTTTCTCCTCGCCCTGTCCTGCATTTCTGGTGTTTACACTTTATGTGGATGGCCCTTTTGACTGATGTGAAGTGATACATTTTGTGTTATTGATTTCCAGTGCCCACCTGTTTGGTTGGATAAAAAGTGTGTATGGCCTTTACTTGAATATATTCAGAAAAAATGCATACACCCTTTTTGGCCAACTGCATCATTGGCGATGTTCAGCCCCTTTTCTTGTGCTTTAATGGGGAGTCCTTTCTACCTCTTCAATTCTGTTTCCTGCCACTCTCCCTTGCTTACAAGTCCTTTTCTGTGACTTACCTCAAGACATTTTTCGACGATAGATATTTTCAACTCTGCAGTTTCATGAATTTTAGTGCCCCTGAGTTCCATTTTTCAACTTGTGTTTTTGGAAACTGGACACAAAACAGCGGGATTTCCTCTAGCCCTATTCTCTTTCCATGGGCAATTCTAGCCTTTGATGAATTTGTCTTCTGGATTGGAAATTAGAGTGGCATGTGCCTGTCCGAACACCTAAGACTTGTCTCTAAATTTTTCTCATCCTTCCGCTTCATCCTCTGGACAAATTCCAAACTGTGTGCAACAGGATGTTGACGGTGCTGATATCCCCAAGTGAGGAGATTGTTAGGAAATATGCTGGAGGGTTGAACCCGAGCACCAGGCGATGAGGAGATGAGGTGCCTTTTCCAAACTCTTTCCGATCAAACGGTGTACCATCCTCTAGGTGTGACAGGCATGTTTTAGCTGTAGGAAGGGTCCCGTGCATGTAAGGAGAACACCAGGGATTTTTCCAAATCAGTGCCTCCCCGAACCCCAAACTGGGGAATTTTTAAGCTACGGCTACACGTATGTCCTTTAAGGGCCTTGGGAAATAGGCAGAGCCCAAACTTTAGATGACTGAAATCTTCAGGGTCAGAAGCGCTCACCATCGGCCTTGCTTAGGTTACATTTTATCTGTCATTGATAGATGATGTCAATAAAAAATATCTATTCTTTTTCAGATTATTTCCCCTTATAGGTTATTGCAAAATATTCAGTGTAGTTCCCTGTGCTATACAGTAGTTCCTTGTTGATGATCTTTTTTTTTTTTTTTTTTTTTTTTGTGGTTTGCGGGCCTCTCATTGTTGTGGCCTCTCCCGTTGCGGAGCACAGGCTCCAGATGCGGAGGCTCAGCGGCCCTGGCTCACAGGTCCAGCTGCTCCGCGGCATGTGGGATCTTCCTGGACCGGGGCACGAACCCATGTCCCCAGCATCGGCAGGCGGACTCTCTACCACTGCGCCAACAGGGAAGGCCGATGATCTATTTTATACATAGCAGTGTGTATGTTTTAATCCCAAACTGTTAATTTATCCCTTCTCCTACCTTTCCCCTTTGGTAATAATAAATTATAAGATTTTATACTTCTCAGAAATGGGGGAGCTGAAAGAGAGGTATCATTTTCAATGGAAAAGCATTCAAAACAAGATTGAAGCTTCAGCCAAGAGTATTCGATGTACATCCATGGAAATAAATCACTTCATTTGTCTAATGTTGACCTGACAAATAAGACAGACGTCTTCACTGAACTTGCTTATAGGAAAGTGATGGAAATATCAAATGTAAGTCTTAGAAACATCTTATTTTACCCGAGCATTATACACTGCTCTATGTTAACTACAGTTTGGCTCACACATCTGTTCATTGAAGTTACAATGTTCTCAATTTCTGTTACTGATCCTCCAGAGTGGACCCCAACAGGAGTCCCCGTGCCCAGTGTCATTGGAGCCAACAGATCAAGACTGAGTTTGGTTCAGAAGCAAAGGAAACATTATTTTGAAAACAGAATGGAGAGGTGAGAGCGTGCACTCCCCCATGGGCTGTGGGCTGGGCTGCTGTGTAGGGTCCCCGGCAGCGTCAGTGGGAGGGAGGGGATGGAGCTCTCGGGGACTGCGTTGGCTGCAGCTCAGGCTGTATGCCGCGGAGTCTGCATGGGACCCCGCTAGCTGAGGTGTCGACCCAGCCATTCTGCACTAGGAAATCGGGTCTGAAGTGCCGGGTGTGGGACCTCTGCATGCGGAACCCTAGGAGCACGTGAAATTAGACAAAGCACAAAGGAAAAACAGGTTAGACTTTATTTAATTGCCCAGATTCTCTTTTTATCTCCCAGGAATTTTTAATGAACGTTGCCGGAGACGAACACCTCCTCTGCTTTTTGTTCCGTTCCTTATTCTTGGGGTGTTGAGGGTGCAGACCCCTCTTTTGTAACTGCTTCATGCTGTGGTGGGAGCCCTGATACATGTGGGGAGGGGCAAAACGTCTCCACACCAGCCTCCTGGTGAGGTTGATTGTCCCAAGGCCTCCTGCCTCACTTCTCGTCCGCCTGAGCACCAGCATTGGAAGTGTTACAGATTCTAATGACCTTTAAGGGTCCAGGAAAGAGAAGCGCAGAGATGCTGCGGTGGCAGGTTTCACCCCACCCCACATATGTTCGGCGACCTTAGGCTGACAGTTTTTGCCAGACTAGATGCTCTGACCAGTAGTCTGTGCTTTCTTTAATTAGGTCCCTGAATTAATGTACAAACAGCACCATGTGTCAGAGCCCTGCCCGCGCAACTCCCAGACAGTCCAGGGTCAGTGGTGATCCAGGACCATGACGTCCACTGAGTCAACGGCCTTTAGAAGTAGCCAGCAGTCCAGCCGGTCATATTGGCCACCATCACCGCGGTGTCTGTAGGGTTTTCTATGGTGAAAGCGTGATATACCTTTCCCCCACCAAGCTTTTTAGCTCCCCTCTGGGTGCAGTAAGTCCTGCAAGCAGTAGTCTGCTCTTTCGGGGCACAGTCTTGTCGTTTTCTGAGAGAAACTCCAGGTCAAGTGATGGTCACACGAGTCATCTTGGGGGACCGGTGCCCCCGTTTATCTCTCTGGAGGTTGGAGTTGGAGGGCCTCCTCACTCGAGGTCAGTGTGTCCACAGAGCGACCCCTGCAACTTCAGGGCATGATGGGTGGTTAGGATCACCACGTGGGGTCCTTTTCCCTTAGGATGGAGCTGGCCTTGCGGGCTGCTGATTTCCAGCTTTTTAGATACCCCAGTATCCTGGCCTGATGAGTCGGTGGGCAAAGCCCTTGGTGACCATAGTTTATCATACCTGAAGAGCATTCTTGTGTTGCTCCATTTCAAGTGGTCCCAGTTTTTGCACTAAGGCTCCAAGGGCGATTAACCTTTGACCGGGTATGTAAAGGTCAAAGGGTTTAGCTAAATTAGGGAGTTCCTGGGCAAGGGTCTGTATTGACTGCTCTTTCCATTCTTGAAAGGCTGCTTCTGGATTCTATTCAAAAGGATCATCATCTTTTCGTGTCAGTGTTTCATGTAGAGGCCCAGCTATTAGACTGTAGTTAGGGATCCAGATGCAGAAAACCTTGGCCTCCCCAGGAACCCCTAAGCTGTCTTCTAGTTGTAGAAGAGGTAAGGCTGCAAATGGCTTCTTCCCTATCCTGGGATGCGTTTCTCTGAATATCTGTGAGAATGAAGCCCAGGCATGTCACCTTAGCCTGGGATATTTGAGCGTTTTTCTTGGACACCTTCTATCCTTTCTTGGCTAGGTAGTTCAGAGGCGTCTTTAGTAGGCCTGGCGATCAGAATGTCATCTGCATATTGAAAGAGGTTTCCCTTTTACAGAGGTTGAACTTTAAGGTCTTTAGAGGACATTTCCCCAATGATGGTGTGGGGATTTTTGAACCATTGGGGCAGGACGGCCCAGCATTATTGATTTTGTTGCATGTTGTGTCCTGCCACTCACAAGCCAAAAATTCTTGTGACTCTGAGATGAATGGAATACAGAAGAAGGCATCATTGAAGTCTGATACAGAATGCCATGGCCTGGTGGAAAGTTGAATGACCAGCAGGGAGTAGGAAATAGGAGCTACTGGATGTATATCCTCGGTGGCTTCACTGACCGTCCTGATATCCTTTACCAGGTCTCCAGCAGCCCATGGGGTTCTCGTGGTCAGGCCAATCCCAGGATATGGAGCTCACCTGGGCTGCACCCTACCCCACAGCCCACGGGGCTCTCGTGGTCAAGTCCCTCCCAGTGTATGGAGCTCACCTCTTCAGCTACCCAGCAGCCCATGGGGCTCTCCTACTCAGGTCCTTCCCAGGATATGGAGCTCCCCTGGGCAGGTACCCCAGCAGGGCTGGACACACAGGAACTGTGCACATAGCCCACCTTGCAGAGAACCCCCAGATCACCTGTCGCTCACAGCTGACACAGAATACCTCAGAGCAGGACTTGAACTAACAAACAGCAGCTCTGACAGGTCTGTGACCATGGCTATCACTCTCTGCAGGCTCTTTCTGCCTGGTCTTCCAGACACTTCCACTGCAGCCAGGGCACCAGGCCTCTGTCTCCACCCACCATCATTCCTCTCCCTGACTCCTGGGTTCCTCTCATTAGGATAGGGTCTTCTTGAAGTTGTTTTCCACTCATGGACCAGATAAAATGATAAGAAAACAAGCCGCAGCTGCAGCCCCTTGTCTATCCTGACTCTCAAGAGCCCACACCTGTTCCTAGGGCCTGGCCCATTTAGCAAGTTTCATTTTCTGCAACTGTGAGCCCCTGAGGGGTGAGAATTGGCTGATTTTGGCAGCCTGAAACTGCCTGCCAGCCCTCCACAGGTGTGCCTGGGTGGAGGGCAATATAAACAGCTCTCCAGTGAGCGACAGCCCTTGTAGCTGTGACTGACACCATATTCTCTGGCCCGTAGGCAGTGCCGGGGCTGTGCTGGTGGGAGGGATTGAGGGACCGTGGCTTAGTGGGAGGCCCAGTGTGAGTGGGGCTCTGCTGGACTTTCTGCTGGAGTTGCCAGACTGCCACCTGCTAAAGAAGAGGATGTGTCACCGATACCTGCCGCTGGAATTTCTCCCCAGGCAGAGGTGAGGAAGTAAAAAAGCAGTGGGGGCCGTGGCAGGAGGGGTATCTCAGGCCGGGAAATGGAAAGCTTCCAGAAGAGCATCTGTGGCCAGGACCATCCTGACTGGCCTGCAGGCACCAAGTCGGCCTGTGTGCTGTCGCTGGTGTGGCTCCACAGCCCTTCCTCTAGGCTTGCAAGTTCTTGTACATATTCAGGTGTTTTAACTGGAAAGGGTGGGAAGAGTTCAGCTGCAGCAGGACTGGGGCTCAGCTCACGTTTACTCACAGATGCCTTGGCTCGGTCCCCCAGCTTTGCAATGAGGACCCTCCTTGCTTGGGGGGTGGGCTGCTGGCTGTATGGGAGATGATTCCCCACCTCTGACCAATTTCAGAATTCTTTACCGCTGGAACAAGTGCCCTGATAGGGTTTTCCTCTATCTGGTGGGTTCAGTTTTTTTTTTTTTCTTTTTTGGTTCATGTTAGATTTTATTCCTCTTTTATGTATTTATAGATATAAGCATGGAAATAATTCATTCATATAAATACATCTGTGTGAAGGGAAGAACTTTTTCCTCTATTATTTTTAAATTTTATTTTTTTAAATTTTTAAATTTAATTTTATTTATTTTTTATACAGCAGGTTATTATTAGTTATGTATTTTATGCATATACATGTATACAGGTCAAACCCAATCTCCCAACTCATCCCAACACCACCACCCCATGGCTTCCCACACTTGGTGTCCATACGTGTGTTCTCTACCTCTGTCTCTATTTCTTCCCTGCAAACCAGTTCATCTGTACCATTTTTCTAGGTTCCACATATATGCATTAATATACAATATTTGTTTGTCTCTTTCTGACTTACTTCATTCTGTATGACAGTCTCTAGATCCATCGACGTCTCTACAAATGACCCAGTTTCATTCCTTCTTATGGCTGAGTAATATTCCATTTTATATATGTACCACATCTTTATCCATTCGTCTGTCTGTGGGTATTTAGGTTGTTTCCATTACCTGGCTATCGTAAATAGTGCTGAAATCAGCATTGTGGTGAATGTGCCTTTTTGATTTATGGTTTTGTCTGGGTATATGGCCAGAAGTGGGATTGCTGGATCATATGGTAATTCTATTTTTGTTTTTTTAAGGAAACTCCATACTTTTCTCCATCGTGACTGTATCAATTTACATTTCCACCACTAGTGGAAGAGGGATCCTTTTGTCCACACCCTACCCAGAATTCGTTTTTTGTAGATTTTCTGATGATGCCGATTCTAACAGGTGTGAGGTGATACCTCATTGTAGATTTGATTTTCATTTCTCTAATAATTAGTGATGTTGAGAAGCTTTTCATGTGCGTCTTGGCCATCTCTGTGTCTTCTTTGAAGAAACGTCTCTTTAGATCTTCTGCCCATTTTTGTATTGGGTTGTTTGTTTTTTAAATATTAAGCTGCATGAGCTCTTTATATATATTGGAGATTAAACCTTTGTCCATTGATTCGTTTGCAAATATTTTCGCCCATTCTGAGGGATGCTTTTTGCCATTCCCGTTTTTTTAACAAAAAAAGAAAGAAAGAAAAAGAAGCAGAACACTAATGTGAGTAAAATATGCCTTTTGAAACTGTCGTTTGAAATATGGACGTCCATTGAATTTTTTGGTCCATATATGAACCAAGGATTTGTTTTCAGGGCAGGTGTCATTTACAGGCCTGCAATGATTTTGAATATCAACTGACCATTAGCGCTGGGATTAAGCTGCTGTTGTGTGAAACGGCCACAAGGTGGCAGCAGTTCTCCCTTACCACATCTGGTTACTGGGGCAACCGAGCGTCAATGCAAGTCGTGTTCTAGATTGGAATTTAGAATGGAATGTGCCAGGAGAAAGCCCCTCAAGTTTGTCTCACTACTTCTTGTTCGTGTTTTTAATTTAATTTTTTATTTTTTATTACAGCAAATTTGATTACAATGTTTGGCTCGTTGTAGGTGTGGAAGATGTGGTTCTTTTACACATACACATATGTCTGTTCTTCTTGGGATCCTTTTCCCATGTACCTTATGACAGAATGTTGAGTAGTCTTCTCTTGGTATTCTGTAGGTCTTTGGTGATTATATATGTCACCTGTGTTTGTATATGTCTGTTAACCCCAATATCATAATGAAACCAATCCTCACACCTTTCCATTGGTGAACCATAAGTTTGTTGAATGAATCTGTGATTGCCTTTCTGCGTGGAAATATCTGCCCTGGTATCCATTTTTCGGTCACACCTATAAGAGATATGATATGATATGTGTCTTTCACTTTCTGACTTACTACAAGTCACGTGATTACCTCTAGACACACCGACGGTGCTGCAAATGGCATTGTGTCCTTTTATTCCTTGGCTTCTATTCTGCCTTAGCGAGGTCCATTTTCAACAATGTGATTCCCTGAGGGCTGAGGTTTAGCTGACCTGGATAGCCTGACCCTGCCGGCTGGCCTCCCCTGGTGTGCCTGGGTTGAGGTCAATATAAACAGCGCTGCAGGCAGCAATAGCCCCTGAAGCTGTGCCTTACTCCATATTCTCTGCCCCGTCAGCAGTCTCGGGGCTGTGCTGGTGGGAGGGAGTGAGGGGCCACGTCTTTGTGGGTGGCCCAGTGTCAGTGGGTCTCTGCTGGACTTTCTGCAGGAGTTGCCAGGCTGCCACCTGTAAAGAAGAGGATGTGTCACCCATACCTTCCGCTGGAATTTCTCTCCGGACAGAGGTGAGGAAGGAAAAACGCAGTGGGGGCCGGGACAGGAGGGGTATCTCAGGCAGGGCTATGGAAAGCTTCCAGAATAGCGCCCAGGGCCAGGACCATCCTGGCTGGCCTGCAGGCACCAAGTTGGCCTGCGTGCTGTCGCTGGTGTGGCTCCACGCCCCTTCCTCTAGGCTTTCAAGCCCTTGTACATATTCAGGTGTTTTACCTGGGAAGGGTGGGAAAAGTTCAACAGCAGCTGGCCTGGGGCTCAGCTCACGGTTACTCACAGATGCCTCGGCATGGCACCCCGCTTTGCAATGAGGACGCTCCTTGCATAGGAGTGGGCTGCTGGCTCTATCGGTGATGATTTCCCACCTCTGACCAATTTCAGAATTGTTTACCACTGGAGCAAGTGCCCTGATAGGGTTTTCCTCTGTCTAACTCGTGGGTTCAGGTTTTCTTTTTTCTTTTTTGGTTCAAGTTAGATTTTATTCCTCTTTTATGTATTTATAGATATAAGCATGGAAATAATTCATTCATATAAATACATCTGTGTGAAGGGAAGAACTTTTTTCTGTTTTATTTTTAAATTTTATTTTTTAAAATTTTGAAATTTAATTTTATTTATTTTTTTATACAGCAGGTTATTATTAGTTATGTATTTTATGCATATACATGTATACAGGTCAATCCCAATCTCCCAACTCATCCCAACACCACCTGCCCATGGCTTCCCACACTTGGTGTCCATACGTGTGTTCTCTACCTCTGTGTCTCTATTTCTTCCCTGCAAACCAGTTCATCTGTTCCATTTTTCTAGGTTCAACGTATATGCATTAATATACAATATTTGTTTGTCTCTTTCTGACTTACTTCATTCTGTATGACAGTCTCTAGATCCATCGACGTCTCTACAAATGACCCACTTTCATTCCTTCTTATGGCTGAGTAATATTCAATTTTATATATGTACCACATCTTTATCCATTCGTCTGTCTGTGGGTATTTAGGTTGTTTCCATTACCTTGCTATCGTAAATAGTGCTGAAATGAGCATTGTGGTGAATGTGCCTTTTTGATTTATGGTTTCTCTGGGTATATGCCCAGAAGTGGGATTGCTGGATCATATGGTAATTCTATTTCTAGTTTTTTTAAGGAAACTCCATACTGTTCTCCATCGTGACTGTATCAATTTACATTTCCACCACTAGTGGAAGAGGGATCCTTTTGTCCACACCCTCCCCAGAATTCGTTGTTTGTAGATTTTCTGATGATGCTGATTCTAACAGGTGTGAGGTGATACCACATTGTAGTTTTGATTTGCATTTCTCTAATAATTAGTGATGTTGAGAAGCTTTTCATGTGCGTCTTGGCCATCTCTGTGTCTTCTTTGAAGAAACGTCTCTTTAGATCTTCTGCCCATTTTTGTATTGGGTTGTTTGTTGTTTTAATATTAAGCTTCATGAGCTCTTTATATATATTGGAGATTAAACCTTTGTCCATTGATTCGTTTGCAAATATTTTCGCCCA
The DNA here is from genome assembly GCF_949752795.1 of Hyperoodon ampullatus. Taxonomy (NCBI): domain Eukaryota; kingdom Metazoa; phylum Chordata; class Mammalia; order Artiodactyla; family Ziphiidae; genus Hyperoodon; species Hyperoodon ampullatus. The sequence goes on along the minus strand of NW_027640382.1, from coordinate 983,400 downwards.
TTCTGAGGGATGCTTTTTGCCATTCCCATTTTTTTAACAAAAAAAGAAAGAAAGAAAAAGAAGCAGAACACTAATGTGTGTAAAATATGCCTTTTGAAACTGTCGTTTTGAAATATGGACGTCTTTTGAATTTTTTGGTCGATATATGAACCCAGGATTTGTTTTCAGGGCAGCTGTCATTTACAGGCCTGCAATGATTTTGAATATCAACTGACCATTAGCACTGGGATTAAAGCTGCTGTTGTCTGAAACGGCCACAAGGTGGCAGCAGTTCTCCCTTACCAAATCTTGTTACTGGGGCAACAGAGCCTCAATGGAAGTCGTGTTCTAGATTGGAATTCAGAATGGAATGTGCCAGGAGAAAGCCCCTCAAGTTTGTTTCACTACTTCTTGTTCGTGTTTTTAATTTAATTTTTTATTTTTTATTACAGCAAATTTGATTACAATGTTTGGCTTGTTGTAGGTGTGGAAGATGTGGTTCTTTTACACATATACATATGTCTGTTCTTCCTGGGATCCTTTTCCCATGTACCTTATGACAGAATGTTGAGTAGTCTTCTCTTGGTATTCTGTAGGTCTTTGGTGATTATATATGTCACCTGTGTTTGTATATGTCTGTTAACCCCAATATCATAATGAAACCAATCCTCACACCTTTCCATTTTTGAACCATAAGTTTGTTGAATGAATCTGTGATTGCCCTTCTCCGTGGAAATATCTGCCCTGGTATCCATTTTTCGGTCACACCGATAAGAGATATGATATGATATGTGTCTTTCACTTTCTGACTTACTACAAGTCACGTGATTACCTCTAGACACACCTACGGTGCTGCAAATGGCATTGTGTCCTTTTATTCCTTGGCTTCTATTCTGCCTTAGCGAGGTCCATTTTCAACAATGTGGTTCCCTGAGGGCTGAGGATTAGCTGACCTGGGTAGCCTGACCCTGCCGGCCGGCCCTCCCCAGGTGTGCCTGTGTTGAGGTCAATATAAACAGCGCTGCAGGCAGCAATAGCCCCTGAAGCTGTGCCTGACTCCATATTCTCTGCCCCGTCTGCAGTCTCGGGGCTGTGCTGGTGGGAGGCAGTGAGGGGCCACGGCTTTGTGGGTGGCCCTGTGTGAGTGGGTCTCTGCTGGACTTTCTGCAGGAGTTGCCAGGCTGCCACCTGTAAAGAAGAGGATGTGGCACCGATACTTTCCGCTGGAATTTCTCTCCGGACAGAGGTGAAAGGAAAAAATCAGTGGGGGCCGGGACAGGAGGGGTATCTCAGGCAGGGCAATGGAAAGCTTCCAGAAGAGCGCCCAGGGCCAGGACCATCCTGGCTGGCCTGCAGGCATCAAGTTGGACTGCGTGCTGTCGCTGGTGTGGCTCCATGGCCCTTCCTCTAGGCTTTCAAGCCCTTGTACATATTCAGGTGTTTTACCTCGGAAGGGTGGGAAAAGTTCAAAGGCATCTGGCCTGTGGCTCAGGTCACGGTTACTCACATATGCCTCGGAATGGCCCCCACCATTGCAATGAGGACGCTCTTTGCATAGGAGTGGGCTGCTGGCTGTATGGGAGATGATTCCCCACCTCTGACCAATTTCAGAATTGTTTACCGCTGGAGCAAGTGCCCTGATAGGGTTTTCCTCTGTATAACTGGTGGGTTCAGGTTTTTTTTTTTTTTTTCTTTTTTGGTTCAAGTTAGATTTTATTCCTCTTTTATGTATTTATAGATATAAGCATGGAAATAATTCATTCATATAAATACATCTGTGTGAAGGGAAGAACTTTTTTCTGTTTTATTTTTAAATTTTATTTTTTTAAATTTTGAAATTTAATTTTATTTATTTTTTTATACAGCAGGTTATTATTAGTTATGTATTTTATGCATATACATGTATACAGGTCAATCCCAATCTCCCAACTCATCCTACCACCACCAACCCATGGCTTCCTACACTAGGTGTCCATACGTGTGTTCTCTACCTCTGTGTCTCTATTTCTTCCCTGCAAACCAGTTCATCTGTACCATTTTTCTAGGTTCCACATACATGCATTAATATACAATATTTGTTTGTCTCTTTCTGACTTACTTCATTCTGTATGACAGTCTCTAGATCCATCGACGTCTCTACAAATGACCCACTTTCATTCCTTCTTATGGCTGAGTAATATTCCATTTCATATATGTACCACATCTTTATCCATTCATCTGTCTGTGAGTATTTAGGTTGCTTCCATTACCTGGCTATCGTAAATAGTGCTGAAATGAGCATTGTCGTGAATGTGCCTTTTTGATTTATGGTTTTCTCTGGGTATATGCCCAGAGGTGGGATTGCTGGATCATATGGTAATTCTATTTCTAGTTTTTTTAAGGAAACTCCATACTGTTCTCCATCGTGACTGTATCAATTTACATTTCCACCACTAGTGGAAGAGGGATCCTTTTGTCCACACCCTCCCCAGAATCGTTGTTTGTAGATTTTCTGATGATGCCGATTCTAACAGGCGTGAGGTGATACCTCATTGTAGTTTTCATTTGCATTTCTCTAATAATTAGTGATGTTGAGCAGCTTTTCATGTGCGTCTTGGCCGTCTCTGTGTCTTCTTTGAAGTAACGTCTCTTTAGATCTTCTGCCCATTTTTGTATTGCGTTGTTTGTTTTTTTAATATTAAGCTGCATGAGCTCTTTATATATATTGGAGATTAATCCTTTGTCCATTGATTCGTTTGCAAATATTTTCGCCCATTCTGAGGGATGCTTTTTGCCATTCCCGTTTTTTTAACAAAAAAAGAAAGAAAGAAAAAGAAGCAGAACACTAATGTGTGTAAAATATGCCTTTTGAAACTGTCGTTTTGAAATATGGACGTCCTTTGAATTTTTTGGTCGATATATGAACCTAGGATTTGTTTTCAGGGCAGGTGTCATTTACAGGCCTGCAATGATTTTGAATATCAACTGACCATTAGCGCTGGGATTAAAGCTGCTGTTGTGTGAAACGGCCACAAGGTGGCAGCAATTCTCCCTTACCAAATCTGGTTACTGGGGCAACAGAGCCTCAATGGAAGTCGTGTTCTAGATTGGAATTTAGAATGGAATGTGCCAGGAGAAAGCCCCTCAAGTTTGTCTCACTACTTCTTGTTCGTGTTTTTAATTTAATTTTTTATTTTTTATTACAGCAAATTTGATTACAATGTTTGGCTTGTTGTAGGTGTGGAAGATGTGGTTCTTTTACACATATACATATGTCTGTTCTTCCTGGGATCCTTTTCCCATGTACCTTATGACAGAATGTTGAGTAGTCTTCTCTTGGTATTCTGTAGGTCTTCGGTGATTATATATGTCACCTGTGTTTGTATATGTCTGTTAACCCCAATATCATAATGAAACCAATCCTCACACCTTTCCATTGGTGAACCATAAGTTTGTTGAATGAATCTGTGATTGCCCTTCTCCGTGGAAATATCTGCCCTGGTATCCATTTTTCGGTCACACCGATAAGAGATATGATATGATATGTGTCTTTCACTTTCTGACTTACTACAAGTCACGTGATTACCTCTAGACACACCTACGGTGCTGCAAATGGCATTGTGTCCTTTTATTCCTTGGCTTCTCTTCTGCCTTAGCGAGGTCCATTTTCAACAATGTGATTCCCTGAGGGCTGAGGATTAGCTGACCTGGGTAGCCTGACCCTGCCGGCTGGCCCTCCCCTGGTGTGCCTGGGTTGAGGTCAATATAAACAGCGCTGCAGGCAGCAATAGCCCCTGAAGCTCTGCCTGACGCCATATTCTCTGCCCAGTCAGCAGTCTCGGGGCTGTGCTGGAGGGAGAGAGTGAGGGGTCACGGCTTTGTGGGTGGCCTGTTGTGAGTGGGTCTCTGTTGGACTTTCTGCAGGAGTTGCCAGGCTTCCACCTGTAAAGAAGAGGATGTGTCACCCATACCTTCCGCTGGAATTTCTCTCCGGACAGAGGTGAGGAAGGAAAAAAGCAGTGGGGGCCGGGACAGGAGGGGTATCTCAGGCAGGGCAATGGAAAGCTTTCAGTAGAGCGCCCAAGGCCAGGACCATCATGGCTGGCCTGCAGGCACCAAGTTGGCATGCGTGCTGTCGCTTTTGTGGCTCCACGGCCCTTCCTCTAGGCTTTCAAGCCCTTGTACATATTCAGGTGTTTTACCTGGGAAGGGTGGGAAAAGTTCAACAGCAGCTGGCCTGGGGCTCAGCTCACGGTTACTCACAGATGCCTCGGCATGGCCCGCAGCTTTGCAATGAGAACGCTCCTTGCGTAGGAGTGGGCTGCTGGCTCTATGGGAGATGATTCCCCACCACTGACCAATTTCAGAATTGTTTACCGCTGGAGCAAGTGCCCTGATAGTGTTTTCCTGTGTATAACTGGTGGGTTCAGGTTTTTTTTTTCTTTTTTGGTTCAAGTTAGATTTTATTCCTCTTTTATGTATTTATAGATATAAGCATGGAAATAATTCATTCATATAAATACATCTGTGTGAAGGGAAGAACTTTTTTCTGTTTTATTTTTAAATTTTCTTTTTTTAAATTTTGAAATTTAATTTTATTTATTTTTTTATACAGCAGGTTATTATTGGTTATGTATTTTATGCATATACATGTATACAGGTCAATCCCAATCTCCCAACTCATCCCACCACCACCACCCCATGGCTTCCCACACTTGGTGTCCATACATGTGTTCTCTACCTCTGTGTCTCTATTTCTTCCCTGCAAACCAGTTCATCTGTACCATTTTTCTAGGTTCCACATATATGCATTAATATACAATATTTGTTTTTCTCTTTCTGACTTACTTCATTCTGTATGACAGTCTCTAGATCCATCGACGTCTCTACAAATGACCCACATTCATTCCTTCTTATGGCTGAGTAATATTCCATTTTATATATGTACCACATCTTTATCCATTCGTCTGTCTGTGGCTATTTAGGTTGCTTCCATTAACTGGCTATTGTAAATAATGATGAAATGAGCATTGTGGTGAATGTGCCTTTTTGATTTATGGTTTTCTCTGGGTATATGCCCAGAAGTGGGATTGCTGGATCATATGGTAATTCTATTTCTAGTTTTTTTAAGGACACTCCATACTGTTCTCCATCGTGACTGTATCAATTTACATTTCCACCACTAGTGGAAGAGGGATCCTTTTGTCCACACCCTCCCCAGAATTCGTTGTTTGTAGATTTTCTGATGATGCCGATTCTAACAGGTGTGAGGGGATACCTCATTGTAGTTTTGATTTGCATTTCTCTAATAATTAGTGATGTTGAGCAGCTTTTCATGTGCGTCTTGGCCATCTCTGTGTCTTCTTTGAAGAAACGTCTCTTTAGATCTTCTGCCCATTTTTGTATTGGGTTGTTTGTTTTTTTAATATTACGCTGCATGAGCTCTTTGTATATATTGGAGATTAAACCTTTGTCCATTGATTCGTTTGAAAATATTTTCGCCCATTCTGAGGGATGCTTTTTGCCATTCCCGTTTTTTTAACAAAAAAAGAAAGAAAGAAAAAGAAGCAGAACACTAATGTGTGTAAAATATGCCTTTTTAAACTCTCGTTTTGAAATATGGACGTCCTTTGAAATTTTTGGTCGATATATGAATCCAGGATTTGTTTTCAGGGCAGGTGTCATTTACAGGCCTGCAATGATTTTGAATATCAACTGACCATTAGCGCTGGGATTAAAGCTGCTGTTGTGTGAAACGGCCACAAGGTGGCAGCAGTTCTCCCTTACCAAATCTGGTTACTGGGGCAACAGAGCCTCAATGGATGTTGTGTTCTAGATTGGAATTTAGAATGGAATGTGCCAGGAGAAAGCCCCTCAAGTTTGTCTCACTACTTCTTGTTCGTGTTTTTAATTTATTTTTTTTATTTTTTATTACAACAAATTTGATTACAATGTTTGGCTTGTTGTAGGTGTGGAAGATGTGGTTCTTTTACACATATACATATGTCTGTTCTTCCTGGGATCCTTTTCCCATGTACCTTATGACAGAATGTTGAGTAGTCTTCTCTTGGTATTCTGTAGGTCTTTGGTGATTATATATGTCACCTGTGTTTGTATATGTCTGTTAACCCCAATATCATAATGAAACCAATCTTCACACCTTTCCATTGCTGAACCATAAGTTTGTTTAATGAATCTGTGATTGCCCTTCTCCGTGGAAATATCTGCCCTGGTATCCATTTTTTGGTCACACCTATAAGAGATATGATATTATATGTGTCTTTCATTTTCTGACTTACTACAAGTCACGTGATTACCTATAGACACACCTACGGTGCTGCAAATGGCATTGTGTCCTTTTATTCCTTGGCTTCTATTCTGCCTTAGCGAGGTCCATTTTCAACAATGTGATTCCCTGAGGGCTGAGGATTAGCTGACCTGGGTAGCCTGACCCTGCCGGCCGGCCCTCCCCAGGTGTGCCTTGGTTGAGGTCAATATAAACAGCGCTGCAGGCAGCAATAGCCCCTGAAGCTGTGCCTGACTCCATGTTCTCTGACTCGTCAGCAGTCTCGGGGCTGTGCTGGTGGGAGGGAGTGTGGGGCCACGGCTTTGTAGGTGGCCCGGTGTGAGTGGGTCTCTGCTGGACTTTCTGCAGGAGTTGCCAGGATGCCACGTGTAAACAAGAAGATGTATCACCCACACCTTCCGTTGGAATTTCTCTCCGGACAGAGGTGAGGAAGGAAAAAAGCAGTGGGGTCAGGGACAGGAGGGGTATCTCAGGCAGGGCAATGGAAAGCTTCCAGAAGAGCGCCCAGGGACAGGACAATCCTCGCTGGCCTGCAGGCAACAAGTTGGCCTGCGTGCTGTCGCTGGTGTGGCTCCTCGGCCCTTCCTCTAAGCTTTCAAGCCCTTGTACATATTCAGGTGTTTTACCTGGGAAGGGTGGGAAAAGTTCAGCAGCAGCTGGCCTGGGGCTCAGCTCACAGTTACTCACAGATGCCTCAAGCCCCTTTCACTGAGGAAGGTGTAGGTCTTGTCTATTCCATAGTTGGTTTTTGGAACGGTACCTGTGCTTATATCAAACTCTGGTTTTATGCATCACCCCACCTCTCCTTCCCCCTTAAGCATGCATAAGAGTGTTTTCTAAATGTGAGACACTGTTCTCTTTCCTAACTCAGTTCAAGTGTAGCCATGTTTACAGGCTCTTCATAAGTGATATCTCATGATAAGTTTCTTTTTCTGTGTGACTTATTTCACTTAGAATCATCGTACCTGAATCCACCCATTTTGCTGCTACTGGTCTTATGATATTGATTTCATGGCTGAGGGATATTCCATCGTACGTAGGTACCACAATTTTTTGAACCATTTTTATATTTCCTGGGATATTTAAGGTGTACCCAAGTTGAGGTCCTTGTAAGCAGTTCAGCCTTAAATTTTGGGATGGCTCCGTCTTATCGATTTTCAGTTTTCCCAAGGTATATTCCCTAGACTGGAAGTGCCCTTGGCTCTGTAGCTCTGTTGTTTACTTGTTTTAGGGAACACAATGCACTCCTCCAGAGAGGCAGTTGGCAATTTACATCCCGCCCATCAGCATAACAAGGCTCCCTGTTCTCCAGGGCCTGTCTTTCCTTTCTGGTTTTTACACATTTTGTGGATGTCCCTTTTGACCGGTGGGAAGTGATACTTCTTTGTAGTGCAGATTTGCATTGCCCGCTTGCTTGCTTGGCCAAAAAGGGCGTATGCATTTTCTCCTGAATATATTCAGGAGAAAACGCATACGCCCTTTTTGGCCAAGTGCATCATTGTCGAAGTTGTGCCCCTCTTCCTGTGCTTTAAATGCGTTTCCAACGTACCTCTTGAAATCTGTTTCCTGCGATTCTGCCTCGCTTTCAAGTCCGCCTCGTTGCCTTCCCTCAACAGATTTTTGGACGATAGTTGTCCTTTATAACTCGGCCAGTTTTTGAATTGCTGTACCCCTGAGCTAAATTTTTCAACTCGTTTTTGGTGAGGTCACCGCAAGTCCAAAATTTTTGTTCAGGACCTATGCTGGTTCCCGGTGGGTGGCTGAGACTTTGTTTAATTCTTCTTCCTGCCGGGAAATTACAGTGATATGTGCCCGTCCAAATGCCTAACAGCTACTCTCTCATTGGTTCTCCCTCTTCCCTTTCATCCTCTGCCAAATTGGCAACCTGTGCGAGCCAAGAGGTTAAAGGGGCTGTCTCTCCAAGTTGGGAGGTTGATAGTAAAGCAGATGTAAAGTCAAACCGGAGCACCAGCAGAGGGACTATTCGTTGAGTTTTAGAAACCTTTCGTATTCACAGTATGTCCGTTCTCTAGGTTTCCCGTACATGTTATAGCTGTAGTAATATTCCCTTCAACCTGGAGAGTTGGGACCCATGGAATGGGTGCCATGCATTATTGCTTTAAAGGGTCTGCATTTGCTCACCCAATCTCACCAATCCTCTCAGTCCCAAGTGTCCAGCCTTATGCCACATCCAGCTGTCATTGTAGATAGGGTCATTCCAGGTTTCATCAGAGACCCTGAAGGAATTGTAAAGAATTTCCCAGTTTTTTTGTTTTGTTTTTGAAATTCCTTTTTATAGTGGGTTTGAGATGACTCTCGCTGCCATGTTTATGCCAGTCTAGACACACTTGATTCCCTTATGGAGACATATCAATACATAGGTTGTAAGATTCTTACTAGTCAGATATATTCCTCTGCGGGAAATATGGGGTTTTGAGTCCCTTTCACTGAGGGAGGTGTAGGTCTTGTCTATTCCATAGTTGGTTTTTGGAACGGTACCTGTGCTTATATCAAACTCTGGTTTTATGCATCACCCCACCTCTCCTTCACCCTTAAGCAGGCATAAGAGTGTTTTCTAAATGTGAGACACTGTTCTCTTTCCTAACTCAGTTCAAGTGTAGCCATGTTTACAGGATCTTCATAAGTGATATCTTATGATAAGTTTCTTTTTCTGTGTGACTTATTTCTCTTAGAATCATCGTACCTGAATCCACCCATTTTGCTGCTACTGATCTTATGACATTGATTTCATGGCTGAGGGATATTCCATCGTACGTAAGTACCACAATTTTTTGAACCATTTTTATATTTCCTGGGATATTTAAGGTGTACCCAAGTTGAGGTTCTTGTAAGCAGTTCAGCCTTAAATTTTGGGATGGCTCCGTCTTATCGATTTTCAGTTTTCCCAAGGTATATTCCCTAGACTGGAAGTGCCCTTGGCTCTGTAGCTCTGTTGTTTACTTGTTTTAGGGAACACAATGCACTTCTCCAGAGAGGCAGTTGGCTAGTTACATCCCGCCCATCAGCATAACAAGGCTCCCTGTTCTCCAGGGCCTGTCTTTCCTTTCTGGTTTTTACACATTTTGTGGATGTCCCTTTTGACCGTTGGGAAGTGATACTTCTTTGTAGTGCAGATTTGCATTGCCCGCTTGCATGCTTGGCCAAAAAGGGCGTATGCATTTTCTCCTGAATATATTCAGGAGAAAACGCATACGCCCTTTTTGGCCAAGTGCATCATTGTCGAAGTTGTGCCCCTCTTCCTGTGCTTTAAATGCGTTTCCAACGTACCTCTTGAAATCTGTTTCCTGCGATTCTGCCTCGCTTTCAAGTTCGCCTCGTTGCCTTCCCTCAACAGATTTTTGGACGATAGTTGTCCTTTATTACTCGGCCAGTTTGTGAATTGCTGTGCCCCTCAGCTCCATTTTTCAACTCGTTTTTGGTGAGGTGACCGCAAGTCCAAAATTTTGGTTCAGGACCTATGCTGGTTCCCGGTGGGTGGCTGAGACTTTGGTTAATTCCTCTTCCTGCCGGGAAATTACAGTGATATGTGCCCGTCCAAATGCCTAACAGCTACTCTCTCATTGGTTCTCCCTCTTCCCTTTCATCCTCTGCCAAATTGGCAACCTGTGCGAACCAGGAGGTTAAAGGGGCTGTCTCTCCAAGTTGGGAGGTTGATAGTAAAGCAGATGTAAAGTCAAACCGGAGCACCAGGAGAGGGAATATTCGTTGAGTTTTAGAAACCTTTCGTATTCACAGTGTGTCCGTTCTCTAGGTTTCCCGTACATGTTATAGCTGTAGTAATATTCCCTTCAACCTGGAGAGTTGGGACCCATGGAATGTGTGCCATGCATTATTGCTTTAAAGGGTCTGCATTTGCTCACCCAATCTCACCAATCCTCTCAGTCCCAAGTGTCCAGTCTTATGCCACATCCAGCTGTCATTGTAGATAGGGTCATTCCAGGTTTCATCAGAGACCCTGAAGGAATTGTAAAGAATTTCCCAGTTTTTTTGTTTTGTTTTTGAAATTCCTTTTTATAGTGGGTTTGAGATGACTCTCGCTGCCATGTTTATGCCAGTCTAGACACACGTGATTCCCTTATGGAGACATATCAATACATAGGTTGTAAGATTCTTACTAGTCAGATATATACCTCTGCGGGAAATATGGGGTTTTGAGTCCCTTTCAGTGAGGAATGTGTAGGTCTTGTCTATTCCATAGTTGGTTTTTGGAACGGTACCTGTGCTTATATCAAACTCTGGGTTTATGCATCACCCCACCTCTCCTTCCCCCTTAAGCAGGCATAAGAGTGTTTTCTAAATGTGAGACTCTGTTCTCTTTCCTAACTCAGTTCAAGTGTAGCCATGTTTACAGGATCTTCATAAGTGATATCTTATGATAAGTTTCTTTTTCTGTGTGACTTATTTCACTTAGAATCATCGTACCTGAATCCACTCATTTTGCTTCTACTGGTCTTATGACTTTTATTTCATGGTTGAGGGATATTCCATCGTACGTAAGTACCACAATACTTTGAACCATTTTTATATTTCCTGGGATATTTAATGTGTACCCAAGTTGAGGTTCTTGTAAGCAGTGCAGCCCTAAATTTTGAGGTGGCTCTTTCTTACTGATTTTCAGTATCCCCAAGGTATATTCCCTAGACTGGAAGTGCCCTTGGCTCTGTAGCTCTGTTGTTTACTTGTTTTAGGCCACACAATGCATTCCTCCAGAGAGGCAGTTGACAATTTTCATCTCTCCCAAAACAATAACAAGGCTCCCTGTTCTTCAGGGCCTGTCTTGCCTTTCTGGATTTTACACATTTTGTGGCTGTCCCTTTTGACCAGTGGGAAGTGATACTTCTTTGTAGTGCAGATTTGCATTGCCCGCTTTCTTGCTTGGCCAAAAAGGGCGTATGCGTTTTCTCCTGAATATATTCAGGAGAAAACGCATACGCCCTTTTTGGCCAAGTGCATTATTGTCGAAGTTGTGCCCCTGTTCCTGTGCTTTAAAGGCGATTCCAACGTACCTCTTGAAATCTGTTTCCTGCTATTCTTCCTGCCTTTCAAATCCGCCTAGTTTTCTTCCCTCAAAAGATTTTTGGACGATAGTTGTCCTTTATTACTCTGCCAGTTTTTGAATTGCTGTGCCCCTGAGCTCCATTTTTCAACTCGTTTTTTGTGAGCTGAACGCAAGCCAAAATTTTGGTTCAGGACCTATACTGGTTCCCGGTGGGGGGCTGAGACTTTTGTTAATTCTTCTTCCTACCGGGAAATTAGAGTGACATGTGCCCGTCCAAATACCTAACAGCTACTCTCTCATTGGTTCTCCCTCTTCCCTTTCATCCTCTGCCAAATTGGCAACCTGTGCGAAGCAGCAGGTTAAAGGGGCTGTCTCTTCAAGTTGGGAGACTGATAATAAAGCAGTTGGAAAGTCAAACCAGAGAACCAGGAGAGGGACTATTCTTTGAGTTTTAGAAACCTTTCGTATTCACATTGTGTCCATTCTCTAGGTTTTCCGTACATGTTATAGCTCTAGTAATAGTTCCTTCAACCTGGAGAGTTGAGACCCATGGAATGGGTTCCACATATTATTGTTTTAAAGGGTCTGCATTTGCTCACCCACTCTCACCAACCCTCTCAGTCCCAAGTGTCCTGCCTTATGCCACATCCAGCTGTCGTTGTAGATAGGGTCATTCAAGGTTTCATCAGAGACCCTGAAGGAATTGTAAAGAATTTCACTGTTTTTTGTTTTGTTTTTGAATTTCCTTTTCTAGTGGGTTTGAGCTGATTCTCGCTGCCATGTTTATGCCAGTCTAGACACACTTGATTCCCTTACGGAGACATATCAATACATAGGTTTTAAGATTCTTACTAGTAGATATATTCCTCTGCTGGAAATATGGGGTTTTGAGTCCCGTTCACAGAGGAAGTAGTAGGTCTTGTCTATTCTGTATTTGGATTATGGAACCGTACCTGTGCTAATATCAAACTCTGCTTTTATTCATCATCCCACCTCTGCTTTCCCCTTAAGCATGCATAAGAGTGTTTTCTAAATATGAGACTCTGTTCCCTTTCCTAATTCCTTCCATGTGTAGCCATGTTTATATACCCGTCATAAGTGATATCTTATGATAAGTTTATTTTTCTGTGTGATTTTTTCAGTTAGATTCATCGTACATGAATCCCGTCATTATGCTGCTACTGGCCTTATGACATTGACTTCATGGCTGAGGGATATTCCATCATACGTATGTACCACAATTTCTTTACCATTTTTGTCTTTCCTGGTATTTATAAGGTGTCCCGAAGTCGAGGTTCTTGTAAGCAGTGCTGCCATAAATTTTGGGGTGGCTGTGTCTTATTGATTTTCAATTTTCCCAAGGTATATTCCCGTGACCGGAAGTGCCTTAGGTTGTGAAGCACTGTTGTTTACTTCTTTTTGGGAACACAATGCACTCCTCCAGAGTGGCTGTTGGCAATTTACATCCCACCCATCCGCATAACAAGGCTCCCTGTTCTCCAGATCCTGTCTTGCCTTTCTTGTTTTTACACATTTTACGGATGTCCCTTTTGACCGGTTGGAAGTGATACTTCTTTGTAGTGCAGATTTGCATTGTGCGGTTGCTTGGTTCGCCAAAATGGGTGTATGCGTTTTCTCCTGAATATATTCAGGAGAAAACGCATGCGCCCTTTATGGACAATTCCATAATTGTCGAAGTTGTGATGCTTTTCCTGTGTTTAAATGTGATTCCAATGTACTTCTGGAAATCTGTTTCGTGCACTTCTGCCTCATTTTCCAGTCAGCCTCATGGCTTTCTCTCAACAGATTTTTGGAAGAGAGTAGTCCTTTATAACTCTGCAAGTTAGTGAATTGCTGTGCCCCTGAGTTCCATTTTTCAACTCGCGTTTTTGTGAGCTGACTGCCAATCCACAATTTTGCTTCAGGACCTATACTGGTTCCATTGGGGCGGCTGGCTCAGAGTTTGTTAATTCTTCTTCGTGACGGGAATTTAGAGTGACATGTGGCCTTCCAAATGCCTACAGCTACTCTCTAATTGTTTCTCCCTCTTCCCTTATATCCTCTACACAACGTGCCAACTGTGCGAACCAGGAGGTTATAGGTGCTGACTCTCCAATTTGGGAGATTGATACTAAAGCAGTTGGAATGTCAAACTGGTGCACAAGGAGAGAAAAAAATTAGTAGAGTTTTAGAAACCTTTCACCATCAGATGGTGTCCATTCTCGAGGTTTCCCATACATGTTATAACTGTAGTGATATTCCCTTCTACCTGGAGAGTTGGGACCCATAGAATGGGTGCCAGGTATTATTGCTTTAAACGGTCTGCATTTTCTCACCCAATCTCACCAATCCTCTCAGTCCCAAGTGACCAGCCGTATGCCACATCCAGCTGTCGTTGTAGATAGGGTCATTCTAAGTTTCATCAGAACCCCTGAAGGTATTGTGTAAGAATTTCACTGTTTATTTGTTTTTTTTTGAAATTCATTTTTATAGTGGGTTTGAGCTGATTCTCTCTGCCGTGTTTATGTCATTCTAGACACACTTGGTTACCTTATGGAGACATATCAATACATAGGTTTTAAGATTCTTACTAGTCAGATATACTACTCTGCGGGGAATAGGGGTGTTGAGCCCCGTTCAGTGAGGAAAGAGTAGGTCTTGTCTATTTTGTATTTGGATTATGCAACCGTACCTGTGCTAATATCAAACTCTGGTTTTATGCATCACCCCACCTCTCCTTTCCTCTTGAGCAGGCATAAGAGTGTTTTCTAAATGTGAGACTCTTCTCTTTCCTAATTCAGTTCATGTGTATCCATGTTTACAAGACCTTCATAAGTGATATCTTATGATAAGTTTCTTTTTCTGTGTGACTTATTTCAGTTAGAATCATCGTACATGAATCCACTCATTATGCTGCTACTGGCCTTATGACATTGATTTCATGGCTGAGGGATATTCCATCGTACGTATGTACCACAATTTCTTTACTATTTTTGTCTTTACTGGGATATTTAAGGTGTCCCGAAGTCGAGGTTCTTGTAAGCAGTGCTGCCCTATATTTTGGGTTGGCTGTGTCTTATTGATTTTCAATTTCCCCAAGGTATATTCCCATGACTGGAAGTGCCTTAGGTTGTGAAACTCTGTTGTTTAATTCTTTTAGGGAATGCAATGCACTCCTCCAGAGTGGCTGTTGGCAATCTGCATCCCACCCATCAGCATAACAAGGCTCCCTGTTCTCTAGAGCCCCTCTTGCCTTTCTGGTTTTTACACATTTTACGGATATCCCTTTTGACTTGTGGGAAGTGATACTTCTTTGTAGTGCAGATTTGCATTGTGCGGTTGCTTGGTTGGCCAAAATGGGTGTATGCGTTTTCTCCTGAATATATTCAGGAGAAAACGCATGCACCCTTTATGGACAATTCCATAATTGTCGAAGTTGTGATGCTTTTCCTGTGTTTAAAGGTGATTCCAATGTACTTCTGGAAATCTGTTTCGTGCAAATCTCCCTCATTTTCAAGTCCGCCTCATGGCTTTTACTCAACAGATTTTTGGAAGAGATTAGTCCTGTATAACTCTGCAAGTTAGTGAATTGCTGTGCCCCTGAGCTCCATTTTTCAACTTGTGTTTTTGTGAGCTGACCGCAAACCCACAATTTTCCGTCAGGACCTATACTAGTTATGGGGGTGGGGCAGGCTGAGAGTTTGGTTAATTCTTCTTCGTGACGGGAAATTAGAGTGACATGTGGCCGTCCAAATACCTACAGCTACTCTCTCATTGGTTCTCCCTCTTCCCTTATATCCTCTGCACAATGTGCCAACTGTGCCAACCAGGAGGTTATAGGGGCTGACTCTCCAAGTTGGGAGATTGATATTAAAGCAGTTGGAATGTCAAGCTGCAGCACATGGAGGGAAAAAAATTAGTAGAGTTTTAGAAACCTTTCACCATCAGAGGGTGTCCATTCTCTAGGTTTCCCATACATGTTATAACTGTAGTGATATTCCCTTCTACCTGGAGAGTTGGGAACCATGGAATCAGTGGCAGGCATTATTGCTTTAAATGGTCTGCATTTTCTCACCCAATCTCACCAATCCTCTCAGTCCCAGGTGAACATCCTTATGCCACATCCAGCTGTTGTTGTAGATAGGGTCATTCCAAGTTTCATCAGAACCCCTGAAGGTATTGTGTAAGAATTTCACTGTTTCTTTGTTTTGTTTTGAAATTCCTTTTTATAGTGGGTTTGAGCTGATTCTCACGGCCGTGTTTATGTCATTCTAGACACACTTGGTTCCCTTATGGAGACATATCAATACATAGGTTTTAAGATCCTTACTAGTCAGATATATTTCTCTGTGGGGAATAGAGGTGTTGAGTCCCATTCACCGAGGAAGGAGTCGGGCTTGTCTCTTCTGTATTTGGATTATGGAACGGTACCTGTGTTAATATCAAACTCTGGTTTTGTGTGTCTCCCCACCTCTCCTTCCCCCTTAAGCAAGCATAAGAGTGTTTTCTAAATCTGAGACTCTGTTCTCTTTCCTAATTCAGTTCATATGTAGCCAGGTTTACATTCCCTTCATAAGTGATATCTTATATCAGAATGCACCATGGCCCTTGTCATAATAATGCTCCATGACCCCTGTCAACACAATGCTCCATTCCCTGGTTATCACAATGCTCCATGTCCCTTGTCATAACAATTCTCCACGTACTTGTCATCACAATGCTACATGACACTTCTCATCACAAAGTTACATGCTCGTTTCATCACAATTCTCCATGCACTTGTCATTGCAATGTTCCATGACCCCTGTCATAGCAAGCTCCAAGTGTTTGTCATCACAATGCTTCACGACTTTATCATCAAAATTCTCAATGGCACTTTTCATCACAATGTTCCGTACCCTTGTCATCACAATGCTCCATGCCCTTGTCATCACAATGCTCCATGACCCCTGTCATCACAATGCTCCCTGAAACCTGTCATCACAATGCTTCATGCCCCTTGTCATTACAGTGCTCCATGATGCTCGTCATCACAATTACCCATGGTCTTCTCATCACAATGCTCCACGGTTTTGCCATCACAATGCTCCATGCCCTGGTCATCTCAAAGCTCAATGTCCCTTGTCCTCACAATTCTCCACGTCCTTGTCATCACAATGCTCCATGGCACTTCTCATCACAATGTTATATGCTCTAGTCATAACAATACTCCATGCACTTTTCATCGCAATGCTCCATGACCCCTGTCATAGGAAGCTCCATGCGCTTGTCATCACAATGTTTCAGGACATGGACATTAAAATTATCAATGGCCCTTGTCATCTCAATGCTCCATGCGCTTATCATCACAATGCTCCTTTACCTTTGTCACAACAATCCTCCATGACACTTGGCATCACAATGCTCTGTGCTATTGTCATCACAATGGAACATGACATATGTCATCACAATGCTCCCTGACACCTGGCTTCACAATACTCCATGACCTTGTCATTACAATGCTCCATGCCCTTGTCATCACAATGTGCCATGCCCACTGTCATCAAAATAATCCATGAAACTTGTCAGACCAAAGATCCATGCCACCTTTCATCACAATGCTCCATGAACCCTGTCATCACAATGCACCAAGCCCATCATCATAATGCTTCATGCTCTTGTCATCACAATGAAATCAAAATGCTCTATGACCTCTGTCATCACAATGCTCCAAACCCTTGTGATCACAATGTTCCATAACACTTGTCATCACAATACCCCATGACGCTAGTCATCACAATTATCCATGGACTTCTCATCACAATGCCTCATGACATTTGTCATCACAATGTGCAATACACATGTCATCACAATGCTCCCTGACTCTTGCCATCAGTATGCTCCCTGAACCCTTTCATGACAAGGCTCCATGCCTTTTTCATCACAATGATCCATGCCATTTTCATTACAATGCTCCAAGACCCCTGTAATCACAATGCTCCATGCCCTTGTCATCACAAAGCTCCATGATGCATGTCATCAGAATGCTCCATGGCCTTCTCATCACAATGCTCCATGCCCTTGTCATCACAATGCTCCAAGACCCCTGTAATCACAATGGTCCATGCCCCTTTTCATCAGAATGCTCCATGAGACTTGTCATCACAAGGCTCCATGGTCTTCTCATCACAATGCTCCAGGACATTGTCATCAAAATGCTCCATTCCCTTATCATCGCAATGCTCCATGACCCCTGTCATCACAATACTCCATGAACATTTTCAGCCCAATGCTCCATGACCTTCTCATCACAATGCTCCATGACCAATATCATCACAATGCTCCATGACCACAGTCATGACAACGCTCAATATCACCTGACAACACAATGATCCGGGACTCTTGTCATCACAATGCTCCATTCCCTAGTTATCACAATGCTCCATGACCCCTGTCATCACAATACTCCATGAACATTTTCAGCCCAATTCTCCATGACACTTGTCATCACAATGATGCATGCCCTTGTCATCCCAATGTTCCATGACCCCTGTAATCACAATGCTCCATGACGCTTGTCATCACAGTGCTCCATGACACCTGTCATCACAATGCTCCATGCCTTTGTCAGCAAAATGCTACATGACCTTGTCATTACAATGTTCTATGCACTTGTCATCACAATAGTCCATTACCATTGCCATCACAATCCTCCATGAACCTTGGGATCACATTGCTCCATGCCCTTGTCATCACAATGCTCCATGCTCCTTGAAATCAAAATGATCCATGACCTCTGTCATCACAATGCTCCAAAACCTTGTGATCACAATGTTCCATAACACTTGTCATCACAATGCTCCATGATGCCTGTCATCACAATACTCCATGCCCTTTTCATCACAATGCTCCATGGCCTTTGTCATCACAATTCTCGATACACTTGTCAACACAGTGCTCCCTGACACTTGTCATCAGAATGCTCCTTGAACCCTGTCACAAAAAGGCTCCATGCCTTTTTCATCAAAATGCACCATGCCGTTTTCATCCCAATGCTCCATGCCATTGTCATCAAAATACTCCACAAGCTTGTCATCAGAATGCTCCATGTCCCTTGTCATCACAATTTTCCATGCACTTGTCAGCACAATGCTCCCTGACCCTTGTCATCACAATGCTCCAAGCCATTGTCATCACAATGCTCCATTACCTTTGTCATCAGAATCCTCCATGACACTTGGCATCACAATGCTCCATGGCATTGTCATCACAATGGGCCATTACATATGCCATCACAATGCTCCCTGACACCTGTCTTCACAATAATGAATGACCTGGTCATCACAATGCTCCATGCCCTTGTCATCACAATGCGCCATTCCAACTGTCATCGCAATAAGCCATGAAACTTATTAGACCAATGCTCCATGCCCTTGTCATCACAATGCCCCATGCCCTTGTTATCACAATGCTCCGTGACCCCTGTCATCACAATGCTCCGTGACTCCAGTCATCACAAGGCTTCATGACCTTTGTCATCACCATGGTCCATGCCCTTGTCATCAACAGTCTCTGTGACCTTTTTAACCACAATGCTTCATGAACTTTTCATCACAGTGCTCTTTGACCCTTGTCATCACAATGCTCTATGCCTTTCTCAGCACAATGCTCCATGACCCTTGTCATCACAATGCTCCATGCGCTTGTCAGCACAATGCTCCATTACCCATGTCATCACAATGCACCATGCGCTTGTCGTCACAGTGCTCCACAATCTTGTCATCACAATGCTCCATAAACCTTGTCATCACAATGCTCCATGCACTTCAAATCAAAATGCTCTCTCACCACTGATATCACAATGTTACATCACTATTCATCACAATACTCCCTCAACCCTGTCATCACAATGTTCCATGACTCCTGTCATCACAATGCTACATGCACTTATCATCACAATGTTCGATGATCCCTGACATCACAATGTTCAATAACCCCTGTCATCAAAATGCTCCATGACCCTTTTCATCAAAATGCTCCATGGCCCCTGACATCACAATGTTACATAACGCCTCTCATCAAAATGTTCCATGACCCTTTTCATCAAATTGGTCCATGACAATGTCATCACAATGCTCCCTGCCCTTCTCATCACAATGCACCACGCCCTTGTCATCAAAATGCTCCATGACCTTTGTCATCACAAAGCTCCATGACCCTTGGCATCACAATGCTCCATGCCATTGTCATCACAATACTCCATGAAACCTCTCATCACATTGTTCCATGCAATTGTCATCAAAAAGCTCCATGGTGCTTGTCATCACACTGCTCGATGCCCTTCTCATCACAATGCTCCATGCCCTTGTCATTACAATCCTCCATGACCCATGTATCACTGTGTTCCGTGCCCTTGTCATCACAATGCTCCATGCCCACTCTCATCACAATAATCCATGAAACTTTTCAGACAAATGTTCCATGCCCTTGTCATCACAATGCTCCATTACCCCTGTCATAACAATGCTCCATGACCCCTGCCATCACGATGTTCCATGGACTTGTCATCACAAGGCTCCATGATCCTTCTCATCACAATGCTCCAAGACCCCTGTAATCACAATGCTCCCTGTCCCTTTTTATCTCAATGATCCATGAACCCTGTCATCACAATGCACCATGCCCATCATCATAATGCTTCAGGCTATTGTCATCACAATGAAATCAAAATGCTCCATGACCTCTGTCATAACACTGCTCCAAACCCTTGTGATCACAATATTCCATAACACTTGCCATCACAATGCCCCATGACGCTCGTCATCACAGTTATCTATGGTCTTCTCATCACAATGCTCCATGACCTTTGTCATCACAATGCTCAATACACTTGTCATCAAAATGCTCCCAGACACTTGTTCTCTGTAAGTTCCTTGAACCCTGTCATGACAAGGCTCCATGCCTTTTTCATCACAATGATCCATGCCTTTTTCATCACAGTGCTCCAAGACACCTGTAATTACAATGCTCCATGCCCTTGTCATCACAAAGCTCAATGACGCATGTCATCAGACTGCTCCTTGGCCTTCTCATCACAATGCTCCATGCCCTTGTCATCACAATTTTCCAAGACACTCTAATCACAATGCTCCATGCCCCTTTTCATCAGTATGCTCCATGAGACTTGTCTCACAAGGCTCCATGGTTTTCTCATCACAATGCTCCAGCACCTTGTCATCACAATGCTTCACGACCTTGTCATGAAAATTATCAATGGCCCTTGTCATCATAATGCTCCAAGCCCTAGTCATCACAATGCTCCATTATATTTGTCATCACAATCCTCCATTACATTTGACATCACAATGCTCCATGCCATTGTCATCGCAAGGGACCATGACATATGTCATCACAATGCTCCCTGACACCTGTCTTCACAATACTCCATGACCTTCTCATCACAATGCCCCATGCCCTTGTCATCACAATGCCCCATGCCCACTGTCATCACAATAATCTATTAAACTTGTCAGACCAATGCTCCATGCCCCTGTCATCACAATGCTCCATGCCCTTGTCATCACAATGCTCCATGACCACTGTCATCACAATGCTCTGTGACTCCAGTCATCACAATGCTTCATAACATTTGTCATCACAGTGGTCCATGCCCACATCATCACAAGGCTCTGTGACTTTTGTAACCACAATACTCCATGAACTTTTCATCACAATGCTCCGTGACCCTTGTCATCACAATGCTCCAAGCCTTTGTCAGAACAATGCTCCATGACCCTTGTCATCACAATGTGCCACGTGATTTTCATCACAACGGTCCACAACCTTGTCATCGTAATGCTCCATAAACCTTGTAATCACAATGCTCCATGCACTTCTCATCAAAATGCTCTCTCAACAGAGACATCACAATGTTCCATCACTAGTCATCACAATACTCCCTCACCCCTGTAATCACAATGTTCCATGACCCCTGTCATCACAATGCTACATCCCCTTATCATCACAATGTTCCATGACCCCTGACATCACAATGTTCCATAACCCCTGTCATCAAAATGCTCCATGACCCTTTTCATCCCAAAGCTCCATGACCCCTGACATCACAGTGTTCTATAACCCCTGTCATCAAAATGTTCCATTACACTTTTCATCAAATTGCTGCATGACCCTGTCATCAAAATGCTCCCTGCCCTTCTCATCACAATGCACCACGCCCTTGACATCAAAATGCTCCATGACTTTTGTCATCACAAAGCTCCATAACTCTTGGAATCACAATGTTCCATGAACCCTCTCATCACATTGTTCCATGCCCTTGTCCTCACAAAGCTCCATGACGCTTGTCAAAACAATGTTCGATGCCCTTCTCATCACAATGCTCCATGCCCTTGTCATTACAATCCTCCATGACCCATGGATCACAGTGTTCCGTGACCTTGTCATCACAATGCTCCGTGCCCACTCTCATCACAATAATCCATGAAACTTTTCAGACCAATGCTCCATGCCCTTCTCATCACAATGCTCCATTACCCCTGTCATAACAATGCTCCATGACCCCTGCCATCACAATGTTCCACACCATTGTCATCACAAGGCTCCATGACCCTTGTCATCACAATGCTCCAAGACCCCTGTAATCACAATGCTCCATGCCCTTGTCATCACAAAGCTCAATGACGCATGTCATCAGAATGCTCCATGGCCTTCTCATCACAATGCTCCTTGCCCATGTCATCACAATGCTCCAAGACCCCTGTAATCACAATGCTCCATGCCCCTTTTCATCTCAATGCTCCATGAACGCTGTCATCACAATGCACCATGCCCATCACCATAATGCTTCAGGCTATTGTCATCACAATGAAATCAAAATGCCCCATGACCTCTGTCAT
Organism: Hyperoodon ampullatus; assembly: GCF_949752795.1. Taxonomy (NCBI): domain Eukaryota; kingdom Metazoa; phylum Chordata; class Mammalia; order Artiodactyla; family Ziphiidae; genus Hyperoodon; species Hyperoodon ampullatus. The sequence goes on along the minus strand of NW_027640382.1, from coordinate 961,220 downwards.
CACAATGCTCCAAACCCTTGTGATCACAATGTTCCATAAAACTTATCATCAGAACACCCCATGACGTTCATCAACACAATTATCCATGGTCTTCTCATCACAATGCTCCATGAACTTTGTCATCACAATGCTCAATACACTTGTCATCACAATGCTCCGTGACACTTGTCGTCAGTATGCTCCTAGAACCCTGTCATGACAAGGCTCCATGCCATTTTCATAAAAATGATCCATGCCATTTTCATCACAATGCTCCATGCCCTTGTCTGCACAAAGCTCCATGACGCATGTCATCAGAATGCTCCATGGCCTTCTCATCACAATGCTCCATGCCCTTGTCATCACAATGATCCAAGACCCCTGTAATCACAATGCTCCATGCTCCTTTTCATCAGAATGTTCCATGAGAATTGTCATCACAAGGCTCCATGGACTTCCCATCACAATGCTCCAGGACCTTGTCATCACAGTGCTCAATTCCCTTCTCATTACAATGCTCCATGACCCCTGTCATCACAATACTCCATGAACATTTTCAGCCCAATGCTTCATGACCTTCTCATCACAATGCTCCATGACCCATATCATCACAGTCCTCCATGACCACTGTCATCACAACACTCCATGACCCCTGACAACACACTGATCCGGGACTCTTGTCATCACAATGCTCCATTCCCTTGTCATCACAATGCTCCATGAACATTTTCAGCCGAATGCTCCATTCCCTTGTCATCACAATGCTCCATGAACATTTTCAGCCGAATGCTCCATGACCCTTATCATCACAATTCTCCATGCCTGTGTCAAAAAAATCCTACATGACCTTGTCATCACAATGCTCCATGAGCTTGTCGTCACAATACTCCATTACCATTTTCATCACAATCCTCCATGAACCTTGGGATCACATTGCTCCATGCCCTTGTCATCACAATGCTCCATGCTCCTTGAAATCAAAATGGTCCATGACCTCTGTCATCACAATGCTCCAACCCCTTGTGATCACAATGTTCCATAACACTTGTCATCACAACACTCCATGATGACTGTCATGACAATACTCCATGCACTTGTCGTCACAATGCTCCATGACCTTTGTCATCACAATTCTCAATACACTTGTCATCACAATGCTCCCTGACACTTGTCGTCAGAATACTCCTTGAACACTGTCATGAAAAGGCTCCATGCCTTTTTCATCACAATGCTCCATGCCCTTTTCATCACAACGCTCCAGGTCATTGTCATCACAATACTCCACAAGCTTGTCATCAGAATGCTCCATGATCATTGTCTTCAGAATGCTCCATGACCCCTGTCATCACAATGCTCCATACCCCTTGTCATTACAGTGTTCCATTACGCTCGTCATCACAATTATCCATGGTCTTCTCATCACAATGCTCCACGGTCTTGCCATCACAATGCTCCATGCCTTGGTCATCACGATGCTCCATGTCCCCAGTCATCACAATGCTCCATGACCCCTGTCATCACAATGCTCCATACCCCTTGTCATTACAGTGCTCCATGACGCTCGTCATCAAAATTATCCATGGTCTTCTCATCACAATGCTCCACGATCTTGCCATCACAATGCTCCATGCCCTCGTCATCACAATGCTCCATGTCCCCTGTCATCACAATTCTCCACGTTCTTGGCATCACTATGCACCATGATACTTCTCATCACAGTGTTCCATGTTTTGTCATCACAATTCTCTATGCACTTGTCATCGTAATGCTCCATGACCCCTGTCATAGCAAGCTCCATGTGATTGTCATCACAATGCTTCATGAACATGTCACCAAAATTCTCAATGGCCCTTGTTATCACAATGCGCCATGACCCTTGTCATCACAATGCTCCAAGCCCTTGTCATCAAAATGTTCCATTACCTTTGTCATCACAATCCTCCATGACACTTGGCATCACAATGCTACATTCCATTGTCATTGCAATAGACCATGACATATGTCATCAGAATGCTCCCTGACACCCTTTTTCACAATACTCCATGACCTTCTCATCACAATGCTCCATGCCCTTTTCATCACAATGCGCCATGCCCACTGTCATCACAATAATCCATGAAACTTGTCAGAAAAATGCTCCATGACCCTGTCATCACAAGGCTCCATGCCCTTTCATCACAATGCTCTATGACCCCTGTCATCACAATTCTCCGTGACTCCAGTTATCACAATGCTTCATGACCTTTTTCATCACAATGGTCCATGCCCTCGTCATCACAAGACTCTGTGACCTTTGTGACCACAACACTCCATGAACATTTCATCACAATGCTCGGTGACCCTTGTCATCACAATGCTCCATGCCTTTGTCAGCACATTACTCCATGACACATGGCATCAAATGTGCCATGCGCTTGTCATCACAATGCTCCACATCGTTGTCATCACAATGCTCCACAAACCTTGTCATCACAATGCTCCATGCGTTTGTCAGCACAATGATCCATGACCCATGTCATCACAATGTGCCCTGCGTTTCTCATCACAATGCTCCACAACCTTGTCATCACAATGCTCCATGCACCTCTCATCAAAATGCTCTCTCACCACTGATATCACAATGTTCCATCACTAGTCAACACAATACTCCCTCCACCCTGTCATCCCAATGTTCCATGACCCTTGTCACAACAATGCTACATGCTCTTATCATCACAATGCTCCATGACCCCTGCCATCACAATGTTCCATAACCCCTGTCATCACAATGCTCCAATACCCTTTTCATCACAATGCTCCATGACCCCTAACATCACAATGTTCCATAAACACTGTCATCAAAATGTTCCATGACCCTTTTCATCCAATTGCTCCATGACCGTGTCATCACAAAGCTCCCTGCCCTTCTCATCACAATGCACCACGCTCTTGTCATCAAAATGCTCCATGGCCTATGTCATCACAAAGCTCCATAACCCTTGGAATCACAATGCTCCAAGCCATTGTCATCACAAAGCTCCATGAAACCTCTCATCACATTGCTCCATGCCGTTGTCATCACAAAGCTCCATGACGCTTGTCATCACAATGCTCCATGCCCTTGTCATTGCAATCCTCCATGACACATGTATCACTGTGTTCCGTGCCCTTGTCATCACAATGCTCCATGCTCACTCTCATCACAATAATCCATGAAACTTTTCAGACCAATGCTCCATGCCCTTGTCATCACAATGCTCCATTACACCTGTCATAACAGTGCTCCATGACCCCTGCCATCACAATGTTCTACGGCCTTGTCATCACAAGACTCCATGGCCCTTGTCAACACAATGCTCCAAGACCCCTGTAATCACAATGCTCCATGCCCATGTCATCACAAAGCTCCCTGACGCATGTCATCAGAATGCTCCATGGCCTTCTCATCACAATACTCCATGCCCTTGTCATCACAATGCTCCAAGACCCTTGTTATTACAATGATCCATGCCTCTTTTCATCTCAATGCTCCATGAACCCTGTCATCACAATGCACCATGCCCATCATCATAATGCTTCATGCTATTGTCATCACAATGAAATCAAATTTCTCCATGACCTCTCTCATCACAATGCTCCAAACCCTTGTGATCACAATGTTCCATAACACTTGTCATCACAACGCCCCATGACGCTGGTCATCACAATTATCCATGGACTTCTCATCACAATGCTCCATGACCTTTGTCATCACAATTCTCAATACACTTGTCATCACAATGCTCCCTGACACTTGTCATCAGTATGCTCATTGAACCCTGTCATGACAAGTCTCCATGCCTTTTTCATCACAATGATCCATGCCCTTTTCATCACAATGCTTCATGCCATTGTCATCACAATACTCCACAAGCTTGTCATCAGAATGCTCCGAGACCCTTGTCATCTCAATGATCCATGACCCCTGTCATCACAATGCTCCATGACACCTGTCATCACAATGCTCCATGCCCCTTGTCATTACAGTGCTCCATGATGTTCGTCATCACAATTATCCATGGTCTTCTCATCACAGTGCTCCACGGTCTTGCCATCACAATGCTCCATGCCCTGGTCATCACAATGCTCCATGTCCCCAGTCATCACAATGCTCCATGACCCCTGTCATCACAATGCTCCATACTGCTTGTCATTACAGTGCTCCATGACACTCGTAATCACAATTGTCCATGGTCTTCTCATCACAATGCTCCACGCCCTTGTCATCAAAATGCTCCATGACCCTTGTCATCACAATGCTCCATGACCACTGTCGTAACAATGTTCCATGACCCCTGTCATCACAAGGCTCCATACCACTTGTCATTACAGTGTTCCATGATGCTCCTCATCACAATTATCCATGGTCTTCTCATCACAATGCTCCACGGTCTTGCCATCACAGTGCTCCATGCCTTGGGCATCACAATGCTCCATGTCCCCGGTCATCACAATGCTCCAAGACCACTGTCATCACAATGCTCTATACCCCTTGTCATTACAGTGCTCCATGACCCTCGTCATCACAATTATCCATGGTCTTCTCATCACAATGCTCCACGATCTTGCAATCGCAATGCTCCATGCCCTGGTCATCACAATGCTCCATGTCCCCTGTCATCACAATTCTCCACGATCTTGGCATCACTATGCTCCATGACACTTCTCATCACAGTGTTACATGCTTTGTCATCACAATTCTCTATGCACTTGTCATCGCAATGCTCCATGACCCCGTCATAGCAAGCTCCATGTGCTTGTCATCACAATACTCCATGCCCTTGTCATCACAATTCTCCATGACCTTTGTCATCACAATGCTCCCTGACACTTGTCGTCAGAATGCTCCCTGAAAACTGTCATGAAAAGGCTCCATGTCTTTTTCATCACAATTCCCCATGCCATTTTCATCAAAATGCTCCATGTCATTGTCATCAAAATACTCCACAAGCTTGTAATCAGAATGCTCCATGAAACTTGTCATCACAATGCTCCATGACCCCTGTTATCACAGTGTTCCATACCCCTTGTCATTACAGTGCTCCATGACGCTCATCATCACAATTATCCATGGTCTTCTAATCACAATGCTCCACGGTCTTGCCATCACAATACTCCATGCCCTGGTCATCACAATGCTCCATGTCCCCTGTCATCACAATTCTCCACGTTCTTGGCATCACTGTGCTCCATGATGCTTTTCATCACAGTGTTACATGCCTTGTCATCACAATTCTCTATGCACTTGTCATCGCAATGCTCCATGATCCCTGTCACAGCAAGCTCCATGTGATTGTCATCACAATGCTTCATGAACATGTCATCAAAATTCTCAATGGCCCTTGTTATCACAATGCTCCATGACCCTTGTCATCACAATGCTCCAAGCCCTTGTCATCAAAATGCTCCATTACCTTTGTCGTCACAATCCTCCATGACACTTGGCATCACAATGCTCCATTCCATTGTCATCGCAATGGACCATGACATATGTCATCACAATGCTCCCTGACACCCTTCTTCACAATACTCCATGACCTTCTCATCACAATGCTCCATGCCCTTGTCATCACAATGCGCCATGCCCACTGTCATCACAATAATCCCTGAAACTTGTCAGACCAATGCAACATGCCCCTGTCATCACAATGCTCCATGCCCTTTCATCACAATCCTCTATGACCCCTGTCATCACAATGCTCCGTGACTCCAGTCATCACAATGCTTCATGACCTTTGTCATCACAATGGTCCATGCCCTCGTCATCACAAGGCTCTGTGACATTTGTCACCACAGCGCTCCATGAACATTTCATCACAATGCTCGGTGACCCTTGTCCTCCCAATGCTCAATGCCTTTGTTAGCACAATACTCCATGACCCATGGCATCACAATGTGCCATGTGCTTGTCATCACAATGCTCCACATCTTTGTCATCACAATGCTCCATAAACCTTGTCATCACACTGCTCCATGCACTTCTCATCAAAATGCTCTCTCACCACTGATATCACAATGTTCCATCACTAGTCAACACAATACTCCCTCACCCCTGTCATCACAATATTCCATGACCCTTGTCACAACAATGCTACATGCCTTTATCATCACAATGCTCCATTCCCCTGATATCACAATGTTCCATAACCCCTGTCATCACAATGCTCCCTGCCATTCACAACGGAATGCACCACACCCTTGTCATCAAAATGCTCCATGACCTTTGTCATCACAAAGCTCAATGACCCTTGTCATCACAATGCTGCATGCCATTGTCATCACAATGCTCCATGAGCCCTCTCATCACATTGTTCCATGCCCTTGCCATCACAGGCTCCATGATGCTTTTCATCACAATGCTCGATGCCATTCTTATCACAATGCTCCATGCGCTTGTCATTACAATCCTCCATGACCCATGTATCACAGTGTTCCATGCCCTTGTCATCACAATGCTCCTTGCCCCCTCTCATCACAATAATCCATGAAACTTTTCAGACCAATTCTCCATGCCCTTGTCATCACAATGCTCCATTACCCCTGTCATAACAATGCTCCATGACCCCTGCCATCACAATGTTCCACAGCCTTGTCATCACAAGGCTCCATGACCCTTGTCATCACAATGCTCCAAGACCCCTGTAATCACAATGCTCCATGCCCTTGTCATCACAAAGCTCCATGACGCATGTCAACAGAATGCTCCATGGCCTTCTCATTCACGATGTTCCATGCCTTTGTCATCACAATGCTCCAAGACTCCTGTAATCGCAATGCTCCATGCCCCTTTTCATCTCAATGCTCCATGAACCCTGTCATCACAATGCAACATGCCCATCATCATAATGCTTCAGGCTATTGTCATCACAATGAAACCAAAATGCTCCATGACCTCTCTCATCACAATGCTCCAAATCCTTGAGATCAATATGTTCCATAACACTTATCATCACAACGCCCCATGACGCTCGTCATCACAATAATCCATGGTCTTCTCATCACAATGCTCCATGACCTTTGTCATCACAATACTCAATACCCTTGTCATCACAATGCTCCCTGACACTTGTTGTCAGTTTGCTCCTTGAACCCTGTCATGACAAGGCTCCATGCCTTTTTCATCACAATGATCCATGCCCTTTTCATCACAGTGCTCCAAGACCGCTGTAATCACAATGCTCCATGCCCTTGTCATCACAAAGCTCCATGATGCATGTCATCAGAACGCTCCATGGCCTTCTCATCCCAATGTTCCATGCCCTTGTCATCACAGTGCTCCAAGACCCCTGTAATCACAATGCTCCATGGCACTTTTCATCAGAATGCTCCATGAGACTTGTCATCACAAGGCTCCATGGTCTTCTCATCACAGTGCTCCAGTACCTTGTCATCACAATGCTCCATGACCCCTGTCATCACAGTACTCCATGGACATTTTCAGCCCAATGCTCCATGACCTTCTCATCACAATGCGCCATGACCCCTGTCATCACAATGCTCCATGACCACTGTCATCACAACGCTCCATGAACCCTGACAACACAATGATCCGGGACTCTTGTCATTAAAATGCTCCATGACCATTGTCATCACAATGATCCATGCGCTTGTCATCCCAATGCTCCATGACCCCTGTAATCACAATGCTCCGTGATGCTTGTCATCACAGTGCTCCATGAACCTTGTCATCATAATGCTCCTTGCCTTTGTCAACAAAATGGTACATAATCTTGTCATCACAATTCTCTATGTGCTTGTCATCACAATCCTCCATGACCATTGGGATCACATTGCTTCATGCCCTTGCCATCTCTCTCTTGCCTTTCTGGTTTTTACAGATATTCGGATGTCCCTTTTGACCGGTGGTAAGTGACAATTCTTTGTAGTGTGGATTTGTATTGCGCGCTTGCTTGATTGGCCAAAAAGGGCGTATGCGTTTTCTTCTGAATATATTCAGGAGAAAAGGCATACGCCCTTTTCGGCCAAGTGCATCTCTGTCCAAGTTGGGATGCTTTTCCTGTGCTTTAAAGGCGATTCCAATTTACCTCTTGAAATATGTTTTGTGCAATTCTGCCTCATTTTCAAGTCCGCTTCATTGCCTTCCCTCAACAGATTTTTGGAAGAGAGTAGTCCTTTATAAGTCTGCAGGTTTGTGAATTGCTGTGCCCCTGAGCTCCAATTTTCAAATCCCATCTTTGTGAGCTGGCCGCAAATCCACAATTTTGCTTCAGGACCTATACTGGTTCCAGGGGTCGCTATATTGGTTCACTGTGGGTGGTTGAGGCTTTGGTTAATTCTTCTTCCTGCCGGGAACTTAGAGTGACATGTGCCCGTCCAAATGCCTACATGTACTCTCTGATTGGTTCTCCCTCTTCCCTTTCATCCTCTGCACAATTAGCAAACTGTGCGAACCAGGAGGTTATAGGGGCTGACTCTCCTAAGTTGGGAGATTGATAGTAAAGCAGTTGGAATGCCAAAGTGGAGCACAAGGAGAGGAAAAATTAGGAGAGTTTTAGAAACCTTTCACCATCACAGGGTGTCCATTTTCTAGGTTTCCCATACATGTTATAATTGTAGTGATATACCCTTCTACCTGGAGATTTGGGACACATGGAATGGTGGCATGCATTACTACTTTAAAAGGTCTGCATTTTCCCTCTCAATCTCACCAGTCCTCTCAGTCCCAAGTGTCCAGCCTTATGTCTCATCCAGCTGTCTTTGCAGATAGGGTCATTCCAGGTTTCATCAGAAACCCTGAAGGAATTGTGTAAGAATTTCGCTGTTTTTTGGGGGTTTTTTGAAATTCATTTTTATAATGGGGTAGAGCTGATTTTCACTGACGTGTTTATGCCAGTCTAGACACAATTGATTCCCTTACGGAGACATATCAATACATAGGTTTTAAGATTCTTAGTAGTCAGATATATTCCTCTGTGGGGCATAGGGGTGTTGAGTCCCGTTCACTGAGGAAGGTGTAGGTCTTGTCTATTCTGTATTTGGTTTATGGAATGGTACCTGGGCTAATATCAAACTCTGGTTTTATGCATCACCCCACCTCTCCTTTCCCCTGAAGGAGGCATAAGAGATTTTTGTTAAATGTGAGACTCTGTTCTCTTTCCTAATTCAGTTCATGTGTTGTGATATTGACATTCCCTCTATAAGTGATATCTTATGATAAGATTCTTTTTCTGTGTGACTAATTTCACTTAGAATCATCGTACCTGAATCCACCCATTTTGCTGCTACTGGTCTTATGACATTGATTTCATGGCTGAGGGATATTCCATCGTACGTAGGTACCACAATTTTTTAACCATTTTTATATTTCCTGGGACATTTAATTTGTACCCAAGTTGAGGTCCTTGTAAGCAGTGCAGCCCTAAATTTTGGGGTGGCTCTGTCTTATTGATTTTCAGTTTTCCCAAGGTATATTCCCTAGACTGGAAGTGCACTTGGCTCTGTAGCTCTGTTCTTTACTTGTTTAGGGAACACAATGTACTCCTCCAGAGAGGCAGTTGGCAATTTACATCCCGCCCATCAGCATAAAAAGGCTCCCTGTTCTCCAGGGCCTGTCTTGCCTTTCTGGTTTTTACACATTTTGTGGATGTCCGTTTTGACTGGTGGGAAGTGATACTTCTTTGTAGTGCAGATTTGCATTGCCCGCTTGCTTGCTTGGCCAAAAAGGGCGTATGCGTTTTCTCCTGAATATATTCAGGAGAAAACGCATACGCCCTTTTTGGCCAAGTGCATCATTGTCGAAGTTGTGCCCCTCTTCCTGTGCTTTAAAGGCGATTCCAACGTACCTCTTGAAATCTGTTTCCTGCTATTCTGCCTCGCTTTCAAGTCCGCCTCGTTGCCTTTCCTCAACATATTTTTGGACGATAGTTGTCCTTTATTACTCGGCCACTTTGTGAATTGCTGTGCCCGTGAGCTCCATTTTTCAACTCGTTTTTGGTGAGCTGACCGCAAGTCCAAAATTTTGGTTCAGGACCTATACTGGTTCCCGGTGGGTGGCTGAGACTTTGGTTAATTCTTCTTCCTGCCTGGAAATTACAGTGATATGTGCCTGTCCAAATGCCTAACAGCTACTCTCTCATTGGTTCTCCCTCTTCCCTTTCATCCTCTGCCAAATTGGAGACCTGTGCGAACCAGGAGGTTAAAGGGGCTGTCTCTCCAAGTTGGGAGGTTGATAGTAAAGCAGATGGAAAGTGAAACCAGAGCACCAGGAGAGGGACTATTCCTTGAGTTTTAGAAACCTTTCGTATTCACAGTGTGTCCGTTCTCTAAGTTTCCCGTACATGTTATAGCTGTAGTAATATTCCCTTCAACCTGGAGAGTTGGGACCCATGGAATGGGTGCCAGGCATTTGTGCTTTAAAGTGTCTGAATTTGCTCACCCAATCTCACCAATCGTCTCAGTCCCAAGTGTCCCTCCTTATGCCACATCCAGCTGTCGTTGTACATAGGGTCATTCCAGGGTTCATCAGAGACCCTGAAGGAATTGTAAAGAATTTCCCAGTTTTTTTGTTTTGTTTTTGAAATTCCTTTTTATAGTGGGCTTGAGCTGATTCCCGCTGCCATGTTTATGCCAGTCTAGACACACTTGATTCCCTTACGGATACATATCAATACATAGGTTTTAAGATTCTTACTAGTCAGATATATTCCTCTGCGGGAAATATGGGGTTTTGAGTCCCTTTCACTGAGGAAGGTGTAGGTCTTGTCTATTCCATAGTTGGTTTTTGGAACGGTACGTGTGCTTATATCAAACTCTGGTTTTATGCATCACCCCACCTCTCCTTCCCCCTTAAGCAGGCATAAGAGTGTTTTATAAATATGAGACACTGTTCTCTTTCCTAACTCAGTTCAATTGTAGCCATGTTTACAGGATCTTCATAAGTGATATCTTATGATAAGTTTCTTTTTCTGTGTGACTTATTTCACTTAGAATCACCGAACCTGAATCCACCCATTTTGCTGCTACTGGTCTTATGACATTGATTTCATGGCTGAGGGATATTCCATCGTACGTAAGTACCACAATTTTTTGAACCATTTTTATATTTCCTGGGATATTTAAGGTGTACCCAAGTTGAGGTCCTTGTAAGCAGTGCAGCCCTAAATTTTGCGGTGGCTCTGTCTTATTGATTTTCAGATTTCCCAAGGTATATTCCCTAGAATTGAAGTGCCCTTGGCTCTGTACCTCTGTTCTTTACTTGTTTTATGGACCACAATGAACTCCTACAGAGAGGCAGTTGGCAATTTACATCCCGCCCGTCAGCATAACAAGGCTCCCTGTTCTCCAGGGCCTGTCTTCCCTTTCTGGTTTTTACACATTTTGTGGATGTCCCTTTTGACCTGTGGGAAGTGATACTTCATTTTAGTGCTGATTTGCATTGCCCGCTTGCTTGCTTGGCCAAAAACGGCGTATGCGTTTTCTCCTGAATATATTCAGGAGAAAACGCATATGCCCATTTTGGCCAAGTGCATCATTGTCGAAGTTGTGCCCCTCTTCCTGTGCTTTAAAGGCGATTCCAACGTACCTCTTGAAATCTGTTTCCTGCTATTCTGCCTCGCTTTCAAGGCCGCCTCGTTGCCTTCCCTCAACAGATTTTTGGACGATAGTTGTCCTTTATTACTCGGCCAGTTTGTGATTTGCTGTGCCCCTGATCTCCATTTTTCAACTCGTTTTTGGTGAGCTGACCGCACGTCCAAAATTTTGGTTCAGGACCTATGCTGCTTCCCAGTGGGGGGCTGAGACTTTGGTTAATTCTTCTTCCTGCCTGGAAGTTAGAGTGATATGTGCCCGTCCAAATGCCTAACAGCTACTCTCTCATTGGTTCTCCCTCTTCCCTTTCATCCTCTGCCAAATTGGCAACCTGTGCGAACCAGGAGGTTAAAGGGGCTGTCTCTCCAAGTTGGGAGGTTGATAGTAAAGCAGATGGAAAGTCAAACCGGAGCACCAGGAGAGGGACTATTCGTTGAGTTTTAGAAACCATTCGTATTCACAGTGTGACCGTTCTCTAGGTTTCCCGTACATGTTATAGCTGCAGTAATATTCCCTTCAACCTAGAGAGTTGGGACCCATGGAATGGGTGCCAGGCACTATTGCTTTAAAGGGTCTGCATTTGTTCACCAATCTCACCAAACCTCTCAGTCCCAAGTGTCCAGCCTTATGCCACATCCAGCTGTCGTTGTACATAGGGTCATTCCAGGTTTCATCAGAGACCCTGAAGGAATTGTAAAGAATTTCCCAGTTTTTTTGTTTTGTTTTTGAAATTCCTTTTTATAGTGGGTTTGAGCTGATTCTCGCTGCCATGTTTATGCCAGTCTGGACACACTTGATTCCCTTACAGAGGCATATCAATACATAGGTTTTAAGATTCTCACTAGTCAGATATATTCCTCTGCGGGAAATATGGGGTTTTGAGTCCCTTTCACTGAGGAAGGTGTAGGTCTTGTCTATTCCATAGTTGGTTTTTGGAACGGTACCTGTGCTTATATCAAACTCTGGTTTTATGCATCACCCCACCTCTCCTTCCCCCTTAAGCAGGCATAAGAGTGTTTTCTAAATGTCAGACACTGTTCTCTTTCCTAACTCAGTTCAAGTGTAGCCATGTTTACAGGATCTCCATAAGTGATATCTTATGATAAGTTTCTTTTTCTGTGTGACTTATTTCACTTAGAATCATCGTACCTGAATCCAACCATTTTGCTGCTACTGGTCTTATGACATTGATTTCATGGCTGAGGGATATTCCATCGTACGTAGGTACCACAATTTTTTGAACTATTTTTATATTTCCTGGGATATTTAAGGTGTACCAAGTTGAGGTCCTTGTAAGCAGTGCAGCCCTAAATTTTGGGGTGGCTCTGTCTTATTGATTTTCAGTTTTCCCAAGGTATATTCCCTAGACTGGAAGTGCCCTTGGCTCTGTAGCTCTGTTCTTTACTTCTTTTAGGGAACACAATGTACTCCTCCAGAGAGGCAGTTGGCAATTTACATCCCACCCATCAGCATAGCAAGGCTCCCTGTTCTCCAGGGCCTGTCTTGCCTTTCTGGTTTTTACACATTTTGTGGATGTCCGTTTTGACTGGTGGGAAGTGATACTTCTTTGTAGTGCAGATTTGCATTGCCCGCTTGCTTGCTTGGCCAAAAAGGGCGTATGCGTTTTCTCCTGAATATATTCAGGAGAAAACGCATACGCCCTTTTTGGCCAAGTGCATCATTGTCGAAGTTGTGCCCCTCTTCCTGTGCTTTAAAGGCGATTCCACCGTACCTCTTGAAATCTGTTTCCTGCTATTCTGCCTCGCTTTCAAGTCCGCCTCGTTGCCTTCCCTCAACAGATTTTTGGACGACAGTTGTCCTTTATTACAAGGCCAGTTTGTGAATTGCTGTGCCCCTGAGCTCCATTTTTCAACTCGTTTTTGGTGAGCTGACCGCAAGTCCAAAATTTTGGTTCAGGAACAATGCTGGTTCCAGGTGGGTGGCTGAGACTTTGGTTAATTCTTCTTTCTGCCGGGAAGTTAGAGTGATATGTGCCCGTCCAAATGCGTAACAGCTACTCTCTCATTGGTTCTCCCTCTTCCCTTTCATCCTCTGCCAATTTGGAAACCTGTGTGAACCAGGAGGTTAAAGGGGCTGTCTCTCCAAGTTGGGAGGTTGATAGTAAAGCAGATGTAAAGTCAAAGCGGAGCACCGGGAGAGGGATTATTCGTTGAGTTTTAGATACCTTTCGTATTCATAGTGTGTCCGTTCTCTAGGTTTCCCGTACATGTTATAGCTGTAGTAATATTCCCTTCAACCTGGAGAGTTGGGACCCATGGAATGGGTGCCATGCATTATTGCTTTAAAGGGTCTGCATTTGCTCACCCATCCAACCAATCCTCTCAGTCCCAAGTGTCCAGCCTTATGCCACATCCAGCTGTCGTTGTAGATAGGGTCATTCCAGGTTTCATCAGAGACCCTGAAGGAATTGTAAAGAATTTCCCAGTTTTTTTGTTTTGTTTTTGAAATTCCTTTTTATAGTGGGTTTGAGCTGATTATCGCTGCCATGTTTATGCCAGTCTAGACACACTTGATTCCCTTACGGAGACTTATCAATCCATAGGTTTTAAGATTCTTACTAGTCAGATATATTCCTCTGCGGGAAATATGGGGTTTTGAGTCCCTTTCACTGAGGAAGGTGTAGGTCTTGTCTATTCCATAGTTGGTTTTTGGAACGGTACCTGTGCTTATATCAAACTCTGGTTTTATGCATCACCCCACCTCTCCTTCCCCCTTAAGCAGGCATAAGAGTGTTTTCTAAATGTGAGACACTGTTTTCTTTCCTAACTCAGTTCAAGTGTAGCCATGTTTACAGGATCTCCATAAGTGATATCTTATGATAAGTTTCTTTTTCTGTGTGACTTATTTCACTTAGAATCATCGTACCTGAATCCACCCATTTTGCTGCTACTGGTCTTATGACATTGATTTCATGGCCGAGTGATATTCCATCATACGTAGGTACCACAATTTTCTGAACCATTTTTATATTTCCTGGGATATTTAAGGTGTACCCAAGTTGAGGTCTTTGTAAGCAGTGCAGCCCTAAATTTTGGGGTGGCTCTGTCTTATTGATTTTCAGTTTTCCCAAGGTATATTCCCTAGACTGGAAGAGCCCTTGGCTCTGTAGCTCTGTTGTTTACTTGTTTTAGGGAACACAATGCACTCCTCCAGAGAGGCAGTTGGCAATTTACATCCCGCCCATCAGCATAGCAATGCTCCCTGTTCTCCAGGGCCTGTCTTGCCTTTCTGGTTTTTACACATTTTGTGGATGTCCGTTTTGACTGGTGGGAAGTGATACTTCTTTGTAGTGCAGATTTGCATTGCCCGCTTGCTTGCTTGGCCAAAAAGGGCGTATGGGTTTTCTCCTGAATATATTCAGGAGAAAACGCATACGCCCTTTTTGGCCAAGTGCATCATTTTCGAAGTTGTGCCCCTCTTCCTGTGCTTTAAAGGCGATTCCAACGTACCTCTTGAAATCTGTTTCCTGCTATTCTGCCTCGCTTTCAAGTCTGCCTCGTTGCCTTCCCTCAACAGATTTTTGGACGACAGTTGTCCTTTATTACTCGGCCAGTTTGTGAATTGCTGTGCCCCTGAGCTCCATTTTTCAACTTGTTTTTGGTGAGCTGACCGCAAGTCCAAAATTTTGGTTCAGGACCTATGCTGGGTCCCGGTGGGGGGCTGAGACTTTGGTTAATTCTTCTTCCTGCCGGGAAGTTAGAGTGATATGTGCCCTTCCAAATGCCTAACAGCTATGCTCTCATTGGTTCTCCCTCTTCCCTTTCATCCTCTGCCAAATTGGCAACCTGTGCGAACCAGGAGGTTAAAGGGGCTGTCTCTCCAAGTTGGGAGGTTGATAGTAAAGCAGATGGAAAGTCAAACCGGAGCAACAGGAGAGGGACTATTCGTTGAGTTTTAGAAACCTTTCGTATTCACAGTGTGTCCGTTCTCTAGGTTTCCCGTACATATTATAGCTGTAGTAATATTCCCTTCAACCTGGAGAGTTGGGACCCATGGAATAGGTGCCATGCATTATTGCTTTAAAGGGTCTGCATTTGCTCACCCAATCTCAGCAATCCTCTCAGTCCCAAGTGTCCAGCCTTATGCCACATCCAGCTGTCGTTGTACATAGGGTCATTCCAGGTTTCATCAGAGACCCTGAAGGAATTGTAAAGAATTTCCCATTTTTTTTGTTTTGTTTTTGAAATTCCTTTTTATAGTGGGTTTGAGCTGATTCTCGCTGCCATGTTTATGCCAGTCTAGACACACTTGATTCCCTTACAGAGACATATCAATACATAGGTTTTAATTTTCTTACTAGTCAGATATATTCCTCTGCGGGAAATATGGGGTTTTGAGTCCCTTTCACTGAGGAAGGTGTAGGTCTTGTCTATTCCATAGTTGGTTTTTGGAACGGTACCTGTGCTTATATCAAACTCTGCTTTTATGCATCACCCGACCTCTCCTTCCCCCTTAAGCAGGCATAAGAGTGTTTTCTAAATGTGAGACACTGTTCTCTTTCCTAACTCAGTTCAAGTGTAGCCATGTTTACAGGATCTTTATAAGTGATATCTTATGATAAGTTTCTTTTTCTGTGTGACTTATTTCACTTAGAATCATCGAACCTGAATCCACCCATTTTGCTGCTACTGGTCTTATGACATTGACTTCATGGCTGAGGGATATTCCATCGTACGTAGGTACCACAATTTTTTGAACCATTTTTATATTTCCTGCGATATTTAAGGTGTACCCAAGTTGAGGTCCTTGTAAGCAGTGTAGACCTAAATTTTGGGGTGGCTCTGTCTTATTGATTTTCAGTTTTCCCAAGGTATATTCCCTAGACTGGAAGTGCCCTTGGCTCTGTAGCTGTGTTCTTTACTTGTTTTAGGGAACACAATGTACTCCTCCAGAGGCGCAGTTGGCAATTTACATCCCGCCCATCAGCATAACAAGGCTCCCTGTTCTCCAGGGCCTGTCTTGCCTTTCTGGTTTTTACACATTTTGTGGATGTCCCTTTTGACCG
This sequence comes from Hyperoodon ampullatus, assembly GCF_949752795.1. Taxonomy (NCBI): domain Eukaryota; kingdom Metazoa; phylum Chordata; class Mammalia; order Artiodactyla; family Ziphiidae; genus Hyperoodon; species Hyperoodon ampullatus. The sequence goes on along the minus strand of NW_027640382.1, from coordinate 944,650 downwards.
GTGGGAAGTGATACTTCTTTGTAGTGCAGATTTGCATTGCTCGCTTGCTTGCTTGGCCAAAAAGGGCGTATGCGTTTTCTCCTGAATATATTCAGGAGAAAACGCATACGCCCTTTTTGGCCAAGTGCATCATTGTCGAAGTTGTGCCCCTCTTCCTGTGCTTTAAAGGCGATTCCAACGTACCTCTTTAAATCTGTTTCCTGCTATTCTGCCTCGCTTTCAAGTCTGCCTCGTTGCCTTCCCTCAACAGATTTTTGGACGATAGTTGTCCTTTATTACTCAGCCAGTTTGTTAATTGCTGTGCCCCTGAGCTCCGTTTGTCAACTCGTTTTTGGTGAGCTGACCGCACGTCCAAAATTTTGGTTCAGGACCTATACTGGTTACCGGTGGGTGGCTGAGATTTTGGTTAATTCTTCTTCCTGCCGGGAAGTTAGAGTGAAATGTGCCCGTCCAAATGCCTAACAGCTACTCTCTCATTGGTTCTCCCTCTTCCCTTTCATCCTCTGCCAAATTGGAAACCTGTGCGAACCAGGAGGTTAAAGGGGCTGTCTCTCCATGTTGGGTGGTTGATAGTAAAGCAGATGTAAAGTCAAAGCGGAGCACCAGGAGAGGGATTATTCGTTGAGTTTTAGATACCTTTCGTATCACAGTGTGTCCGTTCTCTAGGTTTCCCGTACCTGTCATAGCTGTAGTAATATTCCCTTCAACCTGGAGAGTTGGGACCCATGGAATGGGTGCCATGCATTATTGCTTTAAAGGGTCTGCATTTGCTCACCCAATCCAACCAATCCTCTCAGTCCCAAGTGTCCAGCCTTATGCCACATCCAGCTGTCATTGTAGATAGGGTCATTCCAGGTTTCATCAGAGACCCTGAAGGAATTGTAAAGAATTTCCCAGTTTTTTTGTTTTGTTTTAGAAATTCCTTTTTATAGTGGGTTTGAGCTGATTCTCGCTGCCATGTTTATGCCAGTCTAGACACACTTGATTCCCTTTCGGAGACATATCAATACATAGGTTTTAAGATTCTTACTATTCAGATATATTCCTCTGCGGGAAATATGGGGTTTGAGTCCCTTTCACTGAGGAAGGTGTAGGTCTTGTCTATTCCATAGTTGGTTTTTGGAACGGTACCTGTGCTTATATCAAACTCTGGTTTTATGCATCACCCCACCTCTCCTTCCCCCTTAAGCAGGCATAAGATTGTTTTCTAAATGTGAGACACTGTTTTCTTTCCTAACTCAGTTCAAGTGTAGCCATGTTTACAGGATCTCCATAAGTGATATCTTACGATAAGTTTCTTTTTCTGCGTGACTTATTTCACTTAGAATCATCGTACCTCAATCCACCCATTTTGCTGCTACTGGTCTTATGACATTGATTTCATGGCTGAGTGATATTCCATCATACGTAGGTACCACAATTTTCTGAACCATTTTTATATTTCCTGGGATATTTAAGGTGTACCCAAGTTGAGGTCCTTGTAAGCAGTGCAGCCCTAAATTTTGGGGTGGCTCTGTCTTATTGATTTTCAGTTTTCCCAAGGTATATTCCCTAGACTGGAAGTGCCCTTGGCTCTGTAGCTCTGTTCTTTACTTCTTTTAGGGAACACAATGTACTCCTTCAGAGAGGCAATTGGCAATTTACATCCCGCCCATCAGCATAACAAGGCTCCCTGTTCTCCAGGGCCTGTCTTGCCTTTCTGGTTTTTACACATTGTGTGGTTGTCCCTTTTGACCGGTGGGAAGTGATACTTCTTTGTAGTGCAGATTTGCATTGCCCGCTTGCTTGCTTGGCCAAAATGGGCGTATGCATTTTCTCCTGAATATATTCAGGAGAAAACGCATACGCCCTTTTTGGCCAAGTGCATCATTGTCGAAGTTGTGCCCCTCTTCCTGTGCTTTAAAGGCGATTCCACCGTACCTCTTGAAATCTGTTTCCTGCTATTCTGCCTCGCTTTCAAGTCCGCCTCGTTGCCTTCCCTCAACAGATTTTTGGACGACAGTTGTCCTTTATTACAAGGCCAGTTTGTGAATTGCTGTGCCCCTGAGCTCCATTTTTCAACTCGTTTTTGGTGAGCTGACCGCAAGTCCAAAATTTTGGTTCAGGAACAATGCTGGTTCCAGGTGGGTGGCTGAGACTTTGGTTAATTCTTCTTTCTGCCGGGAAGTTAGAGTGATATGTGCCCATCCAAATGCGTAACAGCTACTCTCTCATTGGTTCTCCCTCTTCCCTTTCATCCTCTGCCAATTTGGAAACCTGTGTGAACCAGGAGGTTAAAGGGGCTGTCTCTCCAAGTTGGGAGGTTGATAGTAAAGCAGATGTAAAGTCAAAGCGGAGCACCGGGAGAGGGATTATTCGTTGAGTTTTAGATACCTTTCGTATTCATAGTGTGTCCGTTCTCTAGGTTTCCCGTACATGTTATAGCTGTAGTAATATTCCCTTCAACCTGGAGAGTTGGGACCCATGGAATGGGTGCCATGCATTATTGCTTTAAAGGGTCTGCATTTGCTCACCCATCCAACCAATCCTCTCAGTCCCAAGTGTCCAGCCTTATGCCACATCCAGCTGTCGTTGTAGATAGGGTCATTCCAGGTTTCATCAGAGACCCTGAAGGAATTGTAAAGAATTTCCCAGTTTTTTTGTTTTGTTTTTGAAATTCCTTTTTATAGTGGGTTTGAGCTGATTATCGCTGCCATGTTTATGCCAGTCTAGACACACTTGATTCCCTTACGGAGACTTATCAATCCATAGGTTTTAAGATTCTTACTAGTCAGATATATTCCTCTGCGGGAAATATGGGGTTTTGAGTCCCTTTCACTGAGGAAGGTGTAGGTCTTGTCTATTCCATAGTTGGTTTTTGGAACGGTACCTGTGCTTATATCAAACTCTGGTTTTATGCATCACCCCACCTCTCCTTCCCCCTTAAGCAGGCATAAGAGTGTTTTCTAAATGTGAGACACTGTTTTCTTTCCTAACTCAGTTCAAGTGTAGCCATGTTTACAGGATCTCCATAAGTGATATCTTATGATAAGTTTCTTTTTCTGTGTGACTTATTTCACTTAGAATCATCGTACCTGAATCCACCCATTTTGCTGCTACTGGTCTTATGACATTGATTTCATGGCCGAGTGATATTCCATCATACGTAGGTACCACAATTTTCTGAACCATTTTTATATTTCCTGTGATATTTAAGGTGTACCCAAGTTGAGGTCTTTGTAAGCAGTGCAGCCCTAAATTTTGGGGTGGCTCTGTCTTATTGATTTTCAGTTTTCCCAAGGTATATTCCCTAGACTGGAAGAGCCCTTGGCTCTGTAGCTCTGTTGTTTACTTGTTTTAGGGAACACAATGCACTCCTCCAGAGAGGCAGTTGGCAATTTACATCCCGCCCATCAGCATAGCAATGCTCCCTGTTCTCCAGGGCCTGTCTTGCCTTTCTGGTTTTTACACATTTTGTGGATGTCCGTTTTGACTGGTGGGAAGTGATACTTCTTTGTAGTGCAGATTTGCATTGCCCGCTTGCTTGCTTGGCCAAAAAGGGCGTATGGGTTTTCTCCTGAATATATTCAGGAGAAAACGCATACGCCCTTTTTGGCCAAGTGCATCATTTTCGAAGTTGTGCCCCTCTTCCTGTGCTTTAAAGGCGATTCCAACGTACCTCTTGAAATCTGTTTCCTGCTATTCTGCCTCGCTTTCAAGTCTGCCTCGTTGCCTTCCCTCAACAGATTTTTGGACGACAGTTGTCCTTTATTACTCGGCCAGTTTGTGAATTGCTGTGCCCCTGAGCTCCATTTTTCAACTTGTTTTTGGTGAGCTGACCGCAAGTCCAAAATTTTGGTTCAGGACCTATGCTGGGTCCCGGTGGGGGGCTGAGACTTTGGTTAATTCTTCTTCCTGCCGGGAAGTTAGAGTGATATGTGCCCTTCCAAATGCCTAACAGCTATGCTCTCATTGGTTCTCCCTCTTCCCTTTCATCCTCTGCCAAATTGGCAACCTGTGCGAACCAGGAGGTTAAAGGGGCTGTCTCTCCAAGTTGGGAGGTTGATAGTAAAGCAGATGGAAAGTCAAACCGGAGCAACAGGAGAGGGACTATTCGTTGAGTTTTAGAAACCTTTCGTATTCACAGTGTGTCCGTTCTCTAGGTTTCCCGTACATATTATAGCTGTAGTAATATTCCCTTCAACCTGGAGAGTTGGGACCCATGGAATAGGTGCCATGCATTATTGCTTTAAAGGGTCTGCATTTGCTCACCCAATCTCACCAATCCTCTCAGTCCCAAGTGTCCAGCCTTATGCCACATCCAGCTGTCGTTGTACATAGGGTCATTCCAGGTTTCATCAGAGACCCTGAAGGAATTGTAAAGAATTTCCCATTTTTTTTGTTTTGTTTTTGAAATTCCTTTTTATAGTGGGTTTGAGCTGATTCTCGCTGCCATGTTTATGCCAGTCTAGACACACTTGATTCCCTTACAGAGACATATCAATACATAGGTTTTAATTTTCTTACTAGTCAGATATATTCCTCTGCGGGAAATATGGGGTTTTGAGTCCCTTTCACTGAGGAAGGTGTAGGTCTTGTCTATTCCATAGTTGGTTTTTGGAACGGTACCTGTGCTTATATCAAACTCTGCTTTTATGCATCACCCCACCTCTCCTTCCCCCTTAAGCAGGCATAAGAGTGTTTTCTAAATGTGAGACACTGTTCTCTTTCCTAACTCAGTTCAAATGTAGCCATGTTTACAGGATCTTCATAAGTGATATCTTATGATAAGTTTCTTTTTCTCTGTGACTTATTTCACTTAGAATCATCGTACCTGAATCCACCCATTTTGCTGCTACTGGTCTTATGACATTGACTCCATGGCTGAGGGATATTCCATCGTACGTAGGTACCACAATTTTTTGAACCATTTTTATATTTCCTGCGATATTTAAGGTGTACCCAAGTTGAGGTCCTTGTAAGCAGTGTAGCCCTAAATTTTGGGGTGGCTCTGTCTTATTGATTTTCAGTTTTCCCAAGGTATATTCCCTAGACTGGAAGTGCCCTTGGCTCTGTAGCTCTGTTCTTTACTTGTTTTAGGGAACACAATGTACTCCTCCAGAGGCGCAGTTGGCAATTTACATCCCGCCCATCAGCATAACAAGGCTCCCTGTTCTCCAGGGCCTGTCTTGCCTTTCTGGTTTTTACACATTTTGTGGATGTCCCTTTTGACCGGTGGGAAGTGATACTTCTTTGTAGTGCAGATTTGCATTGCTCGCTTGCTTGCTTGGCCAAAAAGGGCGTATGCGTTTTCTCCTGAATATATTCAGGAGAAAACGCATACGCCCTTTTTGGCCAAGTGCATCATTGTCGAAGTTGTGCCCCTCTTCCTGTGCTTTAAAGGCGATTCCAACGTACCTCTTTAAATCTGTTTCCTGCTATTCTGCCTCGATTTCAAGTCTGCCTCGTTGCCTTCCCTCAACAGATTTTTGGACGATAGTTGTCCTTTATTACTCGGCCAGTTTGTTAATTGCTGTGCCCCTGAGCTCCGTTTGTCAACTCGTTTTTGGTGAGCTGACCGCACGTCCAAAATTTTGGTTCAGGACCTATACTGGTTACCGGTGGGTGGCTGAGATTTTGGTTAATTCTTCTTCCTGCCGGGAAGTTAGAGTGAAATGTGCCCGTCCAAATGCCTAACAGCTACTCTCTCATTGGTTCTCCCTCTTCCCTTTCATCCTCTGCCAAATTGGAAACCTGTGCGAACCAGGAGGTTAAAGGGGCTGTCTCTCCATGTTGGGTGGTTGATAGTAAAGCAGATGTAAAGTCAAAGCGGAGCACCAGGAGAGGGATTATTCGTTGAGTTTTAGATACCTTTCGTATCACAGTGTGTCCGTTCTCTAGGTTTCCCGTACCTGTTATAGCTGTAGTAATATTCCCTTCAACCTGGAGAGTTGGGACCCATGGAATGGGTGCCATGCATTATTGCTTTAAAGGGTCTGCATTTGCTCACCCAATCCAACCAATCCTCTCAGTCCCAAGTGTCCAGCCTTATGCCACATCCAGCTGTCATTGTAGATAGGGTCATTCCAGGTTTCATCAGAGACCCTGAAGGAATTGTAAAGAATTTCCCAGTTTTTTTGTTTTGTTTTAGAAATTCCTTTTTATAGTGGGTTTGAGCTGATTCTCGCTGCCATGTTTATGCCAGTCTAGACACACTTGATTCCCTTTCGGAGACATATCAATACATAGGTTTTAAGATTCTTACTATTCAGATATATTCCTCTGCGGGAAATATGGGGTTTGAGTCCCTTTCACTGAGGAAGGTGTAGGTCTTGTCTATTCCATAGTTGGTTTTTGGAACGGTACCTGTGCTTATATCAAACTCTGGTTTTATGCATCACCCCACCTCTCCTTCCCCCTTAAGCAGGCATAAGATTGTTTTCTAAATGTGAGACACTGTTTTCTTTCCTAACTCAGTTCAAGTGTAGCCATGTTTACAGGATCTCCATAAGTGATATCTTACGATAAGTTTCTTTTTCTGCGTGACTTATTTCACTTAGAATCATCGTACCTCAATCCACCCATTTTGCTGCTACTGGTCTTATGACATTGATTTCATGGCTGAGTGATATTCCATCATACGTAGGTACCACAATTTTCTGAACCATTTTTATATTTCCTGGGATATTTAAGGTGTACCCAAGTTGAGGTCCTTGTAAGCAGTGCAGCCCTAAATTTTGGGGTGGCTCTGTCTTATTGATTTTCAGTTTTCCCAAGGTATATTCCCTAGACTGGAAGTGCCCTTGGCTCTGTAGCTCTGTTCTTTACTTCTTTTAGGGAACACAATGTACTCCTTCAGAGAGGCAATTGGCAATTTACATCCCGCCCATCAGCATAACAAGGCTCCCTGTTCTCCAGGGCCTGTCTTGCCTTTCTGGTTTTTACACATTGTGTGGTTGTCCCTTTTGACCGGTGGGAAGTGATACTTCTTTGTAGTGCAGATTTGCATTGCCCGCTTGCTTGCTTGGCCAAAATGGGCGTATGCATTTTCTCCTGAATATATTCAGGAGAAAACGCATACGCCCTTTTTGGCCAAGTGCATCATTGTCGAAGTTGTGCCCCTCTTCCTGTGCTTTAAAGGCGATTCCAATGTACCTCTTGAAATCTGTTTCCTGCTATTCTGCCTCGCTTTCAAGTCTGCCTGGTTGCCTTCCCTCAACAGATTTTTGGACGACAGTTGTCCTTTATTACTCGGCCAGTTTGTGAATTGCTGTGCCCCTGAGCTCCATTTTTCAACTCGTTTTTGGTGAGCTGACCGCAAGTCCAAAATTTTGGTTCAGGAACTATGCTGCTTCCCGGTGGGAGGCTGAGACTTTGGTTAATTCTTCTTCCTGCCGGGAAGTTAGAGTGATATGTGCCCGTCCAAATGCCTAACAGCTACTCTCTCATTGGTTCTCCCTCTTCCCTTTCATTCTCTGCCAAATTGGAAACCTGTGCGAACCAGGATGTTAAAGGGGCTGTCTCTCCAAGTTGGGAGGTAGATAGTAAAGCAGATGTAAAGTCAAAGCGGAGCACAAGGAGAGGGATTATTCGTTGAGTTTTAGAATCCTTTCGTATTCTCAGTGTGTCCGTTATCTAGGTTTCCGGTACATGTTATAGCTGTAGTAATATTCCCTTCAACCTGGAGAGTTGGGACCCATGGAATTGGTGCCAGGCATTATTGCTTTAAAGGGTCTGCATTTGCTCACCCAGTCTCACCAATCCTCTCAGTCCCAAGTGTCCAGCCTTATGCCACATCCAGCTGTCGTTGTAGATAGGGTCATTCCAGGTTTCATCAGAGACCCTGAAGGAATTGTAAAGAATTTCCCAGTTTTTTGTTTTGTTTTAGAAATTCCTTTTTATAGTGGGTTTGAGCTGATTCTCGCTGCCATGTTTATGCCAGTCTAGACACACTTGATTCCCTTACGGAGACATATCATTAAATAGGTTTTAAGATTCTTACTATTCAGATATATTCCTCTGCGGGAAATATGGGGTTTTGAGTCCCTTTCACTGAGGAAGGTGTAGGTCTTGTCTATTCCATAGTTGGTTTTTGGAACGGTACCTGTGCTTATATCAAACTCTGGTTTTATGCATCACCCCACCTCTCCTTCCCCCTTAAGCAGGCATAAGAGTGTTTTCTATATGTGAGACACTCTTCTCTTTCTTAACTCAGTTCAAGTGTAGCCATGTTTACAGGATCTCCATAACTGATATCTTATGATATGTATCTTTTTCTGTGTGACTTATTTCACTTAGAATCATCGTACCTGAATCCACCCATTTTGCTGCTACTGGTGTTATGACATTGATTTCATGGCTGAGGGATATTCCATCGTACGTAAGTACCACAATTTTTTGAGCCATTTTTATATTTCCTGGGATATTTAAGGTGTACCCAACTTGAGGTCCTTGTAAGCAGTGCAGCCCTAAATTTTGGGGTGGCTCTGTCTTATTGATTTTCAGTTTTCCCAAGGTATATTCCCTAGACTGGAAGTGCCCTTGGCTCTGTAGCTCTGTTCTTTACTTGTTTTAGGGAACACAATGTACTCCTCCAGAGGGGCAGTTGGCAATTTACATCCCGCCCATCAGCATAACAAGGCTCCCTGTTCTCCAGGGCCTGTCTTGCCTTTCTGGTTTTTACACATTTTGTGGATGTCCCTTTTGACCGGTGGGAAGTGATACTTCTGTGTAGTGCAGATTTGCATTGCCCGCTTGCTTGCTTGGCCAAAAAGGGCGTATGCGTTTTCTCCTGAATATATTCAGGAGAAAACGCATACGCCCTTTTTGTCCAAGTGCATCATTGTCGAAGTTGTGCCCCTCTTCCTGTGCTTTAAAGGCGATTCCAACGTACCTCTTGAAATCTGTTTCCTGCTATTCTGCCTCGCTTTCAAGTCCGCCTCGTTGCCTTCCCTCAACAGATTTTTGGATGATAGTTGTCCTTTATTACTCGGCCAGTTTGTGAATTGCTGTGCCCCTCAGCTCCATTTTTCAACTCGTTTTTGGTGAGCTGACCGCAAGTCCAAAATTTTGGTTCAGGACCTATGCTGGTTCCGGGTGGGGGGCTGAGACTTTGGTTAATTCTTCTTCCTGCCGGGAAGTTAGAGTGATATGTGCCCATCCAAATGCCTAACAGCTATGCTCTCATTGGTTCTCCCTCTTCCCTTTCATCCTCTGCCAAATTGGAAACCTGTGCGAACCAGGAGGTTAAAGGGGCTGTCTCTCCAAGTTGGGAGATGGATAGCAAAGCAGATGGAAAGTCAAACCGGAGCACCAGGAGAGGGACTATTCGTTGAGTTTTAGAAACCTTTCGTATTCACAGTGTGTCCGTTCTCTAGGTTTCCCGTACATGTTATAACTGTAGTAATATTCCCTTCAACCTGGAGAGTTGGGACCCATGGAATGGGTGCCAGGCATTATTGCTTTAAAGGGTCTGCATTTGCTCACGCAATCTCACCAATCCTCTCAGTCCCAAGTGTCCAGTCTTATGCCACATCCAGCTGTCGTTGTAGATAGGGTAATTCCAGGTTTCATCAGAGACCCTGAAGGAATTGTAAAGAATTTCCCAGTTTTTTTGTTTTGTTTTTGAAATTCCTTTTTATAGTGGGTTTGAGCTGATTCTCGCTGCCATGTTTATGCGTCTAGACACACTTGATTCCCTTACGGAGACATATCAATCCATAGGTTTTAAGATTCTTACTAGTCAGATATATTCCTCTGCGGGAAATATGGGGTTTTGAGTCCCTTTCACTGAGGAAGGTGTAGGTCTTGTCTATTCCATAGTTGGTTTTTGGAACGGTACCCGTGCTTATATCAAACTCTGGTTTTATGCATCACCCCACCTCTCCTTCCCCCTTAAGCAGGCATAAGAGTGTTTTCTAAATGTGAGACACTGTTCTCTTTCCTAACTCAGTTCAAGTGTAGCCATGTTTACAGGATCTTCATAAGTGATATCTTATGATAAATTTCTTTTTCTGTGTGACTTTATTCACTTAGAATCATCGTACCTGAATCCACCCATTTTGCTGCTACTGGTCTTATGACATTGATTTCATGGCTGAGGGATATTCCATCGTACGTAAGTACCACAAGTTTTTAAACCATTTTTATATTTCCTGGGATATTTATGGTGTAACCAAGTTGAGGTCCTTGTAAGCAGGGCAGCCCTAAATATAGGTGTGGATCTGTCTTATTGATTTTCAGTTTTCCCAAGGTATATTCCCTAGCCTGGAAGTGCCCTTGGCTCTGTAGCTCTGTTCTTTACTTGTTTTAGGGAACACAATATACTCCTCCAGAGGGGCAGTTGGAAACTTACATCCCATCCATCAGCATAACAAGGCTCCCTGTTCTCCAGAGCCTGTCTTGCCTTTCTGGTTTTTACACATTTTGTGGATGTCCCTTTTGACCGGTGGGAAGTGATACTTCTTTGTAGTGCAGATTTGCATTGGCCGCTTGCTTGCTTGGCCAAAATGGGCGTATGCGTTTTCTCCTGAATATATTCAGGAGAAAACGCATACGCCCTTTTTGGCCAAGTGCATCATTGTCGAAGTTGTGCCCCTCTTCCTGTGCTTTAAAGGCGATTCCAACGTACCTCTTGAAATCTGTTTCCTGCTATTCTGCCTCGCTTTCAAGTCCGCCTCGTTGCCTTCCCTCAACATATTTTTGGACGATAGTTGTCCTTTATTACTCGGCCAGTTTGATAATTGCTGTGCCCCTGAGCTCCATTTGTCAACTCGTTTTTGGTGATCTGACCGCACGTTCAAAATTTTGGTTCAGGACCGATATTGGTTACCGGTGGGTGGCTGAGACTTTGGTTAATTCTTCTTCCTGCCGGGAAGTTAGAGTGATATGTGCCCGTCCAAATGCCTAACAGCTACTCTCTCATTGGTTCTCCCTCTTCCCTTTCATCCTCTGCCAAATTGGAAACCTGTGCGAACCAGGAGGTTAAAGGGGCTGTCTCTCCAAGTTGGGAGATTGATAGTAAAGCAGATGGAGAGTCAAACCGGCGCACCAGGAGAGGGACTATTCGTTGAGTTTTAGAAACCTTTCGTATTCACAGTGTGTCTGTTCTCTAGGTTTCCCGTACATGTTATAACTGTAGTAATATTCCCTTCAACCTGGAGAGTTGGGACCCATGGAATGGGTGCCAGGCATTATTGCTTTAAAGGGTCTGCATTTGCTCACCCAATCTCAGCAATCCTCTCAGTCCCAAGTGTCCAGCCTTATGCCACATCAAGCTGTTGTTGTAGATAGGGTCATTCCAGGTTTCATCATCAGAGACCCTGAAGGAATTGTAAAGAATTTCCCAGTTTTTTTGTTTTGTTTTTGAAATTCCTTTTTATAGTGGGTTTGAGTTGGTTCTCGCTGCCATGTTTATGCCAGTCTAGACACACTTGATTCCCTTATGGAGACATATCAATCCATAGGTTTTAAGGTTCTTACTAGTCAGATATATTCCTCTGCGGTAAATATGGGGTTTTGAGTCCCTTTCACTGAGGAAGGTGTAGATCTTGTCTATTCCATAGTTGGTTTTTGGAACGGTACCTGTGCTTATATCAAACTCTGGTTTCATGCATCACCCCACCTCTCCTTCCCCCTTAAGTAGGCATAAGAGTGTTTTCTAAATGTGAGACACTGTTCTCTTTCCTAACTCAGTTCAAATGTAGCCATGTTTACAGGATCTTCATAAGTGATATCTTATGATAAGTTTCTTTTTCTGTGTGACTTATTTCACTTAGAATCATCGTACCTGAATCCACCCATTTTGCTGCTACTGGTGTTATGACATTGATTTCATGGCCGAGTGATATTCCATCATACGTAGGTACCACAATTTTCTGAACCATTTTTATATTTCCTGGGATATTTAAGGTGTACCCAAGTTGAGGTCTTTGTAAGCAGTGCAGCCCTAAATTTTGGGGTGGCTCTGTCTTATTGATTTTCAGTTTTCCCAAGGTATATTCCCTAGACTGGAAGAGCCCTTGGCTCTGTAGCTCTGTTGTTTACTTGTTTTAGGGAACACAATGCACTCCTCCAGAGAGGCAGTTGGCAATTTACATCCCGCCCATCAGCATAGCAATGCTCCCTGTTCTCCAGGGCCTGTCTTGCCTTTCTGGTTTTTACACATTTTGTGGATGTCCGTTTTGACTGGTGGGAAGTGATACTTCTTTGTAGTGCAGATTTGCATTGCCCGCTTGCTTGCTTGGCCAAAAAGGGCGTATGGGTTTTCTCCTGAATATATTCAGGAGAAAACGCATACGCCCTTTTTGGCCAAGTGCATCATTTTCGAAGTTGTGCCCCTCTTCCTGTGCTTTAAAGGCGATTCCAACGTACCTCTTGAAATCTGTTTCCTGCTATTCTGCCTCGCTTTCAAGTCTGCCTCGTTGCCTTCCCTCAACAGATTTTTGGACGACAGTTGTCCTTTATTACTCGGCCAGTTTGTGAATTGCTGTGCCCCTGAGCTCCATTTTTCAACTTGTTTTTGGTGAGCTGACCGCAAGTCCAAAATTTTGGTTCAGGACCTATGCTGGGTCCCGGTGGGGGGCTGAGACTTTGGTTAATTCTTCTTCCTGCCGGGAAGTTAGAGTGATATGTGCCCTTCCAAATGCCTAACAGCTATGCTCTCATTGGTTCTCCCTCTTCCCTTTCATCCTCTGCCAAATTGGCAACCTGTGCGAACCAGGAGGTTAAAGGGGCTGTCTCTCCAAGTTGGGAGGTTGATAGTAAAGCAGATGGAAAGTCAAACCGGAGCAACAGGAGAGGGACTATTCGTTGAGTTTTAGAAACCTTTCGTATTCACAGTGTGTCCGTTCTCTAGGTTTCCCGTACATATTATAGCTGTAGTAATATTCCCTTCAACCTGGAGAGTTGGGACCCATGGAATAGGTGCCATGCATTATTGCTTTAAAGGGTCTGCATTTGCTCACCCAATCTCACCAATCCTCTCAGTCCCAAGTGTCCAGCCTTATGCCACATCCAGCTGTCGTTGTACATAGGGTCATTCCAGGTTTCATCAGAGACCCTGAAGGAATTGTAAAGAATTTCCCATTTTTTTTGTTTTGTTTTTGAAATTCCTTTTTATAGTGGGTTTGAGCTGATTCTCGCTGCCATGTTTATGCCAGTCTAGACACACTTGATTCCCTTACAGAGACATATCAATACATAGGTTTTAATTTTCTTACTAGTCAGATATATTCCTCTGCGGGAAATATGGGGTTTTGAGTCCCTTTCACTGAGGAAGGTGTAGGTCTTGTCTATTCCATAGTTGGTTTTTGGAACGGTACCTGTGCTTATATCAAACTCTGCTTTTATGCATCACCCCACCTCTCCTTCCCCCTTAAGCAGGCATAAGAGTGTTTTCTAAATGTGAGACACTGTTCTCTTTCCTAACTCAGTTCAAATGTAGCCATGTTTACAGGATCTTCATAAGTGATATCTTATGATAAGTTTCTTTTTCTCTGTGACTTATTTCACTTAGAATCATCGTACCTGAATCCACCCATTTTGCTGCTACTGGTCTTATGACATTGACTCCATGGCTGAGGGATATTCCATCGTACGTAGGTACCACAATTTTTTGAACCATTTTTATATTTCCTGCGATATTTAAGGTGTACCCAAGTTGAGGTCCTTGTAAGCAGTGTAGCCCTAAATTTTGGGGTGGCTCTGTCTTATTGATTTTCAGTTTTCCCAAGGTATATTCCCTAGACTGGAAGTGCCCTTGGCTCTGTAGCTCTGTTCTTTACTTGTTTTAGGGAACACAATGTACTCCTCCAGAGGCGCAGTTGGCAATTTACATCCCGCCCATCAGCATAACAAGGCTCCCTGTTCTCCAGGGCCTGTCTTGCCTTTCTGGTTTTTACACATTTTGTGGATGTCCCTTTTGACCGGTGGGAAGTGATACTTCTTTGTAGTGCAGATTTGCATTGCTCGCTTGCTTGCTTGGCCAAAAAGGGCGTATGCGTTTTCTCCTGAATATATTCAGGAGAAAACGCATACGCCCTTTTTGGCCAAGTGCATCATTGTCGAAGTTGTGCCCCTCTTCCTGTGCTTTAAAGGCGATTCCAACGTACCTCTTTAAATCTGTTTCCTGCTATTCTGCCTCGATTTCAAGTCTGCCTCGTTGCCTTCCCTCAACAGATTTTTGGACGATAGTTGTCCTTTATTACTCGGCCAGTTTGTTAATTGCTGTGCCCCTGAGCTCCGTTTGTCAACTCGTTTTTGGTGAGCTGACCGCACGTCCAAAATTTTGGTTCAGGACCTATACTGGTTACCGGTGGGTGGCTGAGATTTTGGTTAATTCTTCTTCCTGCCGGGAAGTTAGAGTGAAATGTGCCCGTCCAAATGCCTAACAGCTACTCTCTCATTGGTTCTCCCTCTTCCCTTTCATCCTCTGCCAAATTGGAAACCTGTGCGAACCAGGAGGTTAAAGGGGCTGTCTCTCCATGTTGGGTGGTTGATAGTAAAGCAGATGTAAAGTCAAAGCGGAGCACCAGGAGAGGGATTATTCGTTGAGTTTTAGATACCTTTCGTATCACAGTGTGTCCGTTCTCTAGGTTTCCCGTACCTGTTATAGCTGTAGTAATATTCCCTTCAACCTGGAGAGTTGGGACCCATGGAATGGGTGCCATGCATTATTGCTTTAAAGGGTCTGCATTTGCTCACCCAATCCAACCAATCCTCTCAGTCCCAAGTGTCCAGCCTTATGCCACATCCAGCTGTCATTGTAGATAGGGTCATTCCAGGTTTCATCAGAGACCCTGAAGGAATTGTAAAGAATTTCCCAGTTTTTTTGTTTTGTTTTAGAAATTCCTTTTTATAGTGGGTTTGAGCTGATTCTCGCTGCCATGTTTATGCCAGTCTAGACACACTTGATTCCCTTTCGGAGACATATCAATACATAGGTTTTAAGATTCTTACTATTCAGATATATTCCTCTGCGGGAAATATGGGGTTTGAGTCCCTTTCACTGAGGAAGGTGTAGGTCTTGTCTATTCCATAGTTGGTTTTTGGAACGGTACCTGTGCTTATATCAAACTCTGGTTTTATGCATCACCCCACCTCTCCTTCCCCCTTAAGCAGGCATAAGATTGTTTTCTAAATGTGAGACACTGTTTTCTTTCCTAACTCAGTTCAAGTGTAGCCATGTTTACAGGATCTCCATAAGTGATATCTTACGATAAGTTTCTATTTCTGCGTGACTTATTTCACTTAGAATCATCGTACCTCAATCCACCCATTTTGCTGCTACTGGTCTTATGACATTGATTTCATGGCTGAGTGATATTCCATCATACGTAGGTACCACAATTTTCTGAACCATTTTTATATTTCCTGGGATATTTAAGGTGTACCCAAGTTGAGGTCCTTGTAAGCAGTGCAGCCCTAAATTTTGGGGTGGCTCTGTCTTATTGATTTTCAGTTTTCCCAAGGTATATTCCCTAGACTGGAAGTGCCCTTGGCTCTGTAGCTCTGTTCTTTACTTCTTTTAGGGAACACAATGTACTCCTTCAGAGAGGCAATTGGCAATTTACATCCCGCCCATCAGCATAACAAGGCTCCCTGTTCTCCAGGGCCTGTCTTGCCTTTCTGGTTTTTACACATTGTGTGGTTGTCCCTTTTGACCGGTGGGAAGTGATACTTCTTTGTAGTGCAGATTTGCATTGCCCGCTTGCTTGCTTGGCCAAAATGGGCGTATGCATTTTCTCCTGAATATATTCAGGAGAAAACGCATACGCCCTTTTTGGCCAAGTGCATCATTGTCGAAGTTGTGCCCCTCTTCCTGTGCTTTAAAGGCGATTCCAACGTACCTCTTGAAATCTGTTTCCTGCTATTCTGCCTCGCTTTCAAGTCTGCCTGGTTGCCTTCCCTCAACAGATTTTTGGACGACAGTTGTCCTTTATTACTCGGCCAGTTTGTGAATTGCTGTGCCCCTGAGCTCCATTTTTCAACTCGTTTTTGGTGAGCTGACCGCAAGTCCAAAATTTTGGTTCAGGAACTATGCTGCTTCCCGGTGGGAGGCTGAGACTTTGGTTAATTCTTCTTCCTGCCGGGAAGTTAGAGTGATATGTGCCCGTCCAAATGCCTAACAGCTACTCTCTCATTGGTTCTCCCTCTTCCCTTTCATTCTCTGCCAAATTGGAAACCTGTGCGAACCAGGATGTTAAAGGGGCTGTCTCTCCAAGTTGGGAGGTAGATAGTAAAGCAGATGTAAAGTCAAAGTGGAGCACAAGGAGAGGGATTATTCGTTGAGTTTTAGAATCCTTTCGTATTCTCAGTGTGTCCGTTATCTAGGTTTCCGGTACATGTTATAGCTGTAGTAATATTCCCTTCAACCTGGAGAGTTGGGACCCATGGAATTGGTGCCAGGCATTATTGCTTTAAAGGGTCTGCATTTGCTCACCCAGTCTCACCAATCCTCTCAGTCCCAAGTGTCCAGCCTTATGCCACATCCAGCTGTCGTTGTAGATAGGGTCATTCCAGGTTTCATCAGAGACCCTGAAGGAATTGTAAAGAATTTCCCAGTTTTTTGTTTTGTTTTAGAAATTCCTTTTTATAGTGGGTTTGAGCTGATTCTCGCTGCCATGTTTATGCCAGTCTAGACACACTTGATTCCCTTACGGAGACATATCATTAAATAGGTTTTAAGATTCTTACTATTCAGATATATTCCTCTGCGGGAAATATGGGGTTTTGAGTCCCTTTCACTGAGGAAGGTGTAGGTCTTGTCTATTCCATAGTTGGTTTTTGGAACGGTACCTGTGCTTATATCAAACTCTGGTTTTATGCATCACCCCACCTCTCCTTCCCCCTTAAGCAGGCATAAGAGTGTTTTCTAAATGTGAGACACTCTTCTCTTTCTTAACTCAGTTCAAGTGTAGCCATGTTTACAGGATCTCCATAACTGATATCTTATGATATGTATCTTTTTCTGTGTGACTTATTTCACTTAGAATCATCGTACCTGAATCCACCCATTTTGCTGCTACTGGTGTTATGACATTGATTTCATGGCTGAGGGATATTCCATCGTACGTAAGTACCACAATTTTTTGAGCCATTTTTATATTTCCTGGGATATTTAAGGTGTACCCAACTTGAGGTCCTTGTAAGCAGTGCAGCCCTAAATTTTGGGGTGGCTCTGTCTTATTGATTTTCAGTTTTCCCAAGGTATATTCCCTAGACTGGAAGTGCCCTTGGCTCTGTAGCTCTGTTCTTTACTTGTTTTAGGGAACACAATGTACTCCTCCAGAGGGGCAGTTGGCAATTTACATCCCGCCCATCAGCATAACAAGGCTCCCTGTTCTCCAGGGCCTGTCTTGCCTTTCTGGTTTTTACACATTTTGTGGATGTCCCTTTTGACCGGTGGGAAGTGATACTTCTGTGTAGTGCAGATTTGCATTGCCCGCTTGCTTGCTTGGCCAAAAAGGGCGTATGCGTTTTCTCCTGAATATATTCAGGAGAAAACGCATACGCCCTTTTTGTCCAAGTGCATCATTGTCGAAGTTGTGCCCCTCTTCCTGTGCTTTAAAGGCGATTCCAACGTACCTCTTGAAATCTGTTTCCTGCTATTCTGCCTCGCTTTCAAGTCCGCCTCGTTGCCTTCCCTCAACAGATTTTTGGATGATAGTTGTCCTTTATTACTCGGCCAGTTTGTGAATTGCTGTGCCCCTCAGCTCCATTTTTCAACTCGTTTTTGGTGAGCTGACCGCAAGTCCAAAATTTTGGTTCAGGACCTATGCTGGTTCCGGGTGGGGGGCTGAGACTTTGGTTAATTCTTCTTCCTGCCGGGAAGTTAGAGTGATATGTGCCCATCCAAATGCCTAACAGCTATGCTCTCATTGGTTCTCCCTCTTCCCTTTCATCCTCTGCCAAATTGGAAACCTGTGCGAACCAGGAGGTTAAAGGGGCTGTCTCTCCAAGTTGGGAGATGGATAGCAAAGCAGATGGAAAGTCAAACCGGAGCACCAGGAGAGGGACTATTCGTTGAGTTTTAGAAACCTTTCGTATTCACAGTGTGTCCGTTCTCTAGGTTTCCCGTACATGTTATAACTGTAGTAATATTCCCTTCAACCTGGAGAGTTGGGACCCATGGAATGGGTGCCAGGCATTATTGCTTTAAAGGGTCTGCATTTGCTCACGCAATCTCACCAATCCTCTCAGTCCCAAGTGTCCAGTCTTATGCCACATCCAGCTGTCGTTGTAGATAGGGTAATTCCAGGTTTCATCAGAGACCCTGAAGGAATTGTAAAGAATTTCCCAGTTTTTTTGTTTTGTTTTTGAAATTCCTTTTTATAGTGGGTTTGAGCTGATTCTCGCTGCCATGTTTATGCGTCTAGACACACTTGATTCCCTTACGGAGACATATCAATCCATAGGTTTTAAGATTCTTACTAGTCAGATATATTCCTCTGCGGGAAATATGGGGTTTTGAGTCCCTTTCACTGAGGAAGGTGTAGGTCTTGTCTATTCCATAGTTGGTTTTTGGAACGGTACCCGTGCTTATATCAAACTCTGGTTTTATGCATCACCCCACCTCTCCTTCCCCCTTAAGCAGGCATAAGAGTGTTTTCTAAATGTGAGACACTGTTCTCTTTCCTAACTCAGTTCAAGTGTAGCCATGTTTACAGGATCTTCATAAGTGATATCTTATGATAAATTTCTTTTTCTGTGTGACTTTATTCACTTAGAATCATCGTACCTGAATCCACCCATTTTGCTGCTACTGGTCTTATGACATTGATTTCATGGCTGAGGGATATTCCATCGTACGTAAGTACCACAAGTTTTTAAACCATTTTTATATTTCCTGGGATATTTATGGTGTAACCAAGTTGAGGTCCTTGTAAGCAGGGCAGCCCTAAATATAGGTGTGGATCTGTCTTATTGATTTTCAGTTTTCCCAAGGTATATTCCCTAGCCTGGAAGTGCCCTTGGCTCTGTAGCTCTGTTCTTTACTTGTTTTAGGGAACACAATATACTCCTCCAGAGGGGCAGTTGGCAACTTACATCCCGTCCATCAGCATAACAAGGCTCCCTGTTCTCCAGGGCCTGTCTTGCCTTTCTGGTTTTTACACATTTTGTGGATGTCCCTTTTGACCGGTGGGAAGTGATACTTCTTTGTAGTGCAGATTTGCATTGGCCGCTTGCTTGCTTGGCCAAAATGGGCGTATGCGTTTTCTCCTGAATATATTCAGGAGAAAACGCATACGCCCTTTTTGGCCAAGTGCATCATTGTCGAAGTTGTGCCCCTCTTCCTGTGCTTTAAAGGCGATTCCAACGTACCTCTTGAAATCTGTTTCCTGCTATTCTGCCTCGCTTTCAAGTCCGCCTCGTTGCCTTCCCTCAACATATTTTTGGACGATAGTTGTCCTTTATTACTCGGCCAGTTTGATAATTGCTGTGCCCCTGAGCTCCATTTGTCAACTCGTTTTTGGTGATCTGACCGCACGTTCAAAATTTTGGTTCAGGACCGATATTGGTTACCGGTGGGTGGCTGAGACTTTGGTTAATTCTTCTTCCTGCCGGGAAGTTAGAGTGATATGTGCCCGTCCAAATGCCTAACAGCTACTCTCTCATTGGTTCTCCCTCTTCCCTTTCATCCTCTGCCAAATTGGAAACCTGTGCGAACCAGGAGGTTAAAGGGGCTGTCTCTCCAAGTTGGGAGATTGATAGTAAAGCAGATGGAGAGTCAAACCGGCGCACCAGGAGAGGGACTATTCGTTGAGTTTTAGAAACCTTTCGTATTCACAGTGTGTCTGTTCTCTAGGTTTCCCGTACATGTTATAACTGTAGTAATATTCCCTTCAACCTGGAGAGTTGGGACCCATGGAATGGGTGCCAGGCATTATTGCTTTAAAGGGTCTGCATTTGCTCACCCAATCTCAGCAATCCTCTCAGTCCCAAGTGTCCAGCCTTATGCCACATCAAGCTGTTGTTGTAGATAGGGTCATTCCAGGTTTCATCATCAGAGACCCTGAAGGAATTGTAAAGAATTTCCCAGTTTTTTTGTTTTGTTTTTGAAATTCCTTTTTATAGTGGGTTTGAGTTGGTTCTCGCTGCCATGTTTATGCCAGTCTAGACACACTTGATTCCCTTACGGAGACATATCAATCCATAGGTTTTAAGATTCTTACTAGTCAGATATATTCCTCTGCGGGAAATATGGGGTTTTGAGTCCCTTTCACTGAGGAAGGTGTAGGTCTTGTCTATTCCATAGTTGGTTTTTGGAACGGTACCTGTGCTTATATCAAACTCTGGTTTCATGCATCACCCCACCTCTCCTTCCCCCTTAAGTAGGCATAAGAGTGTTTTCTAAATGTGAGACACTGTTCTCTTTCCTAACTCAGTTCAAGTGTAGCCATGTTTACAGGATCTTCATAAGTGATATCTTATGATAAGTTTCTTTTTCTGTGTGACTTATTTCACTTAGAATCATCGTACCTGAATCCACCCATTTTGCTGCTACTGGTGTTATGACATTGATTTCATGGCTGAGGGATATTCCATCGTACGTAAGTACCACAATTTTTTGAGCCATTTTTATATTTCCTGGGATATTTAAGGTGTACCCAACTTGAGGTCCTTGTAAGCAGTGCAGCCCTAAATTTTGCGGTGGCTCTGTCTTATTGATTTTCAGTTTTCCCAAGGTATATTCCCTAGACTGGAAGTGCCCTTGGCTCTGTAGCTCTGTTCTTTACTTGTTTTAGGGAACACAATGTACTCCTCCAGAGGGGCAGTTGGCAATTTACATCCCGCCCATCAGCATAACAAGGCTCCCTGTTCTCCAGGGCCTGTCTTGCCTTTCTGGTTTTTACACATTTTGTGGATGTCCCTTTTGACCGGTGGGAAGTGATACTTCTGTGTAGTGCAGATTTGCATTGCCCGCTTGCTTGCTTGGCCAAAAAGGGCGTATGCGTTTTCTCCTGAATATATTCAGGAGAAAATGCATACGCCCTTTTTGGCCAAGTGCATCATTGTCGAAGTTGTGCCCCTCTTCCTGTGCTTTAAAGGCGATTCCAACGTACCTCTTGAAATCTGTTTCCTGCTATTCTGCCTCGCTTTCAAGTCCGCCTCGTTGCCTTCCCTCAACAGATTTTTGGATGATAGTTGTCCTTTATTACTCGGCCAGTTTGTGAATTGCTGTGCCCCTCAGCTCCATTTTTCAACTCGTTTTTGGTGAGCTGACCGCAAGTCCAAAATTTTGGTTCAGGACCTATGCTGGTTCCGGGTGGGGGGCTGAGACTTTGGTTAATTCTTCTTCCTGCCGGGAAGTTAGAGTGATATGTGCCCATCCAAATGCCTAACAGCTATGCTCTCATTGGTTCTCCCTCTTCCCTTTCATCCTCTGCCAAATTGGAAACCTGTGCGAACCAGGAGGTTAAAGGGGCTGTCTCTCCAAGTTGGGAGATGGATAGCAAAGCAGATGGAAAGTCAAACCGGAGCACCAGGAGAGGGACTATTCGTTGAGTTTTAGAAACCTTTCGTATTCACAGTGTGTCCGTTCTCTAGGTTTCCCGTACATGTTATAACTGTAGTAATATTCCCTTCAACCTGGAGAGTTGGGACCCATGGAATGGGTGCCAGGCATTATTGCTTTAAAGGGTCTGCATTTGCTCACGCAATCTCACCAATCCTCTCAGTCCCAAGTGTCCAGTCTTATGCCACATCCAGCTGTCGTTGTAGATAGGGTAATTCCAGGTTTCATCAGAGACCCTGAAGGAATTGTAAAGAATTTCCCAGTTTTTTTGTTTTGTTTTTGAAATTCCTTTTTATAGTGGGTTTGAGCTGATTCTCGCTGCCATGTTTATGCGTCTAGACACACTTGATTCCCTTACGGAGACATATCAATCCATAGGTTTTAAGATTCTTACTAGTCAGATATATTCCTCTGCGGGAAATATGGGGTTTTGAGTCCCTTTCACTGAGGAAGGTGTAGGTCTTGTCTATTCCATAGTTGGTTTTTGGAACGGTACCCGTGCTTATATCAAACTCTGGTTTTATGCATCACCCCACCTCTCCTTCCCCCTTAAGCAGGCATAAGAGTGTTTTCTAAATGTGAGACACTGTTCTCTTTCCTAACTCAGTTCAAGTGTAGCCATGTTTACAGGATCTTCATAAGTGATATCTTATGATAAATTTCTTTTTCTGTGTGACTTTATTCACTTAGAATCATCGTACCTGAATCCACCCATTTTGCTGCTACTGGTCTTATGACATTGATTTCATGGCTGAGGGATATTCCATCGTACGTAAGTACCACAAGTTTTTAAACCATTTTTATATTTCCTGGGATATTTATGGTGTAACCAAGTTGAGGTCCTTGTAAGCAGGGCAGCCCTAAATATAGGTGTGGATCTGTCTTATTGATTTTCAGTTTTCCCAAGGTATATTCCCTAGCCTGGAAGTGCCCTTGGCTCTGTCGCCTTGTTCTTTATTTGTTTTAGGGAACACAATGCACTCCTCCAGAGAGGCAGTTGGCAATTTACATCCCGCCCATCAGCATAACAAGGCTCCCTGTTCTCGAGGGCCTGTCTTGCCTTTCTGGTTTTTACACATTTTGTGGATGTCCCTTTTGACCGGTGGGAAGTGATACTTCTTTGTAGTGCAGATTTGCATTACCCGCTTGCTTGCTTGGCCAAAAAGGGCGTATGAGTTTTCTCCTGAATATATTCAGGAGAAAACGCATACGCCCTTTTTGGACAAGTGCATCATTGTCAAAGTTGTGCCCCTCTTCCTGTGCTTTACAGACGAGTCCAACGTACCTCTTGAAATCTGTTTCCTGCTATTCTGCCTCGCTTTCAAGTCCGCCTCGTTGCCTTCTCTCAACAGATTTTTGGATGATAGTTGTCCTTTATTACTCGGCCAGTTTGTGAATTGCTGTGCCCCTGAGCTCCATTTTTCAACTCGTTTTTGGTGAGCTGACCGCAAGTCCAAAATTTTGGTTCAGGACCTATACTGGTTCCTGGTGGGTGGCTGAGGCTTGGTTAATTATTCTTCCTGCCGGGAAATTACAGTGATATGTGCCCGTCCAAATGCCTAATAGCTACTCTCTCATTGGTTCTCCCTCTTCCCTTTCATCCTCTGCCAAATTGGCCACCTGTGTTTACCAGGAGGTTAAAAGGGCTGTCTCTCCAATTTGGGAGGGTGATAGTAAAGCAGATGGAAAGTCAAACCGGAGCACCAGGAAAGGGACTATTCCTTGAGATTTAGAAACCTTTCGTATTCACAGTGTGTCCGTTCTCTAGGTTTCCCGTACATGTTATAGCTGTAGTAGTATTCCCTTCAACCTGGAGAGTTGGGACCCATGGAATGGGTGCCAGGCATTTGTGCTTTAAAGGGTCTGCATTTGCTCACACAATCTCACCAATCGTCTCAGTCCCAAGTGTCCCTCCTTATGCCACATCCAGCTGTCATTGTAGATAGGGTAATTCCAGGTTTCATCAGAGACCCTGAAGGAATTGTAAAGAATTTCCCAGTTTTTTTGTTTTGTTTTTGAAATTCCTTTTTATAGTTGGTTTGAGCTGATTCTCGCTGCCATGTTTATGCCAGTCTAGACACACTTGATTCCCTTACGGAGACATATCAATCCATAGGTTTTAAGATTCTTACTAGTCAGATATATTCCTCTGCGGGAAATATGGGGGTTTGAGTCCCTTTCACTGAGGAATGTGTAGGTCTTGTCTATTCCATAGTTGGTTTTTGGAACGGTACCTGTGCTTATATCAAACTCTGGTTTTATGCATCACCCCACCTCTCCTTCCCCCTTAAGCAGGCATAAGAGTGTTTTCTCAATGTGAGACACTGTTCTCTTTCCTAACTCAGTTCAAGTGTAGCCATGTTTACAGGATCTTCATAAGTGATATCTTATGATAAGTTTCTTTTTCTCTGTGACTTATTTCACTTAGAATCATCGTACCTGAATCCACCCATTTTGCTGCTACTGGTCTTATGACATTGATTTCATGGCTGAGGGATATTCCATCGTACGTAAGTACCACAATTTTTTGAACCATTTTTATATTTCCTGGGATATTTAAGGTGTACCCAAGTTGAGGTCCTTGTAAGCAGTGCAGCCCTAAATTTTGGGGTGGCTCTGTCTTATTGATTTTCAGTTTTCAAAAGGTATATTCCCTAGACTGGAAGTGCCCTTGGCTCTGTAGCTCTGTTCTTTACTTGTTTTAGGGAACACAATATACTCCTCCAGAGGGGCAGTTGGCAACTTACATCCCGTCCATCAGCATAACAAGGCTCCCTGTTCTCCAGGGCCTGTCTTGCCTTTCTGGTTTTTACACATTTTGTGGATGTCCCTTTTGACCGGTGGGAAGTGATACTTCTTTGTAGTGCAGATTTGCATTGGCCGCTTGCTTGCTTGGCCAAAATGGGCGTATGCGTTTTCTCCTGAATATATTCAGGAGAAAACGCATACGCCCTTTTTGGCCAAGTGCATCATTGTCGAAGTTGTGCCCCTCTTCCTGTGCTTTAAAGGCGATTCCAACGTACCTCTTGAAATCTGTTTCCTGCTATTCTGCCTCGCTTTCAAGTCCGCCTCGTTGCCTTCCCTCAACATATTTTTGGACGATAGTTGTCCTTTATTACTCGGCCAGTTTGATAATTGCTGTGCCCCTGAGCTCCATTTGTCAACTCGTTTTTGGTGATCTGACCGCACGTTCAAAATTTTGGTTCAGGACCGATATTGGTTACCGGTGGGTGGCTGAGACTTTGGTTAATTCTTCTTCCTGCCGGGAAGTTAGAGTGATATGTGCCCGTCCAAATGCCTAACAGCTACTCTCTCATTGGTTCTCCCTCTTCCCTTTCATCCTCTGCCAAATTGGAAACCTGTGCGAACCAGGAGGTTAAAGGGGCTGTCTCTCCAAGTTGGGAGATTGATAGTAAAGCAGATGGAGAGTCAAACCGGAGCACCAGGAGAGGGACTATTCGTTGAGTTTTAGAAACCTTTCGTATTCACAGTGTGTCTGTTCTCTAGGTTTCCCGTACATGTTATAACTGTAGTAATATTCCCTTCAACCTGGAGAGTTGGGACCCATGGAATGGGTGCCAGGCATTATTGCTTTAAAGGGTCTGCATTTGCTCACCCAATCTCAGCAATCCTCTCAGTCCCAAGTGTCCAGCCTTATGCCACATCAAGCTGTTGTTGTAGATAGGGTCATTCCAGGTTTCATCATCAGAGACCCTGAAGGAATTGTAAAGAATTTCCCAGTTTTTTTGTTTTGTTTTTGAAATTCCTTTTTATAGTGGGTTTGAGTTGGTTCTCGCTGCCATGTTTATGCCAGTCTAGACACACTTGATTCCCTTACGGAGACATATCAATCCATAGGTTTTAAGATTCTTACTAGTCAGATATATTCCTCTGCGGGAAATATGGGGTTTTGAGTCCCTTTCACTGAGGAAGGTGTAGGTCTTGTCTATTCCATAGTTGGTTTTTGGAACGGTACCTGTGCTTATATCAAACTCTGGTTTCATGCATCACCCCACCTCTCCTTCCCCCTTAAGTAGGCATAAGAGTGTTTTCTAAATGTGAGACACTGTTCTCTTTCCTAACTCAGTTCAAGTGTAGCCATGTTTACAGGATCTTCATAAGTGATATCTTATGATAAGTTTCTTTTTCTGTGTGACTTATTTCACTTAGAATCATCGTACCTGAATCCACCCATTTTGCTGCTACTGGTGTTATGACATTGATTTCATGGCTGAGGGATATTCCATCGTACGTAAGTACCACAATTTTTTGAGCCATTTTTATATTTCCTGGGATATTTAAGGTGTACCCAACTTGAGGTCCTTGTAAGCAGTGCAGCCCTAAATTTTGCGGTGGCTCTGTCTTATTGATTTTCAGTTTTCCCAAGGTATATTCCCTAGACTGGAAGTGCCCTTGGCTCTGTAGCTCTGTTCTTTACTTGTTTTAGGGAACACAATGTACTCCTCCAGAGGGGCAGTTGGCAATTTACATCCCGCCCATCAGCATAACAAGGCTCCCTGTTCTCCAGGGCCTGTCTTGCCTTTCTGGTTTTTACACATTTTGTGGATGTCCCTTTTGACCGGTGGGAAGTGATACTTCTGTGTAGTGCAGATTTGCATTGCCCGCTTGCTTGCTTGGCCAAAAAGGGCGTATGCGTTTTCTCCTGAATATATTCAGGAGAAAATGCATACGCCCTTTTTGGCCAAGTGCATCATTGTCGAAGTTGTGCCCCTCTTCCTGTGCTTTAAAGGCGATTCCAACGTACCTCTTGAAATCTGTTTCCTGCTATTCTGCCTCGCTCTCAAGTCCGCCTCGTTGCCTTCCCTCAACAGATTTTTGGACGATAGTTGTCCTTTATTACTCGGCCAGTTTGTTAATTGCTGTGCCCCTGAGCTCCATTTGTCAAGTCGTTTTTGGTGAGCTGACCGCACGTCCAAAATTTTGGTTCAGGACCTATACTGGTTACCGGTGGGTGGCTGAGACTTTGGTTAATTCTTCTTCCTGCCGGGAAGTTAGAGTGATATGTGCCCGTCCCAATGCCTAACAGCTACTCTCTCATTGGTTCTCTCTCTTCCCTTTCATCCTCTGCCAAATTGGAAACCTGTGCGAACCAGGAGGTTAAAGGGGCTGTCTCTCCATGTTGGGAGATTGATAGTAAAGCAGATGGAAAGTCAAACCGGAGCACCAGGAGAGGCACTATTCGTTGAGTTTTAGAAACCTTTCGTATTCACAGTGTGTCTGTTCTCTAGGTTTGCCGTACATGTTATAACTGTAGTAATATTCCCTTCAACCTGGAGAGTTGGGACCCATGGATGGGTGCCATGCATTATTGCTTTAAAGGGTCTGCATTTGCTCACCCAATCTCAGCAATCCTCTCAGTCCCAAGTGTCCAGCCTTATGCCACATCAAGCTGTCGTTGTAGATAGGGTCATTCCAGGTTTCATCAGAGACCCTGAAGGAATTGTAAAGAATTTCCCAGTTTTTTTGTTTTGTTTTTGAAATTCCTTTTTAGAGTGGGTTTGGGCTGATTCTCGCTGCCATGTTTATGCCAGTCTAGACACACTTGATTCCCTTATGGAGACATATCAATCCATAGGTTTTAAGATTCTTACTAGTCAGATATATTCCTCTGCGGGAAATATGGCGTTTTGAGTCCCTTTCACTGAGGAAGGTGTAGGTCTTGTCTATTCCATAGTTAGTTTTTGGAACGGTACCTGTGCTTATATCAAACTCTGGTTTTATGCATCACCCCACCTCTCCTTCCCCCTTAAGTAGGCATAAGACTGTTTTCTAAATGTGAGACACTGTTCTCTTTCCTAACGCAGTTCAAGTGTAGCCATGTTTACAGGATCTTCATAAGTGATATCTTATGATAAGTTTCTTTTTCTCTGTGACTTATTTCACTTAGAATCATCGTACCTGAATCCACCCATTTTGCTGCTACTGGTCTTATGACATTGATTTCATGGCTGAGGGATATTCCATCGTACGTAAGTACCACAATTTTTTTAACCATTTTTATATTTCCTGGGATATTTACGGTGTACCAAAGTTGAGGTCCTTGTAAGCAGTGGAGCCCTAAATTTTGGGGTGGCTCTGTCTTATTGATTTTCAGTTTTCCCAAAGTATATTCCCTAGACTGGAAGTGCCCTTGGCTCTGTAGTTCTGTTCTTTACTTGTTTTAGGGAACACAATGTACTCCTCCAGAGGGGCAGTTGGCAATTTACATACCACCCATCAGCATAACAAGGCTCCCTGTTCTCCAGGGCCTGTCTTGCCTTTCTGGTTTTTACACATTTATGGATGTCCCTTTTGACTGGTGGGAAGTGATACTTCTTTGTAGTGCAGATTTGCATTGACCGCTTGCTTGCTTGGCCAAAAAGGGCGTATGCGTTTTCTCCTGAATATATTCAGGAGAAAACGCATACGCCCTTTTTGGCCAAGTGCATCATTGTCGAAGTTGTGCCCCTCTTCCTGTGCTTTAAAGGCGATTCCAACGTACCTCTTGAAATCTGTTTCCTGCTATTCTGCCTCGCTTTCAAGTCCGCCTCGTTGCCTTCCCTCAACAGATTTTTGGATGATAGTTGTCCTTTATTACTCGGCCAGTTTGTGAATTGCTGTGCCCCTGAGCTCCATTTTTCAACTCGTTTTTGGTGAGCTGACCGCAAATCCAAAATTTTGGTTCAGGACCTATACTGGTTCCTGGTGGGTGGCTGAGGCTTGGTTAATTATTCTTCCTGCCGGGAAATTAGAGTGATATGTGCCCGTCCAAATGCCTAATAGCTACTCTCTCATTGGTTCTCCCTCTTCCCTTTCATCCTCTGCCAAATTGGCAACCTGTGCGAACCAGGAGGTTAAAGGGGCTGTCTCTGCAAGTTGGGAGGTTGATAGTAAAGCAGATGGAAAGTCACACCGGAGCACCAGGAAAGGGACTATTCGTTGAGATTTAGAAACCTTTTGTATTCACAGTGTGTCCGTTCTCTAGGTTTCCCGTACATGTTATAGCTGTAGTAATATTCCCTTCAACCTCGAGAGTTGGGACCCATGGAATGGGTGCCAGGCATTTGTGCTTTAAAGGGTCTGCATTTGCTCACCCAATCTCACCAATCGTCTCAGTCCCAAGTGTCCCTCCTTATGCCACATCCAGCTGTCATTGTAGATAGGGTCATTCCAGGTTTCATCAGAGACCCTGAATGAATTGTAAAGAATTTCCCAGTTTTTTTGTTTTGTTTTTGAAATTCCTTTTTATAGTGGGTTTGAGCTGATTCTCGCTGCCATGTTTATGCCAGTCTAGACACACTTGATTCCCTTACGGAGACATATCAATACATAGGTTTTAAGATTCTTACTAGTCAGATATATTCGTCTGCGGGAAATATGGGGTTTTGAGTCCCTTTCACTGAGGAAGGTGTAGGTCTTGTCTATTCCATAGTTGGTTTTTGGAACGGTACCTGTGCTTGTATCAAACTCTGGTTTTATGCATCACCCCACCTCTCCTTCCCCCTTAAGCAGGCATAAGAGTGTTTTCTAAATGTGAGACACTGTTCTCTTTCCTAACTCAGTTCAAGTGTTGCCATGTTTACAGGATCTTCAAAAGTGATATCTCATGATAAGTTTCTTTTTCTCTGTGACTTATTTCACTTAGAATCATCGTACCTGAATCCACCCATTTTGCTGCTACTGGTCTTATGACATTGATTTCATGGCTGAGGGATATTCCATCGTACGTAAGTACCACAATTTTTTGAACCATTTTTATATTTCCTGGGATATTTAAGGTGTACCCAAGTTGAGGTCCTTGTAAGCAGTGCATCCCTAAATTTTGGGGTGGCTCTGTCTTATTGATTTTCTGTTCTCCCAAGGTATATTCCCTAGACTGGAAGTGCCCTTGGCTCTGTAGCTCTGTTCTTTACTTGTTTTAGGGACACAATGTACTCCTCCAGAGGGGCAGTTGGCAATTTACATCCCGCCCATAAGCATAACAAGGCTCCCTGTTCTCCAGGGCCTGTCTTGCCTTTCTGGTTTTTACACATTTTGTGGATGTCCCTTTTGACCGGTGGGAAGTGATACTTCTTTGTAGTGCAGATTTGCATTGCCCGCTTGCTTGCTTGGCCAAAAAGTGCGTATGCGTTTTCTCCTGAATATATTCAGGAGAAAACGCATACGCCCTTTTTCGCCAAGTGCATCATTGTCGAAGTTGTGCCCCTCTTCCTGTGCTTTAAAGGCGATTCCAACGTACCTCTTGAAATCTGTTTCCTGCTATTCTGCCTCGCTTTCAAGTTCGCCTCGTTGCCTTCCCTCAACAGATTTTTGGACGATAGTTGTCCTTTATTACTCGGCCAGTTTGTTAATTGCTGTGCCCCTGAGCTCCATTTGTCAACTCGTTTTTGGTGAGCTGACCGCACGTCCAAAATTTTGTTTCAGGACCTATACTGGTTACCGGTGGGTGGCTGAGACTTTGGTTAATTCTTCTTCCTGCCGGGAAGTTAGAGTGATATGTGCCCGTCCCAATGCCTAACAGCTACTCTCTCATTGGTTCTCTCTCTTCCCTTTCATCCTCTGCCAAATTGGAAACCTGTGCGAACCAGGAGGTTAAAGGGGCTGTCTCTCCAAGTTGGGAGATTGATAGTAAAGCAGATGGAAAGTCAAACCGGAGCACCAGGAGAGGGACTATTCGTTGAGTTTTAGAAACCTTTCATATTCACAGTGTGTCTGTTCTCTAGGTTTCCCGTACATGTTATAACTGTAGTAATATTCCCTTCAACCTGGAGAGTTGGGACCCATGGAATGTGTGCCATGCATTATTGCTTTAAAGGGTCTGCATTTGCTCACCCAATCTCAGCAATCCTCTCAGTCCCAAGTGTCCAGCCTTATGCCACATCAAGCTGTCGTTGTAGATAGGGTCATTCCAGGTTTCATCAGAGACCCTGAAGGAATTGTAAAGAATTTCCCAGTTTTTTTGTTTTGTTTTTAAAATTCCTTTTTATAGTGGGTTTGAGCTGATTCTCGCTGCCATGTTTATGCCAGTCTAGACACACTTGATTCCCTTACGGAGACATATCAATCCATAGGTTTTAAGATACTTACTAGTCAGATATATTCCTCTGCGGGAAATATGGCGTTTTGAGTCCCTTTCACTGAGGAAGGTGTAGGTCTTGTCTATTCCATAGTTGGTTTTTGGAACGGTACCTGTGCTTATATCAAACTCTGGTTTTATGCATCACCCCACCTCTCCTTCCCCCTTAAGCAGGCATAAGAGTGTTTTCTAAATGTGAGACACTGTTCTCTTTCCTAACGCAGTTCAAGTGTAGCCATGTTTACAGGATCTTCATAAGTGATATCTTATGATAAGTTTCTTTTTCTGTGTGACTTATTTCACTTAGAATCATCGTACCTGAATCCACCCATTTTGCTGCTACTGGTCTTATGACATTGATTTCATGGCTGAGGGATATTCCATCGTACGTAAGTACCACAATTTTTTGAACCATTTTTATATTTCCTGGGATATTTACGGTGTACCAAAGTTGAGGTCCTTGTAAGCAGTGCAGCCCTAAATTTTGGGGTGGCTCTGTCTTATTGATTTTCAGTTTTCCCAAAGTATATTCCCTAGACTGGAAGTGCCATTGGCTCTGTAGTTCTGTTCTTTACTTGTTTTAGGGAACACAATGTACTCCTCCAGAGGGGCAGTTGGCAATTTACATACCACCCATCAGAATAACAAGGCTCCCTGTTCTCCAGGGCCTGTCTTGCCTTTCTGGTTTTTACACATTTTTGGATGTCCCCTTTGACCGGTGGGAAGTGATACCTCTTTGTAGTGCAGATTTGCATTGACCGCTTGCTTGCTTGGCCAAAAAGGGCGTATGCGTTTTCTCCTGAATATATTCAGGAGAAAACGCATACGCCCTTTTTGGCCAAGTGCATCATTGTCGAAGTTGTGCCCCTCTTCCTGTGCTTTAAAGGCGATTCCAACGTACCTCTTGAAATCTGTTTCCTGCTATTCTGCCTCGCTTTCAAGTCCGCCTCGTTGCCTTCCCTCAACAGATTTTTGGATGATAGTTGTCCTTTATTACTCGGCCAGTTTGTGAATTGCTGTGCCCCTGAGCTCCATTTTTCAACTCGTTCTTGGTGAGCTGACCGCAAGTCCAAAATTTTGGTTCATGACCTATACTGGTTCCCTGTGGGTGGCTGAGACTTTGGTTAATTATTCTTCCTGCTCGGAGATTACAGTGATATGTGCCCGTCCAAATGCCTAACAGCTACTCTCTCATTGGTTCTCCCTCTTCCCTTTCATCCTCTGCCAAATTGGAGACCTGTGCGAACCAGGAGGTTAATGGGGCTGTCTCTCCAAGTTGGGACGTTGATAGTAAAGCAGATGTAAAGTCAAAGCGGAGCACCAGGAGAGGGACTATTAGTTGAGTTTTAGAAACCTTTCGTATTCACAGTGTGTCCGTTCTCTAGGTTTCCCATACATGTTATAACTGTAGTAATATTCCCTTCAACCTGGAGAGTTGGGACCCATGGAATGGGTGCCAGGCATTTGTGCTTTAAAGGGTCTGCATTTGCTCACCCAATCTCACCAATCCTCTCAGTCCCAAGTGTCCAGCCTTATGCCACATCCAGCTGTCGTTGTAGATAGGGTCATTCCAGGTTTCATCAGAGACCCTGAAGGAATTGTAAAGAATTTCCCAGTTTTTTTGTTTTGTTTTTGAAATTCCTTTTTATAGTGGGTTTGAGCTGATTCTCGCTGCCATGTTTATGCCAGTCTAGACACACTTGATTCCCTTACGGAGACATATCAGTACATAGGTTTTAAGATTCTTACTAGTCAGATATATTCCTCTGCGGGAAATATGGGGTTTTGGGTCCCTTTCACTGAGGAAGATGTAGGTCTTGTCTTTTCCATAGTTGGTTTTTGGAACGGTACCTGTGCTTATATCAAACTCTGGTTTTATGCATCACCCCACCTCTCCTTCCCCCTTAAGCAGGCATAAGAGTGTTTTCTCAATGTGAGACACTGTTCTCTTTCCTAACTCAGTTCAAGTGTAGCCATGTTTACAGGATCTTCATAAGTGATATCTTATGATAAGTTTCTTTTTCTCTGTGACTTATTTCACTTAGAATCATCGTACCTGAATCCACCCATTTTGCTGCTACTGGTCTTATGACATTGATTTCATGGCTGAGGGATATTCCATCGTACGTAAGTACCACAATTTTTTGAACCATTTTTATATTTCCTGGGATATTTAACGTGTACCCAAGTTGAGGTCCTTGTAAGCAGTGCAGCCCTAAATTTTCGGGTGGCTCTGTCTTATTGATTTTCAGTTTTCCCAAGGTATATTCCCTAGACTGGAAGTGCCCTTGGTTCTGTAGCTCTTTTGTTTACTTGTTTTAGGGAACACAATGCACTCCTCCAGAGAGGCAGTTGGCAATTTACACCCTGCCCATCACCATAACAATGCTCCCTGTTCTCCAGGGCCTGTCTTGCCTTTCTGGTTTTTACACATTTTGTGGGTGTCCCTTTTGACCGGTGGGAAGTGATACTTCTTTGTAGTGCAGATTTGCATTGCCCACTTGCTTGCTTGGCCAAAAAGGGCGTATGCGTTTTCCCCTGAATATATTGAGGAGAAAACGCATACGCACTTTTTGGCCAAGTGCATCATTGTCGAAGTTGTGCCCCTCTTCCTGTGCTTTAAAGGCGATTCCAACGTACCTCTTGAAATCTGTTTCCTGCTATTTTGCCTCGCTTTCAAGTCCGCCTCGTTGCCTTCCCTCAACTGATTTTTGGATGATAGTTGTCCTTTATTACTCGGAAACATTGTGAATTGCTGTGCCCTTGAGCTCCATTTTTCAACTCGTTTTTGGTGAGCTGACCGCAAGTCCAAAATTTTGGTTCAGGACCTATACTGGTTCCAGGTGAGTGGCTGAGACTTTGGTTAATTCTTCTTCCTGCCGGGAAATTACAGTGATATGTGCCCGTCCAAATGCCTAACAGCTACTCTCTCATTGGTTCTCCCTCTTCACTTTCATCCTCTGCCAAATTGGCAACCTGTGCGAACCAGGAGGTTAAAGGGGCTGTCTCTCCAAGTTGGGAGGTTGATAGTAAAGCAGATGGAATGTCAAACCGGAGCACCAGGAGTGGGACTATTCGTTGAGTTTTAGAAACCTTTCGTATTCACAGTGTGTCCGTTCTCTAGGTTTCCCATACATATTATAACTGTAGTAATATTCCCTTCAACCTGGAGAGTTGGGACCCATGGAATGGTTGCCAGGCATTTGTGCTTTAAAGGGTCTGCATTTGCTCACCCAATCTCACCAATCCTCTCAGTCCCAAGTGTCCAGCCTTAAGCCACATCCAGCTGTCATTGTAGATAGGGTCATTCCAGGTTTCATCAGAGACCCTGAAGGAATTGTAAAGAATTTCCCAGTTTTTTTGTTTTGTTTTTGAAATTCCTTTTTATAGTGGGTTTGAGCTGATTCTCGCTGC
The DNA here is from genome assembly GCF_949752795.1 of Hyperoodon ampullatus. NCBI lineage: Eukaryota > Metazoa > Chordata > Mammalia > Artiodactyla > Ziphiidae > Hyperoodon > Hyperoodon ampullatus. The sequence goes on along the minus strand of NW_027640382.1, from coordinate 910,664 downwards.
CATGTTTATGCCAGTCTAGACACACTTGATTCCCTTACGGAGACATATCAATACATAGGTTTTAAGATTCTTACTAGTCAGATATATTCCTCTGCGGGAAATATGGCGTTTTGAGTCCCTTACACTGAGGAAGGTGTAGGTCTTGTCTATTGCATAGTTGGTTTTTGGAACGGTACCTGTGCTTATATCAAACTCTGGTTTTATTCATCACCCCACCTCTCCTTCCCCCTTAAGCAGGCATAAGAGTGTTTTCTCAATGTGAGACAGTGTTCTCTTTCCTAACTCAGTTCAAGTGTAGCCATGTTTACAGGATCTTCATAAGTGATATCTTATGATAAGTTTCTTTTTCTGTGTGACTTATTTCACTTAGAATCATCGTACCTGAATCCACCCATTTTGCTGCTACTGGTCTTATGACATTGATTTCATGGCTGAGGGATATTCCATCGTACGTAAGTACCACAATTTTTTGAAGCATTTTTATATTTCCTGGGATATTTAAGGTGTACCCAAGTTGAGGTACTTGTAAGCAGTGCAGCCCTAAATTTTGGGGTGGCTCTGTCTTATTGATTTTCAGTTTTCCCAAGGAATATTCCCTAGACTGGAAGTGCCCTTGGCTTTGTAGCTCTGTTCTTTACTTGTTTTAGGGAACACAATATACTCCTCCAGAGAGGCAGTTGGCAATTTACATCCCGCCCATCAGCCTAACAAGGCTCCCTGTTCTCCAGGGCCTGTCTTGCCTTTCTGGTTTTTACACATTTTGTGGATGTCCCTTTTGACCGGTGGGAAGTGATACTTCTTTGTAGTGCTGATTTGCATTGCCCGCTTGCTTGCTTGGCCAAAAAGGGCATATGCGTTTTCTCCTGCATATATTCAGGAGAAAACGCATACGCCCTTTTTGGCCAAGTGCATCATTGTCGAAGTTGTGCCCCTCTTCCTGTGCTTTAAAGGCGATTCCAACGTACCTCTTGAAATCTGTTTCCTGCTATTCTGCCTCGCTTTCAAGTTCACCTCGTTGCCTTCCCTCAACAGCTTTTTGGAAGATAGTTGTCCTTTATTACTCGGCCGGTTTGTGAATTGCTGTGCCCCTGAGCTCCATTTTTCAACTCGTTTTTTGTGAAATGACCGCAAGTCCAACATTTTGGCTCAGGACATATGCTTGTTCCCGGTGGGGGGCTGAGACTTTGGTTAATTCTTCTTCCTGCCGGGAAGTTAGAGTGATATATGCCCGTCCAAATGCCTAACAGCTACTCTCTCATTGGTTCTCCCTCCTCCATTTCATTCTCTGCCAAATTGGCAACCTGTTCGATCCAGGAGGTTAAAGGGGCTGTCTCTCCAAGTTGGGAGGTTGATAGTAAAGCAGATGGAAAGTCAAACCGGAACACCAGGAGAGGGACTATTCGTTGAGTTTTAGAAACCATTCGTATTCACAGTGTGTCCATTCTCTAGGTTTCCCGTACATGTTATAGCTGTAGTAATATTCCCTTCAACCTGGAGAGTTGGGACCTATGGAATGGGTGCCAGGCATTTGTGCATTTAGGGGTCTGCATTTGCTCACCCAATCTCACCAATGCTCTCAGTCCCAAGTGTCCAGCCTTATGCCACATCCAGCTGTCGTTGTAGATAGGGTCATTCCAGGTTTCATCAGAGACCCTGACGGAATTGTAAAGAATTTCCCAGTTTTTTTTGTTTTGTTTTTGAAATACCTTTTTATAGTGGGTTTGAGCTGATTCTCGCTGCCATGTTTATGCCAGTCTAGACACACTTGATTCCCTTACGGAGGCATATCAATACATAGGTTTTAAGATTCTTACTAGTCAGATATATTCCTCTGCGGGAAATATGGCGTTTTGAGTCCCTTTCACTGAGGAAGGTGTAGGTCTTGTCTATTCCATAGTTGGTTTTTGGAACGGTACCTGTGCTTATATCAAACTCTGGTTTTATGCATCACACCACCTCTCCTTCCCCCTTAAGCAGCCATAAGAGTGTTTTCTAAATGTGAGACACTGTTCTCTTTCCTAACTCAGTTCAAGTGTAGCCATGTTTACAGGATCTTCATAAGTGATATCTTATGATAAGACTCTTTTTCGGTGTGACTTATTTCACTTAGAATCATCGTACCTGAATCCACCCATTTTGCTGCTACTGGTCTTATGACATTGATTTCATGGCTGAGGGATATTCCATCGTACGTAAGTACCACAATTTTTTGAACCATTTTTATATTTCCTGGGATATTTAAGGTGTACCCAAGTTGAGGTCCTTGTAAGCAGTGCAGCCCTAAATTTTGGGGTGGCCCTGTCTTATTGATTTTCAGTTATCCCAAGGTATATTCCCTAGACTGGAAGTGCCCTTGGCTCTGTAGCTCTGTTGTTTACTTGTTTTAGGGAACACAATGCACTCCTCCAGAGAGGCAGTTGGAAATTTACATCCCGCCCATCAGCATAAAAAGGCTCCCTGTTCTCCAGGGCCTGTCCTGCCTTTCTGGTTTTTACACATTTTGTGGATGTCCCATTTGACCGGTGGGAAGTGATACTTCTTTGTAGTGCAGATTTGCATTGCCCACTTGCTTTCTTGGCTAAAAAGGGCGTATGCGTTTTCTCCTGAATATATTCAGGAGAAAACGCATACGCCCTTTTTGGCCAAGTGCATCATTGTCGAAGTTGTGCCCCTCTTCCTGTGCTTTAAAGGCGATTCCAACGTACCTCTTCAAATCTGTTTCCTGCTATTCTGCCTCGCTTTCAAGTCCGCCTCGTTGCCTTCCCTCAACAGATTTTTGGACGATAGTTGTCCTTTATTACTCGGCCAGTTTGTGAATTGCTGTGCCCCTGAGCTCCATTTTTCAACTCGTTTTTGGTGAGCTGACCGCTAGTCCAAAATTTTGCTTCAGGTCCTATGCTGTTTCCCGGTGGGTGGCTGAGACTTTGGTTAATTCTACTTCATGCCGGGAAATTACAGTGATATGTGCCCGTCCAAATGCCTAACAGCTACTCTCTCATTGGTTCTCCCTCCACCCTTACATCCTCTGCCAAATTGGCAAACTGTTCTATCCAGGAGGTTAAAGGGGCTGTCTCTCCAAGTTGGGAGGTTGATAGTAAAGCAGATGGAAAGTCAAACCGGAGCACCAGGAGAGGGACTATTCGTTGAGTTTTAGAAACCTTTCGTATTCACTGTGTGTCCGTTCTCTAGGTTTCCCGGACATGTTATAGCTATAGTAATATTCCCTTCAACCAGGAGAGTTGGGACCCATGGAATGGGTGCCAGGCATTATTGCTTTAAAGGGTCTGCATTTGCTCACCCAATCTCACCGGTCCTCTCAGTCCCAAGTGTCCAGCCTTATGCCACATCCAGCTGTCGTTTTAGATAGGGTCATTCCAGGTTTCATCAGAGACCCTGAAGGAATTGTAAAGAATTTCCCAGTTTTTTTGTTTTGTTTTTGAAATTCCTTTTTATAGTGGGTTTGAGCTGATTCTCGCTGCCATGTTTATGCGTCTAGACACACTTGATTCCCTTACGGAGACATATCAATACATAGGTTTTAAGATTCTTACTAGTCAGATATATTCCTCTGCGGGAAATATGGGGTTTTGAGTCCCTTTCACTGAGGAAGGTGTAGGTCTTGTCTATTCCATAGTTGGTTTTTGGAACGGTACCCGTGCTTATATCAAACTCTGGTTTTATGCATCACCCCACCTCTCCTTCCTCCTTAAGCAGGCATAAGAGTGTTTTCTAAATGTGAGACACTGTTCTCTTTCCTAACTCAGTTCAAGTGTAGCCATGTTTACAAGATCTTCATAAGTGATATCTTATGATAAGTTTCTTTTTCTGTGTGACTTTATTCACTTAGAATCATCGTACCTGAATCCACCCATTTTGCTGCTACTGGTCTTATGACATTGATTTCATGGCTGAGGGATATTCCATCGTACGTAAGTACTACAATTTTTTGAACCATTTTTATATTTCCTGGGATATTTAAGGTGTACCCAAGTTGAGGTCCTTGTAAGCAGTGCAGCCCTAAATTTGGGGTGGCTCTGTCTTATTGATTTTCAGTTTTCCCAAGGTATATTCCCTAGACTGTAAGTGCCCTTGCCTCTGTAGCTCTGTTGTTTACTTGTTTTAGGGAACACAATGCACTCATCCAGAGAGGCAGTTGGCAATTTACATCCCGCCCATCAGCATAACAAGGCTCCCTGTTCTCCAGGGCCAGTCTTGCCTTTCTGGTTTTTACACATTTTGTGGATGTCCCTTTTGACCGGTGGTAAGTGATACTTCTTTGTAGTGCAGATTTGCATTGCCCTCTTGCTTGCTTGGCCAAAAAGGGCGTATGCGTTTTCTCCTGAATATATTCAGGAGAAAACACATACGCCCTTTTTGGCCAAGTGCATCATTGTCGAAGTTGTGCCCCTCTTCCTGTGCTTTAAAGGCGATTCCAACGTACCTCTTGAAATCTGTTTCCTGCTATTCTGCCTCGCTTTCAAGTCCGCCTCGTTGCCTTCCCTCAACAGATTTTTGGACGATAGTTGTCCATTATTACTCGGCCAGTTTCTGAATTGCTGTGCCCCTGATCTCCATTTTTCAACTCGTTTTTCGTGAGCTGACCGCAAGTCCAAAATTTTGGTTCAGGACCTATGCTGGTTCCCGGTGGGTGGCTGAGACTTTGGTTAATTCTACTTCCTGCCGGGAAGTTAGAGTGATATGTGCCCGTCCAAATGCCTAACAGCTACTCTCTCATAGGTTCTCCCTCTTCCCTTTCATCCTCTGCCAAATTGGCAACCTGTGCGAACCAGGAGGTTAAATGGGCTGTCTCTCCAAGTTGGGAGGTTGATAGTAAAGCAGATGGAAAGTCAAACTGGAGCACCAAGAGAGGGACTATTCGTTGAGTTTTAGAAACCTTTCATATTCACAGTGTGTCCGTTCTCTAGGGTTCCCGTACATGTTATAACTGTAGTAATATTCCCTTCAACCTGGAGAGTTGCAACCCATGGAATGGGTGCCATGCATTATTGCTTTAAAGGGTCTGCATTTGCTCACCCAATCTCACCAATCGTCTCAGTCCCAAGTGTCCCTCCTTATGCCATATCCAGCTGTCGTTGTAGATAGGGTCATTCCAGGTTTCCTCAGAGACCCTGAAGGAATTGTAAAGAATTTCCCAGTTTTTTTGTTTTGTTTTTGAAATTCCTTTTTATAGTGGGTTTGAGCTGATTCTCGCTGCCATGTTTATGCCAGTCTAGACACACTTGGTTTCCTTATGGAGACATATCAATACATAGGTTTTAAGATTCTTACTAGTCAGATATATTCCTCTGCGGGAAATATGGGGTTTTGAGTCCCTTTCACTGAGGAAGGTGTAGGTCTTGTCTATTCCATAGTTGGTTTTTGGAACGGTACCTGTGCTTATATCAAACTCTGGTTTTATGCATCACCCCACCTCTCCTTCCCCCTTAAGCAGGCATAAGAGTGTTTTCTAAATGTGAGACACTGTTCTCTTTCCTAACTCATTTCAAGTGTAGCCATATTTACAGGATCTTCATAAGTGATATCTTATGATAAGTTTCTTTTTCTGTGTGACTTATTTCACTTAGAATAATCGTACCTGAATCCACCCATTTTGCTGCTACTCGTCTTATGACATTGATTTCATGGCTGAGGGATATTCCATCGTACGTAAGTACCACAATTTTTTGAACCATTTTTATATTTCCTGGGATATTTAAGGTGTACCCAAGTTGAGGTCCTTGTAAGCAGTGCAGCCCTATATTATGGGGTGGCTCTCTCTTATTGATTTTCAGTTTTCCCAAGGTATTTTCCCTAGACTGGAAGTGCCCTTGGCTCTGTAGCTCTGTTCTTTACTTGTTTTAGGGAACACAATGCACTCCTCCAGAGAGGCAGTTGGCAATTTACATCCCGCCCATCAGCATAACAAGGCTCCCTGTTCTCCAGGGCCTGTCCTGCCTTTCTGGCTTTTACACATTTTGTGGATGTCCCTTTTTACCGGTGGGAAGTGATACTTCTTTGTAGTGCAGATTTGCATTGCCCGCTTGCTTGCTTGGCCAAAAAGGGCGTATGCGTTTTCTCCTGAATATATTCAGGAGAAAATGCAAACGCCCTTTTTGGCCAAGTGCATCATTGTCGACGTTGTGCCCCTCTTCCTGTGCTTTAAAGGCGATTCCAATGTACCTCTTGAAATCTGTTTCCTGCTATTCTGCCTCGCTTTCAAGTCCGCCTCATTGCCTTCCCTCAACAGATTTATGGACGATAGTTGTCCTTTATTTCTCGGCCAGTTTGTGAAAAGCTGTGCCCCTGAGCTCCATTTTTCAACTCGTTTTTTGTGAGCTGACTGCAATTCCAACATTTTGGTTCAGGACCTATGCTGGTTGCCGGTGGGGGGCTGAGACTTTGGTTAATTCTTCTTCCTGCCGGGAAGTTAGAGTGATATGTGCCCGTCCAAATGCCTAACAGCTACTCTCTCATTGGTTCTCCCTCTTCCCTTTCATCCTCTGCCATATTGGAAACCTGTGCGTACCAGGAGGTTAAAGGGGCTGTCTCTCCAATTTGGGAGGTTGATTGTAAAGCAGATGGAAAGTCAAACCGGAGCACCAGGAGAGGGACTATTCGTTGAGTTTTAGAAACCTTTCGTATTCACAGTGTGTCCGTCCTCTAGGTTTCCCGTACATGTTATAGCTGTGGTAATATTCCCTTCAACCTGGAGAGTTGGAACCCATGGAATGGGTGCCAGGCATTTGTGCTTTAAAGGGTCTGCATTTGCTCACCCAATCTCACCAATCCTCTCAGTCCCAAGTGTCCCTCCTTATGCCACATCCAGCTGTCGTTGTAGATAGGGTCATTGCAGGTTTCATCAGAGAACCTGAAGGAATTGTAAAGAATTTCCCAGTTTTTTTGTTTTGTTTTTGAAATTCCTTTTTATAGTGGGTTTGAGTTGATTCTCGCTTCCATGTTTATGCCAGTCTAGACACACTTGTTTCCCTTACGGAGACATATCAATACATAAGTTTTAAGATTCTTACTAGTCAGATATATTCCTCTGTGGGAAATATGGGGTTTTGAGTCCCTTTCACTGAGGACGTTGTAGGTCTTGTCTATTCCATAGTTGGTTTTTGGAACGGTACCTGTGCTTATATCAAACTCTGGTTTTATGCATCACCCCACCTCTTCTTCCCCCTTAAGCAGGCATAAGAGTGTTTTCTAAATGTGAGACACTGTTCTCTTTCCTAACTCAGTTCAAGTGTAGCCATGTTTACAGGATCTTCATAAGAGATATCTTATGATAAGTTTCTTTTTCTGTGTGACTTATTTCACTTAGAATCATCGTACCTGAATCCACCCATTTTGCTGCTACTGGTCTTATGACATTGATTTCATGGCTGAGGGATATTCCATCGTACGTAAGTACCACAATTTTTTGAAGCATTTTTATATTTCCTGGGATATTTAAGGTGTACCCAAGTTGAGGTCCTTGTAAGCAGTGCAGCCCTAAATTTTGGGGTGGCTCTGTCTTATTGATTTTCAGTTTTCCCAAGGTATATTCCCTAGACTGGAAGTGCCCTTGGCTCTGTAGCTCTGTTCTTTACTTGTTTTAGGGAGCACAATGTACTCCTCCAGAGAGGCAGTTGGCAATTTACATCCCACCCATCAGCATAACAAGGCTCCCTGTTCTCCAGGGCCTGTCTTGCCTTTCTGGTTTTTACACATTTTGTGGATGTCCCTTTTGACCGGTGGGAAGTGATACTTCTTTGCAGTGCAGATTTGCATTGCCCGCTTGCTTGCTTGGCCAAAAAGGGCGTATGCGTTTTCTCCTGAATATATTCAGGAGAAAACGCATACGCCCTTTTTGGCCAAGTGCATCATTGTCGAAGTTGTGCCCCTCTTCCTGTGCTTTAAAGGTGATTCCAACGTACCTCTTGAAATCTGTTTCCTGCTATTCTGCCTCGCTTTCAAGTCCGGCTCGTTGCCTTCCCTCAACAGATTTTTGGATGATAGTTGTCCTTTATTACTCGGGCAGCTTGTGAATTGCTGTGCCCCTGAGCTCCATTTTTCAACTCGTTTTTGGTGAGCTGACCGCAAGTCCAAAATTTTGCTTCAGGACCTATGCTGGTTCCCGGTGGGTGGCTGAGACTTTGGTTAATTCTTCTTCCTGGCTGGAAATTACAGTGATATGTGCCCGTCCGAATGCCTAACAGCTACTGTGTCATTGGTTCTCCCTACTCCCTTTCATCCTCTGCCAAATTGGCATCCTGTTCGAACCAGGAGGTTAAAGGGGCTGTCTCTTCAAGTTGGGAGGTTGATAGTAAAGCAGATGGAAAGTCAAACCGGAGCACCAGGAGAGGGACTATTCGTTGAGTTTTAGAAACCTTTCATATTCACAGTGTGTCCGTTCTCTAGGATTCCTGTACATGTTATAGCTGTAGTAATATTCCCTTCAACCTGGAGAGTTGGGACCCATGGAATGGGTGCCAGGCATTTGTGCTTTAAAGGTCTGCATTTGCTCACACAATCTCACCAATCCTACCAGTCCCAAGTGTCCAGCCTTATGCCACATCCAGCTGTCGTTGTAGATAGGGTCATTCCAGGTTTCATCAGAGACCCTGAAGGAATTGTAAAGAATTTCCCAGTTTTTTTGTTTTGTTTTTGAAATTCCTTTTTATAGTGGGTTTGAGCTGATTCTCGCTGCCATGTTTATGCCAGTCTAGAAACACTTGTTTCCCTTACGGAGACATATCAATACATAGGTTTTAATATTATTAATAGTCAGATATATTCCTCTGCGGGAAATATGGTGTTTTGAGTCCCTTTCACTGAGGAAGGTGTAGGTCTTGTCTATTCCATAGTTGGTTTTTGGAACGGTACCTGTGCTTATATCAAACTCTGGTTTTATGCATCACCCCACCTCTCCTTCCCCCTTAAGCAGGCATAAGAGTGTTTTCTAAATGTGAGACAGTGTTCTCTTTCCTAACTCAGTTCAAGTGTAGCCATGTTTACAGGATCTTCATAAGTGATATCTTATGATAAGTTTCTTTTTCTGTGTGACTTATTTCACTTAGAATCATCGTACCTGAATCCACTCATTTTGCTGCTACTGGTCTTATGATATTGATTTCATGGCTGAGGGATATTCCATCGTACGTAAGTACCACAATTTTTTGAACCATTTTTATATTTCCTGGGATACTTAAGGTGTATCCAAGTTGAGGTCCTTGTAAGCAGTGCAGCCCTAAATTTTGGGGTGGCTCTGTCTTATTGATTTTCAGTTTTCCCAAGGTATATTCCCTAGACTGGAAGTGCCCTTAGCTCTGTAGTTCTGTTCTTTACTTGATTTAGGGAACACAATGCACTCCTCCAGAGAGGCAGTTGATAATTTACATCCCGCCCATCAGCATAACAAGGCTCCCTGTTCTCCAGGGCCTGTCTTGCCTTTCTGGTTTTTACACATTTTGTGGATGTCCCTTTTGACCGGTGGGAAGTGACACTTCTTTGTAGTGCAGATTTGCATTGCCCGCTTGCTTGCTTGGCCAAAAAGGGCGTATGCGTTTTCTCCTGAATATATTCAGGAGAAAACGCATACGCCCTTTTTGGCCAAGTGCATCATTGTCGAAGTTGTGCCCCTCTTCCTGTGCTTTAAAGGCGATTCCAACGTATCTCTTGAAATCTGTTTCCTGCTATTCTGCCTCGCTTTCAAGTCCACCTCGTTGCCTTTCCTCAACAGATTTTTGGATGATAGTTGTCCTTTATTACTCGGCCAGTTTGTGAATTGCTGTGCCCCTGAGCTCCATTTTTCAACTCGTTTTTGGTGAGCTGACCGCAAGTCCAAAATTTTGGTTCAGGACCTATGCTGGTTCCCGGTGGGTGGCTGAGTCTTTGGTTAATTCTTCTTCCTGCCGGGAAGTAAGAGTGATGTGTGCCGGTCCAAATGCCTAACAGCTACTCTCTCATTGGTTCTCCCTCTTCCCTTTCATCCTCTGCCAAATTTACAACCTGTGCGAACTAGGAGGTCAAAGGGTCTGTCTCTCCAAGTTGGGAGGTTGATAGCAAAGCAGATTGAAAGTCAAACCAGAGCACCAGGAGAGGGACTATTCGTTGAGTTTTAGAAACCTTTCGTATTCACAGTGTGTCCGTTCTCTCGGATTCCCGTACATGTTATAACTGTAGTAATATTCCCTTCAACCTGGAGAGTTGGGACCCATGGAATGGGTGTCACACATTATTGCTTTAAAGGGTCTGCATTTGCTCACCCAATCTCACCAATCCTCTCAGTCCCAAGTGTCCAGCCTTATGCCACATCCAGCTGTCGTTGTAGATAGGGTGATTCCAGGTTTCATCAGAGACCCTGAAGGAATTGTAAAGAATTTCCCAGTTTTTTTGGTTTGTTTTTGAAATTCCTTTTTATAGTGGGTTTGAGCTGATTCTCACTGCCATGTTTATGCCAGTCTAGACACACTTGATTCCCTTACGGAGACATATCAATACATAGGTTTTAAGATTCTTACTAGTCAGATATATTCCTCTGCCGGAAATATGGGGTTTTGAGTCCCTTTCACTGAGGAAGGTGTAGGTCCTGTCTATTCCATAGTTGGTTTTTGCAACGGTACCTGTGCTTATATCAAACTCTGGTTTTATGCATCACCCCACCTCTCCTTCCCCCTTAAGCAGGCATAAGAGTGTTTTCTAAATGTGAGACACTGTTCTCTTTCCTAACTCAGTTCAAGTGTAGCCATGTTTACAGGATCTTCATAAGTGATATCTTATGATAAGTTTCTTTTTCTCTGTGACTTATTTCACTTAGAATCATCGTACCTGAATCTACCCATTTTGCTGCTACTGGTCTTATGACATTGATTTCATGGCTGAGGGATATTCCATCGTACGTAAGTACCACAATTTTTTGAAGCATTTTTATATTTCCTGGGATATTTAAGGTGTACCCAAGTTGAGGTCCTTGTAAGCAGTGCAGCCCTAAATTTTGGGGTAGCTCTGTCTTATTGATTTTCAGTTTTCACAAGGTATATTCCCTAGACTGGAAGTGCCCTTGGCTCTGTAGCTCTGTTGTTTACTTGTTTTAGGGAACACAATGCACTCCTCCAGAGAGGCAGATGGCAATTTACATCCCGCCCATCAGCATAACAAGGCTCCCTGTTCTCCAGGGCCTGTCTTGCCTTTCTGGTTTTTACACATTTTGTGGATGTCCCTTTTGACCGGTGGGAAGTGATACTTCTTTGTAGTGCAGATTTGCATTGCCCGCTTGCTTGCTTGGCCAAAAAGGGCGTATGCGTTTTCTCCTGAATATATTCAGGAGAAAACGCATACGCCCTTTTTGGCCAAGTGCATCATTGTCAAAGTTGTGCCCCTCTTCCTGTGCTTTAAAGGCGATTCCAACGTACCTCTTGAAATCTGTTTCCTGCTATTCTGCCTCGCTTTCTAAGTCCGCCTCGTTGTCTTTCCTCAACAGATTTTTGGACGATAGTTGTCCTTTATTACTCGGCCAGTTTGTGAACTGCTGTGCCCCTGAGCTCCATTTTTCAACTCGTTTTTGGTGAGCTGACCTCAAGTCCAAAATTTTGGTTCAGGACCTATGCTGGTTCCCGGTGGGAGGCTGAGTCTTTGGTTAATTCTTCTTCCTGCCGGGAAGTAAGAGTGATGTGTGCCCGTCCAAATGCCTAACAGCTACTCTCTCATTGGTTCTCCCTCTTCCCTTTCATCCTCTGCCAAATTGGAAACCTGTGCGAACCAGGAGGTTAAAGGGGCTGTCTCTCCAAGTTGGGAGGTTGATAGTAAAGATGATGGAAAGTCAAAGCAGAGCACCAGGAGAGGGACAATTCGTTGAGTTTTAGAAACCTTTCGTATTCACAGTGTGTCCGTTCTCTAGGTTTCCGGTACATGTTATAACTGTAGTAATATTCCCTTCAACCTGGAGAGTTGGGACCCATGGAATGGGTGCCATGCATTATTGCTTTAAAGGGTCTGCATTTGCTCACCCAATCTCACCAATCGTCTCAGTCCCAAGTTTCCAGCCTTATGCCACATCCAGCTGTCGTTGTAAATAGGGTCATTCCAGGTTTCATCAGAGACCCTGAAGGAATTGTAAAGAATTTCCCAGTTTTTTTGTTTTGTTTTTGAAATTCCTTTTTATAGTGGGTTTGAGCTGATTCTCGCTGCCATGTTTATGCCAGTCTAGACACACTTGATTCCCTTACGGAGACATGTCAATCCATAGGTTTTAAGATTCTTACTAGTCAAATATATTCCTCTGCGGGAAATATGGGGTTTTGAATACCTTTCACTGAGGAAAGTGTAGGTCTTGTCTATTACATAGTTGGTTTTTGGAACGGTAACTGTGCTTATATCAAACTCTGGTTTTATGCATCACCCCACCTCTCCTTCCCCCTTAAGCAGGCATAAGAGTGTTTTCTGAATGTGAGACACTGTTCTCTTTCTTAACTCAGTTCAAGTGTAGCCATGTTTACAGGATCTTCATAAGTGATATCTTATGATAAGTTTCTTTTTCTCTGTGACTTATTTCACTTAGAATCATCGTACCTGAATCCACCCATTTTGATGCTGCTGGTCTTATGACATTGATTTCATGGCTGAGGGATATACCATCGTACGTAAGTACCACAATTTTTTGAACCATTTTTATATTTCCTGGGATATTTAAGGTGTACCCAAGTTGAGGTCCTTGTAAGCAGTGCAGCCCTAAATTTTGGGGTGGCTCTGTCTTATTGATTTTCAGTTTTCCCAAGGTATATTCCCTAGACTGGAAGTGCCCTTGGCTCTGTAGCTTTGTTGTTTACTTGTTTTAGGGAACACAATGCACTCCTCCAGAGAGGCAGTTGGCAATTTACATCCCGCCCATCAGCATAACAAGGCTCCCTGTTCTCCAGGGCCTGTCTTGCCTTTCTGGTTTTTACACATTTTGTGGATGTCCCTTTTGACCGGTGGGAAGTGATACTTCTTTGTAGTGCAGATTTGCATTGTCCTCTTGCTTGCTTGGCCAAAAAGGGCATATCCGTTTTCTCCTGAATATATTCAGGAGAAAACTCATACGCCATTTTTGGCCAAGTGAATCTTTGTCGAAGTTGTGCCCCTCTTCCTGTGCTTTATAGGCGATTCCAACGTACCTCTTGAAATCTGTTTCCTGCTATTCTGCCTCGCTTTCAAGTCCGCCTCGTTGCCTTCCCTCAACAGATTTTTGGACGATAGTTGTCCTTTATTACTCGGCCAGTTTGTGAATTGCTGTGCCCCTGAGCTCCATTTTTCAACTCGTTTTTGGTGAGCTGACCGCAAGGCCAAAATTTTGGTTCAGGACCTATACTGGTTCCCGGTGGGTGGCTGAGACTTTGGTTAATTCTTCTTCCTGCCGGGAAATTAGAGAGATATGTGCCCGTCCAAATGCCTAACAGCTACTCTCTCATTGGTTCTCCCTCTTAACTTTCATCCTATGCCAAATTGGCAACCTTTGCGAACCAGGAGGTTAATGGGTCTGTCTCTCCAAGTTGGGAGATTGATAGTAAAACAGATGGAAAGTCAAACTGGGGCACGAGGAGAGGGATTATTCGTTCAGTTTTAGAGACCTTTCGTATTCACAGTGTGTCCGTTCTCTAGATTTCCCGTACATGTTAGAGCTGTAGTAATATTCCTTTCAAACTGCAGAGTTGGGACCCATGGATTGGGTTCCAGGCATTTGTGCTTTAAAGCGTCCGCATTTGCTCACCCAATCTCACCAATCGTCTCAGTCCCAAGTGTCCAGCCTTATGCCACATCCAGCTGTCATTGTAGATCGGGTCATTCCTGGTTTCATCAGAGACCCTGAAGGAATTGTAAAGAATTTCCCAGTTTTTTTGTTTTGTTTTTGAAATTCCTTTTTATAGTGGGTTTGTGCTGATTCTTGCTGCCATGTTTATGCCAGTCTAGACACACTTGATTCCCTTATGGAGACATATCTATCCATAGGTTTTAAGATTCTTACTAGTCAGATATATTCCTCTGCGGGAAATATGGGATTTTGAGTCGCTTTCACTGAGGAAGGTGTAGGTTTTGTCTTTTCTTTAGCTGGTTTTTGGAACGGTACCTGTGCTTATATCAAAATCCGGTTTTATGCATCACCCAACCTCTCCTTCCCCCTTAAACAGGCATAAGAGTTCTTTCTAAATGTGAGACTCTGTTCTCTTTCCTAACTCAGTTCAAGTGTAGGCAAGTTTATAGGATCTTCATAAGTGATATCTTATGATAAGTTTCTTTTTCTGTGTGACGTATTTCACTTAGAATCAACGTACCTGAATCCACCCATTTAGCTGCTACTGGTCTTATGACATTGACTTCATGGCTGAGGGCTATTCCATCGTAGGTATGTACCAAAAATTTTAAACCATTTTTATATTTCCTGGGGTATTTAATGTGTACCCAAGTTGAGGTTCTTGTAAGCAGTGTAGCCCTAAATTTTGGGGTGGCTCTGTCTTATTGATTTTCAGTTTTCCCAATGTATATTCCCTAGACGGGAAGTGCCCTTGGCTCTGTAGCTCTGTTGTTTACTTGTTTTAGGGAACACAATGCACTCCTCCAGAGAGGCACATGGCAATTTACATCCCGCCCTTCAGCATAAGTAGGCTCCTTGTTCTACAGGGCCTCTCTTGCCTTTCTGTTTTTTACACATTTTTTCGTTGTCCCTTTTGACTGGTGGGAAGTGATACTTCTTTGTAGTGCAGATTTTCATTGCCCTCTTGCTTGCTTGGCCAAAAAGGGCGTATGCGTTTTCTCCTGAATATATTCAGGAGAAAACGCATACGCCCTTTTTGGTAAGTGTGTCACTGTCGAAGTTGTGCCCCTCTTCCTGTGCTTTAAAGGCGATTCCAACGTTCCTCTCAAAATCTGTTTCCTGCTATTCTGCCTGGCTTTCAAGTCCGCCTCGTTGACTTCCCTCAACAGATTTTTGGACGATACTTGTACTTTATTACTCTGCCAGTTTGTGAATTGATTTGCCCCTGGGCTCTATTTTTCAACTCTTTTTTTGTGAGCTGACCGCAAGTCCAAAATTTTGGTTCAGGACCTATGCAGGTTCCCAGTGGGTGGCTGAGACTTTGGTTAATTATTCTTCCTGACGCAAAATTAGAGTGACATGTTCCCGTCCAAATGCCTAACAGCTACTCTCTCATTGGTTCTCCCTATTCCCCTTCATCCTCTGCCAAATTGGCAACCTGTACAAACCAGGAAGTTAAAGGCGCTATTTCTCCAAGTTGTGTGATTGATAGTAAAACAGTTGTAAAGTCAAAGCAGAGCACCAGGCGAGGGACTATTCGTTGAGATTTAGAAACCTTTCGTATTCACAGTGTGTCAATTCTCTAGTTTTCCCGTACATGTTATAGCTGTAGTAATATTCCCTTCAACCTGGAGAGTTGGGACCCATGGAATGGGTGCCATGCATTATTGCATCAAAGGGTTTGCATTTGCTCACCCAATCTCACAAATCCTCGTAGTCCAAAGTGTCCAGAATTATGCCACATCCAGCTGTCATTGTAGATAGGGTCATTCCAGGTTTCATCAGAGACCCTGAAGGAATTGTAAAGAATTTCCCATTTTTTTTGTTTTGTTTTTGAAATTCCTTTTTATAGTTGGTTTGAGCTGATTCTCGCTGCCATGTTTATGCCAGTCTAGACACACTTGATTCCCTTTCGGAGACATATCAATACATAGGTTTTAAGATTCTTACTAGTCAGATATATTCCTCTGTGGGAAATATGGGGTTTTGAGTCCCTTTCACTGAGGAAGGTGTAGGTCTTGTCTATTCCATAGTTGGTTTTTGGAACGGTACCTGTGCTTATATCAAACTCTGGTTTTATGCATCACCCCACCTCTCCTTCCCCCTTAAGCAGGCATAAGAGTGTTTTCTAAATGTGAGACTCTGTTCCCTTTCCTAACTCAGTTCAAGTGTAGCCATGTTTACAGGATCTTCATGAGTGATATCTTATGATAAGTTTCTTTTTTTGTGTGACTTATTTCACTTAGAATCATCGTACCTGAATCCACCCATTTTGCTGCTACTGGTCTTATGACATTGATTTCATGGCTGAGGGATATTCCATCTTAGGTAAGTACCACAATTTTTTGAACCTTTTTTATATTTCCTGGGATATTTATGTTGTACTCAAGATGAGCTTCTTGAAGCAGTGAAGCCCTAAATTTTGGGCTGGATCTGTCTTATTGATTTTCAGTTTTCCCAAAGTATATTACCTAGACTGGAAGTGCCGTTGGCTCTGTAGCTCTGTTGTTTACCACTTTTAGGGAACACAATGCACTGCTCCAGAGAGGCACTTGGCAATTTACTTCCCACCCATCAGCATAACAAGGCTCCCTGTTCTTCAGGGCCTATCTTGCCTTTCTGGTTTTTACACATTTTCTTGAAGTCCCTTTTAAGTGGTGGGAAGTGATACTTCTTTGTAGTGCAGATTTGCATTGCCCGCTTGCTTGCTTGGCCAAAAAGGGCGTATGCGTTTTCTCTTGAATATATTCAGGAGAAAACGCATACGCCCTTTTTGGCCAAGTGCATCATTGTCAAAGTTGTGCCCCTCTTCCTGTGCTTTAAAGGCGATTCCAACGTACCTCTTGAAATCTGTTTCCTGCTATTCTGCCTCGCTTTCCAGTCCGCCTCGTTGCCTTCCCTTAACAGATTTCTGTACGATAGTTGTCCTTTATTACTCGGGCAGTTTGTGAATTGCTGTGCCCTTGAGCTCCATTTTTCAACTCGTTTTTTGTGAGCTGACTGCAAGTCCAAAATTTTGGTTCAGGACCTATGCTGGTTCCCGGTGGGGGGCTGAGACTTTGGTTAATTCTTCTTCCTGCTGGGAAGTTAGAGTGATATGTGCACGTCCAAATGCCTAACAGCTACTCTCTCATTAGTTCTCCCTCTTCCCTTTCATCCTCTGCCAATTTGGAAACCTGTGCGAACCAGGAGGTTAAAAGGGCTGTCTCTCCAAGTTGGGAGATTGATAGTAAAGCAGATGGAAAGTCAAACCGGAGCACCAGGAGAGGGACTATTCGTTGAGATTTAGAAATCTTTCGTATTCACAGTGTGTCCATTGTCTAGGTTTCCCGTACATGTTATAGCTGTAGTAAAATTCCCTTCAACCTGGAGAGTTGGGACCCATGGAATGTGTGCCAGGCATTTGTGTTTAAAGGGTCTGCATTGGCTCACCCAATCTCACCAATCCTCTCAGTCCCAAGTGTCCAGCCTTTTGCCACATCCAGCTGTCGTTGTAGATAGGGTCATTCCAGGTTTCATCAGAGACCCTGAAGGAATTGTAAAGAATTTCCCAGTTTTTTTGTTTTGTTTTTGAAATTCCTTTTTATAGTGGGTTTGAGCTGATTCTCGCTGCCATGTTTATGCCAGTCTAGACACACTTGATTCCCTTACGGAGACATATCAATACATAGGTTTTAAGATTCTTACTACTCAGATACTTTCCTCTGCGGGAAATATGGGGTTTTGAGTCCCTTTCACTGAGGACGGTGTAGGTCTTGTCTATTCCATAGTTGGTTTTTGGAACGGTACCTGTGCTTATATCAAACTCTGGTTTTATGCATCACCCCACCTCTCCTTCCCCCTTAAGCAGGCATAAGAGTGTTTTCTAAATGTGAGACACTGTTCTCTTTCCTAACTCAGTTCAAGTGTAGCCATGTTTACAGGATCTTCATAAGTGATATCTTATGATAAGTTTCTTTTTCTGTGTGACTTATTTCACTTAGAATCATCGTACCTGAATCCACCCATTTTGCTGCTACTGGTCTTATGACATTGATTTCATGGCTGAGGGATATTCCATCGTACGTAAGTACCACAATTTTTTGAACCATTTTTATATTTCCTGGGATATTTAAGGTGTACCCAAGTTGAGGTCCTTGTAAGCAGTGCAGCCCTAAATTTTAGTGTGGCTCTGTCTTATTGATTTTCAGTTTTCCCAAGGTATATTCCCTAGACTGGAAGTGCCCTTGGCTCTGTAGCTCTGTTGTTTACTTGTTTTAGGGAACACAATACACTCCTCCAGAGAGGCAGTTGGCAATTTACATCCCGCCCATCAGCATAACTAGGCTCCCTGTTCTCCAGGGCCTGTCTTGCCTTTCTGGTTTTTACACATTTTGTGGATGTCCCTTTTGACCGGTCGGAAGTGATACTTCTTTGTAGTGCAGATTTGCATTGCCCGCTTGCTTGCTTGGCCAAAAAGGGCGTATGCGTTTTCTCCTGGATATATTCAGGAGAAAACGCATACGCCCATTTGGGCCTAGTGCATCATTGTCGAAGTTGTGCCCCTCTTCCTGTGCTTTAAAGGCGATTCCAACGTACCTCTTGAAATCTGTTTCCTGCTATTCTGCCTCGCTTTCCAGTCCGCCTCGCTGCCTTCCCTCAACAGATTTTTGTACGATAGTTGTCCTTTATTACTCGGGCAGTTTGTGAATTGCTGTGCCCTTGAGCTCCATTTTTCAACTCGTTTTTTGTGAGCTGACTGCAAGTCCAAAATTTTGGTTCAGGACCTATACTGGTTCCCGGTGGGTGGCTGAGAAGTTGGTTAATTCTTCTTCATGCCGGGAAATTAGAGTGATATGTGCCCGTCCAAATGCCTAACAGCTACTCTCTCATTGGTTCTCCCTCTTCCCTTTCATCCTCTGCCAAATTGGCAACCTGTGCGAACCAGGAGGTTAAAGGGGCTGTCTCTACAAGTTGGGAGGTTGATAGTAAAGCAGATGGAAAGTCAAACCAGAGCACCAGGAGAGGGACTATTCGTTGAGTTTTAGAACCCTTTCGTATTCACAGTGTGTCCGTTCTCTAGGTTTCCCGTACATGTTATAGCTGTAATAATATTCCCTTTAACCTGGAGAGTTGGGACCCATGGAATGGGTGCCAGGCATTTGTGCTTTAAATGGTATGCATTTGCTCACCCAATCTCACCAATCCTCTCAGTCCCAAGTGTCCCTCCTTATGCCACATCCAGCTGTCGTTGTACATAGGGTCATTCCACGTTTCATCAGAGACCCTGAAGGAATTGTAAAGAATTTCCCAGTTTTTTTGTTTTGTTTTTGAAATTCCTTTTTATAGTGGGTTTGAGCTGATTCTCGCTGCCATGTTTATGCCAGTCTAGACACACTTGATTCCCTTACGGAGACATATCAATACATAGGTTTTAAGATTTTTACTAGTCAGATATATTCCTCTGCGGGAAATATGGGGTTTTCATTCCCTTTCACTGAGGAAGGTGTAGGTCTTGTCTATTCCATAGTTGGTTTTTGGAACGGTACCTGTTCTTATATCAAACTCTGGTTTTATGCATCACCCCACCTCTCCTTCCCCCTTAAGCAGGCATAAGAGTGTTTTCTAAATGTGAGACACTGTTCTCTTTCCTACCTCAGTTCAAGTTTAGCCATGTTTACAGGATCTTCATAAGTGATATCTTATGATATGTTTCTTTTTCTCTGTGACTTATTTCACTTAGAATCATCGTACCTGAATCCACCCATTTTGCTGCTACTGATCTTATGACATTGATTTCATGGCTGAGGGATATTCCATCGTATGTAAGTACCACAATTTTTTGAACCATTTTTATATTTCCTGGGATATTTAAGGTGTACCCAAGTTGAGGTCCTTGTAAGCAGTGCAGCCCTAAATTTTGGGGTGTCTCTGTCTTATTGATTTTCAGTTTTCCCAAGGTATATTCCCTAGACTGGAAGTGCCCTTGGCTCTGTAGCTCTGTTCTTTACTTGTTTTAGGGAACACGATGCACTCCTCCAGAGAGGCAGTTCGCAAGTTACATCCCGCCCATCAGCATAACAAGGCTCACTGTTCTCCAGGGCCTGTGTTGCCTTTCTGGTTTTTACACATTTTGTGGATGTCCCTTTTGACCGGTGGGAAGTGATACTTCTATGTAGTGCAGACTTGCATTGCCCGCTTGCTTGCTTGGCCAAAAACGGCGTATGTGTTTTCTCCTGAATATATTCAGGAGAAAACGCATACGCCCTTTTTGGCCAAGTGCATCATTGTCGAAGTTGTGCCCCTCTTCCTGTGCTTTAAAGGCGATTCCAACGTACCTCTTGACATCTGTTTCCTGCTATTCTAGCGCGATTTCAAGTCCGCCTCGTTGCCTTCCCTGAACAGATTTTTGGACGATAGTTGTCCTTTATTACTCGGCCAGTTTGTGAATTGTTGTGCCCCTGAGCTCCATTTTTCAACTCGTTTTTGGTGAGCTGACCGCAAGTCCAAAATTTTGGTTCAGGACCTATGCTGGTTCACGGTGGTGGGCTGAGTCTTTGGATAATTCTTCTTTCTGCTGGTACGTTAGAGTAATATATGCCCGTCCTAATGTCTAACAGCTACTCTCTCATTGGTTCTCCCTCTTCCATTTCATCCTCTCCCAATTTGGCAACCTGTGCGAACCAGGAGGTTAAAGGGGCTGTCTCTCAAAGTTGTGAGGTTGATAGTAAAGCAGATGGTAAGGCAAACCGGATCACCAGGAGATGGACTATTCGTTGAGTTTTAGAAACCTTTCGTATTCACAGTGTGTCCGTTCTCTAGGTTTCCCGTACATGTTATAGCTGTAGTAATATTCCCTTCAACCTGGAGTGTTGGGACACATGGAATGGGTGCCATGCATTATTGCGTTAAAGGGTCTGCATTCGCTCACCCAATCTCACCAATCCTCTCAGTCCCAAGTGTCCAGCCTTATGCCACATCCAGCTGTCATTGTAGATAGGGTCATTCCAGGTTTCATCAGAGACCCTGAAGGAATTGTAAAGAATTTCGCAGATTTTTTGTTCTGTTTTTGAAATTCCTTTTTATAGTGGGTTTGTGCTGATTCTCACTGCCATGTTTATGCCAGTCTAGACATACTTGATTCCCTTACGGAAACATATCAATACATAGGTTTTAAGATTCTTACTAGTCAGATATATTCCTCTGCGGGAAATATGGGGTTTTGAGTCCCTTTCACTGAGGAATGTGTAGGTCTTGTCTATTCCATAGTTGGTTTTTGGAACGGTACCTGTGCTTATATCAAACTCTGGTTTTATGCATCACCCCACCTCTCCTTCCCCCTTAAGCAGGCATAAGAGTGTTTTCTTAATATGAGACAATGTCTTCTTTCCTAACTCAGTTCAAGTGTAGCCATGTTTACAGGATATTCATAAGTGATATCTTATGATAAGTTTCTTTTTCTCTGTGACTTATTTCACTTAGAATAATCGTACCTGAATCCACCCATTTTGCTGCTACTGGTTTATGACATTGATTTCATGGCTGAATGATATTCCATCGTACGTAAGTACCACAATTTTTAAACCATTTTTATATTTCCTGGGATATTTAAGGTGTACCCAAGTTGAGGTCCTTGTAAGCAGTGCAGCCCTAAATTTTGGGGTGGCTCTGTCTTATTGATTTTCAGAATTCCAAGGTATATTCCCTAGAATGGAAGTGCCCTTGGCTCTTTAGCTCTGTTCTTTACTTGTTTTAGGGAACACAATATACTCCACCAGAGAGGCAGTTGGCAATTTACAACCCGCCCATCAGCATAACAAGGCTCCCTGTTCTCCAGGGCCTGTCTTGCCTTTCTGGCTTTTACACATTTTGTGGATGTCCCTTTTGAGCGGTGGGAAGTGATACTTCTTTGAAGTGCAGATTTGCATTGCCCGCTTGCTTGCTTGGCCAAAAAGGGCGTATGCGTTTTCTCCTGAATATATTCAGGAGAAAACGCATACGCCCTTTTTGGCCAAGTGCATCATTGTCGTAGTTGTGCCCCTCTTTCTGTGCTTTAAAGGCGATTCCAACGTACCTCTTGAAATCTGTTTCCTGCTATTCTGCCTCGCATTCAAGTTCGCCTCGTTGCCTTCCCTCAACAGATTTTTGGACGATATTTGTCCTTTATTACTCGGCCATTTTGTGAATTGCTGTGCCCCTTAGCTCCATTTTTCAACTCGTTTTTTGTGAGCTGACCGCAAGTCCAAAATTTTGGTTGAGGACCTATGCTGGTTCCCGGTGGGGGGCTGAGACTTTGGTTAGTTCTTCTTCCTGCCGAGAAGTTAGAGTGATATGTGCCCGTCCAAATGCCTAACAGCTACTCTCTCATTGGTTCTCCCTCTTCCCTTTCATCCTCTGCCAAATTGGAAACCTGTGCGAACCAGGAGGTTAAAGGTGCTGTCTCTCCAAGTTGGGAGATTGATAGTAAAGCAGATGGAAAGTCAAACCGGAGCACCAGGAGAGGGACTATTCGTTGAGTTTTAGAAACCTTTCGTATTCAGAGTGTGTCCGTTCTCTAGGTTTCCCGTACATGTTATAGCTGTAGTAATATTCCCTTTAACCTGGAGAGTTGGGACCCATGGAATGGGTGCCAGGCATTTCTGCTTTAAAGGGTCTGCATTTGCTCACCCAAACTCACCAATCCTCTCAGTCCCAAGTGTCCCTCATTATGCCACATCCAGCTGTCATTGTAGATATGGTCATTCAAGGGTTCATCAGAGACCCTGAAGGAATTGTAAAGAATATCCCAGTTTTTTTGTTTTGTTTTTGAAATTCCTTTTTATAGGAGGTTTGAGCTGATTCTCGCTGCCATGTTTATGCCAGTCTAGACACACTTGATTCCCTTACGGAGACATATCAATACATAGGTTTTAAGATTCTTACTAGTCAGTTATTTTCCTCTGCGGGAAATATGGGGTTTTGAGTCCCTTTCGCTGATGACGGTGTAGGTCTTGTCTATTCCATAGTTGGTTTTTGGAACGGTACCTGTGCTTATATCAAACTCTGGTTTTATGCATCACCCCACCTCTCCTTCCCCCTTAAGCAGGTATAAGAGTGTTTTCTAAATGTGAGACACTGTTCTCTTTCCTAACTCAGTTCAAGTGTAGCCATGTTTACAGGATCTTCACAAGTGATATCTTATGATAACTTTCTTTTTCTGTGTGACATATTTCACTTAGAATCATCGTACCTGAATCCACCCATTTTGCTGCTACTGGTCTTATGACATTGATTTCATGGCTGCGGGATATACCATCGTACGTAAGTACCACAATTTTTTGAACCATGTTTATATTTTCTGGGATACTTAAGGTGTATCCAAGTTGAGGTCCTTGTATGCAGTGCAGCCCTAAATTTTGGGGTGGCTCTGTCTTATTGATTTTCAGTTTTCCCAAGGTATATTCCCTAGACTGGTAGTGCCCTTGGCTCTGTAGCTCTGTTCTTTACTTGTTTCAGGGAACAGAATGCACTCCTCCAGAGAGGCAGTTGGCAATTTACATCCCGCCCATCAGCATAACAAGGCTCCCTGTTCTCCAGGGCCTGTCTTGCCTTTCTTGTTCTTACACATTTTGTGGATGTCCCTTTTGACCGGTGGGAAGTGATACTTCTTTGTAGTGCAGATTTGCATTCCCCGCTTGCTTGCTTGGCCAAAAAGGGCGTATGCGTTTTCTCCTGAATATATTCAGGAGAAAACACATACGCCCTTTTTGGCCAAGTGCATCATTGTCGAAGATGTGCCCCTCTTCGTGTGCTTTAAAGGCGATTCCAACGTACCTCTTGAAATCTGTTTCCTGCTATTCTGCCTCGCTTTCAAGTCCGCCTCGTTGCCTTCCCTCAACAGATTTTTGGACGATAGGTGTCCTTTATTACTCGGCCAGTTTGTGAATTGCTGTGCCCCTGAGCTCCATTTTTCAACTCGTTTTTGGTGAGCTGACCGCAAGTCCAAAATTTTGGTTCAGGACCTATACTGGTTCCCGGTGGGTGGCTGAGAATTTGGTTAATTCTTCTTCCTGCTGGGAAATTACATTGATATGTGCCCGTCAAATGCCTAACAGCTACTCTCTCATTGGTTCTCCCTCTTCCCTTTCATCCTCTGCCAAATTGGCAACCTGTGCGAACCAAGAGGTTAAAGGGGCTGTCTCTCCAAGTTGGGAGGTTGATAGTAAAGCAGATGGAAAGTCCAACCGGAGCACCAGGAGAGGGACTATTCGTTGAGTTTTAGAAACCTTTCGTATTCACAGTGTGTCCGTTCTCTAGGTTTCCCGCACATGTTATAGCTGTAGTAATATTCCCTTCAACCTGGAGAGTTGGGACCCATGGAATGGGTGCCATGCATTATTGCTTTAAAGGGACTGCATTTGTTCGCCAAATCTCACCAATCGTCTCAGTCCCAAGTGTCCCTCCTTATGCCACATCCAGCTGTCGTTGTAGATAGGGTCATTCCAGCTTTCATCAGAGACCCTGAAGGAATTGTAAAGAATTTCCCAGTTTTTTTGTTTTGTTTTTGAAATTCCTTTTTATAGTGGGTTTGAGCTGATTCTCGCTGCCATGTTTATGCCAGTCTAGACACACTTGATTCCCTTACGGAGACATATCAATACATAGGTTTTAAGATTCTTACTAGTCAGATATTTTCCTCTGCGGGAAATATGGGGTTTTGAGTCCCTTTCACTGAGGACGGTGTAGGTCTTGTCTATTCCATAGTTGGTTTTTGGAACGGTACCTGTGCTTATATCAAACTCTGGTTTTATGCATCACCCCACCTCTCCTTCCCCCTTAAGCAGGTATAAGAGTGTTTTCTAAATGTGAGACACTGTTCTCTTTCCTAACTCAGTTCAAGTGTAGCCATGTTTACAGGATCTTCATAAGTGATATCTTATGATAAGTTTCTTTTTCTGTGTGACTTATTTCACTTAGAATCATCGTACCTGAATCCACCCATTTTGCTGCTACTGGTCTTATGACATTGATTTCATGGCTGAGGGATATTCCATCGTACGTAAGTACCACAATTTTTTGAACCATGTTTATATTTTCAGGGATACTTAAGGTGTATCCAAGTTGAGGTCCTTGTATGCAGTGCAGCCCTAAATTTTGGGGTGGCTCTGTCTTATTGATTTTCAGTTTTCCCAAGGTATATTCCCTAGACTGGTAGTGCCCTTGGCTCTGTAGCTCTGTTCTTTACTTGTTTTAGGGAACAGAATGCACTCCTCCAGAGAGGCAGTTGGCAATTTACATCCCGCCCATCAGCATAACAAGGCTCCCTGTTCTCCAGGGCCTGTCTTGCCTTTCTTCTTCTTACACATTTTGTGGATGTCCCTTTTGACCGGTGGGAAGTGATACTTCTTTGTAGTGCAGATTTGCATTGCCCGCTTGCTTGCTTGGCCAAAAAGGGCGTATGCGTTTTCTCCTGAATATATTCAGGAGAAAACGCATACGCCCTTTTTGGCCAAGTGCATCATTGTCGAAGTTGTGCCCCTCTTCCTGTGCTTTAAAGGCGATTCCAACGTACCTCTTGAAATCTGTTTCCTGCTATTCTGCCTCGCTTTCAAGTCCGCCTCGTTGCCTTCCCTCAACAGATTTTTGGACGATAGTTGTCCTTTATTACTCGGCCAGTTTGTGAATTGCTGTGCCCCTGAGCTCCATTTTTCAACTCGTTTTTGGTGAGCTGACCGCAAGTCCAAAATTTTGGTTCAGGACCTATACTGGTTCCCGGTGGGTGGCTGAGAATTTGGTTAATTCTTCTTCCTGCCGGGAAATTACAGTGATATGTGCCCGTCCAAATGCCTAACAGCTACTCTCTCATTGGTTCTCCCTCTTCCCTTTCATCCTCTGCCAAATTGGCAACCTGTGCGAACCAAGAGGTTAAAGGGGCTGTCTCTCCAAGTTGGGAGGTTGATAGTAAAGCAGACGGAAAGTCAAACCGGAGCACCAGGAGAGGGACTATTCTTTGAGTTTTAGAAACCTTTCGTATTCACAGTGTGTCCGTTCTCTAGGTTTCCCGCACATGTTAAAGCTGTAGTAATATTCCCTTCAACCTGGAGAGTTCGGACCCATGGAATGGGTGCCATGCATTATTGCTTTAAAGTGTCTGCATTTGCTCACCCAATCTCACCAATCGTCTCAGTCCCAAGTGTCCCTCCTTATGCCACATCCAGCTGTCGTTGTAGATAGGGTCATTCCAGCTTTCATCAGAGACCCTGAAGGAATTGTAAAGAATTTCCCAGTTTTTTTGTTTTGTTTTTGAAATTCCTTTTTATAGTGGGTTTGAGCTGATTCTCGCTGCCATGTTTATGCCAGTCTAGACACACTTGATTCCCTTACGGAGACATATCAATACATAGGTTTTAAGATTCTTACTAGTCAGATATTTTCCTCTGCGGGAAATATGGGGTTTTGAGTCCCTTTCACTGAGGACGGTGTAGGTCTTGTCTATTCCATAGTTGGTTTTTGGAACGGTACCTGTGCTTATATCAAACTCTGGTTTTATGCATCACCCCACCTCTCCTTCCCCCTTAAGCAGGTATAAGAGTGTTTTCTAAATGTGAGACACTCTTCTCTTTCCTAACTCAGTTCAAGTGTAGCCATGTTTACAGGATCTTCATAAGTGATATCTTATGATAAGTTTCTTTTTCTGTGTGACTTATTTCACTTAGAATCATCGTACCTGAATCCACCCATTTTGCTGCTACTGGTCTTATGACATTGATTTCATGGCTGAGGGATATTCCATCGTACGTAAGTACCACAATTTTTTGAACCATGTTTATATTTTCTGGGATACTTAAGGTGTATCCAAGTTGAGGTCCTTGTATGCAGTGCAGCCCTAAATTTTGGGGTGGCTCTGTCTTATTGATTTTCAGTTTTCCCAAGGTATATTCCCTAGACTGGTAGTGCCCTTGGCTCTGTAGCTGTGTTCTTTACTTGTTTTAGGGAACAGAATGCACTCCTCCAGAGAGGCAGTTGGCAATTTACATCCCGCCCATCAGCATAACAAGGCTCCCTGTTCTCCAGGGCCTGTCTTGCCTTTCTTGTTCTTACACATTTTGTGGATGTCCCTTTTGACCGGTGGGAAGTGATACTTCTTTGTAGTGCAGATTTGCATTGCCCGCTTGCTTGCTTGGCCAAAAAGGGCGTATGCGTTTTCTCCTGAATATATTCAGGAGAAAACGCATACGCCCTTTTTGGCCAAGTGCATCATTGTCGAAGTTGTGCCCCTCTTCCTGTGCTTTAAAGGCGATTCCAACGTACCTCTTGAAATCTGTTTCCTGCTATTCTGCCTCGCTTTCAAGTCCGCCTCATTGCCTTCCCTCAACAGATTTTTGGACGATAGTTGTCCTTTATTACTCGGCCAGTTTGTGAATTGCTGTGCCCCTGAGCTCCATTTTTCAACTCGTTTTTGGTGAGCTGACCGCAAGTCCAAAATTTTGCTTCAGGACCTATACTGGTTCCCGGTGGGTGGCTGAGAATTTGGTTAATTCTTCTTCCTGCCGGGAAATTACAGTGATATGTGCCCGTCCAAATGCCTAACAGCTACTCTCTCATTGGTTCTCCCTCTTCCCTTTCATCCTCTGCCAAAATGCAACCTGTGCGAACCAAGAGGTTAAAGGGGCTGTCTCTCCAAGTTGGGAGGTTGATAGTAAAGCAGCCGGAAAGTCAATCTGGAGCACCAGGAGAGGGTTTATTCGTTGAGTTTTAGAACCCTTTCGTATTCACAGTGTGTCCGTTCTCTAGGTTTCCTGCACATGTTATAGCTGTAGTAATATTCCCTTCAACCTGGAGAGTTCGGACCCATGGAATGGGTGCCATGCATTATTGCTTTAAAGGGTCTGCATTTGCTCACCCAATCTCACCAATCGTCTCAGTCCCAAGTGTCCCTCCTTATGCCACATCCAGCTGTCGTTGTAGATAGGGTCATTCCAGCTTTCATCAGAGACCCTGAAGGAATTGTAAAGAATTTCCCAGTTTTTTTGTTTTGTTTTTGAAATTCCTTTTTATAGTGGGTTTGAGCTGATTCTCGCTGCCATGTTTATGCCAGTCTAGACACACTTGATTCCCTTACGGAGACATATCAATACATATGTTTTAAGATTCTTACTAGTCAGATATTTTCCTGTGCGGGAAATATGGGGTTTTGAGTCCCTTTCACTGAGGACGGTGTAGGTCTTGTCTATTCCATAGTTGGTTTTTGGAACGGTACCTGTGCTTATATCAAACTCTGGTTTTATGCATCACCCCACCTCTCCTTCCCCCTTAAGCAGGTATAAGAGTGTTTTCTAAATGTGAGACACTGTTCTCTTTCCTAACTCAGTTCAAGTGTAGCCATGTTTACAGGATCTTCATAAGTGATATCTTATAAGTTTCTTTTTCTGTGTGATTTATTTCACTTAGAATCATCGTACCTGAATCCACCCATTTTGCTGCTACTGGTCTTATGACATTGATTTCATGGCTGAGGGATATTCCATCGTACGTAAGTACCACAATTTTTTGAACCATGTTTATATTTTCAGGGATACTTAAGGTGTATCCAAGTTGAGGTCCTTGTATGCAGTGCAGCCCTAAATTTTGGGGTGGCTCTGTCTTATTGATTTTCAGTTTTCCCAAGGTATATTCCCTAGACTGGTAGTGCCCTTGGCTCTGTAGCTCTGTTCTTTACTTGTTTTAGGGAACAGAATGCACTCCTCCAGAGAGGCAGTTGGCAATTTACATCCCGCCCATCAGCATAACAAGGCTCCCTGTTCTCCAGGGCCTGTCTTGCCTTTCTTCTTCTTACACATTTTGTGGATGTCCCTTTTGACCGGCGGGAAGTGATACTTCTTTGTAGTGCAGATTTGCATTGCCCGCTTGCTTGCTTGGCCAAAAAGGGCGTATGCGTTTTCTCCTGAATATATTCAGGAGAAAACGCATACGCCCTTTTTGGCCAAGTGCATCATTGTCGAAGTTGTGCCCCTCTTCCTGTGCTTTAAAGGCGATTCCAACGTACCTCTTGAAATCTGTTTCCTGCTATTCTGCCTCGCTTTCAAGTCCGCCTCGTTGCCTTCCCTCAACAGATTTTTGGACGATAGTTGTCCTTTATTACTCGGCCAGTTTGTGAATTGCTGTGCCCCTGAGATCCATTTTTCAACTCGTTTTTGGTGAGCTGACCGCAAGTCCAAAATTTTGGTTCAGGACCTATACTGGTTCCCGGTGGGTGGCTGAGAATTTGGTTAATTCTTCTTCCTGCCGGGAAATTACAGTGATATGTGCCCGTCCAAATGCCTAACAGCTACTCTCTCATTGGTTCTCCCTCTTCCCTTTCATCCTCTGCCAAATTGGCAACCTGTGCGAACCAAGAGGTTAAAGGGGCTGTCTCTCCAAGTTGGGAGGTTGATAGTAAAGCAGACGGAAAGTCAAACCGGAGCACCAGGAGAGGGACTATTCGTTGAGTTTTAGAAACCTTTCGTATTCACAGTGTGTCCGTTCTCTAGGTTTCCCGCACATGTTATAGCTGTAGTAATATTCCCTTCAACCTGGAGAGTTCGGACCCATGGAATGGGTGCCATGCATTATTGCTTTAAAGGGTGTGCATTTGCTCACCCAATCTCAGCAATCGTCTCAGTCCCAAGTGTCCCTACTTATGCCACATCCAGCTGTCATTGTAGATAGGGTCATTCCAGCTTTCATCAGAGACCCTGAAGGAATTGTAAAGAATTTCCCAGTTTTTTTGTTTTGTTTTTGAAATTCCTTTTTATAGTGGGTTTGAGCTGATTCTCGCTGCCATGTTTATGCCAGTCTAGACACACTTGATTCCCTTACGGAGACATATCAATACATAGGTTTTAAGATTCTTACTAGTCAGATATTTTCCTCTGCGGGAAATATGGGGTTTTGAGTCCCTTTCACTGAGGACGGTGTAGGTCTTGTCTATTCCATAGTTGGTTTTTGGAACGGTACCTGTGCTTATATCAAACTCTGGTTTTATGCATCACCCCACCTCTCCTTCCCCCTTAAGCAGGTATAAGAGTGTTTTCTAAATGTGAGACACTCTTCTCTTTCCTAACTCAGTTCAAGTGTAGCCATGTTTACAGGATCTTCATAAGTGATATCTTATGATAAGTTTCTTTTTCTGTGTGACTTATTTCACTTAGAATCATCGTACCTGAATCCACCCATTTTGCTGCTACTGGTCTTATGACATTGATTTCATGGCTGAGGGATATTCCATCGTACGTAAGTACCACAATTTTTTGAACCATGTTTATATTTTCTGGGATACTTAAGGTGTATCCAAGTTGAGGTCCTTGTATGCAGTGCAGCCCTAAATTTTGGGGTGGCTCTGTCTTATTGATTTTCAGTTTTCCCAAGGTATATTCCCTAGACTGGTAGTGCCCTTGGCTCTGTAGCTGTGTTCTTTACTTGTTTTAGGGAACAGAATGCACTCCTCCAGAGAGGCAGTTGGCAATTTACATCCCGCCCATCAGCATAACAAGGCTCCCTGTTCTCCAGGGCCTGTCTTGCCTTTCTTGTTCTTACACATTTTGTGGATGTCCCTTTTGACCGGTGGGAAGTGATACTTCTTTGTAGTGCAGATTTGCATTGCCCGCTTGCTTGCTTGGCCAAAAAGGGCGTATGCGTTTTCTCCTGAATATATTCAGGAGAAAACGCATACGCCCTTTTTGTCCAAGTGCATCATTGTCGAAGTTGTGCCCCTCTTCCTGTGCTTTAAAGGCGATTCCAACGTACCTCTTGAAATCTGTTTCCTGCTATTCTGCCTCGCTTTCAAGTCCGCCACATTGCCTTCCCTCAACAGATTTTTGGACGATAGTTGTCCTTTATTACTCGGCCAGTTTGTGAATTGCTGTGCCCCTGAGCTCCATTTTTCAACTCGTTTTTGGTGAGCTGACCGCAAGTCCAAAATTTTGGTTCAGGACCTATACTGGTTCCCGGTGGGTGGCTGAGAATTTGGTTAATTCTTCTTCCTGCCGGGAAATTACAGTGATATGTGCCCGTCCAAATGCCTAACAGCTACTCTCTCATTGGTTCTCCCTCTTCCCTTTCATCCTCTGCCAAATTGGCAACCTGTGCGAACCAAGAGGTTAAAGGGGCTGTCTCTCCAAGTTGGGAGGTTGATAGTAAAGCAGCCGGAAAGTCAATCTGGAGCACCAGGAGAGGGTTTATTCGTTGAGTTTTAGAACCCTTTCGTATTCACAGTGTGTCCGTTCTCTAGGTTTCCTGCACATGTTATAGCTGTAGTAATATTCCCTTCAACCTGGAGAGTTCGGACCCATGGAATGGGTGCCATGCATTATTGCTTTAAAGGGTCTGCATTTGCTCACCCAATCTCACCAATCGTCTCAGTCCCAAGTGTCCCTCCTTATGCCACATCCAGCTGTCGTTGTAGATAGGGTCATTCCAGCTTTCATCAGAGACCCTGAAGGAATTGTAAAGAATTTCCCAGTTTTTTTGTTTTGTTTTTGAAATTCCTTTTTATAGTGGGTTTGAGCTGATTCTCGCTGCCATGTTTATGCCAGTCTAGACACACTTGATTCCCTTACGGAGACATATCAATACATATGTTTTAAGATTCTTACTAGTCAGATATTTTCCTGTGCGGGAAATATGGGGTTTTGAGTCCCTTTCACTGAGGACGGTGTAGGTCTTGTCTATTCCATAGTTGGTTTTTGGAACGGTACCTGTGCTTATATCAAACTCTGGTTTTATGCATCACCCCACCTCTCCTTCCCCCTTAAGCAGGTATAAGAGTGTTTTCTAAATGTGAGACACTGTTCTCTTTCCTAACTCAGTTCAAGTGTAGCCATGTTTACAGGATCTTCATAAGTGATATCTTATAAGTTTCTTTTTCTGTGTGACTTATTTCACTTAGAATCATCGTACCTGAATCCACCCATTTTGCTGCTACTGGTCTTATGACATTGATTTCATGGCTGAGGGATATACCATCGTACGTAAGTACCACAATTTTTTGAACCAAGTTTATATTTTCTGGGATACTTAAGGTGTATCCAAGTTGAGGTCCTTGTATGCAGTGCAGCCCTAAATTTTGGGGTGGCTCTGTCTTATTGATTTTCAGTTTTCCCAAGGTATATTCCCTAGACTGGTAGTGCCCTTGGCTCTGTAGCTCTGTTCTTTACTTGTTTTAGGGAACAGAATGCACTCCTCCAGAGAGGCAGTTGGCAATTTACATCCCGCCCATCAGCATAACAAGGCTCCCTGTTCTCCAGGGCCTGTCTTGCCTTTCTTGTTCTTACACATTTTGTGGATGTCCCCTTTGACCGGTGGGAAGTGATACTTCTTTGTAGTGCAGATTTGCATTGCCCGCTTGCTTGCTTGGCCAAAAAGGGCGTATGCGTTTTCTCCTGAATATATTCAGGAGAAAACGCATACGCCCTTTTTGGCCAAGTGCATCATTGTCGAAGTTGTGCCCCTCTTCCTGTGCTTTAAAGGCGATTCCAACGTACCTCTTGAAATCTGTTTCCTGCTATTCTGCCTCGCTTTCAAGTCCACCTCGTTGCCTTCCCTCAACAGATTTTTGGACGATAGTTGTCCTTTATTACTCGGCCAGTTTGTGAATTGCTGTGCCCCTGAGCTCCATTTTTCAACTCGTTTTTGGTGAGCTGACCGCAAGTCCAAAATTTTGGTTCAGGACCTATACTGGTTCCCGGTGGGTGGCTGAGAATTTGGTTAATTCTTCTTCCTGCCGGGAAATTACAGTGATATGTGCCCGTCCAAATGCCTAACAGCTACTCTCTCATTGGTTCTCCCTCTTCCCTTTCATCCTCTGCCAAATTGGCAACCTGTGCGAACCAAGATGTTAAAGGGGCTGTCATTCCAAGTTGGGAGGTTGATAGTAAAGCAGACGGAAAGTCAAACCGGAGCACCAGGAGAGGGACTATTCGTTGAGTTTTAGAAACCTTTCGTATTCACAGTGTGTCCGTTCTCTAGGTTTCCCGCACATGTTATAGCTGTAGTAATATTCCCTTCAACCTGGAGAGTTCGGACCCATGGAATGGGTGCCATGCATTATTGCTTTAAAGGGTCTGCATTTGCTCACCCAATCTCACCAATCATCTCAGTCCCAAGTGTCCCTCCTTATGCCACATCCAGCTGTCGTTGTAGATAGGGTCATTCCAGCTTTCATCAGAGACCCTGAAGGAATTGTAAAGAATTTCCCAGTTTTTTTGTTTTGTTTTTGAAATTCCTTTTTATAGTGGGTTTGAGCTGATTCTCGCTGCCATGTTTATGCCAGTCTAGACACACTTGATTCCCTTACGGAGACATATCAATACATAGGTTTTAAGATTCTTACTAGTCAGATACTTTCTCTGCGGGAAATATGGTGTTTTGAGTCCCTTTCACTGAGGACGGTGTAGGTCTTGTCTATTCCATAGTTGGTTTTTGGAATGGTACCTGTGCTTATATCAAACTCTGGTTTTATGCATCACCCCACCTCTCCTTCCCCCTTAAGCAGGTATAAGAGTGTTTTCTAAATGTGAGACACTGTTCTCTTTCCTAACTCAGTTAAAGTGTAGCCATGTTTACAGGATCTTCATAAGTGATATCTTATGATAAGTTTCTTTTTCTGTGTGACTTATTTCACTTAGAATCATCGTACCTGAATCCACCCATTTTGCTGCTACTCGTCTTATGACATTGATTTCATGGCTGAGGGATATTCCATCGTACGTAAGTACCACAATTTTTTGAACCATGTTTATATTTTCTGGGATACTTAAGGTGTATCCAAGTTGAGGTCCTTGTATGCAGTGCAGCCCTAAATTTTGGGGTGGCTCTGTCTTATTGATTTTCAGTTTTCCCAAGGTATATTCCCTAGACTGGTAGTGCCCTTGGCTCTGTAGCTCTGTTCTTTACTTGTTTTAGGGAACAGAATGCACTCCTACAGAAAGGCAGTTGGCAATTTACATCCCGCCCATCAGCATAACAAGGCTCCCTGTTCTCCAGGGCCTGTCTTGCCTTTCTTGTTCTTACACATTTTGTGGATGTCCCTTTTGACCGGTGGGAAGCAATACTTCTTTGTAGTGCAGATTTGCATTGCCCACTTGCTTGCTTGGCCAAAAAGGGCGTATGCGTTTTCTCCTGAATATATTCAGGACAAAACGCATACGCCCTTTTTGGCCAAGTGCATCATTGTCGAAGTTGTGCCCCTCTTCCTGTGCTTTAAAGGCGATTCCAACGTACCTCTTGAAATCTGTTTCCTGCTATTCTGCCTCGCTTTCAAGTCCGCCTCGTTGCCTTCCCTCAACAGATTTTTGGACGATAGTTGTCCTTTATTACTCGGCCAGTTTGTGAATTGCTGTGCCCCTGAGCTCCATTTTTCAACTCGTTTTTGGTGAGCTGACCGCAAGTCCAAAATTCTGGTTCAGGACCTATACTGGTTCCCGGTGGGTGGCTGAGAATTTGGTTAATTCTTCTTCCTGCCGGGAAATTACAGTGATATGTGCCCGTCCAAATGCCTAACAGCTACTCTCTCATTGGTTCTCCCTCTTCCCTTTCATCCTCTGCCAAATTGGCAACCTGTGCGAACCAAGAGGTTAAAGGGGCTGTCTCTCCAAGTTGGGAGGTTGATAGTAAAGCAGACGGAAAGTCAAACCGGAGCACCAGGAGAGGGACTATTCTTTGAGTTTTAGAAACCTTTCGTATTCACAGTGTGTCCGTTCTCTAGGTTTCCCGCACATGTTAAAGCTGTAGTAATATTCCCTTCAACCTGGAGAGTTCGGACCCATGGAATGGGTGCCATGCATTATTGCTTTAAAGTGTCTGCATTTGCTCACCCAATCTCACCAATCGTCTCAGTCCCAAGTGTCCCTCCTTATGCCACATCCAGCTGTCGTTGTAGATAGGGTCATTCCAGCTTTCATCAGAGACCCTGAAGGAATTGTAAAGAATTTCCCAGTTTTTTTGTTTTGTTTTTGAAATTCCTTTTTATAGTGGGTTTGAGCTGATTCTCGCTGCCATGTTTATGCCAGTCTAGACACACTTGA
This sequence comes from Hyperoodon ampullatus, assembly GCF_949752795.1. Taxonomy (NCBI): domain Eukaryota; kingdom Metazoa; phylum Chordata; class Mammalia; order Artiodactyla; family Ziphiidae; genus Hyperoodon; species Hyperoodon ampullatus. Next base: position 875,873 of record NW_027640382.1, on the reverse strand, counting down.
TTCCCTTACGGAGACATATCAATACATAGGTTTTAAGATTCTTACTAGTCAGATATTTTCCTCTGCGGGAAATATGGGGTTTTGAGTCCCTTTCACTGAGGACGGTGTAGGTCTTGTCTATTCCATAGTTGGTTTTTGGAACGGTACCTGTGCTTATATCAAACTCTGGTTTTATGCATCACCCCACCTCTCCTTCCCCCTTAAACAGGTATAAGAGTGTTTTCTAAATGTGAGACACTGTTCTCTTTCCTAACTCAGTTCAAGTGTAGCCATGTTTACAGGATCTTCATAAGTGATATCTTATGATAAGTTTCTTTTTCTGTGTGACTTATTTCACTTAGAATCATCGTACCTGAATCCACCCATTTTGCTGCTACTGGTCTTATGACATTGATTTCATGGCTGAGGGATATTCCATCGTACGTAAGTACCACAATTTTTTGAACCATGTTTATATTTTCTGGGATACTTAAGGTGTATCCAAGTTGAGGTCCTTGTATGCAATGCAGCCCTAAATTTTGGGGTGGCTCTGTCTTATTGATTTTCAGTTTTCCCAAGGTATATTCCCTAGACTGGTAGTGCCCTTGGCTCTGTAGCTCTGTTCTTTACTTGTTTTAGGGAACAGAATGCACTCCTCCAGAGAGGCAGTTGGCAATTTACATCCCGCCCATCAGCATAACAAGGCTCCCTGTTCTCCAGGGCCTGTCTTGCTTTTCTGGTTCTTACACATTTTGTGGATGTCCCTTTTGACCGGTGGGAAGTGATACTTCTTTGTAGTGCAGATTTGCATTGCCCGCTTGCTTGCTTGGCCAAAAAGGGCGTATGCGTTTTCTCCTGAATATATTCAGGAGAAAACGCATACGCCCTTTTTGGCCAAGTGCATCATTGTCGAAGTTGTGCCCCTCTTCCTGTGCTTTAAAGGCGATTCCAACGTACCTCTTGAAATCTGTTTACTGCTATTCTGCCTCGCTTTCAAGTCCGCCTCGTTGCCTTCCCTCAACAGATTTTTGGACGATAGTTGTCCTTTATAACTCGGCCAGTTTGTGAATTGCTGTGCCCCTGAGCTCCATTTTTCAACTCGTTTTTGGTGAGCTGACCGCAAGTCCAAAATTTTGGTTCAGGACCTATACTGGTTCCCAGTGGGTGGCTGAGAATTTGGTTAATTCTTCTTCCTGCCGGGAAATTACAGTGATATGTGCCTGTCCAAATGCCTAACAGCTACTCTCTCATTGGTTCTCCCTCTTCCCTTTCATCCTCTGCCAAATTGGCAACCTGTGCGAACCAAGAGGTTAAAGGGGCTGTCTCTCCAAGTTGGGAGGTTGATAGTAAAGCAGACGGAAAGTCAATCCGGAACACCAGGAGAGGGTTTATTCGTTGAGTTTTAGAACACTTTCATATTCACAGTGTGTCCGTTCTCTAGGTTTCCCGCACATGTTATAGCTGTAGTAATATTCCCTTCAACCTGGAGAGTTCGGACCCATGGAATGGGTGCCATGCATTATTGCTTTAAAGTGTCTGCATTTGCTCACCCAATCTCACCAATCGTCTCAGTCCCAAGTGTCCCTCCTTATGCCACATCCAGCTGTCGTTGTAGATAGGGTCATTCCAGCTTTCATCAGAGACCCTGAAGGAATTGTAAAGAATTTCCCAGTTTTTTTGTTTTGTTTTTGAAATTCCTTTTTATAGTGGGTTTGAGCTGATTCTCGCTGCCATGTTTATGCCAGTCTAGACACACTTGATTCCCTTACGGAGACATATCTATACATAGGTTTTAAGATTCTTACTAGTCAGATATTTTCCTCTGCGGGAAATATGGGGTTTTGAGTCCCTTTCACTGAGGACGGTGTAGGTCTTGTCTATTCCATAGTTGGTTTTTGGAACGGTACCTGTGCTTATATCAAACTCTGGTTTTATGCATCACCCCACCTCTCCTTCCCGCTTAAGCAGGTATAAGAGTGTTTTCTAAATGTGAGACACTGTTCTCTTTCCTAACTCAGTTCAAGTGTAGCCATGTTTACAGGATCTTCATAAGTGATATCTTATGATAAGTTTCTTTTTCTGTGTGACTTATTTCACTTAGAATCATCGTACCTGAATCCACCCATTTTGCTGCTACTGGTCTTATGACATTGATTTCATGGCTGAGGGATATTCCATCGTACGTAAGTACCACAATTTTTTGAACCATGTTTATATTTTCTGGGATACTTAAGGTGTATCCAAGTTGAGGTCCTTGTATGCAGTGCAGCCCTAAATTTTGGGGTGGCTCTGTCTTATTGATTTTCAGTTTTCCCAAGGTATATTCCCTAGACTGGTAGTGCCCTTGGCTCTGTAGCTCTGTTGTTTACTTGTTTTAGGGAACAGAATGCACTCCTCCAGAGAGGCAGTTGGCAATTTACATCCCGCCCATCAGCATAACAAGGCTCCCTGTTCTCCAGGGCCTGTCTTGCCTTTCTGGTTCTTACACATTTTGTGGATGTCCCTTTTGACCGGTGGGAAGTGATACTTCTTTGTAGTGCAGATTTGCATTGCCCGCTTGCTTCCTTGGCCAAAAAGGGCGTATGCGTTTTCTCCTGAATATATTCAGGAGAAAACGCATACGCCCTTTTTGGCCAAGTGCATCATTGTCGAAGTTGTGCCCCTCTTCCTGTGCTTTAAAGGCGATTCCAACGTACCTCTTGAAATCTGTTTCCTGCTATTCTGCCTCGCTTTCAAGTCCGCCTCGTTGCCTTCCGTCAACATATTTTTGGACGATAGGTGTCCTTTATTACTCGGCCAGTTTGTGAATTGCTGTGTCCCTGAGCTCCATTTTTCAACTCGTTTTTGGAGAGCTGACCGCAAGTCCAAAATTTTGGCTCAGGACCTATACTGGTTCCCGGTGGGTGGCTGAGAATTTGGTTAATTATTCTTCCTGCCAGGAAATTACAGTGATATGTGCCCGTCCAAATGCCTAACAGCTACTCTCTCATTGGTTCTCCCTCTTCCCTTTCATCCTCTGCCAAATTGGCAACCTGTGCGAACCAAGAGCTTAAAGGGGCTGTCTCTCCAAGTTGGGAGGTTGATAGTAAAGCAGACGGAAAGTCAAACCGGAGCACCAGGAGAGGGACTATTCGTTGAGTTTTAGAAACCTTTCGTATTCACAGTGTGTCCGTTCTCTAGGTTTCCCGCACATGTTATAGCTGTAGTAATATTCCCTTCAACCTGGAGAGTTCGGACCCATGGAATGGGTGCCATGCATTATTGCTTTAAAGGGTCTGCATTTGCTCACCCAATCTCACCAATCGTCTCAGTCCCAAGTGTCCCTCCTTATGCCACATCCAGCTGTCATTGTAGATAGGGTCATTCCAGCTTTCATCAGAGACCCTGAAGGAATTGTAAAGAATTTCCCAGTTTTTTTGTTTTGTTTTTGAAATTCCTTTTTATAGTGGGTTTGAGCTGATTCTCGCTGCCATGTTTATGCCAGTCTAGACACACTTGATTCCCTTACGGAGACATATCTATACATAGGTTTTAAGATTCTTACTAGTCAGATATTTTCCTCTGCGGGAAATATGGGGTTTTGAGTCCCTTTCGCTGAGGACGGTGTAGGTCTTGTCTATTCCATAGTTGGTTTTTGGAACGGTACCTGTGCTTATATCAAACTCTGGTTTTATGCATCACCCCACCTCTCCTTCCCCCTTAAGCAGGTATAAGAGTGTTTTCTAAATGTGAGACACTGTTCTCTTTCCTAACTCAGTTCAAGTGTAGCCATGTTTACAGGATCTTCATAAGTGATATCTTATGATAAGTTTCTTTTTCTGTGTGACTTATTTCACTTAGAATCATCGTACCTGAATCCACCCATTTTGCTGCTACTGGTCTTATGACATTGATTTCATGGCTGAGGGATATTCCATCGTACGTAAGTACCACAATTTTTTGAACCATGTTTATATTTTCTGGGATACTTAAGGTGTATCCAAGTTGAGATCCTTGTATGCAGTGCAGCCCTAAATTTTGGGGTGGCTCTGTCTTATTGATTTTCAGTTTTCCCAAGGTATATTCCCTAGACTGGTAGTGCCCTTGGCTCTGTAGCTCTGTTCTTTACTTGTTGTAGGGAACAGAATGCACTCCTCCAGAGAGGCAGTTGGCAATTTACATCCCGCCCATCAGCATAACAAGGCTCCCTGTTCTCCAGGGCCTGTCTTGCCTTTCTTGTTCTTACACATTTTGTGGATGTCCCCTTTGACCGGTGGGAAGTGATACTTCTTTTTAGTGCAGATTTGCATTGCCCGCTTGCTTGCTTTGCCAAAAAGGGCGTATGCGTTTTCTCCTGAATATATTCAGGAGAAAACGCATACGCCCTTTTTGGCCAAGTGCATCATTGTCGAAGTTGTGCCCCTCTTCCTGTGCTTTAAAGGCGATTCCAACGTACCTCTTGAAATCTGTTTCCTGCTATTCTGCCTCGCTTTCAAGTCCGCCTCATTGCCTTCCCTCAACAGATTTTTGGACGATAGTTGTCCTTTATTACTCGGCCAGTTTGTGAATTGCTGTGCCCCTGAGCTCCATTTTTCAACTCGTTTTTGGTGAGCTGACCGCAAGTCCAAAATTTTGGTTCAGGACCTATACTGGTTCCCGGTGGGTGGCTGAGAATTTGGTTAATTCTTCTTCCTGCCGGGAAATTACAGTGATATGTGCCCGTCCAAATGCCTAACAGCTACTCTCTCATTGGTTCTCCCTCTTCCCTTTCATCCTCTGCCAAATTGGCAACCTGTGCGAACCAAGAGGTTAAAGGGGCTGTCTCTCCAAGTTGGGAGGTTGATAGTAAAGCAGACGGAAAGTCAAACTGGAGCACCAGGAGAGGGACTATGCGTTGAGTTTTAGAAACCTTTCGTATTCACAGTGTGTCCATTCCCTAGGTTTCCAGCACATGTTATAGCTGTAGTAATATTCCCTTCAACCTGGAGAGTTCGGACCCATGGAATGGGTGCCATGCATTATTGCTTTAAAGTGTCTGCATTTGCTCACCCAATCTCACCAATCATCTCAGTCCCAAGTGTCCCTCCTTATGCCACATCCAGCTGTCGTTGTAGATAAGGTCATTCCAGCTTTCATCAGAGACCCTGAAGGAATTGTAAAGAATTTCCCAGTTTTTTTGTTTTGTTTTTGAAATTCCTTTTTATAGTGGGTTTGAGCTGATTCTCGCTGCCATGTTTATGCCAGTCTAGACACACTTGATTCTCTTACGGAGACATATCAATACATAGGTTTTAAGTTTCTTACTAGTCAGATACTTTCTCTGCGGGAAATATGGGGTTTTGAGTCCCTTTCACTGAGGACGGTGTAGGTCTTGTCTATTCCATAGTTGGTTTTTGGAACGGTACCTGTGCTTATATCAAACTCTGGTTTTATGTATCACCCCACCTCTCCTTCCCCCTTAAGCAGGTATAAGAGTGTTTTCTAAATGTGAGACACTGTTCTCTTTCCTAACTCAGTTCAAGTGTAGCCATGTTTACAGGATCTTCATAAGTGATATCTTATGATAAGTTTCTTTTTCTGTGTGACTTATTTCACTTAGAATCATCGTACCTGAATCCACCCATTTTGCTGCTACTGGTCTTATGACATTGATTTCATGGCTGAGGGATATTCCATCGTACGTAAGTACCACAATTTTTTGAACCATGTTTATATTTTCTGGGATACTTAAGGTGTATCCAAGTTGAGGTCCTTGTATGCAGTGCAGCCCTAAATTTTGGGGTGGCTCTGTCTTATTGATTTTCAGTTTTCCCAAGGTATATTCCCTAGACTGGTAGTGCCCTTGGCTCTGTAGCTCTGTTCTTTACTTGCTTTAGGGAACAGAATGCACTCCTCCAGAGAGGCAGTTGGCAATTTACATCCCGCCCATCAGCATAACAAGGCTCCCTGTTCTCCAGGGCCTGTCTTGCCTTTCTTGTTCTTACACATTTTGTGGATGTCCCTTTTGAGCGGTGGGAAGTGATACTTCTTTGTAGTGCAGATTTGCATTGCCCGCTTGCTTGCTTGGCCAAAAAGGGCGTATGCGTTTTCTCCTGAATATATTCAGGAGAAAACGCATACGCCCTTTTTGGCCAAGTGCATCATTGTAGAAGTTGTGCCCCTCTTCCTGTGCTTTAAAGGCGATTCCAACATACCTCTTGAAATCTGTTTCCTGCTATTCTGCCTCGCTTTCAAGTCCGCCTCGTTGCCTTCCCTCAACAGATTTTTGGACGATAGTTGTCCTATATTACTCGGCCAGTTTGTGAATTGCTGTGCCCCTGAGCTCCATTTTTCAACTCGTTTTTGGTGAGCTGACCGCAAGTCCAAATTTTTGGTTCAGGACCTATACTGGTTCCCGGTGGGTGGCTGAGAATTTGGTTAATTCTTCTTCCTGCCGGGAAATTACAGTGATATGTGCCCGTCCAAGTGCCTAACAGCTACTCTCTCATTGGTTCTCCCTCTTCCATTTCATCCTCTGCCAAATTGGCAACCTGTGCGAACCAAGAGGTTAAAGGGGCTGTCTCTCCAAGTTGGGAGGTTGATAGTAAAGCAGACGGAAAGTCAAACCGGAGCACCAGGAGAGGGACTATGCGTTGAGTTTTAGAAACCTTTCGTATTCACAGTGTGTCCGTTCTCTAGGTTTCCTGCACATGTTATAGCTGTAGTAATATTCCCTTCAACCTGGAGAGTTCGGACCCATGGAATGGGTGCCATGCATTATTGCTTTAAAGGGTCTGCATTTGCTCACCCAATCTCACCAATCGTCTCAGTCCCAAGTGTCCCTCCTTATGCCACATCCAGCTGTCGTTGTAGATAGGGTCATTCCAGATTTCATCAGAGACCCTGAAGGAATTGTAAAGAATTTCGCAGCTTTTTTGTTTTGTTTTTGAAATTCCTTTTTATAGTGGGTTTGAGCTGATTCTCGCTGCCATGTTTATGCATGTCTAGACACACTTGATTCCCTTACGGAGACATATCAATACATAGGTTTTAAGATTCTTACTAGTCAGATATTTTCCTCTGCGGGAAATATGGGGTTTTGAGTCCCTTTCACTGAGGACGGTGTAGGTCTTGTCTATTCCATAGTTGGTTTTTGGAACGGTACCTGTGCTTATATCAAACTCTGGTTTTATGCATCACCCCACCTCTCCTTCCCCCTTAAGCAGGTATAAGAGTGTTTTCTAAATGTGAGACACTGTTCTCTTTCCTAACTCAGTTCAAGTGTAGCCATGTTTACAGGATCTTCATAAGTGATATCTTATGATAAGTTTCTTTTTCTGTGTGACTTATTTCACTTAGAATCATCGTACCTGAATCCACCCATTTTGCTGCTACTGGTCTTATGACATTGATTTCATGGCTGAGGGATATTCCATCGTACGTAAGTACCACAATTTTTTGAACCATGTTTATATTTTCTGGGATACTTAAGGTGTATCCAAGTTGAGGTCCTTGTATGCAGTGCAGCCCTAAATTTTGGGGTGGCTCTGTCTTATTGATTTTCAGTTTTCCCAAGGTATATTCCCTAGACTGGTAGTGCCCTTGGCTCTGTAGCTCTGTTCTTTACTTGTTTTAGGGAACAGAATGCACTCTTCCAGAGAGGCAGTTGGCAATTTACATCCCGCCCATCAGCATAACAAGGCTCCCTGTTCTCCAGGGCCTGTCTTGCCTTTCTTGTTCTTACACATTTTGTGGATGTCCCTTTTGACCGGTGGGAAGTGATACTTCTTTGTAGTGCAGATTTTCATTGCCCGCTTGCTTGCTTAGCCAAAAAGGGCGTATGCGTTTTCTTCTGAATATATTCAGGAGAAAACGCATACGCCCTTTTTGGCCAAGTGCATCATTGTCCAAGTTGTGCCCCTCTTCCTGTGCTTTAAAGGCGATTCCAACGTACCTCTTGAAATCTGTTTCCTGCTATTCTGCCTCGCTTTCAAGTCCGCCTCGTTGCCTTCCCTCAACAGATTTTTGGACGATAGTTGTCCTTTATTACTCGGCCAGTTTGTGAATTGCTGTGCCCCTGAGCTCCATTTTTCAACTCGTTTTTGGTGAGCTGACCGCAAGTCCAAAATTTTGGCTCAGGACCTATACTGGTTCCCGGTGGGTGGCTGAGAATTTGGTTAATTCTTCTTCCTGCCGGGAAATTACAGTGATATGTGCCCGTCCAAATGCCTAACAGCTACTCTCTCATTGGTTCTCCCTCTTCCCTTTCATCCTCTGCCAAATTGGCAACCTGTGCGAACCAAGAGGTTAAAGGGGCTGTCTCTCCAAGTTGGGAGGTTGATAGTAAAGCAGACGGAAAGTCAAACCGGAGCACCAGGAGTGGGACTATTCGTTGAGTTTTAGAAACCTTTCGTATTCACAGTGTGTCCGTTCTCTAGGTTTCCCGCACATGTTATAGCTGTAGTAATATTCCCTTCAACCTGGAGAGTTGGGACCCATGGAATGGGTGCCAGGCATTTGTGATTTAAAGGGTCTGCATTTGCTCACCCAATCTCACCAATCGTCTCAGTCCCAAGTGTCCCTCCTTATGCCACATTCTGCTGTCGTTGTAGATAGGGTCATTCCAGCTTTCATCAGAGACCCTGAAGGAATTGTAAAGAATTTCCCAGTTTTTTTGTTTTGTTCTTGAAATTCCTTTTTATAGTGGGTTTGAGCTGATTCTCGCTGCCATGTTTATGCCAGTCTAGACACACTTGATTCCCTTACAGAGACATATCAATACATAGTTTTAAGATTCTTACTAGTCAGATATTTTCCTCTGCGGGAAATATGGGGTTTTGAGTCCCTTTCACTGAGGACGGTGTAGGTCTTGTCTATTCCATAGTTGGTTTTTGGAACGGTACCTGTGCTTATATCAAACTCTGGTTTTATGCATCACCCCACCTCTCCTTCCCCCTTAAGCAGGTATAAGAGTGTTTTCTAAATGTGAGACACTGTTCTCTTTCCTAACTCAGTTCAAGTGTAGCCATGTTTACAGGATCTTCATAAGTGATATCTTATGATAAGTTTCTTTTTCTGTGTGACTTATTTCACTTAGAATCATCGTACCTGAATCCACCCATTTTGCTGCTACTGGTCTTATGACATTGATTTCATGGCTGAGGGATATTCCATCGTACGTAAGTACCACAATTTTTTGAACCATGTTTATATTTTCTGGGATACTTAAGGTGTATCCAAGTTGAGGTCCTTGTATGCAGTGCAGCCCTAAATTTTGGGGTGGCTCTGTCTTATTGATTTTCAGTTTTCCCAAGGTATATTCCCTAGACTGGTAGTGCCCTTGGCTCTGTAGCTCTGTTCTTTACTTGCTTTAGGGAACAGAATGCACTCCTCCAGAGAGGCAGTTGGCAATTTACATCCCGCCCATCAGCATAACAAGGCTCCCTGTTCTCCAGGGCCTGTCTTGCCTTTCTTGTTCTTACACATTTTGTGGATGTCCCTTTTGACCGGTGGGAAGTGATACTTCTTTGTAGTGCAGATTTGCATTGCCCGCTTGCTTGCTTGGCCAAAAAGGGCGTATGCGTTTTCTCCTGAATATATTCAGGAGAAAACACATACACCCTTTTTGGCCAAGTGCATCATTGTCGAAGTTGTGCCCCTCTTCCTGTGCTTTAAAGGCAATTCCAACGTACCTCTTGAAATCTGTTTCCTGCTATTCTGCCTCGCTTTCAAGTCCGCCTCGTTGCCTTCCCTCAACAGATTTTTGGACGATAGTTGTCCTTTATTACTCGGCCAGTTTGTGAATTGCTGTGCCCCTGAGCTCCATTTTTCAACTCGTTTTTGGTGAGCTGACCGCAAGTCCAAAATTTTGGTTCAGGACCTATACTGGTTCCCGGTGGGTGGCTGAGAATTTGGTTAATTCTTCTTCCTGCCGGGAAATTACAGTGATATGTGCCCGTCCAAATGCCTAACAGCTACTCTCTCATTGGTTCTCCCTCTTCCCTTACATCCTCTGCCAAATTGGCAACCTGTGCGAACCAAGAGGTTAAAGGGGCTGTCTCTCCAAGTTGGGAGGTTGATAGTAAAGCAGACGGAAAGTCAAACCGGAGCACCAGGAGAGGGACTATGCGTTGAGTTTTAGAAACCTTTCGTATTCACAGTGTGTCCGTTCTCTAGGTTTCCCGCACATGTTATAGCTGTAGTAATATTCCCTTCAACCTGGAGAGTTCGGACCCATGGAATGGGTGCCATGCATTATTGCTTTAAAGGGTCTGCATTTGCTCACCCAATCTCACCAATCGTCTCAGTCCCAAGTGTCCCTCCTTATGCCACATCCAGCTGTCGTTGTAGATAGGGTCATTCCAGCTTTCATCAGAGACCCTGAAGGAATTGTAAAGAATTTCCCAGTTTTTTTGTTTTGTTTTTGAAATTCCTTTTTATAGTGGGTTTGAGCTGATTCTCGCTGCCATGTTTATGCCAGTCTAGACACACTTGATTCCCTTACGGAGACATATCAATACATAGGTTTTAAGATTCTTACTAGTCAGATATTTTCCTCTGCGGCAAATATGGGGTTTTGAGTCCCTTTCACTGAGGACGGTGTAGGTCTTGTCTATTCCATAGTTGGTTTTTGGAACGGTACCTGTGCTTATATCAAACTCTGGTTTTATGCATCACCCCACCTCTCCTTCCCCCTTAAGCAGGTATAAGAGTGTTTTCTAAATGTGAGACACTGTTCTCTTTCCTAACTCAGTTCAAGTGTAGCCATGTTTACAGGATCTTCATAAGTGATATCTTATGATAAGTTTCTTTTTCTGTGTGACTTATTTCACTTAGAATCATCGTACCTGAATCCACCCATTTTGCTGCTACTGGTCTTATGACATTGATTTCATGGCTGAGGGATATTCCATCGTACGTAAGTACCACAATTTTTTGAACCATGTTTATATTTTCTGGGATACTTAAGGTGTATCCAAGTTGAGGTCCTTGTATGCAGTGCAGCCCTAAATTTTGGGGTGGCTCGGTCTTATTGATTTTCAGTTTTCCCAAGGTATATTCCCTAGACTGGTAGTGCCCTTGGCTCTGTAGCTCTGTTCTTTACTTGTTTTAGGGAACAGAATGCACTCCTCCAGAGAGGCAGTTGGCAATTTACATCCCGCCCATCAGCATTACAAGGCTCCCTGTTCTCCAGGGCCTGTCTTGCCTTTCTTGTTCTTACACATTTTGTGGATGTCCCTTTTGACCGGTGGGAAGTGATACTTCTTTGTAGTGCAGATTTGCATTGCCCGCTTGCTTGCTTGGCCAAAAAGGGCGTATGCGTTTTCTCCTGAATATATTCAGGAGAAAACGCATACGCCCTTTTTGGCCAAGTGCGTCATTGTCGAAGTTGTGCCCCTCTTCCTGTGCTTTAAAGGCGATTCCAACGTACCTCTTGAAATCTGTTTCCTGCTATTCTGCCTCGCTTTCAAGTCCACCTCGTTGCCTTCCGTCAACAGATTTATGGACGATAGTTGTCCTTTATTACTCGGCCAGTTTGTGAATTGCTGTGCCCCTGAGCTCCATTTTTCAACTCGTTTTTGGTGAGCTGACCGCAAGTCCAAAATTTTGGTTCAGGACCTATACTGGTTCCCGGTGGGTGGCTGAGAATTTGGTTAATTCTTCTTCCTGCCGGGAAATTACAGTGATATGTGCCCGTCCAAATGCCTAACAGCTACTCTCTCATTGGTTCTCCCTCTTCCCTTTCATCCTCTGCCAAATTGGCAACCTGTGCGAACCAAGAGGTTAAAGGGGCTGTCTCTCCAAGTTGGGAGGTTGATAGTAAAGCAGACGGAAAGTCAAACCGGAGCACCAGGAGAGGGACTATGCGTTGAGTTTTAGAAACCTTTCGTATTCACAGTGTGTCCGTTCTCTAGGTTTCCCGCACATGTTATAGCTGTAGTAATATTCCCTTCAACCTGGAGAGTTCGGACCCATGGAATGGGTGCCATGCATTATTGCTTTAAAGGGTCTGCATTTGCTCACCCAATCTCACCAATCGTCTCAGTCCCAAGTGTCCCTCCTTATGCCACATCCAGCTGTCGTTGTAGATAGGGTCATTCCAGCCTTCATCAGAGACCCTGAAGGAATTGTAAAGAATTTCCCAGTTTTTTTGTTTTGTTTTTGAAATTCCTTTTTATAGTGGGTTTGAGCTGATTCTCGCTGCCATGTTTATGCCAGTCTAGACACACTTGATTCCCTTACGGAGACATATCAATACATAGGTTTTAAGATTCTTACTAGTCAGATATTTTCCTCTGCGGGAAATATGGGGTTTTGAGTCCCTTTCGCTGAGGACGGTGTAGGTCTTGTCTATTCCATAGTTGGTTTTTGGAACGGTACCTGTGCTTATATCAAACTCTGGTTTTATGCATCACCCCACCTCTCCTTCCCCCTTAAGCAGGTATAAGAGTGTTTTCTAAATGTGAGACACTGTTCTCTTTCCTAACTCAGTTCAAGTGTAGCCATGTTTACAGGATCTTCATAAGTGATATCTTATGATAAGTTTCTTTTTCTGTGTGACTTATTTCACTTAGAATCATCGTACCTGAATCCACCCATTTTGCTGCTACTGGTCTTATGACATTGATTTCATGGCTGAGGGATATTCCATCGTACGTAAGTACCACAATTTTTTGAACCATGTTTATATTTTCTGGGATACTTAAGGTGTATCCAAGTTGAGATCCTTGTATGCAGTGCAGCCCTAAATTTTGGGGTGGCTCTGTCTTATTGATTTTCAGTTTTCCAAGGTATATTCCCTAGACTGGTAGTGCCCTTGGCTCTGTAGCTCTGTTCTTTACTTGTTGTAGGGAACAGAATGCACTCTTCCAGAGAGGCAGTTGGCAATTTACATCCCGCCCATCAGCATAACAAGGCTCCCTGTTCTCCAGGGCCTGTCTTGCCTTTCTTGTTCTTACACATTTTGTGGATGTCCCTTTTGACCGGTGGGAAGTGATACTTCTTTGTAGTGCAGATTTGCATTGCCCGCTTGCTTGCTTAGCCAAAAAGGGCGTATGCGTTTTCTTCTGAATATATTCAGGAGAAAACGCATACGCCCTTTTTGGCCAAGTGCATCATTGTCGAAGTTGTGCCCCTCTTCCTGTGCTTTAAAGGCGATTCCAACGTACCTCTTGAAATCTGTTTCCTGCTATTCTGCCTCGCTTTCAAGTCCGCCTCGTTGCCTTCCCTCAACAGATTTTTGGACGATAGTTGTCCTTTATTACTCGGCCAGTTTGTGAATTGCTGTGCCCCTGAGCTCCATTTTTCAACTCGTTTTTGGTGAGCTGACCGCACGTCCAAAATTTTGGCTCAGGACCTATACTGGTTCCCGGTGGGTGGCTGAGAATTTGGTTAATTCTTCTTCCTGCCGGGAAATTACAGTGATATGTGCCCGTCCAAATGCCTAACAGCTACTCTCTCATTGGTTCTCCCTCTTCCCTTTCATCCTCTGCCAAATTGGCAACCTGTGCGAACCAAGAGGTTAAAGGGGCTGTCTCTCCAAGTTGGGAGGTTGATAGTAAAGCAGACGGAAAGTCAAACCGGAGCACCAGGAGTGGGACTATTCGTTGAGTTTTAGAAACCTTTCGTATTCACAGTGTGTCCGTTCTCTAGGTTTCCCGCACATGTTATAGCTGTAGTAATATTCCCTTCACCTGGAGAGTTGGGACCCATGGAATGGGTGCCAGGCATTTGTGATTTAAAGTGTCTGCATTTGCTCACCCAATCTCACCAATCGTCTCAGTCCCAAGTGTCCCTCCTTATGCCACATTCTGCTGTCGTTGTAGATAGGGTCATTCCAGCTTTCATCAGAGACCCTGAAGGAATTGTAAAGAATTTCCCAGTTTTTTTGTTTTGTTTTTGAAATTCCTTTTTATAGTCGGTTTGAGCTGATTCTCGCTGCCATGTTTATGCCAGTCTAGACACACTTGATTCCCTTACGGAGACATATCAATACATAGGATTTAAGATTCTTACTAGTCAGATATTTTCCTCTGCGGGAAATATGGGGTTTTGAGTCCCTTTCACTGAGGACGGTGTAGGTCTTGTCTATTCCATAGTTGGTTTTTGGAACGGTACCTGTGCTTATATCAAACTCTGGTTTTATGCATCACCCCACCTCTCCTTCCCCCTTAAGCAGGTATAAGAGTGTTTTCTAAATGTGAGACACTGTTCTCTTTCCTAACTCAGTTCAAGTGTAGCCATGTTTACAGGATCTTCATAAGTGATATCTTATGATAAGTTTCTTTTTCTGTGTGACTTATTTCACTTAGAATCATCGTACCTGAATCCACCCATTTTGCTGCTACTGGTCTTATGACATTGATTTCATGGCTGAGGGATATTCCATCGTACGTAAGTACCACAATTTTTTGAACCATGTTTATATTTTCTGGGATACTTAAGGTGTATCCAAGTTGAGGTCCTTGTATGCAGTGCAGCCCTAAATTTTGGGGTGGCTCTGTCTTATTGATTTCAGTTTTCCCAAGGTATATTCCCTAGACTGGTAGTGCCCTTGGCTCTGTAGCTCTGTTCTTTACTTGCTTTAGGGAACAGAATGCACTCCTCCAGAGAGGCAGTTGGCAATTTACATCCCGCCCATCAGCATAACAAGGCTCCCTGTTCTCCAGGCCCTGTCTTGCCTTTCTTGTTCTTACACATTTTGTGGATGTCCCTTTTGACCGGTGGGAAGTGATACTTCTTTGTAGTGCAGATTTGCATTGCCCGCTTGCTTGCTTGGCCAAAAAGGGCGTATGCGTTTTCTCCTGAATATATTCAGGAGAAAACGCATACGCCCTTTTTGGCCAAGTGCATCATTGTCGAAGTTGTGCCCCTCTTCCTGTGCTTTAAAGGCAATTCCAACGTACCTCTTGAAATCTGTTTCCTGCTATTCTGCCTCGCTTTCAAGTCCGCCTCGTTGCCTTCCCTCAACAGATTTTTGGACGATAGTTGTCCTTTATTACTCGGCCAGTTTGTGAATTGCTGTGCCCCTGAGCTCCATTTTTCAACTCGTTTTTGGTGAGCTGACCGCAAGTCCAAAATTTTGGTTCAGGACCTATACTGGTTCCCGGTGGGTGGCTGAGAATTTGGTTAATTCTTCTTTCTGCCGGGAAATTACAGTGATATGTGCCCGTCCAAATGCCTAACAGCTACTCTCTCATTGGTTCTCCCTCTTCCCTTTCATCCTCTGCCAAATTGGCAACCTGTGCGAACCAAGAGGTTAAAGGGGCTGTCTCTCCAAGTTGGGAGGTTGATAGTAAAGCAGACGGAAAGTCAAACCGGAGCACCAGGAGAGGGACTATGCGTTGAGTTTTAGAAACCTTTCGTATTCACAGTGTGTCCGTTCTCTAGGTTTCCCGCACATGTTATAGCTGTAGTAATATTCCCTTCAACCTGGAGAGTTCGGACCCATGGAATGGGTGCCATGCATTATTGCTTTAAAGGGTCTGCATTTGCTCACCCAATCTCACCAATCGTCTCAGTCCCAAGTGTCCCTCCTTATGCCACATCCAGCTGTCGTTGTAGATAGGGTCATTCCGGATTTCATCAGAGACCCTGAAGGAATTGTAAAGAATTTCCCAGTTTTTTTGTTTTGTTTTTGAAATTCCTTTTTATAGTGGGTTTGAGCTGATTCTCGCTGCCATGTTTATGCCAGTCTAGACACACTTGATTCCCTTACGGAGACATATCAATACATAGGTTTTAAGATTCTTACTAGTCAGATATTTTCCTGTGCGGGAAATATGGGGTTTTGAGTCCCTTTCACTGAGGACGGTGTAGGTCTTGTCTATTCCATAGTTGGTTTTTGGAACGGTACCTGTGCTTATATCAAACTCTGGTTTTATGCATCACCCCACCTCTCCTTCCCCCTTAAGCAGGTATAAGAGTGTTTTCTAAATGTGAGACACTGTTCTCTTTCCTAACTCAGTTCAAGTGTAGCCATGTTTACAGGATCTTCATAAGTGATATCTTATGATAAGTTTCTTTTTCTGTGTGACTTATTTCACTTAGAATCATCGTACCTGAATCCACCCATTTTGCTGCTACTGGTCTTATGACATTGATTTCATGGCTGAGGGATATTCCATCGTACGTAAGTACCACAATTTTTTGAACCATGTTTATATTTTCTGGGATACTTAAGGTGTATCCAAGTTGAGGTCCTTGTATGCAGTGCAGCCCTAAATTTTGGGGTGGCTCGGTCTTATTGATTTTCAGTTTTCCCAAGGTATATTCCCTAGACTGGTAGTGCCCTTGGCTCTGTAGCTCTGTTCTTTACTTGTTTTAGGGAACAGAATGCACTCCTCCAGAGAGGCAGTTGGCAATTTACATCCCGCCCATCAGCATTACAAGGCTCCCTGTTCTCCAGGGCCTGTCTTGCCTTTCTTGTTCTTACACATTTTGTGGATGTCCCTTTTGACCGGTGGGAAGTGATACTTCTTTGTAGTGCAGATTTGCATTGCCCGCTTGCTTGCTTGGCCAAAAAGGGCGTATGCGTTTTCTCCTGAATATATTCAGGAGAAAACGCATACGCCCTTTTTGGCCAAGTGCGTCATTGTCGAAGTTGTGCCCCTCTTCCTGTGCTTTAAAGGCGATTCCAACGTACCTCTTGAAATCTGTTTCCTGCTATTCTGCCTCGCTTTCAAGTCCACCTCGTTGCCTTCCCTCAACAGATTTTTGGACGATAGTTGTCCTTTATTACTCGGCCAGTTTGTGAATTGCTGTGCCCCTGAGCTCCATTTTTCAACTCGTTTTTGGTGAGCTGACCGCAAGTCCAAAATTTTGGTTCAGGACCTATACTGGTTCCCGGTGGGAGGCTGAGAATTTGGTTAATTCTTCTTCCTGCCGGGAAATTACAGTGATATGTGCCCGTCCAAATGCCTAACAGCTACTCTCTCATTGGTTCTCCCTCTTCCCTTTCATCCTCTGCCAAATTGGCAACCTGTGCGAACCAAGAGGTTAAAGGGGCTGTCTCTCCAAGTTGGGAGGTTGATAGTAAAGCAGACGGAAAGTCAAACCGGAGCACCAGGAGAGGGACTATGCGTTGAGTTTTAGAAACCTTTCGTATTCACAGTGTGTCCGTTCTCTAGGTTTCCCGCACATGTTATAGCTGTAGTAATATTCCCTTCAACCTGGAGAGTTCGGACCCATGGAATGGGTGCCATGCATTATTGCTTTAAAGGGTCTGCATTTGCTCACCCAATCTCACCAATCGTCTCAGTCCCAAGTGTCCCTCCTTATGCCACATCCAGCTGTCGTTGTAGATAGGGTCATTCCAGCCTTCACCAGAGACCCTGAAGGAATTGTAAAGAATTTCCCAGTTTTTTTGTTTTGTTTTTGAAATTCCTTTTTATAGTGGGTTTGAGCTGATTCTCGCTGCCATGTTTATGCCAGTCTAGACACACTTGATTCCCTTACGGAGACATATCAATACATAGGTTTTAAGATTCTTACTAGTCAGATATTTTCCTCTGCGGGAAATATGGGGTTTTGAGTCCCTTTCGCTGAGGACGGTGTAGGTCTTGTCTATTCCATAGTTGGTTTTTGGAACGGTACCTGTGCTTATATCAAACTCTGGTTTTATGCATCACCCCACCTCTCCTTCCCCCTTAAGCAGGTATAAGAGTGTTTTCTAAATGTGAGACACTGTTCTCTTTCCTAACTCAGTTCAAGTGTAGCCATGTTTACAGGATCTTCATAAGTGATATCTTATGATAAGTTTCTTTTTCTGTGTGACTTATTTCACTTAGAATCATCGTACCTGAATCCACCCATTTTGCTGCTACTGGTCTTATGACATTGATTTCATGGCTGAGGGATATTCCATCGTACGTAAGTACCACAATTTTTTGAACCATGTTTTTATTTTCTGGGATACTTAAGGTGTATCCAAGTTGAGATCCTTGTATGCAGTGCAGCCCTAAATTTTGGGGTGGCTCTGTCTTATTGATTTTCAGTTTTCCCAAGGTATATTCCCTAGACTGGTAGTGCCCTTGGCTCTGTAGCTCTGTTCTTTACTTGTTGTAGGGAACAGAATGCACTCCTCCAGAGAGGCAGTTGGCAATTTACATCCCGCCCATCAGCATTACAAGGCTCCCTGTTCTCCAGGGCCTGTCTTGCCTTTCTTGTTCTTACACATTTTGTGGATGTCCCTTTTGACTGGTGGGAAGTGATACTTCTTTGTAGTGCAGATTTGCATTGCCCGCTTGCTTGCTTGGCCAAAAAGGGCGTATGCGTTTTCTCCTGAATATATTCAGGAGAAAACGCATACGCCCTTTTTGGCCAAGTGCATCATTGTCGAAGTTGTGCCCCTCTTCCTGTGCTTTAAAGGCGATTCCAACATACCTCTTGAAATCTGTTTCCTGCTATTCTGCCTCGCTTTCAAGTCCGCCTCGTTGCCTTCCCTCAACAGATTTTTGGACGATAGTTGTCCTTTATTACTCGGCCAGTTTGTGAATTGCTGTGCCCCTGAGCTCCATTTTTCAACTCGTTTTTGGTGAGCTGACCGCAAGTCCAAAATTTTGGTTCAGGACCTATACTGGTTCCCGGTGGGTGGCTGAGAATTTGGTTAATTCTTCTTCCTGCCGGGAAATTACAGTGATATGTGCCCGTCCAAATGCCTAACAGCTACTCTCTCATTGGTTCTCCCTCTTCCCTTTCATCCTCTGCCAAATTGGCAACCTGTGCGAACCAAGAGGTTAAAGGGGCTGTCTCTCCAAGTTGGGAGGTTGATAGTAAAGCAGACGGAAAGTCAAACCGGAGCACCAGGAGAGGGACTATGCGTTGAGTTTTAGAAACCTTTCGTATTCACAGTCTGTCCGTTCTCTAGGTTTCCTGCACATGTTATAGCTGTAGTAATATTCCCTTCAACCTGGAGAGTTCGGACCCATGGAATGGGTGCCATGCATTATTGCTTTAAAGGGTCTGCATTTGCTCACCCAATCTCACCAATCGTCTCAGTCCCAAGTGTCCCTCCTTATGCCACATCCAGCTGTCGTTGTAGATAGGGTCATTCCAGATTTCATCAGAGACCCTGAAGGAATTGTAAAGAATTTCCCAGTTTTTTTGTTTTGTTCTTGAAATTCCTTTTTATAGTGGGTTTGAGCTGATTCTCGCTGCCATGTTTATGCCAGTCTAGAAACACTTGATTCCCTTACAGAGACATATCAATACATAGTTTTAAGATTCTTACTAGTCAGATATTTTCCTCTGCGGGAAATATGGGGTTTTGAGTCCCTTTCACTGAGGACGGTGTAGGTCTTGTCTATTCCATAGTTGGTTTTTGGAACGGTACCTGTGCTTATATCAAACTCTGGTTTTATGCATCACCCCACCTCTCCTTCCCCCTTAAGCAGGTATAAGAGTGTTTTCTAAATGTGAGACACTGTTCTCTTTCCTAACTCAGTTCAAGTGTAGCCATGTTTACAGGATCTTCATAAGTGATATCTTATGATAAGTTTCTTTTTCTGTGTGACTTATTTCACTTAGAATCATCGTACCTGAATCCACCCATTTTGCTGCTACTGGTCTTATGACATTGATTTCATGGCTGAGGGATATTCCATCGTACGTAAGTACCACAATTTTTTGAACCATGTTTATATTTTCTGGGATACTTAAGGTGTATCCAAGTTGAGGTCCTTGTATGCAGTGCAGCCCTAAATTTTGGGGTGGCTCTGTCTTATTGATTTTCAGTTTTCCCAAGGTATATTCCCTAGACTGGTAGTGCCCTTGGCTCTGTAGCTCTGTTCTTTACTTGTTGTAGGGAACAGAATGCACTCTTCCAGAGAGGCAGTTGGCAATTTACATCCCGCCCATCAGCATAACAAGGCTCCCTGTTCTCCAGGGCCTGTCTTGCCTTTCTTGTTCTTACACATTTTGTGGATGTCCCTTTTGACCGGTGGGAAGTGATACTTCTTTGTAGTGCAGATTTGCATTGCCCGCTTGGTTGCTTAGCCAAAAAGGGCGTATGCGTTTTCTCCTGAATATATTCAGGAGAAAACGCATACGCCCTTTTTGGCCAAGTGCATCATTGTCGAAGTTGTGCCCCTCTTCCTGTGCTTTAAAGGCGATTCCAACGTACCTCTTGAAATCTGTTTCCTGCTATTCTGCCTCGCTTTCAAGTCCACCTCGTTGCCTTCCCTCAACAGATTTTTGGACGATAGTTGTCCTTTATTACTCGGCCAGTTTGTGAATTGCTGTGCCCCTGAGCTCCATTTTTCAACTCGTTTTTGGTGAGCTGACCGCAAGTCCAAAATTTTGGCTCAGGACCTATACTGGTTCCCGGTGGGTGGCTGAGAATTTGGTTAATTCTTCTTCCTGCCGGGAAATTACAGTGATATGTGCCCGTCCAAATGCCTAACAGCTACTCTCTCATTGGTTCTCCCTCTTCCCTTTCATCCTCTGCCAAATTGGCAACCTGTGCGAACCAAGAGGTTAAAGGGGCTGTCTCTCCAAGTTGGGAGGTTGATAGTAAAGCAGACGGAAAGTCAAACCAGAGCACCAGGAGTGGGACTATTCGTTGAGTTTTAGAAACCTTTCGTATTCACAGTGTGTCCGTTCTCTAGGTTTCCCGCACATGTTATAGCTGTAGTAATATTCCCTTCAACCTGGAGAGTTGGGACCCATGGAATGGGTGCCATGCATTATTGCTTTAAAGGGTCTGCATTTGCTCACCCAATCTCACCAATCGTCTCAGTCCCAAGTGTCCCTCCTTATGCCACATTCTGCTGTCATTGTAGATAGGGTCATTCCAGCTTTCATCAGAGACCCTGAAGGAATTGTAAAGAATTTCCCAGTTTTTTTGTTTTGTTTTTGAAATTCCTTTTTATAGTCGGTTTGAGCTGATTCTCGCTGCCATGTTTATGCCAGTCTAGACACACTTCATTCCCTTACGGAGACATATCAATACATAGGTTTTAAGATTCTTACTAGTCAGATATTTTCCTCTGCGGGAAATATGGGGTTTTGAGTCCCTTTCACTGAGGACGGTGTAGGTCTTGTCTATTCCATAGTTGGTTTTTGGAACGGTACCTGTGCTTATATCAAACTCTGGTTTTATGCATCACCCCACCTCTCCTTCCCCCTTAAGCAGGTATAAGAGTGTTTTCTAAATGTGAGACACTGTTCTCTTTCCTAACTCAGTTCAAGTGTAGCCATGTTTACAGGATCTTCATAAGTGATATCTTATGATAAGTTTCTTTTTCTGTGTGACTTATTTCACTTAGAATCATCGTACCTGAATCCACCCATTTTGCTGCTACTGGTCTTATGACATTGATTTCATGGCTGAGGGATATTCCATCGTACGTAAGTACCACAATTTTTTGAACCATGTTTATATTTTCTGGGATACTTAAGGTGTATCCAAGTTGAGGTCCTTGTATGCAGTGCAGCCCTAAATTTTGGGGTGGCTCTGTCTTATTGATTTTCAGTTTTCCCAAGGTATATTCCCTAGACTGGTAGTGCCCTTGGCTCTGTAGCTCTGTTCTTTACTTGCTTTAGGGAACAGAATGCACTCCTCCAGAGAGGCAGTTGGCAATTTACATCCCACCCATCAGCATAACAAGGCTCCCTGTTCTCCAGGGCCTGTCTTGCCTTTCTTGTTCTTACACATTTTGTGGATGTCCCTTTTGACCGGTGGGAAGTGATACTTCTTTGTAGTGCAGTGTTGCATTGCCCGCTTGCTTGCTTGGCCAAAAAGCGCGTATGCGTTTTCTCCTCAATATATTCAGGAGAAAACGCATACACCCTTTTTGGCCAAGTGCATCATTGTCGAAGTTGTGCCCCTCTTCCTGTGCTTTAAAGGCAATTCCAACGTACCTCTTGAAATCTGTTTCCTGCTATTCTGCCTCGCTTTCAAGTCCGCCTCGTTGCCTTCCCTCAACAGATTTTTGGACGATAGTTGTCCTTTATTACTCGGCCAGTTTGTGAATGGCTGTGCCCCTGAGCTCCATTTTTCAACTCGTTTTTGGTGAGCTGACCGCAAGTCCAAAATTTTGGTTCAGGACCTATACTGGTTCCCGGTGGGTGGCTGAGAATTTGGTTAATTCTTCTTCCTGCCGGGAAATTACAGTGATATGTGCCCGTCCAAATGCCTAACAGCTACTCTCTCATTGGTTCTCCCTCTTCCCTTTCATCCTCTGCCAAATTGGCAACCTGTGCGAACCAAGAGGTTAAAGGGGCTGTCTCTCCAAGTTGGGAGGTTGATAGTAAAGCAGACGGAAAGTCAAACCGGAGCACCAGGAGAGGGACTATGCGTTGAGTTTTAGAAACCTTTCGTATTCACAGTGTGTCCGTTCTCTAGGTTTCCCGCACATGTTATAGCTGTAGTAATATTCCCTTCAACCTGGAGAGTTGGGACCCATGGAATGGGTGCCATGCATTATTGCTTTAAAGGGTCTGCATTTGCTCACCCAATCTCACCAATCGTCTCAGTCCCAAGTGTCCCTCCTTATGCCACATCCAGCTGTCGTTGTAGATAGGGTCATTCCAGATTTCATCAGAGACCCTGAAGGAATTGTAAAGAATTTCCCAGTTTTTTTGTTTTGTTTTTGAAATTCCTTTTTATAGTGGGTTTGAGCTGATTCTCGCTGCCATGTTTATGCCAGTCTAGACACACTTGATTCCCTTACGGAGACATATCAATACATAGGTTTTAAGATTCTTACTAGTCAGATATTTTCCTGTGCGGGAAATATGGGGTTTTGAGTCCCTTTCACTGAGGACGGTGTAGGTCTTGTCTATTCCATAGTTGGTTTTTGGAACGGTACCTGTGCTTATATCAAACTCTGGTTTTATGCATCACCCCACCTCTCCTTCCCCCTTAAGCAGGTATAAGAGTGTTTTCTAAATGTGAGACACTGTTCTCTTTCCTAACTCAGTTCAAGTGTAGCCATGTTTACAGGATCTTCATAAGTGATATCTTATGATAAGTTTCTTTTTCTGTGTGACTTATTTCACTTAGAATCATCGTACCTGAATCCACCCATTTTGCTGCTACTGGTCTTATGACATTGATTTCATGGCTGAGGGATATTCCATCGTACGTAAATACCACAATTTTTTGAACCATGTTTATATTTTCTGGGATACTTAAGGTGTATCCAAGTTGAGGTCCTTGTATGCAGTGCAGCCCTAAATTTTGGGGTGGCTCTGTCTTATTGATTTTCAGTTTTCCCAAGGTATATTCCCTAGACTGGTAGTGCCCTTGGCTCTGTAGCTCTGTTCTTTACTTGTTTTAGGGAACAGAATGCACTCCTCCAGAGAGGCAGTTGGCAATTTACATCCCGCCCATCAGCATAACAAGGCTCCCTGTTCTCAGGGCCTGTCTTGCCTTTCTTGTTCTTACACATTTTGTGGATGTCCCTTTTGACCGGTGGGAAGTGATACTTCTTTGTAGTGCAGATTTGCATTGCCCGCTTGCTTGCTTGGCCAAAAAGGGCGTATGCGTTTTCTCCTGAATATATTCAGGAGAAAACGCATACGCCCTTTTTGGCCAAGTGCGTCATTGTCGGAGTTGTGCCCCTCTTCCTGTGCTTTAAAGGCGATTCCAACGTACCTCTTGAAATCTGTTTCCTGCTATTCTGCCTCGCTTTCAAGTCCACCTCGTTGCCTTCCCTCAACAGATTTTTGGACGATAGTTGTCCTTTATTACTCGGCCAGTTTGTGAATTGCTGTGCCCCTGAGCTCCATTTTTCAACTCGTTTTTGGTGAGCTGACCGCAAGTCCAAAATTTTGGTTCAGGACCTATACTGGTTCCCGGTGGGTGGCTGAGAATTTGGTTAATTCTTCTTCCTGCCGGGAAATTACAGTGATATGTGCCCGTCCAAATGCCTAACAGCTACTCTCTCATTGGTTCTCCCTCTTCCCTTTCATCCTCTGCCAAATTGGCAACCTGTGCGAACCAAGAGGTTAAAGGGGCTGTCTCTCCAAGTTGGGAGGTTGATAGTAAAGCAGACGGAAAGTCAAACCGGAGCACCAGGAGAGGGACTATGCGTTGAGTTTTAGAAACCTTTCGTATTCACAGTGTGTCCGTTCTCTAGGTTTCCCGCACATGTTATAGCTGTAGTAATATTCCCTTCAACCTGGAGAGTTCGGACCCATGGAATGGGTGCCATGCATTATTGCTTTAAAGGGTCTGCATTTGCTCACCCAATCTCACCAATCGTCTCAGTCCCAAGTGTCCCTCCTTATGCCACATCCAGCTGTCGTTGTAGATAGGGTCATTCCAGCCTTCATCAGAGACCCTGAAGGAATTGTAAAGAATTTCCCAGTTTTTTTGTTTTGTTTTTGAAATTCCTTTTTATAGTGGGTTTGAGCTGATTCTCGCTGCCATGTTTATGCCAGTCTAGACACACTTGATTCCCTTACGGAGACATATCAATACATAGGTTTTAAGATTCTTACTAGTCAGATATTTTCCTCTGTGGGAAATATGGGGTTTTGAGTCCCTTTCGCTGAGGACGGTGTAGGTCTTGTCTATTCCATAGTTGGTTTTTGGAACGGTACCTGTGCTTATATCAAACTCTGGTTTTATGCATCACCCCACCTCTCCTTCCCCCTTAAGCAGGTATAAGAGTGTTTTCTAAATGTGAGACACTGTTCTCTTTCCTAACTCAGTTCAAGTGTAGCCATGTTTACAGGATCTTCATAAGTGATATCTTATGATAAGTTTCTTTTTCTGTGTGACTTATTTCACTTAGAATCATCGTACCTGAATCCACCCATTTTGCTGCTACTGGTCTTATGACATTGATTTCATGGCTGAGGGATATTCCATCGTACGTAAGTACCACAAGTTTTTGAACCATGTTTATATTTTCTGGGATACTTAAGGTGTATCCAAGTTGAGGTCCTTGTATGCAGTGCAGCCCTAAATTTTGGGGTGGCTCTGTCTTATTGATTTTCAGTTTTCCCAAGGTATAT
The DNA here is from genome assembly GCF_949752795.1 of Hyperoodon ampullatus. Lineage (NCBI taxonomy): Eukaryota > Metazoa > Chordata > Mammalia > Artiodactyla > Ziphiidae > Hyperoodon > Hyperoodon ampullatus. The sequence goes on along the minus strand of NW_027640382.1, from coordinate 850,970 downwards.
TCCCTAGACTGGTAGTGCCCTTGGCTCTGTAGCTCTGTTCTTTACTTGTTTTAGGGAACAGAATGCACTCCTCCAGAGAGGCAGTTGGCAATTTACATCCCGCCCATCAGCATAACAAGGCTCCCTGTTCTCCAGGGCCTGTCTTGCCTTTCTTGTTCTTACACATTTTGTGGATGTCCCTTTTGACCGGTGGGAAGTGATACTTCTTTGTAGTGCAGGTTTGCATTGCCCGCTTGCTTGCTTGGCCAAAAAGGGCGTATGCGTTTTCTCCTGAATATATTCAGGAGAAAACGCATACGCCCTTTTTGGCCAAGTGCATCATTGTCGAAGTTGTGCCCCTCTTCCTGTGCTTTAAAGGCGATTCCAACGTACCTCTTGAAATCTGTTTCCTGCTATTCTGCCTCGCTTTCAAGTCCGCCTCGTTGCCTTCCCTCAACAGATTTTTGGACGATAGTTGTCCTTTATTACTCGGCCAGTTTGTGAATGGCTGTGCCCCTGAGCTCCATTTTTCAACTCGTTTTTGGTGAGCTGACCGCAAGTCCAAAATTTTGGTTCAGGACCTATACTGGTTCCCGGTGGGTGGCTGAGAATTTGGTTAATTCTTCTTCCTGCCGGGAAATTACAGTGATATGTGCCCGTCCAAATGCCTAACAGCTACTCTCTCATTGGTTCTCCCTCTTCCCTTTCATCCTCTGCCAAATTGGCAACCTGTGCGAACCAAGAGGTTAAAGGGGCTGTCTCTCCAAGTTGGGAGGTTGATAGTAAAGCAGACGGAAAGTCAAACCGGAGCACCAGGAGAGGGACTATGCGTTGAGTTTTAGAAACCTTTCGTATTCACAGTGTGTCCGTTCTCTAGGTTTCCCGCACATGTTATAGCTGTAGTAATATTCCCTTCAACCTGGAGAGTTCGGACCCATGGAATGGGTGCCATGCATTATTGCTTTAAAGGGTCTGCATTTGCTCACCCAATCTCACCAATCGTCTCAGTCCCAAGTGTCCCTCCTTATGCCACATTCTGCTGTCATTGTAGATAGGGTCATTCCAGCTTTCATCAGAGACCCTGAAGGAATTGTAAAGAATTTCCCAGTTTTTTTGTTTTGTTTTTGAAATTCCTTTTTATAGTCGGTTTGAGCTGATTCTCGCTGCCATGTTTATGCCAGTCTAGACACACTTGATTCCCTTACGGAGACATATCAATACATAGGTTTTAAGATTCTTACTAGTCAGATATTTTCCTCTGCGGGAAATATGGGGTTTTGAGTCCCTTTCACTGAGGACGGTGTAGGTCTTGTCTATTCCATAGTTGGTTTTTGGAACGGTACCTGTGCTTATATCAAACTCTGGTTTTATGCATCACCCCACCTCTCCTTCCCCCTTAAGCAGGTATAAGAGTGTTTTCTAAATGTGAGACACTGTTCTCTTTCCTAACTCAGTTCAAGTGTAGCCATGTTTACAGGATCTTCATAAGTGATATCTTATGATAAGTTTCTTTTTCTGTGTGACTTATTTCACTTAGAATCATCGTACCTGAATCCACCCATTTTGCTGCTACTGGTCTTATGACATTGATTTCATGGCTGAGGGATATTCCATCGTACGTAAGTACCACAATTTTTTGAACCATGTTTATATTTTCTGGGATACTTAAGGTGTATCCAAGTTGAGGTCCTTGTATGCAGTGCAGCCCTAAATTTTGGGGTGGCTCTGTCTTATTGATTTTCAGTTTTCCCAAGGTATATTCCCTAGACTGGTAGTGCCCTTGGCTCTGTAGCTCTGTTCTTTACTTGCTTTAGGGAACAGAATGCACTCCTCCAGAGAGGCAGTTGGCAATTTACATCCCGCCCATCAGCATAACAAGGCTCCCTGTTCTCCAGGGCCTGTCTTGCCTTTCTTGTTCTTACACATTTTGTGGATGTCCCTTTTGACCGGTGGGAAGTGATACTTCTTTGTAGTGCAGTGTTGCATTGCCCGCTTGCTTGCTTGGCCAAAAAGCGCGTATGCGCTTTCTCCTCAATATATTCAGGAGAAAACGCATACGCCCTTTTTGGCCAAGTGCATCATTGTCGAAGTTGTGACCCTCTTCCTGTGCTTTAAAGGCGATTCCAACGTACCTCTTGAAATCTGTTTCCTGCTATTCTGCCTCGCTTTCAAGTCCGCCTCGTTGCCTTCCCTCAACAGATTTTTGGACGATAGTTGTCCTTTATTACTCGGCCAGTTTGTGAATGGCTGTGCCCCTGAGCTCCATTTTTCAACTCGTTTTTGGTGAGCTGACCGCAAGTCCAAAATTTTGGTTCAGGACCTATACTGGTTCCCGGTGGGTGGCTGAGAATTTGGTTAATTCTTCTTCCTGCCGGGAAATTACAGTGATATGTGCCCGTCCAAATGCCTAACAGCTACTCTCTCATTGGTTCTCCCTCTTCCCTTTCATCCTCTGCCAAATTGGCAACCTGTGCGAACCAAGAGGTTAAAGGGGCTGTCTCTCCAAGTTGGGAGGTTGATAGTAAAGCAGACGGAAAGTCAAACCGGAGCACCAGGAGAGGGACTATGCGTTGAGTTTTAGAAACCTTTCGTATTCACAGTCTGTCCGTTCTCTAGGTTTCCCGCACATGTTATAGCTGTAGTAATATTCCCTTCAACCTGGAGAGTTCGGACCCATGGAATGGGTGCCATGCATTATTGCTTTAAAGGGTCTGCATTTGCTCACCCAATCTCACCAATCGTCTCAGTCCCAAGTGTCCCTCCTTATGCCACATCCAGCTGTCGTTGTAGATAGGGTCATTCCAGATTTCATCAGAGACCCTGAAGGAATTGTAAAGAATTTCCAGTTTTTTTGTTTTGTTTTTGAAATTCTTTTTATAGTGGGTTTGAGCTGATTCTCGCTGCCATGTTTATGCCAGTCTAGACACACTTGATTCCCTTACGGAGACATATCAATACATAGGTTTTAAGATTCTTACTAGTCAGATATTTTCCTGTGCGGGAAATATGGGGTTTGAGTCCCTTTCACTGAGGACGGTGTAGGTCTTGTCTATTCCATAGTTGGTTTTTGGAACGGTACCTGTGCTTATATCAAAACTCTGGTTTTATGCATCACCCCACCTCTCCTTCCCCCTTAAGCAGGTATAAGAGTGTTTTCTAAATGTGAGACACTGTTCTCTTTCCTAACTCAGTTCAAGTGTAGCCATGTTTACAGGATCTTCATAAGTGATATCTTATGATAAGTTTCTTTTTCTGTGTGACTTATTGTCACTTAGAATCATCGTACCTGAATCCACCCATTTTGCTGCTACTGGTCTTATGACATTGATTTCATGGCTGAGGGATATTCCATCGTACGTAAGTACCAACAATTTTTTGAACCATGTTTATATTTTCTGGGATACTTAAGGTGTATCCAAGTTGAGGTCCTTGTATGCAGTGCAGCCCTAAATTTTGGGGTGGCTCTGTCTTATTGATTTTCAGTTTTCCAAGGTATATTCCCTAGACTGGTAGTGCCCTTGGCTCTGTAGCTCTGTTCTTTACTTGTTTTAGGGAACAGAATGCACTCCTCCAGAGAGGCAGTTGGCAATTTACATCCCGCCCATCAGCATAACAAGGCTCCCTGTTCTCCAGGGCCTGTCTTGCTTTCTTGGTTCTTACACATTTTGTGGATGTCCCTTTTGACCGGTGGGAAGTGATACTGCTTTGTAGTGGCAGATTTGCATTGCCCGCTTGCTTGCTTGGCCAAAAAGGGCGTATGCGTTTTCTCCTGAATATATTCAGGAGAAAACGCATACGCCCTTTTTGGCCAAGTGCGTCATTGTCGAAGTTGTGCCCCTCTTCCTGTGCTTTAAAGGCGATTCCAACGTACCTCTTGAAATCTGTTTCCTGCTATTCTGCCTCGCTTTCAAGTCCACCTCGTTGCCTTCCCTCAACAGATTTTTGGACGATAGTTGTCCTTTATTACTCGGCCAGTTTGTGAATTGCTGTGCCCCTGAGCTCCATTTTTCAACTCGTTTTTGGTGAGCTGACCGCAAGTCCAAAATTTTGGCTCAGGACCTATACTGGTTCCCGGTGGGTGGCTGAGAATTTGGTTAATTCTTCTTCCTGCCGGGAAATTACAGTGATATGTGCCCGTCCAAATGCCTAACAGCTACTCTCTCATTGGTTCTCCCTCTTCCCTTTCATCCTCTGCCAAATTGGCAACCTGTGCGAACCAAGAGGTTAAAGGGGCTGTCTCTCCAAGTTGGGAGGTTGATAGTAAAGCAGACGGAAAGTCAAACCGGAGCACCAGGAGTGGGACTATGCGTTGAGTTTTAGAAACCTTTCGTATTCACAGTGTGTCCGTTCTCTAGGTTTCCCGCACATGTTATAGCTGTAGTAATATTCCCTTCAACCTGGAGAGTTGGGACCCATGGAATGGGTGCCATGCATTATTGCTTTAAAGGGTCTGCATTTGCTCACCCAATCTCACCAATCGTCTCAGTCCCAAGTGTCCCTCCTTTTGCCACATTCTGCTGTCATTGTAGATAGGGTCATTCCAGCTTTCATCAGAGACCCTGAAGGAATTGTAAAGAATTTCCCAGTTTTTTTGTTTTGTTTTTGAAATTCCTTTTTATAGTCGGTTTGAGCTGATTCTCGCTGCCATGTTTATGCCAGTCTAGACACACTTCATTCCCTTACGGAGACATATCAATACATAGGTTTTAAGATTCTTACTAGTCAGATATTTTCCTCTGCGGGAAATATGGGGTTTTGAGTCCCTTTCACTGAGGACGGTGTAGGTCTTGTCTATTCCATAGTTGGTTTTTGGAACGGTACCTGTGCTTATATCAAACTCTGGTTTTATGCATCACCCCACCTCTCCTTCCCCCTTAAGCAGGTATAAGAGTGTTTTCTAAATGTGAGACACTGTTCTCTTTCCTAACTCAGTTCAAGTGTAGCCATGTTTACAGGATCTTCATAAGTGATATCTTATGATAAGTTTCTTTTTCTGTGTGACTTATTTCACTTAGAATCATCGTACCTGAATCCACCCATTTTGCTGCTACTGGTCTTATGACATTGATTTCATGGCTGAGGGATATTCCATCGTACGTAAGTACCACAATTTTTTGAACCATGTTTATATTTTCTGGGATACTTAAGGTGTATCCAAGTTGAGGTCCTTGTATGCAGTGCAGCCCTAAATTTTGGGGTGGCTCTGTCTTATTGATTTTCAGTTTTCCCAAGGTATATTCCCTAGACTGGTAGTGCCCTTGGCTCTGTAGCTCTGTTCTTTACTTGCTTTAGGGAACAGAATGCACTCCTCCAGAGAGGCAGTTGGCAATTTACATCCCACCCATCAGCATAACAAGGCTCCCTGTTCTCCAGGGCCTGTCTTGCCTTTCTTGTTCTTACACATTTTGTGGATGTCCCTTTTGACCGGTGGGAAGTGATACTTCTTTGTAGTGCAGTGTTGCATTGCCCGCTTGCTTGCTTGGCCAAAAAGCGCGTATGCGTTTTCTCCTCAATATATTCAGGAGAAAACGCATACACCCTTTTTGGCCAAGTGCATCATTGTCGAAGTTGTGCCCCTCTTCCTGTGCTTTAAAGGCAATTCCAACGTACCTCTTGAAATCTGTTTCCTGCTATTCTGCCTCGCTTTCAAGTCCGCCTCGTTGCCTTCCCTCAACAGATTTTTGGACGATAGTTGTCCTTTATTACTCGGCCAGTTTGTGAATGGCTGTGCCCCTGAGCTCCATTTTTCAACTCGTTTTTGGTGAGCTGACCGCAAGTCCAAAATTTTGGTTCAGGACCTATACTGGTTCCCGGTGGGTGGCTGAGAATTTGGTTAATTCTTCTTCCTGCCGGGAAATTACAGTGATATGTGCCCGTCCAAATGCCTAACAGCTACTCTCTCATTGGTTCTCCCTCTTCCCTTTCATCCTCTGCCAAATTGGCAACCTGTGCGAACCAAGAGGTTAAAGGGGCTGTCTCTCCAAGTTGGGAGGTTGATAGTAAAGCAGACGGAAAGTCAAACCGGAGCACCAGGAGAGGGACTATGCGTTGAGTTTTAGAAACCTTTCGTATTCACAGTGTGTCCGTTCTCTAGGTTTCCCGCACATGTTATAGCTGTAGTAATATTCCCTTCAACCTGGAGAGTTGGGACCCATGGAATGGGTGCCATGCATTATTGCTTTAAAGGGTCTGCATTTGCTCACCCAATCTCACCAATCGTCTCAGTCCCAAGTGTCCCTCCTTATGCCACATCCAGCTGTCGTTGTAGATAGGGTCATTCCAGATTTCATCAGAGACCCTGAAGGAATTGTAAAGAATTTCCCAGTTTTTTTGTTTTGTTTTTGAAATTCCTTTTTATAGTGGGTTTGAGCTGATTCTCGCTGCCATGTTTATGCCAGTCTAGACACACTTGATTCCCTTACGGAGACATATCAATACATAGGTTTTAAGATTCTTACTAGTCAGATATTTTCCTGTGCGGGAAATATGGGGTTTTGAGTCCCTTTCACTGAGGACGGTGTAGGTCTTGTCTATTCCATAGTTGGTTTTTGGAACGGTACCTGTGCTTATATCAAACTCTGGTTTTATGCATCACCCCACCTCTCCTTCCCCCTTAAGCAGGTATAAGAGTGTTTTCTAAATGTGAGACACTGTTCTCTTTCCTAACTCAGTTCAAGTGTAGCCATGTTTACAGGATCTTCATAAGTGATATCTTATGATAAATTTCTTTTTCTGTGTGACTTATTTCACTTAGAATCATCGTACCTGAATCCACCCATTTTGCTGCTACTGGTCTTATGACATTGATTTCATGGCTGAGGGATATTCCATCGTACGTAAATACCACAATTTTTTGAACCATGTTTATATTTTCTGGGATACTTAAGGTGTATCCAAGTTGAGGTCCTTGTATGCAGTGCAGCCCTAAATTTTGGGGTGGCTCTGTCTTATTGATTTTCAGTTTTCCCAAGGTATATTCCCTAGACTGGTAGTGCCCTTGGCTCTGTAGCTCTGTTCTTTACTTGTTTTAGGGAACAGAATGCACTCCTCCAGAGAGGCAGTTGGCAATTTACATCCCGCCCATCAGCATAACAAGGCTCCCTGTTCTCAGGGCCTGTCTTGCCTTTCTTGTTCTTACACATTTTGTGGATGTCCCTTTTGACCGGTGGGAAGTGATACTTCTTTGTAGTGCAGATTTGCATTGCCCGCTTGCTTGCTTGGCCAAAAAGGGCGTATGCGTTTTCTCCTGAATATATTCAGGAGAAAACGCATACGCCCTTTTTGGCCAAGTGCGTCATTGTCGAAGTTGTGCCCCTCTTCCTGTGCTTTAAAGGCGATTCCAACGTACCTCTTGAAATCTGTTTCCTGCTATTCTGCCTCGCTTTCAAGTCCACCTCGTTGCCTTCCCTCAACAGATTTTTGGACGATAGTTGTCCTTTATTACTCGGCCAGTTTGTGAATTGCTGTGCCCCTGAGCTCCATTTTTCAACTCGTTTTTGGTGAGCTGACCGCAAGTCCAAAATTTTGGTTCAGGACCTATACTGGTTCCCGGTGGGTGGCTGAGAATTTGGTTAATTCTTCTTCCTGCCGGGAAATTACAGTGATATGTGCCCGTCCAAATGCCTAACAGCTACTCTCTCATTGGTTCTCCCTCTTCCCTTTCATCCTCTGCCAAATTGGCAACCTGTGCGAACCAAGAGGTTAAAGGGGCTGTCTCTCCAAGTTGGGAGGTTGATAGTAAAGCAGACGGAAAGTCAAACCGGAGCACCAGGAGAGGGACTATGCGTTGAGTTTTAGAAACCTTTCGTATTCACAGTGTGTCCGTTCTCTAGGTTTCCCGCACATGTTATAGCTGTAGTAATATTCCCTTCAACCTGGAGAGTTCGGACCCATGGAATGGGTGCCATGCATTATTGCTTTAAAGGGTCTGCATTTGCTCACCCAATCTCACCAATCGTCTCAGTCCCAAGTGTCCCTCCTTATGCCACATCCAGCTGTCGTTGTAGATAGGGTCATTCCAGCCTTCATCAGAGACCCTGAAGGAATTGTAAAGAATTTCCCAGTTTTTTTGTTTTGTTTTTGAAATTCCTTTTTATAGTGGGTTTGAGCTGATTCTCGCTGCCATGTTTATGCCAGTCTAGACACACTTGATTCCCTTACGGAGACATATCAATACATAGGTTTTAAGATTCTTACTAGTCAGATATTTTCCTCTGTGGGAAATATGGGGTTTTGAGTCCCTTTCGCTGAGGACGGTGTAGGTCTTGTCTATTCCATAGTTGGTTTTTGGAACGGTACCTGTGCTTATATCAAACTCTGGTTTTATGCATCACCCCACCTCTCCTTCCCCCTTAAGCAGGTATAAGAGTGTTTTCTAAATGTGAGACACTGTTCTCTTTCCTAACTCAGTTCAAGTGTAGCCATGTTTACAGGATCTTCATAAGTGATATCTTATGATAAGTTTCTTTTTCTGTGTGACTTATTTCACTTAGAATCATCGTACCTGAATCCACCCATTTTGCTGCTACTGGTCTTATGACATTGATTTCATGGCTGAGGGATATTCCATCGTACGTAAGTACCACAAGTTTTTGAACCATGTTTATATTTTCTGGGATACTTAAGGTGTATCCAAGTTGAGGTCCTTGTATGCAGTGCAGCCCTAAATTTTGGGGTGGCTCTGTCTTATTGATTTTCAGTTTTCCCAAGGTATATTCCCTAGACTGGTAGTGCCCTTGGCTCTGTAGCTCTGTTCTTTACTTGCTTTAGGGAACAGAATGCACTCCTCCAGAGAGGCAGTTGGCAATTTACATCCCGCCCATCAGCATAACAAGGCTCCCTGTTCTCAGGGCCTGTCTTGCCTTTCTTGTTCTTACACATTTTGTGGATGTCCCTTTTGACCGGTGGGAAGTGATACTTCTTTGTAGTGCAGATTTGCATTGCCCGCTTGCTTGCTTGGCCAAAAAGGGCGTATGCGTTTTCTCCTGAATATATTCAGGAGAAAACGCATACGCCCTTTTTGGCCAAGTGCGTCATTGTCGAAGTTGTGCCCCTCTTCCTGTGCTTTAAAGGCGATTCCAACATACCTCTTGAAATCTGTTTCCTGCTATTCTGCCTCGCTTTCAAGTCCGCCTCGTTGCCTTCCCTCAACAGATTTTTGGACGATAGTTGTCCTTTATTACTCGGCCAGTTTGTGAATTGCTGTGCCCCTGAGCTCCATTTTTCAACTCGTTTTTGGTGAGCTGACCGCAAGTCCAAAATTTTGGTTCAGGACCTATACTGGTTCCCGGTGGGTGGCTGAGAATTTGGTTAATTCTTCTTCCTGCCGGGAAATTACAGTGATATGTGCCCGTCCAAATGCCTAACAGCTACTCTCTCATTGGTTCTCCCTCTTCCCTTTCATCCTCTGCCAAATTGGCAACCTGTGCGAACCAAGAGGTTAAAGGGGCTGTCTCTCCAAGTTGGGAGGTTGATAGTAAAGCAGACGGAAAGTCAAACCGGAGCACCAGGAGAGGGACTATGCGTTGAGTTTTAGAAACCTTTCGTATTCACAGTCTGTCCGTTCTCTAGGTTTCCTGCACATGTTATAGCTGTAGTAATATTCCCTTCAACCTGGAGAGTTCGGACCCATGGAATGGGTGCCATGCATTATTGCTTTAAAGGGTCTGCATTTGCTCACCCAATCTCACCAATCGTCTCAGTCCCAAGTGTCCCTCCTTATGCCACATCCAGCTGTCGTTGTAGATAGGGTCATTCCAGATTTCATCAGAGACCCTGAAGGAATTGTAAAGAATTTCCCAGTTTTTTTGTTTTGTTCTTGAAATTCCTTTTTATAGTGGGTTTGAGCTGATTCTCGCTGCCATGTTTATGCCAGTCTAGAAACACTTGATTCCCTTACAGAGACATATCAATACATAGTTTTAAGATTCTTACTAGTCAGATATTTTCCTCTGCGGGAAATATGGGGTTTTGAGTCCCTTTCACTGAGGACGGTGTAGGTCTTGTCTATTCCATAGTTGGTTTTTGGAACGGTACCTGTGCTTATATCAAACTCTGGTTTTATGCATCACCCCACCTCTCCTTCCCCCTTAAGCAGGTATAAGAGTGTTTTCTAAATGTGAGACACTGTTCTCTTTCCTAACTCAGTTCAAGTGTAGCCATGTTTACAGGATCTTCATAAGTGATATCTTATGATAAGTTTCTTTTTCTGTGTGACTTATTTCACTTAGAATCATCGTACCTGAATCCACCCATTTTGCTGCTACTGGTCTTATGACATTGATTTCATGGCTGAGGGATATTCCATCGTACGTAAGTACCACAATTTTTTGAACCATGTTTATATTTTCTGGGATACTTAAGGTGTATCCAAGTTGAGGTCCTTGTATGCAGTGCAGCCCTAAATTTTGGGGTGGCTCGGTCTTATTGATTTTCAGTTTTCCCAAGGTATATTCCCTAGACTGGTAGTGCCCTTGGCTCTGTAGCTCTGTTCTTTACTTGTTTTAGGGAACAGAATGCACTCCTCCAGAGAGGCAGTTGGCAATTTACATCCCGCCCATCAGCATTACAAGGCTCCCTGTTCTCCAGGGCCTGTCTTGCCTTTCTTGTTCTTACACATTTTGTGGATGTCCCTTTTGACCGGTGGGAAGTGATACTTCTTTGTAGTGCAGATTTGCATTGCCCGCTTGCTTGCTTGGCCAAAAAGGGCGTATGCGTTTTCTCCTGAATATATTCAGGAGAAAACGCATACGCCCTTTTTGGCCAAGTGCGTCATTGTCGAAGTTGTGCCCCTCTTCCTGTGCTTTAAAGGCGATTCCAACGTACCTCTTGAAATCTGTTTCCTGCTATTCTGCCTCGCTTTCAAGTCCACCTCGTTGCCTTCCCTCAACAGATTTTTGGACGATAGTTGTCCTTTATTACTCGGCCAGTTTGTGAATTGCTGTGCCCCTGAGCTCCATTTTTCAACTCGTTTTTGGTGAGCTGACCGCAAGTCCAAAATTTTGGTTCAGGACCTATACTGGTTCCCGGTGGGAGGCTGAGAATTTGGTTAATTCTTCTTCCTGCCGGGAAATTACAGTGATATGTGCCCGTCCAAATGCCTAACAGCTACTCTCTCATTGGTTCTCCCTCTTCCCTTTCATCCTCTGCCAAATTGGCAACCTGTGCGAACCAAGAGGTTAAAGGGGCTGTCTCTCCAAGTTGGGAGGTTGATAGTAAAGCAGACGGAAAGTCAAACCGGAGCACCAGGAGAGGGACTATGCGTTGAGTTTTAGAAACCTTTCGTATTCACAGTCTGTCCGTTCTCTAGGTTTCCCGCACATGTTATAGCTGTAGTAATATTCCCTTCAACCTGGAGAGTTCGGACCCATGGAATGGGTGCCATGCATTATTGCTTTAAAGGGTCTGCATTTGCTCACCCAATCTCACCAATCGTCTCAGTCCCAAGTGTCCCTCCTTATGCCACATCCAGCTGTCGTTGTAGATAGGGTCATTCCAGCCTTCACCAGAGACCCTGAAGGAATTGTAAAGAATTTCCCAGTTTTTTTGTTTTGTTTTTGAAATTCCTTTTTATAGTGGGTTTGAGCTGATTCTCGCTGCCATGTTTATGCCAGTCTAGACACACTTGATTCCCTTACGGAGACATATCAATACATAGGTTTTAAGATTCTTACTAGTCAGATATTTTCCTCTGCGGGAAATATGGGGTTTTGAGTCCCTTTCGCTGAGGACGGTGTAGGTCTTGTCTATTCCATAGTTGGTTTTTGGAACGGTACCTGTGCTTATATCAAACTCTGGTTTTATGCATCACCCCACCTCTCCTTCCCCCTTAAGCAGGTATAAGAGTGTTTTCTAAATGTGAGACACTGTTCTCTTTCCTAACTCAGTTCAAGTGTAGCCATGTTTACAGGATCTTCATAAGTGATATCTTATGATAAGTTTCTTTTTCTGTGTGACTTATTTCACTTAGAATCATCGTACCTGAATCCACCCATTTTGCTGCTACTGGTCTTATGACATTGATTTCATGGCTGAGGGATATTCCATCGTACGTAAGTACCACAATTTTTTGAACCATGTTTTTATTTTCTGGGATACTTAAGGTGTATCCAAGTTGAGATCCTTGTATGCAGTGCAGCCCTAAATTTTGGGGTGGCTCTGTCTTATTGATTTTCAGTTTTCCCAAGGTATATTCCCTAGACTGGTAGTGCCCTTGGCTCTGTAGCTCTGTTCTTTACTTGTTGTAGGGAACAGAATGCACTCCTCCAGAGAGGCAGTTGGCAATTTACATCCCGCCCATCAGCATTACAAGGCTCCCTGTTCTCCAGGGCCTGTCTTGCCTTTCTTGTTCTTACACATTTTGTGGATGTCCCTTTTGACCGGTGGGAAGTGATACTTCTTTGTAGTGCAGATTTGCATTGCCCGCTTGCTTGCTTGGCCAAAAAGGGCGTATGCGTTTTCTCCTGAATATATTCAGGAGAAAACGCATACGCCCTTTTTGGCCAAGTGCATCATTGTCGAAGTTGTGCCCCTCTTCCTGTGCTTTAAAGGCGATTCCAACATACCTCTTGAAATCTGTTTCCTGCTATTCTGCCTCGCTTTCAAGTCCGCCTCGTTGCCTTCCCTCAACAGATTTTTGGACGATAGTTGTCCTTTATTACTCGGCCAGTTTGTGAATTGCTGTGCCCCTGAGCTCCATTTTTCAACTCGTTTTTGGTGAGCTGACCGCAAGTCCAAAATTTTGGTTCAGGACCTATACTGGTTCCCGGTGGGTGGCTGAGAATTTGGTTAATTCTTCTTCCTGCCGGGAAATTACAGTGATATGTGCCCGTCCAAATGCCTAACAGCTACTCTCTCATTGGTTCTCCCTCTTCCCTTTCATCCTCTGCCAAATTGGCAACCTGTGCGAACCAAGAGGTTAAAGGGGCTGTCTCTCCAAGTTGGGAGGTTGATAGTAAAGCAGACGGAAAGTCAAACCGGAGCACCAGGAGAGGGACTATGCGTTGAGTTTTAGAAACCTTTCGTATTCACAGTCTGTCCGTTCTCTAGGTTTCCTGCACATGTTATAGCTGTAGTAATATTCCCTTCAACCTGGAGAGTTCGGACCCATGGAATGGGTGCCATGCATTATTGCTTTAAAGGGTCTGCATTTGCTCACCCAATCTCACCAATCGTCTCAGTCCCAAGTGTCCCTCCTTATGCCACATCCAGCTGTCGTTGTAGATAGGGTCATTCCAGATTTCATCAGAGACCCTGAAGGAATTGTAAAGAATTTCCCAGTTTTTTTGTTTTGTTCTTGAAATTCCTTTTTATAGTGGGTTTGAGCTGATTCTCGCTGCCATGTTTATGCCAGTCTAGAAACACTTGATTCCCTTACAGAGACATATCAATACATAGTTTTAAGATTCTTACTAGTCAGATATTTTCCTCTGCGGGAAATATGGGGTTTTGAGTCCCTTTCACTGAGGACGGTGTAGGTCTTGTCTATTCCATAGTTGGTTTTTGGAACGGTACCTGTGCTTATATCAAACTCTGGTTTTATGCATCACCCCACCTCTCCTTCCCCCTTAAGCAGGTATAAGAGTGTTTTCTAAATGTGAGACACTGTTCTCTTTCCTAACTCAGTTCAAGTGTAGCCATGTTTACAGGATCTTCATAAGTGATATCTTATGATAAGTTTCTTTTTCTGTGTGACTTATTTCACTTAGAATCATCGTACCTGAATCCACCCATTTTGCTGCTACTGGTCTTATGACATTGATTTCATGGCTGAGGGATATTCCATCGTACGTAAGTACCACAATTTTTTGAACCATGTTTATATTTTCTGGGATACTTAAGGTGTATCCAAGTTGAGGTCCTTGTATGCAGTGCAGCCCTAAATTTTGGGGTGGCTCTGTCTTATTGATTTTCAGTTTTCCCAAGGTATATTCCCTAGACTGGTAGTGCCCTTGGCTCTGTAGCTCTGTTCTTTACTTGTTGTAGGGAACAGAATGCACTCTTCCAGAGAGGCAGTTGGCAATTTACATCCCGCCCATCAGCATAACAAGGCTCCCTGTTCTCCAGGGCCTGTCTTGCCTTTCTTGTTCTTACACATTTTGTGGATGTCCCTTTTGACCGGTGGGAAGTGATACTTCTTTGTAGTGCAGATTTGCATTGCCCGCTTGGTTGCTTAGCCAAAAAGGGCGTATGCGTTTTCTCCTGAATATATTCAGGAGAAAACGCATACGCCCTTTTTGGCCAAGTGCATCATTGTCGAAGTTGTGCCCCTCTTCCTGTGCTTTAAAGGCGATTCCAACGTACCTCTTGAAATCTGTTTCCTGCTATTCTGCCTCGCTTTCAAGTCCACCTCGTTGCCTTCCCTCAACAGATTTTTGGACGATAGTTGTCCTTTATTACTCGGCCAGTTTGTGAATTGCTGTGCCCCTGAGCTCCATTTTTCAACTCGTTTTTGGTGAGCTGACCGCAAGTCCAAAATTTTGGCTCAGGACCTATACTGGTTCCCGGTGGGTGGCTGAGAATTTGGTTAATTCTTCTTCCTGCCGGGAAATTACAGTGATATGTGCCCGTCCAAATGCCTAACAGCTACTCTCTCATTGGTTCTCCCTCTTCCCTTTCATCCTCTGCCAAATTGGCAACCTGTGCGAACCAAGAGGTTAAAGGGGCTGTCTCTCCAAGTTGGGAGGTTGATAGTAAAGCAGACGGAAAGTCAAACCAGAGCACCAGGAGTGGGACTATTCGTTGAGTTTTAGAAACCTTTCGTATTCACAGTGTGTCCGTTCTCTAGGTTTCCCGCACATGTTATAGCTGTAGTAATATTCCCTTCAACCTGGAGAGTTGGGACCCATGGAATGGGTGCCATGCATTATTGCTTTAAAGGGTCTGCATTTGCTCACCCAATCTCACCAATCGTCTCAGTCCCAAGTGTCCCTCCTTATGCCACATTCTGCTGTCATTGTAGATAGGGTCATTCCAGCTTTCATCAGAGACCCTGAAGGAATTGTAAAGAATTTCCCAGTTTTTTTGTTTTGTTTTTGAAATTCCTTTTTATAGTCGGTTTGAGCTGATTCTCGCTGCCATGTTTATGCCAGTCTAGACACACTTCATTCCCTTACGGAGACATATCAATACATAGGTTTTAAGATTCTTACTAGTCAGATATTTTCCTCTGCGGGAAATATGGGGTTTTGAGTCCCTTTCACTGAGGACGGTGTAGGTCTTGTCTATTCCATAGTTGGTTTTTGGAACGGTACCTGTGCTTATATCAAACTCTGGTTTTATGCATCACCCCACCTCTCCTTCCCCCTTAAGCAGGTATAAGAGTGTTTTCTAAATGTGAGACACTGTTCTCTTTCCTAACTCAGTTCAAGTGTAGCCATGTTTACAGGATCTTCATAAGTGATATCTTATGATAAGTTTCTTTTTCTGTGTGACTTATTTCACTTAGAATCATCGTACCTGAATCCACCCATTTTGCTGCTACTGGTCTTATGACATTGATTTCATGGCTGAGGGATATTCCATCGTACGTAAGTACCACAATTTTTTGAACCATGTTTATATTTTCTGGGATACTTAAGGTGTATCCAAGTTGAGGTCCTTGTATGCAGTGCAGCCCTAAATTTTGGGGTGGCTCTGTCTTATTGATTTTCAGTTTTCCCAAGGTATATTCCCTAGACTGGTAGTGCCCTTGGCTCTGTAGCTCTGTTCTTTACTTGCTTTAGGGAACAGAATGCACTCCTCCAGAGAGGCAGTTGGCAATTTACATCCCACCCATCAGCATAACAAGGCTCCCTGTTCTCCAGGGCCTGTCTTGCCTTTCTTGTTCTTACACATTTTGTGGATGTCCCTTTTGACCGGTGGGAAGTGATACTTCTTTGTAGTGCAGTGTTGCATTGCCCGCTTGCTTGCTTGGCCAAAAAGCGCGTATGCGTTTTCTCCTCAATATATTCAGGAGAAAACGCATACACCCTTTTTGGCCAAGTGCATCATTGTCGAAGTTGTGCCCCTCTTCCTGTGCTTTAAAGGCAATTCCAACGTACCTCTTGAAATCTGTTTCCTGCTATTCTGCCTCGCTTTCAAGTCCGCCTCGTTGCCTTCCCTCAACAGATTTTTGGACGATAGTTGTCCTTTATTACTCGGCCAGTTTGTGAATGGCTGTGCCCCTGAGCTCCATTTTTCAACTCGTTTTTGGTGAGCTGACCGCAAGTCCAAAATTTTGGTTCAGGACCTATACTGGTTCCCGGTGGGTGGCTGAGAATTTGGTTAATTCTTCTTCCTGCCGGGAAATTACAGTGATATGTGCCCGTCCAAATGCCTAACAGCTACTCTCTCATTGGTTCTCCCTCTTCCCTTTCATCCTCTGCCAAATTGGCAACCTGTGCGAACCAAGAGGTTAAAGGGGCTGTCTCTCCAAGTTGGGAGGTTGATAGTAAAGCAGACGGAAAGTCAAACCGGAGCACCAGGAGAGGGACTATGCGTTGAGTTTTAGAAACCTTTCGTATTCACAGTGTGTCCGTTCTCTAGGTTTCCCGCACATGTTATAGCTGTAGTAATATTCCCTTCAACCTGGAGAGTTCGGACCCATGGAATGGGTGCCATGCATTATTGCTTTAAAGGGTCTGCATTTGCTCACCCAATCTCACCAATCGTCTCAGTCCCAAGTGTCCCTCCTTATGCCACATCCAGCTGTCGTTGTAGATAGGGTCATTCCAGATTTCATCAGAGACCCTGAAGGAATTGTAAAGAATTTCCCAGTTTTTTTGTTTTGTTTTTGAAATTCCTTTTTATAGTGGGTTTGAGCTGATTCTCGCTGCCATGTTTATGCCAGTCTAGACACACTTGATTCCCTTACGGAGACATATCAATACATAGGTTTTAAGATTCTTACTAGTCAGATATTTTCCTGTGCGGGAAATATGGGGTTTTGAGTCCCTTTCACTGAGGACGGTGTAGGTCTTGTCTATTCCATAGTTGGTTTTTGGAACGGTACCTGTGCTTATATCAAACTCTGGTTTTATGCATCACCCCACCTCTCCTTCCCCCTTAAGCAGGTATAAGAGTGTTTTCTAAATGTGAGACACTGTTCTCTTTCCTAACTCAGTTCAAGTGTAGCCATGTTTACAGGATCTTCATAAGTGATATCTTATGATAAGTTTCTTTTTCTGTGTGACTTATTTCACTTAGAATCATCGTACCTGAATCCACCCATTTTGCTGCTACTGGTCTTATGACATTGATTTCATGGCTGAGGGATATTCCATCGTACGTAAATACCACAATTTTTTGAGCCATGTTTATATTTTCTGGGATACTTAAGGTGTATCCAAGTTGAGGTCCTTGTATGCAGTGCAGCCCTAAATTTTGGGGTGGCTCTGTCTTATTGATTTTCAGTTTTCCCAAGGTATATTCCCTAGACTGGTAGTGCCCTTGGCTCTGTAGCTCTGTTCTTTACTTGTTTTAGGGAACAGAATGCACTCCTCCAGAGAGGCAGTTGGCAATTTACATCCCGCCCATCAGCATAACAAGGCTCCCTGTTCTCAGGGCCTGTCTTGCCTTTCTTGTTCTTACACATTTTGTGGATGTCCCTTTTGACCGGTGGGAAGTGATACTTCTTTGTAGTGCAGATTTGCATTGCCCGCTTGCTTGCTTGGCCAAAAAGGGCGTATGCGTTTTCTCCTGAATATATTCAGGAGAAAACGCATACGCCCTTTTTGGCCAAGTGCGTCATTGTCGGAGTTGTGCCCCTCTTCCTGTGCTTTAAAGGCGATTCCAACGTACCTCTTGAAATCTGTTTCCTGCTATTCTGCCTCGCTTTCAAGTCCACCTCGTTGCCTTCCCTCAACAGATTTTTGGACGATAGTTGTCCTTTATTACTCGGCCAGTTTGTGAATTGCTGTGCCCCTGAGCTCCATTTTTCAACTCGTTTTTGGTGAGCTGACCGCAAGTCCAAAATTTTGGTTCAGGACCTATACTGGTTCCCGGTGGGTGGCTGAGAATTTGGTTAATTCTTCTTCCTGCCGGGAAATTACAGTGATATGTGCCCGTCCAAATGCCTAACAGCTACTCTCTCATTGGTTCTCCCTCTTCCCTTTCATCCTCTGCCAAATTGGCAACCTGTGCGAACCAAGAGGTTAAAGGGGCTGTCTCTCCAAGTTGGGAGGTTGATAGTAAAGCAGACGGAAAGTCAAACCGGAGCACCAGGAGAGGGACTATGCGTTGAGTTTTAGAAACCTTTCGTATTCACAGTGTGTCCGTTCTCTAGGTTTCCCGCACATGTTATAGCTGTAGTAATATTCCCTTCAACCTGGAGAGTTCGGACCCATGGAATGGGTGCCATGCATTATTGCTTTAAAGGGTCTGCATTTGCTCACCCAATCTCACCAATCGTCTCAGTCCCAAGTGTCCCTCCTTATGCCACATCCAGCTGTCGTTGTAGATAGGGTCATTCCAGCCTTCATCAGAGACCCTGAAGGAATTGTAAAGAATTTCCCAGTTTTTTTGTTTTGTTTTTGAAATTCCTTTTTATAGTGGGTTTGAGCTGATTCTCGCTGCCATGTTTATGCCAGTCTAGACACACTTGATTCCCTTACGGAGACATATCAATACATAGGTTTTAAGATTCTTACTAGTCAGATATTTTCCTCTGTGGGAAATATGGGGTTTTGAGTCCCTTTCGCTGAGGACGGTGTAGGTCTTGTCTATTCCATAGTTGGTTTTTGGAACGGTACCTGTGCTTATATCAAACTCTGGTTTTATGCATCACCCCACCTCTCCTTCCCCCTTAAGCAGGTATAAGAGTGTTTTCTAAATGTGAGACACTGTTCTCTTTCCTAACTCAGTTCAAGTGTAGCCATGTTTACAGGATCTTCATAAGTGATATCTTATGATAAGTTTCTTTTTCTGTGTGACTTATTTCACTTAGAATCATCGTACCTGAATCCACCCATTTTGCTGCTACTGGTCTTATGACATTGATTTCATGGCTGAGGGATATTCCATCGTACGTAAGTACCACAAGTTTTTGAACCATGTTTATATTTTCTGGGATACTTAAGGTGTATCCAAGTTGAGGTCCTTGTATGCAGTGCAGCCCTAAATTTTGGGGTGGCTCTGTCTTATTGATTTTCAGTTTTCCCAAGGTATATTCCCTAGACTGGTAGTGCCCTTGGCTCTGTAGCTCTGTTCTTTACTTGTTTTAGGGAACAGAATGCACTCCTCCAGAGAGGCAGTTGGCAATTTACATCCCGCCCATCAGCATAACAAGGCTCCCTGTTCTCCAGGGCCTGTCTTGCCTTTCTTGTTCTTACACATTTTGTGGATGTCCCTTTTGACCGGTGGGAAGTGATACTTCTTTGTAGTGCAGGTTTGCATTGCCCGCTTGCTTGCTTGGCCAAAAAGGGCGTATGCGTTTTCTCCTGAATATATTCAGGAGAAAACGCATACGCCCTTTTTGGCCAAGTGCATCATTGTCGAAGTTGTGCCCCTCTTCCTGTGCTTTAAAGGCGATTCCAACGTACCTCTTGAAATCTGTTTCCTGCTATTCTGCCTCGCTTTCAAGTCCGCCTCGTTGCCTTCCCTCAACAGATTTTTGGACGATAGTTGTCCTTTATTACTCGGCCAGTTTGTGAATGGCTGTGCCCCTGAGCTCCATTTTTCAACTCGTTTTTGGTGAGCTGACCGCAAGTCCAAAATTTTGGTTCAGGACCTATACTGGTTCCCGGTGGGTGGCTGAGAATTTGGTTAATTCTTCTTCCTGCCGGGAAATTACAGTGATATGTGCCCGTCCAAATGCCTAACAGCTACTCTCTCATTGGTTCTCCCTCTTCCCTTTCATCCTCTGCCAAATTGGCAACCTGTGCGAACCAAGAGGTTAAAGGGGCTGTCTCTCCAAGTTGGGAGGTTGATAGTAAAGCAGACGGAAAGTCAAACCGGAGCACCAGGAGAGGGACTATGCGTTGAGTTTTAGAAACCTTTCGTATTCACAGTGTGTCCGTTCTCTAGGTTTCCCGCACATGTTATAGCTGTAGTAATATTCCCTTCAACCTGGAGAGTTCGGACCCATGGAATGGGTGCCATGCATTATTGCTTTAAAGGGTCTGCATTTGCTCACCCAATCTCACCAATCGTCTCAGTCCCAAGTGTCCCTCCTTATGCCACATTCTGCTGTCATTGTAGATAGGGTCATTCCAGCTTTCATCAGAGACCCTGAAGGAATTGTAAAGAATTTCCCAGTTTTTTTGTTTTGTTTTTGAAATTCCTTTTTATAGTCGGTTTGAGCTGATTCTCGCTGCCATGTTTATGCCAGTCTAGACACACTTGATTCCCTTACGGAGACATATCAATACATAGGTTTTAAGATTCTTACTAGTCAGATATTTTCCTCTGCGGGAAATATGGGGTTTTGAGTCCCTTTCACTGAGGACGGTGTAGGTCTTGTCTATTCCATAGTTGGTTTTTGGAACGGTACCTGTGCTTATATCAAACTCTGGTTTTATGCATCACCCCACCTCTCCTTCCCCCTTAAGCAGGTATAAGAGTGTTTTCTAAATGTGAGACACTGTTCTCTTTCCTAACTCAGTTCAAGTGTAGCCATGTTTACAGGATCTTCATAAGTGATATCTTATGATAAGTTTCTTTTTCTGTGTGACTTATTTCACTTAGAATCATCGTACCTGAATCCACCCATTTTGCTGCTACTGGTCTTATGACATTGATTTCATGGCTGAGGGATATTCCATCGTACGTAAGTACCACAATTTTTTGAACCATGTTTATATTTTCTGGGATACTTAAGGTGTATCCAAGTTGAGGTCCTTGTATGCAGTGCAGCCCTAAATTTTGGGGTGGCTCTGTCTTATTGATTTTCAGTTTTCCCAAGGTATATTCCCTAGACTGGTAGTGCCCTTGGCTCTGTAGCTCTGTTCTTTACTTGCTTTAGGGAACAGAATGCACTCCTCCAGAGAGGCAGTTGGCAATTTACATCCCGCCCATCAGCATAACAAGGCTCCCTGTTCTCCAGGGCCTGTCTTGCCTTTCTTGTTCTTACACATTTTGTGGATGTCCCTTTTGACCGGTGGGAAGTGATACTTCTTTGTAGTGCAGTGTTGCATTGCCCGCTTGCTTGCTTGGCCAAAAAGCGCGTATGCGCTTTCTCCTCAATATATTCAGGAGAAAACGCATACGCCCTTTTTGGCCAAGTGCATCATTGTCGAAGTTGTGACCCTCTTCCTGTGCTTTAAAGGCGATTCCAACGTACCTCTTGAAATCTGTTTCCTGCTATTCTGCCTCGCTTTCAAGTCCGCCTCGTTGCCTTCCCTCAACAGATTTTTGGACGATAGTTGTCCTTTATTACTCGGCCAGTTTGTGAATGGCTGTGCCCCTGAGCTCCATTTTTCAACTCGTTTTTGGTGAGCTGACCGCAAGTCCAAAATTTTGGTTCAGGACCTATACTGGTTCCCGGTGGGTGGCTGAGAATTTGGTTAATTCTTCTTCCTGCCGGGAAATTACAGTGATATGTGCCCGTCCAAATGCCTAACAGCTACTCTCTCATTGGTTCTCCCTCTTCCCTTTCATCCTCTGCCAAATTGGCAACCTGTGCGAACCAAGAGGTTAAAGGGGCTGTCTCTCCAAGTTGGGAGGTTGATAGTAAAGCAGACGGAAAGTCAAACCGGAGCACCAGGAGAGGGACTATGCGTTGAGTTTTAGAAACCTTTCGTATTCACAGTCTGTCCGTTCTCTAGGTTTCCCGCACATGTTATAGCTGTAGTAATATTCCCTTCAACCTGGAGAGTTCGGACCCATGGAATGGGTGCCATGCATTATTGCTTTAAAGGGTCTGCATTTGCTCACCCAATCTCACCAATCGTCTCAGTCCCAAGTGTCCCTCCTTATGCCACATCCAGCTGTCGTTGTAGATAGGGTCATTCCAGATTTCATCAGAGACCCTGAAGGAATTGTAAAGAATTTCCCAGTTTTTTTGTTTTGTTTTTGAAATTCCTTTTTATAGTGGGTTTGAGCTGATTCTCGCTGCCATGTTTATGCCAGTCTAGACACACTTGATTCCCTTACGGAGACATATCAATACATAGGTTTTAAGATTCTTACTAGTCAGATATTTTCCTGTGCGGGAAATATGGGGTTTTGAGTCCCTTTCACTGAGGACGGTGTAGGTCTTGTCTATTCCATAGTTGGTTTTTGGAACGGTACCTGTGCTTATATCAAACTCTGGTTTTATGCATCACCCCACCTCTCCTTCCCCCTTAAGCAGGTATAAGAGTGTTTTCTAAATGTGAGACACTGTTCTCTTTCCTAACTCAGTTCAAGTGTAGCCATGTTTACAGGATCTTCATAAGTGATATCTTATGATAAGTTTCTTTTTCTGTGTGACTTATTTCACTTAGAATCATCGTACCTGAATCCACCCATTTTGCTGCTACTGGTCTTATGACATTGATTTCATGGCTGAGGGATATTCCATCGTACGTAAGTACCACAATTTTTTGAACCATGTTTATATTTTCTGGGATACTTAAGGTGTATCCAAGTTGAGGTCCTTGTATGCAGTGCAGCCCTAAATTTTGGGGTGGCTCTGTCTTATTGATTTTCAGTTTTCCCAAGGTATATTCCCTAGACTGGTAGTGCCCTTGGCTCTGTAGCTCTGTTCTTTACTTGTTTTAGGGAACAGAATGCACTCCTCCAGAGAGGCAGTTGGCAATTTACATCCCGCCCATCAGCATAACAAGGCTCCCTGTTCTCCAGGGCCTGTCTTGCCTTTCTTGTTCTTACACATTTTGTGGATGTCCCTTTTGACCGGTGGGAAGTGATACTTCTTTGTAGTGCAGATTTGCATTGCCCGCTTGCTTGCTTGGCCAAAAAGGGCGTATGCGTTTTCTCCTGAATATATTCAGGAGAAAACGCATACGCCCTTTTTGGCCAAGTGCGTCATTGTCGAAGTTGTGCCCCTCTTCCTGTGCTTTAAAGGCGATTCCAACGTACCTCTTGAAATCTGTTTCCTGCTATTCTGCCTCGCTTTCAAGTCCACCTCGTTGCCTTCCCTCAACAGATTTTTGGACGATAGTTGTCCTTTATTACTCGGCCAGTTTGTGAATTGCTGTGCCCCTGAGCTCCATTTTTCAACTCGTTTTTGGTGAGCTGACCGCAAGTCCAAAATTTTGGCTCAGGACCTATACTGGTTCCCGGTGGGTGGCTGAGAATTTGGTTAATTCTTCTTCCTGCCGGGAAATTACAGTGATATGTGCCCGTCCAAATGCCTAACAGCTACTCTCTCATTGGTTCTCCCTCTTCCCTTTCATCCTCTGCCAAATTGGCAACCTGTGCGAACCAAGAGGTTAAAGGGGCTGTCTCTCCAAGTTGGGAGGTTGATAGTAAAGCAGACGGAAAGTCAAACCGGAGCACCAGGAGTGGGACTATGCGTTGAGTTTTAGAAACCTTTCGTATTCACAGTGTGTCCGTTCTCTAGGTTTCCCGCACATGTTATAGCTGTAGTAATATTCCCTTCAACCTGGAGAGTTGGGACCCATGGAATGGGTGCCATGCATTATTGCTTTAAAGGGTCTGCATTTGCTCACCCAATCTCACCAATCGTCTCAGTCCCAAGTGTCCCTCCTTTTGCCACATTCTGCTGTCATTGTAGATAGGGTCATTCCAGCTTTCATCAGAGACCCTGAAGGAATTGTAAAGAATTTCCCAGTTTTTTTGTTTTGTTTTTGAAATTCCTTTTTATAGTCGGTTTGAGCTGATTCTCGCTGCCATGTTTATGCCAGTCTAGACACACTTCATTCCCTTACGGAGACATATCAATACATAGGTTTTAAGATTCTTACTAGTCAGATATTTTCCTCTGCGGGAAATATGGGGTTTTGAGTCCCTTTCACTGAGGACGGTGTAGGTCTTGTCTATTCCATAGTTGGTTTTTGGAACGGTACCTGTGCTTATATCAAACTCTGGTTTTATGCATCACCCCACCTCTCCTTCCCCCTTAAGCAGGTATAAGAGTGTTTTCTAAATGTGAGACACTGTTCTCTTTCCTAACTCAGTT
Organism: Hyperoodon ampullatus; assembly: GCF_949752795.1. NCBI lineage: Eukaryota > Metazoa > Chordata > Mammalia > Artiodactyla > Ziphiidae > Hyperoodon > Hyperoodon ampullatus. Next base: position 826,933 of record NW_027640382.1, on the reverse strand, counting down.
CAAGTGTAGCCATGTTTACAGGATCTTCATAAGTGATATCTTATGATAAGTTTCTTTTTCTGTGTGACTTATTTCACTTAGAATCATCGTACCTGAATCCACCCATTTTGCTGCTACTGGTCTTATGACATTGATTTCATGGCTGAGGGATATTCCATCGTACGTAAGTACCACAATTTTTTGAACCATGTTTATATTTTCTGGGATACTTAAGGTGTATCCAAGTTGAGGTCCTTGTATGCAGTGCAGCCCTAAATTTTGGGGTGGCTCTGTCTTATTGATTTTCAGTTTTCCCAAGGTATATTCCCTAGACTGGTAGTGCCCTTGGCTCTGTAGCTCTGTTCTTTACTTGCTTTAGGGAACAGAATGCACTCCTCCAGAGAGGCAGTTGGCAATTTACATCCCACCCATCAGCATAACAAGGCTCCCTGTTCTCCAGGGCCTGTCTTGCCTTTCTTGTTCTTACACATTTTGTGGATGTCCCTTTTGACCGGTGGGAAGTGATACTTCTTTGTAGTGCAGTGTTGCATTGCCCGCTTGCTTGCTTGGCCAAAAAGCGCGTATGCGTTTTCTCCTCAATATATTCAGGAGAAAACGCATACACCCTTTTTGGCCAAGTGCATCATTGTCGAAGTTGTGCCCCTCTTCCTGTGCTTTAAAGGCAATTCCAACGTACCTCTTGAAATCTGTTTCCTGCTATTCTGCCTCGCTTTCAAGTCCGCCTCGTTGCCTTCCCTCAACAGATTTTTGGACGATAGTTGTCCTTTATTACTCGGCCAGTTTGTGAATGGCTGTGCCCCTGAGCTCCATTTTTCAACTCGTTTTTGGTGAGCTGACCGCAAGTCCAAAATTTTGGTTCAGGACCTATACTGGTTCCCGGTGGGTGGCTGAGAATTTGGTTAATTCTTCTTCCTGCCGGGAAATTACAGTGATATGTGCCCGTCCAAATGCCTAACAGCTACTCTCTCATTGGTTCTCCCTCTTCCCTTTCATCCTCTGCCAAATTGGCAACCTGTGCGAACCAAGAGGTTAAAGGGGCTGTCTCTCCAAGTTGGGAGGTTGATAGTAAAGCAGACGGAAAGTCAAACCGGAGCACCAGGAGAGGGACTATGCGTTGAGTTTTAGAAACCTTTCGTATTCACAGTGTGTCCGTTCTCTAGGTTTCCCGCACATGTTATAGCTGTAGTAATATTCCCTTCAACCTGGAGAGTTCGGACCCATGGAATGGGTGCCATGCATTATTGCTTTAAAGGGTCTGCATTTGCTCACCCAATCTCACCAATCGTCTCAGTCCCAAGTGTCCCTCCTTATGCCACATCCAGCTGTCGTTGTAGATAGGGTCATTCCAGATTTCATCAGAGACCCTGAAGGAATTGTAAAGAATTTCCCAGTTTTTTTGTTTTGTTTTTGAAATTCCTTTTTATAGTGGGTTTGAGCTGATTCTCGCTGCCATGTTTATGCCAGTCTAGACACACTTGATTCCCTTACGGAGACATATCAATACATAGGTTTTAAGATTCTTACTAGTCAGATATTTTCCTGTGCGGGAAATATGGGGTTTTGAGTCCCTTTCACTGAGGACGGTGTAGGTCTTGTCTATTCCATAGTTGGTTTTTGGAACGGTACCTGTGCTTATATCAAACTCTGGTTTTATGCATCACCCCACCTCTCCTTCCCCCTTAAGCAGGTATAAGAGTGTTTTCTAAATGTGAGACACTGTTCTCTTTCCTAACTCAGTTCAAGTGTAGCCATGTTTACAGGATCTTCATAAGTGATATCTTATGATAAGTTTCTTTTTCTGTGTGACTTATTTCACTTAGAATCATCGTACCTGAATCCACCCATTTTGCTGCTACTGGTCTTATGACATTGATTTCATGGCTGAGGGATATTCCATCGTACGTAAATACCACAATTTTTTGAACCATGTTTATATTTTCTGGGATACTTAAGGTGTATCCAAGTTGAGGTCCTTGTATGCAGTGCAGCCCTAAATTTTGGGGTGGCTCTGTCTTATTGATTTTCAGTTTTCCCAAGGTATATTCCCTAGACTGGTAGTGCCCTTGGCTCTGTAGCTCTGTTCTTTACTTGTTTTAGGGAACAGAATGCACTCCTCCAGAGAGGCAGTTGGCAATTTACATCCCGCCCATCAGCATAACAAGGCTCCCTGTTCTCAGGGCCTGTCTTGCCTTTCTTGTTCTTACACATTTTGTGGATGTCCCTTTTGACCGGTGGGAAGTGATACTTCTTTGTAGTGCAGATTTGCATTGCCCGCTTGCTTGCTTGGCCAAAAAGGGCGTATGCGTTTTCTCCTGAATATATTCAGGAGAAAACGCATACGCCCTTTTTGGCCAAGTGCGTCATTGTCGAAGTTGTGCCCCTCTTCCTGTGCTTTAAAGGCGATTCCAACGTACCTCTTGAAATCTGTTTCCTGCTATTCTGCCTCGCTTTCAAGTCCACCTCGTTGCCTTCCCTCAACAGATTTTTGGACGATAGTTGTCCTTTATTACTCGGCCAGTTTGTGAATTGCTGTGCCCCTGAGCTCCATTTTTCAACTCGTTTTTGGTGAGCTGACCGCAAGTCCAAAATTTTGGTTCAGGACCTATACTGGTTCCCGGTGGGTGGCTGAGAATTTGGTTAATTCTTCTTCCTGCCGGGAAATTACAGTGATATGTGCCCGTCCAAATGCCTAACAGCTACTCTCTCATTGGTTCTCCCTCTTCCCTTTCATCCTCTGCCAAATTGGCAACCTGTGCGAACCAAGAGGTTAAAGGGGCTGTCTCTCCAAGTTGGGAGGTTGATAGTAAAGCAGACGGAAAGTCAAACCGGAGCACCAGGAGAGGGACTATGCGTTGAGTTTTAGAAACCTTTCGTATTCACAGTGTGTCCGTTCTCTAGGTTTCCCGCACATGTTATAGCTGTAGTAATATTCCCTTCAACCTGGAGAGTTCGGACCCATGGAATGGGTGCCATGCATTATTGCTTTAAAGGGTCTGCATTTGCTCACCCAATCTCACCAATCGTCTCAGTCCCAAGTGTCCCTCCTTATGCCACATCCAGCTGTCGTTGTAGATAGGGTCATTCCAGCCTTCATCAGAGACCCTGAAGGAATTGTAAAGAATTTCCCAGTTTTTTTGTTTTGTTTTTGAAATTCCTTTTTATAGTGGGTTTGAGCTGATTCTCGCTGCCATGTTTATGCCAGTCTAGACACACTTGATTCCCTTACGGAGACATATCAATACATAGGTTTTAAGATTCTTACTAGTCAGATATTTTCCTCTGTGGGAAATATGGGGTTTTGAGTCCCTTTCGCTGAGGACGGTGTAGGTCTTGTCTATTCCATAGTTGGTTTTTGGAACGGTACCTGTGCTTATATCAAACTCTGGTTTTATGCATCACCCCACCTCTCCTTCCCCCTTAAGCAGGTATAAGAGTGTTTTCTAAATGTGAGACACTGTTCTCTTTCCTAACTCAGTTCAAGTGTAGCCATGTTTACAGGATCTTCATAAGTGATATCTTATGATAAGTTTCTTTTTCTGTGTGACTTATTTCACTTAGAATCATCGTACCTGAATCCACCCATTTTGCTGCTACTGGTCTTATGACATTGATTTCATGGCTGAGGGATATTCCATCGTACGTAAGTACCACAAGTTTTTGAACCATGTTTATATTTTCTGGGATACTTAAGGTGTATCCAAGTTGAGGTCCTTGTATGCAGTGCAGCCCTAAATTTTGGGGTGGCTCTGTCTTATTGATTTTCAGTTTTCCCAAGGTATATTCCCTAGACTGGTAGTGCCCTTGGCTCTGTAGCTCTGTTCTTTACTTGTTTTAGGGAACAGAATGCACTCCTCCAGAGAGGCAGTTGGCAATTTACATCCCGCCCATCAGCATAACAAGGCTCCCTGTTCTCCAGGGCCTGTCTTGCCTTTCTTGTTCTTACACATTTTGTGGATGTCCCTTTTGACCGGTGGGAAGTGATACTTCTTTGTAGTGCAGGTTTGCATTGCCCGCTTGCTTGCTTGGCCAAAAAGGGCGTATGCGTTTTCTCCTGAATATATTCAGGAGAAAACGCATACGCCCTTTTTGGCCAAGTGCATCATTGTCGAAGTTGTGCCCCTCTTCCTGTGCTTTAAAGGCGATTCCAACGTACCTCTTGAAATCTGTTTCCTGCTATTCTGCCTCGCTTTCAAGTCCGCCTCGTTGCCTTCCCTCAACAGATTTTTGGACGATAGTTGTCCTTTATTACTCGGCCAGTTTGTGAATGGCTGTGCCCCTGAGCTCCATTTTTCAACTCGTTTTTGGTGAGCTGACCGCAAGTCCAAAATTTTGGTTCAGGACCTATACTGGTTCCCGGTGGGTGGCTGAGAATTTGGTTAATTCTTCTTCCTGCCGGGAAATTACAGTGATATGTGCCCGTCCAAATGCCTAACAGCTACTCTCTCATTGGTTCTCCCTCTTCCCTTTCATCCTCTGCCAAATTGGCAACCTGTGCGAACCAAGAGGTTAAAGGGGCTGTCTCTCCAAGTTGGGAGGTTGATAGTAAAGCAGACGGAAAGTCAAACCGGAGCACCAGGAGAGGGACTATGCGTTGAGTTTTAGAAACCTTTCGTATTCACAGTGTGTCCGTTCTCTAGGTTTCCCGCACATGTTATAGCTGTAGTAATATTCCCTTCAACCTGGAGAGTTCGGACCCATGGAATGGGTGCCATGCATTATTGCTTTAAAGGGTCTGCATTTGCTCACCCAATCTCACCAATCGTCTCAGTCCCAAGTGTCCCTCCTTATGCCACATCCAGCTGTCGTTGTAGATAGGGTCATTCCAGATTTCATCAGAGACCCTGAAGGAATTGTAAAGAATTTCCCAGTTTTTTTGTTTTGTTTTTGAAATTCCTTTTTATAGTGGGTTTGAGCTGATTCTCGCTGCCATGTTTATGCCAGTCTAGACACACTTGATTCCCTTACGGAGACATATCAATACATAGGTTTTAAGATTCTTACTAGTCAGATATTTTCCTGTGCGGGAAATATGGGGTTTTGAGTCCCTTTCACTGAGGACGGTGTAGGTCTTGTCTATTCCATAGTTGGTTTTTGGAACGGTACCTGTGCTTATATCAAACTCTGGTTTTATGCATCACCCCACCTCTCCTTCCCCCTTAAGCAGGTATAAGAGTGTTTTCTAAATGTGAGACACTGTTCTCTTTCCTAACTCAGTTCAAGTGTAGCCATGTTTACAGGATCTTCATAAGTGATATCTTATGATAAGTTTCTTTTTCTGTGTGACTTATTTCACTTAGAATCATCGTACCTGAATCCACCCATTTTGCTGCTACTGGTCTTATGACATTGATTTCATGGCTGAGGGATATTCCATCGTACGTAAGTACCACAATTTTTTGAACCATGTTTATATTTTCTGGGATACTTAAGGTGTATCCAAGTTGAGGTCCTTGTATGCAGTGCAGCCCTAAATTTTGGGGTGGCTCTGTCTTATTGATTTTCAGTTTTCCCAAGGTATATTCCCTAGACTGGTAGTGCCCTTGGCTCTGTAGCTCTGTTCTTTACTTGTTTTAGGGAACAGAATGCACTCCTCCAGAGAGGCAGTTGGCAATTTACATCCCGCCCATCAGCATAACAAGGCTCCCTGTTCTCCAGGGCCTGTCTTGCCTTTCTTGTTCTTACACATTTTGTGGATGTCCCTTTTGACCGGTGGGAAGTGATACTTCTTTGTAGTGCAGATTTGCATTGCCCGCTTGCTTGCTTGGCCAAAAAGGGCGTATGCGTTTTCTCCTGAATATATTCAGGAGAAAACGCATACGCCCTTTTTGGCCAAGTGCGTCATTGTCGAAGTTGTGCCCCTCTTCCTGTGCTTTAAAGGCGATTCCAACGTACCTCTTGAAATCTGTTTCCTGCTATTCTGCCTCGCTTTCAAGTCCACCTCGTTGCCTTCCCTCAACAGATTTTTGGACGATAGTTGTCCTTTATTACTCGGCCAGTTTGTGAATTGCTGTGCCCCTGAGCTCCATTTTTCAACTCGTTTTTGGTGAGCTGACCGCAAGTCCAAAATTTTGGTTCAGGACCTATACTGGTTCCCGGTGGGTGGCTGAGAATTTGGTTAATTCTTCTTCCTGCCGGGAAATTACAGTGATATGTGCCCGTCCAAATGCCTAACAGCTACTCTCTCATTGGTTCTCCCTCTTCCCTTTCATCCTCTGCCAAATTGGCAACCTGTGCGAACCAAGAGGTTAAAGGGGCTGTCTCTCCAAGTTGGGAGGTTGATAGTAAAGCAGACGGAAAGTCAAACCGGAGCACCAGGAGAGGGACTATGCGTTGAGTTTTAGAAACCTTTCGTATTCACAGTGTGTCCGTTCTCTAGGTTTCCCGCACATGTTATAGCTGTAGTAATATTCCCTTCAACCTGGAGAGTTCGGACCCATGGAATGGGTGCCATGCATTATTGCTTTAAAGGGTCTGCATTTGCTCACCCAATCTCACCAATCGTCTCAGTCCCAAGTGTCCCTCCTTATGCCACATCCAGCTGTCGTTGTAGATAGGGTCATTCCAGCCTTCATCAGAGACCCTGAAGGAATTGTAAAGAATTTCCCAGTTTTTTTGTTTTGTTTTTGAAATTCCTTTTTATAGTGGGTTTGAGCTGATTCTCGCTGCCATGTTTATGCCAGTCTAGACACACATGATTCCCTTACGGAGACATATCAATACATAGGTTTTAAGATTCTTACTAGTCAGATATTTTCCTCTGCGGGAAATATGGGGTTTTGAGTCCCTTTCGCTGAGGACGGTGTAGGTCTTGTCTATTCCATAGTTGGTTTTTGGAACGGTACCTGTGCTTATATCAAACTCTGGTTTTATGCATCACCCCACCTCTCCTTCCCCCTTAAGCAGGTATAAGAGTGTTTTCTAAATGTGAGACACTGTTCTCTTTCCTAACTCAGTTCAAGTGTAGCCATGTTTACAGGATCTTCATAAGTGATATCTTATGATAAGTTTCTTTTTCTGTGTGACTTATTTCACTTAGAATCATCGTACCTGAATCCACCCATTTTGCTGCTACTGGTCTTATGACATTGATTTCATGGCTGAGGGATATTCCATCGTACGTAAGTACCACAAGTTTTTGAACCATGTTTATATTTTCTGGGATACTTAAGGTGTATCCAAGTTGAGGTCCTTGTATGCAGTGCAGCCCTAAATTTTGGGGTGGCTCTGTCTTATTGATTTTCAGTTTTCCCAAGGTATATTCCCTAGACTGGTAGTGCCCTTGGCTCTGTAGCTCTGTTCTTTACTTGTTGTAGGGAACAGAATGCACTCCTCCAGAGAGGCAGTTGGCAATTTACATCCCGCCCATCAGCATTACAAGGCTCCCTGTTCTCCAGGGCCTGTCTTGCCTTTCTTGTTCTTACACATTTTGTGGATGTCCCTTTTGACCGGTGGGAAGTGATACTTCTTTGTAGTGCAGATTTGCATTGCCCGCTTGCTTGCTTGGCCAAAAAGGGCGTATGCGTTTTCTCCTGAATATATTCAGGAGAAAACGCATACGCCCTTTTTGGCCAAGTGCGTCATTGTCGAAGTTGTGCCCCTCTTCCTGTGCTTTAAAGGCGATTCCAACGTACCTCTTGAAATCTGTTTCCTGCTATTCTGCCTCGCTTTCAAGTCCACCTCGTTGCCTTCCCTCAACAGATTTTTGGACGATAGTTGTCCTTTATTACTCGGCCAGTTTGTGAATTGCTGTGCCCCTGAGCTCCATTTTTCAACTCGTTTTTGGTGAGCTGACCGCAAGTCCAAAATTTTGGTTCAGGACCTATACTGGTTCCCGGTGGGTGGCTGAGAATTTGGTTAATTCTTCTTCCTGCCGGGAAATTACAGTGATATGTGCCCGTCCAAATGCCTAACAGCTACTCTCTCATTGGTTCTCCCTCTTCCCTTTCATCCTCTGCCAAATTGGCAACCTGTGCGAACCAAGAGGTTAAAGGGGCTGTCTCTCCAAGTTGGGAGGTTGATAGTAAAGCAGACGGAAAGTCAAACCGGAGCACCAGGAGAGGGACTATGCGTTGAGTTTTAGAAACCATTCGTATTCACAGTCTGTCCGTTCTCTAGGTTTCCTGCACATGTTATAGCTGTAGTAATATTCCCTTCAACCTGGAGAGTTCGGACCCATGGAATGGGTGCCATGCATTATTGCTTTAAAGGGTCTGCATTTGCTCACCCAATCTCACCAATCGTCTCAGTCCCAAGTGTCCCTCCTTATGCCACATCCAGCTGTCGTTGTAGATAGGGTCATTCCAGATTTCATCAGAGACCCTGAAGGAATTGTAAAGAATTTCCCAGTTTTTTTGTTTTGTTTTTGAAATTCCTTTTTATAGTGGCTTTGAGCTGATTCTCGCTGCCATGTTTATGCCAGTCTAGACACCCTTGATTCCCTTATGGAGACATATCAATACATAGGTTTTAAGATTCTTACTAGTCAGATACTTTCCTCTGCGGGAAATATGGGGTTTTGAGTCCCTTTCACTGAGGACGGTGTAGGTCTTGTCTATTCCGTAGTTGGTTTTTGGAACGGTACCTGTGCTTATATCAAACTCTTGTTTTATGCATCACCCCACCTCTCCTTCCCCCTTAAGCAGGTATAAGAGTGTTTTCTAAATGTGAGACACTGTTCTCTTTCCTAACTCAGTTCAAGTGTAGCCATGTTTACAGGATCTTCATAAGTGATATCTTATGATAAGTTTCTTTTTCTGTGTGACTTATTTCACTTAGAATCATCGTACCTGAATCCACCCATTTTGCTGCTACTGGTCTTATGACATTGATTTCATGGCTGAGGGATATTCCATCGTACGTAAGTACCACAATTTTTTGAACCATGTTTATATTTTCTGGGATACTTAAGGTGTATCCAATTTGAGGTCCTTGTATGCAGTGCAGCCCTAAATTTTGGGGTGGCTCTGTCTTATTGATTTTCAGTTTTCCCAAGTTATATTCCCTAGACTGGTAGTGCCCTTGGCTCTGTAGCTCTGTTCTTTACTTGTTTTAGGGAACAGAATGCACTCCTCCAGAGAGGCAGTTGGCAATTTACATCCCGCCCATCAGCATTACAAGGCTCCCTGTTCTCCAGGGCCTGTCTTGCCTTTCTTGTTCTTACACATTTTGTGGATGTCCCTTTTGACCGGTGGGAAGTGATACTTCTTTGTAGTGCAGGTTTGCATTGCCCGCTTGCTTGCTTGGCCAAAAAGGGCGTATGCGTTTTCTCCTGAATATATTCAGGAGAAAACGCATACGCCCTTTTTGGCCAAGTGCATCATTGTCGAAGTTGTGCCCCTCTTCCTGTGCTTTAAAGGCGATTCCAACGTACCTCTTGAAATCTGTTTCCTGCTATTCTGCCTCGCTTTCAAGTCCGCCTCGTTGCCTTCCCTCAACAGATTTTTGGACGATAGTTGTCCTTTATTACTCGGCCAGTTTGTGAATGGCTGTGCCCCTGAGCTCCATTTTTCAACTCGTTTTTGGTGAGCTGACCGCAAGTCCAAAATTTTGGTTCAGGACCTATACTGGTTCCCGGTGGGTGGCTGAGAATTTGGTTAATTCTTCTTCCTGCCGGGAAATTACAGTGATATGTGCCCGTCCAAATGCCTAACAGCTACTCTCTCATTGGTTCTCCCTCTTCCCTTTCATCCTCTGCCAAATTGGCAACCTGTGCGAACCAAGAGGTTAAAGGGGCTGTCTCTCCAAGTTGGGAGGTTGATAGTAAAGCAGACGGAAAGTCAAACCGGAGCACCAGGAGAGGGACTATGCGTTGAGTTTTAGAAACCTTTCGTATTCACAGTGTGTCCGTTCTCTAGGTTTCCCGCACATGTTATAGCTGTAGTAATATTCCCTTCAACCTGGAGAGTTCGGACCCATGGAATGGGTGCCATGCATTATTGCTTTAAAGGGTCTGCATTTGCTCACCCAATCTCACCAATCGTCTCAGTCCCAAGTGTCCCTCCTTATGCCACATCCAGCTGTCGTTGTAGATAGGGTCATTCCAGATTTCATCAGAGACCCTGAAGGAATTGTAAAGAATTTCCCAGTTTTTTTGTTTTGTTTTTGAAATTCCTTTTTATAGTGGGTTTGAGCTGATTCTCGCTGCCATGTTTATGCCAGTCTAGACACACTTGATTCCCTTACGGAGACATATCAATACATAGGTTTTAAGATTCTTACTAGTCAGATATTTTCCTGTGCGGGAAATATGGGGTTTTGAGTCCCTTTCACTGAGGACGGTGTAGGTCTTGTCTATTCCATAGTTGGTTTTTGGAACGGTACCTGTGCTTATATCAAACTCTGGTTTTATGCATCACCCCACCTCTCCTTCCCCCTTAAGCAGGTATAAGAGTGTTTTCTAAATGTGAGACACTGTTCTCTTTCCTAACTCAGTTCAAGTGTAGCCATGTTTACAGGATCTTCATAAGTGATATCTTATGATAAGTTTCTTTTTCTGTGTGACTTATTTCACTTAGAATCATCGTACCTGAATCCACCCATTTTGCTGCTACTGGTCTTATGACATTGATTTCATGGCTGAGGGATATTCCATCGTACGTAAGTACCACAATTTTTTGAACCATGTTTATATTTTCTGGGATACTTAAGGTGTATCCAAGTTGAGGTCCTTGTATGCAGTGCAGCCCTAAATTTTGGGGTGGCTCTGTCTTATTGATTTTCAGTTTTCCCAAGGTATATTCCCTAGACTGGTAGTGCCCTTGGCTCTGTAGCTCTGTTCTTTACTTGTTTTAGGGAACAGAATGCACTCCTCCAGAGAGGCAGTTGGCAATTTACATCCCGCCCATCAGCATAACAAGGCTCCCTGTTCTCCAGGGCCTGTCTTGCCTTTCTTGTTCTTACACATTTTGTGGATGTCCCTTTTGACCGGTGGGAAGTGATACTTCTTTGTAGTGCAGATTTGCATTGCCCGCTTGCTTGCTTGGCCAAAAAGGGCGTATGCGTTTTCTCCTGAATATATTCAGGAGAAAACGCATACGCCCTTTTTGGCCAAGTGCGTCATTGTCGAAGTTGTGCCCCTCTTCCTGTGCTTTAAAGGCGATTCCAACGTACCTCTTGAAATCTGTTTCCTGCTATTCTGCCTCGCTTTCAAGTCCACCTCGTTGCCTTCCCTCAACAGATTTTTGGACGATAGTTGTCCTTTATTACTCGGCCAGTTTGTGAATTGCTGTGCCCCTGAGCTCCATTTTTCAACTCGTTTTTGGTGAGCTGACCGCAAGTCCAAAATTTTGGTTCAGGACCTATACTGGTTCCCGGTGGGTGGCTGAGAATTTGGTTAATTCTTCTTCCTGCCGGGAAATTACAGTGATATGTGCCCGTCCAAATGCCTAACAGCTACTCTCTCATTGGTTCTCCCTCTTCCCTTTCATCCTCTGCCAAATTGGCAACCTGTGCGAACCAAGAGGTTAAAGGGGCTGTCTCTCCAAGTTGGGAGGTTGATAGTAAAGCAGACGGAAAGTCAAACCGGAGCACCAGGAGAGGGACTATGCGTTGAGTTTTAGAAACCTTTCGTATTCACAGTGTGTCCGTTCTCTAGGTTTCCCGCACATGTTATAGCTGTAGTAATATTCCCTTCAACCTGGAGAGTTCGGACCCATGGAATGGGTGCCATGCATTATTGCTTTAAAGGGTCTGCATTTGCTCACCCAATCTCACCAATCGTCTCAGTCCCAAGTGTCCCTCCTTATGCCACATCCAGCTGTCGTTGTAGATAGGGTCATTCCAGCCTTCATCAGAGACCCTGAAGGAATTGTAAAGAATTTCCCAGTTTTTTTGTTTTGTTTTTGAAATTCCTTTTTATAGTGGGTTTGAGCTGATTCTCGCTGCCATGTTTATGCCAGTCTAGACACACATGATTCCCTTACGGAGACATATCAATACATAGGTTTTAAGATTCTTACTAGTCAGATATTTTCCTCTGCGGGAAATATGGGGTTTTGAGTCCCTTTCGCTGAGGACGGTGTAGGTCTTGTCTATTCCATAGTTGGTTTTTGGAACGGTACCTGTGCTTATATCAAACTCTGGTTTTATGCATCACCCCACCTCTCCTTCCCCCTTAAGCAGGTATAAGAGTGTTTTCTAAATGTGAGACACTGTTCTCTTTCCTAACTCAGTTCAAGTGTAGCCATGTTTACAGGATCTTCATAAGTGATATCTTATGATAAGTTTCTTTTTCTGTGTGACTTATTTCACTTAGAATCATCGTACCTGAATCCACCCATTTTGCTGCTACTGGTCTTATGACATTGATTTCATGGCTGAGGGATATTCCATCGTACGTAAGTACCACAAGTTTTTGAACCATGTTTATATTTTCTGGGATACTTAAGGTGTATCCAAGTTGAGGTCCTTGTATGCAGTGCAGCCCTAAATTTTGGGGTGGCTCTGTCTTATTGATTTTCAGTTTTCCCAAGGTATATTCCCTAGACTGGTAGTGCCCTTGGCTCTGTAGCTCTGTTCTTTACTTGTTGTAGGGAACAGAATGCACTCCTCCAGAGAGGCAGTTGGCAATTTACATCCCGCCCATCAGCATTACAAGGCTCCCTGTTCTCCAGGGCCTGTCTTGCCTTTCTTGTTCTTACACATTTTGTGGATGTCCCTTTTGACCGGTGGGAAGTGATACTTCTTTGTAGTGCAGATTTGCATTGCCCGCTTGCTTGCTTGGCCAAAAAGGGCGTATGCGTTTTCTCCTGAATATATTCAGGAGAAAACGCATACGCCCTTTTTGGCCAAGTGCGTCATTGTCGAAGTTGTGCCCCTCTTCCTGTGCTTTAAAGGCGATTCCAACGTACCTCTTGAAATCTGTTTCCTGCTATTCTGCCTCGCTTTCAAGTCCACCTCGTTGCCTTCCCTCAACAGATTTTTGGACGATAGTTGTCCTTTATTACTCGGCCAGTTTGTGAATTGCTGTGCCCCTGAGCTCCATTTTTCAACTCGTTTTTGGTGAGCTGACCGCAAGTCCAAAATTTTGGTTCAGGACCTATACTGGTTCCCGGTGGGTGGCTGAGAATTTGGTTAATTCTTCTTCCTGCCGGGAAATTACAGTGATATGTGCCCGTCCAAATGCCTAACAGCTACTCTCTCATTGGTTCTCCCTCTTCCCTTTCATCCTCTGCCAAATTGGCAACCTGTGCGAACCAAGAGGTTAAAGGGGCTGTCTCTCCAAGTTGGGAGGTTGATAGTAAAGCAGACGGAAAGTCAAACCGGAGCACCAGGAGAGGGACTATGCGTTGAGTTTTAGAAACCATTCGTATTCACAGTCTGTCCGTTCTCTAGGTTTCCTGCACATGTTATAGCTGTAGTAATATTCCCTTCAACCTGGAGAGTTCGGACCCATGGAATGGGTGCCATGCATTATTGCTTTAAAGGGTCTGCATTTGCTCACCCAATCTCACCAATCGTCTCAGTCCCAAGTGTCCCTCCTTATGCCACATCCAGCTGTCGTTGTAGATAGGGTCATTCCAGATTTCATCAGAGACCCTGAAGGAATTGTAAAGAATTTCCCAGTTTTTTTGTTTTGTTTTTGAAATTCCTTTTTATAGTGGCTTTGAGCTGATTCTCGCTGCCATGTTTATGCCAGTCTAGACACCCTTGATTCCCTTATGGAGACATATCAATACATAGGTTTTAAGATTCTTACTAGTCAGATACTTTCCTCTGCGGGAAATATGGGGTTTTGAGTCCCTTTCACTGAGGACGGTGTAGGTCTTGTCTATTCCGTAGTTGGTTTTTGGAACGGTACCTGTGCTTATATCAAACTCTTGTTTTATGCATCACCCCACCTCTCCTTCCCCCTTAAGCAGGTATAAGAGTGTTTTCTAAATGTGAGACACTGTTCTCTTTCCTAACTCAGTTCAAGTGTAGCCATGTTTACAGGATCTTCATAAGTGATATCTTATGATAAGTTTCTTTTTCTGTGTGACTTATTTCACTTAGAATCATCGTACCTGAATCCACCCATTTTGCTGCTACTGGTCTTATGACATTGATTTCATGGCTGAGGGATATTCCATCGTACGTAAGTACCACAATTTTTTGAACCATGTTTATATTTTCTGGGATACTTAAGGTGTATCCAATTTGAGGTCCTTGTATGCAGTGCAGCCCTAAATTTTGGGGTGGCTCTGTCTTATTGATTTTCAGTTTTCCCAAGTTATATTCCCTAGACTGGTAGTGCCCTTGGCTCTGTAGCTCTGTTCTTTACTTGTTTTAGGGAACAGAATGCACTCCTCCAGAGAGGCAGTTGGCAATTTACATCCCGCCCATCAGCATTACAAGGCTCCCTGTTCTCCAGGGCCTGTCTTGCCTTTCTTGTTCTTACACATTTTGTGGATGTCCCTTTTGACCGGTGGGAAGTGATACTTCTTTGTAGTGCAGATTTGCATTGCCCGCTTGCTTGCTTGGCCAAAAAGGGCGTATGCGTTTTCTACTGAATATATTCAGGAGAAAACGCATACGCCCTTTTTGGCCAAGTGCATCATTGTCAAAGTTGTGCCCCTCTTCCTGTGCTTTAAAGGCGATTCCAACGTACCTCTTGAAATCTGTTTCCTGCTATTCTGCCTCGCTTTCAAGTCCGCCTCGTTGCCTTCCCTCAACAGATTTTTGGACGATAGTTGTCTTTATTACTCGGCCAGTTTGTGAATTGCTGTGCCCCTGAGCTCCATTTTTCAACTCGTTTTTGGTGAGCTGACCGCAAGTCCAAATTTTTGGTTCAGGACCTATACTGGTTCCCGGTGGGTGGCTGAGAATTTGGTTAATTCTTCTTCCTGCCGGGAAATTACAGTGATATGTGCCCGTCCAAATGCCTAACAGCTACTCTCTCATTGGTGCTCCCTCTTCCATTTCATCCTCTGCCAAATTGGCAACCTGTGCGAACCAAGAGGTTAAAGGGGCTGTCTCTCCAAGTTGGGAGGTTGATAGTAAAGCAGACGGAAAGTCAAACCGGAGCACCAGGAGAGGGACTATGCGTTGAGTTTTAGAAACCTTTCGTATTCACAGTGTGTCCGTTCTCTAGGTTTCCTGCACATGTTATAGCTGTAGTAATATTCCCTTCAACCTGGAGAGTTCGGACCCATGGAATGGGTGCCATGCATTATTGCTTTAAAGGGTCTGCATTTGCTCACCCAATCTCACCAATCGTCTCAGTCCCAAGTGTCCCTCCTTATGCCACATCCAGCTGTCGTTGTAGATAGGGTCATTCCAGATTTCATCAGAGACCCTGAAGGAATTGTAAAGAATTTCCCAGTTTTTTTGTTTTGTTCTTGAAATTCCTTTTTATAGTGGGTTTGAGCTGATTCTCGCTGCCATGTTTATGCCAGTCTAGACACACTTGATTCCCTTACAGAGACATATCAATACATAGTTTTAAGATTCTTACTAGTCAGATATTTTCCTCTGCGGGAAATATGGGGTTTTGAGTCCCTTTCACTGAGGACGGTGTAGGTCTTGTCTATTCCATAGTTGGTTTTTGGAACGGTACCTGTGCTTATATCAAACTCTGGTTTTATGCATCACCCCACCTCTCCTTCCCCCTTAAGCAGGTATAAGAGTGTTTTCTAAATGTGAGACACTGTTCTCTTTCCTAACTCAGTTCAAGTGTAGCCATGTTTACAGGATCTTCATAAGTGATATCTTATGATAAGTTTCTTTTTCTGTGTGACTTATTTCACTTAGAATCATCGTACCTGAATCCACCCATTTTGCTGCTACTGGTCTTATGACATTGATTTCATGGCTGAGGGATATTCCATCGTACGTAAGTACCACAATTTTTTGAACCATGTTTATATTTTCTGGGATACTTAAGGTGTATCCAAGTTGAGGTCCTTGTATGCAGTGCAGCCCTAAATTTTGGGGTGGCTCTGTCTTATTGATTTTCAGTTTTCCCAAGGTATATTCCCTAGACTGGTAGTGCCCTTGGCTCTGTAGCTCTGTTCTTTACTTGTTGTAGGGAACAGAA
Source organism: Hyperoodon ampullatus (assembly GCF_949752795.1). Taxonomy (NCBI): domain Eukaryota; kingdom Metazoa; phylum Chordata; class Mammalia; order Artiodactyla; family Ziphiidae; genus Hyperoodon; species Hyperoodon ampullatus. The sequence goes on along the minus strand of NW_027640382.1, from coordinate 810,918 downwards.
TGCACTCTTCCAGAGAGGCAGTTGGCAATTTACATCCCGCCCATCAGCATAACAAGGCTCCCTGTTCTCCAGGGCCTGTCTTGCCTTTCTTGTTCTTACACATTTTGTGGATGTCCCTTTTGACCGGTGGGAAGTGATACTTCTTTGTAGTGCAGATTTGCATTGCCCGCTTGCTTGCTTAGCCAAAAAGGGCGTATGCGTTTTCTCCTGAATATATTCAGGAGAAAACGCATACGCCCTTTTTGGCCAAGTGCATCATTGTCGAAGTTGTGCCCCTCTTCCTGTGCTTTAAAGGCGATTCCAACGTACCTCTTGAAATCTGTTTCCTGCTATTCTGCCTCGCTTTCAAGTCCACCTCGTTGCCTTCCCTCAACAGATTTTTGGACGATAGTTGTCCTTTATTACTCGGCCAGTTTGTGAATTGCTGTGCCCCTGAGCTCCATTTTTCAACTCGTTTTTGGTGAGCTGACCGCAAGTCCAAAATTTTGGCTCAGGACCTATACTGGTTCCCGGTGGGTGGCTGAGAATTTGCTTAATTCTTCTTCCTGCCGGGAAATTACAGTGATATGTGCCCGTCCAAATGCCTAACAGCTACTCTCTCATTGGTTCTCCCTCTTCCCTTTCATCCTCTGCCAAATTGGCAACCTGTGCGAACCAAGAGGTTAAAGGGGCTGTCTCTCCAAGTTGGGAGGTTGATAGTAAAGCAGACGGAAAGTCAAACCAGAGCACCAGGAGTGGGACTATTCGTTGAGTTTTAGAAACCTTTCGTATTCACAGTGTGTCCGTTCTCTAGGTTTCCCGCACATGTTATAGCTGTAGTAATATTCCCTTCAACCTGGAGAGTTGGGACCCATGGAATGGGTGCCATGCATTATTGCTTTAAAGGGTCTGCATTTGCTCACCCAATCTCACCAATCGTCTCAGTCCCAAGTGTCCCTCCTTATGCCACATTCTGCTGTCATTGTAGATAGGGTCATTCCAGCTTTCATCAGAGACCCTGAAGGAATTGTAAAGAATTTCCCAGTTTTTTTGTTTTGTTTTTGAAATTCCTTTTTATAGTCGGTTTGAGCTGATTCTCGCTGCCATGTTTATGCCAGTCTAGACACACTTGATTCCCTTACGGAGACATATCAATACATAGGTTTTAAGATTCTTACTAGTCAGATATTTTCCTCTGCGGGAAATATGGGGTTTTGAGTCCCTTTCACTGAGGACGGTGTAGGTCTTGTCTATTCCATAGTTGGTTTTTGGAACGGTACCTGTGCTTATATCAAACTCTGGTTTTATGCATCACCCCACCTCTCCTTCCCCCTTAAGCAGGTATAAGAGTGTTTTCTAAATGTGAGACACTGTTCTCTTTCCTAACTCAGTTCAAGTGTAGCCATGTTTACAGGATCTTCATAAGTGATATCTTATGATAAGTTTCTTTTTCTGTGTGACTTATTTCACTTAGAATCATCGTACCTGAATCCACCCATTTTGCTGCTACTGGTCTTATGACATTGATTTCATGGCTGAGGGATATTCCATCGTACGTAAGTACCACAAGTTTTTGAACCATGTTTATATTTTCTGGGATACTTAAGGTGTATACAAGTTGAGGTCCTTGTATGCAGTGCAGCCCTAAATTTTGGGGTGGCTCTGTCTTATTGATTTTCAGTTTTCCCAAGGTATATTCCCTAGACTGGTAGTGCCCTTGGCTCTGTAGCTCTGTTCTTTACTTGCTTTAGGGAACAGAATGCACTCCTCCAGAGAGGCAGTTGGCAATTTACATCCCACCCATCAGCATAACAAGGCTCCCTGTTCTCCAGGGCCTGTCTTGCCTTTCTTGTTCTTACACATTTTGTGGATGTCCCTTTTGACCGGTGGGAAGTGATACTTCTTTGTAGTGCAGATTTGCATTGCCCGCTTGCTTGCTTGGCCAAAAAGGGCGTATGCGTTTTCTCCTGAATATATTCAGGAGAAAACGCATACGCCCTTTTTGGCCAAGTGCGTCATTGTCGAAGTTGTGCCCCTCTTCCTGTGCTTTAAAGGCGATTCCAACGTACCTCTTGAAATCTGTTTCCTGCTATTCTGCCTCGCTTTCAAGTCCACCTCGTTGCCTTCCCTTAACAGATTTTTGGACGATAGTTGTCCTTTATTACTCGGCCAGTTTGTGAATTGCTGTGCCCCTGAGCTCCATTTTTCAACTCGTTTTTGGTGAGCTGACCGCAAGTCCAAAATTTTGGTTCAGGACCTATACTGGTTCCCGGTGGGTGGCTGAGAATTTGGTTAATTCTTCTTCCTGCTGGGAAATTACAGTGATATGTGCCCGTCCAAATGCCTAACAGCTACTCTCTCATTGGTTCTCCTTCTTCCCTTTCATCCTCTGCCAAATTGGCAACCTGTGCGAACCAGGAGGTTAAAGGGGCTGTCTCTCCAATTTCGGAGAATGATAGTAAAGCAGCCGGAAAGTCAAACCGGAGCACCAGGAGAGGGACTATTCGTTGAGTTTTAGAAACCTTTCGTATTCACAGTGTGTCCGTTCTCTAAGTTTCCTGCACATGTTATAGCTGTAGTAATATTCCCTTCAACCTGGAGAGTTCGGACCCATGGAATGGGTGCCATGCATTATTGCTTTAAAGGGTCTGCATTTGCTCACCCAATCTCACCAATCGTCTCAGTCCCAAGTGTCCCTCCTTATGCCACATCCAGCTGTCGTTGTAGATAGGGTCATTCCAGCTTTCATCAGAGACCCTGAAGGAATTGTAAAGAATTTCCCAGTTTTTTTGTTTTGTTTTTGAAATTCCTTTTTATAGTGGGTTTGAGCTGATTCTCGCTGCCATGTTTATGCCAGTCTAGACACACTTGATTCCCTTACAGAGACATATCAATACATAGGTTTTAAGATTCTTACTAGTCAGATATTTTCCTCTGCGGGAAATATGGGGTTTTGAGTCCCTTTCGCTGAGGACGGTGTAGGTCTTGTCTATTCCATAGTTGGTTTTTGGAACGGTACCTGTGCTTATATCAAACTCTGGTTTTATGCATCACCCCACCTCTCCTTCCCCCTTAAGCAGGTATAAGAGTGTTTTCTAAATGTGAGACACTGTTCTCTTTCCTAACTCAGTTCAAGTGTAGCCATGTTTACAGGATCTTCATAAGTGATATCTTATGATAAGTTTCTTTTTCTGTGTGACTTATTTCACTTAGAATCATCGTACCTGAATCCACCCATTTTGCTGCTACTGGTCTTATGACATTGATTTCATGGCTGAGGGATATTCCATCGTACGTAAACACCACAATTTTTTGAACCATGTTTATATTTTCTGGGATACTTAAGGTGTATCCAAGTTGAGGTCCTTGTATGCAGTGCAGCCCTAAATTTTGGGGTGGCTCTGTCTTATTGATTTTCAGTTTTCCCAAGGTATATTCCCTAGACTGGTAGTGCCCTTGGCTCTGTAGCTCTGTTCTTTACTTGTTTTAGGGAACAGAATGCACTCCTCCAGAGAGGCAGTTGGCAATTTACATCCCGCCCATCAGCATAACAAGGCTCCCTGTTCTCCAGGGCCTGTCTTGCCTTTCTTGTTCTTACACATTTTGTGGATGTCCCTTTTGACCGGTGGGAAGTGATACTTCTTTGTAGTGCAGATTTGCATTGCCCGCTTGCTTGCTTGGCCAAAAAGGGCGTATGCGTTTTCTCCTGAATATATTCAGGAGAAAACGCATACGCCCTTTTTGGCCAAGTGCGTCATTGTCGAAGTTGTGCCCCTCTTCCTGTGCTTTAAAGGCGATTCCAACGTACCTCTTGAAATCTGTTTCCTGCTATTCTGCCTCGCTTTCAAGTCCACCTCGTTGCCTTCCCTCAACAGATTTTTGGACGATAGTTGTCCTTTATTACTCGGCCAGTTTGTGAATTGCTGTGCCCCTGAGCTCCATTTTTCAACTCGTTTTTGGTGAGCTGACCGCAAGTCCAAAATTTTGGTTCAGGACCTATACTGGTTCCCGGTGGGTGGCTGAGAATTTGGTTAATTCTTCTTCCTGCCGGGAAATTACAGTGATATGTGCCCGTCCAAATGCCTAACAGCTACTCTCTCATTGGTTCTCCCTCTTCCCTTTCATCCTCTGCCAAATTGGCAACCTGTGCGAACCAAGAGGTTAAAGGGGCTGTCTCTCCAAGTTGGGAGGTTGATAGTAAAGCAGACGGAAAGTCAAACCGGAGCACCAGGAGAGGGACTATGCGTTGAGTTTTAGAAACCTTTCGTATTCACAGTGTGTCCGTTCTCTAGGTTTCCCGCACATGTTATAGCTGTAGTAATATTCCCTTCAACCTGGAGAGTTCGGACCCATGGAATGGGTGCCATGCATTATTGCTTTAAAGGGTCTGCATTTGCTCACCCAATCTCACCAATCGTCTCAGTCCCAAGTGTCCCTCCTTATGCCACATCCAGCTGTCGTTGTAGATAGGGTCATTCCAGCCTTCATCAGAGACCCTGAAGGAATTGTAAAGAATTTCCCAGTTTTTTTGTTTTGTTTTTGAAATTCCTTTTTATAGTGGGTTTGAGCTGATTCTCGCTGCCATGTTTATGCCAGTCTAGACACACTTGATTCCCTTACGGAGACATATCAATACATAGGTTTTAAGATTCTTACTAGTCAGATATTTTCCTCTGCGGGAAATATGGGGTTTTGAGTCCCTTTCGCTGAGGACGGTGTAGGTCTTGTCTATTCCATAGTTGGTTTTTGGAACGGTACCTGTGCTTATATCAAACTCTGGTTTTATGCATCACCCCACCTCTCCTTCCCCCTTAAGCAGGTATAAGAGTGTTTTCTAAATGTGAGACACTGTTCTCTTTCCTAACTCAGTTCAAGTGTAGCCATGTTTACAGGATCTTCATAAGTGATATCTTATGATAAGTTTCTTTTTCTGTGTGACTTATTTCACTTAGAATCATCGTACCTGAATCCACCCATTTTGCTGCTACTGGTCTTATGACATTGATTTCATGGCTGAGGGATATTCCATCGTACGTAAGTACCACAAGTTTTTGAACCATGTTTATATTTTCTGGGATACTTAAGGTGTATCCAAGTTGAGGTCCTTGTATGCAGTGCAGCCCTAAATTTTGGGGTGGCTCTGTCTTATTGATTTTCAGTTTTCCCAAGGTATATTCCCTAGACTGGTAGTGCCCATGGCTCTGTAGCTCTGTTCTTTACTTGTTTTAGGGAACAGAATGCACTCCTCCAGAGAGGCAGTTGGCAATTTACATCCCGCCCATCAGCATAACAAGGCTCCCTGTTCTCCAGGGCCTGTCTTGCCTTTCTTGTTCTTACACATTTTGTGGATGTCCCTTTTGACCGGTGGGAAGTGATACTTCTTTGTAGTGCAGGTTTGCATTGCCCGCTTGCTTGCTTGGCCAAAAAGGGCGTATGCGTTTTCTCCTGAATATATTCAGGAGAAAACGCATACGCCGTTTTTGGCCAAGTGCATCATTGTCGAAGTTGTGCCCCTCTTCCTGTGCTTTAAAGGCAATTCCAACGTACCTCTTGAAATCTGTTTCCTGCTATTCTGCCTCGCTTTCAAGTCCGCCTCGTTTCCTTCCCTCAACAGATTTTTGGACGATAGTTGTCCTTTATTACTCGGCCAGTTTGTGAATGGCTGTGCCCCTGAGCTCCATTTTTCAACTCGTTTTTGGTGAGCTGACCGCAAGTCCAAAATTTTGGTTCAGGACCTATACTGGTTCCCGGTGGGTGGCTGAGAATTTGGTTAATTCTTCTTCCTGCCGGGAAATTACAGTGATATGTGCCCGTCCAAATGCCTAACAGCTACTCTCTCATTGGTTCTCCCTCTTCCCTTTCATCCTCTGCCAAATTGGCAACCTGTGCGAACCAAGAGGTTAAAGGGGCTGTCTCTCCAAGTTGGGAGGTTGATAGTAAAGCAGACGGAAAGTCAAACCGGAGCACCAGGAGAGGGACTATGCGTTGAGTTTTAGAAACCTTTCGTATTCACAGTGTGTCCGTTCTCTAGGTTTCCCGCACATGTTATAGCTGTAGTAATATTCCCTTCAACCTGGAGAGTTCGGACCCATGGAATGGGTGCCATGCATTATTGCTTTAAAGGGTCTGCATTTGCTCACCCAATCTCACCAATCGTCTCAGTCCCAAGTGTCCCTCCTTATGCCACATCCAGCTGTCGTTGTAGATAGGGTCATTCCAGCCTTCATCAGAGACCCTTAAGGAATTGTAAAGAATTTCCCAGTTTTTTTGTTTTGTTTTTGAAATTCCTTTTTATAGTGGGTTTGAGCTGATTCTCGCTGCCATGTTTATGCCAGTCTAGACACACTTGATTCCCTTACGGAGACATATCAATACATAGGTTTTAAGATTCTTACTAGTCAGATATTTTCCTCTGCGGGAAATATGGGGTTTTGAGTCCCTTTCGCTGAGGACGGTGTAGGTCTTGTCTATTCCATAGTTGGTTTTTGGAACGGTACCTGTGCTTATATCAAACTCTGGTTTTATGCATCACCCCACCTCTCCTTCCCCCTTAAGCAGGTATAAGAGTGTTTTCTAAATGTGAGACACTGTTCTCTTTCCTAACTCAGTTCAAGTGTAGCCATGTTTACAGGATCTTCATAAGTGATATCTTATGATAAGTTTCTTTTTCTGTGTGACTTATTTCACTTAGAATCATCGTACCTGAATCCACCCATTTTGCTGCTACTGGTCTTATGACATTGATTTCATGGCTGAGGGATATTCCATCGTACGTAAGTACCACAAGTTTTTGAACCATGTTTATATTTTCAGGGATACTTAAGGTGTATCCAAGTTGAGGTCCTTGTATGCAGTGCAGCCCTAAATTTTGGGGTGGCTCTGTCTTATTGATTTTCAGTTTTCCCAAGGTATATTCCCTAGACTGGTAGTGCCCTTGGCTCTGTAGCTCTGTTCTTTACTTGTTTTAGGGAACAGAATGCACTCCTCCAGAGAGGCAGTTGGCAATTTACATCCCGCCCATCAGCATAACAAGGCTCCCTGTTCTCCAGGGCCTGTCTTGCCTTTCTTGTTCTTACACATTTTGTGGATGTCCCTTTTGACCGGTGGGAAGTGATACTTCTTTGTAGTGCAGGTTTGCATTGCCCGCTTGCTTGCTTGGCCAAAAAGGGCGTATGCGTTTTCTCCTGAATATATTCAGGAGAAAACGCATACGCCCTTTTTGGCCAAGTGCATCATTGTCGAAGTTGTGCCCCTCTTCCTGTGCTTTAAAGGCGATTCCAACGTACCTCTTGAAATCTGTTTCCTGCTATTCTGCCTCGCTTTCAAGTCCGCCTCGTTGCCTTCCCTCAACAGATTTTTGGACGATAGTTGTCCTTTATTACTCGGCCAGTTTGTGAATGGCTGTGCCCCTGAGCTCCATTTTTCAACTCGTTTTTGGTGAGCTGACCGCAAGTCCAAAATTTTGGTTCAGGACCTATACTGGTTCCCGGTGGGTGCCTGAGAATTTGGTTAATTCTTCTTCCTGCCGGGAAATTACAGTGATATGTGCCCGTCCAAATGCCTAACAGCTACTCTCTCATTGGTTCTCCCTCTTCCCTTTCATCCTCTGCCAAATTGGCAACCTGTGCGAACCAAGAGGTTAAAGGGGCTGTCTCTCCAAGTTGGGAGGTTGATAGTAAAGCAGACGGAAAGTCAAACCGGAGCACCAGGAGAGGGACTATGCGTTGAGTTTTAGAAACCTTTCGTATTCACAGTGTGTCCGTTCTCTAGGTTTCCCGCACATGTTATAGCTGTAGTAATATTCCCTTCAACCTGGAGAGTTCGGACCCATGGAATGGGTGCCATGCATTATTGCTTTAAAGGGTCTGCATTTGCTCACCCAATCTCACCAATCGTCTCAGTCCCAAGTGTCCCTCCTTATGCCACATCCAGCTGTCGTTGTAGATAGGGTCATTCCAGCCTTCATCAGAGACCCTTAAGGAATTGTAAAGAATTTCCCAGTTTTTTTGTTTTGTTTTTGAAATTCCTTTTTATAGTGGGTTTGAGCTGATTCTCGCTGCCATGTTTATGCCAGTCTAGACACACTTGATTCCCTTACGGAGACATATCAATACATAGGTTTTAAGATTCTTACTAGTCAGATATTTTCCTCTGCGGGAAATATGGGGTTTTGAGTCCCTTTCGCTGAGGACGGTGTAGGTCTTGTCTATTCCATAGTTGGTTTTTGGAACGGTACCTGTGCTTATATCAAACTCTGGTTTTATGCATCACCCCACCTCTCCTTCCCCCTTAAGCAGGTATAAGAGTGTTTTCTAAATGTGAGACACTGTTCTCTTTCCTAACTCAGTTCAAGTGTAGCCATGTTTACAGGATCTTCATAAGTGATATCTTATGATAAGTTTCTTTTTCTGTGTGACTTATTTCACTTAGAATCATCGTACCTGAATCCACCCATTTTGCTGCTACTGGTCTTATGACATTGATTTCATGGCTGAGGGATATTCCATCGTACGTAAGTACCATAATTTTTTGAACCATGTTTATATTTTCTGGGATACTTAAGGTGTATCCAAGTTGAGATCCTTGTATGCAGTGCAGCCCTAAATTTTGGGGTGGCTCTGTCTTATTGATTTTCAGTTTTCCCAAGGTATATTCCCTAGACTGGTAGTGCCCTTGGCTCTGTAGCTCTGTTCTTTACTTGTTGTAGGGAACAGAATGCACTCCTCCAGAGAGGCAGTTGGCAATTTACATCCCGCCCATCAGCATTACAAGGCTCCCTGTTCTCCAGGGCCTGTCTTGCCTTTCTTGTTCTTACACATTTTGTGGATGTCCCTTTTGACCGGTGGGAAGTGATACTTCTTTGTAGTGCAGATTTGCATTGCCCGCTTGCTTGCTTGGCCAAAAAGGGCGTATGCGTTTTCTCCTGAATATATTCAGGAGAAAACGCATACGCCCTTTTTGGCCAAGTGCATCATTGTCGAAGTTGTGCCCCTCTTCCTGTGCTTTAAAGGCGATTCCAACATACCTCTTGAAATCTGTTTCCTGCTATTCTGCCTCGCTTTCAAGTCCGCCTCGTTGCCTTCCCTCAACAGATTTTTGGACGATAGTTGTCCTTTATTACTCGGCCAGTTTGTGAATTGCTGTGCCCCTGAGCTCCATTTTTCAACTCGTTTTTGGTGAGCTGACCGCAAGTCCAAAATTTTGGTTCAGGACCTATACTGGTTCCCGGTGGGTGGCTGAGAATTTGGTTAATTCTTCTTCCTGCCGGGAAATTACAGTGATATGTGCCCGTCCAAATGCCTAACAGCTACTCTCTCATTGGTTCTCCCTCTTCCCTTTCATCCTCTGCCAAATTGGCAACCTGTGCGAACCAAGAGGTTAAAGGGGCTGTCTCTCCAAGTTGGGAGGTTGATAGTAAAGCAGACGGAAAGTCAAACCGGAGCACCAGGAGAGGGACTATGCGTTGAGTTTTAGAAACCATTCGTATTCACAGTCTGTCCGTTCTCTAGGTTTCCTGCACATGTTATAGCTGTAGTAATATTCCCTTCAACCTGGAGAGTTCGGACCCATGGAATGGGTGCCATGCATTATTGCTTTAAAGGGTCTGCATTTGCTCACCCAATCTCACCAATCGTCTCAGTCCCAAGTGTCCCTCCTTATGCCACATCCAGCTGTCGTTGTAGATAGGGTCATTCCAGATTTCATCAGAGACCCTGAAGGAATTGTAAAGAATTTCCCAGTTTTTTTGTTTTGTTTTTGAAATTCCTTTTTATAGTGGCTTTGAGCTGATTCTCGCTGCCATGTTTATGCCAGTCTAGACACCCTTGATTCCCTTATGGAGACATATCAATACATAGGTTTTAAGATTCTTACTAGTCAGATACTTTCCTCTGCGGGAAATATGGGGTTTTGAGTCCCTTTCACTGAGGACGGTGTAGGTCTTGTCTATTCCATAGTTGGTTTTTGGAACGGTACCTGTACTTATATCAAACTCTGGTTTTATGCATCACCCCACCTCTCCTTCCCCCTTAAGCAGGTATAAGAGTGTTTTCTAAATGTGAGACACTGTTCTCTTTCCTAACTCAGTTCAAGTGTAGCCGTGTTTACAGGATCTTCATAAGTGATATCTTATGATAAGTTTCTTTTTCTGTGTGACTTATTTCACTTAGAATCATCGTACCTGAATCCACCCATTTTGCTGCTACTGGTCTTATGACATTGATTTCATGGCTGAGGGATATTCCATCGTACGTAAGTACCACAATTTTTTGAACCATGTTTATATTTTCTGGGATACTTAAGGTGTATCCAAGTTGAGGTCCTTGTATGCAGTGCAGCCCTAAATTTTGGGGTGGCTCTGTCTTATTGATTTTCAGTTTTCCCAAGGTATATTCCCTAGACTGGTAGTGTCCTTGGCTCTGTAGCTCTGTTCTTTACTTGTTGTAGGGAACAGAATGCACTCTTCCAGAGAGGCAGTTGGCAATTTACATCCCGCCCATCAGCATAACAAGGCTCCCTGTTCTCCAGGGCCTGTCTTGCCTTTCTTGTTCTTACACATTTTGTGGATGTCCCTTTTGACCGGTGGGAAGTGATACTTCTTTGTAGTGCAGATTTGCATTGCCCGCTTGCTTGCTTGGCCAAAAAGGGCGTATGCGTTTTCTCCTGAATATATTCAGGAGAAAACGCATACGCCCTTTTTGGCCAAGTGCGTCATTGTCGAAGTTGTGCCCCTCTTCCTGTGCTTTAAAGGCGATTCCAACGTACCTCTTGAAATCTGTTTCCTGCTATTCTGCCTCGCTTTCAAGTCCACCTCGTTGCCTTCCCTCAACAGATTTTTGGACGATAGTTGTCCTTTATTACTCGGCCAGTTTGTGAATTGCTGTGCCCCTGAGCTCCATTTTTCAACTCGTTTTTGGTGAGCTGACCGCAAGTCCAAAATTTTGGCTCAGGACCTATACTGGTTCCCGGTGGGTGGCTGAGAATTTGCTTAATTCTTCTTCCTGCCGGGAAATTACAGTGATATGTGCCCGTCCAAATGCCTAACAGCTACTCTCTCATTGGTTCTCCCTCTTCCCTTTCATCCTCTGCCAAATTGGCAACCTGTGCGAACCAAGAGGTTAAAGGGGCTGTCTCTCCAAGTTGGGAGGTTGATAGTAAAGCAGACGGAAAGTCAAACCAGAGCACCAGGAGTGGGACTATTTGTTGAGTTTTAGAAACCTTTCGTATTCACAGTGTGTCCGTTCTCTAGGTTTCCCGCACATGTTATAGCTGTAGTAATATTCCCTTCAACCTGGAGAGTTGGGACCCATGGAATGGGTGCCATGCATTATTGCTTTAAAGGGTCTGCATTTGCTCACCCAATCTCACCAATCGTCTCAGTCCCAAGTGTCCCTCCTTATGCCACATTCTGCTGTCATTGTAGATAGGGTCATTCCAGCTTTCATCAGAGACCCTGAAGGAATTGTAAAGAATTTCCCAGTTTTTTTGTTTTGTTTTTGAAATTCCTTTTTATAGTCGGTTTGAGCTGATTCTCGCTGCCATGTTTATGCCAGTCTAGACACACTTGATTCCCTTACGGAGACATATCAATACATAGGTTTTAAGATTCTTACTAGTCAGATATTTTCCTCTGCGGGAAATATGGGGTTTTGAGTCCCTTTCACTGAGGACGGTGTAGGTCTTGTCTATTCCATAGTTGGTTTTTGGAACGGTACCTGTGCTTATATCAAACTCTGGTTTTATGCATCACCCCACCTCTCCTTCCCCCTTAAGCAGGTATAAGAGTGTTTTCTAAATGTGAGACACTGTTCTCTTTCCTAACTCAGTTCAAGTGTAGCCATGTTTACAGGATCTTCATAAGTGATATCTTATGATAAGTTTCTTTTTCTGTGTGACTTATTTCACTTAGAATCATCGTACCTGAATCCACCCATTTTGCTGCTACTGGTCTTATGACATTGATTTCATGGCTGAGGGATATTCCATCGTACGTAAGTACTACAAGTTTTTGAACCATGTTTATATTTTCTGGGATACTTAAGGTGTATACAAGTTGAGGTCCTTGTATGCAGTGCAGCCCTAAATTTTGGGGTGGCTCTGTCTTATTGATTTTCAGTTTTCCCAAGGTATATTCCCTAGACTGGTAGTGCCCTTGGCTCTGTAGCTCTGTTCTTTACTTGCTTTAGGGAACAGAATGCACTCCTCCAGAGAGGCAGTTGGCAATTTACATCCCACCCATCAGCATAACAAGGCTCCCTGTTCTCCAGGGCCTGTCTTGCCTTTCTTGTTCTTACACATTTTGTGGATGTCCCTTTTGACCGGTGGGAAGTGATACTTCTTTGTAGTGCAGTGTTGCATTGCCCGCTTGCTTGCTTGGCCAAAAAGGGCGTATGCGTTTTCTCCTCAATATATTCAGGAGAAAACGCATACACCCTTTTTGGCCAAGTGCATCATTGTCGAAGTTGTGCCCCTCTTCCTGTGCTTTAAAGGCAATTCCAACGTACCTCTTGAAATCTGTTTCCTGCTATTCTGCCTCGCTTTCAAGTCCGCCTCGTTGCCTTCCCTCAACAGATTTTTGGACGATAGTTGTCCTTTATTACTCGGCCAGTTTGTGAATTGCTGTGCACCTGAGCTCCATTTTTCAACTCGTTTTTGGTGAGCTGACCGCAAGTCCAAAATTTTGGTTCAGGACCTATACTGGTTCCCGGTGGGTGGCTGAGAATTTGGTTAATTCTTCTTCCTGCCGGGAAATTACAGTGATATGTGCCCGTCCAAATGCCTAACAGCTACTCTCTCATTGGTTCTCCCTCTTCCCTTTCATCCTCTGCCAAATTGGCAACCTGTGCGAACCAAGAGGTTAAAGGGGCTGTCTCTCCAAGTTGGGAGGTTGATAGTAAAGCAGACGGAAAGTCAAACTGGAGCACCAGGAGAGGGACTATGCGTTGAGTTTTAGAAACCTTTCGTATTCACAGTCTGTCCGTTCTCTAGGTTTCCTGCACATGTTATAGCTGTAGTAATATTCCCTTCAACCTGGAGAGTTCGGACCCATGGAATGGGTGCCATGCATTATTGCTTTAAAGGGTCTGCATTTGCTCACCCAATCTCACCAATCGTCTCAGTCCCAAGTGTCCCTCCTTATGCCACATCCAGCTGTCGTTGTAGATAGGGTCATTCCAGATTTCATCAGAGACCCTGAAGGAATTGTAAAGAATTTCCCAGTTTTTTTGTTTTGTTCTTGAAATTCCTTTTTATAGTGGGTTTGAGCTGATTCTCGCTGCCATGTTTATGCCAGTCTAGACACACTTGATTCCCTTACAGAGACATATCAATACATAGTTTTAAGATTCTTACTAGTCAGATATTTTCCTCTGCGGGAAATATGGGGTTTTGAGTCCCTTTCACTGAGGACGGTGTAGGTCTTGTCTATTCCATAGTTGGTTTTTGGAACGGTACCTGTGCTTATATCAAACTCTGGTTTTATGCATCACCCCACCTCTCCTTCCCCCTTAAGCAGGTATAAGAGTGTTTTCTAAATGTGAGACACTGTTCTCTTTCCTAACTCAGTTCAAGTGTAGCCATGTTTACAGGATCTTCATAAGTGATATCTTATGATAAGTTTCTTTTTCTGTGTGACTTATTTCACTTAGAATCATCGTACCTGAATCCACCCATTTTGCTGCTACTGGTCTTATGACATTGATTTCATGGCTGAGGGATATTCCATCGTACGTAAGTACCACAATTTTTTGAACCATGTTTATATTTTCTGGGATACTTAAGGTGTATCCAAGTTGAGGTCCTTGTATGCAGTGCAGCCCTAAATTTTGGGGTGGCTCTGTCTTATTGATTTTCAGTTTTCCCAAGGTATATTCCCTAGACTGGTAGTGCCCTTGGCTCTGTAGCTCTGTTCTTTACTTGTTGTAGGGAACAGAATGCACTCTTCCAGAGAGGCAGTTGGCAATTTACATCCCGCCCATCAGCATAACAAGGCTCCCTGTTCTCCAGGGCCTGTCTTGCCTTTCTTGTTCTTACACATTTTGTGGATGTCCCTTTTGACCGGTGGGAAGTGATACTTCTTTGTAGTGCAGATTTGCATTGCCCGCTTGCTTGCTTAGCCAAAAAGGGCGTATGCGTTTTCTCCTGAATATATTCAGGAGAAAACGCATACGCCCTTTTTGGCCAAGTGCATCATTGTCGAAGTTGTGCCCCTCTTCCTGTGCTTTAAAGGCGATTCCAACGTACCTCTTGAAATCTGTTTCCTGCTATTCTGCCTCGCTTTCAAGTCCACCTCGTTGCCTTCCCTCAACAGATTTTTGGACGATAGTTGTCCTTTATTACTCGGCCAGTTTGTGAATTGCTGTGCCCCTGAGCTCCATTTTTCAACTCGTTTTTGGTGAGCTGACCGCAAGTCCAAAATTTTGGCTCAGGACCTATACTGGTTCCCGGTGGGTGGCTGAGAATTTGCTTAATTCTTCTTCCTGCCGGGAAATTACAGTGATATGTGCCCGTCCAAATGCCTAACAGCTACTCTCTCATTGGTTCTCCCTCTTCCCTTTCATCCTCTGCCAAATTGGCAACCTGTGCGAACCAAGAGGTTAAAGGGGCTGTCTCTCCAAGTTGGGAGGTTGATAGTAAAGCAGACGGAAAGTCAAACCAGAGCACCAGGAGTGGGACTATTCGTTGAGTTTTAGAAACCTTTCGTATTCACAGTGTGTCCGTTCTCTAGGTTTCCCGCACATGTTATAGCTGTAGTAATATTCCCTTCAACCTGGAGAGTTGGGACCCATGGAATGGGTGCCATGCATTATTGCTTTAAAGGGTCTGCATTTGCTCACCCAATCTCACCAATCGTCTCAGTCCCAAGTGTCCCTCCTTATGCCACATTCTGCTGTCATTGTAGATAGGGTCATTCCAGCTTTCATCAGAGACCCTGAAGGAATTGTAAAGAATTTCCCAGTTTTTTTGTTTTGTTTTTGAAATTCCTTTTTATAGTCGGTTTGAGCTGATTCTCGCTGCCATGTTTATGCCAGTCTAGACACACTTGATTCCCTTACGGAGACATATCAATACATAGGTTTTAAGATTCTTACTAGTCAGATATTTTCCTCTGCGGGAAATATGGGGTTTTGAGTCCCTTTCACTGAGGACGGTGTAGGTCTTGTCTATTCCATAGTTGGTTTTTGGAACGGTACCTGTGCTTATATCAAACTCTGGTTTTATGCATCACCCCACCTCTCCTTCCCCCTTAAGCAGGTATAAGAGTGTTTTCTAAATGTGAGACACTGTTCTCTTTCCTAACTCAGTTCAAGTGTAGCCATGTTTACAGGATCTTCATAAGTGATATCTTATGATAAGTTTCTTTTTCTGTGTGACTTATTTCACTTAGAATCATCGTACCTGAATCCACCCATTTTGCTGCTACTGGTCTTATGACATTGATTTCATGGCTGAGGGATATTCCATCGTACGTAAGTACCACAAGTTTTTGAACCATGTTTATATTTTCTGGGATACTTAAGGTGTATCCAAGTTGAGGTCCTTGTATGCAGTGCAGCCCTAAATTTTGGGGTGGCTCTGTCTTATTGATTTTCAGTTTTCCCAAGGTATATTCCCTAGACTGGTAGTGCCCTTGGCTCTGTAGCTCTGTTCTTTACTTGCTTTAGGGAACAGAATGCACTCCTCCAGAGAGGCAGTTGGCAATTTACATCCGACCCATCAGCATAACAAGGCTCCCTGTTCTCCAGGGCCTGTCTTGCCTTTCTTGTTCTTACACATTTTGTGGATGTCCCTTTTGACCGGTGGGAAGTGATACTTCTTTGTAGTGCAGTGTTGCATTGCCCGCTTGCTTGCTTGGCCAAAAAGCGCGTATGCGTTTTCTCCTGAATATATTCAGGAGAAAACGCATACACCCTTTTTGGCCAAGTGCATCATTGTCGAAGTTGTGCCCCTCTTCCTGTGCTTTAAAGGCGATTCCAACGTACCTCTTGAAATCTGTTTCCTGCTATTCTGCCTCGCTTTCAAGTCCGCCTCGTTGCCTTCCCTCAACAGATTTTTGGACGATAGTTGTCCTTTATTACTCGGCCAGTTTGTGAATGGCTGTGCCCCTGAGCTCCATTTTTCAACTCGTTTTTGGTGAGCTGACCGCAAGTCCAAAATTTTGGTTCAGGACCTATACTGGTTCCCGGTGGGTGGCTGAGAATTTGGTTAATTCTTCTTCCTGCCGGGAAATTACAGTGATATGTGCCCGTCCAAATGCCTAACAGCTACTCTCTCATTGGTTCTCCCTCTTCCCTTTCATCCTCTGCCAAATTGGCAACCTGTGCGAACCAAGAGGTTAAAGGGGCTGTCTCTCCAAGTTGGGAGGTTCATAGTAAAGCAGACGGAAAGTCAAACCGGAGCACCAGGAGAGGGACTATGCGTTGAGTTTTAGAAACCTTTCGTATTCACAGTGTGTCCGTTCTCTAGGTTTCCCGCACATGTTATAGCTGTAGTAATATTCCCTTCAACCTGGAGAGTTCGGACCCATGGAATGGGTGCCATGCATTATTGCTTTAAAGGGTCTGCATTTGCTCACCCAATCTCACCAATCGTCTCAGTCCCAAGTGTCCCTCCTTATGCCACATCCAGCTGTCGTTGTAGATAGGGTCATTCCAGCCTTCATCAGAGACCCTGAAGGAATTGTAAAGAATTTCCCAGTTTTTTTGTTTTGTTTTTGAAATTCCTTTTTATAGTGGGTTTGAGCTGATTCTCGCTGCCATGTTTATGCCAGTCTAGACACACTTGATTCCCTTACGGAGACATATCAATACATAGGTTTTAAGATTCTTACTAGTCAGATATTTTCCTGTGCGGGAAATATGGGGTTTTGAGTCCCTTTCACTGAGGACGGTGTAGGTCTTGTCTATTCCATAGTTGGTTTTTGGAACGGTACCTGTGCTTATATCAAACTCTGGTTTTATGCATCACCCCACCTCTCCTTCCCCCTTAAGCAGGTATAAGAGTGTTTTCTAAATGTGAGACACTGTTCTCTTTCCTAACTCAGTTCAAGTGTAGCCATGTTTACAGGATCTTCATAAGTGATATCTTATGATAAGTTTCTTTTTCTGTGTGACTTATTTCACTTAGAATCATCGTACCTGAATCCACCCATTTTGCTGCTACTGGTCTTATGACATTGATTTCATGGCTGAGGGATATTCCATCGTACGTAAGTACCACAAGTTTTTGAACCATGTTTATATTTTCTGGGATACTTAAGGTGTATCCAAGTTGAGGTCCTTGTATGCAGTGCAGCCCTAAATTTTGGGGTGGCTCTGTCTTATTGATTTTCAGTTTTCCCAAGGTATATTCCCTAGACTGGTAGTGCCCTTGGCTCTGTAGCTCTGTTCTTTACTTGTTTTAGGGAACAGAATGCACTCCTCCAGAGAGGCAGTTGGCAATTTACATCCCGCCCATCAGCATAACAAGGCTCCCTGTTCTCCAGGGCCTGTCTTGCCTTTCTTGTTCTTACACATTTTGTGGATGTCCCTTTTGACCGGTGGGAAGTGATACTTCTTTGTAGTGCAGATTTGCATTGCCCGCTTGCTTGCTTGGCCAAAAAGGGCGTATGCGTTTTCTCCTGAATATATTCAGGAGAAAACGCATACGCCCTTTTTGGCCAAGTGCGTCATTGTCGAAGTTGTGCCCCTCTTCCTGTGCTTTAAAGGCGATTCCAACGTACCTCTTGAAATCTGTTTCCTGCTATTCTGCCTCGCTTTCAAGTCCACCTCGTTGCCTTCCCTCAACAGATTTTTGGACGATAGTTGTCCTTTATTACTCGGCCAGTTTGTGAATTGCTGTGCCCCTGAGCTCCATTTTTCAACTCGTTTTTGGTGAGCTGACCGCAAGTCCAAAATTTTGGTTCAGGACCTATACTGGTTCCCGGTGGGTGGCTGAGAATTTGGTTAATTCTTCTTCCTGCTGGGAAATTACAGTGATATGTGCCCGTCCAAATGCCTAACAGCTACTCTCTCATTGGTTCTCCCTCTTCCCTTTCATCCTCTGCCAAATTGGCAACCTGTGCGAACCAGGAGGTTAAAGGGGCTGTCTCTCCAATTTCGGAGAATGATAGTAAAGCAGCCGGAAAGTCAAACCGGAGCATCAGGAGAGGGACTATTCGTTGAGTTTTAGAAACCTTTCGTATTCACAGTGTGTCCGTTCTCTAAGTTTCCTGCACATGTTATAGCTGTAGTAATATTCCCTTCAACCTGGAGAGCTCGGACCCATGGAATGGGTGCCATGCATTATTGCTTTAAAGGGTCTGCATTTGCTCACCCAATCTCACCAATCGTCTCAGTCCCAAGTGTCCCTCCTTATGCCACATCCAGCTGTCATTGTAGATAGGGTCATTCCAGCTTTCATCAGAGACCCTGAAGGAATTGTAAAGAATTTCCCAGTTTTTTTGTTTTGTTTTTGAAATTCCTTTTTATAGTGGGTTTGAGCTGATTCTCGCTGCCATGTTTATGCCAGTCTAGACACACTTGATTCCCTTACGGAGACATATCAATACATAGGTTTTAAGATTCTTACTAGTCAGATATTTTCCTGTGCGGGAAATATGGGATTTTGAGTCCCTTTCGCTGAGGACGGTGTAGGTCTTGTCTATTCCATAGTTGGTTTTTGGAACGGTACCTGTGCTTATATCAAACTCTGGTTTTATGCATCACCCCACCTCTCCTTCCCCCTTAAGCAGGTATAAGAGTGTTTTCTAAATGTGAGACACTGTTCTCTTTCCTAACTCAGTTCAAGTGTAGCCATGTTTACAGGATCTTCATAAGTGATATCTTATGATAAGTTTCTTTTTCTGTGTGACTTATTTCACTTAGAATCATCGTACCTGAATCCACCCATTTTGCTGCTACTGGTCTTATGACATTGATTTCATGGCTGAGGGATATTCCATCGTACGTAAGTACCACAATTTTTTGAACCATGTTTATATTTTCTGGGATACTTAAGGTGTATCCAAGTTGAGGTCCTTGTATGCAGTGCAGCCCTAAATTTTGGGGTGGCTCTGTCTTATTGATTTTCAGTTTTCCCAAGGTATATTCCCTAGACTGGTAGTGCCCTTGGCTCTGTAGCTCTGTTCTTTACTTGTTTTAGGGAACAGAATGCACTCCTCCAGAGAGGCAGTTGGCAATTTACATCCCGCCCATCAGCATAACAAGGCTCCCTGTTCTCCAGGGCCTGTCTTGCCTTTCTTGTTCTTACACATTTTGTGGATGTCCCTTTTGACCGGTGGGAAGTGATACTTCTTTGTAGTGCAGATTTGCATTGCCCGCTTGCTTGCTTGGCCAAAAAGGGCGTATGCGTTTTCTCCTGAATATATTCAGGAGAAAACGCATACGCCCTTTTTGGCCAAGTGCGTCATTGTCGAAGTTGTGCCCCTCTTCCTGTGCTTTAAAGGCGATTCCAACGTACCTCTTGAAATCTGTTTCCTGCTATTCTGCCTCGCTTTCAAGTCCACCTCGTTGCCTTCCCTCAACAGATTTTTGGACGATAGTTGTCCTTTATTACTCGGCCAGTTTGTGAATTGCTGTGCCCCTGAGCTCCATTTTTCAACTCGTTTTTGGTGAGCTGACCGCAAGTCCAAAATTTTGGTTCAGGACCTATACTGGTTCCCGGTGGGTGGCTGAGAATTTGGTTAATTCTTCTTCCTGCCGGGAAATTACAGTGATATGTGCCCGTCCAAATGCCTAACAGCTACTCTCTCATTGGTTCTCCCTCTTCCCTTTCATCCTCTGCCAAATTGGCAACCTGTGCGAACCAAGAGGTTAAAGGGGCTGTCTCTCCAAGTTGGGAGGTTGATAGTAAAGCAGACAGAAAGTCAAACCGGAGCACCAGGAGAGGGACTATGCGTTGAGTTTTAGAAACCTTTCGTATTCACAGTGTGTCCGTTCTCTAGGTTTCCCGCACATGTTATAGCTGTAGTAATATTCCCTTCAACCTGGAGAGTTCGGACCCATGGAATGGGTGCCATGCATTATTGCTTTAAAGGGTCTGCATTTGCTCACCCAATCTCACCAATCGTCTCAGTCCCAAGTGTCCCTCCTTATGCCACATCCAGCTGTCGTTGTAGATAGGGTCATTCCAGCCTTCATCAGAGACCCTGAAGGAATTGTAAAGAATTTCCCAGTTTTTTTGTTTTGTTTTTGAAATTCCTTTTTATAGTGGGTTTGAGCTGATTCTCGCTGCCATGTTTATGCCAGTCTAGACACACTTGATTCCCTTACGGAGACATATCAATACATAGGTTTTAAGATTCTTACTAGTCAGATATTTTCCTCTGCGGGAAATATGGGGTTTTGAGTCCCTTTCGCTGAGGACGGTGTAGGTCTTGTCTATTCCATAGTTGGTTTTTGGAACGGTACCTGTGCTTATATCAAACTCTGGTTTTATGCATCACCCCACCTCTCCTTCCCCCTTAAGCAGGTATAAGAGTGTTTTCTAAATGTGAGACACTGTTCTCTTTCCTAACTCAGTTCAAGTGTAGCCATGTTTACAGGATCTTCATAAGTGATATCTTATGATAAGTTTCTTTTTCTGTGTGACTTATTTCACTTAGAATCATCGTACCTGAATCCACCCATTTTGCTGCTACTGGTCTTATGACATTGATTTCATGGCTGAGGGATATTCCATCGTACGTAAGTACCACAAGTTTTTGAACCATGTTTATATTTTCTGGGATACTTAAGGTGTATCCAAGTTGAGATCCTTGTATGCAGTGCAGCCCTAAATTTTGGGGTGGCTCTGTCTTATTGATTTTCAGTTTTCCCAAGGTATATTCCCTAGACTGGTAGTGCCCTTGGCTCTGTAGCTCTGTTCTTTACTTGTTTTAGGGAACAGAATGCACTCCTCCAGAGAGGCAGTTGGCAATTTACATCCCGCCCATCAGCATAACAAGGCTCCCTGTTCTCCAGGGCCTGTCTTGCCTTTCTTGTTCTTACACATTTTGTGGATGTCCCTTTTGACCGGTGGGAAGTGATACTTCTTTGTAGTGCAGTGTTGCATTGCCCGCTTGCTTGCTTGGCCAAAAAGGGCGTATGCGTTTTCTCCTGAATATATTCAGGAGAAAACGCATACGCCCTTTTTGGCCAAGTGCATCATTGTCGAAGTTGTGCCCCTCTTCCTGTGCTTTAAAGGCGATTCCAACGTACCTCTTGAAATCTGTTTCCTGCTATTCTGCCTCGCTTTCAAGTCCGCCTCGTTGCCTTCCCTCAACAGATTTTTGGACGATAGTTGTCCTTTATTACTCGGCCAGTTTGTGAATGGCTGTGCCCCTGAGCTCCATTTTTCAACTCGTTTTTGGTGAGCTGACCGCAAGTCCAAAATTTTGGTTCAGGACCTATACTGGTTCCCGGTGGGTGGCTGAGAATTTGGTTAATTCTTCTTCCTGCCGGGAAATTACAGTGATATGTGCCCGTCCAAATGCCTAACAGCTACTCTCTCATTGGTTCTCCCTCTTCCCTTTCATCCTCTGCCAAATTGGCAACCTGTGCGAACCAAGAGGTTAAAGGGGCTGTCTCTCCAAGTTGGGAGGTTGATAGTAAAGCAGACGGAAAGTCAAACCAGAGCACCAGGAGAGGGACTATGCGTTGAGTTTTAGAAACCTTTCGTATTCACAGTGTGTCCGTTCTCTAGGTTTCCCGCACATGTTATAGCTGTAGTAATATTCCCTTCAACCTGGAGAGTTCGGACCCATGGAATGGGTGCCATGCATTATTGCTTTAAAGGGTCTGCATTTGCTCACCCAATCTCACCAATCGTCTCAGTCCCAAGTGTCCCTCCTTATGCCACATCCAGCTGTCGTTGTAGATAGGGTCATTCCAGCCTTCATCAGAGACCCTGAAGGAATTGTAAAGAATTTCCCAGTTTTTTTGTTTTGTTTTTGAAATTCCTTTTTATAGTGGGTTTGAGCTGATTCTCGCTGCCATGTTTATGCCAGTCTAGACACACTTGATTTCCTTACGGAGACATATCAATACATAGGTTTTAAGATTCTTACTAGTCAGATATTTTCCTCTGCGGGAAATATGGGGTTTTGAGTCCCTTTCGCTGAGGACGGTGTAGGTCTTGTCTATTCCATAGTTGGTTTTTGGAACGGTACCTGTGCTTATATCAAACTCTGGTTTTATGCATCACCCCACCTCTCCTTCCCCCTTAAGCAGGTATAAGAGTGTTTTCTAAATGTGAGACACTGTTCTCTTTCCTAACTCAGTTCAAGTGTAGCCATGTTTACAGGATCTTCATAAGTGATATCTTATGATAAGTTTCTTTTTCTGTGTGACTTATTTCACTTAGAATCATCGTACCTGAATCCACCCATTTTGCTGCTACTGGTCTTATGACATTGATTTCATGGCTGAGGGATATTCCATCGTACGTAAGTACCACAAGTTTTTGAACCATGTTTATATTTTCTGGGATACTTAAGGTGTATCCAAGTTGAGGTCCTTGTATGCAGTGCAGCCCTAAATTTTGGGGTGGCTCTGTCTTATTGATTTTCAGTTTTCCCAAGGTATATTCCCTAGACTGGTAGTGCCCTTGGCTCTGTAGCTCTGTTCTTTACTTGTTGTAGGGAACAGAATGCACTCCTCCAGAGAGGCAGTTGGCAATTTACATCCCGCCCATCAGCATAACAAGGCTCCCTGTTCTCCGGGGCCTGTCTTGCCTTTCTTCTTCTTACACATTTTGTGGATGTCCCTTTTGACCGGTGGGAAGTGATACTTCTTTGTAGTGCAGATTTGCATTGCCCGCTTGCTTGCTTGGCCAAAAAGGGCGTATGCGTTTTCTCCTGAATATATTCAGGAGAAAACGCATACGCCCTTTTTGGCCAAGTGCATCATTGTCGAAGTTGTGCCCCTCTTCCTGTGCTTTAAAGGCGATTCCAACGTACCTCTTGAAATCTGTTTCCTGCTATTCTGCCTCGCTTTCAAGTCCGCCTCGTTGCCTTCCCTCAACAGATTTTTGGACGATAGTTGTCCTTTATTACTCGGCCAGTTTGTGAATGGCTGTGCCCCTGAGCTCCATTTTTCAACTGGTTTTTGGTGAGCTGACCGCAAGTCCAAAATTTTGGTTCAGGACCTATACTGGTTCCCGGTGGGTGGCTGAGAATTTGGTTAATTCTTCTTCCTGCCGGGAAATTACAGTGATATGTGCCCGTCCAAATGCCTAACAGCTACTCTCTCATTGGTTCTCCCTCTTCCCTTTCATCCTCTGCCAAATTGGCAACCTGTGCGAACCAAGAGGTTAAAGGGGCTGTCTCTCCAAGTTGGGAGGTTGATAGTAAAGCAGACGGAAAGTCAAACCGGAGCACCAGGAGAGGGACTATGCGTTGAGTTTTAGAAACCATTCGTATTCACAGTCTGTCCGTTCTCTAGGTTTCCTGCACATGTTATAGCTGTAGTAATATTCCCTTCAACCTGGAGAGTTCGGACCCATGGAATGGGTGCCATGCATTATTGCTTTAAAGGGTCTGCATTTGCTCACCCAATCTCACCAATCGTCTCAGTCCCAAGTGTCCCTCCTTATGCCACATCCAGCTGTCGTTGTAGATAGGGTCATTCCAGATTTCATCAGAGACCCTGAAGGAATTGTAAAGAATTTCCCAGTTTTTTTGTTTTGTTTTTGAAATTCCTTTTTATAGTGGCTTTGAGCTGATTCTCGCTGCCATGTTTATGCCAGTCTAGACACCCTTGATTCCCTTATGGAGACATATCAATACATAGGTTTTAAGATTCTTACTAGTCAGATACTTTCCTCTGCGGGAAATATGGGGTTTTGAGTCCCTTTCACTGAGGACGGTGTAGGTCTTGTCTATTCCGTAGTTGGTTTTTGGAACGGTACCTGTGCTTATATCAAACTCTGGTTTTATGCATCACCCCACCTCTCCTTCCCCCTTAAGCAGGTATAAGAGTGTTTTCTAAATGTGAGACACTGTTCTCTTTCCTAACTCAGTTCAAGTGTAGCCATGTTTACAGGATCTTCATAAGTGATATCTTATGATAAGTTTCTTTTTCTGTGTGACTTATTTCACTTAGAATCATCGTACCTGAATCCACCCATTTTGCTGCTACTGGTCTTATGACATTGATTTCATGGCTGAGGGATATTCCATCGTACGTAAGTACCACAATTTTTTGAACCATGTTTATATTTTCTGGGATACTTAAGGTGTATCCAATTTGAGGTCCTTGTATGCAGTGCAGCCCTAAATTTTGGGGTGGCTCTGTCTTATTGATTTTCAGTTTTCCCAAGTTATATTCCCTAGACTGGTAGTGCCCTTGGCTCTGTAGCTCTGTTCTTTACTTGTTTTAGGGAACAGAATGCACTCCTCCAGAGAGGCAGTTGGCAATTTACATCCCGCCCATCAGCATAACAAGGCTCCCTGTTCTCCAGGGCCTGTCTTGCCTTTCTTGTTCTTACACATTTTGTGGATGTCCCTTTTGACCGGTGGGAAGTGATACTTCTTTGTAGTGCAGATTTGCATTGCCCGCTTGCTTGCTTGGCCAAAAAGGGCGTATGCGTTTTCTACTGAATATATTCAGGAGAAAACGCATACGCCCTTTTTGGCCAAGTGCATCATTGTCAAAGTTGTGCCCCTCTTCCTGTGCTTTAAAGGCGATTCCAACGTACCTCTTGAAATCTGTTTCCTGCTATTCTGCCTCGCTTTCAAGTCCGCCTCGTTGCCTTCCCTCAACAGATTTTTGGACGATAGTTGTCTTTATTACTCGGCCAGTTTGTGAATTGCTGTGCCCCTGAGCTCCATTTTTCAACTCGTTTTTGGTGAGCTGACCGCAAGTCCAAATTTTTGGTTCAGGACCTATACTGGTTCCCGGTGGGTGGCTGAGAATTTGGTTAATTCTTCTTCCTGCCGGGAAATTACAGTGATATGTGCCCGTCCAAATGCCTAACAGCTACTCTCTCATTGGTGCTCCCTCTTCCATTTCATCCTCTGCCAAATTGGCAACCTGTGCGAACCAAGAGGTTAAAGGGGCTGTCTCTCCAAGTTGGGAGGTTGATAGTAAAGCAGACGGAAAGTCAAACCGGAGCACCAGGAGAGGGACTATGCGTTGAGTTTTAGAAACCTTTCGTATTCACAGTGTGTCCGTTCTCTAGGTTTCCTGCACATGTTATAGCTGTAGTAATATTCCCTTCAACCTGGAGAGTTCGGACCCATGGAATGGGTGCCATGCATTATTGCTTTAAAGGGTCTGCATTTGCTCACCCAATCTCACCAATCGTCTCAGTCCCAAGTGTCCCTCCTTATGCCACATCCAGCTGTCGTTGTAGATAGGGTCATTCCAGATTTCATCAGAGACCCTGAAGGAATTGTAAAGAATTTCCCAGTTTTTTTGTTTTGTTCTTGAAATTCCTTTTTATAGTGGGTTTGAGCTGATTCTCGCTGCCATGTTTATGCCAGTCTAGACACACTTGATTCCCTTACAGAGACATATCAATACATAGTTTTAAGATTCTTACTAGTCAGATATTTTCCTCTGCGGGAAATATGGGGTTTTGAGTCCCTTTCACTGAGGACGGTGTAGGTCTTGTCTATTCCATAGTTGGTTTTTGGAACGGTACCTGTACTTATATCAAACTCTGGTTTTATGCATCACCCCACCTCTCCTTCCCCCTTAAGCAGGTATAAGAGTGTTTTCTAAATGTGAGACACTGTTCTCTTTCCTAACTCAGTTCAAGTGTAGCCATGTTTACAGGATCTTCATAAGTGATATCTTATGATAAGTTTCTTTTTCTGTGTGACTTATTTCACTTAGAATCATCGTACCTGAATCCACCCATTTTGCTGCTACTGGTCTTATGACATTGATTTCATGGCTGAGGGATATTCCATCGTACGTAAGTACCACAATTTTTTGAACCATGTTTATATTTTCTGGGATACTTAAGGTGTATCCAAGTTGAGGTCCTTGTATGCAGTGCAGCCCTAAATTTTGGGGTGGCTCTGTCTTATTGATTTTCAGTTTTCCCAAGGTATATTCCCTAGACTGGTAGTGCCCTTGGCTCTGTAGCTCTGTTCTTTACTTGTTGTAGGGAACAGAATGCACTCTTCCAGAGAGGCAGTTGGCAATTTACATCCCGCCCATCAGCATAACAAGGCTCCCTGTTCTCCAGGGCCTGTCTTGCCTTTCTTGTTCTTACACATTTTGTGGATGTCCCTTTTGACCGGTGGGAAGTGATACTTCTTTGTAGTGCAGATTTGCATTGCCCGCTTGCTTGCTTAGCCAAAAAGGGCGTATGCGTTTTCTCCTGAATATATTCAGGAGAAAACGCATACGCCCTTTTTGGCCAAGTGCATCATTGTCGAAGTTGTGCCCCTCTTCCTGTGCTTTAAAGGCGATTCCAACGTACCTCTTGAAATCTGTTTCCTGCTATTCTGCCTCGCTTTCAAGTCCACCTCGTTGCCTTCCCTCAACAGATTTTTGGACGATAGTTGTCCTTTATTACTCGGCCAGTTTGTGAATTGCTGTGCCCCTGAGCTCCATTTTTCAACTCGTTTTTGGTGAGCTGACCGCAAGTCCAAAATTTTGGCTCAGGACCTATACTGGTTCCCGGTGGGTGGCTGAGAATTTGCTTAATTCTTCTTCCTGCCGGGAAATTACAGTGATATGTGCCCGTCCAAATGCCTAACAGCTACTCTCTCATTGGTTCTCCCTCTTCCCTTTCATCCTCTGCCAAATTGGCAACCTGTGCGAACCAAGAGGTTAAAGGGGCTGTCTCTCCAAGTTGGGAGGTTGATAGTAAAGCAGACGGAAAGTCAAACCAGAGCACCAGGAGTGGGACTATTCGTTGAGTTTTAGAAACCTTTCGTATTCACAGTGTGTCCGTTCTCTAGGTTTCCCG
This sequence comes from Hyperoodon ampullatus, assembly GCF_949752795.1. Lineage (NCBI taxonomy): Eukaryota > Metazoa > Chordata > Mammalia > Artiodactyla > Ziphiidae > Hyperoodon > Hyperoodon ampullatus. The sequence goes on along the minus strand of NW_027640382.1, from coordinate 784,035 downwards.
CACATGTTATAGCTGTAGTAATATTCCCTTCAACCTGGAGAGTTGGGACCCATGGAATGGGTGCCATGCATTATTGCTTTAAAGGGTCTGCATTTGCTCACCCAATCTCACCAATCGTCTCAGTCCCAAGTGTCCCTCCTTATGCCACATTCTGCTGTCATTGTAGATAGGGTCATTCCAGCTTTCATCAGAGACCCTGAAGGAATTGTAAAGAATTTCCCAGTTTTTTTGTTTTGTTTTTGAAATTCCTTTTTATAGTGGGTTTGAGCTGATTCTCGCTGCCATGTTTATGCCAGTCTAGACACACTTGATTCCCTTACGGAGACATATCAATACATAGGTTTTAAGATTCTTACTAGTCAGATATTTTCCTCTGCGGGAAATATGGGGTTTTGAGTCCCATTCACTGAGGACGGTGTAGGTCTTGTCTATTCCATAGTTGGTTTTTGGAACGGTACCTGTGCTTATATCAAACTCTGGTTTTATGCATCACCCCACCTCTCCTTCCCCCTTAAGCAGGTATAAGAGTGTTTTCTAAATGTGAGACACTGTTCTCTTTCCTAACTCAGTTCAAGTGTAGCCATGTTTACAGGATCTTCATAAGTGATATCTTATGATAAGTTTCTTTTTCTGTGTGACTTATTTCACTTAGAATCATCGTACCTGAATCCACCCATTTTGCTGCTACTGGTCTTATGACATTGATTTCATGGCTGAGGGATATTCCATCGTACGTAAGTACCACAAGTTTTTGAACCATGTTTATATTTTCTGGGATACTTAAGGTGTATACAAGTTGAGGTCCTTGTATGCAGTGCAGCCCTAAATTTTGGGGTGGCTCTGTCTTATTGATTTTCAGTTTTCCCAAGGTATATTCCCTAGATTGGTAGTGCCCTTGGCTCTGTAGCTCTGTTCTTTACTTGCTTTAGGGAACAGAATGCACTCCTCCAGAGAGGCAGTTGGCAATTTACATCCCACCCATCAGCATAACAAGGCTCCCTGTTCTCCAGGGCCTGTCTTGCCTTTCTTGTTCTTACACATTTTGTGGATGTCCCTTTTGACCGGTGGGAAGTGATACTTCTTTGTAGTGCAGTGTTGCATTGCCCGCTTGCTTGCTTGGCCAAAAAGGGCGTATGCGTTTTCTCCTCAATATATTCAGGAGAAAACGCATACACCCTTTTTGGCCAAGTGCATCATTGTCGAAGTTGTGCCCCTCTTCCTGTGCTTTAAAGGCAATTCCAACGTACCTCTTGAAATCTGTTTCCTGCTATTCTGCCTCGCTTTCAAGTCCGCCTCGTTGCCTTCCCTCAACAGATTTTTGGACGATAGTTGTCCTTTATTACTCGGCCAGTTTGTGAATTGCTGTGCACCTGAGCTCCATTTTTCAACTCGTTTTTGGTGAGCTGACCGCAAGTCCAAAATTTTGGTTCAGGACCTATACTGGTTCCCGGTGGGTGGCTGAGAATTTGGTTAATTCTTCTTCCTGCCGGGAAATTACAGTGATATGTGCCCGTCCAAATGCCTAACAGCTACTCTCTCATTGGTTCTCCCTCTTCCCTTTCATCCTCTGCCAAATTGGCAACCTGTGCGAACCAAGAGGTTAAAGGGGCTGTCTCTCCAAGTTGGGAGGTTGATAGTAAAGCAGACGGAAAGTCAAACTGGAGCACCAGGAGAGGGACTATGCGTTGAGTTTTAGAAACCTTTCGTATTCACAGTCTGTCCGTTCTCTAGGTTTCCTGCACATGTTATAGCTGTAGTAATATTCCCTTCAACCTGGAGAGTTCGGACCCATGGAATGGGTGCCATGCATTATTGCTTTAAAGGGTCTGCATTTGCTCACCCAATCTCACCAATCGTCTCAGTCCCAAGTGTCCCTCCTTATGCCACATCCAGCTGTCGTTGTAGATAGGGTCATTCCAGATTTCATCAGAGACCCTGAAGGAATTGTAAAGAATTTCCCAGTTTTTTTGTTTTGTTCTTGAAATTCCTTTTTATAGTGGGTTTGAGCTGATTCTCGCTGCCATGTTTATGCCAGTCTAGACACACTTGATTCCCTTACAGAGACATATCAATACATAGTTTTAAGATTCTTACTAGTCAGATATTTTCCTCTGCGGGAAATATGGGGTTTTGAGTCCCTTTCACTGAGGACGGTGTAGGTCTTGTCTATTCCATAGTTGGTTTTTGGAACGGTACCTGTGCTTATATCAAACTCTGGTTTTATGCATCACCCCACCTCTCCTTCCCCCTTAAGCAGGTATAAGAGTGTTTTCTAAATGTGAGACACTGTTCTCTTTCCTAACTCAGTTCAAGTGTAGCCATGTTTACAGGATCTTCATAAGTGATATCTTATGATAAGTTTCTTTTTCTGTGTGACTTATTTCACTTAGAATCATCGTACCTGAATCCACCCATTTTGCTGCTACTGGTCTTATGACATTGATTTCATGGCTGAGGGATATTCCATCGTACGTAAGTACCACAATTTTTTGAACCATGTTTATATTTTCTGGGATACTTAAGGTGTATCCAAGTTGAGGTCCTTGTATGCAGTGCAGCCCTAAATTTTGGGGTGGCTCTGTCTTATTGATTTTCAGTTTTCCCAAGGTATATTCCCTAGACTGGTAGTGCCCTTGGCTCTGTAGCTCTGTTCTTTACTTGTTGTAGGGAACAGAATGCACTCTTCCAGAGAGGCAGTTGGCAATTTACATCCCGCCCATCAGCATAACAAGGCTCCCTGTTCTCCAGGGCCTGTCTTGCCTTTCTTGTTCTTACACATTTTGTGGATGTCCCTTTTGACCGGTGGGAAGTGATACTTCTTTGTAGTGCAGATTTGCATTGCCCGCTTGCTTGCTTGGCCAAAAAGGGCGTATGCGTTTTCTCCTGAATATATTCAGGAGAAAACGCATACGCCCTTTTTGGCCAAGTGCGTCATTGTCGAAGTTGTGCCCCTCTTCCTGTGCTTTAAAGGCGATTCCAACGTACCTCTTGAAATCTGTTTCCTGCTATTCTGCCTCGCTTTCAAGTCCACCTCGTTGCCTTCCCTCAACAGATTTTTGGACGATAGTTGTCCTTTATTACTCGGCCAGTTTGTGAATTGCTGTGCCCCTGAGCTCCATTTTTCAACTCGTTTTTGGTGAGCTGACCGCAAGTCCAAAATTTTGGCTCAGGACCTATACTGGTTCCCGGTGGGTGGCTGAGAATTTGGTTAATTCTTCTTCCTGCCGGGAAATTACAGTGATATGTGCCCGTCCAAATGCCTAACAGCTACTCTCTCATTGGTTCTCCCTCTTCCCTTTCATCCTCTGCCAAATTGGCAACCTGTGCGAACCAAGAGGTTAAAGGGGCTGTCTCTCCAAGTTGGGAGGTTGATAGTAAAGCAGACGGAAAGTCAAACCAGAGCACCAGGAGTGGGACTATTCGTTGAGTTTTAGAAACCTTTCGTATTCACAGTGTGTCCGTTCTCTAGGTTTCCCGCACATGTTATAGCTGTAGTAATATTCCCTTCAACCTGGAGAGTTGGGACCCATGGAATGGGTGCCATGCATTATTGCTTTAAAGGGTCTGCATTTGCTCACCCAATCTCACCAATCGTCTCAGTCCCAAGTGTCCCTCCTTATGCCACATTCTGCTGTCATTGTAGATAGGGTCATTCCAGCTTTCATCAGAGACCCTGAAGGAATTGTAAAGAATTTCCCAGTTTTTTTGTTTTGTTTTTGAAATTCCTTTTTATAGTCGGTTTGAGCTGATTCTCGCTGCCATGTTTATGCCAGTCTAGACACACTTGATTCCCTTACGGAGACATATCAATACATAGGTTTTAAGATTCTTACTAGTCAGATATTTTCCTCTGCGGGAAATATGGGGTTTTGAGTCCCTTTCACTGAGGACGGTGTAGGTCTTGTCTATTCCATAGTTGGTTTTTGGAACGGTACCTGTGCTTATATCAAACTCTGGTTTTATGCATCACCCCACCTCTCCTTCCCCCTTAAGCAGGTATAAGAGTGTTTTCTAAATGTGAGACACTGTTCTCTTTCCTAACTCAGTTCAAGTGTAGCCATGTTTACAGGATCTTCATAAGTGATATCTTATGATAAGTTTCTTTTTCTGTGTGACTTATTTCACTTAGAATCATCGTACCTGAATCCACCCATTTTGCTGCTACTGGTCTTATGACATTGATTTCATGGCTGAGGGATATTCCATCGTACATAAGTACCACAAGTTTTTGAACCATGTTTATATTTTCTGGGATACTTAAGGTGTATCCAAGTTGAGGTCCTTGTATGCAGTGCAGCCCTAAATTTTGGGGTGGCTCTGTCTTATTGATTTTCAGTTTTCCCAAGGTATATTCCCTAGACTGGTAGTGCCCTTGGCTCTGTAGCTCTGTTCTTTACTTGCTTTAGGGAACAGAATGCACTCCTCCAGAGAGGCAGTTGGCAATTTACATCCCACCCATCAGCATAACAAGGCTCCCTGTTCTCCAGGGCCTGTCTTGCCTTTCTTGTTCTTACACATTTTGTGGATGTCCCTTTTGACCGGTGGGAAGTGATACTTCTTTGTAGTGCAGTGTTGCATTGCCCGCTTGCTTGCTTGGCCAAAAAGCGCGTATGCGTTTTCTCCTGAATATATTCAGGAGAAAACGCATACACCCTTTTTGGCCAAGTGCATCATTGTCGAAGTTGTGCCCCTCTTCCTGTGCTTTAAAGGCAATTCCAACGTACCTCTTGAAATCTGTTTCCTGCTATTCTGCCTCGCTTTCAAGTCCGCCTCGTTGCCTTCCCTCAACAGATTTTTGGACGATAGTTGTCCTTTATTACTCGGCCAGTTTGTGAATGGCTGTGCCCCTGAGCTCCATTTTTCAACTCGTTTTTGGTGAGCTGACCGCAAGTCCAAAATTTTGGTTCAGGACCTATACTGGTTCCCGGTGGGTGGCTGAGAATTTGGTTAATTCTTCTTCCTGCCGGGAAATTACAGTGATATGTGCCCGTCCAAATGCCTAACAGCTACTCTCTCATTGGTTCTCCCTCTTCCCTTTCATCCTCTGCCAAATTGGCAACCTGTGCGAACCAAGAGGTTAAAGGGGCTGTCTCTCCAAGTTGGGAGGTTGATAGTAAAGCAGACGGAAAGTCAAACCGGAGCACCAGGAGAGGGACTATGCGTTGAGTTTTAGAAACCTTTCGTATTCACAGTGTGTCCGTTCTCTAGGTTTCCCGCACATGTTATAGCTGTAGTAATATTCCCTTCAACCTGGAGAGTTCGGACCCATGGAATGGGTGCCATGCATTATTGCTTTAAAGGGTCTGCATTTGCTCACCCAATCTCACCAATCGTCTCAGTCCCAAGTGTCCCTCCTTATGCCACATCCAGCTGTCGTTGTAGATAGGGTCATTCCAGCCTTCATCAGAGACCCTGAAGGAATTGTAAAGAATTTCCCAGTTTTTTTGTTTTGTTTTTGAAATTCCTTTTTATAGTGGGTTTGAGCTGATTCTCGCTGCCATGTTTATGCCAGTCTAGACACACTTGATTCCCTTACGGAGACATATCAATACATAGGTTTTAAGATTCTTACTAGTCAGATATTTTCCTGTGCGGGAAATATGGGGTTTTGAGTCCCTTTCACTGAGGACGGTGTAGGTCTTGTCTATTCCATAGTTGGTTTTTGGAACGGTACCTGTGCTTATATCAAACTCTGGTTTTATGCATCACCCCACCTCTCCTTCCCCCTTAAGCAGGTATAAGAGTGTTTTCTAAATGTGAGACACTGTTCTCTTTCCTAACTCAGTTCAAGTGTAGCCATGTTTACAGGATCTTCATAAGTGATATCTTATGATAAGTTTCTTTTTCTGTGTGACTTATTTCACTTAGAATCATCGTACCTGAATCCACCCATTTTGCTGCTACTGGTCTTATGACATTGATTTCATGGCTGAGGGATATTCCATCGTACGTAAGTACCACAAGTTTTTGAACCATGTTTATATTTTCTGGGATACTTAAGGTGTATCCAAGTTGAGGTCCTTGTATGCAGTGCAGCCCTAAATTTTGGGGTGGCTCTGTCTTATTGATTTTCAGTTTTCCCAAGGTATATTCCCTAGACTGGTAGTGCCCTTGGCTCTGTAGCTCTGTTCTTTACTTGTTTTAGGGAACAGAATGCACTCCTCCAGAGAGGCAGTTGGCAATTTACATCCCGCCCATCAGCATAACAAGGCTCCCTGTTCTCCAGGGCCTGTCTTGCCTTTCTTGTTCTTACACATTTTGTGGATGTCCCTTTTGACCGGTGGGAAGTGATACTTCTTTGTAGTGCAGATTTGCATTGCCCGCTTGCTTGCTTGGCCAAAAAGGGCGTATGCGTTTTCTCCTGAATATATTCAGGAGAAAACGCATACGCCCTTTTGGGCCAAGTGCGTCATTGTCGAAGTTGTGCCCCTCTTCCTGTGCTTTAAAGGCGATTCCAACGTACCTCTTGAAATCTGTTTCCTGCTATTCTGCCTCGCTTTCAAGTCCACCTCGTTGCCTTCCCTCAACAGATTTTTGGACGATAGTTGTCCTTTATTACTCGGCCAGTTTGTGAATTGCTGTGCCCCTGAGCTCCATTTTTCAACTCGTTTTTGGTGAGCTGACCGCAAGTCCAAAATTTTGGTTCAGGACCTATACTGGTTCCCGGTGGGTGGCTGAGAATTTGGTTAATTCTTCTTCCTGCTGGGAAATTACAGTGATATGTGCCCGTCCAAATGCCTAACAGCTACTCTCTCATTGGTTCTCCCTCTTCCCTTTCATCCTCTGCCAAATTGGCAACCTGTGCGAACCAGGAGGTTAAAGGGGCTGTCTCTCCAATTTCGGAGAATGATAGTAAAGCAGCCGGAAAGTCAAACCGGAGCATCAGGAGAGGGACTATTCGTTGAGTTTTAGAAACCTTTCGTATTCACAGTGTGTCCGTTCTCTAAGTTTCCTGCACATGTTATAGCTGTAGTAATATTCCCTTCAACCTGGAGAGCTCGGACCCATGGAATGGGTGCCATGCATTATTGCTTTAAAGGGTCTGCATTTGCTCACCCAATCTCACCAATCGTCTCAGTCCCAAGTGTCCCTCCTTATGCCACATCCAGCTGTCATTGTAGATAGGGTCATTCCAGCTTTCATCAGAGACCCTGAAGGAATTGTAAAGAATTTCCCAGTTTTTTTGTTTTGTTTTTGAAATTCCTTTTTATAGTCGGTTTGAGCTGATTCTCGCTGCCATGTTTATGCCAGTCTAGACACACTTGATTCCCTTACGGAGACATATCAATACATAGGTTTTAAGATTCTTACTAGTCAGATATTTTCCTGTGCGGGAAATATGGGATTTTGAGTCCCTTTCGCTGAGGACGGTGTAGGTCTTGTCTATTCCATAGTTGGTTTTTGGAACGGTACCTGTGCTTATATCGAACTCTGGTTTTATGCATCACCCCACCTCTCCTTCCCCCTTAAGCAGGTATAAGAGTGTTTTCTAAATGTGAGACACTGTTCTCTTTCCTAACTCAGTTCAAGTGTAGCCATGTTTACAGGATCTTCATAAGTGATATCTTATGATAAGTTTCTTTTTCTGTGTGACTTATTTCACTTAGAATCATCGTACCTGAATCCACCCATTTTGCTGCTACTGGTCTTATGACATTGATTTCATGGCTGAGGGATATTCCATCGTACGTAAGTACCACAATTTTTTGAACCATGTTTATATTTTCTGGGATACTTAAGGTGTATCCAAGTTGAGGTCCTTGTATGCAGTGCAGCCCTAAATTTTGGGGTGGCTCTGTCTTATTGATTTTCAGTTTTCCCAAGGTATATTCCCTAGACTGGTAGTGCCCTTGGCTCTGTAGCTCTGTTCTTTACTTGTTTTAGGGAACAGAATGCACTCCTCCAGAGAGGCAGTTGGCAATTTACATCCCGCCCATCAGCATAACAAGGCTCCCTGTTCTCCAGGGCCTGTCTTGCCTTTCTTGTTCTTACACATTTTGTGGATGTCCCTTTTGACCGGTGGGAAGTGATACTTCTTTGTAGTGCAGATTTGCATTGCCCGCTTGCTTGCTTGGCCAAAAAGGGCGTATGCGTTTTCTCCTGAATATATTCAGGAGAAAACGCATACGCCCTTTTTGGCCAAGTGCGTCATTGTCGAAGTTGTGCCCCTCTTCCTGTGCTTTAAAGGCGATTCCAACGTACCTCTTGAAATCTGTTTCCTGCTATTCTGCCTCGCTTTCAAGTCCACCTCGTTGCCTTCCCTCAACAGATTTTTGGACGATAGTTGTCCTTTATTACTCGGCCAGTTTGTGAATTGCTGTGCCCCTGAGCTCCATTTTTCAACTCGTTTTTGGTGAGCTGACCGCAAGTCCAAAATTTTGGTTCAGGACCTATACTGGTTCCCGGTGGGTGGCTGAGAATTTGGTTAATTCTTCTTCCTGCCGGGAAATTACAGTGATATGTGCCCGTCCAAATGCCTAACAGCTACTCTCTCATTGGTTCTCCCTCTTCCCTTTCATCCTCTGCCAAATTGGCAACCTGTGCGAACCAAGAGGTTAAAGGGGCTGTCTCTCCAAGTTGGGAGGTTGATAGTAAAGCAGACGGAAAGTCAAACCGGAGCACCAGGAGAGGGACTATGCGTTGAGTTTTAGAAACCTTTCGTATTCACAGTGTGTCCGTTCTCTAGGTTTCCCGCACATGTTATAGCTGTAGTAATATTCCCTTCAACCTGGAGAGTTCGGACCCATGGAATGGGTGCCATGCATTATTGCTTTAAAGGGTCTGCATTTGCTCACCCAATCTCACCAATCGTCTCAGTCCCAAGTGTCCCTCCTTATGCCACATCCAGCTGTCGTTGTAGATAGGGTCATTCCAGCCTTCATCAGAGACCCTGAAGGAATTGTAAAGAATTTCCCAGTTTTTTTGTTTTGTTTTTGAAATTCCTTTTTATAGTGGGTTTGAGCTGATTCTCGCTGCCATGTTTATGCCAGTCTAGACACACTTGATTCCCTTACGGAGACATATCAATACATAGGTTTTAAGATTCTTACTAGTCAGATATTTTCCTCTGCGGGAAATATGGGGTTTTGAGTCCCTTTCGCTGAGGACGGTGTAGGTCTTGTCTATTCCATAGTTGGTTTTTGGAACGGTACCTGTGCTTATATCAAACTCTGGTTTTATGCATCACCCCACCTCTCCTTCCCCCTTAAGCAGGTATAAGAGTGTTTTCTAAATGTGAGACACTGTTCTCTTTCCTAACTCAGTTCAAGTGTAGCCATGTTTACAGGATCTTCATAAGTGATATCTTATGATAAGTTTCTTTTTCTGTGTGACTTATTTCACTTAGAATCATCGTACCTGAATCCACCCATTTTGCTGCTACTGGTCTTATGACATTGATTTCATGGCTGAGGGATATTCCATCGTACGTAAGTACCACAAGTTTTTGAACCATGTTTATATTTTCTGGGATACTTAAGGTGTATCCAAGTTGAGGTCCTTGTATGCAGTGCAGCCCTAAATTTTGGGGTGGCTCTGTCTTATTGATTTTCAGTTTTCCCAAGGTATATTCCCTAGACTGGTAGTGCCCTTGGCTCTGTAGCTCTGTTCTTTACTTGTTGTAGGGAACAGAATGCACTCCTCCAGAGAGGCAGTTGGCAATTTACATCCCGCCCATCAGCATAACAAGGCTCCCTGTTCTCCGGGGCCTGTCTTGCCTTTCTTCTTCTTACACATTTTGTGGATGTCCCTTTTGACCGGTGGGAAGTGATACTTCTTTGTAGTGCAGATTTGCATTGCCCGCTTGCTTGCTTGGCCAAAAAGGGCGTATGCGTTTTCTCCTGAATATATTCAGGAGAAAACGCATACGCCCTTTTTGGCCAAGTGCATCATTGTCGAAGTTGTGCCCCTCTTCCTGTGCTTTAAAGGCGATTCCAACGTACCTCTTGAAATCTGTTTCCTGCTATTCTGCCTCGCTTTCAAGTCCGCCTCGTTGCCTTCCCTCAACAGATTTTTGGACGATAGTTGTCCTTTATTACTCGGCCAGTTTGTGAATTGCTGTGCCCCTGAGCTCCATTTTTCAACTCGTTTTTGGTGAGCTGACCGCAAGTCCAAAATTTTGGTTCAGGACCTATACTGGTTCCCGGTGGGTGGCTGAGAATTTGGTTAATTCTTCTTCCTGCCGGGAAATTACAGTGATATGTGCCCGTCCAAATGCCTAACAGCTACTCTCTCATTGGTTCTCCCTCTTCCCTTTCATCCTCTGCCAAATTGGCAACCTGTGCGAACCAAGAGGTTACAGGGGCTGTCTCTCCAAGTTGGGAGATTGATAGTAAAGCAGACGGAAAGTCAAACCGGAGCACCAGGAGAGGGACTATTCGTTGAGTTTTAGAAACCTTTCGTATTCACAGTGTGTCCGTTCTCTAGGTTTCCCGCACATGTTATAGCTGTAGTAATATTCCCTTCAACCTGGAGAGTTCGGACCCATGGAATGGGTGCCATGCATTATTGCTTTAAAGGGTCTGCATTTGCTCACCCAATCTCACCAATCGTCTCAGTCCCAAGTGTCCCTCCTTATGCCACATCCAGCTGTCGTTGTAGATAGGGTCATTCCAGCTTTCATCAGAGACCCTGAAGGAATTGCAAAGAATTTCCCAGTTTTTTTGTTTTGTTTTGGAAATTCCTTTATATAGTGGGTTTGAGCTGATTCTCGCTGCCATGTTTATGCCAGTCTAGACACACTTGATTCCCTTACGGAGACATATCAATACATAGGTTTTAAGATTCTTACTAGTCAGATATTTTCCTCTGCGGGAAATATGGGGTTTTGAGTCCCTTTCGCTGAAGACGGTGTAGGTCTTGTCTATTCCATAGTTGGTTTTTGGAACGGTACCTGTGCTTATATCAAACTCTGGTTTTATGCATCACCCCACCTCTCCTTCCCCCTTAAGCAGGTATAAGAGTGTTTTCTAAATGTGAGACACTGTTCTCTTTCCTAACTCAGTTCAAGTGTAGCCATGTTTACAGGATCTTCATAAGTGATATCTTATGATAAGTTTCTTTTTCTGTGTGACTTATTTCACTTAGAATCATCGTACCTGAATCCACCCATTTTGCTGCTACTGGTCTTATGACATTGATTTCATGGCTGAGGGATATTCCATCGTACGTAAGTACCACAATTTTTTGAACCATGTTTATATTTTCTGGGATACTTAAGGTGTATCCAAGTTGAGGCCCTTGTATGCAGTGCAGCCCTAAATTTTGGGGTGGCTCTGTCTTATTGATTTTCAGTTTTCCCAAGGTATATTCCCTAGACTGGTAGTGCCCTTGGCTCTGTAGCTCTGTTCTTTACTTGCTTTAGGGAACAGAATGCACTCCACCAGAGAGGAAGTTGGCAATTTACATCCCGCCCATCAGCATAACAAGGCTCCCTGTTCTCCAGGGCCTGTCTTGCCTTTCTTGTTCTTACACATTTTGTGGATGTCCCTTTTGACCGGTGGGAAGTGATACTTCTTTGTAGTGCAGATTTGCATTGCCCGCTTGCTTGCTTGGCCAAAAAGGGCGTATGCGTTTTCTCCTGAATATATTCAGGAGAAAACGCATACGCCCTTTTTGGCCAAGTGCATCATTGTCGAAGTTGTGCCCCTCTTCCTGTGCTTTAAAGGCGATTCCAACGTACCTCTTGAAATCTGTTTCCTGCTATTCTGCCTCGCTTTCAAGTCCGCCTCTTTGCCTCACCTCAACAGATTTTTGGACGATAGTTGTCCTTTATTACTCGGCCAGTTTGTGAATTGCTGTGCCCCTGAGCTCCATTTTTCAACTCGTTTTTGGTGAGCTGACTGCAAGTCCAAAATTCTGGTTCAGGACCTATACTGGTTCCCGGTGGTTGGCTGAGAATTTGGTTAATTCTTCTTCCTGCCGGGAAATTACAGTGATATGTGCCCGTCCAAATGCCTAACAGCTACTCTCTCATTGGTTCTCCCTCTTCCCTTTCATCCTCTGCCAAATTGGCAACCTGTGCGAACCAAGAGGTTAAAGGGGCTGTCTCTCCAAGTTGGGAGGTTGATAGTAAAGCAGACGGAAAGTCAAACCGGAGCACCAGGAGAGGGACTATGCGTTGAGTTTTAGAAACCTTTCGTATTCACAGTGTGTCCGTTCTCTAGGATTCCCGTACATGTTATATCTGTAGTAATATTCCCTTCAACCTGGAGAGTTGGGACCCATGGAATGTGTGTCATGCATTATTGCTTTAAAGGGTCTGCATTTGCTCACCCAATCTCACCAATCGTCTCAGTCCCAAGTGTCCCTCCTTATGCCACATCCAGCTGTCATTGTAGATAGGGTCATTTCAGGTTTCATCAGAGACCCTGAAGGAATTGTAAAGAATTTCCCAGTTTTTTTGTTTTATTTTTGAAATTCCTTTTTATAGTGGGTTTGAGCTGATTCTCGCTGCCATATTTATCCCAGTCTAGACACACTTGATTCCCTTACGGAGACATATCAATACATAGGTTTTAAGATTCTTACTAGTCAGATATATTCCTCTGCGGGAAATATGGGATTTTGAGTCCCTTTCACTGAGGACGGTGTAGGTCTTGTCTATTCCATAGTTGGTTTTTGGAACGGTACCTGTGCTTATATCAAACTCTGGTTTTATGCATCACCCCACCTCTCCTTCCCCCTTAAGCAGGTAAAGAGTGTTTTCTAAATGTGAGACACTGTTCTCTTTCCTAACTCAGTTCAAGTGTAGCCATGTTTACAGGATCTTCATAAGTGATATCTTATGATAAGTTTCTTTTTCTGTGTGACTTATTTCACTTAGAATCATCGTACCTGAATCCACCCATTTTGCTGCTACTGGTCTTATGACATTGATTTCATGGCTGAGGGATATTCCATCGTACGTAAGTACCACAATTTTTTGAACCATGTTTATATTTTCTGGGATACTTAAGGTGTATCCAAGTTGAGGTCCTTGTATGCAGTGCAGCCCTAAATTTTGGGGTGGCTCTGTCTTATTGATTTTCAGTTTTCCCAAGGTATATTCCCTAGACTGGTAGTGCCCTTGGCTCTGTAGCTCTGTTCTTTACTTGTTGTAGGGAACAGAATGCACTCCTCCAGAGAGGCAGTTGGCAATTTACATCCCGCCCATCAGCATAACAAGGCTCCCTGTTCTCCAGGGCCTGTCTTGCCTTTCTTGTTCTTACACATTTTGTGGATGTCCCTTTTGACCGGTGGGAAGTGATACTTCTTTGTAGTGCAGATTTGCATTGCCCGCTTGCTTGCTTGGCCAAAAAGGGCGTATGCGTTTTCTCCTGAATATATTCAGGAGAAAACGCATACGCCCTTTTTGGCCAAGTGCATCATTGTCGAAGTTGTGCCCCTCTTCCTGAGCTTTAAAGGCGATTCCAACGTACCTCTTGAAATCTGTTTCCTGCTATCCTGCCTCGCTTTCAAGTCTGCCTCGTTGCCTTCCCTCAACAGATTTTTGGACGATAGTTGTCCTTTATTACTCGGCCAGTTTGTGAATTGCTGTGCCCCTGAGCTCCATTTTTCAACTCGTTTTTGGTGAGCTGACCGCAAGTCCAAAATTTTGGTTCAGGACCTATACTGGTTCCCGGTGGGTGGCTGAGAATTTGGTTAATTCTTCTTCCTGCCGGGAAATTACAGTGATATGTGCCCATCCAAATGCCTAACAGCTACTCTCTCATTGGTTCTCCCTCTTCCCTTTCATCCTCTGCCAAATTGGCAACCTGTGCGAACCAAGAGGTTAAAGGGGCTGTCTCTCCAAGTTGGGAGGTTGATAGTAAAGCAGACGGAAAGTCAAACCGGAGCACCAGGAGAGGGACTATGCGTTGAGTTTTAGAAACCTTTCGTATTCACAGTGTGTCCGTTCCCTAGGTTTCCCGCACATGTTATAGCTGTAGTAATATTCCCTTCAACCTGGAGAGTTCGGACCCATGGAATGGGTGCCATGCATTATTGCTTTAAAGGGTCTGCATTTGCTCACCCAATCTCACCAATCATCTCAGTCCCAAGTGTCCCTCCTTATGCCACATCCAGCTGTCGTTGTAGATAGGGTCATTCCAGATTTCATCAGAGACCCTGAAGGAATTGTAAAGAATTTCCCAGTTTTTTTGTTTTGTTTTTGAAATTCCTTTTTATAGTGGGTTTGAGCTGATTCTCGCTGCCATGTTTATGCCAGTCTAGACACACTTGATTCCCTTACGGAGACATATCAATACATAGGTTTTAAGATTCTTACTACTCAGATACTTTCCTCTGCGGGAAATATGGGGTTTTGAGTCCCTTTCACTGAGGACGGTGTAGGTCTTGTCTATTCCATAGTTGGTTTTTGGAACGGTACCTGTGCTTATATCAAACTCTGGTTTTATGCATCACCCCACCTCTCCTTCCCCCTTAAGCAGGTATAAGAGTGTTTTCTACATGTGAGACACTGTTCTCTTTCCTAACTCAGTTCAAGTGTAGCCATGTTTACAGGATCTTCATAAGTGATATCTTATGATAAGTTTCTTTTTCTGTGTGACTTATTTCACTTAGAATCATCGTACCTGAATCCACCCATTTTGCTACTACTGGTCTTATGACATTGATTTCATGGCTGAGGGATATTCCATCCTACGTATGTACCACAATTTTTTGAACCATGTTTATATTTTCTGGGATACTTAAGGTGTATCCAAGTTGAGGTCCTTGTATGCAGTGCAGCCCTAAATTTTGGGGTGGCTCTGTCTTATTGATTTTCAGTTTTCCCAAGGTATATTCCCTAGACTGGTAGTGCCCTTGGCTCTGTAGCTCTGTTCTTTACTTGTTTTTGGGAACAGAATGCACTCCTCCAGAGAGGCAGTTGGCAATTTACATCCCGCCCATCAGCATAACAAGGCTCCCTGTTCTCCAGGGCCTGTCTTGCCTTTCTTGTTCTTACACATTTTGTGGATGTCCCATTTGACCGGTGGGAAGTGATACTTCTTTGTAGTGCAGATTTGCATTGCCCGCTTGCTTGCTTGGCCAAAAAGGGCGTATGCGTTTTCTCCTGAATATATTCAGGAGAAAACGCATACGCCCTTTTTGGCCAAGTGCATCATTGTCGAAGTTGTGCCCCTCTTCCTGTGCTTTAAAGGCGATTCCAACGTACCTCTTGAAATCTTTTCCTGCTATTCTGCCTCGCTTTCAAGTCCGCCTCGTTGCCTTCCCTCAACAGATTTTTGGACGATAGTTGTCCTTTATTACTCGGCCAGTTTGTGAATTGCTGTGCCCCTGAGCTCCATTTTTCAACTCGTTTTTGGTGAGCTGACCGCAAGTCCAAAATTTTGGTTCAGGACCTATACTGGTTCCCGGTGGGTGGCTGAGAATTTGGTTAATTCTTCTTCCTGCCGGGAAATTACAGTGATATGTGCCCGTCCAAATGCCTAACAGCTACTCTCTCATTGGTTCTCCCTCTTCCCTTTCATCCTCTGCCAAATTGGCAACCTGTGCGAACCAAGAGGTTAAAGGGGCTGTCTCTCCAAGTTGGGAGGTTGATAGTAAAGCAGACGGAAAGTCAAACCGGAGCACCAGGAGAGGGACTATGCGTTGAGTTTTAGAAACCTTTCGTATTCACAGTGTGTCCGTTCTATAGGTTTCCCGCACATGTTATAGCTGTAGTAATATTCCCTTCAACCTGGAGAGTTCGGACCCATGGAATGGGTTCCATGCATTATTGCTTTAAAGGGTCTGCATTTGCTCACCCAATCTCACCAATCGTCTCAGTCCCAAGTGTCCCTCCTTATGCCACATCCAGCTGTCGTTGTAGATAGGGTCATTCCAGATTTCATCAGAGACCCTGAAGGAATTGTAAAGAATTTCCCAGTTTTTTTGTTTTGTTTTTGAAATTCCTTTTTATAGTGGGTTTGAGCTGATTCTCGCTGCCATGTTTATGCCAGTCTAGACACACTTGATTTCCTTACGGAGACATATCAATACATAGGTTTTAAGATTCTTACTAGTCAGATATTTTCCTCTGCGGGAAATATGGGGTTTTGAGTCCCTTTCGCTGAGGACGGTGTAGGTCTTGTCTATTCCATAGTTGGTTTTTGGAACGGTACCTGTGCTTATATCAAACTCTGGTTTTATGCATCACCCCACCTCTCCTTCCCCCTTAAGCAGGTATAAGAGTGTTTTCTAAATGTGAGACACTGTTCTCTTTCCTAATTCAGTTCAAGTGTAGCCATGTTTACAGGATCTTCATAAGTGATATCTTATGATAAGTTTCTTTTTCTGTGTGACTTATTTCACTTAGAATCATCGTACCTGAATCCACCCATTTTGCTGCTACTGGTCTTATGACATTGATTTCATGGCTGAGGGATATTCCATCGTACGTAAGTACCACAATTTTTTGAACCATGTTTATATTTTCTGGGATACTTAAGGTGTATCCAAGTTGAGGTCCTTGTATGCAGTGCAGCCCTAAATTTTGGGGTGGCTCTGTCTTATTGATTTTCAGTTTTCCCAAGGTATATTCCCTAGACTGGTAGTGCCCTTGGCTCTGTAGCTCTGTTCTTTACTTGTTTTAGGGAACAGAATGCACTCCTCCAGAGAGGCAGTTGGCAATTTACATCCCGCCCATCAGCATAACAAGGCTCCCTGTTCTCCAGGGCCTGTCTTGCCTTTCTTGTTCTTACACATTTTGTGGATGTCCCTTTTGACCGGTGGGAAGTGATACTTCTTTGTAGTGCAGATTTGCATTGCCCGCTTGCTTGCTTGGCCAAAAAGGGCGTATGCGTTTTCTCCTGAATATATTCAGGAGAAAACGCATACGCCCTTTTTGGCCAAGTGCATCATTGTCGAAGTTGTGCCCCTCTTCCTGTGCTTTAAAGGCGATTCCAACGTACCTCTTGAAATCTGTTTCCTGCTATTCTGCCTCGCTTTCAAGTCCGCCTCGTTGCCTTCCCTCAACAGATTTTTGGACGATAGTTGTCCTTTATTACTCGGCCAGTTTGTGAATTGCTGTGCCCCTGAGCTCCATTTTTCAACTCGCTTTTGGTGAGCTGACCGCAAGACCAAAATTTTGGTTCAGGACCTATACTGGTTCCCGGTGGGTGGCTGAGAATTTGGTTAATTCTTCTTCCTGCCGGGAAATTACAGTGATATGTGTCCGTCCAAATGCCTAACAGCTACTCTCTCATTGGTTCTCCCTCTTCCCTTTCATCCTCTGCCAAATTGGCAACCTGTGCGAACCAAGAGGTTAAAGGGGCTGTCTCTCCAAGTTGGGAGGTTGATAGTAAAGCAGACGGAAAGTCAAACCGGAGCACCAGGGGAGGGACTATGCATTGAGTTTTAGAAACCTTTCGTATTCACAGTGTGTCCGTTCTCTAGGTTTCCCGCACATGTTATAGCTGTAGTAATATTCCCTTCAACCTGGAGAGTTCGGACACATGGAATGGGTGCCATGCATTATTGCTTTAAAGGGTCTGCATTTGCTCACCCAATCTCACCAATCGTCTCAGTCCCAAGTGTCCCTCCTTGTGCCACATCTAGCTGTCGTTTTAGATAGGGTCATTCCAGCCTTCATCAGAGACCCTGAAGGAATTGTAAAGAATTTCCCAGTTTTTTTGTTTTGTTTTTGAAATTCCTTTTTATAGTGGGTTTGAGCTGATTCTCGCTGCCATGTTTATGCCAGTCTAGACACACTTGATTCCCTTATGGAGACATATCAATACATAGGTTTTAAGATTCTTACTAGTCAGATATTTTCCTCTGCGGGAAATATGGGGTTTTGAGTCCCTTTCGCTGAGGACGGTGTAGGTCTTGTCTATTCCATAGTTGGTTTTTGGAACGGTACCTGTGCTTATATCAAACTCTGGTTTTATGCATCACCCCACCTCTCCTTCCCCCTTAAGCAGGTATAAGAGTGTTTTCTAAATGTGAGACACTGTTCTCTTTCCTAACTCAGTTCAAGTGTAGCCATGTTTACAGGATCTTCATAAGTGATATCTTATGATAAGTTTCTTTTTCTGTGTGACTTATTTCACTTAGAATCATCGTACCTGAATCCACCCATTTTGCTGCTACTGGTCTTATGACATTGATTTCATGGCTGAGGGATATTCCATCGTACGTAAGTACCACAATTTTTTGAACCATGTTTATATTTTCTGGGATACTTAAGGTGTATCCAAGTTGAGGCCCTTGTATGCAGTGCAGCCCTAAATTTTGGGGTGGCTCTGTCTTATTGATTTTCAGTTTTCCCAAGGTATATTCCCTAGACTGGTAGTGCCCTTGGCTCTGTAGCTCTGTTCTTTACTTGTTTTAGGGAACAGAATGCACTCCTCCAGAGAGGCAGTTGTCAATTTACATCCCGCCCATCAGCATAACAAGGCTCCCTGTTCTCCAGGGCCTGTCTTGCCTTTCTTGTTCTTACACATTTTGTGGATGTCCCTTTTGACCGGTGGGAAGTGATACTTCTTTGTAGTGCAGATTTGCATTGCCCGCTTGCTTGCTTGGCCAAAAAGGGCGTATGCGTTTTCTCCTGAATATATTCAGGAGAAAACGCATACGCCCTTTTTGGCCAAGTGCATCATTGTCGAAGTTGTGCCCCTCTTCCTGTGCTTTAAAGGCGATTCCAACGTACCTCTTGAAATCTGTTTCCTGCTATTCTGCCTCGCTTTCAAGTCCGCCTCGTTGCCTTCCCTCAACAGATTTTTGGACGATAGTTGTCCTTTATTACTCGGCCAGTTTGTGAATTGCTGTGCCCCTGAGCTCCATTTTTCAACTCGTTTTTGGTGAGCTGACCGCAAGTCCAAAATTTTGCTTCAGGACCTATACTGGTTCCCGGTGGGTGGCTGAGAATTTGGTTAATTCTTCTTCCTGCCGGGAAATTACAGTGATATGTGCCCGTCCAAATGCCTAACAGCTACTCTCTCATTGGTTCTCACTCTTCCCTTTCATCCACTGCCAAATTGGCAACCTGTGCGAACCAAGAGGTTAAAGGGGCTGTCTCTCCAAGTTGGGAGGTTGATAGTAAAGCAGACGGAAAGTCAAACCGGAGCACCAGGGGAGGGACTATGCGTTGAGTTTTAGAAACCTTTCGTATTCACAGTGTGTCCGTTCTCTAGGTTTCCCGCACATGTTATAGCTGTAGTAATATTCCCTTCAACCTGGAGAGTTCGGACCCATGGAATGGGTGCCATGCATTATTGCTTTAAAGGGTCTGCATTTGCTCACCCAATCTCACCAATCGTCTCAGTCCCAAGTGTCCCTCCTTATGCCACATCCAGCTGTCGTTGTAGATAAGGTCATTCCAGCTTTCATCAGAGACCCTGAAGGAATTGTAAAGAATTTCCCAGTTTTTTTGTTTTGTTTTTGAAATTCCTTTTTATAGTGGGTTTGAGCTGATTCTCGCTGCCATGTTTATGCCAGTCTAGACACACTTGATTCCCTTACGGAGACATATCAATACATAGGTTTTAAGATTCTTACTAGTCAGATATTTTCCTCTGCGGGAAATATGGGGTTTTGAGTCCCTTTCGCTGAGGACGGTGTAGGTCTTGTCTATTCCATAGTTGGTTTTTGGAACGGTACCTGTGCTTATATCAAACTCTGGTTTTATGCATCACCCCACCTCTCCTTCCCCCTTAAGCAGGTATAAGAGTGTTTTCTAAATGTGAGACTCTGTTCTCTTTCCTAACTCAGTTCAAGTGTAACCATGTTTACAGGATCTTCATAAGTGATATCTTATGATAAGTTTCTTTTTCTGTGTGACTTATTTCACTTAGAATCATCGTACCTGAATCCACCCATTTTGCTGCTACTGGTCTTATGACATTGATTTCATGGCTGAGGGATATTCCATCGTACGTAAGTACCACAATTTTTTGAACCATGTTTATATTTTCTGGGATACTTAAGGTGTATCCAAGTTGAGGTCCTTGTATGCAGTGCAGCCCTTAATTTTGGGGTGGCTCTGTCTTATTGATTTTCAGTTTTCCCAAGGTATATTCCCTAGACTGGTAGTGCCCTTGGCTCTGTAGCTCTGTTCTTTACTTGTTTTAGGGAACAGAATGCACTCCTCCAGAGAGGCAGTTGGCAATTTACATCCCGCCCATCAGCATAACAAGGCTCCCTGTTCTCCAGGGCCTGTCTTGCCTTTCTTGTTCTTACACATTTTGTGGATGTCCCTTTTGACCGGTGGGAAGTGATACTTCTTTGTAGTGCAGATTTGCATTGCCCGCTTGCTTGCTTGGCCAAAAAGGGCGTATGCGTTTTCTCCTGAATATATTCAGTAGAAAACGCATACGCCCTTTTTGGCCAAGTGCATCATTGTCGAAGTTGTGCCCCTCTTCCTGTGCTTTAAAGGCGATTCCAACGTACCTCTTGAAATCTGTTTCCTGCTATTCTGCCTCGCTTTCAAGTCCGCCTCGTTGCCTTCCCTCAACAGATTTTTGGACGATAGTTGTCCTTTATTACTCGGCCAGTTTGTGAATTGCTGTGCCCCTGAGCTCCATTTTTCAACTCGTTTTTGGTGAGCTGACCGCAAGTCCAAAATTTTGGTTCAGGACCTATACTGGTTCCCGGTGGGTGGCTGAGAATTTGGTTAATTCTTCTTCCTGCCGGGAAATTACAGTGATATGTGCCCGTCCAAATGCCTAACAGCTAGTCTCTCATTGGTTCTCCCTCTTCCCTTTCATCCACTGCCAAATTGGCAACCTGTGCGAACCAAGAGGTTAAAGGGGCTGTCTCTCCAAGTTGGGAGGTTGATAGTAAAGCAGACGGAAAGTCAAACCGGAGCACCAGGGGAGGGACTATGCGTTGAGTTTTAGAAACCTTTCGTATTCACAGTGTGTCCGTTCTCTAGGTTTCCCGCACATGTTATAGCTGTAGTAATATTCCCTTCAACCTGGAGAGTTCGGACCCATGGAATGGGTGCCATGCATTATTGCTTTAAAGGGTCTGCATTTGCTCACCCAATCTCACCAATCGTCTCAGTCCCAAGTGTCCCTCCTTATGCCACATCCAGCTGTCGTTGTAGATAGGGTCATTCCAGCTTTCATCAGAGACCCTGAAGGAATTGTAAAGAATTTCCCAGTTTTTTTCTTTTGTTTTTGAAATTCCTTTTTATAGTGGGTTTGAGCTGATTCTCGCTGCCATGTTTATGCCAGTCTAGACACACTTGATTCCCTTACGGAGACATATCAATACATAGGTTTTAAGATTCTTACTAGTCAGATATTTTCCTCTGCGGGAAATATGGGGTTTTGAGTCCCTTTCGCTGAGGACGGTGTAGGTCTTGTCTATTCCATAGTTGGTTTTTGGAACGGTACCTGTGCTTATATCAAACTCTGGTTTTATGCATCACCCCACCTCTCCTTCCCCCTTAAGCAGGTATAAGAGTGTTTTCTAAATGTGAGACTCTGTTCTCTTTCCTAACTCAGTTCAAGTGTAGCCATGTTTACAGGATCTTCATAAGTGATATCTTATGATAAGTTTCTTTTACTGTGTGACTTATTTCACTTAGAATCATCGTACCTGAATCCACCCATTTTGCTGCTACTGGTCTTATGACATTGATTTCATGGCTGAGGGATATTCCATCGTACGTAAGTACCACAATTTTTTGAACCATGTTTATATTTTCTGGGATACTTAAGGTGTATCCAAGTTGAGGTCCTTGTATGCAGTGCAGCCCTAAATTTTGGGGTGGCTCTGTCTTATTGATTTTCAGTTTTCCCAAGGTATATTCCCTAGACTGGTAGTGCCCTTGGCTCTGTAGCTCTGTTCTTTACTTGTTTTAGGGAACAGAATGCACTCCTCCAGAGAGGCAGTTGGCAATTTACATCCCGCCCATCAGCATAACAAGGCTCCCTGTTCTCCAGGGCCTGTCTTGCCTTTCTTGTTCTTACACATTTTGTGGATGTCCCTTTTGACCGGTGGGAAGTGATACTTCTTTGTAGTGCAGATTTGCATTGCCCGCTTGCTTGCTTGGCCAAAAAGGGCGTATGCGTTTTCTCCTGAATATATTCAGGAGAAAACGCATACGCCCTTTTTGGCCAAGTGCATCATTGTCGAAGTTGTGCCCCTCTTCCTGTGCTTTAAAGGCGATTCCAACGTACCTCTTGAAATCTGTTTCCTGCTATTCTGCCTCGCTTTCAAGTCCGCCTCGTTGCCTTCCCTCAACAGATTTTTGGACGATAGTTGTCCTTTATTACTCGGCCAGTTTGTGAATTGCTGTGCCCCTGAGCTCCATTTTTCAACTCGTTTTTGGTGAGCTGACCGCAAGTCCAAAATTTTGCTTCAGGACCTATACTGGTTCCCGGTGGGTGGCTGAGAATTTGGTTAATTCTTCTTCCTGCCGGGAAATTACAGTGATATGTGCCCGTCCAAATGCCTAACAGCTACTCTCTCATTGGTTCTCCCTCTTCCCTTTCATCCACTGCCAAATTGGCAACCTGTGCGAACCAAGAGGTTAAAGGGGCTGTCTCTCCAAGTTGGGAGGTTGATAGTAAAGCAGACGGAAAGTCAAACCGGAGCACCAGGGGAGGGACTATGCGTTGAGTTTTAGAAACCTTTCGTATTCACAGTGTGTCCGTTCTCTAGGTTTCCCGCACATGTTATAGCTGTAGTAATATTCCCTTCAACCTGGAGAGTTCGGACCCATGGAATGGGTGCCATGCATTATTGCTTTAAAGGGTCTGCATTTGCTCACCCAATCTCACCAATCGTCTCAGTCCCAAGTGTCCCTCCTTATGCCACATCCAGCTGTCGTTGTAGATAGGGTCATTCCAGCCTTCATCAGAGACCCTGAAGGAATTGTAAAGAATTTCCAAGTTTTTTTGTTTTGTTTTTGAAATTCCTTTTTATAGTGGGTTTGAGCTGATTCTCGCTGCCATGTTTATGCCAGTCTAGACACACTTGATTCCCTTATGGAGACATATCAATACATAGGTTTTAAGATTCTTACTAGTCAGATATTTTCCTCTGCGGGAAATATGGGGTTTTGAGTCCCTTTCGCTGAGGACGGTGTAGGTCTTGTCTATTCCATAGTTGGTTTTTGGAACGGTACCTGTGCTTTTATCAAACTCTGGTTTTATTCATCACGCCACCTCTCCTTCCCCCTTAAGCAGGTATAAGAGTGTTTTCTAAATGTGAGACACTGTCCTCTTTCCTAACTCAGTTCAAGTGTAGCCATGTTTACAGG
Organism: Hyperoodon ampullatus; assembly: GCF_949752795.1. NCBI lineage: Eukaryota > Metazoa > Chordata > Mammalia > Artiodactyla > Ziphiidae > Hyperoodon > Hyperoodon ampullatus. The sequence continues at coordinate 760,838 of NW_027640382.1, read as the reverse complement.
ATCTTCATAAGTGATATCTTATGATAAGTTTCTTTTTCTGTGTGACTTATTTCACTTAGAATCATCGTACCTGAATCCACCCATTTTGCTGCTACTGGTCTTATGACATTGATCTCATGGCTGAGGGATATTCCATCGTACGTAAGTACCACAATTTTTTGAACCATGTTTATATTTTCTGGGATACTTAAAGTGTATCCAAGTTGAGGCCCTTGTATGCAGTGCAGCCCTAAATTTTGGGGTGGCTCTGTCTTATTGATTTTCAGTTTTCCCAAGGTTTATTCCCTAGACTGGTAGTGCCCTTGGCTCTGTAGCTCTGTTCTTTACTTGTTTTAGGGAACAGAATGCACTCCTCCAGAGAGGCAGTTGGCAATTTACATCCCGCCCATCAGCATAACAAGGCTCCCTGTTCTCCAGGGCCTGTCTTGCCTTTCTTGTTCTTACACATTTTGTGGATGTCCCTTTTGACCGGTGGGAAGTGATACTTCTTTGTAGTGCAGATTTGCATTGCCCGCTTGCTTGCTTGGCCAAAAAGGGCGTATGCGTTTTCTCCTGAATATATTCCGGAGAAAACGCATACGCCCTTTTTGGCCAAGTGCATCATTGTCGAAGTTGTGTCCCTCTTCCTGTGCTTTAAAGGCGATTCCAACGTACCTCTTGAAATCTGTTTCCTGCTATTCTGCCTCGCTTTCAAGTCCGCCTCGTTGCCTTCCCTCAACAGATTTTTGGACGATAGTTGTCCTTTATTACTCGGCCAGTTTGTGAATTGCTGTGCCCCTGAGCTCCATTTTTCAACTCGTTTTTGGTGAGCTGACCGCAAGTCCAAAATTTTGGTTCAGGACCTATACTGGTTCCCGGTGGGTGGCTGAGAATTTGGTTAATTCTTCTTCCTGCTGGGAAATTACAGTGATATGTGCCCGTCCAAATGCCTAACAGCTACTCTCTCATTGGTTCTCCCTCTTCCCTTTCATCCTCTGCCAAATTGGCAACCTGTGCGAACCAAGAGGTTAAAGGGGCTGTCTCTCCAAGTTGGGAGGTTGATAGTAAAGCAGACGGAAAGTCAAACCGGAGCACCAGGAGAGGGACTATGCGTTGAGTTTTAGAAACCTTTCGTATTCACAGTGTGTCCGTTCTCTAGGTTTCCCGCACATGTTATAGCTGTAGTAATATTCCCTTCAACCTGGAGAGTTCGGACCCATGGAATGGGTGCCATGCATTATTGCTTTAAAGGGTCTGCATTTGCTCACCCAATCTCACCAATCGTCTCAGTCCCAAGTGTCCCTCCTTATGCCACATCCAGCTGTCGTTGTAGATAGGGTCATTCCAGCTTTCATCAGAGACCCTGAAGGAATTGTAAAGAATTTCCCAGTTTTTTTGTTTTGTTTTTGAAATTCCTTTTTATAGTGGGTTTGAGCTGATTCTCGCTGCCATGTTTATGCCAGTCTAGACACACTTGATTCCCTTACGGAGACATATCAATACATAGGTTTTAAGATTCTTACTAGTCAGATATTTTCCTCTGCGGGAAATATGGGGTTTTGAGTCCCTTTCGCTGAGGACGGTGTAGGTCTTGTCTATTCCATAGTTGGTTTTTGGAACGGTACCTGTGCTTATATCAAACTCTGGTTTTATGCATCACCCCACCTCTCCTTCCCCCTTAAGCAGGTATAAGAGTGTTTTCTAAATGTGAGACACTGTTCTCTTTCCTAACTCAGTTCAAGTGTAGCCATGTTTACAGGATCTTCATAAGTGATATCTTATGATAAGTTTCTTTTTCTGTGTGACTTATTTCACTTAGAATCATCGTACCTGAATCCACCCATTTTGCTGCTACTGGTCTTATGACATTGATTTCATGGCTGAGGGATATTCCATCGTACGTAAGTACCACAATTTTTTGAACCATGTTTATATTTTCTGGGATACTTAAGGTGTATCCAAGTTGAGGTCCTTGTATGCAGTGCAGCCCTAAATTTTGGGGTGGCTCTGTCTTATTGATTTTCAGTTTTCCCAAGGTATATTCCCTAGACTGGTAGAGCCCTTGGCTCTGTAGCTCTGTTCTTTACTTGTTTTAGGGAACAGAATGCACTCCTCCAGAGAGGCAGTTGGCAATTTACATCCCGCCCATCAGCATAACAAGGCTCCCTGTTCTCCAGGGCCTGTCTTGCCTTTCTTGTTCTTACACATTTTGTGGATGTCCCTTTTGACCGGTGGGAAGTGATACTTCTTTGTAGTGCAGATTTGCATTGCCCGCTTGCTTGCTTGGACAAAAAGGGCGTATGCGTTTTCTCCTGAATATATTCAGGAGAAAACGCATACGCCCTTTTTGGCCAAGTGCATCATTGTCGAAGTTGTGCCCCTCTTCCTGTGCTTTAAAGGCGATTCCAACGTACCTCTTGAAATCTGTTTCCTGCTATTCTGCCTCGCTTTCAAGTCCGCCTCGTTGCCTTCCCTCAACAGATTTTTGGACGATAGTTGTCCTTTATTACTCGGCCAGTTTGTGAATTGCTGTGCCCCTGAGCTCCATTTTTCAACTCGCTTTTGGTGAGCTGACCGCAAGACCAAAATTTTGGTTCAGGACCTATACTGGTTCCCGGTGGGTGGCTGAGAATTTGGTTAATTCTTCTTCCTGCCGGGAAATTACAGTGATATGTGTCCGTCCAAATGCCTAACAGCTACTCTCTCATTGGTTCTCCCTCTTCCCTTTCATCCTCTGCCAAATTGGCAACCTGTGCGAACCAAGAGGTTAAAGGGGCTGTCTCTCCAAGTTGGGAGGTTGATAGTAAAGCAGACGGAAAGTCAAACCGGAGCACCAGGGGAGGGACTATGCGTTGAGTTTTAGAAACATTTCGTATTCACAGTGTGTCCGTTCTCTAGGTTTCCCGCACATGTTATAGCTGTAGTAATATTCCCTTCAACCTGGAGAGTTCGGACCCATGGAATGGGTGCCATGCATTATTGCTTTAAAGGGTCTGCATTTGCTCACCCAATCTCACCAATCGTCTCAGTCCCAAGTGTCCCTCCTTATGCCACATCCAGCTGTCGTTGTAGATAGGGTCATTCCAGCCTTCATCAGAGACCCTGAAGGAATTGTAAAGAATTTCCCAGTTTTTTTGTTTTGTTTTTGAAATTCCTTTTTATAGTGGGTTTGAGCTGATTCTCGCTGCCATGTTTATGCCAGTCTAGACACACTTGATTCCCTTACGGAGACATATCAATACATAGGTTTTAAGATTCTTACTAGTCAGATATTTTCCTCTGCGGGAAATATGGGGTTTTGAGTCCCTTTCTCTGAGGACGGTGTAGGTCTTGTCTATTCCATAGTTGGTTTTTGGAACGGTACCTGTGCTTATATCAAACTCTGGTTTTATGCATCACCCCACCTCTCCTTCCCCCTTAAGCAGGTATAAGAGTGTTTTCTAAATGTGAGACACTGTCCTCTTTCCTAACTCAGTTCAAGTGTAGCCATGTTTACAGGATCTTCATAAGTGATATCTTATGATAAGTTTCTTTTTCTGTGTGACTTATTTCACTTAGAATCATCGTACATGAATCCACCCATTTTGCTGCTACTGGTCTTATGACATTGATTTCATGGCTGAGGGATATTCCATCGTACGTAAGTACCACAATTTTTTGAACCATGTTTATATTTTCTGGGATACTTAAGGTGTATCCAAGTTGAGGCCCTTGTATGCAGTGCAGCCCTAAATTTTGGGGTGGCTCTGTCTTATTGATTTTCAGTTTTTCTAAGGTATATTCCCTAGACTGATAGTGCCCTTGGCTCTGTAGCTCTGTTCTTTACTTGTTTTAGGGAACAGAATGCACTCCTCCAGAGAGGCAGTTGTCAATTTACATCCCGCCCATCAGCATAACAAGGCTCCCTGTTCTCCAGGGCCTGTCTTGCCTTTCTTGTTCTTACACATTTTGTGGATGTCCCTTTTGACCGGTGGGAAGTGATACTTCTTTGTAGTGCAGATTTGCATTGCCCGCTTGCTTGCTTGGCCAAAAAGGGCGTATGCGTTTTCTCCTGAATATATTCAGGAGAAAACGCATACGCCCTTTTTGGCCAAGTGCATCATTGTCGAAGTTGTGCCCCTCTTCCTGTGCTTTAAAGGCGATTCCAACGTACCTCTTGAAATCTGTTTCCTGCTATTCTGCCTCGCTTTCAAGTCCGCCTCGTTGCCTTCCCTCAACAGATTTTTGGACGATAGTTGTCCTTTATTACTCGGCCAGTTTGTGAATTGCTGTGCCCCTGAGCTCCATTTTTCAACTCGTTTTTGGTGAGCTGACCGCAAGTCCAAAATTTTGGTTCAGGACCTATACTGGTTCCCGGTGGGTGGCTGAGAATTTGGTTAATTCTTCTTCCTGCCGGGAAATTACAGTGATATGTGCCCGTCCAAATGCCTAACAGCTACTCTCTCATTGGTTCTCCCTCTTCCCTTTCATCCTCTGCCAAATTGGCAACCTGTGCGAACCAAGAGGTTAAAGGGGCTGTCTCTCCAAGTTGGGAGGTTGATAGTAAAGCAGACGGAAAGTCAAACCGGAGCACCAGGAGAGGGACTATGCGTTGAGTTTTAGAAACCTTTCGTATTCACAGTGTGTCCGTTCTCTAGGTTTCCCGCACTTGTTATAGCTGTAGTAATATTCCCTTCAACCTGGAGAGTTCGGACCCATGGAATGGGTGCCATGCATTATTGCTTTAAAGGGTCTGCATTTGCTCACCCAATCTCACCAATCGTCTCAGTCCCAAGTGTCCCTCCTTATGCCACATCCAGCTGTCATTGTAGATAGGGTCATTCCAGCCTTCATCAGAGACCCTGAAGGAATTGTAAAGAATTTCCCAGTTTTTTTGTTTTGTTTTTGAAATTCCTTTTTATAGTGGGTTTGAGCTGATTCTCGCTGCCATGTTTATGCCAGTCTAGACACACTTGATTCCCTTACGGAGACATATCAATACATAGGTTTTAAGATTCTTACTAGTCAGATATTTTCCTCTGCGGGAAATATGGGGTTTTGAGTCCCTTTCGCTGAGGACGGTGTAGGTCTTGTCTATTCCATAGTTGGTTTTTGGAACGGTACCTGTGCTTATATCAAACTCTGGTTTTATGCATCACCCCACCTCTCCTTCCCCCTTAAGCAGGTATAAGAGTGTTTTCTAAATGTGAGACACTGTTCTCTTTCCTAACTCAGTTCAAGTGTAGCCATGTTTACAGGATCTTCATAAGTGATATCTTATGATAAGTTTCTTTTTCTGTGTGACTTATTTCACTTAGAATCATCGTACCTGAATCCACCCATTTTGCTGCTACTGGTCTTATGACATTGATTTCATGGCTGAGGGATATTCCATCGTACGTAAGTACCACAATTTTTTGAACCATGTTTATATTTTCTGGGATACTTAAGGTGTATCCAAGTTGAGGCCCTTGTATGCAGTGCAGCCCTAAATTTTGGGGTGGCTCTGTCTTATTGATTTTCAGTTTTTCTAAGGTATATTCCCTAGACTTGTAGTGCCCTTGGCTCTGTAGCTCTGTTCTTTACTTGTTTTAGGGAACAGAATGCACTCCTCCAGAGAGGCAGTTGTCAATTTACATCCCGCCCATCAGCATAACAAGGCTCCCTGTTCTCCAGGGCCTGTCTTGCCTTTCTTGTTCTTACACATTTTGTGGATGTCCCTTTTGACCGGTGGGAAGTGATACTTCTTTGTAGTGCAGATTTGCATTGCCCGCTTGCTTGCTTGGCCAAAAAGGGCGTATGCGTTTTCTCCTGAATATATTCAGGAGAAAACGCATACGCCCTTTTTGGCCAAGTGCATCATTGTCGAAGTTGTGCCCCTCTTCCTGTGCTTTAAAGGCGATTCCAACGTACCTCTTGAAATCTGTTTCCTGCTATTCTGCCTCGCTTTCAAGTCCGCCTCGTTGCCTTCCCTCAACAGATTTTTGGACGATAGTTGTCCTTTATTACTCGGCCAGTTTGTGAATTGCTGTGCCCCTGAGCTCCATTTTTCAACTCGTTTTTGGTGAGCTGACCGCAAGTCCAAAATTTTGGTTCAGGACCTATACTGGTTCCCGGTGGGTGCCTGAGAATTTGGTTAATTCTTCTTCCTGCCGGGAAATTACAGTGATATGTGCCCGTCCAAATGCCTAACAGCTACTCTCTCATTGGTTCTCCCTCTTCCCTTTCATCCTCTGCCAAATTGACAACCTGTGCGAACCAAGAGGTTAAAGGGGCTGTCTCTCCAAGTTGGGAGGTTGATAGTAAAGCAGACGGAAAGTCAAACCGGAGCACCAGGGGAGGGACTATGCGTTGATTTTTAGAAACCTTTCGTATTCACAGTGTGTCCGTTCTCTAGGTTTCCCGCACTTGTTATAGCTGTAGTAATATTCCCTTCAACCTGGAGAGTTCGGACCCATGGAATGGGTGCCATGCATTTTTGCTTTAAAGGGTCTGCGTTTGCTCACCCAATCTCACCAATCGTCTCAGTCCCAAGTGTCCCTCCTTATGCCACATCCAGCTGTCGTTGTAGATAGGGTCATTCCAGCCTTCATCAGAGACCCTGAAGGAATTGTAAAGAATTTCCCAGTTTTTTTGTTTTGTTTTTGAAATTCCTTTTTATAGTGGGTTTGAGCTGATTCTCGCTGCCATGTTTATGCCAGTCTAGACACACTTGATTCCCTTATGGAGACATATCAATACATAGGTTTTAAGATTCTTACTAGTCAGATATTTTCCTCTGCGGGAAATATGGGGTTTTGAGTCCCTTTCGCTGAGGACGGTGTAGGTCTTGTCTATTCCATAGTTGGTTTTTGGAACGGTACCTGTGCTTATATCAAACTCTGGTTTTATGCATCACCCCACCTCTCCTTCCCCCTTAAGCAGGTATAAGAGTGTTTTCTAAATGTGAGACACTGTTCTCTTTCCTAACTCAGTTCAAGTGTAGCCATGTTTACAGGATCTTCATAAGTGATATCTTATGATAAGTTTCTTTTTCTGTGTGACTTATTTCACTTAGAATCATCGTACCTGAATCCAGCTATTTTGCTGCTACTGCTCTTATGCCATTGATTTCATAGCTGAGGGATATTCCATCGTACGTAAGTACCACAATTTTTTGAACCATTTTTATATTTCCCGTTATATTTAAGGCGTAACCAGCTTGAGGTCCTTGTAAGCAGTGCAGCCCTAAATTTTGGAGTGGCTCTGTCTTATTGATTTTCAGTTTTCCCAAGGTATATTCCCTAGACTGGAAGTGCCCTTGGCTCTGTAGCTCTGTTGTTTACTTGTTTTATGGAACACAATGCACTCCTCCAGAGAGGCAGTTGGCAATTTACATCCCGCCCATCAGCATAACAAGGCTCCCTGTTCTCCAGGGCCTGCCTTGCCTTTCTGGTTTTTACACATTTTGTGGATGTCCCTTTTGACCGGTGGGAAGTGATACTTCTTTGTAGTGCAGATTTGCATTGCCCGCTTGCTTGCTTGGCCAAAAAGGGCCTATGCGTTTTCTCCTAAATATATTCAGGAGAAAACACATACGCCGTTTATGGCCAAGTGCATCATTGTCGAAGTTGTGCCCCTCTTCCTGTGCTTTAAAGGCGATTCCAACGTACCTCTTGAAATCTGTTTCCTGCTATTCTGCATCACTTTCAAGTCCGCCTCGTTGCCTTCCCTCAACATTTTTTTGGATGATAGTTGTCCTTTATTACTCTTCCAGTTTGTGAATTGCTGTGCCCTGAGCCCCATTTTTCAGCTCATTTTTTGGGTGCTGACCGCAAGTCCAAAATTTTGGTTCAGGGCCTCTACTTTTTACCTGTGGGAGGCTGAGACTTTGGTTAGTTCTTCTTCCTCCCGTGAAATTAGAGTGACATGTGCCCATCTACATGCCTAACTGCCACTCTGTCATTGGTTCTCCCCCTTTCCTTTCATCCTCTGCCAAATTGGCAACGTGTGTGTATCAGGAGGTTAAAAGTGGAGTCTCTCCAAGTTGGGAGATTGATAGTAAAGCAGTTGGAAAGTCAAACCGGAACACCAGGAGAGGGACTATTCGTTGAGTTTTAGAAACCTTTTGTATTCACAGTGTGTCCATTCTCTAGGTTTCCTGTACATGTTATAGCTGTATTAATATTCCCTTCAACCGGCAGAGTTGGGACCCATGGAATGGGTGCCATGCATTATTCGTTTACAAGGTCTGCATTTGCTCACCCAATCTCACCAATCCTCTCAGTCCCAAGTGTCCAGCCTTATGCCACATCCAGCTGTCGTTGTAGATAGGGTCATTCCAGGTTTCATCAGAGACCCTGAAGGAATTGTAAAGAATTTCCCTGTTTTTTTGGTTTGTTTTTGAAATTCCTTTTGATAGTGGGTTTCAGCTGATTCTCGCTGCCAAGTTTATGCCAGTCTAGACACACTTGATTCCCTTACAGAGACATATCAATACATAGGTTTTAAGATTCTTACTAGTCAGATATATTCTTCTGCGGGAAATATGGGCTTTTCAGTCCCTTTCACTGAGGAATGTGTAGGTCTTGTCTATTCCATAGTTGGTTTTCGGAACGGTAGGTGTTCTTATATGAAACTCTGGTTTTATGCATCACCCCACCTCTCCTTCCCCCTTAAGCAGGCATAAGAGTGTTTTCCAAATGTGAGACTCTGTTCTCTTTCCTAGCTAAGTTCAAGTGTAGCCATGTTTACAGGTTCTTCATAAGTGATATCTTATGATAAATTTCTTTTTCTGTGTGTCTTATTTCACTTAGAATCATCATAACAGAATCCACTCATTTTGTTGCTACTGGTCTTATGACATTGTTTTCATGGATGAGGGATATTCCATCATACGTAAGTACCACAATTTTTTGAACCATTTTTATATTTCCTGGGATATTTAAGGTGTACCGAATTTGAGGTTATTGTGAGCAGTGCAGCCGTAAATTTTGGGGTGCTCTGTCTTATTGATTTTCAGTTTTCCCAAGGTATATTCCCTAGACTGGTAGTGCCCTTGGCTCTGTAGCTCTGTTGTTTACTTGTTTTAGGGAACACAATGCACTCCTCCATAGAGGCAGTTGGCAATTTACATCCCGCCCATCAGCATAAAAAGGCTCCCTGTTCTCCAGGGCCTGTCTTGCCTTTCTGGTTTTTACACATTTTGCGGATGTCCCTTTTGACCGGTGGGAAGTGATACTTCTTTGTAGTGCAGATTTGCATTGCCCGCTTGCTTGCTTGGCCAAAAAGGGCGTATGCGTTTTCTCCTGAATATATTCAAGAGAAAACGCATACGCCCTTTTTGGCCAAGTGCATCATTGTCGAAGTTGTTCCACTCTTCCTGTGCTTTAAAGGCGATTCCAACGTACCTCTTGAAATCTGTTTCCTGCTATTCTGCCTCGATTTCAACTCCGCCTCGTTCCCTTCCCTCAACAGATTTTTGGATGATAGTTGTCCTTTATTACTCTTCCAGTTTGTGAATTGCTGTGCCCTGAGCCCCATTTTTCAACTTATTTTTTGTGAGCTGACCGCATGTCCAAAATTTTGGTTCAGGACCTCTACTTGTTCCCCGTGGGAGGCTGAGACTTTGGTTAATTCTTCTTCCTACCGTGAAATTAGAGTGACATATGCCCGTCTAAATGCCTAACAGCTACTCTGTCATTGGTTCTCCCCCTTTCCTTTCATCCTCTGCCAAATTGGCAACGTGTGTGTACCAGGAGGTTAAAAGGGGTGTCTCTCCAATTTGGGAGATTGATAGTAAAGCAGTGGGAAAGTCAAACCGGAACACCAGGAGAGGGACTATTCGTTGAGTTTTAGAAACCTTTTGTATTCACAGTGTGTCCATTCTCTAGGTTTCCTGTACATGTTATAGCTGTATTAATATTCCCTTCAACCCGCAGAGTTGGGACCCATGGAATGGGTGCCATGCATTATTGGTTTACAAGGTCTGCATTTGCTCACCCAATCTCACCAATCCTCTAAGTCCCAAGTGTCCAGCATTATGCCACATCCAGCGGTCGTTGTAGATAGGGTCATTCCAGATTTCATCAGAGACCCTGAAGGAATTGTAAAGCATTTGCCTGTTTTTTTGATTTGTTTGTGAAATTCCTTTTGATAGTGGATTTCAGCTGATTCTCGCTGCCATGTTTATGCCAGTCTAGACACTTGATTCCCTTACAGAGACATATCAATACATAGGTTTTAAGATTCTTACTAGTCAGATATATTCTTCTGCGGGAAATATGGGGTTTTGAGTCCCTTTCACTGTGGAAGGTGTAGGTCTTGTCTATTCCATAGTTGGTTTTTGGAACGGTACCTGTGCTTATATCAAACTCTGGTTTTATGCATCACCCCACCTCTCCTTCCCCCTTAAGCAGGCATAAGAGTGTTTTCCAAATGTGAGACTCTGTTCTCTTTCCTAGCTCAGTTCAAGTGTAGCCATGTTTACAGGATCTTCGTAAGTGATATCTTATGATAACTTGCTTTTAATGTGTGACTTATTTCACTTAGAATCATCGAACCTCATTCCATTCATTTTGCTGCTACTGGTCTTATGACATTGATTTCATGGCTGAGGGATATTCCATCGTACGTAAGTACCACAATTTTTTGAACTATTTTTATATTTCCTGGGATATTTAAGGTGTACCCATGTTGAGGTTCTTGTAAGCAGTGCAGCCCTAAACTTTGGGGTGGCTCTGTCTTATTGATTTTCAGTTTTCCCAAGGTATATTCCCTAGACTGGAAGTGCCCTTGGCTCTGTAGCTCTGTTGTTTACTTGTTTTAGGGAACACAATTCACTCCAGCAGAGAGGCAGTTGGCAATTTACATCCTGCCCATCAGCATAACAATGCTCCCTGTTCTCCAGGGCCTGTCTTGCCTTTCTGGTTTTTACACATTTTGTGGATGTCCCTTTTGACCGGTGGGAAGTGATACTTCTTTGTAGTGCAGATTTGCATTGCCTGCTTGCTTGCTTTGCCAAAAAGGTCGTATGCATTTTCTCCTGAAAATATTCAGCAGAAAATGCAAACGCCCTTTTTCGCCAAGTGCATCATTGTCGAAGTTGTGCCCCACTTCTTGTGCTTTAAAGGCGATTCCAACATACCTCTTGAAATCTGTTTCCTGCTATTCTGCCTCGATTTCAACTCCGCCACGATGCCTTCCCTCAACAGATTTTTGGATGATAGTTGTCCTTTATTACTCTTCCAGTTTGTGAATTGCTGTGCCCTGAGCCCCATTTTTCAACTCATTTTTTGTGAGCTGACCGCAAGTCCAAAATTTTGGTTCAGGACCTCTACTTGTTCCCCGTGGGTGGCTGAGACTTTGGTTAATTCTTCTTCCTCCCGTGAAATTAGAGTGACATGTGCCCGTCTAAATGCCTAACAGCTACTCTGTCATTGGTTCTCCCCCTTCCCTTTAATCCTCTGCCAAATTGGCAACGTGTGTGTACCAGGAGGTTAAAAGTGGTGTCTCTCCAAGTTGGGAGATTGTTAGTAAAGCAGTTGGAAAGTCAAACCGGAACACCAGGAGAGGGACTATTCGTTGAGTTTTAGAAACCTTTTGTATTCACAGTGTGTCCATTCTCTAGGTTTCCTGTATATGTTATAGCTGTATTAATATTCCCTTCAACCCGCAGAGTTGGGACCCATGGAATGGGTGCCATGCATTATTGGTTTACAAGGTCTGCATTTGCTCACCCCATATCACCAATCCTCTCAGTCCCAAGTGTCCAGCCTTATGCCACATCCAGCGGTCGTTTTAGATAGGGTCATTCCAGGTTTCATCAGAGACACTGAAGGAATTGTAAAGAATTTCCCTGTTTTCTTTGTTTTGTTTTTGAAATTCCTTTTGATAGTGGGTTTGAGCTGATTCTCGCTGCCATGTTTATGCCAGTGTAGAAACACTTGATTCCCTTACGGAGACATATCAATACATAGGTTTTAAGATTCTTACTAGTCAGATATATTCCTCTGCCGGAAATATGGGATTTTGAGTCCGTTTCAGTGAGGAACTTGTAGGTCTTCTGTATTCCATAGTTGGTTTTTGGAAAAGTACCTGTGCTTATATCAAACTCTGGTTTTATGCATCACCCCACCTCTCCTTCCAACTCTAGCAGGCATAAGTGTGTTTTCTAAATGTGAGACTCTGTTCTCTTTCCTAACTCAGTTCAAGTGTAGCCATGTTACAGGATCTTCATAAGTGATATCTTATGATAAATTTCTTTTTCTGTGTGTCTTATTTCACTTAGAATCATCATAACAGAATCCACTCATTTTGTTTCTACTGGTCTTATGACATTGATTTCATGCCTGACGGATATTCCATCATACATAAGTACCACAATATTTTGAGCCATTTTTATATTTCCTGGGATATTTAAGGTGTACCCAAGTTGAGGTTCTTGTAAGCAGTGCAGCCCTATATTTTGAGGTGGCTGTGTCTTACTGATTTTCATTTTTCCCAAGGTATATTCCCTAGACTGCAAGTGCCCTTGGCTCTGTAGATCTGTTGTTTACTTGTTTTAGGGCACCCAATGCACTCCTCCAGAGAGGCAGTTGGCAATTTACATCCCGCCCATCAGCATAACAAGGCTCCCTGTTCTCCAGGGCCTGTCTTGCCTTTCTGGTTTTTACACATTTTGTGGATGTCCCTTTTGTACCGGTGGGAAGAGATACTTCTTTGTATTGCAGATTTGCATTGTCCGCTTGTTTGCTTGGCCAAAACGGGCATATGAGTTCTCTCCTAAATATATTCAGGAGAAAATGCATACGCCCTTTTAGGCCAAGTGCATCATTGTCGAAGTTGTGCCCCTTTTCCTGTGCTTTAAAGGCGATTCCAACGTACCTCTTGAAATCTGTTTCCTGCTATTCTGCCTAGCTTTCAAGTCTGCCTCGCTGCCTTCCCTCAACAGATTTTTGGATGATAGTTGTCCTTTATTACTCTGCCAGTTTGTGAATTGTTGTGCCCCTGAGCCCCATTTTGCAACTCGTTTTTTGTGAGCAGAACGCAAGACCAATATTTTGGTTCAGGACGTATATGGGTTCCCGGTGGGTGGCTGAGACTTTGGTTAATTCTTCTTCCTGCCGGGAAATTACAGTGATATGTGCCCGTCCAAATGCCTAACAGCTACTCTCTCATTGGTTCTCCCTCTTCCCTTTCATCCTGTGCCAAATTGGCAACGTGTGCCAACAAGGGGGTTAAATGTGCTGTCTCTAAGTTGGGAGATTGATAGTAAAGCAGTTGCAGTGTCAAACATGAGCACCAGGAGACGGAGTATTAGTTGAGTTTTAGAAACGTTTCTTGTTCACAGTGTGTCCATTCTCTAGGTTTCCGGTACATGTTATAGTTGTAGTAATATCCCCTTCAACTTGGAGAGTTGGGACGCATGTAATGTGTGCCATGCATTATTGCTTTGAAGGGTCTGCATTTGCTCACCCAATCTCACCAATCCTCTCAGTGCCACGTGTCCAGCCTTATGTAACATCCAGCTGTCATTGTAGATAGGGTCATTCCAGGTTTCATCAGAGACCCTGAAGGAATTGGAAAGAATTTGCCTGTTTCTTTGTTTTGTTTTTGAAATTCCTTTTTATAGTGGGTTTGAGCTGATTCTCGCTGCCATGCTAATGCCAGTCTAGACACTCTTGATTCCCTTACAGAGACATATCAATACATAGGTTTTAAGATTCTTACTTGTCAGATATATTCTTCTGCGGGAAATATGGAGTTTTGAGTCCCTTTCACTGAGGAAGGTGTAGGTCTTGTCTATTCCATAGTTGGTTTTTGGAACGGTACCTGTGCTTATATCAAACTCTGGTTTTATGCATCACCCCACCTTTCCTTCCCCCTTAAGCAGGCATAAGCGTGTTTTCTAAATGTGAGACTATGTTCTCTTTCCTAGCTCAGTTCAAGTGTAGCCATGTTTACAGGATCTTCATAAGTGATATCTTATGATAAGTTGCTTTTTCTGTGTGACTTATTTCACTTAGAATCATCGAACCTGAATCCACTCATTTTGCTGCTACTGGTCTTATGACATTGATTTCATGGCTGAGGGATATTCCATCATACGTAAGTACCACAATTTTTTGAACCATTTTTATATTTCCTGGGATATTTAAGGTGTACCCAAGTTGAGGTTCTTGTAAGCAGTGCAGCCCTAAACGTTGGGGTGGCTCTGGCTTATTGATTTTCAGTTTTCCCAAGGTATATTCCCTAGACTGGAAGTGCCCTTGGCTCTGTAGCTCTGTTGTTTACTTGTTTTAGGGAACACAGTTCACTCCACCAGAGAGGCAGTTGGCAATTTACATCCTGCCCATCAGCATAACAATGCTCCCTGTTCTCCAGGGCCTGTCTTGCCTTTCTGGTTTTTACACATTTTGTGGATGTCCCTTTTGACCGGTGGGAAGTGATACTTCTTTGTAGTGCAGATTTGCATTGCCTGCTTGCTTGCTAGGCCAAAAAGGGCGTATGCGTTTTCTCCTGAATATATTCAGGAGAAAATGCAAACGGCCTTTTTGGCCAAGTGCATCATTGTCGAAGTTGTGCCCCACTTCTGGTGCTTTAAAGGCGATTCCAACATACCTCTTGAAATCTGTTTCCTGCTATTCTGCCTCGATTTCAAGTCCGCCTCGTTGCCTTCCCTCAACAGATTTTTGGATGATAGTTGTCCTTTATTACTCTTCCAGTTTGTGAATTGCTGTGCCCTGAGCCCCATTTTTCAACTCATTTTTTGTGTGCTGACCGCAAGTCCAAAATTTTGGTTCAGGACCTCTACTTTTTACCCGTGGGAGGCTGAGACTTTGGTTAGTTCTTCTTCCTCCCGTGAAATTAGAGTGACATGTGCCCGTCTAAATGCCTAACAGCTACTCTGTCATTGGTTCTCCCCCTTTCCTTTCATCCTCTGCCAAATTGGCAACGTGTGTGTACCAGGAGGTTAAAAGTGGTGTCTCTCCAAGTTGGGAGATTGATAGTAAAGCAGTTGGAAAGTCAAACCGGAACACCAGGAGAGGGACTATTCGTTGAGTTTTAGAAACCTTTTGTATTCACAGTGTGTCCATTCTCTAGGTTTCCTGTATATGTTATAGCTGTATTAATATTCCCTTCAACCCGCAGAGTTGGGACCCATGGAATGGGTGCCATGCATTATTGGTTTACAAGGTCTGCAGTTGCTCACCCAATCTCACCAATCCTCTCAGTCCCAAGTGTCCAGCATTATGCCACATCCAGCTGTCGTTGTAGATAGGGTCATTCCAGGTTTCATCAGAGACCCTGAAGGAATTGTAAAGAATTTTCCTGTTTTTTTGTTTTGTTTGTGAAATTCCTTTTGATAGTGGGTTTCAGCTGATTCTCGCTGCCAAGTTTATGCCAGTCTAGACACACTTGATTCCCTTACAGAGACATATCAATACATAGGTTTTAAGATTCTTACTAGTCAGATATATACTTCTGCGGGAAATATGGGCTTTTCAGTCCCTTTCACTGAGGAATGTGTAGGTCTTGTCTATTCCATAGATGGTTTTCGGAACGGTAGGTGTGCTTATATGAAACTCTGGTTTTATGCATCACCCCACCTCTCCTTCCCCCTTAAGCAGGCATAAGAGTGTTTTCCAAATGTGAGACTCTGTTCTCTTTCCTAGCTAAGTTCAAGTGTAGCCATGTTTACAGGTTCTTCATAAGTGATATCTTATGATAAATTTCTTTTTCTGTGTGACTTATTTCACTTAGAATCATCATAACAGAATCCACACATTTTGTTGCTACTGGTCTTATGACATTGATTTCATGGCTGAGGGATATTCCATCGTACGTAAGTACCACAATTTTTTGAACCATTTTTATATTTCCTGGGATATTTAAGGTGTACCGAAGTTGAGGTTATTGTGAGCAGTGCAGCCGTAAATATTGGGGTGGCTCTGTCTTATTGATTTTCAGTTTTCCCAAGGTATATTCCCTAGACTGGTAGTGCCCTTGGCTCTGTAGCTCTGTTGTTTACTTGTTTTAGGGAACACAATGCACTCCTCCATAGAGGCAGTTGGCAATTTACATCCCGCCCATCAGCATAAAAAGGCTCCCTGTTCTCCAGGGCCTGTCTTGCCTTTCTGGTTTTTACACATTTTGCGGATGTCCCTTTTGACCGGTGGAAAGTGATACTTCTTTGTAGTGCAGATTTGCATTGCCCGCTTGCTTGCTTGGCCAAAAAGGGCGTATGCGTTTTCTCCTGAATATATTCAAGAGAAAACGCATACGCCCTTTTTGGCCAAGTGCATCATTGTCGAAGTTGTTCCACTCTTCCTGTGCTTTAAAGGCGATTCCAACGTACCTCTTGAAATCTGTTTCCTGCTATTCTGCCTCGATTTCAACTCCACCTCGTTCCCTTCCCTCAACAGATTTTTGGACGATAGTTGTCCTTTATTACTCTTCCAGTTTGTGAATTGCTGTGCCCTGAGCCCCATTTTTCAACTTATTTTTTGTGAGCTGACCGCACGTCCAAAATTTTGGTTCAGGACCTCTACTTGTTCCCCGTGGGAGGCTGAGACTTTGGTTAATTCTTCTTCCTACCGTGAAATTAGAGTGACATATGCCCGTCTAAATGCCTAACAGCTACTCTGTCATTGGTTCTCCCCCTTTCCTTTCATCCTCTGCCAAATTGGCAACGTGTGTGTACCAGGAGGTTAAAAGGGGTGTCTCTCCAATTTGGGAGATTGATAGTAAAGCAGTGGGAAAGTCAAACCGGAACACCAGGAGAGGGACTATTCGTTGAGTTTTAGAAACCTTTTGTATTCACAGTGTGTCCATTCTCTAGGTTTCCTGTACATGTTATAGCTGTATTAATATTCCCTTCAACCCGCAGAGTTGGGACCCATGGAATGGGTGCCATGCATTATTGGTTTACAAGGTCTGCATTTGCTCACCCAATCTCACCAATCCTCTAAGTCCCAAGTGTCCAGCCTTATGCCACATCCAGCGGTCGTTGTAGATAGGGTCATTCCAGATTTCATCAGAGACCCTGAAGGAATTGTAAAGCATTTGCCTGTTTTTTTGTTTTGTTTGTGAAATTCCTTTTGATAGTGGATTTCAGCTGATTCTCGCTGCCATGTTTATGCCAGTCTAGACACTTGATTCCCTTACATAGACATATCAATACATAGGTTTTAAGATTCTTACTAGTCAGATATATTCTTCTGCAGGAAATATGGGGTTTTGAGTCCCTTTCACTGTGGAAGGTGTAGGTCTTGTCTATTCCATAGTTGGTTTTTGGAACGGTACCTGTGCTTATATCAAACTCTGGTTTTATGCATCACCCCACCTCTCCTTCCCCCTTAAGCAGGCATAAGAGTGTTTTCCAAATGTGAGACTCTGTTCTCTTTCCTAGCTAAGTTCAAGTGTAGCCATGTTTACAGGTTCTTCATAAGTGATATCTTATGATAAATTTCTTTTTCTGTGTGTCTTATTTCACTTAGAATCATCATAACAGAATCCACTCATTTTGTTGCTACTGGTCTTATGACATTGATTTCATGGCTGAGGGATATTCCATCATACGTAAGTACCACAATTTCTTTACCATTTTTGTCTTTCCTTGGATATTTAAGGTGTCCCGGATTCGAGGTTCTTGTAAGCAGTGCTGCCCTAAATTTTGGGGTGGCTGTGTCTTATTGATATTCAGTTTTCCCAAGGTATATTCCCATGACTGGAAGTGACTTAGGTTGTGAAGCTCTGTTGTTTACTTCTTTTAGAGAACACAATGCACTCCTCCAGGGTGGCTGTTGGCAATTTACATCCCACCCATGAGCATAACAAGGCTTACTGTTCTCCAGAGCCTGTCTTGCCTTTCTGGTTTTTACACATTTTGCAGATGACCCTTTTGACCGGTGGGAAGTGATACTTATTTGTAGTGCAGATTTGCATTGTGCAGTTGTTTGGTTGGTCAAAATCGGCGTATGCGTTTTCTCCTGAATATATTCAGGTGAAAACGCATACGCCCTTTATGGACAATTCCATAGTTGTCGAAGTTGTGATGCTTTTCCTGTGTTTAAAGGCAATTCCAATATACTTCTTGAAATCTGTTTCGTGCAATTCTGCATCATTTTAAAGTCTGCCTCGTGGCTTTCCCTCAACAGATTTTTGGAAGAGAGTAGTCCTTTATAACTCTGCAAGTTAGTGAAATGCTGTGCCGCTGTGCTCCAGTTCTCAACTCGCGTTTTTGTGAGCTGACCGCAAATCCATAGTTTTGCTTCAGGACCTGTACAGGTTCCGGGGGGGGGGGGCAGGCTGAGAGTTTGGTTAATTCTTCTTCGTGACGGGAAATTAGAGTGACATGTGGCCGTCCAAATGCCTACAGCTACTCTCTCATTGGTTCTCCCTTTTCCCTTATATCCTCTGAACAATGTGCCAACTGTGCGAAACAGGTTATAGGGGTTGACTCTCCAAGTTGGGAGATTGATATTAAAGCAGTTGGAATGTCAAGTTGGAGCACAAGGAGAGAAAAAAAATTAGTAGAGTTTTAGAAACCTTTCTCCATCAGAGGGTGTCCATTCTCTAGGTTTCCCATACATGTTATAACTGTAGTGATATTCCCATCTACCTGGAGAGTTGGGAACCATGGAATGATGGGCAGGAATTATTGCTTTACAGGGTCTGCCTTTTCTCACCCAATCTCACCAATCGTCTCAGTCCCAAGTGACCAGCCTTATGCCACATCCAGCTGTCGTTGTAGACAGGGTCATTCCAAGTTTCATCAGAACCCCTGAAGGTATTGTGTAAGAATTAAACTGTTTTTTGTTTTGTTTTGAAATTCATTTTTATAGTGGGTTTGAGCTGCTTCTCACTGCCGTGTTTATGTCGTCCTAGGCACACTTGGTTCCTTTACGGAGACATATCAATACATAGGTTTTAAGATTCTTACTAGTCAGATATATTTCTCTGCCGGGAATTAGGGTGTTGAGTCCCGTTCACTGAGGAAGGAGTAGGGCTTGTCTCTTCTGTATTTGGATTATGGAATGTTACCTGTGCTAATATCAAACTCTGGTTTTGTGTGTCTCCCCACCTCTCCTTTCCCCTTAAGCAAGCATAAGTGTGTTTTCTATATCTGAGACACTGTTCTCTTTCCTAATTCAGTTCATATGTAGCCATGTTTACATTCCCTTCATAAGTGATATCTTATGTCAGAATGCACTATGGCCCTTGTCATAATAATGCTCCATGACACCTGTCATCACAATGTTACATGCTCTTGTCATCACAATTCTCCATGCACTTGTCATTGCAATGTTCCATGCCCCCTGTCATAGCAAGCTCCAAGTGTTTGTCATCACAATGCTTCATGACCTTGTCATCAAAATTCTCAATGGCCCTTGTCATCACAATGCTCCGTGCCCTTGTCATCACAATGCTCCATGACCCCTGTCATCACAATGCTCCCTGACACCTGTCATCACAATGCTTCATGCCCCTTGTCATTACAGTGCTTCATGATGCTCGTCATCACAATTACGCAAGGTCTTCTCATCAAAATGCTCCACGGTTTTGCCATCACAATTCTCCATGCCCTGGTCATCTCAAAGCTCAATGTCCCTCGTCCTCACAATTCTCCACTTCCTTGTCATCACAATGCTCCATGGCACTTCTCATCACAATGTTATATGCTCTTGTCATCACAATACTCCATGCACTTGTCATCGCAATGCTCCATGACCCCTGTCATAGGAAGCTCCATGCGCTTGTCATCACAATGTTTCACGACCTGGACATTAAAATTATCAGTGGACCTTGTCATCTCAATGCTCCATGCCCTTGTCATCAAAATGCTCCTTTACGTTTGTCACAACAATCCTCCATGACACTTGGCATCACAATGCTCCGTGTTATTGTCATCACAATGGAACATGACATATGTCATCACAATGCTCCCTGACACCTGTCTTCACAATACTCCATGACCTTGTCATCACAATGCTTCATGCCCTTGTCATCACAATGTGCCATGCCCACTGTCATCACAATAATCCATGAAACTTGTCAGACAAATGCTCCATGACCCTTTTCATCAAAATGCTCCATGAACACTGTCATCACAATGCACCATGCCCATCATCATAATGCTTCATGCTATTGTCATCACAATGAAATCAAAATGCTCCATGAACTCTGTCATCACAATGCTCCAAACCCTTGTGATCACAATGTTCCATAACACTTGTCATCACAATGCCCCATGACGCTGGTCATCACAATTATCCATGGACTTCTCATCACAATGCCCCATGACATTTGTCATCACAATGCTCAATACACATGTCATCACAATGCTCCCTTACTCTTGCCATCGGTATGCTCCTTGAACCCTTTCATGACAAGGCTCCATGCCTTTTTCATCACAATGATCCATGCACTTTTCATCACAATGCTCCATGCCCTTGTCATCACAATGGTCCTAGACCCCTGTAATCACAATGCTCCATGCCCCTTTTCATCAGAATGCTCCATGAGACTTGGCATCACAAGGCTCCATGGACTTCTCATCACAATGCTCCAGGACGTTGTCATCAAAATGCTCCATTCCCTTATCATCACAATGCTCCATGACGCCTGTCATCACAATACTCCATGAACGTTTTCAGCCCAATGCTCCATGACCTTCTCATTACAATGCTCCTTGACCAATATCATCACAGTGCTCCATGACCACTGTCATCACAACGCTCCATGACACCTGACAACACAATGATCCGGTACTCTTGTCATCACAATGCTCCATTCCCTAGTCATCACAATGCTCCATGACCCCTGTCATCACAAAACTCCATGAACATTTTCAGCCCAATGCTCCATGACACTTGGCATCACAATGATGCATGCCCTTGTCATCCCAATGCTCCTTGACCCCTGTAAACACAATGCTCCTTGACGCTTGCCATCACAGTGCTCCTGGACACCTGTCATCTCAATGCTCCATGCCTTTGTCAGCAAAATGCTACATGACCCTGTCATTACGATGCTCTATGCGCTTGTCCTCACAATACTCCATGAACCTTGGGATCACATTGCTTCCTGCCCTTGTCATCACAATGCTCCATGTTCCTTGAAATCAAAATGATCCAAGACCTCTGTCCTCACAATGCTCCAAACCCTTGTGATCACAATGTTCCATAACACTTGTCATCACAACGCTCCATGATGCCTTTCACCACAATACTCCATGCCCTTTTCATCACAATGCTCCATGACCTTTGTCATCATAATTTTCAATACACTTGTCATCACAATGCTCCCTGACACTTGTCGTCAGAATGCTCCTTGAAACCTGTCACGAAAAGGCTCCATGCCTTTTTCATCACAATGCCCCATGCCGTTTTCATCACAATGCTCCATGCCAATGTCATCAAATTACTCCACAAGCTTGTCATCAGAATGCTCCCTGACCCTTGTCATCACAATGCTCCAAGCCATTGTCATCACAATGCTCCATTACCTTTGTCATCAGAATCCTCCATGACACTTGGCAACACAATGCTCCATGCCATTGTCATCACAATGGGCCATTACATATGTCATCACAATGCTCCCTGACACCTGTCTTCACAATACTGCATGACCTGGTCATCACAGTGCTCCATGCCCTTGTCATCACAATGCGCCATTCCAACTGTCATCGCAATAATCCATGAAACTTTTTAGACCAATGCTCCATGCCCTTGTCATCACAATGTTCCATGCCCTTCTTATCACAATGCTCCACGACCCCTGTCATCACAATTCTCCGTGACTCCAGTCATCACAATGCTTCATGACCTTTGTCATCACAATGGTCCATGCCCTCCTCATCTACAGTCTCTGTGACTTTTTAACCACAATGCTCCATGAACATTTCATCACAATGCTCTTTGACCCTTGTCATCACAATGCTCTATGCCTTTCTCAGCACAATGCTCCATGACCCTTGTCATCACAATGCTCCATGCGCTTGTCAGCACAATGCTCCATGACCCATGTCATCACAATGTGCCATGCGCTTGTCATCACAGTGCTCCACAATCTTGTCATCACAATGCTCCATAAACCTTGTCATCACAATGCTCCATGCACTTCTCATCAAAATGCTCTCTCACCACTGATATCACAATGTTACATCACTATTCATCACAATACTCCCTCACCCCTGTCATCACAATGTTCCATGACTCCTGTCATCACAATTCTACATGCACTTATCATCACAATGTTCGATGACCCCTGACATCACAATGTTCCATAACCCCTGTCATCAAAATGCTCCATGAACCATTTCATCAAAATGCTCAATGACCCCTGACATCACAATGTTCCATAACCCCTGTCATCAAAATGTTGCATGACCCTTTTCATCAAATTGTTCCATGACCCTGTCATCACAATGCTCCCTGCCCTTCTCATCACAATGCACCACGCCCTTGTGATCAAAATGCTCCATGACCTTTGTCATCACAAAGATCCATGACCCTTTGCATCACAATGCTCCATGTCATGGTCATCACAATGCTCCATGAACGCTCTCATCACATTGCTCCATGCCATTGTCATCACAATGCTACCTGACACATGTCATCAGAATGCTCCATGGCCTTCTCATCACAATGCTCCATGCCCTTGCCATCACAATGCTCCATTACACCTGTGATAACAATGCTCCATTACCCCTGCCATCACGATGTTCCATGGCCTTGTCATTACAAGGCTCCATGACCCTTCTCATCACAATGCTCCAAGACCCCTGTAATCACAATGCTCCATGCCCCTTTTCATCTCAATGATCCATGAACCCTGTCATCATAATGCACCATGCCCATCATCATAATGCTTCATGCTATTGTCATCACAATGAAATCAAAATGATCCATGACCTCTGTCATCACAATGCTCCAAACCCTTGTGATCACAATGTTCCATAATACTTGTCATCACAACGCCCCATGATGCTGGCCATCACAATTATCCATGGACTTCTCATCACAATGCTCCATGACCCTTGTCATCACAATTCTCAATACACTTGTCATCACAATGCTCCCTGACACCTGTCGTCAGTATGCTCATTGAACCCTGTCATGACAAGTCTCCATGCCTTTTTCATCACAGTGATCCATGCCCTTTTCATCACAATGCTCCATGCCATTGTCATCACAATACTCCACAAGCTTGTCATCAGAATGCTCCGTGACACTTGTCATCACAATGATCCATGACCCCTGTCGTCACAATGCTCCATGACACCTGTCATCACAATGCTCCATGCCCCTTGTCATTACAGTGTTCCATGATGCTCGTCATCACAATTATCCATGGTCTTCTCATCACAGTGCTCCACGGTCTTGCCATCACAATGCTCCATGCCCTGGTTATGACAATGCACCATGTCCCTTGTCATCACAATTCTCCACGTCCTTGTCATCACAGTGCTCCATGACAGTTCTCATCACTATGTTACATGCTCTTGTCATCACAATTCTCCATGCACTTGTCATCGCAATGCCCCATGACCCCTGTCATAGCAAGCTCAATGCCTTTGTTATCACAATGCTTCATGACCTTTTCATCAAAATTCTCACTGCCCGTTGTCATCACAATGCTCCATGCCCTTGTCATCACAATGATCCAAGCCCTTGTCATCACAATGCTCCATTACCTTTGTCATCACAATCCTCCATAACACTTGGCATCACAATGCTCCATGCCATTGTCATCACAATGGACCATGAAATATGTCATCACAATGCTCCCTGACACCTGTCTTCACAATACTCCATGACCTTGTCTTCACAATGCTCCATGACCTTGTCATCACAATGTGCCATGCCCACTGTCAACACAATTATCCATGAAACTTGTCAGACCAATGCCCTATGCCCCTGTCATCACAAAGCTCCATGCCCTTGTCATCACAATGCTCCATGACCCCAGTCATCACAATTCTCCGTGACTCCAGTCTTCACAAGGCTTCATGACCTGTGTCATCACAATGGTCCATGCCCTCATCATCACAAGGCTCTGTGAACTTTGTCACCACAATGCTCCATGAACTTTTCATCACAATGCTCCGTGACACTTGTCATCACAATGCTCCATGCCTTTGTCAACACAATGCTCCATGACCCTTGTCATCACAATGCTCCACAACCTTGTCATCACAATGCTCCATAAAGATTGTCATCACAATGCTCCA
This sequence comes from Hyperoodon ampullatus, assembly GCF_949752795.1. NCBI lineage: Eukaryota > Metazoa > Chordata > Mammalia > Artiodactyla > Ziphiidae > Hyperoodon > Hyperoodon ampullatus. The sequence goes on along the minus strand of NW_027640382.1, from coordinate 736,663 downwards.
TGCACTTCTTATAAAAAATGCTCTCTCACCACTGATATCAACATGTTCCCTCACTAGTCATCACAATACACCCACTCCCCTGTCATCACAATGGTCCTTAAACCCTGTCATGGAAATGTTCCATGACCCTTGACATCTCAATGTTCCATAACCCCTGTCATCAAAATGTTCCATGACACTTTTCATCAAATTGCTCCATGACCCTGTTATCACAATGCTCCCTGCCCTACACAACAGAATGCACCACACCTCTTGTCATCAAAATGCTCCATGACCTTTGTCATCACAAAGCTCCATGACCCTTGGCATCACAATGCTGCATGCCATTGTCATCACAATGCTCCATGAAACCTCTCATCACATTGTTCCATGCCCTTGTCATCACAGGCTACATGATGCTTTTCATCACAATGCTCGATGCCATTCTTATCACAATGCTCCATGCGCTTGTCATTACAATCCTCCATGACCCATGTATCACAGTGTTCCATGCCCTGGTCATCACAATGCTCCATGACCCCTGTCATAAAAATGCTCCATGACCACTGCCATCACAATGTTCCACGGCCTTGTCATCACAAGGCTCCATGACCCTTGTCATCACAGTGCTCCAAGACCCCTGTAATCACAATGCTCCATGCCCTTGTCATCACAAAGCTCCATGACGCATGTCATCAGAATTCTCCATGGCCTTCTCATTCACGATGCTCCATGCCCTTGTCATCACAATGCTCCAAGACTCCTGTAATCACAATGCTCCATGCCCCTTTTAATCTCAATGCTCCATGAACCCTGTCATCACAATGCAGCATGCCCATCATCATAATGCTTCAGGCTATTGTCATCACAATGAAATCAAAATGCCCCATGACCTCTGTCATCACAATGCTCCAAATCCTTGTGATCAAAATGTTCCATAACACTTATCATCACAACGCCCCATGACGCTCGTCATCACAATTATCCATCGTCTTCTCATCACAATGCTCCATGACCTTTGTCATCACAATGCTCAATACCCTTGTCATCACAATGCTCCCTGACACTTGTCGTCAGTATGCTCCTTGAACCCTGTCATGACCAGGCTCCATGCCTTTTTCATCACAATGATCCATGCCCTTTTCATCACAGTGCTCCAAGACCCCTGAAAACACAATGCTCCATGCCGTTGTCCTCACAAAGCTCCATGATGCATGTCATCAGAACGCTCCATGGCCTTCTCATCCCAATGCTCCATGTCCTTGTCACCACAATGCTCCAAGAACTCTGTAATCACAATGCTGCATGCCCCTTTTCCTCAGAATGCCCCATGAGACATGTCATCACAAGGCTCCATGGTCTTCTCATCACAATGCTCCAGTACCTTGTCATCACAATGCTCCATGACGCCTCTCGTCACAATACTCCATGAACATTTTCAGCCCAATGGTCCATGACCTTCTCATCACAATGCTCCCTGACCCCTGTCATCACAATGCTCCATGACCACTGTCATCACAACGCTCCATGAACCCTGACGACACAATGATCCGGGACTCTTGTCATCAAAATGCTCCATGAACCTTGTCATCACAATGATCCATGCTCTTGTCATCCCAATGCTCCATGACCCCTGTAATCACAATGCTCCATGACGCTTGTCATCAAAGTGCTCCATGAACCTTGTCATCACAATGCTCCTTGCCTTTGTCAGCAAAATGCTACATAATCTTGTCATCACAATGCTCCATGCGCTTGTCATCACAATCCTCCATGACCCTTGGGATCACATTGCTTCATGCCCTTGTCATCTCGCTCTTGCCTTTCTGGTTTTTACAGATATACAGATGTCCCTTTCGACCGGTGGGAAGTGACAATTCTTTGTAGTGTGGATTTGCATTGCATGCTTGCTTCATTGGCCAGAAAGGACGTATGCGTTTTCTCCTGAATATATTCAGGGGAAAAGGCATACGCCCTTTTTGGCCAAGTGCATCACCGTCCAAGTTGGGATGCTTTTTCTGTGCTTCAAAGGCGATTCCAATTTACCTCTTGAAATATGTTTTGTGCAATTCTGCCTCATTTTCAAGTCCGCTTCATTGCCTTCCCTCAACAGATTTCTGGAAGAGAGTAGTCCTTTATAACTCTGCAGGTTTTTGAATTGCTGGGCCCCTGAGCTCCAATTTTCAAATCCCATTTTTGTGAGCTGGCCGCAAATCCACAATTTTGCTTCAGGACCTATACTGGTTCCAGGGGTGGCTTTATTGGTTCCCTGTGGGTGGCTGAGGCTTTGGTTAATTCTTCTTCCTGACGGGAAATTAGAGTGACATGTGCCCGTCCAAATGCCTACATCTACTCTCTGATTGGTTCTCCCTCTTCCCTTTCATCATCTGCACAAATAGCAAACTGTGCGAACCAGGAGGTTATAGGGGCTGACTCTCCTAAGTTGGGAGATTGATAGTAAAGCAGTTGGAATGCCAAAGTGGAGCACAAGGAGAGGAAAAATTAGGAGAGTTTTAGAAACCTTTCGCCATCACAGGGTGTCCATTCTCTAGGTTTCCCATACATGTTATAACTGTAGTGATATTCCCTTCTACCTGGAGATTTGGGACCCATGGAATGGTGGCATGCATTACTACTTTAAAGGTTCTGCATTTTCTCTCCCAATCTCACCAGTCCTCTCAGTCACAAGTGTCCAGCCTTATGTCTCATCCAGCTGTCTTTGCAGATAGGGTCATTCCAGGTTTCATTAGAACCCCTGAAGGAATTGTGTAAGAATTTTGCTGTTTTTTGTTTTGTTTTTGAAATTCATTTTTATTATGGGGTTGAGCTGGTTTTCACTGACCTGTTTATGCCAGTCTAGACACAATTGATTTCCTTACGGAGACATATGAATACATAGGTTTTAAGATTCTTACTAGTCAGATATATTCCTCGGCGGGGAATAGGGGTGTTGAGTCCCATTCACTGAGGAAGGTGTAGGTCTTGTCTATTCTGTATTTGGTTTATGGAATGGTACCTGTGCTAATATCATACTCTGATTTTATGCATCACCCCACCTCTCCATTCCCCTGAAGCAGGCATAAGAGTTTTTTTCTAAATGTGAGACTCTGTTCTCTTTCCTAATTCAGTTCATGTGTTGTGATATTGACATTCCCTCTATAAGTGATATCTTATGATAAGATTCTTTTTCTGTGTGACTAATTTCCCTTAGAATCATCATACCTAAATCCACTCATTATGCTGCTACTGGCCTTATATACACTGATTTCACGTCTGAGTGATATTCCGTTGTACAAAATTACCACAAGTTCTTTATGCATTTCTCTTTTTCCTGGGATATTTTAGGTGTACCAAAGTTGAGGTTCTTGTATGCAGAGCAACCCTAAACTTTGGGGTGCCTGTGTCTTATTGATATTTAGTCTTCCCAAGTCATATGCCCGTGAGTTGAAGTCCCCTTTGCTTGGGGGCTTTGTATTTTAGAAATTTTAGGAAACAGCATACACTTCTTCAGAGTGGCTCTTGGATATTTATACCCCACCCATCAGCGTGACTAGGCTCCCTGTTTTCCATGGCCTCTCCTGCATTTCTGGTTTGTACACATTTTTTGGATTGCCTTTCTGAGCAGTGGAAATTGAGACTCCTTTGTTGTGCAGATTTGCATTTCCCTCTTGCTTGGTTGGCCAAAAACTCTGCATGTGTTTTTTTCCTGAAGATATTCACGAAAAAAACGCATACACCCTTTTGCCCAACTGCATCATTTTAGAAATTCTGCTGCTTTTCATATGCTTTAAATGTGAGTACAATCTACCTTTTGAAATCTGTTTCCTGCAATTCTGCCTCTCATTCAGATCCTCTTCGTTGCCTTACCTGAATATATTTTTGGACGTTGGTTATCATTTATATCTTTGCAGGTCTTTGAATTGTCTGCTCCTGAGCTCCATTTTGAAACTCGCTTTTTTTGTGAGCTGGCCGCCAAACCATTGGATTGCTTCCGGCCCTATTCTGGTTCTGGGGAGGCAGGCTGAGCCTTTGGTTAATTCTTCTTCTTAATGGGAAATTAGAGTGACATGTGCCTGTCAAAACTCCTACAGCTAATCTCTCATTGGTTCCCCCTCTTCCCATTTACCCTCTGCACAAATTGCAAACTGTGGGAAACAGGAGGTTAAAGGTGCTGATTCTCCAAGTGGGGAGGTTGTTAGTAATGTGGCTGGAATGGCGAACCCCAGCAGCAGGAGATCAAAAATGAGGTGCATTTTAGACACCTTTCCTGAGCACACGGTGTACATTCATCTCGGTTTCCCAGGCATGTTTTCGCTGTCAGAAGACTCCCTTGAACCTGCAGATTTGGGACCCATGGAATGGGTACCAGGCAGTATTACTTTAAAAGGTCTGCATTTCCTCACCCAGCCTCTCTAACATCTCTTAGCGTGCATAGCTTCCAGCCTTATATAATCATCCTGCTGTGGGTCTACATGTGTTCAATCCATGTTACATCGTAGCCCTTCAACAAAAGTTGTAAGAATTTTTGTCTGTCTCACTGTTTTTATAAATAGTTTTAAATTTATTTTTATATTGGTTACAGCTGATTTTCAAAGCTCTGTTTTTTGCTGCTGTACATGCACTTGATTCATGTACTGTGAGACAACAATAACTTCTTTTTCAGATGCTTACCAGTCATATGTATTATTTTCCAGTGACTTGAGTGGGCTGAGTGCAGTTCTTTGAGGTACCGTGTAGGCCTTGTCAGTTATTCAATTTGGTACTTGGAATGGTATCTTTGCTAATTTCAACCTCCTGGATAATACCTCACCATTCCCCACCTTTCCCATTTAGCAGCCTTATGTCTATTTTCTACATATTTGACTATGTTTCTGTTTTGTAATTTATTTCATGTGTAGCCATTTTTGATTCCACCTTTAAGTGACATCTTATGATATGTGTCTTTTTCTTTCTGACATATGTCACTTAGAATGATCGTATGTAACTCCTCCAGAGTTGTTACAACTGGCCTTATTTCATTGATTTCTGGATGAGTAATATTCCACTCTACATAAGTACCCCATCTCTTTTATCCATTTTATCCTTCCAGGGACATTTAGGTTATATCCAAGTTGAGGCCCTTTTTAACAGAGAGGTGGTAAACGTTCGGGTGCCTGTTTTCTGTCGATTTTTGTTTTTCCCAAGGTACACGCCCATGAGTGCAAGTGCCCTATGCTCTGTAGCTCATTTTTTAGATGTTTTAGCAAACACAATACACTTCTCCAGAGTGGCCGTTGGCAAATTACATTTCCACTATCAGCCTCACAGGGCTCCCTTTTCTCCTCGCCCTGTCCTGCATTTCTCGTGTTTACACTTTATGTGGATGGCCCTTCTGACTGATGTGAAGTGATACATTTTGTGATATTGATTTCCAGTGCCCACCTGTTTGGTTGGATAAAAAGTGTGTATGGCCTTTACTTGAATATATTCAGAAAAAATGCATACACCCTTTTTGGCCAACTGCATCATTGGCGATGTTCAGCCCCTTTTCTTGTGCTTTAATGGGGAGTCCTTTCTACCTCTTCAAATCTGTTTCCTGCCACTCTCCCTTGCTTACAAGTCCTTTTCTGTGACTTACCTCAAGACATTTTTCGACGATAGATATTTTCAACTCTGCAGTTTCATGCATTTTAGTGCCCCTGAGTTCCATTTTTCAACTTGTGTTTTTGGAAACTGGACACAAAACAGCGGGATTTCCTCTAGCCCTATTCTGTTTCCGTGGGCAATTCTAGCCTTTGATGAATTTGTCTTCTGGATTGGAAATTAGAGTGGCATGTGCCTGTCCGAACACCTAAGACTTCTCTCTAAATTTTTCTCATCCTTCCGCTTCATCCTCTGGACAAATTCCAAACTGTGTGCAACAGGATGTTGACGGTGCTGATATCACCAAGTGAGGAGATTGTTAGGAAAGATGCTGGAGGGTTGAACCCGAGCACCATGCAATGAGGAGATGAGGTGCCTTTTCCAAACTCTTTCCGATCAAACGGTGTACCATCCTCTAGGTGTGACAGGCATGTTTTAGCTGTAGGAAGGGTCCCGTGCATGTAAGGAGAACACCAGGGATTTTTCCAAATCAGTGCCTCCCCGAACCCCAAACTGGGGAATTTTTAAGCTACGGCTACACGTATGTCCTTTAAGGGCCTTGGGAAATAGGCAGAGCCCAAACTTTAGATGACTGAAATCTTCAGGGTCAGAGCGCTCACCATCGGCCTTGCTTAGGTTACATTTTATCTGTCATTGATAGATGATGTCAATAAAAATATCTATTCTTTTTCAGATTATTTCCCCTTATAGGTTATTGCAAAATATTCAGTGTAGTTCCCTGTGCTATACAGTAGTTCCTTGTTGATGATCTATTTTATACATAGCAGTGTGTATGTGTTAATCCCAAACTGTTAATTTATCCCTTCTCCTACCTTTCCCCTTTGGTAATAATAAATTATAAGGTTTTATACTTCTCAGAAATGGGGGAGCTGAAAGAGAGGTATCATTTTCAATGGAAAAGCATTCAAAACAAGATTGAAGCTTCAGCCAAGAGTATTCGATGTACATCCATGAAAATAAATCACTTCATTTCTCTAATGTTGACCTGACAAATAAGACAGACATCTTCACTGAACTTGCTTATAGGAAAGTGATGGAAATATCAAATGTAAGTCTTAGAAACATCTTATTTTACCCGAGCATTATACACTGCTCTATGTTAACTACAGTTTGGCTCACACATCTGTTCATTGAAGTTACAATGTTCTCAATTTCTGTTACTGATCCTCCAGAGTGGACCCCAACAGGAGTCCCCGTGCCCAGTGTGATTGGAGCCAACAGAACAAGACTGAGTTTGATTCAGAAGCAAAGGAAACATTATTTTGAAAACAGAATGGAGAGGTGAGAGCGTGCACTCCCCCATGGGCTGTGGGCTGGGCTGCTGTGTAGGGTCCCCGGCAGCGTCAGTGGGAGGGAGGGGATGGAGCTCTCGAGGGCTGAGTTGGCTGCAGCTCAGGCTCTATGCCGCGGAGTCTGCATGGGACCCTACTAGCTGAGGTGTCGACCCAGCCATTCTGCACTAGGAAATCGGGTCTGAAGTGCCGGGTGTGGGACCTCTGCATGCGGAACCCTAGGAGCACGTGAAATTAGACAAAGCACAAAGGAAAAACAGGTTAGACTTTATTTTATTGCCCAGATTCTCTTTTTATCTCCCAGGAATTTTTAATGAACGTTGCCGGAGACGAACACCTCCTCTGTTTTTTGTTCCGTTCCTTATTCTTGGGGTGTTGAGGGTGCAGACCCCTCTTTTGTAACTGCTTCATGCTGTGGTGGGAGCCCTGATACATGGGGGGAGGGTCAAAACGTCTCCACACCAGCCTCCTGGTGAGGTTGATTGTCCCAAGGCCTCCTGCCTCACTTCTCGTCCGCCTGAGCACCAGCATTGGAAGTGTTACAGATTCTAATGACCTTTAAGGGTCCAGGAAAGAGAGGCGCAGAGATGCTGCGGTGGCAGGTTTCACCCCACCCCACATATGTTCGGCGACCTTAGGCTGACGGTTTTTGCCAGACTAGATGCTCTGACCAGTAGTCTGTGCTTTCTTTAATTAGGTCCCTGAATTAATGTACAAACAGCACCATGTGTCAGAGCCCTGCCCGCGCAACTCCCAGACAGTCCAGGGTCAGTGGTGATCCAGGACCATGACGTCCACTGAGTCAACGGCCTTTAGAAGTAGCCAGCAGTCCAGCCGGTCATATTGGCCACCATCACCGCGGTGTCTGTAGGGTTTTCTATGGTGAAAGCGTGATATACGTTTCCCCCGCCAAGCTTATTAGCTCCCCTCTGGGTGCAGTAAGTCCTGCAAGCAGTAGTCTGCTCTTTCGGGGCACAGTCTTGTCATTTTCTGAGAGAAACTCCAGGTCAAGTGATGGTCACACGAGTCATCTTGGGGGCCCGTTGCCCCCGTTTATCTCTCTGGAGGTTGGAGTTGGAGGGCCTCCTCACTCGAGGTCAGTGTGTCCACAGAGCGACTCCTGCAACTTCAGGGCATGATGGGTGGTTAGGATCACCACGTGGGGTCCTTTTCCCTTAGGAGGGAGCTGGCCTTGCGGACTGCTGATTTCCAGCTTTTTAGATACCCCAGTATCCTGGCCTGATGAGTCGGTGGGCAAAGCCCTTGGTGACCATAGTTTATCATACCTGAAGGGCATTCTTGTGTTGCTCCATTTCAAGTGGTCCCAGTTTTTGCACTAAGGCTCCAAGGGCGATTAACCTTTGACCGGGTATGTAAAGGTCAAAGGGTTTAGCTAAATTAGGGAGTTCCTGGGCAAGGGTCTGTATTGACTGCTCTTTCCATTCTTGAAAGGCTGCTTCTGGATTCTATTCAAAAGGATCATCATCTTTTCGTGTCAGTGTTTCATGTAGAGACCCAGCTATGACACTGTAGTTAGGGATCCAGATGCAGAAAACCTTGGCCTCCCCAGGAACCCCTAAGCTGTCTTCTAGTTGTAGAAGAGGTAAGGCTGCAAATGGCTTCTTCCCTATCCTGGGATGCGTTTCTCCGAATATCTGTGAGAATGAAGCCCAGGCATGTCACCTTAGCCTGGGATATTTGAGCGTTTTTCTTGGACACCTTCTATCCTTTCTTGGCTAGGTAGTTCAGAGGCGTCTTTAGTAGGCCTGGCGATCAGAATGTCATCTGCATATTGAAGGAGGGTTCCCTTTTACAGAGGTTGAACTTTTAGGTCTTTAGAGGACATTTCCCCAATGATGGTGTGGGGATTTTTGAACCATTGGGGCAGGACGGCCCAGCATTATTGCTTTTGTTGCATGTTGTGTCCTGCCACTCACAAGCCAAAAATTCTTGTGACTCTGAGATGAATGGAATACAGAAGAAGGCATCATTGAAGTCTAATACAGAATGCCATGGCCTGGTGGAAGGTAGAATGACCAGCAGGGAGTAGGAAATAGGAGCTACTGGATGTATATCCTCGGTGGCTTCACTGACTGTCCTGATATCCTTTACCAGGTCTCCAGCAGCCCATGGGGCTCTCGTGGTCAGGCCAATCCCAGGATATGGAGCTCACCTGGGCGGCACCCCTACCCCACAGCCCACGGGGCTCTCGTGGTCAAGTCCCTCCCAGGGTATGGAGCTCACCTCTGCAGCTACCCAGCAGCCCATGGGGCTCTCCTACTCAGGCCCTTCCCAGGATACAGAGCTCCCCTGGGCAGGTACCCCAGCAGGGCTGGACACACAGGAACTGTGCACATAGCCCACCTTGCAGAGAACCCACAGCTCACCTGTCGCTCACAGCTGACACAGAACACCTCAGAGCAGGACTTGAACTAACAAACAGCAGCTCTGACAGGTCTGTGACCATGGCTATCACTCTCTGCAGGCTCTTTCTGCCTGGTCTTCCAGACACTTCCACTGCAGCCAGGGCACCAGGCCTCTGTCTCCACCCACCATCACTCCTCTCCCTGACTCCTGGGTTCCTCTCATTAGGATAGTGTCTTCTTGAAGTTGTTTTCCACTCATGGACCAGATAAAATGATAAGAAAACAAGCCGCAGCTGCAGCCCCTTGTCTATCCTGACTCTCAAGAGCCCACACCTGTTCCTAGGGCCTGGCCCGTTTAGCAAGTTTCATTTTCTGCAACTGTGAACCCTGAGGGGTGAGGATTGGCTGATTTTGGCAGCCTGAAACTGCCTGCCGGCCCGCCACAGGTGTCCCTGGGTTGAGGGCAATATAAACAGCACTCCAGTGAGCGACAGCCCTTGTAGCTGTGACTGACGGCATATTCTCTGCCCCGTAGGCAGTTCCGGAGATGTGCTGGTGGGAGGGAGTGAGGGTCCGTGGCTTTGTGGGTGGCCCAGTGTGAGTGGGGCTCTGCTGGACTTTCTGCAGGAGTTGCCAGGCTGCCACCTGCTAAAGAAGAGGATGTGTCACCGATACCTGCCACTGGAATTTCTCCCCAGGCAGAGGTGAGGAAGTAAAAAAGCAGAGGGGGCCGTGGCAGGAGGGGTATCTCAGGCAGGGAAATGGAAAGCTTCCAGAAGAGCATCTGGGGACAGGACCATCCTGACTGGCCTGCAGGCACCAAGTCGGCCTGCGTGCTGTCACTGTTGTGGCTCCACAGCCCTTTCTCTAGGCTTTCAAGCCCTTGTACATATTCAGGTGTTTTACCTGGGAAGGGTGGCAAAAGTTCAACAGCAGCTGGCCTGGGGCTCAGCTCACGGTTACTCACAGATGCCTCGGCATGGCCCCCTCTTTGCAATGAGGATGCTCCTTGCGTAGGAGTGGGCTGCTGGCTCTATGGGAGATGATTCCCCACCTCTGACCAATTTCAGAATTGTTTACCGCTGGAGCAAGTGCCCTGACAGTGTTTTCCTCTGTCTAACTGGTGGGTTCAGGTTATTTTTTTTCTTTTTTTGTTCAAGTTAGATTTTATTCCTCTTTTATGTATTTATAGATATAAGCATGGAAATCATTCATTCATATAAATACATCTGTGTGAAGGGAAGAACTTTTTTCTGTTTTATTTTTAAATTTTATTTTTTAAAATTTGAAATTTAATTTTATTTATTTTTTTATACAGCAGGTTATTATTAGTTATGTATTTTATGCATATACATGTGTACAGGTCAATCCCAATCTCCCAACTCATCCCACCACCACCACCCCATGGCTTCCCACACTAGGTGTCCATACGTGTGTTCTCTACCTCTGTGTCTCTATTTCTTCCCTGCAAACCAGTTCATCTGTACCATTTTTCTAGGTTCCACATATATGCATTAATATACCATATTTGTTTTTCTCTTTCTGACTTACTTCATTCTGTATGACAGTCTCTAGATCCATCGACGTCTCTACAAATGACCCAGTTTCATTCCTTCTTATGGCTGAGTAATATTCCATTTTATATATGTACCACATCTTTATCCATTCGTCTGTCTGTGGGTATTTAGGTTGCTTCCATTACCTGGCTATTGTAAATAGTGCTGAAATGAGCATTGTGGTGAATGTGCCTTTTTGATTTATGGTTTTCTCTGGGTATATGCCCAGAAGCGGGATTGCTGGATCATATGGTAATTCTATATCTAGTTTTTTTAAGGAAACTCCATACTGTTCTCCATCGTGACTGTATCAATTTACATTTCCACCACTAGTGGAAGAGGGATCCTTTTGTCCACACCCTCCCCAGAATTTGTTGTTTGTAGATTTTCTGATGATGCCGATTCTAACAGGTGTGAGGTGATACCTCATTGTAGTTTTGATTTGCATTTCTCTAATAATTAGTGATGTTGAGCAGCTTTTCATGTGCGTCTTGGCCATCTCTGTGTCTTCTTTGAAGAAACGTCTCTTTAGATCTTCTGCCCATTTTTGTATTGGGTTGTTTGTTTTTTTAATATTAAGCTGCATGAGCTCTTTATATATATTGGAGATTAAACTTTTGTCCATTGATTCGTTTGCAAATATTTTCGCCCATTCTGAGGGAAGCTTTTTGCCATTCCCGTTTTTTTAACAAAAAAAGAAAGAAAGAAAAAGAAGCAGAACACTAATGTGTGTAAAATATGCCTTTTGAAACTGTCGTTTTGAAATATGGACATACTTTGAATTTTTTGGTCGATATATGAACCCGGTATTTGTTTTCAGGGCAGGGGTCCTTTACAGGCCTGCAATGATTTTGAATATCAACTGACCATTAGCGCTGGGATTAAAGCTGCTGTTTTGTGAAACGGCCACAAGGTGGCAGCAGTTCTCCCTTACCAAATCTGCTTACTAGAGCAACAGAGCCTCAATGGAAGTCATGTTCTAGATTGGAATTTAGAATGGAATGTGCCAGGAGAAAGCCCCTCAAGTTTGTCTCACTGCTTCTTGTTCGAGTTTTTAATGTAATTTTTTATTTTTTATTACAGCAAATATGATTACAATGTTTGGCTTGTTGTAGGTGTGGAAGATGTGGTTCTTTTACACATACACATATGTCTGTTCTTCCTGGGATCCTTTTCCCATGTACCTTATGACAGAATGTTGAGTAGTCTTCTCTTGGTATTCTGTAGGTCTTTGGTGATTATATATGTCACCTGTGTTTGTATATGTCTGTTAACCCCAATATCATAATGAAACCAATCCTCACACCTTTCCATTGGTGAACCATAAGTTTGTTGAATGAATCTGTGATTGCCCTTCTCCGTGGAAATATCTGCCCTGGTATCCATTTTTCGGTCACACCTATAAGAGATATGATACGATATGTGTCTTTAACTTTCTGACTTACTACAAGTCACGTGATTACCTCTAGACACACCTACAGTGCTGCAAATGGCATTGTGTCCTTTTATTCCTTGGCTTCTATTCTGCCTTAGCGAGGTCCATTTTCAACAATGTGATTCCCTGAGGGCTGAGGATTAGCTGACTTGGGTAGCCTGACCCTGCCGGCCGGCCCTCCCCAGGTGTGCCTGGGTTGAGTTCAATATAAACAGCGCTGCAGGCAGCAATAGCCCCTGAAGCTGTGCCTGACTCCATATTCTCTGCCCCGTCAGCAGTGTCGGGGCTGTTCTGGAGGGAGGGAGTGAGGGGCCACGGCTTTGTGGGTGGCCCGGTGTGAGTGGGTCTTTGCTGGACTTTCTGCAGGAGTTGCCATGTTTCCACCTGTAAAGAAGAGGATGTGTCACCCATACATTCCGCTGGAATTTCTCTCCGGACAGAGGTGAGGAAGGAAAAAAGCAGTGGGTGCCGGGACAGGAGGGGTATCTCAGGCAGGGCAATGGAAAGCTTCCAGAAGAGTGCCCAGGGCCAGGACCATACTGGCTGCCCTGCAGGCCCCAAGTTGGCCTGCGTGCTGTCGCTGGTGTGGCTCCACACCCCTTCCTCTAGGCTTTCAAGCCCTTGTACATATTCAGGTGTTTTACCTGGGAAGGGTGGGAAAAGTTCAACAGCAGCTGGCCTGGTGCTCAGCTCACGGTTACTCACAGATGCCTCGGGTCCCTTTCACTGAGGAAGGTGAAGGTCTTGTCTATTCCATAGTTGGTTTTTGGAACGGTACCTGTGCTTATATCAAACTCTGGTTTTATGCATCACCCCACCTCTCCTTCCCCCTTAAGCAGGCATAAGAGTGTTTTCTAAATGTGAGACACTGTTCTCTTTCCTAACTCAGTTCAAGTGTAGCCATGTTTACAGGATCTTCATAAGTGATATCTTATGATAAGATTCTTTTTCTGTGTGACTTATTTCACTTAGAATCATCATTCCTGAATCCACCCATTTTGCTGCTACTGGTCTTATGACATTGATTTCATGGCTGAGGGATATTCCATCGTATGTAAGTACCACAATTTTTTGAACCATTAATATATTTCCTGGGATATTTAAGGTGTACCCAAGTTGAGGTCCTTGTAAGCAGTGCAACCCTAAATTTTGGGGTGGCTCTGTCTTATTGATTTTCAGTTTTCCCAAGGTATATTCCCTAGACTGGAAGTGCCCTTGGCTCTGTAGCTCTGTTCTTTACTTGTTTTAGGGAACACAATGCACTCCTCCAGAGAGGCAGTTGGCAATTTATATAACGCCAATCAGCATAACAAGTCTCCTTGTTCTCCAGGGCCTGTCTTGCCTTTTTGGTTTTTACACATTTTGTGGATGTCCCTTTTGACCGGTGGGAAGTGATACTTCTTTGTAGTGCAGATTTGCATTGCCCGCTTGCTTGCTTGGCCAAAAAGGGCGTATGCGTTTTCTCCTGAATATATTCAGGAGAAAACGCATACGCCCTTTTTGGCCAAGTGCATCATTGTCGAAGTTGTGCCCCTCTTCCTGTGCTTTAAAGGCGATTCCAACGTACCTCTTGAAATCTGTTTCCTGCTATTCTGCCCTGCTTTCAAGTCCGCCTCGTTGCCTTCCCTCACAGATTTTTGGACAATAATTGTCCTTTATTACTCGGCCAGTTTGTGAATTGCTGTGCCCCTGAGCTCAATTTATCAACTCGTTTCTTGTGAGCTGACCGCAAGTCCAAAATTTTGGTTCATGACCTATGCTGGTTCCCGGTGGGGGGCTGAGACTTTGGTTAATTCTTCTTCCTGCCGGGATGTTAGAGTGAAATGTGCCCATCCAAATGCCTAACAGCTACTCTCTCATTGGTTCTCCCTCTTCCCTTTCATCCTCTGCCAAATTGGAAACCTATGCGAACCAGGAGGTTAAAGGGGCTGTCTTTCCAATTTGGGAGATTGATAGTAAAGCAGATGGAAAGTCAAACTGGAGCACCAGGGTAGGGACTATTCGTGAGTTTTAGAAACTTTTCGTATTCACAGTCTGTTCGTTCTCTATGTTTCCCGTACATGTTTAGCTGTAGTAATATTCCTTTCAACCTGGAGAGTTGGGACCCATGGAATGGGTGCCAGGCATTTGTGCTTTAAAGGGTCTGCATTTGCTCACCCAATCTCACCAATCCTCTCATACCCAAGTGTCCAGCCTTATGCCACATCCAGCTGTCGTTGTAGATAGGGTCTTTACATGTTTCATCAGAGACCCTGAAAGAATTGTTAAGAATTTCCCAGTTTTTTGTTTTGTTTTTGAAATTCCTTTTTATAGTGGGTTTGAGCTGATTCTCGCTGCCATGTTTATGCCAGTCTAGACACAGATGATTCTCTTACGGAGACATATCATTACATAGGTTTTAAGTTTCTTACTAGTCAGATATATTCCTCTGCGGGAAATATGGGGTTTTGAGTCCCTTTCACTGAGGAAGGTGTAGGTCTTGTCTATTCCATAGTTGGTTTTTGGAACGGTACCTGTGCTTATACCAAACTCTGGTTTTATGCATCACCCCACCTCTCCTTCCCCCTTAAGCAGGCATAAGAGTGTTTTCTAAATGTGAGACACTGTTCTCTTTCCTAACTCAGTTCAAGTGTAGCCATGTTTACAGGATCTTCATAAGTGATATCTTATGATAACTTTCTTTTTCTGTGTGACTTATTTCACTTAGAATCATCGTACCGGAATCCACCCATTTTGCTGCTACTGGTCTTATGACATTGATTTCATGGCTGAGGGATATTCCATCATATGTAAGTACCACAGTTTTTTGAGCCATTTTTATATTTCCTGGGATAATTAAGGTGTACCCAAGTTGAGGTCCTTGTAAGCAGTGCAGCCCTAAATTTTGGGGTGGCTCTGTCTTAATGATTTTCAGTTTTCCCAAGGTATATTCCCTAGACTGGAAGTGCCCTTGGCTCTGTAGCTCTGTTGTTTACTTGTTTTAGGGAACACAATGCACTCCTCCAGAGAGGCAGTTGTCAATTTACATCCCGCCCATCAGCATAACAAGGCTCCCTGTTCTCCAGGGTCTGTCTTGCCTTTCTGGTTTTTACACATTTTGTGGATGTCTCTTTTGACCGGTGGGAAGTGATTCTTCTTTGTAGTGCAGATTTGCATTGCCCGCTTGATTGCTTGGCCAAAAAGGGCGTATGCGTTTTCTCCTGAATATATTCAGGAGAAAACGCATACGCCCTTTTTGGCCAAGTGCATCATTGTCAAAGTTGTGCCCCTCTTCCTGTGCTTTAAAGGCGATTCCAACGTACCTCTTGAAATCTGTTTCCTGCTATTCTGACTCGCTTTCAAGTCGGCCTCGTTGCCTTCCCTCAACAGATTTTTGGACGATACTTGTCCTTTATTTCTCGGTCAGTTTGCGGATTGCTGTGCCCCTGAGCTCCATTTATCAACTCGTTTTTTGTGAGCTGACCGCAAGTCCAAAATTTTGGATCATGACCTATGCAGGTTCCCGGTGGGGGGCTGAGACTTTGGTTAATTCTTCTTCCTGCCGGGATTTTAGAGTGATATGTGCCCGTCCAAATGCCTAACAGCTACTCTCTCATTGGTTCTCCCTCTTCCCTTTCATCCTCTGCCAAATTGGAAACCTGTGCGAACCAGGAGGTTAAAGGGGCTGTCTCTCCAAGTTGGGAGATTGATAGTAAAGCAGATGGAAACTCAAACTGGAGCACCAGGAGAGGGACTATTCATTGAGTTTTAGAAACTTTTCGTTTTCACCGTGGGTTCGTTCTCTATGTTTCCCATACATGTTTAGCTGTAGTAAAATTCCCTTCAACCTGGAGAGTTGGGACCCATGGAATGGTGCCAGGCATTTGTGCTTTAAAGGGTCTGCATTTGTTCACCCAATCTCACCAATCCTCTCAGTCCCAAGTGTCCAGCCTTATGCCACATCCAGCTGTCGTTGTAGATAGGGTCTTTCCAGGTTGCATCAGAGACCCTGAAGGAATTGTTAAGAATTTCCCAGTTTTTTGTTTTGTTTTTGAAATTCCTTTTTATAGTGGGTTTGAGCTGATTCTCGCTGCCATGTTTATGCCAGTCTAGACACACTTGATTCCTTTACGGAGACATATCAATACATAGGTTTGAAGATTCTAACTAGTCAGATATATTCCTCTGCGGGAAATATGGGGTTTTGAGTCCCTTTCACTGAGGAAGGTGTAGGTCTTGTCTATTCCATAGTTGGTTTTTGGAACGGTACCTGTGCTTATATCAAACTCTGGTTTTATGCATCACCCCACCTCTCCTTCCCCCTTAAGCAGGCATAAGAGTGTTTTCTAAATGTGAGACACTGTTCTCTTTCCTAACTCAGTTCAAGTGTAGCCATGTTTACAGGATCTTCATAAGTGATATCTTATGATAAGTTTCTTTTTCTCTGTGACTTATTTCACTTAGAATCATCGTACCTGAATCCACCCATTTTGCTGCTACTGGTCTTATGACATTGATTTCATGGCTGAGGGATATTCCATCGTACGTAAGTACCACAATTTTTTGATCCATTTTTATATTTCCTGGGATATTTAAGGTGTACCCAAGTTGAGGTCCTTGTAAGCAGTGCAGCCCTAAATTTTGGGGTGGCTCTGTCTTATTGATTTTCAGTTTTCCCAAGGTATATGCCATAGACTGGAAGTGCCCTTGGCTCTGTAGCTCTGTTGTTTACTTGTTTTAGGGAACACAATGCACTCCTCAAGAGAGGCAGTTGGCAGTGTACATCCCGCCCATCAGGATAACAAGGCTCCCTGTTCTCCAGGGCCTGTCTTACCTTTTTGGTTTTTACACATTTTGTGGATGTCCCTTTTGACCGGTGGGAAGTGATACTTCTTTGTAATGCAGATTAGCATTGCCCGCTTGCTTGCTTGGCCAAAAAGGGCGTATGCGTTTTCTCCTGAATATATTCAGGAGAAAATGCATACGCCCTTTTTGGCCAAGTGCATCATTGTCGAAGTTGTGCCCCTCTTCCTGTGTTTTAAAGGCGATTCCAACGTACCTCTTGAAATCTATTTCCTGCTATTCTGCCTAGCTTTCAAGTCCGCCTCGTTGCCTTCCCTTAACAGATTTTTGGACGATAGTTGTCCTTTATTACTCTGCCAGTTTGTGAATTGCTCTGCCCTTGAGCTCCATTTTTCAACTCGTTTTTTTGTGAGCTGACCGCAAGTCCAAAATTTTGTTTCAGGAACTATTCTGGTTCCCGATGGGGGGCTGAGACTTTGGTTAATTCTTCATCCTGCTGGGAAGTTAGGGTGATATGTGCCCGTCCAAATGCCTAACAGCTACTCTCTCATTGGTTCTCCCTCTTCCCTTTCATCCTCTGCCAAATTGGAAACCTGTGCGAACCAGGAGGTTAAATGGGCTGTCTCTCCAAGTTGGGAGATTGATAGTAAAGCAGATGGAAAGTGAAACCGGGGCACCAGGAGAGGGACTATTCGTTGAGTTTTAGAAACCTTTCGTATTCACAGTGTGTCCGTTCTCTAGGTTTCCCGTACATGTTATTGCTGTAGTAATATTCCCTTCAGCCTGGAGAGTTGGGACCCATGGAATGGGTGCCATGCATTATTGCTTTAAAGGGTCTGCATTTGCTCACCCAATCTCACCAATCGTCTCAGTCCCAAGTGTCCAGCCTTATGCCACATCCAGCTGTCGTTGTAGATTGGGTCATTCCAGGTTTCATCAGAGACCCTGAAGGAATTTTAAAGAATTTGCCAGTTTTTTTGTTTTGTTTTTGAAATTCCTTTTTATAGTGGGTTTGAGCTGATTCTCGCTGCCATGTTTATGCCAGTCTAGACACACTTGATTCCCTGACGGAGACATATCAATACATAGGTTTTAAGATTCTTACTAGTCAGATATATTCCTCGGCGGGAAATATGGGGTTTTGAGTCCCTTTCACTGAGGAAGGTGTAGGTCTTTTCTATTCCATAGTTGGTTTTTGGAATGGTACCTGTGCTTATATCAAACTCTGGTTTTATGCATCACCCCACCTCTCCTTCCCCCTTAAGCAGGCAAAAGAGTATTTTCTAAATGTGAGACACTGTTTTCTTTCCTAACTCAGTTCAAGTGTAGCCATGTTTACAGGATCTTCATAAGTGATATCTTATGATAAGTTTCTTTTTCTCTGTGACTTATTTCACTTAGAATCATTGTACATGAATCCACCCATTTTGCTGCTACTGGTCTTATGAGATTGATTTCATGGCTGAGGGATATTCCATCGTACGTAAGTACCACAATTTTTTGAACCATTTTTATATTTCCTAGGATATTTAAGGTGTACCCAACTTGAGGTCCTTGTAAGCAGTGCAGCCCTAAATTTTGGGGTGGCTCTGTCTTTTTGATTTTCAGTTTTCCAAAGGTATATTCCCTAGACTGGAAGTGCCCTTCTGCTCTGTAGCTCTGTTCTTCACTTGTTTTAGGGAACACAATGCACACCTCCAGAGAGGCAGTTGGCAATTTACATGCCGCCCATCAGCATAACAAGGCTCCTTGTTCTCTAGGACCTGTCTTGCCTTTCTGGTTTTTACACATTTTGTGGATGTGTCTTTTGACCGGTGGGAAGTGATACTTCTTTGTAGTGCAGATTTGCATTGCCCGCTTTCTTTCTTGGCCAAAAAGCGCGTATGCGTTTTCTCCTGAATATATTCAGGAGAAAACGCATACGCCCTTTTTGGCCAAGTGCATCATTGTCGAAGTTGTGCCCCTCTTCCTGTGCTTTAAAGGCGATTCCAACGTACCTCTTGAAATCTGTTTCCTGCTATTCTGCCTCGCTTTCAAGTCCGCCTCGTTGCCTTCCCTCAACAGACTTTTGGACGACAGTTGTCCTTTATTACTCGGCCAGTTTGTGAATTGCTGTGCCCCTGAGCTCCATTTTTCAACTCGTTTTTGGTGAGCTGACCGCAAGTCCAAAATTTTGGTTCAGGACCTATGCTGGTTCCCGGTGTGGGGCTGAGACTTTGGTTAATTCTTCTTGCTGCCGGGGAATTACAGTGATATGTGCCCGTTCAAATGCCTAACAGCTACTCTCTCATTGGTCCTCCCTCTTCCCTTTCATCCTCTGCCAAATTGGCAACCTGTGCGAACCAGGAGGTTAAAGGGGCTGTCTCTCCAAGTTGGGAGGATGATAGTAAAGCAGGTGTAAAGTCAAACCGGAGCACCAGGAGAGGGACTATTCGTTGAGTTTTAGAAACCTTTCGTATTCACAGTGTGTCCGTTCTCTAGGTTTCCCGTACATGTTATAGCTGTAGTAATATTCCCTTCAACCTGGAGAGTTGGGACCCATGGAATGGGTGCCATGCATTATTGCTTTAAAGGGTCTGCATTTGCTCACCCAATCTCACCAATCCTGTCGGTCCCAAGTGTCCAGCCTTATGCCACATCCAGCTGTCGTTGTAGATAGGGTCATTCCAGGTTTCATCAGAGACCCTGAAGGAATTGTAAAGAATTTCCCAGTTTTTTTGTTTTGTTTTTGAAATTCCTTTTTATAGTGGGTTTGAGCTGATTCTCGCTGCCATGTTTATGCCAGTCTAGACACACTTGATTCCCTTACAGAGACATATCAATACATAGGTTTTAATATTATTACTAGTCAGATATATTCCTCTGCGGGAAATATGGAGTTTTGAGTCCCTTTCACTGAGGAAGGTGTAGGTCTTGTCTATTCCATAGTTGGTTTTTGGAACGGTACCTGTGCTTATATCATACTCTGGTTTGATGCATCACCCCACCTCTCCTTCCCCCTTAAGCAGGCATAAGAGTGTTTTCTAAATGTGAGACCCTGTTCTCTTTCCTAACTCAGTTCAAGTGTAGCCATGTTTACAGGATCTTCATAAGTGATATCTTATGATAAGTTTCTTTTTCTCTAGGACTAATTTCACTTAGAATCATCGTACCTGAATCCACCCATTTTGCTGCTACTGGTCTTATGACATTGATTTCATGGCTGAGGGATATTCCCTCGTACGTAAGTACCACTATTTTTTGAACCATTTTTATATTTCCTGGGATATTTAAGGTGTACCCAAGTTGAGGTCCTTGTAAGCAGTGCAGCCCTAAATTTTTTGGTCGCTCTGTCTTATTGATTTTCAGTTTTCCAAAGGTATATTCCCTAGACTGGAAGTGCCCTTCTGCTCTGTAGCTCTGTTCTTTACTTGTTTTAGGGAACACAATGCACTCCTCCAGAGAGGCAGTTGGCAATTTACATGCCGCCAATCAGCATAACAAGGCTCCCTGTTCTCCAGGACCTGTCTTGCCTTTCTGGTTTTTACACATTTTGTGGATGTCCCTTTTGACCGGTGGGAAGTGATACTTCTTTGTAGTGCAGATTTGCATTGCCCACTTGCTTGCTTGGCCAAAAAGGGCGTATGCGTTTTCTCCTGAATATATTCAGGAGAAAACGCATACGCCCTTTTTGGCCAAGTGCATCATTGTCGAAGTTGTGCCCCTCTTCCTGTGCTTTAAAGGCGATTCCAATGTACCTCTTGAAATCTCTTTCCTGCTATTCTGCCTCGCTTTCAAGTCCGCCTCGTTGCCTTCCCTCAACAGATTTTTGGACGATAGTTGTCGTTTATTACTCGGCCAGTTTGTGAATTGCTGTGCCCCTGAGCTCCATTTTTCAACTCGTTTTTGGTGAGCTGACCGCAAGTCCAAAATTTTGGTTCAGGACCCATACTGGTTCCCGGTGGGTGTCTGAGACTTTGGTTAATTCTTCTTCCTGCCGGGAAAGTACAGTGATATGTGCCCGTCCAAATGCCTAACAGCTACTCTCTCATTGGTTCTCCCTCTTCCCTTTCATCCTCTGCCAAATTGGCAACCTGTGCGAACCAGGAGGTTAAAGGGGCTGTCTCTCCAAGTTGGGAGGTTGATAGTAAAGCAGATGGAAAGTCAAACTGGAGCACAAGGAGAGGGACTATTAGTTGAGTTTTAGAAACCTTTCGTATTCACAGTGTGTCCGTTCTCTAGGTTTCCCGTACATGTTATAACTGTAGTAATATTCCCTTCAACCTGGAGAGTTCGGACCCATGGAATGGGTGCCATGTATTATTGCTTTAAAGGGTCTGCATTTGCTCACCCACTCTCACGAATCCTCTCAGTCCCAAGTGTCCAGCCTTATGCCACATCCAGCTGTCGTTGTAGATAGGGTCATTCCAGATTTCATCAGAGACCCTGAAGGAATTGTAAAGAATTTCCCAGTTTTTTTGTTTTGTTTTTGAAATTCCTTTTTATAGTGGGTTTGAGCTGATTCTCGCTGCCATGTTTATGCCAGTCTAGACACACTTGATTCCCTTACGGAGACATATCAATACATAGGTTTTAAGATTCTTACTAGTCAGACATATTCCTCTGTGGGAAATATGGGGTTTTGAGTCCCTTTCACTGAGGAAGGTGTAGGTCTTCTCTATTCCATAGTTGGTTTTTGGAACGGTACCTGTGCCTATATCAAACTCTGGTTTTATGCATCACCCTACCTCTCCTTCCCCCTTAAGCAGGCATAAGAGTGTTTTCTAAATGTGAGACACTGTTCTCTTTCCTAACTCAGTTCAAGTGTAGCCATGTTTACAGGATCTTCATAAGTGATATCTTATGATAAGTTTCTTTTTCTCTGTGACTTATTTCACTTAGAATCATCGTACCTGAATCAACCCATTTTGCTGCTACTGGTCTTATGTCATTGATTTCATGGCTGAGGGATATTCCATCGTACGTAAGTACCACAATTTTTTGATCCATTTTTATCTTTCCTGGGATATTTAAGGTGTACCCAAGTTGAGGTCCTTGTAAGCAGTGCAGCCCTAAATTTTGGGGTGGCTCTGTCTTATTGATTTTCAGTTTTCCAAAGGTATATTCCCTAGACTGGAAGTGCCCTTCTGCTGTGTAGCTCTGTTCTTTACTTGTTTTAGGGAACACAATGTACTCCTCCAGAGAGGCAGTTGGCAATTTACATCCCGCCCATCAGCATAACAAGGCTCCCTGTTCTCCAGGGCCTGTCTTGCCTTTCTTGTTCTTACACATTTTGTGGATGTCCCTTTTGACCGGTGGGAAGTGATGCTTCTTTGTAGTGCAGATTTGCATTGCCCGCTTGCTTGCTTGGCCAATAAGGGCGTATGCGTTTTCTCCTGAATATATTCAGGAGAAAACGCATACGCCCTTTTTGGCCAAGTGCATCATTGTCGAAGTTGTGCCCCTCTTCCTGTGCTTTGAAGGCGATTCCAACGTACCTCTTGAAATCTGTTTCCTGCTATTCTGCCTCGCTTTCAAGTCCGCCTCGTTGCCTTCCCTCAACAGATTTTTAGACGATAGTTGACCTTTATTACTCGGCCAGTTTGTTAATTGCTGTTCCCCTGAGCTCCATTTTTCAACTCGTTTTCTGTGAGCGGACCGCAAGTGCAAAATTTTGGTTCAGGACCTATACTGGTTCCCGGTGGGGGGCTGAGACTTTGGTTAATTCTTCTTCCTGCCTGGAAATTAGAGTGATATGTGCCCGTCCAAATGCCTAGCAGCTACTCTCTCATTGGTTCTCCCTCTTCCCTTTCATCCTCTGCCAAATTGGCAACCTTTGCGAACCAGGAGGTTAAAGGGGTTGTCTCTCCCAGTTGGGAGGTTGATAGTAAAGCAGATGGAAAGACAAACACGAGCACCAGGAGAGGGACTATTCGTTGAGTTTTAGAAACCTTTCGTGTTCACAGTGTGTCCGTTCTCTAGGTTTCCCGTACATGTTATAGCTGTAGTAATATTCCCTTCAACCTGGAGAGTTAGGACCCATGGAGTGGGTGCCAGGCATTTGTGCTTTAAAGGGTCTGCATTTGCTCACCCAATCCCACCAATCCTCTCAGTCCCAAGTGTCCAGCCTTATGCCTCATCCAGCTGTCGTTGTACATAGGGTCATTCCAGGTTTCATCAGAGACCCTGAAGGAATTGTAAAGAATTTCCCAGTTTTTTTGTTTTGTTTTTGAAATTCCTTTTTATAGTGGGTTTGAGCTGATTCTCGCTGCCATGTTTATGCCAGTCTAGACACACTTGATTCCCTTACGGAGACATATCAATACATAGGTTTTAAGATTCTTACTAGTCAGATATATTCCTCGGCGGGAAATATGGGGTTTTGAGTCCCTTTCACTGAGGAAGGTGTAGGTCTTGTCTATTCCATAGTTGGTTTTTGGAACGGTACCTGTGCTTATATCAAACTCTGGTTTTATGCATCACCCCACCTCTCCTTCCCCCTTAAGCAGGCATAAGAGCGTTTTCTAAATGTGAGACACTGTTCTCTTTCCTAACTCAGTTCAAGTGTAGCCATGTTTACAGGATCTTCATAAGTGATATCTTATGATAAGTTTCTTTTTCTCTGTGACTTATTTCACTTAGAATCATCGTACCTGAATACACCCATTTTGCTGCTACTGGTCTTATGATATTGATTTCATGGCTGAGGGATATTCCATCGTACGTAAGTACCACAATTTTTTGAACCATTTTTATATTTCCTGGGATATTTAAGGTGGACCCAAGTTGAGGTCCTTGTAAGCAGTGCAGCCCTAAATTTTGGGGTGGCTCTGTCTTATTGATTTTCAGTTTTCCCAAGGTATATTCCCTAGACTGGAAGTGTCCTTGGCTCTGTAGCTCTGTGGTTTACTTGTTTTAGGGAACACAATGCACTCCTCCAGAGAAGCAGTTGGCAATTTACATCCCGCCCATCAGCATAACAAGGATCCCTGTTCTCCAGGGCCTGTCTTGCCTTTCTGGTTTTTACACATTTTGTGAATGTCCCTTTTGACCGCTGGGAAGTGATACTTCTTTGTAGTGCAGATTTGCATTGCCCGCTTGCTTGCTTCGCCAAAAAGGGCGTATGCGTTTTCTCCTGAATATATTCAGGAGAAAATGCATACGCCCTTTTTGGCCAAGTGCATCATTGTCGATGTTGTGCGCCTCTTCCTGTGCTTTAAAACCGATGCCAACGTACCTCTTGAAATCTGTTTTTTCTTATTCTGCCTCGCTTTCAAGTCCAGTTCTTTGTCCTCCCTCAAATGATTTTTGAACGATAGTTGTCCTTTATTACTCGGCCAGTTTGTGAATTGCTGTGCCCCTGAGCTCCATTATTCAACTCGTTTTTTGTTAGCTGACTGGAAGTCCAAAATTTTGGTTCAGAACCTATACTGGTTCCTGGTGTGTGGCTGAACGTTGGTTAATTCTTCTTCCTGCCTGGAAATTAGAGTGACATGTGCCCGTCCAAATGCCTAACAGCTACTCTCTCATTGGTTCTCCCTCTTCCCTTTCATCCTCTGCCAAATTGCAAACCTGTGCGAACCAGGAGGTTAAATGGGCTGTCTCTCCAAGTTGGGAGATTAATAGTAAAGCATATGGAAAGTCAAACCGAAGCAACAGGAGAGGGACTATTCGTTGAGTTTTAGAAACTTTTCGTATTCACAGTGTGTCCGTTCTCTAGGTTTCCCGTACATGTCATAGCTGTAGAAATATTCCCTTCAACCTGGAGAGTTGGGACCCATGGAATGGGTGCCATGCATTATTGCTTTAAAAGGTCTGCATTTGCTCACCCAATCTCACCAATCGTCTCAGTCCAAAGGGTCCAGCCTTATGCCACATCCAGCTGTCATTGTACATAGGGTCATTCCAGGTTTCATCAGAGACCCTGAAGGAATTGTAAAGAATTTCCCAGTTTTTTTGTTTTGTTTTTGAAATTCCTTTTTATACTGGTTTTGAGCTGATTCTCGCTGCCATGTTTATGCCAGTCTAGACACACTTGATTCCCTTACGGAGACATATCAATACATAGGTTTTAAGATTCTTACTAGTCAGATATATTCCTGTGCAGGAAATAAGGGGTTTTGAGACCCTTTCACTGAAGAAAGTGTAGGTCTTGTCTATTCCATAGTTGGTTTTTGGAACGGTACCTGTGCTTATATCAAACTCTGGTTTTATGCATCACCCCACCTCTCCTTCCCCCTTAAGCAGGCATAAGAGTGTTTTCTAAATGTGAGACACTGCTCTCTTTCCTAACTCAGTTCAAGTGTAGCCATGTTTACAGGATCTTCATGAGTGATATCTTATGATAAGTGCCTTTTTCTGTGTGACTTATTTCACTTAGAATCATCGTACCTGAATCCACTCATTTTGCTGCTACTGTTCTTATGACATTTATTTAATGGCTGAGGGATATTCCATCGTACATAAGGACCACAATTTTTTGAACCATTTTTATATTTCCTGGGATATTTAAGGTGTACCCAAGTTGAGGTTCTTTTAAGCAGTGCAGCCCTAAATTTTGGGCTGGCTCTCTCTTATTGAGTTTCAGTTTTCCCAAGGTATATTCCCTAGACTGGAAGTGCCCTTGGCTCTGTAGATCTGTTGTTTACTTGTTTTATGGAACACAATGCACTCCTCCAGAGAGGCAGTTGGCAATTTACATCGCGCCCATCAGCATAACATGGCTCCCTGTTCTCCAGGGCCTGTCTTGCCTTTCTGCTTTTTACACATTTTGTGGATGTCCCTTTTGACCGGTGGGAAGTGATACTTCTCTGTAGTGCAGATTTGCATTGCCCGCTTGCTTGCTAGGCCAAAAAGGGCGTATGCGTTTTCTCCTGAATATATTCAGTAGAAAACGCATACGCACTTTTTGGCCAAGTGCATCATTGTCGCAGTTCTGCCCCTCTTCCTGTGCTTTAAAGGCGATTCCAACGTACCTCTTGAAATCTGTTTCCTGCTATTCTCCCTCGCTTTCAAGTCTGCCTCGTTGCGTTCCCTCAACAGATTTTTGGACGATAGTTGTCCTTTATTACTCGGCCAGTTTCTGAATTGCTGTGGCCCTGAGCTCCATTTTTCAACTCGTTTTTGGTGAGCTGACCGCAAGTCCAAAATTTTGCTTCAGAACCTATGCTGGTTCCCGGTGGGGGGCTGAGATTTTGGTTAATTCTTCATCCTGCCGGGAAGTTAGAGTGATATGTGCCCGTCCAAATGCCTAACAGCTACTCTCTCATTGGTTCTCCCTCTTCCCTTTCATCCTCTGCCAAATTGGCAACCTGTGCGAACCAGGAGGTTAAAGGGGCTGTCTCTCCAAGTTGGGAGATTGATAATAACGCAGATGGAAAGTCAAACCGGAGCACCAGGAGAGGGACTATTCGTTGAGGTTTAGAAACCTTTCATATTCACAGTGTGTCCATTCCCTAGGTTTCCCGTACATGTTATATCTGTAGTAATATTCCCTTCAACCTTGAGAGTTGGGACCCATGGAATGGGTTCCATGGATTATTGCTTTAAAGGGTCTGCATTTGCTCACCCAATCTCACCAATCATCTCAGTCCCAAGTGTCCACCCTTATGCCACATCCACTGTCGTTTTAGATATGGGTCATTACACGTTTCATCAGAGTCACTGAAGGAATTGTAAAGAATTTCCCAGTTTTTTTTGTTTTGTTTTTTAAATTCCTTTTTATAGTGGGTTTGAGCTGATTCTCACTGCCATGTTTATGCCAGTCTAGACACACTTGATTCCTTACGGAGACACATCAGTACATAGGTTTTAAGATTCTTACTATTCAGATATATTCCTCTGCCGGAAATATGGGCTTTTGAGTCCCTTTTACTGAGGAAGGTGTAGGTCTTGTCTATTCCATAGTTGGGTTTTGGAACGGTACCTGTGCTTATATCAAACTCTGGTTTTATGCATCACCCCACCTCTCCTTCCCCCTTAAGCAGGCATAAGAGTGTTTTCTAAATGTGAGACACTGTTCTCTTTCCTAAATCAGTTCAAGAGTAGTGATGTTTACAGGATCTTCATAAGTGATATCTTATGATAAGTTTCTTTTTCTGTGTGACTTATTTCACTTAGAATCATCGTACCTGAATCCACCCATTTTGCTGCTACTGGTCTTATGACATTGATTTCATGGCTGAGGGATATTCCATCGTACGTAAGTACCACAATTTTTTGAACCATTTTTATATTTCCTGGGATATTTAAGATGTACCCAAGTTGAGGTCCTTGTAAGCAGTGCAGCCCTAAATTTTGGGGTGGCTCTGTCTTATTGTTTTCAGATTTCCCAAGGTATATTCCCTAGACTGGAAGTGCCCTTGGCTCTGTATCTCTGTTCTTTACTTGTTTTAGGGAACACAATGCACTCCTCCAGAGAGGCAGTTGTCAATTTACATCCCGCCCATCAGCATAACAAGGCTCCCTGTTCTCCAGGGACTGTCTTGCCTTTCTTGTTCTTACACATTTTGTGGATGTCCCTTTTGACCGGTGGGAAGTGATACTTCTTTGTAGTGCAGATTTGCATTGCCCGCTTGCTTGCTTGGCCAGAAAGGGCGTATGCGTTTTCTCCTGAATATATTCAGGAGAAAACGCATACGCCCTTTTTGGCCAAGTGCATCATTGTCGAAGTTGTGCCCCTCTCCCTGTGCTTTAAAGGCGATTCCAACGTACCTCTTGAAATCTGTTTCCTGCTATTCTACCTCGCTTTCAAATCCACCTCGCTGCCTTCCCTCAACAGATTTTTGGATGATAGTTGTCCATTATTACTCAGCCAGTTTGTGAATTGCTGTGCCCCTGAGCTCCATTTTTCAACTCGTTTTTGGTGAGCGGCCCGCAAGTCCAAAATTTTGGTTCAGGACCTATACTGGTCCCCGGTGGGTGGCTGAGACTTTGGTTAATTCTTCTTCCTGTTGGGAAGTTAGAGTGATATGTGCTTGTCCAAATGCCTAACAGCTACTCTCTCATTGGTTCTCCCTCTTCCCTTTCATCCTCTGCCAAATTGGCAACCTGTGCGAACCAGGAGGTTAAAGGGGCTGTCTCTCCAAGTAGGGAGATTGATAGTAAAGCAGATGGAAAGTCAAACCGGAGCACCAGGAGAGGGACTATTCGTTGAGTTTTAGAAACCTTTCGTATTCACATTGTGTCCATTCTCTACGTTCCCCGTACATGTTATAAATATAGTAATATTCCCTTCAACCTGGAGAGTTGAAACCCATGAAATGGGTGCCATGCATTATTGCTTTAAAGGTTCTGCATTTGCTCACCCAATCTCATCAATCCTCTCAGTCCCTAGTGTCCCTCCTTATGCCATATCCAACTGTCATTGTAGATAGGGTCATTCCAGGTTTCATCACAGACCCTGAAGGAATTGTAATGAATTTCCCAGTTTTTTTGTTTTGTTTTTGAAATTCCTTTTTATAGTGGGTTTGAGCTGATTCTCGCTGCCATGTTTATGCCAGTCTAGACACACTTGATTCCCTTACGGAGACATATCAATACATAAGTTTTAAGATTCTTACTAGTAAGATATATTCCTCTGCAGGAAATATGGGGTTTTGAGTCCCGTTCACAGAGGAAGTAGTAGGTCTTGTCTATTCTGTATTTGGATTATGGAACCGTACCTGTGCTAATATCAAACTCTGGTTTTATTCATCACCCCACCTCTGCTTTCCCCTTAAGCATGCATAAGAGTGTTTTCTATATATGAGACTCTGTTCCCTTTCTTAATTCATTCCATGTGTAGCCATGTTTATACACCCTTCATAAGTGATATCTTATGATAAGTTTCTTTTTCTGTGTGATTTTTTCAGTTAGAATCATGGTACATGAATCCCATCATTATGCTGCTACTGGCCTTATGACATTGACTTCATGGCTGAGGGATATTCCATCATACGTATGTACCACAATTTCTTTACCATTTTTGTCTTTCCTGGGTTATTTAAGGTGTCCCGAAGTCGAGGTTCTTGTAAGCAGTGCTGCCCTATATTTTGGGTTGGCTGTGTCTTATTGATTTTCAATTTTCCCAAGGTATATTCCCATGACTGGAAGTGCCTTAAGTTGTGAAGCTCTGTTGAGTAATTCTTTTAGGGAACACAATGCACTCCTCCAGAGTGACTGTTGGCAATCTACATCCCACCCATCAGCATAACAAGGCTCTCTGTTCTCCAGAGCCCCTCTTGCCTTTCTGGTTTTTACACATTTTACGGATATCCCTTTTGACTGGTGGGAAGTGATACTTCTTTGTAGTGCAGATTTGCATTGTGCGGTTGCTTGGTTGGCCAAAATGGGTGTATGCGTTTTCTCCTGAATATATTCAGGAGAAAACGCATGCGCCCTTTATGGACAATTCCATAATTGTCGAAGTTGTGATGCTTTTCCTGTGTTTAAAGGCGATTCCAATGTACTTCTGGAAATCTGTTTCGTGCAAATCTCCCTCATTTTCAAGTCCGCCTCATTGCTTCTCCTCAACAGATTTTTGGAAGAGAGTAGTCCTCTATAACTCTGCAAGTTAGTGAATTGCTGTGCCCCTGAGCTCCATTTTTCAACTTGTGTTTTTGTGAGCTGACCGCAAACCCACAATTTTGCTTCAGGACCTATACTAGTTATGGGTGTGGGGCAGGCTCAGAGTTTGGTTAATTCTTCTTCATGACGGGAAATTAGACTGACATGTGGCCGTCCAAATGCCTACATCTACTCTCTCATTGGTTCTCCCTCTTCCCTTATATCCTCTGCACAATGTGCCAACTGTGCGAACCAGGAGGTTATAGGGGCTGACTCTCCAAGTTGGGAGATTGATATTAAAGCAGTTGGAATGTCAAGCTGGAGCACATGGAGAGAAAAAAATTAGTAGAGTTTTAGAAACCTTTCACCATCAGAGGGTGTCCATTCTCTAGGTTTCCCATACATGTTATAACTGTAGTGATATTCCCTTCTACCTGGAGAGTTGGGAACCATGGAATCAGTGGCAGGCATTATTGATTTAAAGCGTCTGCATTTTCTCACCCAATCTCACCAATCCTCTCAGTCCCAAGTGAACAGCCTTATGCCACATCCAGCTGTTGTTGTAGATAGGGTCATTCCAAGTTTCATCAGAACCCCTGAAGGTATTGTGTAAGAATTTCACTGTTTCTTTGTTTTGTTTTGAAATTCCTTTTTATAGTGGGTTTGAGCTTATTCTCACTGCCGTGTTTATGTCATTCTAGACACACTTGGTTCCCTTATGGAGACATATCAATACATAGGTTTTAAGATCCTTACTAGTCAGATATATTTCTCTGTGGGGAATAGGGGTGTTGAGTCCCATTCACTGAGGAAGGAGTCGGGCTTGTCTCTTCTGTATTTGGATTATAGAACGGTACCTGTGTTAATATCAAACTCTGGTTTTGTGTGTCTCCCCACCTCTCCTTCCCCCTTAAGCAAGCATAAGAGTGTTTTCTAAATCTGAGACTCTGTTCTCTTTCCTAATTCAGTTCATATGTAGCCAGGTTTACAGTCCCTTCATAAGTGATATCTTATATCAGAATGCACCATGGCCCTTGTCATAATAATGCTCCATGACCCCTGTCATCACAATGCTCCATTCCCTGGTTATCACAATGCTCCATGTCCCTTGTCATAACAATTCTCCACGTACTTGTCATCACAATGCTACATGACACTTCTCATCACAAAGTTACATGCTCGTTTCATCACAATTCTCCATGCACTTGTCATTGCAATGTTCCATGACCCCTGTCATAGCAAGCTCCAAGTGTTTGTCATCACAATGCTTCACGACTTTATCATCAAAATTCTCAATGGCACTTTTCATCACAATGTTCCGTACCCTTGTCATCACAATGCTCCATTCCCTTGTCATCTCAATGCTCCATGACCCCTGTCATCACAATGCTCCCTGACACCTGTCATCACAATGCTTCATGCCCCTTGTCATTACAGTGCTCCATGATGCTCATCATCACAATTACCCAAGGTCTTCTTATCACAATGCTCCACGGTTTTGCCATCACAATGCTCCATGCCCTGGTCATCTCAAAGCTCAATGTCCCTTGTCCTCACAATTCTCCACGTCCTTGTCATCACAATGCTCCATGGCACTTCTCATCACAATGTTATATGCTCTTGTCATAACAATACTCCATGCACTTGTCATCGCAATGCTCCATGACCCCTGTCATAGGAAGCTCCATGCGCTTGTCATCACAATGTTTCACGACATGGACATTAAAATTATCAATGGCCCTTGTCATCTCAATGCTCCATGCGCTTATCATCACAATGCTCCTTTACCTTTGTCACAACAATCCTCCATGACACTTGGCATCACAATGCTCCGTGCTATTGTCATCACAATGGAACATGACATATGTCATCACAATGCTCCCTGACACCTGTCTTCACAATACTCCATGACCTTGTCATCACAATGCTCCATGCCCTTGTCATCACAATGTGCCAAGCCCACTGTCATCAAAATAATCCATGAAACTTGTCAGACCAAAGCTCCATGCCACCTTTCATCACAATGCTCCATGAACCCTGTCATCACAATGCACCATGCCCATCATCATAATGCTTCATGCTCTTGTCATCACAATGAAATCAAAATGCTCCATGACCTCTGTCATCACAATGCTCCAAACCCTTGTGATCACAATGTTCCATAACACTTGTCATCACAATACCCCATGACGCTACTCATCACAATTATCCATGGACTTCTCATCACAATGCCCCATGACATTTGTCATCACAATGCGCAATACACATGTCATCACAATGCTCCCTGACTCTTGCCATCAGTATGCTCCCTGAACCCTTTCATGACAAGGCTCCATGCCTTTTTCATCACAATGATCCATGCCATTTTCATCACAATGCTCCAAGACCCCTGTAATCACAATGCTCCATGCCCTTGTCATCACAAAGTTCCATGATGCATGTCATCAGAATGCTCCATGGCCTTCTCATCACAATGCTCCATGCCCTTGTCATCACAATGCTCCAAGACCCCTGTAATCAAAATGGTCCATGCCCCTTTTCATCAGAATGCTCCATGAGACTTGTCATCACAAGGCTCCATGGTCTTCTCATCACAATGCTCCAGGACATTGTCATCAAAATGCCCCATTCCCTTATCATCACAATGCTCCATGACCCCTGTCATCACAATACTCCATGAACATTTTCAGCCCAATGCTCCATGACCTTCTCATCACAATGCTCCATGACCAATATCATCACAATGCTCCATGACCACAGTCATCACAACGCTCAATATCACCTGACAACACAATGATCCGGGACTCTTGTCATCACAATGCTCCATTCCCTAGTCATCACAATGCTCCATGACCCCTGTCATCACAATACTCCATGAACATTTTCAGCCCAATGCTCCATGACACTTGTCATCACAATGATGCATGCCCTTGTCATCCCAATGCTCCATGACCCCTGTAATCACAATGCTCCGTGACGCTTGTCATCACAGTGCTCCATGACACCTGTCATCACAATGCTCCATGCCTTTGTCAGCAAAATGCTACATGACCTTGTCATTACAATGTTCTATGCACTTGTCATCACAATACTCCATTACCATTGCCATCACAATCCTCCATGAACCTTGGGATCACATTGCTCCATGCCCTTGTCATCACAATGCTCCATGCTCCTTGAAATCAAAATGATCCATGACCTCTGTCATCACAATGCTCCAAACCCTTGTGATCACAATGTTCCATAACACTTGTCATCACAATGCTCCATGATGCCTGTCATCACAATACTCCATGCCCTTTTCATCACAATGCTCCATGACCTTTGTCATCACAATTCTCGATACACTTGTCATCACAATGCTCCCTGACACTTGTCGTCAGAATGCTCCTTGAACCCTGTCACAAAAAGGCTCCATGCCTTTTTCATCAAAATGCACCATGCCGTTTTCATCACAATGCTCCATGCCATTGTCATCAAAATACTCCACAAGCTTGTCATCAGAATGCTCCATGTCCCTTGTCATCACAATTTTCCATGCACTTGTCAGCACAATGCTCCCTGACCCTTGTCATCACAATGCTCCAAGCCATTGTCATCACAATGCTCCATTACCTTTGTCATCAGAATCCTCCATGACACTTGGCATCACAATGCTCCATGGCATTGTCATCACAATGCGCCATTCCAACTGTCATCGCAATAAGCCATGAAACTTATTAGACCAATGCTCCATGCCCTTGTCATCACAATGCCCCAAGCCCTTGTTATCACAATGCTCCATGACCCCTGTCATGACAATGCTCCGTGACTCCAGTCATCACAAGGCTTCATGACCTTTGTCATCACAGTGGTCCATGCCCTTGTCATCAACAGTCTCTGTGACCTTTTTAACCACAATGCTTCATGAACTTTTCATCACAATGCTCTTTGACCCTTGTCATCACAATGCTCTATGCCTTTCTCAGCACAATGCTCCATGACCATTGTCATCACAATGCTCCATGCGCTTGTCAGCACAATGCTCCATGACCCATGTCATCACAATGCACCATGCGCTTGCCGTCACAGTGCTCCACAATCTTGTCATCACAATGCTCCATAAACCTTGTCATCACAATGCTCCATGCACTTCAAATCAAAATGCTCTCTCACCACTGATATCACAATGTTACATCACTATTCATCACAATACTCCCTCAACCCTGTCATCACAATGTTCCATGACTCCTGTCATCACAATGCTACATGCACTTATCATCACAATGTTCGATGATCCCTGACATCACAATGTTCCATAACCCCTGTCATCAAAATGCTCCATGACCCTTTTCATCAAAATGCTCCATGACCCCTGACATCACAATGTTACATAACGCCTCTCATCAAAATGTTCCATGACCCTTTTCATCAAATTGGTCCATGACAATGTCATCACAATGCTCCCTGCCCTTCTCATCACAATGCACCACACCCTTGTCATCAAAATGCTCCATGACCTTTGTCATCACAAAGCTCCATGACCCTTGGCATCACAATGCTCCATGCCATTGTCATCACAATACTCCATGAAACCTCTCATCACATTGTTCCATGCAATTGTCATCAAAAAGCTCCATGGTGCTTGTCATCACACTGCTCGATGCCCTTCTCATCACAAAGCTCCATGCCCTTGTCATTACAATCCTCCATGACCCATGGATCACTGTGTTCCGTGCCCTTGTCATCACAATGCTCCATGCCCACTCTCATCACAATAATCCATGAAACTTTTCAGACAAATGTTCCATGCCCTTGTCATCACAATGCTCCATTACCCCTGTCATAACAATGCTCCATGAACACTGCCATCACAACGTTCCACGGGCTTGTCATCACAAGGCTCCATGACCCTTGTCATCACAATGCTCCAAGACACCTGTAATCACAGTGCTACATGCCCTTGTCATCACAGAGCTCCATGATGCATGTCATCAGAATGCTCCATGCCCTTGCCATCACAATGATCCATTACCCCTGTGATAACAATGCTCCATGATCCCTGCCATCACGATGTTCCATGGCCTTGTCATCACAAGGCTCCATGACCCTTCTCATCACAATGCTCCAAGACCCCTGTAATCACAATGCTCCATGTCCCTTTTTATCTCAATGATCCATGAACCCTGTCATCACAATGCACCATGCCCATCATCATAATGCTTCAGGCTATTGTCATCACAATGAAATCAAAATGCTCCATGACCTCTGTCATAACACTGCTCCAAACCCTTGTGATCACAATATTCCATAACACTTGTCATCACAATGCCCCATGACGCTCATCATCACAATTATCTATGGTCTTCTCTTCACAATGCTCCATGACCTTTGTCATCACAATGCTCAACACACTTGTCATCAAAATGCTCCCTGACACTTGTTCTCTGTATGCTCCTTGAACGCTGTCATGACAAGGCTCCATGCCTTTTTCATCACAATGATCCATGCCTTTTTCATCACAATGCTCCAAGACGCCTGTAATTACAATGCTCCATGCCCTTGTCATCACAAAGCTCAATGACGCATGTCATCAGACTGCTCCTTGGACTTCTCATCACAATGCTCCATGCCCTTGTCATCACAATTTTCCAAGACACTCTAATCAAAATGCTCCATGCCCCTTTTCATCAGTATGCTCCATGAGACTTGTCTCACAAGGCTCCATGGTTTTCTCATCACAATGCTCCAGCACCTTGTCATCACAATGCTTCACGACCTTGTCATGAAAATTTTCAATGGCCCTTGTCATCATAATGCTCCAAGCCCTAGTCATCACAATGCTCCATTATATTTGTCATCACAATCCTCCATTACATTTGGCATCACAATGCTCCATGCCATTGTCATCGCAATGGACCATGACATATGTCATCACAATGCTCCCTGACACCTGTCTTCACAATACTCCATGACCTTCTCATCACAATGCCCCATGCCCTTGTCATCACAATGCCCCATGCCCACTGTCATCACAATAATCTATTAAACTTGTCAGACCAATGCTCCATGCCCCTGTCATCACAATGCTCCATGCCCTTGTCATCACAATGCTCCATGACCCTTGTCTTCACAATGCTCTGTGACTCCAGTCATCACAATGCTTCATAACATTTGTCATCACAGTGGTCCATGCCCACATCATCACAAGGCTCTATGACCTTTGTAACCACAATACTCCATGAACGTTTCATCACAATGCTCCGTGACCCTTGTCATCACAATGCTCCATGCCTTTGTCAGAACAATGCTCCATGACCCTTGTCATCACAATGTGCCACGTAATTTTCATCACAACGGTCCACAAGCTTGTCATCGTAATGCTCCATAAACCTTGTAATCACAATGCTCCATGCACTTCTCATCAAAATGCTCTCTCAACAGAGATATCACAATGTTCCATCACTAGTCATCACAATACTCCCTCACCCCTGTAATCACAATGTTGCATGACCCCTGTCATCACAATGCTACATCCCCTTATCATCACAATGTTCCATGACCCCTGACATCACAATGTTCCATAACCCCTGTCATCAAAATGCTCCATGACCCTTTTCATCCCAAAGCTCCATGACCCCTGACATCACAATGTTCTATAACCCCTGTCATCAAAATGTTCCATTACACTTTTCATCAAATTGCTGCATGACCCTGTCATCAAAATGCTCCCTGCCCTTCTCATCACAATGCACCACGCCGTTGACATCAAAATGCTCCATGACTTTTGTCATCACAAAGCTCCTTAACCCTTGGAATCACAATGTTCCATGAACCGTCTCATCACATTGTTCCATGCCCTTGTCATCACAAAGCTCCATGACGCTTGTCAAAACAATGTTTGATGCCCTTCTCATCACAATGCTCCATGCCCTTGTCATTAAAATCCTCCATGACCCATGGATCACAGTGTTCCGTGACGTTGTCATCACAATGCTCCATGCCCACTCTCATCACAATAATCCATGAAACTTTTCAGACCAATGCTCCATGCCCTTCTCATCACAATGCTCCATTACCCCTGTCATAACAATGCTCCATGACCCCTGCCATCACAATGTTCCACACTATTGTCATCACAAGGCTCCATGACCCTTGTCATCACAATGCTCCAAGACCCCTGTAATCACAATGCTCCATGCCCTTGTCATCACAAAGCTCAATGACACATGTCATCAGAATGCTCCACGGCCTTCTCATCACAATGCTCCTTGCACTTGTCATCACAATGCTCCAAGACCCCTGTAATCACAATGCTCCATGCCCCTTTTCATCTCAATGCTCCATGAACGCTGTCATCACAATGCACCATGCCCATCACCATAATGCTTCAGGCTATTGTCATCACAATGAAATCAAAATGCTCCATGACCTCTGTCATCACAATGCTCCAAACCCTTGTGATCACAATGTTCCATAAAACTTATCATCACAACACCCCATGACGCTCATCATCAAAATTATCCATGGTCTTCTCATCACAATGCTCCATGAACTTTGTCATCACAATGCTCATTACACTTGTCATCACAATGCTCCGTGACACTTGTCGTCAGTATGCTCCTAGAACCCTGTCATGACAAGGCTCCATGCCTTTTTCATAACAATGATCCATGCCATTTTCATCACAATACTCCATGCCCTTGTCAGCACAAAGCTCCATGACGCATGTCATCAGAATGCTCCATGGCCTTCTCATCACAATACTCCATGCCCTTGTCATCACAATGCTCCAAGACCCCTGTAATCACAATGCTCCATGCCCCTTTTCATCAGAATGTTCCATGAGAATTGTCATCACAAGGCTCCATGGACTTCCCATCACAATGCTCCAGGACCTTGTCATCACAGTGCTCAATTCCCTTCTCATTACAATGCTCCATGACCCGTGTCATCACAATACTCCATGAACATTTTCAGCCCAATGCTTCATGACCTTCTCATCACAATGCTCCATGACCCATATCATCACAATCCTCCATGACCACTGTCATCACAACACTCCATGACCCCTGACAACACAATGTTCCGGGACTCTTGTCATCACAATGCTCCATTCCCTTGTCATCACAATGCTCCATGAACATTTTCAGCCCAATGCTCCATGACACTTGTCATCACAATGATCCATGCCCTTGTCATCCCAATGCTCCATGACCCCTGTAATCACAATGCTCCGTGACGCTTATCATCACAGTGCTCCATGACCCTTATCATCACAATTCTCCATGCCTGTGTCATCAAAATCCTACATGACCTTGTCATCACAATGCTCCATGAGCTTGTCATCACAATACTCCATTACCATTTTCATCACAATCCTCCATGAACCTTGGGATCACATTGCTCCATGCCCTTGTCATCACAATGCTCCATGCTCCTTGAAATCAAAATGGTCCATGACCTCTGTCATCACAATGCTCCAACACCTTGTGATCACAATGTTCCATAACACTTGAAATCACAACACTCCATGATGACTGTCATGACAATACTCCATACACTTGTCGTCACAATGCTCCATGACCTTTGTCATCACAATTCTCAATACACTTGTCATCACAATGCTCCCTGACACTTGTCGTCAGAATACTCCTTGAACACTGTCATGAAAAGGCTCCATGCCTTTTTCATAAGAATGCTCCATGCCCTTTTCATCACAACGCTCCATGTCATTGTCATCACAATACTCCACAAGCTTGTCATCAGAATGCTCCCTGATCATTGTCTTCAGAATGCTCCATGAACCCTGTCATCACAATGCTCCATACCCCTTGTCATTACAGTGTTTCATGACGCTCGTCATCACAATTATCCATGGACTTCTCATCACAATGCTCCATGACCTTTGTCATCACAATTCTCAATACACTTGTCATCACAATGCTCCCTGATACTTGTCATCAGTTTGCTCATTGAAAACTGTCGTGACAAGTCTCCATGCCTTTTTCATCACAATGATCCATGCCCTTTTCATCACAATGCTCCATGCCATTGTCATCACAATACTCCACAAGCTTGTCATCAGAATGCTCCATGACACTTTTCATCTCAATGATCCATGACCCCTGTCATCACAATGCTCCATGACACCTGTCATCACAATGCTCCATGCCCCTTGTCATTACAGTGCTCCATGATGTTCGTCATCACAATTATCCATGGTCTTCTCATCACAGTGCTCCACGGTCTTGCCATCACAATGCTCCATGCCCTGGTCATCACAATGCTCCATGTACCGAGTCATCACAATGCTCCATGACCCTGTCATCACAATGCTCCATACCGCTTGTCATTACAGTGCTCCATGACACTCGTAATCACAATTGTCCATGGTCTTCTCATCACAATGCTCCACGCCCTTGTCATCAAAATGCTCCATGACCCTTGTCATCACAATGCTCCATGACCACTGTCATAACAATGCTCCATGACCCCTGTCATCACAAGGCTCCATACCACTTGTCATTACAGTGCTCCATGACGCTCCTCATCACAATTATCCATGGTCTTCTCATCACAATGCTCCACGGTCTTGCCATCACAGTGCTCCATGCCTTGGGCATCACAATGCTCCATGTCCCCGGTCATCACAATGCTCCATGACCACTGTCATCACAATGCTCTATACCCCTTGTCATTACAGTGCTCCATGACACTCGTCATCACAATTATCCATGATCTTCTCATCACAGTGCTCCACGATCTTGACATCACAAGGCTCCATGCCCTGGTCATCACAATGCTCCATGTCCCAAGTCATCACAATGCTCCATGACCCCTGTCATCACAATGCTCCATACCCCTTGTCATTACAGTGCTCCATGACGCTCGTCATCACAATTATCCATGGTCTTCTCATCACAGTGCTCCACGGTCTTGCCATCACAATGCTCCATGCCCTGGTCATCACAATGCTCCATGTCCCCTGTCATAACAATGCTCCATGTCCCCTGTCATAACAATTCTCCACGTTCTTCGTATCACTATGCTCTCTGATACTTCTCATCACAGTGTTACATGTTTTGTCATCACAATTCTCTATGCACTTGTCATCGCAATGCTCCATGACCCCTGTCATAGCAAGCTCCATGTGATTGTCATCACAATGCTTCATGAACATGTCATCAAAATTCTCAATGGCCCTTGTTATCACAATGCTCCATGACCCTTGTCATCACAATGCTCCAAGCCCTTGTCATCAAAATGCTCCATTACCTTTGTCATCACAATCCTCCATGACAATTGGCATCACAATGCTACATTCCATTGTCATTGCAATAGACCATGACATATGTCATCACAATGCTCCCTGACACCCTTCTTCACAATACTCCATGACCTTCTCATCACAATGCTCCATGCCCTTGTCATCACAATGCGCCATGCCCACTGTCATCACAATAATCCCTGAAACTTGTCAAACCAATGCAACATGCCCCTGTCATCACAATGCTCCATGCCCTTTCATCACAATGCTCTATGACCCCTGTCATCACAATGCTCCGTGACTCCAGTCATCACAATGCTTCATGACCTTTGTCATCACAATGGTCCATGCCCTCATCATCACAAGGCTCTGTAACCTTTGTGACCACAACACTCCATGAACATTTCATCACAATGCTCGGTGACCCTTGTCATCACAATGCTCCATGCCTTTGTCAGCACATTACTCCATGACACATGGCATCAAATGTGCCATGCGCTTGTCATCACAATGCTCCACATCTTTGTCATCACAATGCTCCATAAACCTTGTCATCACAATGCTCCATGCGTTTGTCAGCACAATGTTCCATGACCCATGTCATCACAATGTGCCCTGCGTTTCTCATCACAATGCTCCACAGCCTTGTAATCACAATGCTCCATTCACCTCTCATCAAAATGCTCTCTCACCACTGATATCACAATGTTCCATAACTAGTCAACACAATACTCCCTCCACCCTGTCATCCCAATGTTCCATGACCCTTGTCACAACAAAGCTACATGCTCTTATCATCACAATGCTCCATGACCCCTGACATCACAATGCTCCATGACCCTTTACATCACAATGCTCCATGACCCCTAACATCACAATGTTCCATAAACACTGTCATCAAAATGTTCCATGACCCTTTTCATCCAATTGCTCCATGACCCTTTCATCACAATGCTCCCTGCCGTTCTCATCACAATGCACCACGCCCTTGTCATCAAAATGCTCCATGGCCTATGTCATCACAAAGCTCCATGACCCTTGGAATCACAATGCTCCATGCCATTGTCATCACAAAGCTCCATGAAACCTCTCATCACATTGCTCCATGCTGTTGTCATCACAAAGCTCCATGACGCTTGTCATCACAATGCTCCATGCCCTTGTCATTGCAATCCTCCATGACACATGTATCACTGTGTTCCGTGCCCTTGTCATCACAATGCTCCATGCTCACTCTCATCACAATAATCCATGAAACTTTTCAGACCAATGCTCCATGCCCTTGTCATCACAATGCTCCCTTACACCTGTCATAACAATGCTGCATGACCCCTGCCATCACAATGTTCTACGGCCTTGTCATCACAAGACTCCATGGCCCTTGTCATCACAATGCTCCAAGACCCCTGTAATCACAATGCTCCATGCCCATGTCATCACAAAGCTCCCTGACGCATGTCATCAGAATGCTCCATGGCCTTCTCATCACAATACTCCATGCCCTTGTCATCACAATGCTCCAAGACCCTTGTTATTACAATGATCCATGACTCTTTTCATCTCAATGCTCCATGAACCCTGTCATCACAATGCACCATGCCCATCATCATAATGCTTCATGCTATTGTCATCACAATGAAATCAAATTTCTCCATGACCTCTCTCATCACAATGCTCCAAACCCTTGTGATCACAATGTTCCATAACACTTGTCATCACAACGCCCCATGACGCTGGTCATCACAATTATCCATGGACTTCTCATCACAATGCTCCATGACCTTTGTCATCACAATTCTCAATACACTTGTCATCACAATGCTCCCTGACACTTGTCATCAGTATGCTCATTGAACCCTGTCATGACAAGTCTCCATGCCTTTTTCATCACAATGATCCATGCCCTTTTCATCACAATGCTTCATGCCATTGTCATCAAAATACTCCACAAGCTTGTCATCAGAATGCTCCGTGACCTTTGTCATCTCAATGATCCATGACCCCTGTCATCACAATGCTCCATGACACCTGTCATCACAATGCTCCATGCCCCTTGTCATTACAGTGCTCCATGATGTTCGTCATCACAATTATCCATGGTTTTCTCATCACAGTGCTCCACGGTCTTGCCATCACAATGCTCCATGCCCTGGTCATCACAATGCTCCATGTCCCCAGTCATCACAATGCTCCATGACCCCTGTCATCACAATGCTCCATACTGCTTGTCATTACAGTGCTCCATGACACTCGTAATCACAATTGTCCATGGTCTTCTCATCACAATGCTCCACGCCCTTGTCATCAAAATGCTCCATGACCCTTGTCATCACAATGCTCCATGACCACTGTCATAACAATGCTCCATGACCCCTGTCATCACAAGGCTCCATACCACTTGTCATTACAGTGCTCCATGACGCTCCTCATCACAATTATCCATGGTCTTCTCATCACAATGCTCCACGGTCTTGCCATCACAGTGCTCCATGCCTTGGGCATCACAATGCTCCATGTCCCCGGTCATCACAATGCTCCATGACCACTGTCATCACAATGCTCTATACCCCTTGTCATTACAGTGCTCCATGACCCTCGTCATTACAATTATCCATGGTCTTCTCATCACAGTGCTCCACGATCTTGCCATCGCAATGCTCCATGCCCTGGTCATCACAATGCTCCATGTCCCCTGTCATCACAATTCTCCACGATCTTGGCATCACTATGCTCCATGACACTTCTCATCACAGTGTTACATGCTTTGTCATCACAATTCTCTATGCACTTGTCATCACAATGCTCCATGACCCCGTCATAGCAAGCTCCATGTGCTTGTCATCACAATACTCCATGCCCTTGTCGTCACAATTCTCCATGACCTTTGTCATCACAATGCTCCCTGACACTTGTCGTCAGAATGCTCCCTGAAAACTGTCATGAAAAGGCTCCATGTCTTTTTCATCACAATGCCCCATGCCATTTTCATCA
The DNA here is from genome assembly GCF_949752795.1 of Hyperoodon ampullatus. Classification (NCBI taxonomy): domain Eukaryota; kingdom Metazoa; phylum Chordata; class Mammalia; order Artiodactyla; family Ziphiidae; genus Hyperoodon; species Hyperoodon ampullatus. The sequence goes on along the minus strand of NW_027640382.1, from coordinate 693,845 downwards.
AAATGCTCCATGTCATTGTCATCAAAATACTCCACAAGCTTGTCATCAGAATGCTCCATGAACCTTGTCATCACAATGCTCCATGACCCCTGTCATCACAATGCTCCATACCCCTTGTCATTACAGTGCTCCATGACGCTCATCATCACAATTATCCATGGTCTTCTCATCACAATGCTCCACAGTCTTGCCATCACAATACTCCATGCCCTGGTCATCACAATGCTCCATGTCCCCTGTCATAACAATTCTCCACGTTCTTGGCATCACTGTGCTCCATGATGCTTTTCATCACAGTGTTACATGCATTGTCATCGCAATTCTCTATGCACTTTTCATCGCACTGCTCCATGATCCCTGTCACAGCAAGCTCCATGTGATTGTCATCACAATGCTTCATGAACATGTCATCAAAATTCTCAATGGCCCTTGTTATCACAATGCTCCATGACCCTTGTCATCACAATGCCCCAAGCGCTTGTCATCAAAATGCTCCATTACCTTTGTCATCACAATCCTCCATGACACTTGGCATCACAATGCTCCATTCCATTGTCATCGCAATGGACCACGACATATGTCATCACAATGCTCCCTGACACCCTTCTTCACAATACTCCATGACCTTCTCATCACAATGCTCCATGCCCTTGTCATCACAATGCGCCATGGCCACTGTCATCACAATAATCCCTGAAACTTGTCAAACCAATGCAACATGCCCCTGTCATCACAATGCTCCATGCCCTTTCATCACAATGCTCTATGACCCCTGTCATCACAATGCTCCATGACTCCAGTCATCACAATGCTTCATGACCTTTGTCATTACAATGGTCCATGCCCTCGTCATCACAATGCTCTGTGACCTTTGTCACCACAGAGCTCCATGAACATTTCATCACAATGCTTGGTGACCCTTGTCCTCCCAATGATCAATGCCTTTGTTAGCACAATACTCCATGACCCATGGCATCACAATGTGCCATGCACTTGTCATCACAATGCTCCACATCTTTGTCATCACAATGCTATATAAACCTTGTCATCACACTGCTCCATGCACTTCTCATCAAAATGCTCTCTCACCACTGATATCACAATGTTCCATCACTAGTCAACACAATACTCCCTCACCCCTGTCATCACAATATTCCATGACCCTTGTCACAACAATGCTACATGCCTTTATCATCACAATGCTCCATTCCCCTGACATCACAATGTTCCATAACCCCTGTCATCACAATGCTCCCTGCCCTTCACAACAGAATGCACCGCCCCCCTGTCATCAAAATGCTCCATGACCTTTGTCATCACAAAGCTCAATGACCCTTGTCATCACAATGCTGCATGCCATTGTCATCACAATGCTCCATGAACCCTCTCATCACATTGTTCCATGCCCTTGTCATCACAGGCTCCATGATGCTTTTCATCACAATGCTCGATGCCATTCTTATCACAATGCTCCATGCGCTTCTCATTACAATCCTCCATGACCCATGTATCACAGTGTTCCATGCCCTTGTCATCACAATGCTCCTTGCCCCCTCTCATCACAATAATCCATGAAACTTTTCAGACCAATGCTCCATGCCCTTGTCATCACAATGCTCCATTACCCCTGTCATAACAATGCTCCATGACCCCTGCCATCACAATGTTCCACAGCCTTGTCATCACAAGGCTCCATGACCCTTGTCATCACAATGCTCCAAGACCCCTGTAATCACAATGCTCCATGCCCTTGTCATCACAAAGCTCCATGACGCATGTCAACAGAATGCTCCATGGCCTTCTCATTCACGATGTTCCATGCCTTTGTCATCACAATGCTCCAAGACTCCTGTAATCGCAATGCTCCATGCCCCTTTTCATCTCAATGCTCCATGAACCCTGTCATCACAATGCACCATGCCCATCATCATAATGCTTCACGGTATTGTCATCACAATGAAACCAAAATGCTCCATGACCTCTGTCATCAAAATGCTCCAAATCCTTGTGATCAATATGTTCCATAACACTTATCATCACAACGCCCCATGACGCTCGTCATCACAATTATCCATGGTCTTCTCATCACAGTGCTCCATGACCTTTGTCATCACAATACTCAATACCCTTGTCATCACAATGCTCCCTGACACTTGTTGTCAGTTTGCTCCTTGAACCCTGTCATGACAAGGCTCCATGCCTTTTTCATCACAATGATCCATGCCCTTTTCATCACAGTGCTCCAAGACCGCTGTAATCACAATGCTCCATGCCCTTGTCATCACAAAGCTCCATGATGCATGTCATCAGAACGCTCCATGGCCTTCTCATCCCAATGCTCCATGCCCTTGTCATCACAATGCTCCAAGACCCCTGTAATCACAATGCTCCATGGCACTTTTCATCAGAATGCTCCATGAGACTTGTCATCACAAGGCTCCATGGTCTTCTCATCACAGTGCTCCAGTACCTTGTCATCACAATGCTCCATGACCCCTGTCATCACGGTACTCCATGGACATTTTCAGCCCAATGCTCCATGACCTTCTCATCACAATGCGCCATGACCCCTGTCATCACAATGCTCCATGACCACTGTCATCACAACGCTGCATGAACCCTGACAACACAATGATCCGGGACTCTTGTCATTAAAATGCTCCATGACCATTGTCATCACAATGATCCATGCGCTTGTCATCCCAATGCTCCATGACCCCTGTAATCACTATGCTCCGTGATGCTTGTCTTCACAGTGCTCCATGAACCTTGTCATCATAATGCTCCTTGCCTTTGTCAACAAAATGGTACATAATCTTGTCATCACAATTCTCCATGCGCTTGTCATCACAATCCTCCATGACCATTGGGATCACATTGCTTCATGCCCTTGCCATCTCTCTCTTGCCTTTCTGTTTTTTTTTTTTTTTTTTTTGCTGTATGCGGGCCTCTCACTGCTGTGGCCTCTCCCATTGCGGGGCACAGGCTCCGGACGCGCAGGCCCAGTTGCCATGGCTCACGGGACCAGCCGCTCCGCGGCACGTGGGATCCTCCCAGACCGGGGCACGAACCCGTGTCCCTGCATCGGCAGGCAGACTCGCAGCCACTGCGCCACCAGGGAAGCCCAACCTTTCTGGTTTTTACAGATATTCGGATGTCCCTTTTGACCAGTGGTAAGTGACAATTCTTTGTAGCGTGGATTTGTATTGCACGCTTGCTTGATTGGCCAAAAAGGGTGTATGCATTTTCTTCTGAATATATTCAGGAGAAAAGGCATACGCCCTTTTTGGCCAAGTGCATCTCTGTCCAAGTTGGGATGCTTTTCCTGTGCTTTAAAGGCGATTCCAATTTACCTCTTGAAATATATTTTGTGCAATTCTGCCTCATTTTCAAGGCCGCTTCATTGCCTTCCCTCAACAGATTTTTGGAAGAGAGTAGTACTTTATAAGTCTGCAGGTTTGTGAATTGCTGTGCCCCTGAGCTCCAATTTTCAAATCCCATCTTTGTGAGCTGGCCGCAAATCCAAAATTTTGCTTCAGGACCTATACTGGTTCCAGGGGTCGCTATATTGGTTCCCTGTGGGTGGCTGAGGCTTTGGTTAATTCTTCTTCCTGCCGGGAAATTAGAGTGACATGTGCCCGTCCAAATGCCTACATCTACTCTCTGATTGGTTCTCCCTCTTCCCTTTCATCCTCTGCACAATTAGCAAACTGTGCAAACCAGGAGGTTATAGGGGCTGACTCTTCTAAGTTGGGAGATTGATAGTAAAGCAGTTGGAATGCCAAAGTGGAGCACAAGGAGAGGAAAAATTAGGAGAGTTTTAGAAACCTTTCGCCATCACAGGGTGTCCATTTTCTAGGTTTCCCATACGTGTTATAATTGTAGTGATATTCCCTTCTACCTGGAGATTTGGGACACATGGAATGGTGGCATGCATTACTACTTTAAAAGGTCTGCATTTTCTCTCCCAATCTCACCAGTCCTCTCAGTCCCAAGTGTCCAGCCTTATGTCTCATCCAGCTGTCTTTGCAGATAGGGTCATTCCAGGTTTCATCAGAACCCCTGAAGGAATTGTGTAAGAATTTCGCTGTTTTTTGGGGTTTTTTTGAAATTCATTTTTATAATGGGGTTGAGCTGATTTTCACTGACGTGTTTATGCCAGTCTAGACACAATTGATTCCCTTACGGAGACATATCAATACATAAGTTATAAGATTCTTAGTAGTCAGATATATTCCTCTGTGGGGCATAGGGGTGTTGAGTCCCGTTCACTGAGGAAGGTGTAGGTCTTGTCTATTCTGTATTTGGTTTATGGAATGGTACCTATGCTAATATCAAACTCTGGTTTTATGCATCACCCCACCTCTCCTTTCCCCTGAAGCAGGCATAAGAGATTTTTGCTAAATGTGAGACTCTGTTCTCTTTCCTAATTCAGTTCATGTGTTGTGATATTGACATTCCCTCTATAAGTGATATCTTATGATAAGATTCTTTTTCTGTGTGACTAATTTCCCTTAAAATCATCATACCTAAATCCACTCATTATGCTGCTACTGGCCTTATATACATTGATTTCACGTCTGAGTGATATTCCGTTGTGCAAAATTACCACAAGTTCTTTATGCATTTCTCTTTTTCCTGGGATATTTTAGGTGTACCAAAGTTGAGGTTCTTGTATGCAGAGCAGCCCTAAACTTTGGGGTGCCTGTGTCTTATTGACATTTAGTCTTCCCAAGTTATATGTCCATGAGTTGAAATCCCCTTGCTCTGGGGCTTTGTATTTTAGATGTTTTAAAAACAGCATACACTTCTTCAGAGTGGCTCTTGGATATTTATACCCCACCCATCAGCGTGACTAGGCTCCCTGTTTTCCATGGCCTCTCCTGCATTTCTGGTTTGTACACATTTTTTGGATGGCCTTTCTGAGCAGTGGAAATTGAGACTTCTTTGTTGTGTGGATTTGCATTTCCCTCTTGCTTGGTTGGCCAAAAACTCTGCATGTGTTTTTTTCCTGAAGATATTCACGAAAAAAACGCATACACCCTTTTGCCCAACCGCATCATTTTAGAAATTCTGCTGCTTTTCATATGCTTTAAATGTGAGTACAATCTACCTTTTGAAATCTGTTTCCTGCAATTCTGCCTCTCATTCAGATCCTCTTCGTTACCTTACCTGAATATATTTTTGGACGTTGGTTATCATTTATATCTTTGCAGGTCTTTGAATTGTCTGCTCCTGAGCTCCATTTTGCAACTCGCTTTTTTTGTGAGCTGGCCGCCAAACATTTGGATTACTTCTGGCCCTATTCTGGTTCTGGGGAGGCAGGCTGAGCCTTTGGTTAATTCTTCTTCCTAATGGGAAATTAGAGTGACATGTGCCTGTCAAAAGTCCTACAGCTAATCTCTCATTGGTTCCCCCTCTTCCCATTTATCCTCTGCACAAATTGCAAACTGTGTGAAACAGGAAGTTAAAGGTGCTGATTCTCCAAGTGGGGAGATTGTTAGTAATGTGGCTGGAATGGCGAACCCCAGCACCAGGAGATCAAAAATGAGGTGCATTTTAGACACCTTTCCTGAGCACACGATGTACATTCATCTCGGTTTCCCAGGCATGTTTTCGCTGTCAGAAGATTCCCTTGAACCTGCAGATTTGGGACCCATGGAATGGGTACCAGGCAGTATTACTTTAAAAGGTCTGCATTTCCTCACCCAGCCTCTCTAACATCTCTTAGCGTGCATAGCTTCCAGCCTTATATAATCATCCTGCTGTGGGTCTACATGTGTTCAATCCATGTTACATCGTAGCCCTTCAACAAAATTTGTAAGAATTTTTGCCTCTCTCACTGTTTTTATAAATAGTTTTAAATTTATTTTTATATTGGTTACAGCTGATTTTCAAAGCTCTGTTTTTTGCTGCTGTATATCCACTTGATTCATGTACTGTGAGACAACAATAACTTCTTTTTCAGATGCTTACCAGTCATATGTATTATTTTCCAGTGACTTGAGTGGGCTGAGTGCAGTTCTTTGAGGTACCGTGTAGGCCTTGTCAGTTATTCAATTTGGTACTTGGAATGGTATCTTTGCTAATTTCAACCTCCTGGATAATACCTCACCATTCCCCACCTTTCCCATTTAGCAGCCTTATGTCTATTTTCTACATATTTGACTATGTTTCTGTTTTGTAATTTATTTCATGTGTAGCCATTTTTGATTCCACCTTTAAGTGACATCTTATGATATGTGTCTTTTTCTTTCTGACATATGTCACTTAGAATGATCGTATGTAACTCCTCCAGAGTTGTTACAACTGGCCTTATTTCATTGATTTCTGGATGAGTAATATTCCACTCTACATAAGTACCCCATCTCTTTTATCCATTTTATCCTTCCAGGGACATTTAGGTTATATCCAAGTTGAGGCCCTTTTTAACAGAGAGGTGGTAAACGTTCGGGTGCCTGTTTTCTGTCGATTTTTGTTTTTCCCAAGGTACACGCCCATGAGTGCAAGTGCCCTATGCTCTGTAGCTCATTTTTTAGATGTTTTAGCAAACACAATACACTTCTCCAGAGTGGCCGTTGGCAAATTACATTTCCACTATCAGCCTCACAGGGCTCCCTTTTCTCCTCGCCCTGTCCTGCATTTCTGGTGTTTACACTTTATGTGGATGGCCCTTCTGACTGATGTGAAGTGATACATTTTGTGATATTGATTTCCAGTGCCCACCTGTTGGGTTGGATAAAAAGTGTGTATGGCCTTTACTTGAATATATTCAGAAAAAATGCATACACCCTTTTTGGCCAACTGCATCATTGGCGATGTTCAGCCCCTTTTCTTGTGCTTTAATGGGGAGTCCTTTCTACCTCTTCAAATCTGTTTCCTGCCACTCTCCCTTGCTTACAAGTCCTTTTCTGTGACTTACCTCAAGACATTTTTCGACGATAGATATTTTCAACTCTGCAGTTTCATGAATTTTAGTGCCCCTGAGTTCCATTTTTCAACTTGTGTTTTTGGAAACTGGACACAAAACAGCGGGATTTCCTCTAGCCCTATTCTGTTTCCGTGGGCAATTCTAGCCTTTGATGAATTTGTCTTCTGGATTGGAAATTAGAGTGGCATGTGCCTGTCCGAACACCTAAGACTTCTCTCTAAATTTTTCTCATCCTTCCGCTTCATCCTCTGGACAAATTCCAAACTGTGTGCAACAGGATGTTGACGGTGCTGATATCCCCAAGTGAGGAGATTGTTAGGAAAGATGCTGGAGGGTTGAACCCGAGCACCAGGCGATGAGGAGATGAGGTGCCTTTTCCAAACTCTTTCCGATCAAACGGTGTACCATCCTCTAGGTGTGACAGGCATGTTTTAGCTGTAGGAAGGGTCCCGTGCATGTAAGGAGAACACCAGGGATTTTTCCAAATCAGTGCCTCCCCGAACCCCAAACTGGGGAATTTTTAAGCTACGGCTACACGTATGTCCTTTAAGGGCCTTGGGAAATAGGCAGAGCCCAAACTTTAGATGACTGAAATCTTCAGGGTCAGAAGCGCTCACCATCGGCCTTGCTTAGGTTACATTTTATCTGTCATTGATAGATGATGTCAATAAAAATATCTATTCTTTTTCAGATTATTTCCCCTTGTAGGTTATTGCAAAATATTCAGTGTAGTTCCCTGTGCTATACAGTAGTTCCTTGTTGATGATCTATTTTATACATAGCAGTGTGTATGTGTTAATCCCAAACTGTTAATTTATCCCTTCTCCTACCTTTCCCCTTTGGTAATAATAAATTATAAGGTTTTATACTTCTCAGAAATGGGGGAGCTGAAAGAGAGGTATCATTTACAGTGGAAAAGCATTCAAAACAAGATTGAAGCTTCAGCCAAGAGTATTCGATGTACATCCATGGAAATAAATCACTTCATTTCTCTAATGTTGACCTGACAAATAAGACAGACGTCTTCACTGAACTTGCTTATAGGAAAGTGATGGAAATATCAAATGTAAGTCTTAGAAACATCTTATTTTACCCGAGCATTATACACTGCTCTATGTTAACTACAGTTTGGCTCACACATCTGTTCATTGAAGTTACAATGTTCTCAATTTCTGTTACTGATCCTCCAGAGTGGACCCCAACAGGAGTCCCCGTGCCCAGTGTCATTGGAGCCAACAGATCAAGACTGAGTTTGGTTCAGAAGCAAAGGAAACATTATTTTGAAAACAGAATGGAGAGGTGAGATCGTGCACTCCCCCATGGGCTGTGGGCTGGGCTGCTGTGTAGGGTCCCCGGCAGCGTCAGTGGGAGGGAGGGGATGGAGCTCTCGAGGGCTGCGTTGGCTGCAGCTCAGGCTCTATGCCGCGGAGTCTGCATGGGACCCCGCTAGCTGAGGTGTCGACCCAGCCATTCTGCACTAGGAAATCGGGTCTGAAGTGCCGGGTGTGGGACCTCTGCATGCGGAACCCTAGGAGCACGTGAAATTAGACAAAGCACAAAGGAAAAACAGGTTAGACTTTATTTTATTGCCCAGATTCTCTTTTTATCTCCCAGGAATTTTTAATGAACGTTGCCGGAGACGAACACCTCCTCTGCTTTTTGTTCCGTTCCTTATTCTTGGGGTGTTGAGGGTGCAGACCCCTCTTTTGTAACTGCTTCATGCTGTGGTGGGAGCCCTGATACATGGGGGGAGGGGCAAAACGTCTCCCCACCAGCCTCCTGGTGAGGTTGATTGTCCCAAGGCCTCCTGCCTCACTTCTCGTCCGCCTGAGCACCAGCATTGGAAGTGTTACAGATTCTAATGACCTTTAAGGGTCCAGGAAAGAGAGGCGCAGAGATGCTGCGGTGGCAGGTTTCACCCCACCCCACATATGTTCGGCGACCTTAGGCTGACAGTTTTTGCCAGACTAGATGCTCTGACCAGTAGTCTGTGCTTTCTTTAATTAGGTCCCTGAATTAATGTACAAACAGCACCATGTGTCAGAGCCCTGCCCGCGCAACTCCCAGACAGTCCAGGGTCAGTGGTGATCCAGGACCATGACGTCCACTGAGTCAACGGCCTTTAGAAGTAGCCAGCAGTCCAGCCGGTCATATTGGCCACCATCACCGTGGTGTCTGTAGGGTTTTCTATGGTGAAAGCGTGATATACGTTTCCCCCGCCAAGCTTATTAGCTCCCCTCTGGGTGCAGTAAGTCCTGCAAGCAGTAGTCTGCTCTTTCGGGGCACAGTCTTGTCGTTTTCTGAGAGAAACTCCAGGTCAAGTGATGGTCACACGAGTCATCTTGGGGGCCCGTTGCCCCCGTTTATCTCTCTGGAGGTTGGAGTTGGAGGGCCTCCTCACTCGAGGTCAGTGTGTCCACAGAGCGACCCCTGCAACTTCAGGGCATGATGGGTGGTTAGGATCACCACGTGGGGTCCTTTTCCCTTAGGAGGGAGCTGGCCTTGCGGGCTGCTGATTTCCAGCTTTTTAGATACCCCAGTATCCTGGCCTGATGAGTCGGTGGGCAAAGCCCTTGGTGACCATAGTTTATCATACCTGAAGGGCATTCTTGTGTTGCTCCATTTCAAGTGGTCCCAGTTTTTGCACTAAGGCTCCAAGGGCGATTAACCTTTGACCGGGTATGTAAAGGTCAAAGGGTTTAGCTAAATTAGGGAGTTCCTGGGCAAGGGTCTGTATTGACTGCTCTTTCCATTCTTGAAAGGCTGCTTCTGGATTCTATTCAAAAGGATCATCATCTTTTCGTGTCAGTGTTTCATGTAGAGGCCCAGCTATGACACTGTAGTTAGGGATCCAGATGCAGAAAACCTTGGCCTCCCCAAGAACCCCTAAGCTGTCTTCTAGTTTTAGAAGACGTAAGGCTGCAAATGGCTTCTTCCCTATCCTGGGATGCGTTTCTCCGAATATCTGTGAGAATGAATCCCAGGCATGTCACCTTAGCCTGGGATATTTGAGCGTTTTTCTTGGACACCTTCTATCCTTTCTTGGCTAGGTAGTTCAGAGGCGTCTTTAGTAGGCCTGGCGATCAGAATGTCATCTGCATATTGAAGGAGGGTTCCCTTTTAAAGAGGTTGAACTTTTAGGTCTTTAGAGGACATTTCCCCAATGATGGTGTGGGGATTTTTGAACCATTGGGGCAGGACGGCCCAGCATTATTGCTTTTGTTGCATGTTGTGTCCTGCCACTCACAAGCCAAAAATTCTTGTGACTCTGAGATGAATGGAATACAGAAGAAGGCATCATTGAAGTCTAATACAGAATGCCATGGCCTGGTGGAAGGTAGAATGACCAGCAGGGAGTAGGAAATAGGAGCTACTGGATGTATATCCTCGGTGGCTTCACTGACTGTCCTGATATACTTTACCAGGTCTCCAGCAGCCCATGGGGCTCTCGTGGTCAGGCCAATCTCAGGATATGGAGCTCACCTGGGCTGCACCCCTACCCCACAGCCCACGGGGCTCTCGTGGTCAAGTCCCTCCCAGGGTATGGAGCTCACCTCTGCAGCTACCCAGCAGCCCATTGGGCTCTCCTACTCGGGCCCTTCCCAGGATACAGAGCTCCCCTGGGCAGGTACCCTAGCAGGGCTGGACACACAGGAACTGTGCACATAGCCCACCTTGCAGAGAACCCCCTGCTCACCTGTCGCTCACAGATGACACAGAATACCTCAGAGCAGGACTTGAACTAACAAACAGCAGTTCTGACAGGTCTGTGACCATGGCTATCACTCTCTGCAGGCTCTTTCTGCCTGGTCTTCCAGACACTTCCACTGCAGCCAGGGCACCAGGCCTCTGTCTCCACCCACCATCACTCCTCTCTCTGACTCCTGGGTTCCTCTCATTAGGATAGGGTCTTCTTGAAGTTGTTATCCACTCATGGACCAGATAAAATGATAAGAAAACAAGCCACAGCTGCAGCCCCTTGTCTATCCTGACTCTCAAGAGCCCACACCTGTTCCTAGGGCCTGGCCCGTTTAGCAAGTTTCATTTTCTGCAACTGTGAGCCCCTGAGGGGTGAGGATTGGCTGATTTTGGCAGCCTGAAACTGCCTGCCAGCCCTCCACAGGTGTGCCTGAGTTGAGGGCAATATAAACAGCTCTCCAGTGAGCGACAGCCCTTGTAGCTGTGACTGACGCCATATTCTCTGCCCCGTAGGCAGTGCCGGGGCTGTGCTGGTGGGAGGGAGTGAGGGGCCACGGCTTTGTGGGTGGCCCAGTGTGAGTGGGGCTCTGCTGGACTTTCTGCAGGAGATGCCAGGCTGCCACCTGCTAAAGAAGAGGATGTGTCACCGATACCTGCCGCTGGAATTTCTCCCCAGGCAGAGGTGAGGAAGTAAAAAAGCAGTGGGGGCCGTGGCAGGAGGGGTATCTCAGGCAGGGAAATGGAAAGCTTCCAGAAGAGCATCTGTGGCCAGGACCAACCTGACTGGCCTGCAGGCACCAAGTCGGCCTGTGTGCTGTCGCTGGTGTGGCTCCACAGCCCTTCCTCTAAGCTTGCAAGTTCTTGTACATATTCAGGTGTTTTAACTGGAAAGGGTGGGAAGAGTTCAGCTGCAGCAGGACTGGGGCTTAGCTCACGTTTACTCACAGATGCCTTGGCTTCGTACCCCAGCTTTGCAATGAGGACCCTCCTTGCTTGGGGGGTGGGCTGCTGGCTGTATGGGAGATGATTCCCCACCTCTGACCAATTTCAGAATTGTTTATCGCTGGAGCAAGTGCCCTGATAGGGTTTTCCTCTGTATAACTGGTGGGTTCAGGTTTTTTTTCCTTTTTTGGTTCAAGTTAGATTTTATTCCTCTTTTATGTATTTATTGATATAAGCATGGAAATAATTCATTCATATAAATACATCTGTGTGAAGGGAAGAACTTTTTTCGGTTTTATTTTTAAATTTTATTTTTTAAAATTTTAAAATTTAATTTTATTTATGTTTTTATACAGCAGGTTATTATTAGTTATGTATTTTATGCATATACATGTATACAGGTCAATCCCAATCTCCCAACATATGCCACCAACACCACCCCATGGCTTCCCACACTTGGTGTCCATACGTGTGTTCTCTACCTCTGTGTCTCTATTTCTTCCCTGCAAACCAGTTCATCTATACCATTTTTCTAGGTTCCACATATATGCATTAATATACAATATTTGTTTTTCTCTTTCTGACTTACTTCATTCTGTATGACAGTCTCTAGATCCATCGACGTCTCTACAAATGACCCAGTTTCATTCCTTCTTATGGCTGAGTAATATTCCATTTTATATATGTACCACATCTTTATCCATTCGTCTGTCTGTGGGTATTTAGGTTGCTTCCATTACCTGGCTATCGTAAATAGTGCTGAAATGAGCATTGTGGTGAATGTGCCTTTTTGATTTATGGTTTTCTCTGGGTATATGCCCAGAAGTGGGATTGCTGGATCATATGGTAATTCTATTTCTAGTTTTTCTAAGGAAACTCCATACTGTTCTCCATCGTGACTGTATCAATTTACATTTCCACCACTAGTGGAAGAGGGATCCTTTTGTCCACACCCTCCCCAGAATTCGTTGTTTGAAGATATTCTGATGATGTCAATTGTAACAGGTGTGAGGTGATACCTCATTGTAATTTTGATTTGCATTTCTCTAATAATTAGTGATGTTGAGCAGCTTTTCATGTGCGTCTTGGCCATCTCTGTGTCTTCTTTGAAGAAACGTCTCTTTAGATCTTCTGCCCATTTTTGTATTGCGTTGTTTGTTTTTTTAATATTAAGCTGTATGAGCTCTTTATATATATTGGATATTAAACCTTTGTCCATTGATTCGTTTGCAAATATTTTCGCCCATTCTGAGGGATGTTTTTTGCCATTCCCGTTTTTTTAACAAAAAAAGAAAGAAAGAAAAAGAAGCAGAACACTAATGTGAGTAAAATATGCCTTTTGAAACTGTCGTTTTGAAATATGGACGTCCTTTGAATTTTTTGGTCGATATATGAACCCAGGATTTGTTTTCAGGGCAGGTGTCATTTACAGGCCTGCAATGATTTTGAATATCAACTGACCATTAGCGCTGGGATTAAAGCTGCTGTTGTGTGAAACGGCCACAAGGTGGCAGCAGGTCTCCCTTACCAAATCTGGTTACTGGGGCAACAGAGCCTCAATGGAAGTCGTGTTCTAGATTGGAATTTAGAATGGAATGTGCCAGGAGAAAGCCCCTCAAGTTTGTCTCACTACTTCTTGTTCGTGTTTTTAATTTAATTTTTTATTTTTTATTACAGCAAATTTGATTACAATGTTTGGCTTGTTGTAGGTGTGGAAGATGTGGTTCTTTTACACATACACATATGTCTGTTCTTCCTGGGATCCTTTTCCCATGTACCTTATGACAGAATGTTGAGTAGTCTTCTCTTGGTATTCTGTAGGTCTTTGGTGATTATATATGTCACCTGTGTTTGTATATGTCTGTTAACCCCAATATCATAATGAAACCAATCCTCACACCTTTCCATTGGTGAACCATAAGTTTGTTGAATGAATCTCTGATTGACCTTCTCCGTGGAAATATCGGCCCTGGTATCCATTTTTCGGTCAAACCTATAAGAGATATGATATGATATGTGTCTTTCACTTTCTGACTTACTAAAAGTCATGTGATTACGTCTAGACACACCTACGGTGCTGCAAATGGCATTGTGTCCTTTTATTCCTTGGCTTCTATTCTGCCTTAGCGAGGTCCATTTTCAACAATGTGATTTCCTGAGGGCTGAGGATTAGCTGACCTGGGTAGCCTGACCCTGCCGGCCCGCCCTCCCCAGGTGTGCCTGGGTTGAGGTCAATATAAACAGCGCTGCAGGCAGCAATAGCCCCTGAAGCTGTGCCTGACTCCATATTCTCTGCCCCGTCAGCAGTGTCGGGGCTGTGCTGGTGGGAGGGAGTGAGGGGCCACGGCTTTGTGGGTGGCCCGGTGTGAGTGGGTCTCTGCTGGACTTTCTGCAGGAGTTGCCAGGCTTCCACCTGTAAAGAAGAGGATGTGTCACCCATACCTTCCGCTGGAATTTCTCTCCGGACAGAGGTGAAGAAGGAAAAAAACAGTGGGTGCCGGGACAGGAGGGGTATCTCAGGCAGGGCAATGGAAAGTTTCCAGAAGAGCGCCCAGGGCCAGAACCATCCTGGCTGGCCTGCTGGCACCAAGTTGGCCTGTGTGCTGTCGCTGGTGTGGCTCCACGCCCCTTCCTCTAGGCTTTCAAGCCCTTGTACATATTCAGGTGTTTTACCTCGGAAGGGTGGGAAAAGTTCAAAGGCATCTGGCCTGTGTCTCAGGTCACCGTTACTCACAGATGCCTCGGAATGGCCCCCTCCATTGCAATGAGTACGCTCTTTGCATAGGAGTGGGCTGCTGGCTCTATGGGAGATGACTCCGCACCTCTGACCAGTTTCAGAATTGTTTACCGCTGGAGCAAGTGCCCTGATAGGGTTTTCCTCTGTATAACTGGAGGGTTCAGGTTTTTTTTTTTTCTTTTTTGGTTCAAGTTAGATTTTATTCCTCTTTTATGTATTTATAGATATAAGCATGGAAATAATTCATTCATATAAATACATCTGTGTGAAGGGAAGGACTTTTTTCTGTTTTATTTTTAAATTTTATTTTTTAAAATTTTGAAATTTAATTTTATTTATTTTTTTATACAGCAGGTTATTATTAGTTATGTATTTTATGCATATACATGTATGCAGGTCAATCCCAATCTCCCAACTCATCCCAACACCACCTCCCCATGGCTTCCCACACTTGGTGTCCATACGTGTGTTCTCTACCTCTGTGTCTCTATTTCTTCCCTGCAAACTAGTTCATCTGTACCATTTTTCTAGGTTCCACATATATGCATTAATATACAATATTTGTTTTTCTCTTTCTGACTTACTTCATTCTGTATGACAGTCTCTATATCCATCGACGTCTCTACAAATGACCCAGTTTCATTCCTTCTTATGGCTGAGTAATATTCCATTTTATATATGTACCACATCTTTATCCATTCGTCTGTCTGTGGGTATTTAGGTTGCTTCTATTACCTGGCTATCGCAAATAGTGCTGAAATGAGCATTGTGGTGAATGTGCCTTTTTGATTTATGGTTTTCTCTGGGTATATGCCCAGAAGTGGGATTGCTGGATCATATGGTAATTCTATTTCTAGTTTTTTTAAGGAAACTCCATACTGTTCTCTACCGTGACTGTATCAATTTACATTTCGACCACTAGTGGAAGAGAGATCCTTTTATGAACACCCTCCCCAGAATTCGTTGTTTGTAGATTTTCTGATGATGCCGATTCTAACAGGTGTGAGGTGATACCTCATTGTAGTTTTGATTTGCATTTCTCTAATAATTTGTGATGTTGAGCAGCTTTTCATGTCCGTCTTGGCCATCTCTGTGTCTTCTTTGAAGAAACGTCTCTTTAGATATTCTGCCCATTTTTGTATTGGGTTGTTTGTTTTTTTAATATTAAGCTGCATGAGCTCTTTATATATATTGGAGATTAAACCTTTGTCCATTGATTCGTTTGCAAATATTTTCGCCCATTCTGAGGGATGCTTTTTGCCATTCCCGTTTTTTTTAACAAAAAAAGAAAGAAAGAAAAAGAAGCAGAACACTAATGTGTGTAAAATATGCCTTTTGAAACTGTCGTTTTGAAATATGGACGTCCTTTGAAGTTTTTGGTCGATATATGAACCCAGGATTTGTTTTCAGGGCAGGTGTCATTTACAGTCCTGCAATGATTTTGAATATCAACTGACCATTAGCGCTGGGATTAAAGCTGCTGTTGTGTGAAACGGCCACAAGGTGGCAGCAGGTCTCCCTTACCAAATCTGGTTACTGGGGCAACAGAGCCTCAATGGAAGTCATGTTCTAGATTGGAATTTAGAATGGAATGTGCCAGGAGAAAGCCCCTCAAGTTTGTCTCACTACTTCTTGTTCATGTTTTTAATTTATTTTTTTATTTTTTATTACAGCAAATTTGATTACAATGTTTGGCTTGTTGTAGGTGTGGAAGATGTGGTTCTTTTACACATATACATATGTCTGTTCTTCCTGGGATCCTTTTCCCATGTACCTTATGACAGAATGTTGAGTAGTCTTCTTTTGGTATTCTGTAGGTCTTTGGTGATTCTATATGTCACCTGTGTTTATATATGTCTGTTAACCCCAATATCATAATGAAACCAATCCTCACACCTTTCCATTGGTGAACCATAAGTTTGTTGAATGAATCTCTGATTGCCCTTCTCCGTGGAAATATCTGCCCTGGTATCCATTTTTCGGTCACACCTATAAGAGATATGATATGATATGTGTCTTACACTTTCTGACTTACTAAAAGTCACGTGATTACCTCTAGACACACCTACGGTGCTGCAAATGGCATTGTGTCGTTTTATTCCTTGGCTTCTATTCTGCCTTAGCGAGGTCCATTTTCAACAATGTGATTTCCTGAGGGCTGAGGATTAGCTGACCTGGTTAGCCTGACCCTGCTGGCCGGCCCTCCCCAGGTGTGCCTGATTTGAGGTCAATATAAACAGCGCTGAAGGCAGCAATAGCCCCTAAAGCTGTGCCTGACTCCATATTCTCTGCCCCATCAGCAGTCTCGGGGCTGTGCTGGTGGGAGGGAGTGAGGGGCCACGGCTTTGTGGGTGGCCCGGTGTGAGTGGGTCTCTGCTGGACTTTCTGCAGGAGTTGCCAGGCTTCCACCTGTAAAGAAGAGGATGTGGCACACATACCTTCCGCTGGAATTTCTCTCCGGACAGAGGTGAGGAAGGAAAAAAACAGTGGGTGCCGGGACAGGAGGGGTATCTCAGGCAGGGCAATGGAAAGCTTCCAGAAGAGCGACCAGGTCCAGGATCATCCTGGCTGGCCTGCTGGCACCAAGTTGGCCTGTGTGCTGTCGCTGGTGTGGATCCACGCCCCTTCCTCTAGGCTTTCAAGCCCTTGTACATATTCAGGTGTTTTACCTGGGAAGGGTGGGAAAAGTTCAAGAGCAGCTGGCCTGGGGCTCAGCTCACGGTTACTCACAGATGCCTCGGCATGGACCCCCCTTTGCAGTGAGGACACTCCTTGCATAGGAGTGGGCTGCTGGCTCTATGGGAGATGATTCCCCACCTCTGACCAATTTCAGAATTGTTTACCGCTGGAGCAAGTGCCCTGATTGTGTTTTCCTCTGTCTAACTCGTGGGTTCAGGTTTTTTTTTTTCTTTTTTGGTTCAAGTTAGATTTTATTCCTCTTTTATGTATTTATAGATATAAGCATGGAAATCATTCATTCATATAAATACATCTGTGTGAAGGGAAGAACTTTTTTCTGTTTTATTTTTAAATTTTATTTTTAAAAATTTTGAAATTTAATTTTATTTATTTTTTTATACAGCAGGTTATTATTAGTTATGTATTTTATGCATATACATGTATACAGGTCAATCCCAGTCTCCCAACTCATCCCAACACCACCTCCCCATGGCTTCCCACACTTGGTGTCCATACGTGTGTTCTCTACCTCTGTGTCTCTATTTATTCCCTGCAAAGCAGTTCAACTGTACCATTTTTCTAGGTTCCGCATATATGCATTAATATACAATATTTGTTTTTCTCTTTCTGACTTACTTCATTCTGTATGAGAGTCTCTAGATCCATCGACGTCTCTACAAATGAACCAGTTTCATTCCTTCTTATGGCTGAGTAATATTCCATTTTATATATGTACCACATCTTTATCCATTCATCTGTCTGTGGGTATTTAGGTTGCTTCCATTACCTGACTATCGTAAATAGTGCTGAAATGAGCATTGTGGTGAATGTGGCTTTTTGATTTATGGTTTTCTCTGGGTATATGCCCAGAAGTGGGATTGCTGGATCATATGGTAATTCTATTTCTAGTTTTTTTAAGGAAACTCCATACTGTTCTCCATCGTGACTGTATCAATTTACATTTCCACCACTAGTGGAAGAGGGATCCTTTTGACCACACCCTCCCCAGAATTCGTTGTTTGTAGATTTTCTGTTGATGCCGATTCTAACAGGTGTGAGGTGATACCTCATTGTAGTTTTGATTTGCATTTCTCTAATAATTAGTGATTTTGAGCAGCTTTTCATGTGCGTCTTGGCCATCTCTGTGTCTTCTTTGAAGAAACGTCTCTTTAGATCTTCTGCCCATTTTTGTATTGGGTTGTTTGTTTTTTTAATATTAAGCTTCATGAGCTCTTTATATATATTGGAGATTAAACATTTGTCCATTGATTCGTTTGCAAATATTTTCGCCCATTCTGAGGGATGCTTTTTGCCATTCCCGTTTTTTTAACAAAAAAAGAAAGAAAGAAAAAGAAGCAGAACACTAATGTGTGTAAAATATGCCTTTTGAAACTGTCGTTTTGAAATATGGACATCCTTTGAATTTTTTGGTCGATATATGAACCCAGGATTTGTTTTCAGGGCAGGTGTCATTTACAGGCCTGCAATGATTTTGAATATCAACTGACCATTAGCGCTGGGATTAAAGCTGCTGTTGTGTGAAACGGCCACAAGCTGGCAGCAGTTCTCCCTTACCAAATCTGGTTACTGGGGCAACAGAGCCTCAATGGATGTCGTGTTCTAGATTGGAATTTAGAATGGAATGTGCCAGGAGAAAGCCCCTCAAGTTTGTCTCACTACTTCTTGTTCGTGTTTTTAATTTAATTTTTTATTTTTTATTACAGGTAATTTGATTACAGTGTTTGGCTTGTTGTAGGTGTGGAAGATGTGGCTCTTCTACACATATACATATGTCTCTTATTCCTGAAATCCTTTTCCCATGTACCTTATGACAGAATGTTGAGTAGTCTTCTCTTGGTATTCTGTAGGTCTTTGGTGATTCTATATGTCACCTGTGTTTGTATATGTCTGTTAACCTCAATATCATAATGAAACCAATCCTCACACCTTTCCATTGGTGAACCATAAGTTTGTTGAATGAATCTGTGATTGCCCTTCTCCGTGGAAATATCTGCCCTGGTATCCATTTTTCGGTCACACCTATAAGAGATATGATATGATATGTGTCTTTCACTTTCTGACTTACAACAACTCACGTGCTTACCTCTAGACACACCTACGGTGCTACAAATGGCATTGTGTCCTTTTATTCCTTGGCTTCTATTCTGCCTTAGCGAGGTCCATTTTCAACAATGTGATTCCCTGA
This sequence comes from Hyperoodon ampullatus, assembly GCF_949752795.1. Taxonomy (NCBI): domain Eukaryota; kingdom Metazoa; phylum Chordata; class Mammalia; order Artiodactyla; family Ziphiidae; genus Hyperoodon; species Hyperoodon ampullatus. The sequence goes on along the minus strand of NW_027640382.1, from coordinate 674,651 downwards.
GGGCTGAGGATTAGCTGACCTGTGTAGCCTGACCCTGCCGGCCGGCCCTCCCCAGGTGTGCCTGGGTTGAGGTCAATATAAACAGCGCTGCAGGCAGCAATAGCCCCTGAAGCTGTGCCTGACTCCATATTCTCTGCCCCGTCAGCAGTGTCGGGGCTGTGCTGGTGGGAGGGAGTGAGGGGCCACGGCTTTGTGGGTGGCCCGGTGTGAGTGGGTCTCTGCTGGACTTTCTGCAGGAGTTGCCAGGCTTCCACCTGTAATGAAGAGGATGTGTCACCCATACCTTCCGCTGGAATTTCTCTCCGGACAGAGGTGAGGAAGGAAAAAAGCAGTGGGGGCCGGGACAGGAGGGGTATCTCAGGCAGGGCAATGGAAAGCTTCCAGAAGAGCGCCCAGGGCCAGGACCATCCTGACTGGCCTGCAGGCACCAAGTTGACCTGCGTGCTGTCACTGGTGTGGCTCCACGGCCCTTCCTCTAGGCTTTCAAGCCCTTGTACATATTCAGCTGTTTTACCTGGGAAGGGAGGGAAAAGTTCAAGAGCAGCTGGCCTGGGGCTCAGCTCACGATTACTCACAGATGCCTGGCATGGACCCCCCTTTGCAGTGAGGACGCTCCTTGCATAGGAGTGGGCTGCTGGCTCTATGGGAGTTGATTCCCCACCTCTGACCAATTTCAGAATTGTTTACCGCTAGAGCAAGTGCCCTGATTGTGTTTTCCTCTGTCTAACTCGTGGGTTCAGGTTTTTTTTTTCTTTTTTGGTTCAAGTTAGATTTTATTCCTCTTTTATGTATTTATAGATATAAGCATGGAAATCATTCATTCATATAAATACATCTGTGTGAAGGGAAGAACTTTTTTCTGTTTTATTTTTAAATTTTATTTTTAAAAATTTTGAAATTTAATTTTATTTATTTTTTTATACAGCAGGTTATTATTAGTTATGTATTTTATGCATATACATGTATACAGGTCAATCCCAGTCTCCCAACTCATCCCAACACCACCTCCCCATGGCTTCCCACACTTGGTGTCCATACGTGTGTTCTCTACCTCTGTGTCTCTATTTATTCCCTGCAAAGCAGTTCAACTGTACCATTTTTCTAGGTTCCGCATATATGCATTAATATACAATATTTGTTTTTCTCTTTCTGACTTACTTCATTCTGTATGAGAGTCTCTAGATCCATCGACGTCTCTACAAATGAACCAGTTTCATTCCTTCTTATGGCTGAGTAATATTCCATTTTATATATGTACCACATCTTTATCCATTCATCTGTCTGTGGGTATTTAGGTTGCTTCCATTACCTGACTATCGTAAATAGTGCTGAAATGAGCATTGTGGTGAATGTGGCTTTTTGATTTATGGTTTTCTCTGGGTATATGCCCAGAAGTGGGATTGCTAGATCATATGGTAATTCTATTTCTAGTTTTTTTAAGGAAACTCCATACTGTTCTCCATCGTGACTGTATCAATTTACATTTCCACCACTAGTGGAAGAGGGATCCTTTTGACCACACCCTCCCCAGAATTCGTTGTTTGTAGATTTTCTGTTGATGCCGATTCTAACAGGTGTGAGGTGATACCTCATTGTAGTTTTGATTTGCATTTCTCTAAAAATTAGTGATGTTGAGCAGCTTTTCATGTGCGTCTTGGCCATCTCTGTGTCTTCTTTGAAGAAACGTCTCTTTAGATCTTCTGCCCATTTTTGTTTTGGGTTGTTTGTTTTTTTAATATTAAGCTTCATGAGCTCTTTATATATATTGGAGATTAAACATTTGTCCATTGATTCGTTTGCAAATATTTTCGCCCATTCTGAGGGATGCTTTTTGCCATTCCCGTTTTATTAACAAAAAAAGAAAGAAAGAAAAAGAAGCAGAACACTAATGTGTGTAAAATATGCCTCTTGAAACTGTTGTTTTGAAATATGGACGTCCTTTGAATTTTTTGGTCGATATATGAACCCAGGATTTGTTTTCAGGGCAGGTGTCATTTACAGTCCTGCAATGATTTTGAATATCAACTGACCATTAGCGCTGGGATTAAAGCTGCTGTTGTGTGAAACGGCCACAAGGTGGCAGCAGTTCTCCCTTACCAAATCTGGTTACTGGGGCAACAGAGCCTCAATGGAAGTCGTGTTCTAGATTGGAATTTAGAATGGAATGTGCCAGGAGAAAGCCCCTCAAGTTTGCCTCACTACTTCTTGTTCGTGTTTTTAATTTAATTTTTTATTTTTTATTACAGCAAATTTGATTACAATGTTTGGCTTGTTGTAGGTGTGGAAGATGTGGTTCTTTTACACATACACATATGTCTGTTCTTCCTGGGATCCTTTTCCCATGTACCTTATGACAGAATGTTGAGTAGTCTTCTCTTGGTATTCTGTAGGACTTTGGTGATTATATATTTCACCTGTGTTTGTATATGTCTGTTAACCCCAATATCATAATGAAACCAATCCTCACACCTTTCCATTGGTGAACCATAAGTTTGTTGAATGAATCTCTGATTGACCTTCTCCGTGGTAATATCTGCCCTGGTATCCATTTTTCGGTCACACCTATAAGAGATATGATATGATATGTGTCTTTCACTTTCTGACTTACTAAAAGTCACGTGCTTACCTCTAGAGACACCTACGGTGCTGCAAATGGCATTGTGTCCTTTTATTCCTTGGCTTCTATTCTGCCTTAGCGAGGTCCATTTTCAACAATGTGATTCCCTGAGGGCTGAGGTTTAGCTGACCTGGGTAGCCTGTCCCTGCCGGCCGGCCCTCCCCAGGTGTGCCTGGGTTGAGGTCTATATAAACAGCGCTGCAGGCAGCAATAGCCCCTGAAGCTGTGCCTGACTCCATATTCTCTGCCCCGTCAGCAGTGTCGGGGCTGTGCTGGTGGGAGGGAGTGAGGGGCCACGGCTTAGTTGGTGGCCCGGTGTCAGTGGGTCTCTGCTGGACTTTCTGCAGGAGTTGCCAGGCTTCCACCTGTAAAGAAGAGGATGTGGCACCCATACCTTCCGCTGGAATTTCTCTCCGGACAGAGGTGAGGAAGGAAAAAAGCAGAGGGTGCCGGGACAGGAGGGGTATGTCAGGCAGGACAATGGAAAGCTTCCAGAAGAGCGCCCAGGGCCAGGACCATCCTGACTGGCCTGCAGGCACCAAGTTGGCCTGCGTGCTGTCGCTGGTGTGGCTCCACGGCCCTTCCTCTAGGCTTTCAAGCCCTTGTACATATTCACGTGTTTTACCAGGGAAGGGTGGGAAAAGTTCAACAGCAGCTGGCCTGGGGCTCAGCTCACGGTTACTCACAGATGCCTCGGCATGGCCCCCCGCTTTGCAATGAGGACGCTCCTTGCGTAGGAGTGGGCTGCTGGCTCTATGGGAGATGATTCCCCACCTCTGACCAATTTCAGAATTGTTTACCGATGGAGCAAGTGCCCTGATTGTGTTTTCCTCTATCTAACTCGTGTGTTCAAGGTTTTTTTTTTCGTTTTTGGTTCAACTTAGATTTTTTTCCTCTTTTATGTATTTATAGATATAAGCATGGAAATAATTCATTCATATAAATACATCTGTGTGAAGGGAAGAACTTTTTTCTGTTTTATTTTTAAATTTTATTGTTTAAAATTTTGAAATTTAATTTTATTTATTTTTTTATACAGCAGGTTATTATTAGTTATGTATTTTATGCATATACATGTATACAGGTCAATCCCAATCTCCCAACTCACCCCAACACCACCTCCCCATGGCTTCCCACACTTGGTGTCCATACGTGTGTTCTCTACCTCTGTGTCTCTATTTCTTCTCTGCAAACCAGTTCATCTGTACCATTTTTCTAGGTTCCACATATATGCATTAATATACAATATTTGTTTGTCTCTTTCTGACTTACTTCATTCTGTATGACAATCTCTAGATCCATCGACGTCTCTACAAATGACCCAGTTTCATTCCTTCTTATGGGTGAGTAATATTCCATTTTATATATGTACCACATCTTTATCCATTCGTCTGTCTGTCGGTATTTAGGTTGCTTCCATTACCTGGCTATCGTAAATAGTGCTGAAATGAGCATTGTGGTGAATGTGCCTTTTTGATTTATGGTTTTCTCTGGGTATATGCCCAGAAGTGGGATTGCTGGATCATATGGTAATTCTATTTCTCGTTTTTTTAAGGAAACTCCATACTGTTCTCCATCGTGACTGTATCAATTTACATTTCCACCACTAGTGGAAGAGGGATCCTTTTGTCCACACCCTCCCCAGAATTCGTTGTTTGTAGATTTTCTGATGATGCCAATTGTAACAGGTGTGAGGTGATACCTCATTGTAGTTTTGATTTGCATTTCTCTAATAATTAGTGATGTTGAGCAGCTTTTCATGTGCGTCTTGGCCATCTCTGTGTCTTCTTTGAAAAAACGTCTCTTTAGATCTTCTGCCCATTTTTGTATTGGATTGTTTGTTTTTTTAACATTAAGCTGCATGAGCTCTTTATATATATTGGAGATTAAACCTTTGTCCATTGATTCGTTTGCAAATATTTTCGCCCATTCTGAGGGATGCTTTTTGCCATTCCCGTTTATTTAACAAAAAAAGAAAGAAAGAAAAAGAAGCAGAACACTAATGTGTGTAAAATATGCCTTTTGAAACTGTCGTTTTGAAATATGGACGTCCTTTGAATTTTTTGGTCGATATATGAACCCAGGATTTGTTTTCAGGGCAGGTGTCATTTACAGGCCTGCAATGATTTTGAATATCAACTGACCATTAGCGCTGGGATTAAAGCTGCTGTTGTGTGAAACGGCCACAAGGTGGCAGCAGGTCTCCCTTACCAAATCTGGTTACTGGGGCAACAGAGCCTCAATGGAAGTCGTGTTCTAGATTAGAATTTAGAATGGAATGTGCCAGGAGAAAGCCCCTCAAGTTTGTCTCACTACTTCTTGTTCACGTTTTTAATTTATTTTTTTATTTTTTATTACAGCAAATTTGATTACAATGTTTGGCTTGTTGTAGGTGTGGAAGATGTGGTTCTTTTACACATATACATATGTCTGTTCTTCCTGGGATCCTTTTCCCATGTACCTTATGACAGAATGTTGAGTAGTCTTCTTTTGGTATTCTGTAGGTCTTTGGTGATTCTATATGTCACCTGTGTTTGTATATGTCTGTTAACCCCAATATCATAATGAAACCAATCCTCACACCTTTCCATTGGTGAACCATAAGTTTGTTGAATGAATCTCTGATTGCCCTTCTCCGTGGAAATATCTGCCCTGGTATCCATTTTTCGGTCACACCTATAAGAGATATGATATGATATGTGTCTTACACTTTCTGACTTACTAAAAGTCACGTGATTACCTCTAGACACACCTACGGTGCTGCAAATGGCATTGTGTCGTTTTATTCCTTGGCTTCTATTCTGCCTTAGCGAGGTCCATTTTCAACAATGTGATTTCCTGAGGGCTGAGGATTAGCTGACCTGGGTAGCCTGACCCTGCTGGCCGGCCCTCCCCAGGTGTGCCTGATTTGAGGTCAATATAAACAGCGCTGAAGGCAGCAATAGCCCCTAAAGCTGTGCCTGACTCCATATTCTCTGCCCCATCAGCAGTCTCGGGGCTGTGCTGGTGGGAGGGAGTGAGGGGCCACGGCTTTGTGGGTGGCCCGGTGTGAGTGGGTCTCTGCTGGACTTTCTGCAGGAGTTGCCAGGCTTCCACCTGTAAAGAAGAGGATGTGGCACACATACCTTCCGCTGGAATTTCTCTCCGGACAGAGGTGAGGAAGGAAAAAAACAGTGGGTGCCGGGACAGGAGGGGTATCTCAGGCAGGGCAATGGAAAGCTTCCAGAAGAGCGACCAGGTCCAGGATCATCCTGGCTGGCCTGCTGGCACCAAGTTGGCCTGTGTGCTGTCGCTGGTGTGGATCCACGCCCCTTCCTCTAGGCTTTCAAGCCCTTGTACATATTCAGGTGTTTTACCTGGGAAGGGTGGGAAAAGTTCAACAGCAGCTGGCCTGGGGCTCAGCTCACGGTTACTCACAGATGCCTCGGCATGGACCCCCCTTTGCAGTGAGGACGCTCCTTGCATAGGAGTGGGCTGCTGGCTCTATGGGAGATGATTCCCCACGTCTGACCAATTTCAGAATTGTTTACCGCTGGAGTAAGTGCCCTGATTGTGTTTTCCTCTGTCTAACTCGTGGGTTCAGGTTTTTTTTTTTTCTTTTTTGGTTCAAGTTAGATTTTATTCCTCTTTTATGTATTTATAGATATAAGCATGGAAATCATTCATTCATATAAATACATCTGTGTGAAGGGAAGAACTTTTTTCTGTTTTATTTTTAAATTTTATTTTTAAAAATTTTGAAATTTAATTTTATTTATTTTTTTATACAGCAGGTTATTATTAGTTATGTATTTTATGCATATACATGTATACAGGTCAATCCCAGTCTCCCAACTCATCCCAACACCACCTCCCCATGGCTTCCCACACTTGGTGTCCATACGTGTGTTCTCTACCTCTGTGTCTCTATTTATTCCCTGCAAAGCAGTTCAACTGTACCATTTTTCTAGGTTCCGCATATATGCATTAATATACAATATTTGTTTTTCTCTTTCTGACTTACTTCATTCTGTATGAGAGTCTCTAGATCCATCGACGTCTCTACAAATGAACCAGTTTCATTCCTTCTTATGGCTGAGTAATATTCCATTTTATATATGTACCACATCTTTATCCATTCATCTGTCTGTGGGTATTTAGGTTGCTTCCATTACCTGACTATCGTAAATAGTGCTGAAATGAGCATTGTGGTGAATGTGGCTTTTTGATTTATGGTTTTCTCTGGGTATATGCCAAGAAGTGGGATTGCTGGATCATATGGTAATTCTATTTCTAGTTTTTTTAAGGAAACTCCATACTGTTCTCCATCGTGACTGTATCAATTTACATTTCCACCACTAGTGGAAGAGGGATCCTTTTGACCACACCCTCCCCAGAATTCGTTGTTTGTAGATTTTCTGTTGATGCCGATTCTAACAGGTGTGAGGTGATACCTCATTGTAGTTTTGATTTGCATTTCTCTAATAATTAGTGATTTTGAGCAGCTTTTCATGTGCGTCTTGGCCATCTCTGTGTCTTCTTTGAAGAAACGTCTCTTTAGATCTTCTGCCCATTTTTGTATTGGGTTGTTTGTTTTTTTAATATTAAGCTTCATGAGCTCTTTATATATATTGGAGATTAAACATTTGTCCATTGATTCGTTTGCAAATATTTTCGCCCATTCTGAGGGATGCTTTTTGCCATTCCCGTTTTTTTAACAAAAAAAGAAAGAAAGAAAAAGAAGCAGAACACTAATGTGTGTAAAATATGCCTTTTGAAACTGTCGTTTTGAAATATGGACATCCTTTGAATTTTTTGGTCGATATATGAACCCAGGATTTGTTTTCAGGGCAGGTGTCATTTACAGGCCTGCAATGATTTTGAATATCAACTGACCATTAGCGCTGGGATTAAAGCTGCTGTTGTGTGAAACGGCCACAAGCTGGCAGCAGTTCTCCCTTACCAAATCTGGTTACTGGGGCAACAGAGCCTCAATGGATGTCGTGTTCTAGATTGGAATTTAGAATGGAATGTGCCAGGAGAAAGCCCCTCAAGTTTGTCTCACTACTTCTTGTTCGTGTTTTTAATTTAATTTTTTATTTTTTATTACAGGTAATTTGATTACAATGTTTGGCTTGTTGTAGGTGTGGAAGATGTGGCTCTTCTACACATATACATATGTCTCTTATTCCTGAAATCCTTTTCCCATGTACCTTATGACAGAATGTTGAGTAGTCTTCTCTTGGTATTCTGTAGGTCTTTGGTGATTCTATATGTCACCTGTGTTTGTATATGTCTGTTAACCTCAATATCATAATGAAACCAATCCTCACACCTTTCCATTGGTGAACCATAAGTTTGTTGAATGAATCTGTGATTGCCCTTCTCCGTGGAAATATCTGCCCTGGTATCCATTTTTCGGTCACACCTATAAGAGATATGATATGATATGTGTCTTTCACTTTCTGACTTACAACAACTCACGTGCTTACCTCTAGACACACCTACGGTGCTACAAATGGCATTGTGTCCTTTTATTCCTTGGCTTCTATTCTGCCTTAGCGAGGTCCATTTTCAACAATGTGATTCCCTGAGGGCTGAGGATTAGCTGACCTGTGTAGCCTGACCCTGCCGGCCGGCCCTCCCCAGGTGTGCCTGGGTTGAGGTCAATATAAACAGCGCTGCAGGCAGCAATAGCCCCTGAAGCTGTGCCTGACTCCATATTCTCTGCCCCGTCAGCAGTGTCGGGGCTGTGCTGGTGGGAGGGAGTGAGGGGCCACGGCTTTGTGGGTGGCCCGGTGTGAGTGGGTCTCTGCTGGACTTTCTGCAGGAGTTGCCAGGCTTCCACCTGTAATGAAGAGGATGTGTCACCCATACCTTCCGCTGGAATTTCTCTCCGGACAGAGGTGAGGAAGGAAAAAAGCAGTGGGGGCCGGGACAGGAGGGGTATCTCAGGCAGGGCAATGGAAAGCTTCCAGAAGAGCGCCCATGGCCAGGACCATCCTGACTGGCCTGCAGGCACCAAGTTGTCCTGCGTGCTGTCACTGGTGTGGCTCCACGGCCCTTCCTCTAGGCTTTCAAGCCCTTGTACATATTCAGGTGTTTTACCTGGGAAGGGAGGGAAAAGTTCAAGAGCAGCTGGCCTGGGGCTCAGCTCACGGTTACTCACAGATGCCTGGCATGGACCCCCCTTTGCAGTGAGGACGCTCCTTGCATAGGAGTGGGCTGCTGGCTCTATGGGAGTTGATTCCCCACCTCTGACCAATTTCAGAATTGTTTACCGCTGGAGCAAGTGCCCTGATTGTGTTTTCCTCTGTCTAACTCGTGGGTTCAGGTTTTTTTTTTTCTTTTTTGGTTCAAGTTAGATTTTATTCCTCTTTTATGTATTTATAGATATAAGCATGGAAATCATTCATTCATATAAATACATCTGTGTGAAGGGAAGAACTTTTTTCTGTTTTATTTTTAAATTTTATTTTTAAAAATTTTGAAATTTAATTTTATTTATTTTTTTATACAGCAGGTTATTATTAGTTATGTATTTTATGCATATACATGTATACAGGTCAATCCCAGTCTCCCAACTCATCCCAACACCACCTCCCCATGGCTTCCCACACTTGGTGTCCATACGTGTGTTCTCTACCTCTGTGTCTCTATTTATTCCCTGCAAAGCAGTTCAACTGTACCATTTTTCTAGGTTCCGCATATATGCATTAATATACAATATTTGTTTTTCTCTTTCTGACTTACTTCATTCTGTATGAGAGTCTCTAGATCCATCGACGTCTCTACAAATGAACCAGTTTCATTCCTTCTTATGGCTGAGTAATATTCCATTTTATATATGTACCACATCTTTATCCATTCATCTGTCTGTGGGTATTTAGGTTGCTTCCATTACCTGACTATCGTAAATAGTGCTGAAATGAGCATTGTGGTGAATGTGGCTTTTTGATTTATGGTTTTCTCTGGGTATATGCCCAGAAGTGGGATTGCTAGATCATATGGTAATTCTATTTCTAGTTTTTTTAAGGAAACTGCATACTGTTCTCCATCGTGACTGTATCAATTTACATTTCCACCACTAGTGGAAGAGGGATCCTTTTGACCACACCCTCCCCAGAATTCGTTGTTTGTAGATTTTCTGTTGATGCTGATTCTAACAGGTGTGAGGTGATACCTCATTGTAGTTTTGATTTGCATTTCTCTAATAATTAGTGATGTTGAGCAGCTTTTCATGTGCGTCTTGGCCATCTCTGTGTCTTCTTTGAAGAAACGTCTCTTTAGATCTTCTGCCCATTTTTGTATTGGGTTGTTTGTTTTTTTAATATTAAGCTTCATGAGCTCTTTATATATATTGGAGATTAAACATTTGTCCATTGATTCGTTTGCAAATATTTTCGCCCATTCTGAGGGATGCTTTTTGCCATTCCCGTTTTATTAACAAAAAAAGAAAGAAAGAAAAAGAAGCAGAACACTAATGTGTGTAAAATATGCCTCTTGAAACTGTCGTTTTGAAATATGGACGTCCTTTGAATTTTTTGGTCGATATATGAACCCAGGATTTGTTTTCAGGGCAGGTGTCATTTACAGGCCTGCAATGATTTTGAATATCAACTGACCATTAGCGCTGGGATTAAAGCTGCTGTTGTGTGAAACGGCCACAAGGTGGCAGCAGGTCTCCCTTACCAAATCTGGTTACTGGGGCAACAGAGCCTCAATGGAAGTCGTGTTCTAGATTGGAATTTAGAATGGAATGTGCCAGGAGAAAGCCCTTCAAGTTTGCCTCACTACTTCTTGTTCGTGTTTTTAATTTAATTTTTTATTTTTTATTACAGCAAATTTGATTACAATGTTTGGCTTGTTGTAGGTGTGGAAGATGTGGTTCTTTTACACATACACATATGTCTGTTCTTCCTGGGATCCTTTTCCCATGTACCTTATGACAGAATGTTGAGTAGTCTTCTCTTGGTATTCTGTAGGACTTTGGTGATTATATATTTCACCTGTGTTTGTATATGTCTGTTAACCCCAATATCATAATGAAACCAATCCTCACACCTTTCCATTGGTGAACCATAAGTTTGTTGAATGAATCTCTGATTGACCTTCTCCGTGGTAATATCTGCCCTGGTATCCATTTTTCGGTCACACCTATAAGAGATATGATATGATATGTGTCTTTCACTTTCTGACTTACTAAAAGTCACGTGCTTACCTCTAGAGACACCTACGGTGCTGCAAATGGCATTGTGTCCTTTTATTCCTTGGCTTCTATTCTGCCTTAGCGAGGTCCATTTTCAACAATGTGATTCCCTGAGGGCTGAGGTTTAGCTGACCTGGGTAGCCTGACCCTGCCGGCCGGCCCTCCCCAGGTGTGCCTGGGTTGAGGTCAATATAAACAGCGCTGCAGGCAGCAATAGCCCCTGAAGCTGTGCCTGACTCCATATTCTCTGCCCCGTCAGCAGTGTCGGGGCTGTGCTGGTGGGAGGGAGTGAGGGGCCACGGCTTAGTTGGTGGCCCGGTGTGAGTGGGTCTCTGCTGGACTTTCTGCAGGAGTTGCCAGGCTTCCACCTGTAAAGAAGAGGATGTGGCACCCATACCTTCCGCTGGAATTTCTCTCCGGACAGAGGTGAGGAAGGAAAAAAGCAGAGGGTGCCGGGACAGGAGGGGTATGTCAGGCAGGACAATGGAAAGCTTCCAGAAGAGCGCCCAGGGCCAGGACCATCCTGACTGGCCTGCAGGCACCAAGTTGGCCTGCGTGCTGTTGCTGGTGTGGCTCCACGGCCCTTCCTCTAGGCTTTCAAGCCCTTGTACATATTCAGGTGTTTTACCTGGGAAGGGTGGGAAAAGTTCAACAGCAGCTGGCCTGGGGCTCAGCTCACGGTTACTCACAGATGCCTCGGCATGGCCCCCCGCTTTGCAATGAGGACGCTCCTTGCGTAGGAGTGGGCTGCTGGCTCTATGGGAGATGATTCCCCACCTCTGACCAATTTCAGAATTGTTTACCGATGGAGCAAGTGCCCTGATTGTGTTTTCCTCTATCTAACTCGTGTGTTCAAGTTTTTTTTTTTCGTTTTTGGTTCAAGTTAGATTTTTTTCCTCTTTTATGTATTTATAGATATAAGCATGGAAATAATTCACTCATATAAATACATCTGTGTGAAGGGAAGAACTTTTTCTGTTTTATTTTTAAATTTTATTGTTTAAAATTTTGAAATTTAATTTTATTTATTTTTTTATACAGCAGGTTATTATTAGTTATGTATTTTATGCATATACATGTATACAGGTCAATCCCAATCTCCCAACTCACCCCAACACCACCTCCCCATGGCTTCCCACACTTGGTGTCCATACGTGTGTTCTCTACGTCTGTGTCTCTATTTCTTCTCTGCAAACCAGTTCATCTGTACCATTTTTCTAGGTTCCACATATATGCATTAATATACAATATTTGTTTGTCTCTTTCTGACTTACTTCATTCTGTATGACAATCTCTAGATCCATCGACGTCTCTACAAATGACCCAGTTTCATTCCTTCTTATGGCTGAGTAATATTCCATTTTATATATGTACCACATCTTTATCCATTCGTCTGTCTGTCGGTATTTAGGTTGCTTCCATTACCTGGCTATCGTAAATAGTGCTGAAATGAGCATTGTGGTGAATGTGCCTTTTTGATTTATGGTTTTCTCTGGGTATATGCCCAGAAGTGGGATTGCTGGATCATATGGTAATTCTATTTCTCGTTTTTTTAAGGAAACTCCATACTGTTCTCCATCGTGACTGTATCAATTTACATTTCCACCACTAGTGGAAGAGGGATCCTTTTGTCCACACCCTCCCCAGAATTCGTTGTTTGTAGATTTTCTGATGATGCCAATTGTAACAGGTGTGAGGTGATACCTCATTGTAGTTTTGATTTGCATTTCTCTAATAATTAGTGATGTTGAGCAGCTTTTCATGTGCGTCTTGGCCATCTCTGTGTCTTCTTTGAAAAAACGTCTCTTTAGATCTTCTGCCCATATTTGTATTGGATTGTTTGTTTTTTTAATATTAAGCTGCATGAGCTCTTTATATATATTGGAGATTAAACCTTTGTCCATTGATTCGTTTGCAAATATTTTCGCCCATTCTGAGGGATGCTTTTTGCCATTCCCGTTTATTTAACAAAAAAAGAAAGAAAGAAAAAGAAGCAGAACACTAATGTGTGTAAAATATGCCTTTTGAAACTGTCGTTTTGAAATATGGACGTCCTTTGAATTTTTTGGTCGATATATGAACCCAGGATTTGTTTTCAGGGCAGGTGTCATTTACAGGCCTGCAATGATTTTGAATATCAACTGACCATTAGCGCTGGGATTAAAGCTGCTGTTGTGTGAAACGGCCACAAGGTGGCAGCAGGTCTCCCTTACCAAATCTGGTTACTGGGGCAACAGAGCCTCAATGGAAGTTGTGTTCTAGATTAGAATTTAGAATGGAATGTGCCAGGAGAAAGCCCCTCAAGTTTGTCTCACTACTTCTTGTTCGTGTTTTTAATTTAATTTTTTATTTTTTATTACAGCAAATTTGATTACAATGTTTGGCTTGTTGTAGGTGTGGAAGATGTGGTTCTTTTACACATACACATATGTTTGTTCTTCCTGGGATCCTTTTCCCATGTACCTTATGACAGAATGTTGAGTAGTCTTCTCTTGGTATTCTGTAGGTCTTTGGTGATTCTATATGTCACCTGTGTTTGTATATGTCTGTTAACCTCAATATCATAATGAAACCAATCCTCACACCTTTCCATTGGTGAACCATAAGTTTGTTGAATGAATCTGTGATTGCCCTTCTCCGTGGAAATATCTGCCTTGGTATCCATTTTTCGGTCACACCTATAAGAGATATGATATGATATGTGTCTTTCACTTTCTGACTTACTAAAAGTCACGTGATTACCTCTAGACACACCTACGGTGCTGCAAATGGCATTGTGTCCTTTTATTCCTTGGCTTCTATTCTGCCTTAGCGAGGTCCATTTTCAACAATGTGATTCCCTGAGGGCTGAGGATTAGCTGACCTGGGTAGCCTGACCCTGCCGGCCGGCCCTCCCCAGGTGTGCCTGGGTTGAGGTCAATATAAACAGCGCTGCAGGCAGCAATAGCCCCTGAAGCTGTGCCTGACTCCATATTCTCTGCCCCGTCAGCAGTGTCGGGGCTGTGCTGGTGGGAGGGAGTGAGGGGCCACAGCTTTGTGGGTGGCCCGGTGTGAGTGGGTCTCTGCTGGACTTTCTGCAGAAGTTGCCAGGCTTCCACCTGTAATGAAGAGGATGTGTCACCCATACCTTCCGCTGGAATTTCTCTCCGGACAGAGGTGAGGAAGGAAAAAAGCAGTGGGGGCCGGGACAGGAGGGGTATCTCAGGCAGGGCAATGGAAAGCTTCCAGAAGAGCGCCCAGGGCCAGGACCATCCTGACTGGCCTGCAGGCACCAAGTTGGCCTGCGTGCTGTCGCTGGTGTGGCTCCACGGCCCTTCCTCTAGGCTTTCAAGCCCTTGTACATATTCAGGTGTTTTACCTGGGAAGGGTGGGAAAAGTTCAACAGCAGCTGGCCTGGGGCTCAGCTCACGGTTACTCACAGATGCCTCGGGTCCCTTTCACTGACGAAGGAGTAGGTCTTGTCTATTCCATAGTTTGTGTTTGGAACGGTACCTGTGCTTATATCAAACTCTGGTTTTATGCATCACCCCACCTCTCATTCCCCCTTAAGCAGGCATCAGATTGTTTTCCAAAGGTGAGACTCTGTTCTCTTTCTTAACTGAGTTCAAGTGTAGCCATGTTTATAGGATCTTCATAAGTGATATCTTAATATAAGTTTCTTTTTCTGTGTGACTTATTTCACTTAGAAGCATCATACCTCAATCCACTCATTTTGCTGCTACTGGTCTTATGCCATTGATTGCATGGCTGAGGGATATTCCATCATACGGAAGTACCACAAATTTTTGAACCATTTTTATATTTCCTGGGATATTTAAGGTGAACCCAAGTTGAGGTTCTTGTAAGCAGTGCACCCCTAAATTTTGGGGTGGATCTGTCTTATTGATTTTCAGGTTTCCCAAGGTATATTCCCTAGACTGGAAGTGCCCTTGGCTCTGTAGCTCTGTTGTTTTCTTGTTTTAGGGAACACAATGCACTCCTCCAGTGATGCAGTTGGCAGTTTACAACCCGCCCATCAGCAAAACAAGCCTCCCTGTTCTCCGGGGCCTGTCTTGCCTTTCTGGATTTTACACATTTTGTGGATGTCCCTTTTGAACAGTCGGAAGTGATACTTCTTTGTAGTGCAGATTTGCATTTCCCGCTTGATTGCTTGGCCAAAAAGGGCGTATGCATTTTCTCCTGAATATATTCAGGAGAAAACGCATATGCCCTTTTTGCTCAAGTGCAACATTGTTGAAGTTGTGCCCCTCATCCTGTGCTTTAAAGTCAATTCCAATGTACCACTTGAAATCTGTTTCCTGCTATTCTGCCTAGCTTTCAAGTCCACCTCGTTGCCTTCCCTCAACAGATTTTTGGACAATAGGTGTCTTTATTACTCTGCCTGTTTGTGAATTGCTGTGCCCCTTAGCTCCATTTTTCAACTTGTTTTTTGTGAGCTCACCGAAAGTCCAAAATTGTGGTTCAGGATCTATACTGGTTCCCGGTGGGGGTTGAGACTTTGGTAAATTCTTCTTCCTGCTGGGAACCTAGAGTGGCATGTGCCCGTCCAAATGCCTTAGAGCTACTCTCTCACTGGTTCTCCTTCTTCCCTTTCATCCTCTGCCAAATTGGCAACCTGTGCGAACCAGGAGGTTAAAGGGGCTGTCTCTCCAAGTTGGGAGGTTGATAATAAAGCAGATGGAAAGTCAAACCGGAGCACCAGGAGAGGGACTATTCGTTGAGTTTTAGAAACCTTTCGTATTCACAGTGTGTCCGTTCTCTAGGATTCCCGTACATGTTATATCTGTAGTAATATTCCCTTCAACCTGGAGAGTTGGGACCCATGGAATGTGTGCCATGCATTATTGCTTTAAAGGGTCTGCATTTGCTCACCCAGTCTCACCAATCCTCTCAGTCCCAAGTGTCCAGCCTTATGCCACATCCAGCTGTCATTGTAGATAGGGTCATTTCAGGTTTCATCAGAGACCCTGAAGGAATTGTAAAGAATTTCCCAGTTTTTTTGTTTTATTTTTGAAATTCCTTTTTATAGTGGGTTTGAGCTGATTCTCGCTGCCATATTTATCCCAGTCTAGACACACTTGATTCCCTTACGGAGACATATCAATACATAGGTTTTAAGATTCTTACTAGTCAGATATATTCCTCTGCGGGAAATATGGGGTTTTGAGTCCCTTTCACTGAGGAAGGTGTAGGTCTTGTCTATTCCATAGTTGGTTTTTGGAACGGTACCTGTGCTTATATCAAACTCTGGTTTTATGCATCACCCCACCTCTCCTTCCCCCTTAAGCAGGCATAAGAGTGTTTTCTAAATGTGAGACACTGTTCTCTTTCCTAACTCAGTTCAAGTGTAGCCATGTTTACAGGATCTTCATAAGTGATATCTTATGATAAGTTTCTTTTTCTCTGTGACTTATTTCACTTAGAATCATCGTACCTGAATCCACCCATTTTGCTGCTACTGGTCTTATGACATTGATTTCATGGCTGAGGGATATTCCATCGTATGTAAGTACCACAATTTTTTGAACCATATTTATATTTCCTGGGATATTTAAGGTGTACCCAAGTTGAGGTCCTTTTAAGCAGTGCAGCCTTAAATTTTGGGGTGGATCTGTCTTATTGATTTTCAGTTTTCCCAAGGTATATTCCCTAGACTGGAAGTGCCCTTGGCTCTGTACCTCTGTTGTTTAATTCTTTTAGGGAACACAATGCACTCCTCCAGTGAGGCAGTTGGGAATTTATATCCCGCCCATCAGCATAACAAGGCTCCCTGTTCTCCAGGGCATGTCTTGTCTTTCTGGATTTTACACATTTTGTGGATGTCCCTTTTGACCGGTGGGAAGTGATACTTCTTTGTAGTGCAGATTTGCATTGCCCGCTTGCTTGCTTGGCCAAAAAGGGCGTATGCGTTTTCTCCGGATTCAGGAGAAAACGCATACGCCCTTTTTGGCCAAGTGCATCATTGTCGAAGTTGTGCCCCTCTTCCTGTGCTTTAAAGGCGATTCCAACGTACCTGTTGAAATCTGTTTCTTGCTATTCTGCCTCGCATTCAAGTCCGCCTCGTTGCCTTCACTTAACAGATTTTTGGACGATAGTTGTCCTTTATTACTCGGCCAGTTTGTGAATTGCTGTGCCCTTGAGCTCCATTTTGCAAGCCGTTTTTTGTGAGCTGACCGCAAGTCCAAAATTTTGGTTCAGGACCTATGCTGGTTCCCGGTTGGGGGCTGAGACTTTGGTTAATTCTTTTTCCTGCCGGGAAGTTAGAGTGATATGTGCCCATCCTAATGCATAACAGCTCTTCTCTCATTGGTTTTCCCTCTTCCCTTTCATCCTCTGCCAATTTGGAAACCTGTGCGAACCAGGAGGTTAAAGGGGCTGTCTCTCCAAGTTGGGAGATTGATAGTAAAGCAGATGGAAAGTCAAACCGGAGCACCAGGAGAGGGACTATTCGTTGAGTTTTAGAAACATTTCGTTTTCACAGTGGGTCCATTCTCTAGGTTTCCTGTACATGTTATAACTGTAGTAATATTCCCTTCAACCTGGAGAGTTGGGACCCATGGAATGGGTGCCAGGCCTTTGTGCTTTAAAGGGTCTGCATTTGCTCACCCAATCTCACCAATCCTCTAAGTTCCATGTGTCCAGCCTTATGCCTCATCCAGCTGTCGTTGTACATAGGGTCATTCCAGGTTTCATCAGAGACCCTGAAGGAATTGTAAAGAATTTCCCAGTTATTTTGTTTTGTTTTTAAATTCCTTTTATAGTGGGTTTGAGCTGATTCTCGCTGCCATGTTTATGCCAGTCTAGACACACTTGATTCCCTTACGGAGACATATCAATACATAGGTTTTAAGATTCTTACTAGTCAGATATATTCCTCTGCGGGAAATATGGGGTTTTGAGTCCCTTTCACTGAGGAAGGTGTAGGTCTTGTCTATTCCATAGTTGGTTTTTGGAACGGTACCTGTGCTTATATCAAACTCTGGTTTTATGCATCACCCCACCTCTCCTTCCCCCTTAAGCAGGCATAAGAGTGTTTTCTAAATGTGAGACACTGTTCTCTTTCCTAACTCAGTTCACGTGTAGCCATGTTTACAGGATCTTCATAAGTGATATCTTATGATAAGTTTCTTTTTCTCTGTGACTTATTTCACTTAGAATCATCGTACCTGAATCCACCCATTTTGCTGCTACTGGTCTTATGACATTGATTTCATGGCTGAGGGATATTCCATCGTACGTAAGTACCACAATTTTTTGAAGCATTTTTATATTTCCTGGGATACTTAAGGTGTACCCAAGTTGAGGTCCTTGTAAGCAGTTCAGCTTTAAATTTTGGGGTGGCTCTGTCTTACTGATTTTCAGTTTTCCCAAGGTATATTCCCTAGACTGGAAGTGCCCATGGCTCTGTAGCTCTGTTGTTTATTTGTTTTAGGGAACACAATGCACTCCTCCAGAGAGGCAGTTGTCAAGTTACATCCCGCCCATCAGCATAACAAGGCTCCCTGTTCTCCAGGGCCTGTCTTGCCTTTCTGGTTTTTACACATTTTGTGGATGTCCCTTTTGACCGGTGGGAAGTGATACTTCTTTGTAGTGCAGATTTGCATTGCCCGCTTGCTTGCTTGGCCAAAAAGGGCGTATGCGTTTTCTCTTCAATATATTCAGGAGAAAACGCATAGGCCCTTTTTGGCCAAGTGCATCATTGTCGAAGTTGTGCCCCTCTTCCTGTGCTTTAAAGGCGATTCCAATGTACCTCTTGAAATCTGTTTCCTGCTATTCTGCCTCGCTTTCAAGTCTGCCTCGTTGCCTTCCCTCAACAGATTTTTGGACGATAGTTGTCCTTTATTACTCGGCTAGTTTGTGAATTGCTGTGCCCCTGAGCTCCATTTTTCAACTCGTTTTTGTGAGCTGACCGCATGTCCAAAAATTTGGTTCAGGACCTATGCTGGTTCCCGGTGGGTGGCTAAGACTTTGGTTAATTCTTCTTCCTGCCGGGAAATTAAAGTGATATGTGACCGTCCAAATGCCTAACAGCTACTCTCTCATTGGTTCTCCCGCTTCCCTTTCATCCTCTGCCAAAATGGAAACCTGTGTGAACCAGTAGGTTAAAGGGGCTGTCTCTCCAAGTTGGGAGGTTGATAGTAAAGCAGATGGAAAGTCAAACAGGAGCACCTGGATAGGGACTATTCGTTGAGTTTTAGAAACCTTTCGTATTCACAGTTTGTCCGTTTTCTAGGTTTCCCGTACATGTTATAGCTGTAGTAATATTCCCTTAAACCTGGAGAGTTGGGTCCCATGGAATGTGTGCCATGCATTATTGCTTTAAAGGGTCTGCATTTGCTCACCCAATCTCACCAATCCTCTCAGTCCCAAGTGTCCAGCCTTATGCCACATCCAGCTGTCATTGTAGATAGGGTCATTTCAGGTTTCATCAGAGACCCTGAAGGAATTGTAAAGAATTTCCCAGTTTTTTTGTTTTATTTTTGAAATTCCTTTTTATAGTGGGTTTGAGCTGATTCTCGCTGCCATATTTATCCCAGTCTAGACACACTTGATTCCCTTATGGAGACATACCAATACATAGGTTTTAAGATTCTTACTAGTCAGATATATTCCTCTGCGGGAAATATGTGGTTTTGAGTCCCTTTCACTGAGGAAGGTGTAGGTCTTGTCTATTCCATAGTTGGTTTTTGGAACGGTACCTGTGCTTATATCAAACTCTGGTTTTATGCATCACCCCACCTCTCCTTCCCCCTTAAGCAGGCATAAGAGTGTTTTCTAAATGTGAGACACTGTTCTCTTTCCTAACTCAGTTCAAGTGTAGCCATGTTTACAGGATCTTCATAAGTGATATCTTATGATAAGTTTCTTTTTCTGTGTGACTTATTTCACTTAGAATCATCGTACCTGAATCCACCCATTTTGCTGCTACTGGTCTTATGACATTGATTTCATGGCTGAGGGATATTCCATCGTACGTAAGTACCACAATTTTTTGAACCATTTTTATATTTCCTGGGATATTTAAGGTGTACCCAAGTTGAGGTCCTTGTAAGCAGTGCAGCCCTAAATTTTGGGGTGGCTGTGTCTTTTTGATTTTCAGTTTTCCCAAGGTATATTCCCTAGACTGGAAGTGCCCTTGGCTCTGTAGCTCTGTTGTTTACTTGTTTTAGGGAACACAATGCACTCCTCCAGAGAGGCAGTTGGCAATTTACATCCCGCCCATCAGCATAACAAGGCTCCCTGTTCTCCAGGGCCTGTCTTGCCTTTCTGGTTTTTACACATTTTGTGGATGTCCCTTTTGACCGGTGGGAAGTGATACTTCTTTGTAGTGCAGATTTGCATTGCCCGCTTGCTTGCTTGGCCAAAAAGGGCGTATGCGTTTTCTCCTGAATATATTCAGGAGAAAACGCATACGCCCTTTTTGGCCAAGTGCATCATTGTCGAAGTTGTGCCCCTCTTCCTGTGCTTTAAAGGCGATTCCAACGTACCTGTTGAAATCTGTTTCTTGCTATTCTGCCTCGCATTCAAGTCCGCCTCGTTGCCTTCACTTAACAGATTTTTGGACGATAGTTGTCCTTTATTACTCGGCCAGTTTGTGAATTGCTGTGCCCTTGAGCTCCATTTTGCAAGCCGTTTTTTGTGAGCTGACCGCAAGTCCAAAATTTTGGTTCAGGACCTATGCTGGTTCCCGGTTGGGGGCTGAGACTTTGGTTAATTCTTTTTCCTGCCGGGAAGTTAGAGTGATATGTGCCCATCCTAATGCATAACAGCTCTTCTCTCATTGGTTTTCCCTCTTCCCTTTCATCCTCTGCCAATTTGGAAACCTGTGCGAACCAGGAGGTTAAAGGGGCTGTCTCTCCAAGTTGGGAGATTGATAGTAAAGCAGATGGAAAGTCAAACCGGAGCACCAGGAGAGGGACTATTCGTTGAGTTTTAGAAACATTTCGTTTTCACAGTGGGTCCATTCTCTAGGTTTCCTGTACATGTTATAACTGTAGTAATATTCCCTTCAACCTGGAGAGTTGGGACCCATGGAATGGGTGCCAGGCCTTTGTGCTTTAAAGGGTCTGCATTTGCTCACCCAATCTCACCAATCCTCTAAGTTCCATGTGTCCAGCCTTATGCCTCATCCAGCTGTCGTTGTACATAGGGTCATTCCAGGTTTCATCAGAGACCCTGAAGGAATTGTAAAGAATTTCCCAGTTATTTTGTTTTGTTTTTAAATTCCTTTTATAGTGGGTTTGAGCTGATTCTCGCTGCCATGTTTATGCCAGTCTAGACACACTTGATTCCCTTACGGAGACATATCAATACATAGGTTTTAAGATTCTTACTAGTCAGATATATTCCTCTGCGGGAAATATGGGGTTTTGAGTCCCTTTCACTGAGGAAGGTGTAGGTCTTGTCTATTCCATAGTTGGTTTTTGGAACGGTACCTGTGCTTATATCAAACTCTGGTTTTATGCATCACCCCACCTCTCCTTCCCCCTTAAGCAGGCATAAGAGTGTTTTCTAAATGTGAGACACTGTTCTCTTTCCTAACTCAGTTCACGTGTAGCCATGTTTACAGGATCTTCATAAGTGATATCTTATGATAAGTTTCTTTTTCTCTGTGACTTATTTCACTTAGAATCATCGTACCTGAATCCACCCATTTTGCTGCTACTGGTCTTATGACATTGATTTCATGGCTGAGGGATATTCCATCGTACGTAAGTACCACAATTTTTTGAAGCATTTTTATATTTCCTGGGATACTTAAGGTGTACCCAAGTTGAGGTCCTTGTAAGCAGTTCAGCTTTAAATTTTGGGGTGGCTCTGTCTTACTGATTTTCAGTTTTCCCAAGGTATATTCCCTAGACTGGAAGTGCCCATGGCTCTGTAGCTCTGTTGTTTATTTGTTTTAGGGAACACAATGCACTCCTCCAGAGAGGCAGTTGTCAAGTTACATCCCGCCCATCAGCATAACAAGGCTCCCTGTTCTCCAGGGCCTGTCTTGCCTTTCTGGTTTTTACACATTTTGTGGATGTCCCTTTTGACCGGTGGGAAGTGATACTTCTTTGTAGTGCAGATTTGCATTGCCCGCTTGCTTGCTTGGCCAAAAAGGGCGTATGCGTTTTCTCTTCAATATATTCAGGAGAAAACGCATAGGCCCTTTTTGGCCAAGTGCATCATTGTCGAAGTTGTGCCCCTCTTCCTGTGCTTTAAAGGCGATTCCAATGTACCTCTTGAAATCTGTTTCCTGCTATTCTGCCTCGCTTTCAAGTCTGCCTCGTTGCCTTCCCTCAACAGATTTTTGGACGATAGTTGTCCTTTATTACTCGGCTAGTTTGTGAATTGCTGTGCCCCTGAGCTCCATTTTTCAACTCGTTTTTGTGAGCTGACCGCATGTCCAAAAATTTGGTTCAGGACCTATGCTGGTTCCCGGTGGGTGGCTAAGACTTTGGTTAATTCTTCTTCCTGCCGGGAAATTAAAGTGATATGTGACCGTCCAAATGCCTAACAGCTACTCTCTCATTGGTTCTCCCGCTTCCCTTTCATCCTCTGCCAAAATGGAAACCTGTGTGAACCAGTAGGTTAAAGGGGCTGTCTCTCCAAGTTGGGAGGTTGATAGTAAAGCAGATGGAAAGTCAAACAGGAGCACCTGGATAGGGACTATTCGTTGAGTTTTAGAAACCTTTCGTATTCACAGTTTGTCCGTTTTCTAGGTTTCCCGTACATGTTATAGCTGTAGTAATATTCCCTTAAACCTGGAGAGTTGGGTCCCATGGAATGTGTGCCATGCATTATTGCTTTAAAGGGTCTGCATTTGCTCACCCAATCTCACCAATCCTCTCAGTCCCAAGTGTCCAGCCTTATGCCACATCCAGCTGTCATTGTAGATAGGGTCATTTCAGGTTTCATCAGAGACCCTGAAGGAATTGTAAAGAATTTCCCAGTTTTTTTGTTTTATTTTTGAAATTCCTTTTTATAGTGGGTTTGAGCTGATTCTCGCTGCCATATTTATCCCAGTCTAGACACACTTGATTCCCTTATGGAGACATACCAATACATAGGTTTTAAGATTCTTACTAGTCAGATATATTCCTCTGCGGGAAATATGTGGTTTTGAGTCCCTTTCACTGAGGAAGGTGTAGGTCTTGTCTATTCCATAGTTGGTTTTTGGAACGGTACCTGTGCTTATATCAAACTCTGGTTTTATGCATCACCCCACCTCTCCTTCCCCCTTAAGCAGGCATAAGAGTGTTTTCTAAATGTGAGACACTGTTCTCTTTCCTAACTCAGTTCAAGTGTAGCCATGTTTACAGGATCTTCATAAGTGATATCTTATGATAAGTTTCTTTTTCTGTGTGACTTATTTCACTTAGAATCATCGTACCTGAATCCACCCATTTTGCTGCTACTGGTCTTATGACATTGATTTCATGGCTGAGGGATATTCCATCGTACGTAAGTACCACAATTTTTTGAACCATTTTTATATTTCCTGGGATATTTAAGGTGTACCCAAGTTGAGGTCCTTGTAAGCAGTGCAGCCCTAAATTTTGGGGTGGCTGTGTCTTTTTGATTTTCAGTTTTCCCAAGGTATATTCCCTAGACTGGAAGTGCCCTTGGCTCTGTAGCTCTGTTGTTTACTTGTTTTAGGGAACACAATGCACTCCTCCAGAGAGGCAGTTGGCAATTTACATCCCGCCCATCAGCATAACAAGGCTCCCTGTTCTCCAGGGCCTGTCTTGCCTTTCTGGTTTTTACACATTTTGTGGATGTCCCTTTTGACCGGTGGGAAGTGATACTTCTTTGTAGTGCAGATTTGCATTGCCCGCTTGCTTGCTTGGCCAAAAAGGGCGTATGCGTTTTCTCCTGAATATATTCAGGAGAAAACGCATACGCCCTTTTGGGCCAAGTGCATCATTGTCGAAGTTGTGCCCCTCTTCCTGTGCTTTAAAGGCGATTCCAACGTACCTCTGGAAATCTGTTTCCTGCTATTCTGCCTCGCTTTCAAGTCCGCCTCGTTGCCTTCCCTCAACAGATTTTTGGACGATAGTTGTCCTTTATTACTCGGCCAGTTTGTGAATTGCTGTGCCCCTGAGCTCCATTTTTCAACTCGTTTTTGGTGAGCTGACCGCAAGTCCAAAATTTTGGTTCAGGATCTATACTGATTCCCGGTGGGTGGCTGAGACTTTGGTTAATTCTTCTTCCTGCCGGGAAATTACAGTGATATGTGCCCGTCCAAATGCCTAACAGCTACTCTCTCATTGGTTCTCCCTCTTCCCTTTCATCCTCTGCCAAATTGGCAACCTGTGCGAACCAGGAGGTTAAAGGGGCTGTCTCTCCAAGTTGGGAGGTTGATAATAAAGCAGATGGAAAGTCAAACCGGAGCACCAGGAGAGGGACTATTCGTTGAGTTTTAGAAACCTTTCGTATTCACAGTGTGTCCGTTCTCTAGGATTCCCGTACATGTTATATCTGTAGTAATATTCCCTTCAACCTGGAGAGTTGGGACCCATGGAATGTGTGCCATGCATTATTGCTTTAAAGGGTCTGCATTTGCTCACCCAATCTCACCAATCCTCTCAGTCCCAAGTGTCCAGCCTTATGCCACATCCAGCTGTCATTGTAGATAGGGTCATTTCAGGTTTCATCAGAGACCCTGAAGGAATTGTAAAGAATTTCCCAGTTTTTTTGTTTCATTTTTGAAATTCCTTTTTATAGTGGGTTTGAGCTGATTCTCGCTGCCATATTTATCCCAGTCTAGACACACTTGATTCCCTTATGGAGACATACCAATACATAGGTTTTAAGATTCTTACTAGTCAGATATATTCCTCTGCGGGAAATATGGGGTTTTGAGTCCCTTTCACTGAGGAAGGTGTAGGTCTTGTCTATTCCATAGTTGGTTTTTGGAACGGTACCTGTGCTTATATCAAACTCTGGTTTTATGCATCACCCCACCTCTCCTTCCCCCTTAAGCAGGCATAAGAGTGTTTTCTAAATGTGAGACACTGTTCTCTTTCCTAACTCAGTTCAAGTGTAGCCATGTTTACAGGATCTTCATAAGTGATATCTTATGATAAGTTTCTTTTTCTGTGTGACTTATTTCACTTAGAATCATCGTACCTGAATCCACCCATTTTGCTGCTACTGGTCTTATGACATTGATTTCATGGCTGAGGGATATTCCATCGTACGTAAGTACCACGATTTTTTGAACCATTTTTATATTTCCTGGGATATTTAAGGTGTACCCAAGTTGAGGTCCTTGTAAGCAGTGCAGCCCTAAATTTTGGGGTGGCTGTGTCTTTTTGATTTTCAGTTTTCCCAAGGTATATTCCCTAGACTGGAAGTGCCCTTGGCTCTGTAGCTCTGTTGTTTACTTGTTTTAGGGAACACAATGCACTCCTCCAGAGAGGCAGTTGGCAATTTACATCCCGCCCATCAGCATAACAAGGCTCCCTGTTCTCCAGGGCCTGTCTTGCCTTTCTGGTTTTTACACATTTTGTGGATGTCCCTTTTGACCGGTGGGAAGTGATACTTCTTTGTAGTGCAGATTTGCATTGCCCGCTTGCTTGCTTGGCCAAAAAGGGCGTATGCGTTTTCTCCTGAATATATTCAGGAGAAAACGCATACGCCCTTTTGGGCCAAGTGCATCATTGTCGAAGTTGTGCCCCTCTTCCTGTGCTTTAAAGGCGATTCCAACGTACCTCTGGAAATCTGTTTCCTGCTATTCTGCCTCGCTTTCAAGTCCGCCTCGTTGCCTTCCCTCAACAGATTTTTGGACGATAGTTGTCCTTTATTACTCGGCCAGTTTGTGAATTGCTGTGCCCCTGAGCTCCATTTTTCAACTCGTTTTTGGTGAGCTGACCGCAAGTCCAAAATTTTGGTTCAGGATCTATACTGATTCCCGGTGGGTGGCTGAGACTTTGGTTAATTCTTCTTCCTGCCGGGAAATTACAGTGATATGTGCCCGTCCAAATGCCTAACAGCTACTCTCTCATTGGTTCTCCCTCTTCCCTTTCATCCTCTGCCAAATTGGCAACCTGTGCGAACCAGGAGGTTAAAGGGGCTGTCTCTCCAAGTTGGGAGGTTGATAATAAAGCAGATGGAAAGTCAAACCGGAGCACCAGGAGAGGGACTATTCGTTGAGTTTTAGAAACCTTTCGTATTCACAGTGTGTCCGTTCTCTAGGATTCCCGTACATGTTATATCTGTAGTAATATTCCCTTCAACCTGGAGAGTTGGGACCCATGGAATGTGTGCCATGCATTATTGCTTTAAAGGGTCTGCATTTGCTCACCCAATCTCACCAATCCTCTCAGTCCCAAGTGTCCAGCCTTATGCCACATCCAGCTGTCATTGTAGATAGGGTCATTTCAGGTTTCATCAGAGACCCTGAAGGAATTGTAAAGAATTTCCCAGTTTTTTTGTTTTATTTTTGAAATTCCTTTTTATAGTGGGTTTGAGCTGATTCTCGCTGCCATATTTATCCCAGTCTAGACACACTTGATTCCCTTACGGAGACATACCAATACATAGGTTTTAAGATTCTTACTAGACAGATATATTCCTCTGCGGGAAATATGGGGTTTTGAGTCCCTTTCACTGAGGAAGGTGTAGGTCTTGTCTATTCCATAGTTGGTTTTTGGAACGGTACCTGTGCTTATATCAAACTCTGGTTTTATGCATCACCCCACCTCTCCTTACCCCTTAAGCAGGCATAAGAGTGTTTTCTAAATGTGAGACACTGTTCTCTTTCCTAACTCAGTTCAAGTGTAGCCATGTTTACAGGATCTTCATAAGTGATATCTTATGATAAGTTTCTTTTTCTCTGTGACTTATTTCACTTAGAATCATCGTACCTGAATCCACCCATTTTGCTGCTACTGGTCTTATGACATTGATTTCATGGCTGAGGGATATTCCATCGTACGTAAGTACCACAATTTTTTGAACCATTTTTATATTTCCTGGGATATTTAAGGTGTACCCAAGTTGAGGTCCTTGTAAGCAGTGCAGCCCTAAATTTTGGGGTGGCTGTGTCTTTTTGATTTTCAGTTTTCCCAAGGTATATTCCCTAGACTGGAAGTGCCCTTGGCTCTGTAGCTCTGTTGTTTACTTGTTTTAGGGAACACAATGCACTCCTCCAGAGAGGCAGTTGGCAATTTACATCCCGCCCATCAGCATAACAAGGCTCCCTGTTCTCCAGGGCTTGTCTTGCCTTTCTGGTTTTTACACATTTTGTGGATGTCCCTTTTGACCAGTGGGAAGTGATACTTCTTTGTAGTGCAGATTTGCATTGCCCGCTTGCTTGCTTGGCCAAAAAGGGCGTATGCGTTTTCTCCTGAATATATTCAGGAGAAAACGCATACGCCCTTTTTGGACAAGTGCATCATTGTCGAAGTTGTGCCCCTCTTCCTGTGCTTTAAAGGCGATTCCAACGTACCTCTGGAAATCTGTTTCCTGCTATTCTGCCTCGCTTTCAAGTCCGCCTCGTTGCCTTCCCTCAACAGATTTTTGGACGATAGTTGTCCTTTATTACTCGGCCAGTTTGTGAATTGCTGTGCCCCTGAGCTCCATTTTTCAACTCGTTTTTGGTGAGCTGACCGCAAGTCCAAAATTTTGGTTCAGGATCTATACTGATTCCCGGTGGGTGGCTGAGACTTTGGTTAATTCTTCTTCCTGCCGGGAAATTACAGTGATATGTGCCCGTCCAAATGCCTAACAGCTACTCTCTCATTGGTTCTCCCTCTTCCCTTTCATCCTCTGCCAAATTGGCAACCTGTGCGAACCAGGAGGTTAAAGGGGCTGTCTCTCCAAGTTGGGAGGTTGATAATAAAGCAGATGGAAAGTCAAACCGGAGCACCAGGAGAGGGACTATTCGTTGAGTTTTAGAAACCTTTCGTATTCACAGTGTGTCCGTTCTCTAGGATTCCCGTACATGTTATATATGTAGTAATATTCCCTTCAACCTGGAGAGTTGGGACCCATGGAATGTGTGCCATGCATTATTGCTTTAAAGGGTCTGCATTTGCTCACCCAATCTCACCAATCCTCTCAGTCCCAAGTGTCCAGCCTTATGCCACATCCAGCTGTCATTGTAGATAGGGTCATTTCAGGTTTCATCAGAGACCCTGAAGGAATTGTAAAGAATTTCCCAGTTTTTTTGTTTTATTTTTGAAATTCCTTTTTATAGTGGGTTTGAGCTGATTCTCGCTGCCATATTTATCCCAGTCTAGACACACTTGATTCCCTTACGGAGACATACCAATACATAGGTTTTAAGATTCTTACTAGTCAGATATATTCCTCTGCGGGAAATATGGGGTTTTGAGTCCCTTTCACTGAGGAAGGTGTAGGTCTTGTCTATTCCATAGTTGGTTTTTGGAACGGTACCTGTGCTTATATCAAACTCTGGTTTTATGCATCACCCCACCTCTCCTTCCCCCTTAAGCAGGCATAAGAGTGTTTTCTAAATGTGAGACACTGTTCTCTTTCCTAACTCAGTTCAAGTGTAGCCATGTTTACAGGATCTTCATAAGTGATATCTTATGATAAGTTTCTTTTTCTGTGTGACTTATTTCACTTAGAATCATCGTACCTGAATCCACCCATTTTGCTGCTACTGGTCTTATGACATTGATTTCATGGCTGAGGGATATTCCATCGTACGTAAGTACCACAATTTTTTGAACCATTTTTATATTTCCTGGGATATTTAAGGTGTACCCAAGTTGAGGTCCTTGTAAGCAGTGCAGCCCTAAATTTTGGGGTGGCTGTGTCTTTTTGATTTTCAGTTTTCCCAAGGTATATTCCCTAGACTGGAAGTGCCCTTGGCTCTGTAGCTCTGTTGTTTACTTGTTTTAGGGAACACAATGCACTCCTCCAGAGAGGCAGTTGGCAATTTACATCCCGCCCATCAGCATAACAAGGCTCCCTGTTCTCCAGGGCCTGTCTTGCCTTTCTGGTTTTTACACATTTTGTGGATGTCCCTTTTGACCGGTGGGAAGTGATACTTCTTTGTAGTGCAGATTTGCATTGCCCGCTTGCTTGCTTGGCCAAAAAGGGCGTATGCGTTTTCTCCTGAATATATTCAGGAGAAAACGCATACGCCCTTTTTGGCCAAGTGCATCATTGTCGAAGTTGTGCCCCTCTTCCTGTGCTTTAAAGGCGATTCCAACGTACCTCTGGAAATCTGTTTCCTGCTATTCTGCCTCGCTTTCAAGTCCGCCTCGTTGCCTTCCCTCAACAGATTTTTGGACGATAGTTGTCCTTTATTACTCGGCCAGTTTGTGAATTGCTGTGCCCCTGAGCTCCATTTTTCAACTCGTTTTTGGTGAGCTGACCGCAAGTCCAAAATTTTGGTTCAGGATCTATACTGATTCCCGGTGGGTGGCTGAGACTTTGGTTAATTCTTCTTCCTGCCGGGAAATTACAGTGATATGTGCCCGTCCAAATGCCTAACAGCTACTCTCTCATTGGTTCTCCCTCTTCCCTTTCATCCTCTGCCAAATTGGCAACCTGTGCGAACCAGGACGTTAAAGGGGCTGTCTCTCCAAGTTGGGAGGTTGATAATAAAGCAGATGGAAAGTCAAACCGGAGCACCAGGAGAGGGACTATTCGTTGAGTTTTAGAAACCTTTTGTATTCACAGTGTGTCCGTTCTCTAGGATTCCCGTACATGTTATATCTGTAGTAATATTCCCTACAACCTGGAGAGTTGGGACCCATGGAATGTGTGCCATGCATTATTGCTTTAAAGGGTCTGCATTTGCTCACCCAATCTCACCAATCCTCTCAGTCCCAAGTGTCCAGCCTTATGCCACATCCAGCTGTCATTGTAGATAGGGTCATTTCAGGTTTCATCAGAGACCCTGAAGGAATTGTAAAGAATTTCCCAGTTTTTTTGTTTTATTTTTGAAATTCCTTTTTATAGTGGGTTTGAGCTGATTCTCGCTGCCATATTTATCCCAGTCTAGACACACTTGATTCCCTTACGGAGACATACCAATACATAGGTTTTAAGATTCTTACTAGTCAGATATATTCCTCTGCGGGAAATATGGGGTTTTGAGTCCCTTTCACTGAGGAAGGTGTAGGTCTTGTCTATTCCATAGTTGGTTTTTGGAACGGTACCTGTGCTTATATCAAACTCTGGTTTTATGCATCACCCCACCTCTCCTTCCCCCTTAAGCAGGCATAAGAGTGTTTTCTAAATGTGAGACACTGTTCTCTTTCCTAACTCAGTTCAAGTGTAGCCATGTTTACAGGATCTTCATAAGTGATATCTTATGATAAGTTTCTTTTTCTGTGTGACTTATTTCACTTAGAATCATCGTACCTGAATCCACCCATTTTGCTGCTACTGGTCTTATGACATTGATTTCATGGCTGAGGGATATTCCATCGTACGTAAGTACCACAATTTTTTGAACCATTTTTATATTTCCTGGGATATTTAAGGTGTACCCAAGTTGAGGTCCTTGTAAGCAGTGCAGCCCTAAATTTTGGGGTGGCTGTGTCTTTTTGATTTTCAGTTTTCCCAAGGTATATTCCCTAGACTGGAAGTGCCCTTGGCTCTGTAGCTCTGTTGTTTACTTGTTTTAGGGAACACAATGCACTCCTCCAGAGAGGCAGTTGGCAATTTACATCCCGCCCATCAGCATAACAAGGCTCCCTGTTCTCCAGGGCCTGTCTTGCCTTTCTGGTTTTTACACATTTTGTGGATGTCCCTTTTGACCGGTGGGAAGTGATACTTCTTTGTAGTGCAGATTTGCATTGCCCGCTTGCTTGCTTGGCCAAAAAGGGCGTATGCGTTTTCTCCTGAATATATTCAGGAGAAAACGCATACGCCCTTTTTGGCCAAGTGCATCATTGTCGAAGTTGTGCCCCTCTTCCTGTGCTTTAAAGGCGATTCCAACGTACCTCTGGAAATCTGTTTCCTGCTATTCTGCCTCGCTTTCAAGTCCGCCTCGTTGCCTTCCCTCAACAGATTTTTGGACGATAGTTGTCCTTTATTACTCGGCCAGTTTGTGAATTGCTGTGCCCCTGAGCTCCATTTTTCAACTCGTTTTTGGTGAGCTGACCGCAAGTCCAAAATTTTGGTTCAGGATCTATACTGATTCCCGGTGGGTGGCTGAGACTTTGGTTAATTCTTCTTCCTGCCGGGAAATTACAGTGATATGTGCCCGTCCAAATGCCTAACAGCTACTCTCTCATTGGTTCTCCCTCTTCCCTTTCATCCTCTGCCAAATTGGCAACCTGTGCGAACCAGGACGTTAAAGGGGCTGTCTCTCCAAGTTGGGAGGTTGATAATAAAGCAGATGGAAAGTCAAACCGGAGCACCAGGAGAGGGACTATTCGTTGAGTTTTAGAAACCTTTTGTATTCACAGTGTGTCCGTTCTCTAGGATTCCCGTACATGTTATATCTGTAGTAATATTCCCTACAACCTGGAGAGTTGGGACCCATGGAATGTGTGCCATGCATTATTGCTTTAAAGGGTCTGCATTTGCTCACCCAATCTCACCAATCCTCTCAGTCCCAAGTGTCCAGCCTTATGCCACATCCAGCTGTCATTGTAGATAGGGTCATTTCAGGTTTCATCAGAGACCCTGAAGGAATTGTAAAGAATTTCCCAGTTTTTTTGTTTTATTTTTGAAATTCCTTTTTATAGTGGGTTTGAGCTGATTCTCGCTGCCATATTTATCCCAGTCTAGACACACTTGATTCCCTTACGGAGACATACCAATACATAGGTTTTAAGATTCTTACTAGTCAGATATATTCCTCTGCGGGAAATATGGGGTTTTGAGTCCCTTTCACTGAGGAAGGTGTAGGTCTTGTCTATTCCATAGTTGGTTTTTGGAACGGTACCTGTGCTTATATCAAACTCTGGTTTTATGCATCACCCCACCTCTCCTTCCCCCTTAAGCAGGCATAAGAGTGTTTTCTAAATGTGAGACACTGTTCTCTTTCCTAACTCAGTTCAAGTGTAGCCATGTTTACAGGATCTTCATAAGTGATATCTTATGATAAGTTTCTTTTTCTGTGTGACTTATTTCACTTAGAATCATCGTACCTGAATCCACCCATTTTGCTGCTACTGGTCTTATGACATTGATTTCATGGCTGAGGGATATTCCATCGTACGTAAGTACCACAATTTTTTGAACCATTTTTATATTTCCTGGGATATTTAAGGTGTACCCAAGTTGAGGTCCTTGTAAGCAGTGCAGCCCTAAATTTTGGGGTGGCTCTGCCTTATTTATTTTCAGGTTTCCCAAGGTATATTCCCTAGACTGGAAGTGCCCTTGGCTCTGTAGCTCTGTTGTTTACTTGTTTTAGGGAACACAATGCACTCCTCCAGAGAGGCAGTTGGCAATTTACATCCCGCCCATCAGCATAACAAGGCTCCCTGTTCTCCAGGGCCTGTCTTGCCTTTCTGGTTTTTACACATTTTGTGGATGTCCCTTTTGACCGGTGGGAAGTGATTCTTCTTTGTAGTGCAGATTTGCATTGCCCGCTTGCTTGCTTGGCCAAAAAGGGCGTATGCGTTTTCTCCTGAATATATTCAGGAGAAAACGCATACGCCCTTTTTGGCCAAGTGCATCATTGTCGAAGTTGTGCCCCTCTTCCTGTGCTTTAAAGGCGATTCCAACGTACCTCTGGAAATCTGTTTCCTGCTATTCTGCCTCGCTTTCAAGTCTGCCTCGTTGCCTTCCCTCAACAGATTTTTGGACGATAGTTGTCCTTTATTACTCGGCCAGTTTGTGAATTGCTGTGCCCCTGAGCTCCATTTTTCAACTCGTTTTTGGTGAGCTGACCGCAAGTCCAAAATTTTGGTTCAGGATCTATACTGATTCCCGGTGGGTGGCTGAGACTTTGGTTAATTCTTCTTCCTGCCAGGAAATTACAGTGATATGTGCCCGTCCAAATGCCTAACAGCTACTCTCTCATTGGTTCTCCCTCTTCCCTTTCATCCTCTGCCAAATTGGCAACCTGTGCGAACCAGGAGGTTAAAGGGGCTGTCTCTCCAAGTTGGGAGGTTGATAATAAAGCAGATGGAAAGTCAAACCGGAGCACCAGGAGAGGGACTATTCGTTGAGTTTTAGAAACCTTTCGTATTCACAGTGTGTCCTTTCTCTAGGATTCCCGTACATGTTATATCTGTAGTAATATTCCCTTCAACCTGGAGAGTTGGGACCCATGGAATGTGTGCCATGCATTATTGCTTTAAAGGGTCTGCATTTGCTCACCCAATCTCACCAATTCTCTCAGTCCCAATGTCCAGCCTTATGCCACATCCAGCTGTCATTGTAGATAGGGTCATTTCAGGTTTCATCAGAGACCCTGAAGGAATTGTAAAGAATTTCCCAGTTTTTTTGTTTTATTTTTGAAATTCCTTTTTATAGTGGGTTTGAGCTGATTCTCGCTGCCATATTTATCCCAGTCTAGACACACTTGATTCCCTTATGGAGACATATCAATACATAGGTTTTAAGATTCTTACTAGTCAGATATATTCCTCTGCGGGAAATATGGGGTTTTGAGTCCCTTTCACTGAGGAAGGTGTAGGTCTTGTCTATTCCATAGTTGGTTTTTGGAACGGTACCTGTGCTTATATCAAACTCTGGTTTTATGCATCACCCCACCTCTCCTTCCCCCTTAAGCAGGCATAAGAGTGTTTTCTAAATGTGAGACACTGTTCTCTTTCCTAACTCAGTTCAAGTGTAGCCATGTTTACAGGATCTTCATAAGTGATATCTTATGATAAGTTTCTTTTTCTCTGTGACTTATTTCACTTAGAATCATCGTACCTGAATCCACTCATTTTGCTGCTACTGGTCTTATGACATTGATTTCATGGCTGAGGGATATTCCATCGTACGTAAGTACCACAATTTTTTGAACCATTTTTATATTTCCTGGGATATTTAAGGTGTACCCAAGTTGAGGTCCTTGTAAGCAGTGCAGCCCTAAATTTTGGGGTGGCTGTGTCTTTTTGATTTTCAGTTTTCCCAAGGTATATTCCCTAGACTGGAAGTGCCCTTGGCTCTGTAGCTCTGTTGTTTACTTGTTTTAGGGAACACAGTGCACTCCTCCAGAGAGGCAGTTGGCAATTTACATCCCGCCCATCAGCATAACAAGGCTCCCTGTTCTCCAGGGCCTGTCTTGCCTTTCTGGTTTTTACACATTTTGTGGATGTCCCTTTTGACCGGTGGGAAGTGATACTTCTTTGTAGTGCAGATTTGCATTGCCCGCTTGCTTGCTTGGCCAAAAAGGGCGTATGCGTTTTCTCCTGAATATATTCAGGAGAAAACGCATACGCCCTTTTAGGCCAAGTGCATCATTGTCGAAGTTGTGCCCCTCTTCCTGTGCTTTAAAGGCGATTCCAACGTACCTCTTGAAATCTGTTTCCTGCTATTCTGCCTCGCTTTCAAGTCCGCCTCGTTGCCTTCCCTCAACAGATTTTTGGATGATAGTTGTCGTTTATTACTCGGCCAGTTTGTGAATTGCTGTGCCCCTGAGCTCCATTTTTCAACTCGTTTTTGGTGAGCTGACCGCAAGTCCAAAATTTTGGTTCAGGATCTATACTGATTCCCGGTGGGTGGCTGAGACTTTGGTTAATTCTTCTTCCTGCCGGGAAATTACAGTGATATGTGCCCGTCCAAATGCCTAACAGCTACTCTCTCATTGGTTCTCCCTCTTCCCTTTCATCCTCTGCCAAATTGGCAACCTGTGCGAACCAGGAGGTTAAAGGGGCTGTCTCTCCAAGTTGGGAGGTTGATAATAAAGCAGATGGAAAGTCAAACCGGAGCACCAGGAGAGGGACTATTCGTTGAGTTTTAGAAACCTTTCGTATTCACAGTGTGTCCGTTCTCTAGGATTCCCGTACATGTTATATCTGTAGTAATATTCCCTTCAACCTGGAGAGTTGGGACCCATGGAAAGTGTGCCATGCATTATTGCTTTAAAGGGTCTGCATTTGCTCACCCAATCTCACCAATCCTCTCAGTCCCAAGTGTCCAGCCTTATGCCACATCCAGCTGTCATTGTAGATAGGGTCATTTCAGGTTTCATCAGAGACCCTGAAGGAATTGTAAAGAATTTCCCAGTTTTTTTGTTTTATTTTTGAAATTCCTTTTTATAGTGGGTTTGAGCTGATTCTCGCTGCCATATTTATCCCAGTCTAGACACACTTGATTCCCTTACGGAGACATATCAATACATAGGTTTTAAGATTCTTACTAGCCAGATATATTCCTCTGCGGGAAATATGGGGTTTTGAGTCCCTTTCACTGAGGAAGGTGTAGGTCTTGTCTATTCCATAGTTGGTTTTTGGAAAGGTACCTGTGCTTATATCAAACTCTGGTTTTATGCATCACCCCACCTCTCCTTCCCCCTTAAGCAGGCATAAGAGTGTTTTCTAAATGTGAGACACTGTTCTCTTTCCTAACTCAGTTCAAGAGTAGCCATGTTTACAGGATCTTCATAAGTGATATCTTATGATAAGTTTCTTTTTCTGTGTGACTTATTTCACTTAGAATCATCGTACCTGAATCCACCCATTTTGCTGCTACTGGTCTTATGACATTGATTTCATGGCTGAGGGATATTCCATCGTACGTAAGTACCACAATTTTTTGAACCATTTTTATATTTCCTGGGATATTTAAGGTGTACCCAAGTTGAGGTCCTTGTAAGCAGTGCAGCCCTAAATTTTGGGGTGGCTGTGTCTTTTTGATTTTCAGTTTTCCCAAGGTATATTCCCTAGACTGGAAGTGCCCTTGGCTCTGTAGCTCTGTTGTTTACTTGTTTTAGGGAACACAATGCACTCCTCCAGAGAGGCAGTTGGCAATTTACATCCCGCCCATCAGCATAACAAGGCTCCCTGTTCTCCAGGGCCTGTCTTGCCTTTCTGGTTTTTACACATTTTGTGGATGTCCCTTTTGACCGGTGGGAAGTGATACTTCTTTGTAGTGCAGATTTGCATTGCCCGCTTGCTTGCTTGGCCAAAAAGGGCGTATGCGTTTTCTCCTGAATATATTCAGGA
The DNA here is from genome assembly GCF_949752795.1 of Hyperoodon ampullatus. Taxonomy (NCBI): domain Eukaryota; kingdom Metazoa; phylum Chordata; class Mammalia; order Artiodactyla; family Ziphiidae; genus Hyperoodon; species Hyperoodon ampullatus. The sequence continues at coordinate 638,797 of NW_027640382.1, read as the reverse complement.
GAAAACGCATACGCCCTTTTTGGCCAAGTGCATCATTGTCGAAGTTGTGCCCCTCTTCCTGTGCTTTAAAGGCGATTCCAACGTACCTCTTGAAATCTGTTTCCTGCTATTCTGCCTCGCTTTCAAGTCCGCCTCGTTGCCTTCCCTCAACAGATTTTTGGACGATAGTTGTCCTTTATTACTCGGCCAGTTTGTGAATTGCTGTGCCCCTGAGCTCCATTTTTCAACTCGTTTTTGGTGAGCTGACCGCAAGTCCAAAATTTTGGTTCAGGATCTATACTGATTCCCGGTGGGTGGCTGAGACTTTGGTTAATTCTTCTTCCTGCCGGGAAATTACAGTGATATGTGCCCGTCCAAATGCCTAACAGCTACTCTCTCATTGGTTCTCCCTCTTCCCTTTCATCCTCTGCCAAATTGGCAACCTGTGCGAACCAGGAGGTTAAAGGGGCTGTCTCTCCAAGTTGGGAGGTTGATAATAAAGCAGATGGAAAGTCAAACCGGAGCACCAGGAGAGGGACTATTCGTTGAGTTTTAGAAACCTTTCGTATTCACAGTGTGTCCGTTCTCTAGGATTCCCGTACATGTTATATCTGTAGTAATATTCCCTTCAACCTGGAGAGTTGGGACCCATGGAATGTGTGCCATGCATTATTGCTTTAAAGGGTCTGCATTTGCTCACCCAATCTCACCAATCCTCTCAGTCCCAAGTGTCCAGCCTTATGCCACATCCAGCTGTCATTGTAGATAGGGTCATTTCAGGTTTCATCAGAGACCCTGAAGGAATTGTAAAGAATTTCCCAGTTTTTTTGTTTTATTTTTGAAATTCCTTTTTATAGTGGGTTTGAGCTGATTCTCGCTGCCATATTTATCCCAGTCTAGACACACTTGATTCCCTTACGGAGACATATCAATACATAGGTTTTAAGATTCTTACTAGTCAGATATATTCCTCTGCGGGAAATATGGGGTTTTGAGTCCCTTTCACTGAGGAAGGTGTAGGTCTTGTCTATTCCATAGTTGGTTTTTGGAACGGTACCTGTGCTTATATCAAACTCTGGTTTTATGCATCACCCCACCTCTCCTTCCCCCTTAAGCAGGCATAAGAGTGTTTTCTAAATGTGAGACACTGTTCTCTTTCCTAACTCAGTTCAAGTGTAGCCATGTTTACAGGATCTTCATAAGTGATATCTTATGATAAGTTTCTTTTTCTGTGTGACTTATTTCACTTAGAATCATCGTACCTGAATCCACCCATTTTGCTGCTACTGGTCTTATGACATTGATTTCATGGCTGAGGGATATTCCATCGTACGTAAGTACCACAATTTTTTGAACCATTTTTATATTTCCTGGGATATTTAAGGTGTACCCAAGTTGAGGTCCTTGTAAGCAGTGCAGCCCTAAATTTTGGGGTGGCTGTGTCTTTTTGATTTTCAGTTTTCCCAAGGTATATTCCCTAGACTGGAAATGCCCTTGGCTCTGTAGCTCTGTTGTTTACTTGTTTTAGGGAACACAATGCACTCCTCCAGAGAGGCAGTTGGCAATTTACATCCCGCCCATCAGCATAACAAGGCTCCCTGTTCTCCAGGGCCTGTCTTGCCTTTCTGGTTTTTACACATTTTGTGGATGTCCCTTTTGACCGGTGGGAAGTGATACTTCTTTGTAGTGCAGATTTGCATTGCCCGCTTGCTTGCTTGGCCAAAAAGGGCGTATGCGTTTTCTCCTGAATATATTCAGGAGAAAACGCATACGCCCTTTTTGGCCAAGTGCATCATTGTCGAAGTTGTGCCCCTCTTCCTGTGCTTTAAAGGCGATTCCAACGTATCTCTGGAAATCTGTTTCCTGCTATTCTGCCTCGCTTTCAAGTCCACCTCGTTGCCTTCCCTCAACAGATTTTTGGACGATAGTTGTCCTTTATTACTCGGCCAGTTTGTGAATTGCTGTGCCCCTGAGCTCCATTTTTCAACTCGTTTTTGGTGAGCTGACCGCAAGTCCAAAATTTTGGTTCAGGATCTATACTGATTCCCGGTGGGTGGCTGAGACTTTGGTTAATTCTTCTTCCTGCCGGGAAATTACAGTGATATGTGCCCGTCCAAATGCCTAACAGCTACTCTCTCATTGGTTCTCCCTCTTCCCTTTCATCCTCTGCCAAATTGGCAACCTGTGCGAACCAGGAGGTTAAAGGGGCTGTCTCTCCAAGTTGGGAGGTTGATAATAAAGCAGATGGAAAGTCAAACCGGAGCACCAGGAGAGGGACTATTCGTTGAGTTTTAGAAACCTTTCGTATTCACAGTGTGTCCGTTCTCTAGGATTCCCGTACATGTTATATCTGTAGTAATATTCCCTTCAACCTGGAGAGTTGGGACCCATGGAATGTGTGCCATGCATTATTGCTTTAAAGGGTCTGCATTTGCTCACCCAATCTCACCAATCCTCTCAGTCCCAAGTGTCCAGCCTTATGCCACATCCAGCTGTCATTGTAGATAGGGTCATTTCAGGTTTCATCAGAGACCCTGAAGGAATTGTAAAGAATTTCCCAGTATTTTTGTTTTATTTTTGAAATTCCTTTTTATAGTGGGTTTGAGCTGATTCTCGCTGCCATATTTATCCCAGTCTAGACACACTTGATTCCCTTACGGAGACATATCAATACATAGGTTTTAAGATTCTTACTAGTCAGATATATTCCTCTGCGGGAAATATGGGGTTTTGAGTCCCTTTCACTGAGGAAGGTGTAGGTCTTGTCTATTCCATAGTTGGTTTTTGGAACGGTACCTGTGCTTATATCAAACTCTGGTTTTATGCATCACCCCACCTCTCCTTCCCCCTTAAGCAGGCATAAGAGTGTTTTCTAAATGTGAGACACTGTTCTCTTTCCTAACTCAGTTCAAGTGTAGCCATGTTTACAGGATCTTCATAAGTGATATCTTATGATAAGTTTCTTTTTCTGTTTGACTTATTTCACTTAGAATCATCGTACCTGAATCCACCCATTTTGCTGCTACTGGTCTTATGACATTGATTTCATGGCTGAGGGATATTCCATCGTACGTAAGTACCACAATTTTTTGAACCATTTTTATATTTCCTGGGATATTTAAGGTGTACCCAAGTTGAGGTCCTTGTAAGCAGTGCAGCCCTAAATTTTGGGGTGGCTGTGTCTTTTTGATTTTCAGTTTTCGCAAGGTATATTCCCTAGACTGGAAGTGCCCTTGGCTCTGTAGCTCTGTTGTTTACTTGTTTTAGGGAACACAATGCACTCCTCCAGAGAGGCAGTTGGTAATTTACATCCCGCCCAACAGCATAACAAGGCTCCCTGTTCTCCAGGGCCTGTCTTGCCTTTCTGGTTTTTACATATTTTGTGGATGTCCCTTTTGACCGGTGGGAAGTGATACTTCTTTGTAGTGCAGATTTGCATTGCCTTCTTGCTTGCTTGGCCAAAAAGGGCGTATGCGTTTTCTCCTGAATATATTCAGGAGAAAACGCATACGCCCTTTTTGGCCAAGTGCATCATTGTCGAAGTTGTGCCCCTCTTCCTGTGCTTTAAAGGCGATTCCAACGTACCTCTGGAAATCTGTTTCCTGCTATTCTGCCTCGCTTTCAAGTCCGCCTCGTTGCCTTCCCTCAACAGATTTTTGGACGATAGTTGTCCTTTATTACTCGGCCAGTTTGTGAATTGCTGTGCCCCTGAGCTCCATTTTTCAACTCGTTTTTGGTGAGCTGACCGCAAGTCCAAAATTTTGGTTCAGGATCTATACTGATTCCCGGTGGGTGGCTGAGACTTTGGTTAATTCTTCTTCCTGCCGGGAAATTACAGTGATATGTGCCCGTCCAAATGCCTAACAGCTACTCTCTCATTGGTTCTCCCTCTTCCCTTTCATCCTCTGCCAAATTGGCAACCTGTGCGAACCAGGAGGTTAAAGGGGCTGTCTCTCCAAGTTGGGAGGTTGATAATAAAGCAGATGGAAAGTCAAACCGGAGCACCAGGAGAGGGACTATTCGTTGAGTTTTAGAAACCTTTCATATTCACAGTGTGTCCATTCTCTAGGATTCCCGTACATGTTATATCTGTAGTAATATTCCCTTCAACCTGGAGAGTTGGGACCCATGGAATGTGTGCCATGCATTATTGCTTTAAAGGGTCTGCATTTGCTCACCCAATCTCACCAATCCTCTCAGTCCCAAGTGTCCAGCCTTATGCCACATCCAGCTGTCATTGTAGATAGGGTCATTTCAGGTTTCATCAGAGACCCTGAAGGAATTGTAAAGAATTTCCCAGTTTTTTTGTTTTATTTTTGAAATTCCTTTTTATAGTGGGTTTGAGCTGATTCTCGCTGCCATATTTATCCCAGTCTAGACACACTTGATTCCCTTACGGAGACATATCAATACATAGGTTTTAAGATTCTTACTAGTCAGATATATTCCTCTGCGGGAAATATGGGGTTTTGAGTCCCTTTCACTGAGGAAGGTGTAGGTCTTGTCTATTCCATAGTTGGTTTTTGGAACGGTACCTGTGCTTATATCAAACTCTGGTTTTATGCATCACCCCACCTCTCCTTCCCCCTTAAGCAGGCATAAGAGTGTTTTCTAAATGTGAGACACTGTTCTCTTTCCTAACTCAGTTCAAGTGTAGCCATGTTTACAGGATCTTCATAAGTGATATCTTATGATAAGTTTCTTTTTCTGTGTGACTTATTTCACTTAGAATCATCGTACATGAATCCACCCATTTTGCTGCTACTGGTCTTATGACATTGATTTCATGGCTGAGGGATATTCCATCGTACGTAAGTACCACAATTTTTTGAACCATTTTTATATTTCCTGGGATATTTAAGGTGTACCCAAGTTGAGGTCCTTGTAAGCAGTGCAGCCCTAAATTTTGGGGTGGCTGTGTCTTTTTGATTTTCAGTTTTCCCAAGGTATATTCCCTAGACTGGAAGTGCCCTTGGCTCTGTAGCTCTGTTGTTTACTTGTTTTAGGGAACACAATGCACTCCTCCAGAGAGGCAGTTGGCAATTTACATCCCGCCCATCAGCATAACAAGGCTCCCTGTTCTCCAGGGCCTGTCTTGCCTTTCTGGTTTTTACACATTTGGTGGATGTCCCTTTTGACCGGTGGGAAGTGATACTTCTTTGTAGTGCAGATTTGCATTGCCCGCTTGCTTGCTTGGCCAAAAAGGGCGTATGCGTTTTCTCCTGAATATATTCAGGAGAAAACGCATACGCCCTTTTTGGCCAAGTGCATCATTGTCGAAGTTGTGCCCCTCTTCCTGTGCTTTAAAGGCGATGCCAACGTACCTCTGGAAATCTGTTTCCTGCTATTCTGCCTCGCTTTCAAGTCCGCCTCATTGCCTTCCCTCAACAGATTTTTGGACGATAGTTGTCCTTTATTACTCGGCCAGTTTGTGAATTGCTGTGCCCCTGAGCTCCATTTTTCAACTCGTTTTTGGTGAGCTGACCGCAAGTCCAAAATTTTGGTTCAGGATCTATACTGATTCCCGGTGGGTGGCTGAGACTTTGGTTAATTCTTCTTCCTGCCGGGAAATTACAGTGATATGTGCCCGTCCAAATGCCTAACAGCTACTCTCTCATTGGTTCTCCCTCTTCCCTTTCATCCTCTGCCAAATTGGCAACCTGTGCGAACCAGGAGGTTAAAAGGGCTGTCTCTCCAAGTTGGGAGGTTGATAATAAAGCAGATGGAAAGTCAAACCGGAGCACCAGGAGAGGGACTATTCGTTGAGTTTTAGAAACCTTTCGTATTCACAGTGTGTCCGTTCTCTAGGATTCCCGTACATGTTATATCTGTAGTAATATTCCCTTCAACCTGGAGAGTTGGGACCCATGGAATGTGTGCCATGCATTATTGCTTTAAAGGGTCTGCATTTGCTCACCCAATCTCACCAATCCTCTCAGTCCCAAGTGTCCAGCCTTATGCCACATCCAGCTGTCATTGTAGATAGGGTCATTTCAGGTTTCATCAGAGACCCTGAAGGAATTGTAAAGAATTTCCCAGTTTTTTTTGTTTTATTTTTGAAATTCCTTTTTATAGTGGGTTTGAGCTGATTCTCGCTGCCATATTTATCCCAGTCTAGACACACTTGATTCCCTTACGGAGACATATCAATACATAGGTTTTAAGATTCTTACTAGTCAGATATATTCCTCTGCGGGAAATATGGGGTTTTGAGTCCCTTTCACTGAGGAAGGTGTAGGTCTTGTCTATTCCATAGTTGGTTTTTGGAACGGTACCTGTGCTTATATCAAACTCTGGTTTTATGCATCACCCCACCTCTCCTTCCCCCTTAAGCAGGCATAAGAGTGTTTTCTAAATGTGAGACACTGTTCTCTTTCCTAACTCAGTTCAAGTGTAGCCATGTTTACAGGATCTTCATAAGTGATATCTTATGATAAGTTTCTTTTTCTCTGTGACTTATTTCACTTAGAATCATCGTACCTGAATCCACCCATTTTGCTGCTACTGGTCTTATGACATTGATTTCATGGCTGAGGGATATTCCATCGTACGTAAGTACCACAATTTTTTGAACCATTTTTATATTTCCTGGGATATTTAAGGTGTACCCAAGTTGAGGTCCTTGTAAGCAGTGCAGCCCTAAATTTTGGGGTGGCTGTGTCTTTTTGATTTTCAGTTTTCCCAAGGTATATTCCCCAGACTGGAAGTGCCCTTGGCTCTGTAGCTCTGTTCTTTACTTGTTTTAGGGAACACAATGCACTCCTCCAGAGAGGCAGTTGGCAATTTACATCCCGCCCATCAGCATAACAAGGCTCCCTGTTCTCCAGGGCCTGTCTTGCCTTTCTGGTTTTTACACATTTTGTGGATGTCCCTTTTGACCGGTGGGAAGTGATACTTCTCTGTAGTGCAGATTTGCATTGCCCGCTTGCTTGCTTGGCCAAAAAGGGCGTATGCGTTTTCTCCTGAATATATTCAGGAGAAAACGCATACGCCCTTTTTGGCCAAGTGCATCATTGTCGAAGTTGTGCCCCTCTTCCTGTGCTTTAAAGGCGATTCCAACGTACCTCTGGAAATCTGTTTCCTGCTATTCTGCCTCGCTTTCAAGTCCGCCTCGTTGCCTTCCCTCAACAGATTTTTGGACGATAGTTGTCCTTTATTACTCGGCCAGTTTGTGAATTGCTGTGCCCCTGAGCTCCATTTTTCAACTCGTTTTTGGTGAGCTGACCGCAAGTCCAAAATTTTGGTTCAGGATCTATACTGATTCCCGGTGGGTGGCTGAGACTTTGGTTAATTCTTCTTCCTGCCGGGAAATTACAGTGATATGTGCCCGTCCAAATGCCTAACAGCTACTCTCTCATTGGTTCTCCCTCTTCCCTTTCATCCTCTGCCAAATTGGCAACCTGTGCGAACCAGGAGGTTAAAGGGGCTGTCTCTCCAAGTTGGGAGGTTGATAATAAAGCAGATGGAAAGTCAAACCGGAGCACCAGGAGAGGGACTATTCGTTGAGTTTTAGAAACCTTTCGTATTCACAGTGTGTCCGTTCTCTAGGATTCCCGTACATGTTATATCTGTAGTAATATTCCCTTCAACCTGGAGAGTTGGGACCCATGGAATGTGTGCCATGCATTATTGCTTTAAAGGGTCTGCATTTGCTCACCCAATCTCACCAATCCTCTCAGTCCCAAGTGTCCAGCCTTATGCCACATCCAGCTGTCATTGTAGATAGGGTCATTTCAGGTTTCATCAGAGACCCTGAAGGAATTGTAAAGAATTTCCCAGTTTTTTTGTTTTATTTTTGAAATTCCTTTTTATAGTGGGTTTGAGCTGATTCTCGCTGCCATATTTATCCCAGTCTAGACACACTTGATTCCCTTACAGAGACATATCAATACATAGGTTTTAAGATTCTTACTAGTCAGATATATTCCTCTGCGGGAAATATGGGGTTTTGAGTCCCTTTCACTGAGGAAGGTGTAGGTCTTGTCTATTCCATAGTTGGTTTTTGGAACGGTACCTGTGCTTATATCAAACTCTGGTTTTATGCATCACCCCACCTCTCCTTCCCCCTTAAGCAGGCATAAGAGTGTTTTCTAAATGTGAGACACTGTTCTCTTTCCTAACTCAGTTCAAGAGTAGCCATGTTTACAGGATCTTCATAAGTGATATCTTATGATAAGTTTCTTTTTCTGTGTGACTTATTTCACTTAGAATCATCGTACCTGAATCCACCCATTTTGCTGCTACTGGTCTTATGACATTGATTTCATGGCTGAGGGATATTCCATCGTACGTAAGTACCACAATTTTTTGAACCATTTTTATATTTCCTGGGATATTTAAGGTGTACCCAAGTTGAGGTCCTTGTAAGCAGTGCAGCCCTAAATTTTGGGGTGGCTGTGTCTTTTTGATTTTCAGTTTTCCCAAGGTATATTCCCTAGACTGGAAGTGCCCTTGGCTCTGTAGCTCTGTTGTTTACTTGTTTTAGGGAACACAATGCACTCCTCCAGAGAGGCAGTTGGCAATTTACATCCCGCCCATCAGCATAACAAGGCTCCCTGTTCTCCAGGGCCTGTCTTGCCTTTCTGGTTTTTACACATTTTGTGGATGTCCCTTTTGACCGGTGGGAAGTGATACTTCTCTGTAGTGCAGATTTGCATTGCCCGCTTGCTTGCTTGGCCAAAAAGGGCGTATGCGTTTTCTCCTGAATATATTCAGGAGAAAACGCATACGCCCTTTTTGGCCAAGTGCATCATTGTCGAAGTTGTGCCCCTCTTCCTGTGCTTTAAAGGCGATTCCAACGTACCTCTGGAAATCTGTTTCCTGCTATTCTGCCTCGCTTTCAAGTCCGCCTCGTTGCCTTCCCTCAACAGATTTTTGGACGATAGTTGTCCTTTATTACTCGGCCAGTTTGTGAATTGCTGTGCCCCTGAGCTCCATTTTTCAACTCGTTTTTGGTGAGCTGACCGCAAGTCCAAAATTTTGGTTCAGGATCTATACTGATTCCCGGTGGGTGGCTGAGACTTTGGTTAATTCTTCTTCCTGCCGGGAAATTACAGTGATATGTGCCCGTCCAAATGCCTAACAGCTACTCTCTCATTGGTTCTCCCTCTTCCCTTTCATCCTCTGCCAAATTGGCAACCTGTGCGAACCAGGAGGTTAAAGGGGCTGTCTCTCCAAGTTGGGAGGTTGATAATAAAGCAGATGGAAAGTCAAACCGGAGCACCAGGAGAGGGACTATTCGTTGAGTTTTAGAAACCTTTCGTATTCACAGTGTGTCCGTTCTCTAGGATTCCCGTACATGTTATATCTGTAGTAATATTCCCTTCAACCTGGAGAGTTGGGACCCATGGAATGTGTGCCATGCATTATTGCTTTAAAGGGTCTGCATTTGCTCACCCAATCTCACCAATCCTCTCAGTCCCAAGTGTCCAGCCTTATGCCACATCCAGCTGTCATTGTAGATAGGGTCATTTTAGGTTTCATCAGAGACCCTGAAGGAATTGTAAAGAATTTCCCAGTTTTTTTGTTTTATTTTTGAAATTCCTTTTTATAGTGGGTTTGAGCTGATTCTCGCTGCCATATTTATCCCAGTCTAGACACACTTGATTCCCTTACGGAGACATATCAATACATAGGTTTTAAGATTCTTACTAGTCAGATATATTCCTCTGCGGGAAATATGGGGTTTTGAGTCCCTTTCACTGAGGAAGGTGTAGGTCTTGTCTATTCCATAGTTGGTTTTTGGAACGGTACCTGTGCTTATATCAAACTCTGGTTTTATGCATCACCCCACCTCTCCTTCCCCCTTAAGCAGGCATAAGAGTGTTTTCTAAATGTGAGACACTGTTCTCTTTCCTAACTCAGTTCAAGAGTAGCCATGTTTACAGGATCTTCATAAGTGATATCTTATGATAAGTTTCTTTTTCTGTGTGACTTATTTCACTTAGAATCATCGTACCTGAATCCACCCATTTTGCTGCTACTGGTCTTATGACATTGATTTCATGGCTGAGGGATATTCCATCGTACGTAAGTACCACAATTTTTTGAACCATTTTTATATTTCCTGGGATATTTAAGGTGTACCCAAGTTGAGGTCCTTGTAAGCAGTGCAGCCCTAAATTTTGGGGTGGCTGTGTCTTTTTGATTTTCAGTTTTCCCAAGGTATATTCCCTAGACTGGAAGTGCCCTTGGCTCTGTAGCTCTGTTGTTTACTTGTTTTAGGGAACACAATGCACTCCTCCAGAGAGGCAGTTGGCAATTTACATCCCGCCCATCAGCATAACAAGGCTCCCTGTTCTCCAGGGCCTGTCTTGCCTTTCTGGTTTTTACACATTTTGTGGATGTCCCTTTTGACCGGTGGGAAGTGATACTTCTTTGTAGTGCAGATTTGCATTGCCCGCTTGCTTGCTTGGCCAAAAAGGGCGTATGCGTTTTCTCCTGAATATATTCAGGAGAAAACGCATACGCCCTTTTTGGCCAAGTGCATCATTGTCGAAGTTGTGCCCCTCTTCCTGTGCTTTAAAGGCGATGCCAACGTACCTCTGGAAATCTGTTTCCTGCTATTCTGCCTCGCTTTCAAGTCCGCCTCGTTGCCTTCCCTCAACAGATTTTTGGACGATAGTTGTCCTTTATTACTCGGCCAGTTTGTGAATTGCTGTGCCCCTGAGCTCCATTTTTCAACTCGTTTTTGGTGAGCTGACCGCAAGTCCAAAATTTTGGTTCAGGATCTATACTGATTCCCGGTGGGTGGCTGAGACTTTGGTTAATTCTTCTTCCTGCCGGGAAATTACAGTGATATGTGCCCGTCCAAATGCCTAACAGCTACTCTCTCATTGGTTCTCCCTCTTCCCTTTCATCCTCTGCCAAATTGGCAACCTGTGCGAACCAGGAGGTTAAAGGGGCTGTCTCTCCAAGTTGGGAGGTTGATAATAAAGCAGATGGAAAGTCAAACCGGAGCACCAGGAGAGGGACTATTCGTTGAGTTTTAGAAACCTTTCGTATTCACAGTGTGTCCGTTCTCTAGGATTCCCGTACATGTTATATCTGTAGTAATATTCCCTTCAACCTGGAGAGTTGGGACCCATGGAATGTGTGCCATGCATTATTGCTTTAAAGGGTCTGCATTTGCTCACCCAATCTCACCAATCCTCTCAGTCCCAAGTGTCCAGCCTTATGTCACATCCAGCTGTCATTGTAGATAGGGTCATTTCAGGTTTCATCAGAGACCCTGAAGGAATTGTAAAGAATTTCCCAGTTTTTTTGTTTTATTTTTGAAATTCCTTTTTATAGTGGGTTTGAGCTGATTCTCGCTGCCATATTTATCCCAGTCTAGACACACTTGATTCCCTTACGGAGACATACCAATACATAGGTTTTAAGATTCTTACTAGTCAGATATATTCCTCTGCGGGAAATATGGGGTTTTGAGTCCCTTTCACTGAGGAAGGTGTAGGTCTTGTCTATTCCATAGTTGGTTTTTGGAACGGTACCTGTGCTTATATCAAACTCTGGTTTTATGCATCACCCCACCTCTCCTTCCCCCTTAAGCAGGCATAAGAGTGTTTTCTAAATGTGAGACACTGTTCTCTTTCCTAACTCAGTTCAAGTGTAGCCATGTTTACAGGATCTTCATAAGTGATATCTTATGATAAGTTTCTTTTTCTCTGTGACTTATTTCACTTAGAATCATCGTACCTGAATCCACCCATTTTGCTGCTACTGGTCTTATGACATTGATTTCATAGCTGAGGGATATTCCATCGTACGTAAGTACCACAATTTTTTGAACCATTTTTATATTTCCTGGGATATTTAAGGTGTACCCAAGTTGAGGTCCTTGTAAGCAGTGCAGCCCTAAATTTTGGGGTGGCTGTGTCTTTTTGATTTTCAGTTTTCCCAAGGTATATTCCCTAGACTGGAAGTGCCCTTGGCTCTGTAGCTCTGTTGTTTACTTGTTTTAGGGAACACAATGCACTCCTCCAGAGAGGCAGTTGGCAATTTACATCCCGCCCATCAGCATAACAAGGCTCCCTGTTCTCCAGGGCCTGTCTTGCCTTTCTGGTTTTTACACATTTTGTGGATGTCCCTTTTGACCGGTGGGAAGTGATACTTCTTTGTAGTGCAGATTTGCATTGCCCGCTTGCTTGCTTGGCCAAAAAGGGCGTATGCGTTTTCTCCTGAATATATTCAGGAGAAAACGCATACGCCCTTTTTGGCCAAGTGCATCATTGTCGAAGTTGTGCCCCTCTTCCTGTGCTTTAAAGGCGATTCCAACGTACCTCTGGAAATCTGTTTCCTGCTATTCTGCCTCGCTTTCAAGTCCGCCTCGTTGCCTTCCCTCAACAGATTTTTGGACGATAGTTGTCCTTTATTACTCGGCCAGTTTGTGAATTGCTGTGCCCCTGAGCTCCATTTTTCAACTCGTTTTTGGTGAGCTGACCGCAAGTCCAAAATTTTGGTTCAGGATCTATACTGATTCCCGGTGGGTGGCTGAGACTTTGGTTAATTCTTCTTCCTGCCGGGAAATTACAGTGATATGTGCCCGTCCAAATGCCTAACAGCTACTCTCTCATTGGTTCTCCCTCTTCCCTTTCATCCTCTGCCAAATTGGCAACCTGTGCGAACCAGGAGGTTAAAAGGGCTGTCTCTCCAAGTTGGGAGGTTGATAATAAAGCAGATGGAAAGTCAAACCGGAGCACCAGGAGAGGGATTCTTCGTTGAGTTTTAGAAACCTTTCGTATTCACAGTGTGTCCGTTCTCTAGGATTCCCGTACATGTTATATCTGTAGTAATATTCCCTTCAACCTGGAGAGTTGGGACCCATGGAATGTGTGCCATGCATTATTGCTTTAAAGGGTCTGCATTTGCTCACCCAATCTCACCAATCCTCTCAGTCCCAAGTGTCCAGCCTTATGCCACATCCAGCTGTCATTGTAGATAGGGTCATTTCAGGTTTCATCAGAGACCCTGAAGGAATTGTAAAGAATTTCCCAGTTTTTTTTGTTTTGTTTTTGAAATTCCTTTTTATAGTGGGTTTGAGCTGATTCTCGCTGCCATATTTATCCCAGTCTAGACACACTTGATTCCCTTACGGAGACATATCAATACATAGGTTTTAAGATTCTTACTAGTCAGATATATTCCTCTGCGGGAAATATGGGGTTTTGAGTCCCTTTCACTGAGGAAGGTGTAGGTCTTGTCTATTCCATAGTTGGTTTTTGGAACGGTACCTGTGCTTATATCAAACTCTGGTTTTATGCATCACCCCACCTCTCCTTCCCCCTTAAGCAGGCATAAGAGTGTTTTCTAAATGTGAGACACTGTTCTCTTTCCTAACTCAGTTCAAGTGTAACCACGTTTACAGGATCTTCATAAGTGATATCTTATGATAAGTTTCTTTTTCTCTGTGACTTATTTCACTTAGAATCATCGTACCTGAATCCACCCATTTTGCTGCTACTGGTCTTATGACATTGATTTCATGGCTGAGGGATATTCCATCGTACGTAAGTACCACAATTTTTTGAACCATTTTTATATTTCCTGGGATATTTAAGGTGTACCCAAGTTGAGGTCCTTTTAAGCAGTGCAGCCCTAAATTTGGGGTGGCTGTGTCTTTTTGATTTTCAGTTTTCCCAAGGTATATTCCCTAGACTGGAAGTGCCCTTGGCTCTGTAGCTCTGTTGTTTACTTGTTTTAGGGAACACAATGCACTCCTCCAGAGAGGCAGTTGTCAATTTACATCCCGCCCATCAGCATAACAAGGCTCCCTGTTCTCCAGGGCCTGTCTTGCCTTTCTGGTTTTTACACATTTTGTGGATGTCCCTTTTGACCGGTGGGAAGTGATACTTCTCTGTAGTGCAGATTTGCATTGCCCGCTTGCTTGCTTGGCCAAAAAGGGCGTATGCGTTTTCTCCTGAATATATTCAGGAGAAAACGCATACGCCCTTTTTGGCCAAGTGCATCATTGTCGAAGTTGTGCCCCTCTTCCTGTGCTTTAAAGGTGATTCCAACGTACCTCTTGAAATCTGTTTCCTGCTATTCTGCCTCGCTTACAAGTCCGCCTCGTTGCCTTCCCTCAACAGATTTTTGGACGATAGTTGTCCTTTATTACTCGGCCAGTTTGTGAATTGCTGTGCCCCTGAGCTCCATTTTTCAACTCGTTTTTGGTGAGCTGACCGCAAGTCCAAAATTTTGGTTCAGGATCTATACTGATTCCCGGTGGGTGGCTGAGACTTTGGTTAATTCTTCTTCCTGCCGGGAAATTACAGTGATATGTGCCCGTCCAAATGCCTAACAGCTACTCTCTCATTGGTTCTCCCTCTTCCCTTTCATCCTCTGCCAAATTGGCAACCTGTGCGAACCAGGAGGTTAAAGGGGCTGTCTCTCCAAGTTGGGAGGTTGATAATAAAGCAGATGGAAAGTCAAACCGGAGCACCAGGAGAGGGACTATTCGTTGAGTTTTAGAAACCTTTCGTATTCACAGTGTGTCCGTTCTCTAGGATTCCCGTACATGTTATATCTGTAGTAATATTCCCTTCAACCTGGAGAGTTGGGACCCATGGAATGTGTGCCATGCATTATTGCTTTAAAGGGTCTGCATTTGCTCACCCAATCTCACCAATCCTCTCAGTCCCAAGTGTCCAGCCTTATGCCACATCCAGCTGTCATTGTAGATAGGGTCATTTCAGGTTTCATCAGAGACCCTGAAGGAATTGTAAAGAATTTCCCAGTTTTTTTGTTTTATTTTTGAAATTCCTTTTTATAGTGGGTTTGAGCTGATTCTCGCTGCCATATTTATCCCAGTCTAGACACACTTGATTCCCTTACGGAGACATACCAATACATAGGTTTTAAGATTCTTACTAGTCAGATATATTCCTCTGCGGGAAATATGGGGTTTTGAGTCCCTTTCACTGAGGAAGGTGTAGGTCTTGTCTATTCCATAGTTGGTTTTTGGAACGGTACCTGTGCTTATATCAAACTCTGGTTTTATGCATCACCCCACCTCTCCTTCCCCCTTAAGCAGGCATAAGAGTGTTTTCTAAATGTGAGACACTGTTCTCTTTCCTAACTCAGTTCAAGTGTAGCCATGTTTACAGGATCTTCATAAGTGATATCTTATGATAAGTTTCTTTTTCTCTGTGACTTATTTCACTTAGAATCATCGTACCTGAATCCACCCATTTTGCTGCTACTGGTCTTATGACATTGATTTCATAGCTGAGGGATATTCCATCGTACGTAAGTACCACAATTTTTTGAACCATTTTTATATTTCCTGGGATATTTAAGGTGTACCCAAGTTGAGGTCCTTGTAAGCAGTGCAGCCCTAAATTTTGGGGTGGCTGTGTCTTTTTGATTTTCAGTTTTCCCAAGGTATATTCCCTAGACTGGAAGTGCCCTTGGCTCTGTAGCTCTGTTGTTTACTTGTTTTAGGGAACACAATGCACTCCTCCAGAGAGGCAGTTGTCAATTTACATCCCGCCCATCAGCATAACAAGGCTCCCTGTTCTCCAGGGCCTGTCTTGCCTTTCTGGTTTTTACACATTTTGTGGATGTCCCTTTTGACCGGTGGGAAGTGATACTTCTTTGTAGTGCAGATTTGCATTGCCCGCTTGCTTGCTTGGCCAAAAAGGGCGTATGCGTTTTCTCCTGAATATATTCAGGAGAAAACGCATACGCCCTTTTGGGCCAAGTGCATCATTGTCGAAGTTGTGCCCCTCTTCCTGTGCTTTAAAGGCGATTCCAACGTACCTCTGGAAATCTGTTTCCTGCTATTCTGCCTCGCTTTCAAGTCCGCCTCGTTGCCTTCCCTCAACAGATTTTTGGACGATAGTTGTCCTTTATTACTCGGCCAGTTTGTGAATTGCTGTGCCCCTGAGCTCCATTTTTCAACTCGTTTTTGTGAGCTGACCGCATGTCCAAAAATTTGGTTCAGGACCTATGCTGGTTCCCGGTGGGTGGCTAAGACTTTGGTTAATTCTTCTTCCTGCCGGGAAATTAAAGTGATATGTGACCGTCCAAATGCCTAACAGCTACTCTCTCATTGGTTCTCCCGCTTCCCTTTCATCCTCTGCCAAAATGGAAACCTGTGTGAACCAGTAGGTTAAAGGGGCTGTCTCTCCAAGTTGGGAGGTTGATAGTAAAGCAGATGGAAAGTCAAACAGGAGCACCTGGATAGGGACTATTCGTTGAGTTTTAGAAACCTTTCGTATTCACAGTTTGTCCGTTTTCTAGGTTTCCCGTACATGTTATAGCTGTAGTAATATTCCCTTAAACCTGGAGAGTTGGGTCCCATGGAATGTGTGCCATGCATTATTGCTTTAAAGGGTCTGCATTTGCTCACCCAATCTCACCAATCCTCTCAGTCCCAAGTTTCCAGCCTTATGCCACATCCAGCTGTCATTGTAGATAGGGTCATTTCAGGTTTCATCAGAGACCCTGAAGGAATTGTAAAGAATTTCCCAGTTTTTTTGTTTTATTTTTGAAATTCCTTTTTATAGTGGGTTTGAGCTGATTCTCGCTGCCATATTTATCCCAGTCTAGACACACTTGATTCCCTTATGGAGACATACCAATACATAGGTTTTAAGATTCTTACTAGTCAGATATATTCCTCTGCGGGAAATATGTGGTTTTGAGTCCCTTTCACTGAGGAAGGTGTAGGTCTTGTCTATTCCATAGTTGGTTTTTGG
This sequence comes from Hyperoodon ampullatus, assembly GCF_949752795.1. NCBI lineage: Eukaryota > Metazoa > Chordata > Mammalia > Artiodactyla > Ziphiidae > Hyperoodon > Hyperoodon ampullatus. Next base: position 622,118 of record NW_027640382.1, on the reverse strand, counting down.
AACGGTACCTGTGCTTATATCAAACTCTGGTTTTATGCATCACCCCACCTCTCCTTCCCCCTTAAGCAGGCATAAGAGTGTTTTCTAAATGTGAGACACTGTTCTCTTTCCTAACTCAGTTCAAGTGTAGCCATGTTTACAGGATCTTCATAAGTGATATCTTATGATAAGTTTCTTTTTCTGTGTGACTTATTTCACTTAGAATCATCGTACCTGAATCCACCCATTTTGCTGCTACTGGTCTTATGACATTGATTTCATGGCTGAGGGATATTCCATCGTACGTAAGTACCACGATTTTTTGAACCATTTTTATATTTCCTGGGATATTTAAGGTGTACCCAAGTTGAGGTCCTTGTAAGCAGTGCAGCCCTAAATTTTGGGGTGGCTGTGTCTTTTTGATTTTCAGTTTTCCCAAGGTATATTCCCTAGACTGGAAGTGCCCTTGGCTCTGTAGCTCTGTTGTTTACTTGTTTTAGGGAACACAATGCACTCCTCCAGAGAGGCAGTTGGCAATTTACATCCCGCCCATCAGCATAACAAGGCTCCCTGTTCTCCAGGGCCTGTCTTGCCTTTCTGGTTTTTACACATTTTGTGGATGTCCCTTTTGACCGGTGGGAAGTGATACTTCTTTGTAGTGCAGATTTGCATTGCCCGCTTGCTTGCTTGGCCAAAAAGGGCGTATGCGTTTTCTCCTGAATATATTCAGGAGAAAACGCATACGCCCTTTTGGGCCAAGTGCATCATTGTCGAAGTTGTGCCCCTCTTCCTGTGCTTTAAAGGCGATTCCAACGTACCTCTGGAAATCTGTTTCCTGCTATTCTGCCTCGCTTTCAAGTCCGCCTCGTTGCCTTCCCTCAACAGATTTTTGGACGATAGTTGTCCTTTATTACTCGGCCAGTTTGTGAATTGCTGTGCCCCTGAGCTCCATTTTTCAACTCGTTTTTGGTGAGCTGACCGCAAGTCCAAAATTTTGGTTCAGGATCTATACTGATTCCCGGTGGGTGGCTGAGACTTTGGTTAATTCTTCTTCCTGCCGGGAAATTACAGTGATATGTGCCCGTCCAAATGCCTAACAGCTACTCTCTCATTGGTTCTCCCTCTTCCCTTTCATCCTCTGCCAAATTGGCAACCTGTGCGAACCAGGAGGTTAAAGGGGCTGTCTCTCCAAGTTGGGAGGTTGATAATAAAGCAGATGGAAAGTCAAACCGGAGCACCAGGAGAGGGACTATTCGTTGAGTTTTAGAAACCTTTCGTATTCACAGTGTGTCCGTTCTCTAGGATTCCCGTACATGTTATATCTGTAGTAATATTCCCTTCAACCTGGAGAGTTGGGACCCATGGAATGTGTGCCATGCATTATTGCTTTAAAGGGTCTGCATTTGCTCACCCAATCTCACCAATCCTCTCAGTCCCAAGTGTCCAGCCTTATGCCACATCCAGCTGTCATTGTAGATAGGGTCATTTCAGGTTTCATCAGAGACCCTGAAGGAATTGTAAAGAATTTCCCAGTTTTTTTGTTTCATTTTTGAAATTCCTTTTTATAGTGGGTTTGAGCTGATTCTCGCTGCCATATTTATCCCAGTCTAGACACACTTGATTCCCTTATGGAGACATACCAATACATAGGTTTTAAGATTCTTACTAGTCAGATATATTCCTCTGCGGGAAATATGGGGTTTTGAGTCCCTTTCACTGAGGAAGGTGTAGGTCTTGTCTATTCCATAGTTGGTTTTTGGAACGGTACCTGTGCTTATATCAAACTCTGGTTTTATGCATCACCCCACCTCTCCTTCCCCCTTAAGCAGGCATAAGAGTGTTTTCTAAATGTGAGACACTGTTCTCTTTCCTAACTCAGTTCAAGTCTAGCCATGTTTACAGGATCTTCATAAGTGATATCTTATGATAAGTTTCTTTTTCTGTGTGACTTATTTCACTTAGAATCATCGTACCTGAATCCACCCATTTTGCTGCTACTGGTCTTATGACATTGATTTCATGGCTGAGGGATATTCCATCGTACGTAAGTACCACGATTTTTTGAACCATTTTTATATTTCCTGGGATATTTAAGGTGTACCCAAGTTGAGGTCCTTGTAAGCAGTGCAGCCCTAAATTTTGGGGTGGCTGTGTCTTTTTGATTTTCAGTTTTCCCAAGGTATATTCCCTAGACTGGAAGTGCCCGTGGCTCTGTAGCTCTGTTGTTTACTTGTTTTAGGGAACACAATGCACTCCTCCAGAGAGGCAGTTGGCAATTTACATCCCGCCCATCAGCATAACAAGGCTCCCTGTTCTCCAGGGCCTGTCTTGCCTTTCTGGTTTTTACACATTTTGTGGATGTCCCTTTTGACCGGTGGGAAGTGATACTTCTTTGTAGTGCAGATTTGCATTGCCCGCTTGCTTGCTTGGCCAAAAAGGGCGTATGCGTTTTCTCCTGAATATATTCAGGAGAAAACGCATACGCCCTTTTTGGCCAAGTGCATCATTGTCGAAGTTGTGCCCCTCTTCCTGTGCTTTAAAGGCGATTCCAACGTACCTCTGGAAATCTGTTTCCTGCTATTCTGCCTCACTTTCAAGTCCGCCTCGTTGCCTTCCCTCAACAGATTTTTGGACGATAGTTGTCCTTTATTACTCGGCCAGTTTGTGAATTGCTGTGCCCCTGAGCTCCATTTTTCAACTCGTTTTTGGTGAGCTGACCGCAAGTCCAAAATTTTGGTTCAGGATCTATACTGATTCCCGGTGGGTGGCTGAGACTTTGGTTAATTCTTCTTCCTGCCGGGAAATTACAGTGATATGTGCCCGTCCAAATGCCTAACAGCTACTCTCTCATTGGTTCTCCCTCTTCCCTTTCATCCTCTGCCAAATTGGCAACCTGTGCGAACCAGGAGGTTAAAGGGGCTGTCTCTCCAAGTTGGGAGGTTGATAATAAAGCAGATGGAAAGTCAAACCGGAGCACCAGGAGAGGGACTATTCGTTGAGTTTTAGAAACCTTTCGTATTCACAGTGTGTCCGTTCTCTAGGATTCCCGTACATGTTATATCTGTAGTAATATTCCCTTCAACCTGGAGAGTTGGGACCCATGGAATGTGTGCCATGCATTATTGCTTTAAAGGGTCTGCATTTGCTCACCCAATCTCACCAATCCTCTCAGTCCCAAGTGTCCAGCCTTATGCCACATCCAGCTGTCATTGTAGATAGGGTCATTTCAGGTTTCATCAGAGACCCTGAAGGAATTGTAAAGAATTTCCCAGTTTTTTTGTTTTATTTTTGAAATTCCTTTTTATAGTGGGTTTGAGCTGATTCTCGCTGCCATATTTATCCCAGTCTAGACACACTTGATTCCCTTACGGAGACATACCAATACATAGGTTTTAAGATTCTTACTAGTCAGATATATTCCTCTGCGGGAAATATGGGGTTTTGAGTCCCTTTCACTGAGGAAGGTGTAGGTCTTGTCTATTCCATAGTTGGTTTTTGGAACGGTACCTGTGCTTATATCAAACTCTGGTTTTATGCATCACCCCACCTCTCCTTCCCCCTTAAGCAGGCATAAGAGTGTTTTCTAAATGTGAGACACTGTTCTCTTTCCTAACTCAGTTCAAGTGTAGCCATGTTTACAGGATCTTCAAAAGTGATATCTTATGATAAGTTTCTTTTTCTCTGTGACTTATTTCACTTAGAATCATCGTACCTGAATCCACCCATTTTGCTGCTACTGGTCTTATGACATTGATTTCATGGCTGAGGGATATTCCATCGTACGTAAGTACCACAATTTTTTGAACCATTTTTATATTTCCTGGGATATTTAAGGTGTACCCAAGTTGAGGTCCTTGTAAGCAGTGCAGCCCTAAATTTTGGGGTGGCTGTGTCTTTTTGATTTTCGGTTTTCCCAAGGTATATTCCCTAGACTGGAAGTGCCCTTGGCTCTGTAGCTCTGTTGTTTACTTGTTTTAGGGAACACAATGCACTCCTCCAGAGAGGCAGTTGGCAATTTACATCCCGCCCATCAGCATAACAAGGCTCCCTGTTCTCCAGGGCTTGTCTTGCCTTTCTGGTTTTTACACATTTTGTGGATGTCCCTTTTGACCGGTGGGAAGTGATACTTCTTTGTAGTGCAGATTTGCATTGCCCGCTTGCTTGCTTGGCCAAAAAGGGCGTATGCGTTTTCTCCTGAATATATTCAGGAGAAAACGCATACGCCCTTTTTGGACAAGTGCATCATTGTCGAAGTTGTGCCCCTCTTCCTGTGCTTTAAAGGCGATTCCAACGTACCTCTGGAAATCTGTTTCCTGCTATTCTGCCTCGCTTTCAAGTCCGCCTCGTTGCCTTCCCTCAACAGATTTTTGGACGATAGTTGTCCTTTATTACTCGGCCAGTTTGTGAATTGCTGTGCCCCTGAGCTCCATTTTTCAACTCGTTTTTGGTGAGCTGACCGCAAGTCCAAAATTTTGGTTCAGGATCTATACTGATTCCCGGTGGGTGGCTGAGACTTTGGTTAATTCTTCTTCCTGCCGGGAAATTACAGTGATATGTGCCCGTCCAAATGCCTAACAGCTACTCTCTCATTGGTTCTCCCTCTTCCCTTTCATCCTCTGCCAAATTGGCAACCTGTGCGAACCAGGAGGTTAAAGGGGCTGTCTCTCCAAGTTGGGAGGTTGATAATAAAGCAGATGGAAAGTCAAACCGGAGCACCAGGAGAGGGACTATTCGTTGAGTTTTAGAAACCTTTTGTATTCACAGTGTGTCCGTTCTCTAGGATTCCCGTACATGTCATATCTGTAGTAATATTCCCTACAACCTGGAGAATTGGGACACATGGAATGTGTGCCATGCATTATTGCTTTAAAGGGTCTGCATTTGCTCACCCAATCTCACCAATCCTCTCAGTCCCAAGTGTCCAGCCTTATGCCACATCCAGCTGTCATTGTAGATAGGGTCATTTCAGGTTTCATCAGAGACCCTGAAGGAATTGTAAAGAATTTCCCAGTTTTTTTGTTTTATTTTTGAAATTCCTTTTTATAGTGGGTTTGAGCTGATTCTCGCTGCCATATTTATCCCAGTCTAGACACACTTGATTCCCTTACGGAGACATATCAATACATAGGTTTTAAGATTCTTACTAGTCAGATATATTCCTCTGCGGGAAATATGGGGTTTTGAGTCCCTTTCACTGAGGAAGGTGTAGGTCTTGTCTATTCCATAGTTGGTTTTTGGAACGGTACCTGTGCTTATATCAAACTCTGCTTTTATGCATCACCCCACCTCTCCTTCCCCCTTAAGCAGGCATAAGAGTGTTTTCTAAATGTGAGACACTGTTCTCTTTCCTAACTCAGTTCAAGTGTAGCCATGTTTATAGGATCTTCATAAGTGATATCTTATGATAAGTTTCTTTTTCTCTGTGACTTATTTCACTTAGAATCATCGTACCTGAATCCACCCATTTTGCTGCTACTGGTCTTATGACATTGATTTCATGGCTGAGGGATATTCCATCGTACGTAAGTACCACAATTTTTTGAACCATTTTTATATTTCCTGGGATATTTAAGGTGTACCCAAGTTGAGGTCCTTGTAAGCAGTGCAGCCCTAAATTTTGGGGTGGCTGTGTCTTTTTGATTTTCAGTTTTCCCAAGGTATATTCCCTAGACTGGAAGTGCCCTTGGCTCTGTAGCTCTGTTGTTTACTTGTTTTAGGGAACACAATGCACTCCTCCAGAGAGGCAGTTGGCAATTTACATCCCGCCCATCAGCATAACAAGGCTCCCTGTTCTCCAGGGCCTGTCTTGCCTTTCTGGTTTTTACACATTTTGTGGATGTCCCTTTTGACCGGTGGGAAGTGATACTTCTTTGTAGTGCAGATTTGCATTGCCCGCTTGCTTGCTTGGCCAAAAAGGGCGTATGCGTTTTCTCCTGAATATATTCAGGAGAAAACGCATACGCCCTTTTGGGCCAAGTGCATCATTGTCGAAGTTGTGCCCCTCTTCCTGTGCTTTAAAGGCGATTCCAACGTACCTCTGGAAATCTGTTTCCTGCTATTCTGCCTCGCTTTCAAGTCCGCCTCGTTGCCTTCCCTCAACAGATTTTTGGACGATAGTTGTCCTTTATTACTCGGCCAGTTTGTGAATTGCTGTGCCCCTGAGCTCCATTTTTCAACTCGTTTTTGTGAGCTGACCGCATGTCCAAAAATTTGGTTCAGGACCTATGCTGGTTCCCGGTGGGTGGCTAAGACTTTGGTTAATTCTTCTTCCTGCCGGGAAATTAAAGTGATATGTGACCGTCGAAATGCCTAACAGCTACTCTCTCATTGGTTCTCCCGCTTCCCTTTCATCCTCTGCCAAAATGGAAACCTGTGTGAACCAGTAGGTTAAAGGGGCTGTCTCTCCAAGTTGGGAGGTTGATAGTAAAGCAGATGGAAAGTCAAACAGGAGCACCTGGATAGGGACTATTCGTTGAGTTTTAGAAACCTTTCGTATTCACAGTTTGTCCGTTTTCTAGGTTTCCCGTACATGTTATAGCTGTAGTAATATTCCCTTAAACCTGGAGAGTTGGGTCCCATGGAATGTGTGCCATGCATTATTGCTTTAAAGGGTCTGCATTTGCTCACCCAATCTCACCAATCCTCTCAGTCCCAAGTGTCCAGCCTTATGCCACATCCAGCTGTCATTGTAGATAGGGTCATTTCAGGTTTCATCAGAGACCCTGAAGGAATTGTAAAGAATTTCCCAGTTTTTTTGTTTTATTTTTGAAATTCCTTTTTATAGTGGGTTTGAGCTGATTCTCGCTGCCATATTTATCCCAGTCTAGACACACTTGATTCCCTTATGGAGACATACCAATACATAGGTTTTAAGATTCTTACTAGTCAGATATATTCCTCTGCGGGAAATATGTGGTTTTGAGTCCCTTTCACTGAGGAAGGTGTAGGTCTTGTCTATTCCATAGTTGGTTTTTGGAACGGTACCTGTGCTTATATCAAACTCTGGTTTTATGCATCACCCCACCTCTCCTTCCCCCTTAAGCAGGCATAAGAGTGTTTTCTAAATGTGAGACACTGTTCTCTTTCCTAACTCAGTTCAAGTGTAGCCATGTTTACAGGATCTTCATAAGTGATATCTTATGATAAGTTTCTTTTTCTGTGTGACTTATTTCACTTAGAATCATCGTACCTGAATCCACCCATTTTGCTGCTACTGGTCTTATGACATTGATTTCATGGCTGAGGGATATTCCATCGTACGTAAGTACCACGATTTTTTGAACCATTTTTATATTTCCTGGGATATTTAAGGTGTACCCAAGTTGAGGTCCTTGTAAGCAGTGCAGCCCTAAATTTTGGGGTGGCTGTGTCTTTTTGATTTTCAGTTTTCCCAAGGTATATTCCCTAGACTGGAAGTGCCCTTGGCTCTGTAGCTCTGTTGTTTACTTGTTTTAGGGAACACAATGCACTCCTCCAGAGAGGCAGTTGGCAATTTACATCCCGCCCATCAGCATAACAAGGCTCCCTGTTCTCCAGGGCCTGTCTTGCCTTTCTGGTTTTTACACATTTTGTGGATGTCCCTTTTGACCGGTGGGAAGTGATACTTCTTTGTAGTGCAGATTTGCATTGCCCGCTTGCTTGCTTGGCCAAAAAGGGCGTATGCGTTTTCTCCTGAATATATTCAGGAGAAAACGCATACGCCCTTTTTGGCCAAGTGCATCATTGTCGAAGTTGTGCCCCTCTTCCTGTGCTTTAAAGGCGATTCCAACGTACCTCTGGAAATCTGTTTCCTGCTATTCTGCCTCGCTTTCAAGTCTGCCTCGTTGCCTTCCGTCAACAGATTTTTGGACGATAGTTGTCCTTTATTACTCGGCCAGTTTGTGAATTGCTGTGCCCCTGAGCTCCATTTTTCAACTCGTTTTTGGTGAGCTGACCGCAAGTCCAAAATTTTGGTTCAGGATCTATACTGATTCCCGGTGGGTGGCTGAGACTTTGGTTAATTCTTCTTCCTGCCGGGAAATTACAGTGATATGTGCCCGTCCAAATGCCTAACAGCTACTCTCTCATTGGTTCTCCCTCTTCCCTTTCATCCTCTGCCAAATTGGCAACCTGTGCGAACCAGGAGGTTAAAGGGGCTGTCTCTCCAAGTTGGGAGGTTGATAATAAAGCAGATGGAAAGTCAAACCGGAGCACCAGGAGAGGGACTATTCGTTGAGTTTTAGAAACCTTTCGTATTCACAGTGTGTCCTTTCTCTAGGATTCCCGTACATGTTATATCTGTAGTAATATTCCCTTCAACCTGGAGAGTTGGGACCCATGGAATGTGTGCCATGCATTATTGCTTTAAAGGGTCTGCATTTGCTCACCCAATCTCACCAATTCTCTCAGTCCCAATGTCCAGCCTTATGCCACATCCAGCTGTCATTGTAGATAGGGTCATTTCAGGTTTCATCAGAGACCCTGAAGGAATTGTAAAGAATTTCCCAGTTTTTTTGTTTTATTTTTGAAATTCCTTTTTATAGTGGTTTTGAGCTGATTCTCGCTGCCATATTTATCCCAGTCTAGACACACTTGTTTCCCTTATGGAGACATATCAATACATAGGTTTTAAGATTCTTACTAGTCAGATATATTCCTCTGCGGGAAATATGGGGTTTTGAGTCCCTTTCACTGAGGAAGGTGTAGGTCTTGTCTATTCCATAGTTGGTTTTTGGAACGGTACCTGTGCTTATATCAAACTCTGGTTTTATGCATCACCCCACCTCTCCTTCCCCCTTAAGCAGGCATAAGAGTGTTTTCTAAATGTGAGACACTGTTCTCTTTCCTAACTCAGTTCAAGTGTAGCCATGTTTACAGGATCTTCATAAGTGATATCTTATGATAAGTTTCTTTTTCTCTGTGACTTATTTCACTTAGAATCATCGTACCTGAATCCACTCATTTTGCTGCTACTGGTCTTATGACATTGATTTCATGGCTGAGGGATATTCCATCGTACGTAAGTACCACAATTTTTTGAACCATTTTTATATTTCCTGGGATATTTAAGGTGTACCCAAGTTGAGGTCCTTCTAAGCAGTGCAGCCCTAAATTTTGGGGTGGCTGTGTCTTTTTGATTTTCAGTTTTCCCAAGGTATATTCCCTAGACTGGAAGTGCCCTTGGCTCTGTAGCTCTGTTGTTTACTTGTTTTAGGGAACACAGTGCACTCCTCCAGAGAGGCAGTTGGCAATTTACATCCCGCCCATCAGCATAACAAGGCTCCCTGTTCTCCAGGGCCTGTCTTGCCTTTCTGGTTTTTACACATTTTGTGGATGTCCCTTTTGACCGGTGGGAAGTGATACTTCTTTGTAGTGCAGATTTGCATTGCCCGCTTGCTTGCTTGGCCAAAAAGGGCGTATGCGTTTTCTCCTGAATATATTCAGGAGAAAACGCATACGCCCTTTTAGGCCAAGTGCATCATTGTCGAAGTTGTGCCCCTCTTCCTGTGCTTTAAAGGCGATTCCAACGTACCTCTTGAAATCTGTTTCCTGCTATTCTGCCTCGCTTTCAAGTCCGCCTCGTTGCCTTCCCTCAACAGATTTTTCGATGATAGTTGTCCTTTATTACTCGGCCAGTTTGTGAATTGCTGTGCCCCTGAGCTCCATTTTTCAACTCGTTTTTGGTGAGCTGACCGCAAGTCCAAAATTTTGGTTCAGGATCTATACTGATTCCCGGTGGGTGGCTGAGACTTTGGTTAATTCTTCTTCCTGCCGGGAAATTACAGTGATATGTGCCCGTCCAAATGCCTAACAGCTACTCTCTCATTGGTTCTCCCTCTTCCCTTTCATACTCTGCCAAATTGGCAACCTGTGCGAACCAGGAGGTTAAAGGGGCTGTCTCTCCAAGTTGGGAGGTTGATAATAAAGCAGATGGAAAGTCAAACCGGAGCACCAGGAGAGGGACTATTCGTTGAGTTTTAGAAACCTTTCGTATTCACAGTGTGTCCGTTCTCTAGGATTCCCGTACATGTTATATCTGTAGTAATATTCCCTTCAACCTGGAGAGTTGGGACCCATGGAATGTGTGCCATGCATTATTGCTTTAAAGGGTCTGCATTTGCTCACCCAATCTCACCAATCCTCTCAGTCCCAAGTGTCCAGCCTTATGCCACATCCAGCTGTCATTGTAGATAGGGTCATTTCAGGTTTCATCAGAGACCCTGAAGGAATTGTAAAGAATTTCCCAGTTTTTTTGTTTTATTTTTGAAATTCCTTTTTATAGTGGGTTTGAGCTGATTCTCGCTGCCATATTTATCCCAGTCTAGACACACTTGATTCCCTTACGGAGACATATCAATACATAGGTTTTAAGATTCTTACTAGTCAGATATATTCCTCTGCGGGAAATATGGGGTTTTGAGTCCCTTTCACTGAGGAAGGTGTAGGTCTTGTCTATTCCATAGTTGGTTTTTGGAAAGGTACCTGTGCTTATATCAAACTCTGGTTTTATGCATCACCCCACCTCTCCTTCCCCCTTAAGCAGGCATAAGAGTGTTTTCTAAATGTGAGACACTGTTCTCTTTCCTAACTCAGTTCAAGAGTAGCCATGTTTACAGGATCTTCATAAGTGATATCTTATGATAAGTTTCTTTTTCTGTGTGACTTATTTCACTTAGAATCATCGTACCTGAATCCACCCATTTTGCTGCTACTGGTCTTATGACATTGATTTCATGGCTGAGGGATATTCCATCGTACGTAAGTACCACAATTTTTTGAACCATTTTTATATTTCCTGGGATATTTAAGGTGTACCCAAGTTGAGGTCCTTGTAAGCAGTGCAGCCCTAAATTTTGGGGTGGCTGTGTCTTTTTGATTTTCAGTTTTCCCAAGGTATATTCCCTAGACTGGAAGTGCCCTTGGCTCTGTAGCTCTGTTGTTTACTTGTTTTAGGGAACACAATGCACTCCTCCAGAGAGGCAGTTGGCAATTTACATCCCGCCCATCAGCATAACAAGGCTCCCTGTTCTCCAGGGCCTGTCTTGCCTTTCTGGTTTTTACACATTTTGTGGATGTCCCTTTTGACCGGTGGGAAGTGATACTTCTTTGTAGTGCAGATTTGCATTGCCCGCTTGCTTGCTTGGCCAAAAAGGGCGTATGCGTTTTCTCCTGAATATATTCAGGAGAAAACGCATACGCCCTTTTTGGCCAAGTGCATCATTGTCGAAGTTGTGCCCCTCTTCCTGTGCTTTAAAGGCGATTCCAACGTATCTCTGGAAATCTGTTTCCTGCTATTCTGCCTCGCTTTCAAGTCCACCTCGTTGCCTTCCCTCAACAGATTTTTGGACGATAGTTGTCCTTTATTACTCGGCCAGTTTGTGAATTGCTGTGCCCCTGAGCTCCATTTTTCAACTCGTTTTTGGTGAGCTGACCGCAAGTCCAAAATTTTGGTTCAGGATCTATACTGATTCCCGGTGGGTGGCTGAGACTTTGGTTAATTCTTCTTCCTGCCCGGAAATTACAGTGATATGTGCCCGTCCAAATGCCTAACAGCTACTCTCTCATTGGTTCTCCCTCTTCCCTTTCATCCTCTGCCAAATTGGCAACCTGTGCGAACCAGGAGGTTAAAGGGGCTGTCTCTCCAAGTTGGGAGGTTGATAATAAAGCAGATGGAAAGTCAAACCGGAGCACCAGGAGAGGGACTATTCATTGAGTTTTAGAAACCTTTCGTATTCACAGTGTGTCCGTTCTCTAGGATTCCCGTACATGTTATATCTGTAGTAATATTCCCTTCAACCTGGAGAGTTGGGACCCATGGAATGTGTGCCATGCATTATTGCTTTAAAGGGTCTGCATTTGCTCACCCAATCTCACCAATCCTCTCAGTCCCAAGTGTCCAGCCTTATGCCACATCCAGCTGTCATTGTAGATAGGGTCATTTCAGGTTTCATCAGAGACCCTGAAGGAATTGTAAAGAATTTCCCAGTTTTTTTGTTTTATTTTTGAAATTCCTTTTTATAGTGGGTTTGAGCTGATTCTCGCTGCCATATTTATCCCAGTCTAGACACACTTGATTCCCTTACGGAGACATATCAATACATAGGTTTTAAGATTCTTACTAGTCAGATATATTCCTCTGCGGGAAATATGGGGTTTTGAGTCCCTTTCACTGAGGAAGGTGTAGGTCTTGTCTATTCCATAGTTGGTTTTTGGAACGGTACCTGTGCTTATATCAAACTCTGGTTTTATGCATCACCCCACCTCTCCTTCCCCCTTAAGCAGGCATAAGAGTGTTTTCTAAATGTGAGACACTGTTCTCTTTCCTAACTCAGTTCAAGTGTAGCCATGTTTACAGGATCTTCATAAGTGATATCTTATGATAAGTTTCTTTTTCTGTTTGACTTATTTCACTTAGAATCATCGTACCTGAATCCACCCATTTTGCTGCTACTGGTCTTATGACATTGATTTCATGGCTGAGGGATATTCCATCGTACGTAAGTACCACAATTTTTTGAACCATTTTTATATTTCCTGGGATATTTAAGGTGTACCCAAGTTGAGGTCCTTGTAAGCAGTGCAGCCCTAAATTTTGGGGTGGCTGTGTCTTTTTGATTTTCAGTTTTCCCAAGGTATATTCCCTAGACTGGAAGTGCCCTTGGCTCTGTAGCTCTGTTGTTTACTTGTTTTAGGGAACACAATGCACTCCTCCAGAGAGGCAGTTGGTAATTTACATCCCGCCCAACAGCATAACAAGGCTCCCTGTTCTCCAGGGCCTGTCTTGCCTTTCTGGTTTTTACATATTTTGTGGATGTCCCTTTTGACCGGTGGGAAGTGATACTTCTTTGTAGTGCAGATTTGCATTGCCCGCTTGCTTGCTTGGCCAAAAAGGGCGTATGCGTTTTCTCCTGAATATATTCAGGAGAAAACGCATACGCCCTTTTTGGCCAAGTGCATCATTGTCGAAGTTGTGCCCCTCTTCCTGTGCTTTAAAGGCGATTCCAACGTACCTCTGGAAATCTGTTTCCTGCTATTCTGCCTCGCTTTCAAGTCCGCCTCGTTGCCTTCCCTCAACAGATTTTTGGACGATAGTTGTCCTTTATTACTCGGCCCGTTTGTGAATTGCTGTGCCCCTGAGCTCCATTTTTCAACTCGTTTTTGGTGAGCTGACCGCAAGTCCAAAATTTTGGTTCAGGATCTATACTGATTCCCGGTGGGTGGCTGAGACTTTGGTTAATTCTTCTTCCTGCCGGGAAATTACAGTGATATATGCCCGTCCAAATGCCTAACAGCTACTCTCTCATTGGTTCTCCCTCTTCCCTTTCATCCTCTGCCAAATTGGCAACCTGTGCGAACCAGGAGGTTAAAGGGGCTGTCTCTCCAAGTTGGGAGGTTGATAATAAAGCAGATGGAAAGTCAAACCGGAGCACCAGGAGAGGGACTATTCGTTGAGTTTTAGAAACCTTTCATATTCACAGTGTGTCCATTCTCTAGGATTCCCGTACATGTTATATCTGTAGTAATATTCCCTTCAACCTGGAGAGTTGGGACCCATGGAATGTGTGCCATGCATTATTGCTTTAAAGGGTCTGCATTTGCTCACCCAATCTCACCAATCCTCTCAGTCCCAAGTGTCCAGCCTTATGCCACATCCAGCTGTCATTGTAGATAGGGTCATTTCAGGTTTCATCAGAGACCCTGAAGGAATTGTAAAGAATTTCCCAGTTTTTTTGTTTTATTTTTGAAATTCCTTTTTATAGTGGGTTTGAGCTGATTCTCGCTGCCATATTTATCCCAGTCTAGACACACTTGATTCCCTTACGGAGACATATCAATACATAGGTTTTAAGATTCTTACTAGTCAGATATATACCTCTGCGGAAAATATGGGGTTTTGAGTCCCTTTCACTGAGGAAGGTGTAGGTCTTGTCTATTCCATAGTTGGTTTTTGGAACGGTACCTGTGCTTATATCAAACTCTGGTTTTATGCATCACCCCACCTCTCCTTCCCCCTTAAGCAGGCATAAGAGTGTTTTCTAAATGTGAGACACTGTTCTCTTTCCTAACTCAGTTCAAGTGTAGCCATGTTTACAGGATCTTCATAAGTGATATCTTATGATAAGTTTCTTTTTCTCTGTGACTTATTTCACTTAGAATCATCGTACCTGAATCCACCCATTTTGCTGCTACTGGTCTTATGACATTGATTTCATGGCTGAGGGATATTCCATCGTACGTAAGTACCACAATTTTTTGAACCATTTTTATATTTCCTGGGATATTTAAGGTGTACCCAAGTTGAGGTCCTTGTAAGCAGTGCAGCCCTAAATTTTGGGGTGGCTGTGTCTTTTTGATTTTCAGTTTTCCCAAGGTATATTCCCTAGACTGGAAGTGCCCTTGGCTCTGTAGCTCTGTTGTTTACTTGTTTTAGGGAACACAATGCACTCCTCCAGAGAGGCAGTTGGCAATTTACATCCCGCCCATCAGCATAACAAGGCTCCCTGTTCTCCAGGGCCTGTCTTGCCTTTCTGGTTTTTACACATTTTGTGGATGTCCCTTTTGACCGGTGGGAAGTGATACTTCTTTGTAGTGCAGATTTGCATTGCCCGCTTGCTTGCTTGGCCAAAAAGGGCGTATGCGTTTTCTCCTGAATATATTCAGGAGAAAACGCATACGCCCTTTTTGGCCAAGTGCATCATTGTCGAAGTTGTGCCCCTCTTCCTGTGCTTTAAAGGCGATTCCAACGTACCTCTGGAAATCTGTTTCCTGCTATTCTGCCTCGCTTTCAAGTCCGCCTCGTTGCCTTCCCTCAACAGATTTTTGGACGATAGTTGTCCTTTATTACTCGGCCAGTTTGTGAATTGCTGTGCCCCTGAGCTCCATTTTTCAACTCGTTTTTGGTGAGCTGACCGCAAGTCCAAAATTTTGGTTCAGGATCTATACTGATTCCCGGTGGGTGGCTGAGACTTTGGTTAATTCTTCTTCCTGCCGGGAAATTACAGTGATATGTGCCCGTCCAAATGCCTAACAGCTACTCTCTCATTGGTTCTCCCTCTTCCCTTTCATCCTCTGCCAAATTGGCAACCTGTGCGAACCAGGAGGTTAAAAGGGCTGTCTCTCCAAGTTGGGAGGTTGATAATAAAGCAGATGGAAAGTCAAACCGGAGCACCAGGAGAGGGACTATTAGTTGAGTTTTAGAAACCTTTCGTATTCACAGTGTGTCCGTTCTCTAGGATTCCCGTACATGTTATATCTGTAGTAATATTCCCTTCAACCTGGAGAGTTGGGACCCATGGAATGTGTGCCATGCATTATTGCTTTAAAGGGTCTGCATTTGCTCACCCAATCTCACCAATCCTCTCAGTCCCAAGTGTCCAGCCTTATGCCACATCCAGCTGTCATTGTAGATAGGGTCATTTCAGGTTTCATCAGAGACCCTGAAGGAATTGTAAAGAATTTCCCAGTTTTTTTTGTTTTATTTTTGAAATTCCTTTTTATAGTGGGTTTGAGCTGATTCTCGCTGCCATATTTATCCCAGTCTAGACACACTTGATTCCCTTACGGAGACATATCAATACATAGGTTTTAAGATTCTTACTAGTCAGATATATTCCTCTGCGGGAAATATGGGGTTTTGAGTCCCTTTCACTGAGGAAGGTGTAGGTCTTGTCTATTCCATAGTTGGTTTTTGGAACGGTACCTGTGCTTATATCAAACTCTGGTTTTATGCATCACCCCACCTCTCCTTCCCCCTTAAGCAGGCATAAGAGTGTTTTCTAAATGTGAGACACTGTTCTCTTTCCTAACTCAGTTCAAGTGTAGCCATGTTTACAGGATCTTCATAAGTGATATCTTATGATAAGTTTCTTTTTCTCTGTGACTTATTTCACTTAGAATCATCGTACCTGAATCCACCCATTTTGCTGCTACTGGTCTTATGACATTGATTTCATGGCTGAGGGATATTCCATCGTACGTAAGTACCACAATTTTTTGAACCATTTTTATATTTCCTGGGATATTTAAGGTGTACCCAAGTTGAGGTCCTTTTAAGCAGTGCAGCCCTAAATTTGGGGTGGCTGTGTCTTTTTGATTTTCAGTTTTCCCAAGGTATATTCCCTAGACTGGAAGTGCCCTTGGCTCTGTAGCTCTGTTGTTTACTTGTTTTAGGGAACACAATGCACTCCTCCAGAGAGGCAGTTGTCAATTTACATCCCGCCCATCAGCATAACAAGGATCCCTGTTCTCCAGGGCCTGTCTTGCCTTTCTGGTTTTTACACATTTTGTGGATGTCCCTTTTGACCGGTGGGAAGTGATACTTCTCTGTAGTGCAGATTTGCATTGCCCGCTTGCTTGCTTGGCCAAAAAGGGCGTATGCGTTTTCTCCTGAATATATTCAGGAGAAAACGCATACGCCCTTTTTGGCCAAGTGCATCATTGTCGAAGTTGTGCCCCTCTTCCTGTGCTTTAAAGGCGATTCCAACGTACCTCTTGAAATCTGTTTCCTGCTATTCTGCCTCGCTTTCAAGTCCGCCTCGTTGCCTTCCCTCAACAGATTTTTGGACGATAGTTGTCCTTTATTACTCGGCCAGTTTGTGAATTGCTGTGCCCCTGAGCTCCATTTTTCAACTCGTTTTTGGTGAGCTGACCGCAAGTCCAAAATTTTGGTTCAGGATCTATACTGATTCCCGGTGGGTGGCTGAGACTTTGGTTAATTCTTCTTCCTGCCGGGAAATTACAGTGATATGTGCCCGTCCAAATGCCTAACAGCTACTCTCTCATTGGTTCTCCCTCTTCCCTTTCATCCTCTGCCAAATTGGCAACCTGTGCGAACCAGGAGGTTAAAGGGGCTGTCTCTCCAAGTTGGGAGGTTGATAATAAAGCAGATGGAAAGTCAAACCGGAGCACCAGGAGAGGGACTATTCGTTGAGTTTTAGAAACCTTTCGTATTCACAGTGTGTCCGTTCTCTAGGATTCCCGTACATGTTATATCTGTAGTAATATTCCCTTCAACCTGGAGAGTTGGGACCCATGGAATGTGTGCCATGCATTATTGCTTTAAAGGGTCTGCATTTGCTCACCCAATCTCACCAATCCTCTCAGTCCCAAGTGTCCAGCCTTATGCCACATCCAGCTGTCATTGTAGATAGGGTCATTTCAGGTTTCATCAGAGACCCTGAAGGAATTGTAAAGAATTTCCCAGTTTTTTTGTTTTATTTTTGAAATTCCTTTTTATAGTGGGTTTGAGCTGATTCTCGCTGCCATATTTATCCCAGTCTAGACACACTTGATTCCCTTACGGAGACATATCAATACATAGGTTTTAAGATTCTTACTAGTCAGATATATTCCTCTGCGGGAAATATGGGGTTTTGAGACCCTTTCACTGAGGAAGGTGTAGGTCTTGTCTATTCCATAGTTGGTTTTTGGAACGGTACCTGTGCTTATATCAAACTCTGCTTTTATGCATCACCCCACCTCTCCTTCCCCCTTAAGCAGGCATAAGAGTGTTTTCTAAATGTGAGACACTGTTCTCTTTCCTAACTCAGTTCAAGTGTAGCCATGTTTACAGGATCTTCATAAGTGATATCTTATGATAAGTTTCTTTTTTTCTGTGACTTATTTCACTTAGAATCATCGTACCTGAATCCACCCATTTTGCTGCTACTGGTCTTATGACATTGATTTCATGGCTGAGGGATATTCCATCGTACGTAAGTACCACAATTTTTTGAACCATTTTTATATTTCCTGGGATATTTAAGGTGTACCCAAGTTGAGGTCCTTGTAAGCAGTGCAGCCCTAAATTTTGGGGTGGCTGTGTCTTTTTGATTTTCAGTTTTCCCAAGGTATATTCCCCAGACTGGAAGTGCCCTTGGCTCTGTAGCTCTGTTCTTTACTTGTTTTAGGGAACACAATGCACTCCTCCAGAGAGGCAGTTGGCAATTTACATCCCGCCCATCAGCATAACAAGGCTCCCTGTTCTCCAGGGCCTGTCTTGCCTTTCTGGTTTTTACACATTTTGTGGATGTCCCTTTTGACCGGTGGGAAGTGATACTTCTCTGTAGTGCAGATTTGCATTGCCCGCTTGCTTGCTTGGCCAAAAAGGGCGTATGCGTTTTCTCCTGAATATATTCAGGAGAAAACGCATACGCCCTTTTTGGCCAAGTGCATCATTGTCGAAGTTGTGCCCCTCTTCCTGTGCTTTAAAGGCGATTCCAACGTACCTCTGGAAATCTGTTTCCTGCTATTCTGCCTCGCTTTCAAGTCCGCCTCGTTGCCTTCCCTCAACAGATTTTTGGACGATAGTTGTCCTTTATTACTCGGCCAGTTTGTGAATTGCTGTGCCCCTGAGCTCCATTTTTCAACTCGTTTTTGGTGAGCTGACCGCAAGTCCAAAATTTTGGTTCAGGATCTATACTGATTCCTGGTGGGTGGCTGAGACTTTGGTTAATTCTTCTTCCTGCCGGGAAATTACAGTGATATGTGCCCGTCCAAATGCCTAACAGCTACTCTCTCATTGGTTCTCCCTCTTCCCTTTCATCCTCTGCCAAATTGGCAACCTGTGCGAACCAGGAGGTTAAAGGGGCTGACTCTCCAAGTTGGGAGGTTGATAATAAAGCAGATGGAAAGTCAAACCGGAGCACCAGGAGAGGGACTATTCGTTGAGTTTTAGAAACCTTTCGTATTCACAGTGTGTCCGTTCTCTAGGATTCCCGTACATGTTATATCTGTAGTAATATTCCCTTCAACCTGGAGAGTTGGGACCCATGGAATGTGTGCCATGCATTATTGCTTTAAAGGGTCTGCATTTGCTCACCCAATCTCACCAATCCTCTCAGTCCCAAGTGTCCAGCCTTATGCCACATCCAGCTGTCATTGTAGATAGGGTCATTTCAGGTTTCATCAGAGACCCTGAAGGAATTGTAAAGAATTTCCCAGTTTTTTTGTTTTATTTTTGAAATTCCTTTTTATAGTGGGTTTGAGCTGATTCTCACTGCCATATTTATCCCAGTCTAGACACACATGATTCCCTTACGGAGACATATCAATACATAGGTTTTAAGATTCTTACTAGTCAGATATATTCCTCTGCGGGAAATATGGGGTTTTGAGTCCCTTTCACTGAGGAAGGTGTAGGTCTTGTCTATTCCATAGTTGGTTTTTGGAACGGTACCTGTGCTTATATCAAACTCTGCTTTTATGCATCACCCCACCTCTCCTTCCCCCTTAAGCAGGCATAAGAGTGTTTTCTAAATGTGAGACACTGTTCTCTTTCCTAACTCAGTTCAAGTGTAGCCATGTTTACAGGATCTTCATAAGTGATATCTTATGATAAGTTTCTTTTTTTCTGTGACTTATTTCACTTAGAATCATCGTACCTGAATCCACCCATTTTGCTGCTACTGGTCTTATGACATTGATTTCATGGCTGAGGGATATTCCATCGTACGTAAGTACCACAATTTTTTGAACCATTTTTATATTTCCTGGGATATTTAAGGTGTACCCAAGTTGAGGTCCTTGTAAGCAGTGCAGCCCTAAATTTTGGGGTGGCTGTGTCTTTTTGATTTTCAGTTTTCCCAAGGTATATTCCCTAGACTGGAAGTGCCCTTGGCTCTGTAGCTCTGTTGTTTACTTGTTTTAGGGAACACAATGCACTCCTCCAGAGAGGCAGTTGGCAATTTACATCCCGCCCATCAGCATAACAAGGCTCCCTGTTCTCCAGGGCCTGTCTTGCCTTTCTGGTTTTTACACATTTTGTGGATGTCCCTTTTGACCGGTGGGAAGTGATACTTCTTTGTAGTGCAGATTTGCATTGCCCGCTTGCTTGCTTGGCCAAAAAGGGCGTATGCGTTTTCTCCTGAATATATTCAGGAGAAAACGCATACGCCCTTTTTGGCCAAGTGCATCATTGTCGAAGTTGTGCCCCTCTTCCTGTGCTTTAAAGGCGATTCCAACGTACCTCTGGAAATCTGTTTCCTGCTATTCTGCCTCGCTTTCAAGTCCGCCTCGTTGCCTTCCCTCAACAGATTTTTGGACGATAGTTGTCCTTTATTACTCGGCCAGTTTGTGAATTGCTGTGCCCCTGAGCTCCATTTTTCAACTCGTTTTTGGTGAGCTGACCGCAAGTCCAAAATTTTGGTTCAGGATCTATACTGATTCCCGGTGGGTGGCTGAGACTTTGGTTAATTCTTCTTCCTGCCGGGAAATTACAGTGATATGTGCCCGTCCAAATGCCTAACAGCTACTCTCTCATTGGTTCTCCCTCTTCCCTTTCATCCTCTGCCAAATTGGCAACCTGTGCGAACCAGGAGGTTAAAAGGGCTGTCTCTCCAAGTTGGGAGGTTGATAATAAAGCAGATGGAAAGTCAAACCGGAGCACCAGGAGAGGGACTATTAGTTGAGTTTTAGAAACCTTTCGTATTCACAGTGTGTCCGTTCTCTAGGATTCCCGTACATGTTATATCTGTAGTAATATTCCCTTCAACCTGGAGAGTTGGGACCCATGGAATGTGTGCCATGCATTATTGCTTTAAAGGGTCTGCATTTGCTCACCCAATCTCACCAATCCTCTCAGTCCCAAGTGTCCAGCCTTATGCCACATCCAGCTGTCATTGTAGATAGGGTCATTTCAGGTTTCATCAGAGACCCTGAAGGAATTGTAAAGAATTTCCCAGTTTTTTTTGTTTTATTTTTGAAATTCCTTTTTATAGTGGGT
Source organism: Hyperoodon ampullatus (assembly GCF_949752795.1). Classification (NCBI taxonomy): domain Eukaryota; kingdom Metazoa; phylum Chordata; class Mammalia; order Artiodactyla; family Ziphiidae; genus Hyperoodon; species Hyperoodon ampullatus. Next base: position 601,438 of record NW_027640382.1, on the reverse strand, counting down.
TTGAGCTGATTCTCGCTGCCATATTTATCCCAGTCTAGACACACTTGATTCCCTTACGGAGACATATCAATACATAGGTTTTAAGATTCTTACTAGTCAGATATATTCCTCTGCGGGAAATATGGGGTTTTGAGTCCCTTTCACTGAGGAAGGTGTAGGTCTTGTCTATTCCATAGTTGGTTTTTGGAACGGTACCTGTGCTTATATCAAACTCTGGTTTTATGCATCACCCCACCTCTCCTTCCCCCTTAAGCAGGCATAAGAGTGTTTTCTAAATGTGAGACACTGTTCTCTTTCCTAACTCAGTTCAAGTGTAGCCATGTTTACAGGATCTTCATAAGTGATATCTTATGATAAGTTTCTTTTTCTCTGTGACTTATTTCACTTAGAATCATCGTACCTGAATCCACCCATTTTGCTGCTACTGGTCTTATGACATTGATTTCATGGCTGAGGGATATTCCATCGTACGTAAGTACCACAATTTTTTGAACCATTTTTATATTTCCTGGGATATTTAAGGTGTACCCAAGTTGAGGTCCTTGTAAGCAGTGCAGCCCTAAATTTGGGGTGGCTGTGTCTTTTTGATTTTCAGTTTTCCCAAGGTATATTCCCTAGACTGGAAGTGCCCTTGGCTCTGTAGCTCTGTTGTTTACTTGTTTTAGGGAACACAATGCACTCCTCCAGAGAGGCAGTTGTCAATTTACATCCCGCCCATCAGCATAACAAGGATCCCTGTTCTCCAGGGCCTGTCTTGCCTTTCTGGTTTTTACACATTTTGTGGATGTCCCTTTTGACCGGTGGGAAGTGATACTTCTCTGTAGTGCAGATTTGCATTGCCCGCTTGCTTGCTTGGCCAAAAAGGGCGTATGCGTTTTCTCCTGAATATATTCAGGAGAAAACGCATACGCCCTTTTTGGCCAAGTGCATCATTGTCGAAGTTGTGCCCCTCTTCCTGTGCTTTAAAGGTGATTCCAACGTACCTCTTGAAATCTGTTTCCTGCTATTCTGCCTCGCTTTCAAGTCCGCCTCGTTGCCTTCCCTCAACAGATTTTTGGACGATAGTTGTCCTTTATTACTCGGCCAGTTTGTGAATTGCTGTGCCCCTGAGCTCCATTTTTCAACTCGTTTTTGGTGAGCTGACCGCAAGTCCAAAATTTTGGTTCAGGATCTATACTGATTCCCGGTGGGTGGCTGAGACTTTGGTTAATTCTTCTTCCTGCCGGGAAATTACAGTGATATGTGCCCGTCCAAATGCCTAACAGCTACTCTCTCATTGGTTCTCCCTCTTCCCTTTCATCCTCTGCCAAATTGGCAACCTGTGCGAACCAGGAGGTTAAAGGGGCTGTCTCTCCAAGTTGGGAGGTTGATAATAAAGCAGATGGAAAGTCAAACCGGAGCACCAGGAGAGGGACTATTCGTTGAGTTTTAGAAACCTTTCGTATTCACAGTGTGTCCGTTCTCTAGGATTCCCGTACATGTTATATCTGTAGTAATATTCCCTTCAACCTGGAGAGTTGGGACCCATGGAATGTGTGCCATGCATTATTGCTTTAAAGGGTCTGCATTTGCTCACCCAATCTCACCAATCCTCTCAGTCCCAAGTGTCCAGCCTTATGCCACATCCAGCTGTCATTGTAGATAGGGTCATTTCAGGTTTCATCAGAGACCCTGAAGGAATTGTAAAGAATTTCCCAGTTTTTTTGTTTTATTTTTGAAATTCCTTTTTATAGTGGGTTTGAGCTGATTCTCGCTGCCATATTTATCCCAGTCTAGACACACTTGATTCCCTTACGGAGACATATCAATACATAGGTTTTAAGATTCTTACTAGTCAGATATATTCCTCTGCGGGAAATATGGGGTTTTGAGTCCCTTTCACTGAGGAAGGTGTAGGTCTTGTCTATTCCATAGTTGGTTTTTGGAACGGTACCTGTGCTTATATCAAACTCTGGTTTTATGCATCACCCCACCTCTCCTTCCCCCTTAAGCAGGCATAAGAGTGTTTTCTAAATGTGAGACACTGTTCTCTTTCCTAACTCAGTTCAAGTGTAGCCATGTTTACAGGATCTTCATAAGTGATATCTTATGATAAGTTTCTTTTTCTCTGTGACTTATTTCACTTAGAATCATCGTACCTGAATCCACCCATTTTGCTGCTACTGGTCTTATGACATTGATTTCATGGCTGAGGGATATTCCATCGTACGTAAGTACCACAATTTTTTGAACCATTTTTATATTTCCTGGGATATTTAAGGTGTACCCAAGTTGAGGTCCTTGTAAGCAGTGCAGCCCTAAATTTGGGGTGGCTGTGTCTTTTTGATTTTCAGTTTTCCCAAGGTATATTCCCTAGACTGGAAGTGCCCTTGGCTCTGTAGCTCTGTTGTTTACTTGTTTTAGGGAACACAATGCACTCCTCCAGAGAGGCAGTTGTCAATTTACATCCCGCCCATCAGCATAACAAGGCTCCCTGTTCTCCAGGGCCTGTCTTGCCTTTCTGGTTTTTACACATTTTGTGGATGTCCCTTTTGACCGGTGGGAAGTGATACTTCTCTGTAGTGCAGATTTGCATTGCCCACTTGCTTGCTTGGCCAAAAAGGGCGTATGCGTTTTCTCCTGAATATATTCAGGAGAAAACGCATACGCCCTTTTTGGCCAAGTGCATCATTGTCGAAGTTGTGCCCCTCTTCCTGTGCTTTAAAGGCGATTCCAACGTACCTCTGGAAATCTGTTTCCTGCTATTCTGCCTCGCTTTCAAGTCCGCCTCGTTGCCTTCCCTCAACAGATTTTTGGACGATAGTTGTCCTTTATTACTCGGCCAGTTTGTGAATTGCTGTGCCCCTGAGCTCCATTTTTCAACTCGTTTTTGGTGAGCTGACCGCAAGTCCAAAATTTTGGTTCAGGATCTATACTGATTCCCGGTGGGTGGCTGAGACTTTGGTTAATTCTTCTTCCTGCCGGGAAATTACAGTGATATGTGCCCGTCCAAATGCCTAACAGCTACTCTCTCATTGGTTCTCCCTCTTCCCTTTCATCCTCTGCCAAATTGGCAACCTGTGCGAACCAGGAGGTTAAAGGGGCTGTCTCTCCAAGTTGGGAGGTTGATAATAAAGCAGATGGAAAGTCAAACCGGAGCACCAGGAGAGGGACTATTCGTTGAGTTTTAGAAACCTTTCGTATTCACAGTGTGTCCGTTCTCTAGGATTCCCGTACATGTTATATCTGTAGTAATATTCCCTTCAACCTGGAGAGTTGGGACCCATGGAATGTGTGCCATGCATTATTGCTTTAAAGGGTCTGCATTTGCTCACCCAATCTCACCAATCCTCTCAGTCCCAAGTGTCCAGCCTTATGCCACATCCAGCTGTCATTGTAGATAGGGTCATTTCAGGTTTCATCAGAGACCCTGAAGGAATTGTAAAGAATTTCCCAGTTTTTTTGTTTTATTTTTGAAATTCCTTTTTATAGTGGGTTTGAGCTGATTCTCGCTGCCATATTTATCCCAGTCTAGACACACATGATTCCCTTACGGAGACATATCAATACATAGGTTTTAAGATTCTTACTAGTCAGATATATTCCTCTGCGGGAAATATGGGGTTTTGAGTCCCTTTCACTGAGGAAGGTGTAGGTCTTGTCTATTCCATAGTTGGTTTTTGGAACGGTACCTGTGCTTATATCAAACTCTGGTTTTATGCATCACCCCACCTCTCCTTCCCCCTTAAGCAGGCATAAGAGTGTTTTCTAAATGTGAGACACTGTTCTCTTTCCTAACTCAGTTCAAGTGTAGCCATGTTTACAGGATCTTCATAAGTGATATCTTATGATAAGTTTCCTTTTTTCTGTGACTTATTTCACTTAGAATCATCGTACCTGAATCCACCCATTTTGCTGCTACTGGTCTTATGACATTGATTTCATGGCTGAGGGATATTCCATCGTACGTAAGTACCACAATTTTTTGAACCATTTTTATATTTCCTGGGATATTTAAGGTGTACCCAAGTTGAGGTCCTTGTAAGCAGTGCAGCCCTAAATTTTGGGGTGGCTGTGTCTTTTTGATTTTCAGTTTTCCCAAGGTATATTCCCCAGACTGGAAGTGCCCTTGGCTCTGTAGCTCTGTTCTTTACTTGTTTTAGGGAACACAATGCACTCCTCCAGAGAGGCAGTTGGCAATTTACATCCCGCCCATCAGCATAACAAGGCTCCCTGTTCTCCAGGGCCTGTCTTGCCTTTCTGGTTTTTACACATTTTGTGGATGTCCCTTTTGACCGGTGGGAAGTGATACTTCTCTGTAGTGCAGATTTGCATTGCCCGCTTGCTTGCTTGGCCAAAAAGGGCGTATGCGTTTTCTCCTGAATATATTCAGGAGAAAACGCATACGCCCTTTTTGGCCAAGTGCATCATTGTCGAAGTTGTGCCCCTCTTCCTGTGCTTTAAAGGCGATTCCAACGTACCTCTGGAAATCTGTTTCCTGCTATTCTGCCTCGCTTTCAAGTCCGCCTCGTTGCCTTCCCTCAACAGATTTTTGGACGATAGTTGTCCTTTATTACTCGGCCAGTTTGTGAATTGCTGTGCCCCTGAGCTCCATTTTTCAACTCGTTTTTGGTGAGCTGACCGCAAGTCCAAAATTTTGGTTCACGATCTATACTGATTCCCGGTGGGTGGCTGAGACTTTGGTTAATTCTTCTTCCTGCCGGGAAATTACAGTGATATGTGCCCGTCCAAATGCCTAACAGCTACTCTCTCATTGGTTCTCCCTCTTCCCTTTCATCCTCTGCCAAATTGGCAACCTGTGCGAACCAGGAGGTTAAAGGGGCTGTCTCTCCAAGTTGGGAGGTTGATAATAAAGCAGATGGAAAGTCAAACCGGAGCACCAGGAGAGGGACTATTCGTTGAGTTTTAGAAACCTTTCGTATTCACAGTGTGTCCGTTCTCTAGGATTCCCGTACATGTTATATCTGTAGTAATATTCCCTTCAACCTGGAGAGTTGGGACCCATGGAATGTGTGCCATGCATTATTGCTTTAAAGGGTCTGCATTTGCTCACCCAATCTCACCAATCCTCTCAGTCCCAAGTGTCCAGCCTTATGCCACATCCAGCTGTCATTGTAGATAGGGTCATTTCAGGTTTCATCAGAGACCCTGAAGGAATTGTAAAGAATTTCCCAGTTTTTTTGTTTTATTTTTGAAATTCCTTTTTATAGTGGGTTTGAGCTGATTCTCGCTGCCATATTTATCCCAGTCTAGACACACTTGATTCCCTTACGGAGACATATCAATACATAGGTTTTAAGATTCTTACTAGTCAGATATATTCCTCTGCGGGAAATATGGGGTTTTGAGTCCCTTTCACTGAGGAAGGTGTAGGTCTTGTCTATTCCATAGTTGGTTTTTGGAACGGTACCTGTGCTTATATCAAACTCTGGTTTTATGCATCACCCCACCTCTCCTTCCCCCTTAAGCAGGCATAAGAGTGTTTTCTAAATGTGAGACACTGTTCTCTTTCCTAACTCAGTTCAAGTGTAGCCATGTTTACAGGATCTTCATAAGTGATATCTTATGATAAGTTTCTTTTTCTCTGTGACTTATTTCACTTAGAATCATCGTACCTGAATCCACCCATTTTGCTGCTACTGGTCTTATGACATTGATTTCATGGCTGAGGGATATTCCATCGTACGTAAGTACCACAATTTTTTGAACCATTTTTATATTTCCTGGGATATTTAAGGTGTACCCAAGTTGAGGTCCTTTTAAGCAGTGCAGCCCTAAATTTGGGGTGGCTGTGTCTTTTTGATTTTCAGTTTTCCCAAGGTATATTCCCTAGACTGGAAGTGCCCTTGGCTCTGTAGCTCTGTTGTTTACTTGTTTTAGGGAACACAATGCACTCCTCCAGAGAGGCAGTTGTCAATTTACATCCCGCCCATCAGCATAACAAGGCTCCCTGTTCTCCAGGGCCTGTCTTGCCTTTCTGGTTTTTACACATTTTGTGGATGTCCCTTTTGACCGGTGGGAAGTGATACTTCTCTGTAGTGCAGATTTGCATTGCCCGCTTGCTTGCTTGGCCAAAAAGGGCGTATGCGTTTTCTCCTGAATATATTCAGGAGAAAACGCATACGCCCTTTTTGGCCAAGTGCATCATTGTCGAAGTTGTGCCCCTCTTCCTGTGCTTTAAAGGTGATTCCAACGTACCTCTTGAAATCTGTTTCCTGCTATTCTGCCTCGCTTTCAAGTCCGCCTCGTTGCCTTCCTTCAACAGATTTTTGGACGATAGTTGTCCTTTATTACTCGGCCAGTTTGTGAATTGCTGTGCCCCTGAGCTCCATTTTTCAACTCGTTTTTGGTGAGCTGACCGCAAGTCCAAAATTTTGGTTCAGGATCTATACTGATTCCCGGTGGGTGGCTGAGACTTTGGTTAATTCTTCTTCCTGCCAGGAAATTACAGTGATATGTGCCCGTCCAAATGCCTAACAGCTACTCTCTCATTGGTTCTCCCTCTTCCCTTTCATCCTCTGCCAAATTGGCAACCTGTGCGAACCAGGAGGTTAAAGGGGCTGTCTCTCCAAGTTGGGAGGTTGATAATAAAGCAGATGGAAAGTCAAACCGGAGCACCAGGAGAGGGACTATTCGTTGAGTTTTAGAAACCTTTCGTATTCACAGTGTGTCCGTTCTCTAGGATTCCCGTACATGTTATATCTGTAGTAATATTCCCTTCAACCTGGAGAGTTGGGACCCATGGAATGTGTGCCATGCATTATTGCTTTAAAGGGTCTGCATTTGCTCACCCAATCTCACCAATCCTCTCAGTCCCAAGTGTCCAGCCTTATGCCACATCCAGCTGTCATTGTAGATAGGGTCATTTCAGGTTTCATCAGAGACCCTGAAGGAATTGTAAAGAATTTCCCAGTTTTTTTGTTTTATTTTTGAAATTCCTTTTTATAGTGGGTTTGAGCTGATTCTCGCTGCCATATTTATCCCAGTCTAGACACACTTGATTCCCTTACGGAGACATATCAATACATAGGTTTTAAGATTCTTACTAGTCAGATATATTCCTCTGCGGGAAATATGGGGTTTTGAGTCCCTTTCACTGAGGAAGGTGTAGGTCTTGTCTATTCCATAGTTGGTTTTTGGAACGGTACCTGTGCTTATATCAAACTCTGGTTTTATGCATCACCCCACCTCTCCTTCCCCCTTAAGCAGGCATAAGAGTGTTTTCTAAATGTGAGACACTGTTCTCTTTCCTAACTCAGTTCAAGTGTAGCCATGTTTACAGGATCTTCATAAGTGATATCTTATGATAAGTTTCTTTTTCTCTGTGACTTATTTCACTTAGAATCATCGTACCTGAATCCACCCATTTTGCTGCTACTGGTCTTATGACATTGATTTCATGGCTGAGGGATATTCCATCGTACGTAAGTACCACAATTTTTTGAACCATTTTTATATTTCCTGGGTTATTTAAGGTGTACCCAAGTTGAGGTCCTTGTAAGCAGTGCAGCCCTAAATTTTGGGGTGGCTGTGTCTTTTTGATTTTCAGTTTTCCCAAGGTATATTCCCTAGACTGGAAGTGCCCTTGGCTCTGTAGCTCTGTTCTTTACTTGTTTTAGGGAACACAATGCACTCCTCCAGAGAGGCAGTTGGCAATTTACATCCCGCCCATCAGCATAACAAGGCTCCCTGTTCTCCAGGGCCTGTCTTGCCTTTCTGGTTTTTACACATTTTGTGGATGTCCCTTTTGACCGGTGGGAAGTGATACTTCTCTGTAGTGCAGATTTGCATTGCCCGCTTGCTTGCTTGGCCAAAAAGGGCGTATGCGTTTTCTCCTGAATATATTCAGGAGAAAACGCATACGCCCTTTTTGGCCAAGTGCATCATTGTCGAAGTTGTGCCCCTCTTCCTGTGCTTTAAAGGCGATTCCAACATACCTCTTGAAATCTGTTTCCTGCTATTCTGCCTCGCTTTCAAGTCCGCCTCGTTGCCTTCCCTCAACAGATTTTTGGACGATAGTTGTCCTTTATTACTCGGCCAGTTTGTGAATTGCTGTGCCCCTGAGCTCCATTTTTCAACTCGTTTTTGGTGAGCTGACCGCAAGTCCAAAATTTTGGTTCAGGATCTATACTGATTCCCGGTGGGTGGCTGAGACTTTGGTTAATTCTTCTTCCTGCCGGGAAATTACAGTGATATGTGCCCGTCCAAATGCCTAACAGCTACTCTCTCATTGGTTCTCCCTCTTCCCTTTCATCCTCTGCCAAATTGGCAACCTGTGCGAACCAGGAGGTTAAAGGGGCTGTCTCTCCAAGTTGAGAGGTTGATAATAAAGCAGATGGAAAGTCAAACCGGAGCACCAGGAGAGGGACTATTCGTTGAGTTTTAGAAACCTTTCGTATTCACAGTGTGTCCGTTCTCTAGGATTCCCGTACATGTTATATCTGTAGTAATATTCCCTTCAACCTGGAGAGTTGGGACCCATGGAATGTGTGCCATGCATTATTGCTTTAAAGGGTCTGCATTTGCTCACCCAATCTCACCAATCCTCTCAGTCCCAAGTGTCCAGCCTTATGCCACATCCAGCTGTCATTGTAGATAGGGTCATTTCAGGTTTCATCAGAGACCCTGAAGGAATTGTAAAGAATTTCCCAGTTTTTTTGTTTTATTTTTGAAATTGCTTTTTATAGTGGGTTTGAGCTGATTCTCGCTGCCATATTTATCCCAGTCTAGACACACTTGATTCCCTTACGGAGACATATCAATACATAGGTTTTAAGATTCTTACTAGTCAGATATATTCCTCTGCGGGAAATATGGGGTTTTGAGTCCCTTTCACTGAGGAAGGTGTAGGTCTTGTCTATTCCATAGTTGGTTTTTGGAACGGTACCTGTGCTTATATCAAACTCTGTTTTTATGCATCACCCCACCTCTCCTTCCCCCTTAAGCAGGCATAAGAGTGTTTTCTAAATGTGAGACACTGTTCTCTTTCCTAACTCAGTTCAAATGTAGCCATGTTTACAGGATCTTCATAAGTGATATCTTATGATAAGTTTCTTTTTCTGTGTGACTTATTTCACTTAGAATCATCGTACCTGAATCCACCCATTTTGCTGCTACTGGTCTTATGACATTGATTTCATGGCTGAGGGATATTCCATCGTACGTAAGTACCACAATTTTTTAACCATTTTTATATTTCCTGGGATATTTAAGGTGTACCCAAGTTGAGGTCCTTGTAAGCAGTGCAGCCCTAAATTTTGGGGTGGCTGTGTCTTTTTGATTTTCAGTTTTCCCAAGGTATATTCCCTAGACTGGAAGTGCCCTTGGCTCTGTAGCTCTGTTCTTTACTTGTTTTAGGGAACACAATGCACTCCTCCAGAGAGGCAGTTGGCAATTTACATCCCGCCCATCAGCATAACAAGGCTCCCTGTTCTCCAGGGCCTGTCTTGCCTTTCTTGTTCTTACACATTTTGTGGATGTCCCCTTTGACTGTTGGGAAGTGATACTTCTCTGTAGTGCAGATTTGCATTGCCCGCTTGCTTGCTTGGCCAAAAAGGGCGTATGCGTTTTCTCCTGAATATATTCAGGACAAAACGCATACGCCCTTTTTGGCCAAGTGCATCATTGTCGAAGTTGTGCCCCTCTTCCTGTGCTTTAAAGGCGATTCCAACATACCTCTTGAAATCTGTTTCCTGCTATTCTGCCTCGCTTTCAAGTCCGCCTCGTTGCCTTCCCTCAACAGATTTTTGGACGATAGTTGTCCTTTATTACTCGGCCAGTTTGTGAATTGCTGTGCCCCTGAGCTCCATTTTTCAACACGTTTTTGGTGAGCTGACCGCAAGTCCAAAATTTTGGTTCAGGATCTATACTGATTCCCGGTGGGTGGCTGAGACTTTGGTTAATTCTTCTTCCTGCCGGGAAATTACAGTGATATGTGCCCGTCCAAATGCCTAACAGCTACTCTCTCATTGGTTCTCCCTCTTCCCTTTCATCCTCTGCCAAATTGGCAACCTGTGCGAACCAGGAGGTTAAAGGGGCTGTCTCTCCAAGTTGGGAGGTTGATAATAAAGCAGATGGAAAGTCAAACCGGAGCACCAGGAGAGGGACTATTCGTTGAGTTTTAGAAACCTTTCGTATTCACAGTGTGTCCGTTCTCTAGGATTCCCGTACATGTTATATCTGTAGTAATATTCCCTTCAACCTGGAGAGTTGGGACCCATGGAATGTGTGCCATGCATTATTGCTTTAAAGGGTCTGCATTTGCTCACCCAATCTCACCAATCCTCTCAGTCCCAAGTGTCCAGCCTTATGCCACATCCAGCTGTCATTGTAGATAGGGTCATTTCAGGTTTCATCAGAGACCCTGAAGGAATTGTAAAGAATTTCCCAGTTTTTTTGTTTTATTTTTGAAATTCCTTTTTATAGTGGGTTTGAGCTGATTCTCGCTGCCATATTTATCCCAGTCTAGACACACTTGATTCCCTTACGGAGACATATCAATACATAGGTTTTAAGATTCTTACTAGTCAGATATATTCCTCTGCGGGAAATATGGGGTTTTGAGTCCCTTTCACTGAGGAAGGTGTAGGTCTTGTCTATTCCATAGTTGGTTTTTGGAACGGTACCTGTGCTTATATCAAACTCTGCTTTTATGCATCACCCCACCTCTCCTTCCCCCTTAAGCAGGCATAAGAGTGTTTTCTAAATGTGAGACACTGTTCTCTTTCCTAACTCAGTTCAAGTGTAGCCATGTTTACAGGATCTTCATAAGTGATATCTTATGATAAGTTTCTTTTTCTCTGTGACTTATTTCACTTAGAATCATCGTACCTGAATCCACCCATTTTGCTGCTACTGGTCTTATGACATTGATTTCATGGCTGAGGGATATTCCATCGTACGTAAGTACCACAATTTTTTGAACCATTTTTGTATTTCCTGGGATATTTAAGGTGTACCCAAGTTGAGGTCCTTGTAAGCAGTGCAGCCCTAAATTTTGGGGTGGCTGTGTCTTTTTGATTTTCAGTTTTCCCAAGGTATATTCCCTAGACTGGAAGTGCCCTTGGCTCTGTAGCTCTGTTGTTTACTTGTTTTAGGGAACACAATGCACTCCTCCAGAGAGGCAGTTGGCAATTTACATCCCGCCCATCAGCATAACAAGGCTCCCTGTTCTCCAGGGCCTGTCTTGCCTTTCTGGTTTTTACACATTTTGTGGATGTCCCTTTTGACCGGTGGGAAGTGATACTTCTTTGTAGTGCAGATTTGCATTGCCCGCTTGCTTGCTTGGCCAAAAAGGGCGTATGCGTTTTCTCCTGAATATATTCAGGAGAAAACGCATACGCCCTTTTTGGCCAAGTGCATCATTGTCGAAGTTGTGCCCCTCTTCCTGTGCTTTAAAGGCGATTCCAACGTACCTCTGGAAATCTGTTTCCTGCTATTCTGCCTCGCTTTCAAGTCCGCCTCGTTGCCTTCCCTCAACAGATTTTTGGACGATAGTTGTCCTTTATTACTCGGCCAGTTTGTGAATTGCTGTGCCCCTGAGCTCCATTTTTCAACACGTTTTTGGTGAGCTGACCGCAAGTCCAAAATTTTGGTTCAGGATCTATACTGATTCCCGGTGGGTGGCTGAGACTTTGGTTAATTCTTCTTCCTGCCGGGAAATTACAGTGATATGTGCCCGTCCAAATGCCTAACAGCTACTCTCTCATTGGTTCTCCCTCTTCCCTTTCATCCTCTGCCAAATTGGCAACCTGTGCGAACCAGGAGGTTAAAGGGGCTGTCTCTCCAAGTTGGGAGGTTGATAATAAAGCAGATGGAAAGTCAAACCGGAGCACCAGGAGAGGGACTATTCGTTGAGTTTTAGAAACCTTTCGTATTCACAGTGTGTCCGTTCTCTAGGATTCCCGTACATGTTATATCTGTAGTAATATTCCCTTCAACCTGGAGAGTTGGGACCCATGGAATGTGTGCCATGCATTATTGCTTTAAAGGGTCTGCATTTGCTCACCCAATCTCACCAATCCTCTCAGTCCCAAGTGTCCAGCCTTATGCCACATCCAGCTGTCATTGTAGATAGGGTCATTTCAGGTTTCATCAGAGACCCTGAAGGAATTGTAAAGAATTTCCCAGTTTTTTTGTTTTATTTTTGAAATTCCTTTTTATAGGGGGTTTGAGCTGATTCTCGCTGCCATATTTATCCCAGTCTAGACACACTTGATTCCCTTACGGAGACATATCAATACATAGGTTTTAAGATTCTTACTAGTCAGATATATTCCTCTGCAGGAAATATGGGGTTTTGAGTCCCTTTCACTGAGGAAGGTGTAGGTCTTGTCTATTCCATAGTTGGTTTTTGGAACGGTACCTGTGCTTATATCAAACTCTGCTTTTATGCATCACCCCACCTCTCCTTCCCCCTTAAGCAGGCATAAGAGTGTTTTCTAAATGTGAGACACTGTTCTCTTTCCTAACTCAGTTCAAGTGTAGCCATGTTTACAGGATCTTCATAAGTGATATCTTATGATAAGTTTCTTTTTCTGTGTGACTTATTTCACTTAGAATCATCGTACCTGAATCCACCCATTTTGCTGCTACTGGTCTTATGACATTGATTTCATGGCTGAGGGATATTCCATCGTACGTAAGTACCACAATTTTTTGAACCATTTTTATATTTCCTGGGATATTTAAGGTGTACCCAAGTTGAGGTCCTTGTAAGCAGTGCAGCCCTAAATTTTGGGGTGGCTGTGTCTTTTTGATTTTCAGTTTTCCCAAGGTATATTCCCTAGACTGGAAGTGCCCTTGGCTCTGTAGCTCTGTTGTTTACTTGTTTTAGGGAACACAATGCACTCCTCCAGAGAGGCAGTTGGCAATTTACATCCCGCCCATCAGCATAACAAGGCTCCCTGTTCTCCAGGGCCTGTCTTGCCTTTCTGGTTTTTACACATTTTGTGGATGTCCCTTTTGACCGGTGGGAAGTGATACTTCTCTGTAGTGCAGATTTGCATTGCCCGCTTGCTTGCTTGGCCAAAAAGGGCGTATGCGTTTTCTCCTGAATATATTCAGGAGAAAACACATACGCCCTTTTTGGCCAAGTGCATCATTGTCGAAGTTGTGCCCCTCTTCCTGTGCTTTAAAGGCGATTCCAACGTACCTCTGGAAATCTGTTTCCTGCTATTCTGCCTCGCTTTCAAGTCCGCCTCGTTGCCTTCCCTCAACAGATTTTTGGACGATAGTTGTCCTTTATTACTCGGCCAGTTTGTGAATTGCTGTGCCCCTGAGCTCCATTTTTCAACTCGTTTTTGGTGAGCTGACCGCAAGTCCAAAATTTTGGTTCAGGATCTATACTGATTCCCGGTGGGTGGCTGAGACTTTGGTTAATTCTTCTTCCTGCCGGGAAATTACAGTGATATGTGCCCGTCCAAATGCCTAACAGCTACTCTCTCATTGGTTCTCCCTCTTCCCTTTCATCCTCTGCCAAATTGGCAACCTGTGCGAACCAGGAGGTTAAAGGGGCTGTCTCTCCAAGTTGAGAGGTTGATAATAAAGCAGATGGAAAGTCAAACCGGAGCACCAGGAGAGGGACTATTCGTTGAGTTTTAGAAACCTTTCGTATTCACAGTGTGTCCGTTCTCTAGGATTCCCGTACATGTTATATCTGTAGTAATATTCCCTTCAACCTGGAGAGTTGGGACCCATGGAATGTGTGCCATGCATTATTGCTTTAAAGGGTCTGCATTTGCTCACCCAATCTCACCAATCCTCTCAGTCCCAAGTGTCCAGCCTTATGCCACATCCAGCTGTCATTGTAGATAGGGTCATTTCAGGTTTCATCAGAGACCCTGAAGGAATTGTAAAGAATTTCCCAGTTTTTTTGTTTTATTTGTGAAATTCCTTTTTATAGGGGGTTTGAGCTGATTCTCGCTGCCATATTTATCCCAGTCTAGACACACTTGATTCCCTTACGGAGACATATCAATACATAGGTTTTAAGATTCTTACTAGTCAGATATATTCCTCTGCGGGAAATATGGGGTTTTGAGTCCCTTTCACTGAGGAAGGTGTAGGTCTTGTCTATTCCATAGTTGGTTTTTGGAACGGTACCTGTGCTTATATCAAACTCTGGTTTTATGCATCACCCCACCTCTCCTTCCCCCTTAAGCAGGCATAAGAGTGTTTTCTAAATGTGAGACACTGTTCTCTTTCCTAACTCAGTTCAAGTGTAGCCATGTTTACAGGATCTTCATAAGTGATAACTTATGATAAGTTTCTTTTTCTGTGTGACTTATTTCACTTAGAATCATCGTACCTGAATCCACCCATTTTGCTGCTACTGGTCTTATGACATTGATTTCATGGCTGAGGGATATTCCATCGTACGTAAGTACCACAATTTTTTGAACCATTTTTATATTTCCTGGGATATTTAAGGTGTACCCAAGTTGAGGTCCTTGTAAGCAGTGCAGCCCTAAATTTTGGGGTGGCTGTGTCTTTTTGATTTTCAGTTTTCCCAAGGTATATTCCCTAGACTGGAAGTGCCCTTGGCTCTGTAGCTCTGTTGTTTACTTGTTTTAGGGAACACAATGCACTCCTCCAGAGAGGCAGTTGGCAATTTACATCCCGCCCATCAGCATAACAAGGCTCCCTGTTCTCCAGGGCCTGTCTTGCCTTTCTGGTTTTTACACATTTTGTGGATGTCCCTTTTGACCGGTGGGAAGTGATACTTCTCTGTAGTGCAGATTTGCATTGCCCGCTTGCTTGCTTGGCCAAAAAGGGCGTATGCGTTTTCTCCTGAATATATTCAGGAGAAAACACATACGCCCTTTTTGGCCAAGTGCATCATTGTCGAAGTTGTGCCCCTCTTCCTGTGCTTTAAAGGCGATTCCAACGTACCTCTTGAAATCTGTTTCCTGCTATTCTGCCTCGCTTTCAAGTCCGCCTCGTTGCCTTCCCTCAACAGATTTTTGGACGATAGTTGTCCTTTATTACTCGGCCAGTTTGTGAATTGCTGTGCCCCTGAGCTCCATTTTTCAACTCGTTTTTGGTGAGCTGACCGCAAGTCCAAAATTTTGGTTCAGGATCTATACTGATTCCCGGTGGGTGGCTGAGACTTTGGTTAATTCTTCTTCCTGCCGGGAAATTACAGTGATATGTGCCCGTCCAAATGCCTAACAGCTACTCTCTCATTGGTTCTCCCTCTTCCCTTTCATCCTCTGCCAAATTGGCAACCTGTGCGAACCAGGAGGTTAAAGGGGCTGTCTCTCCAAGTTGGGAGGTTGATAATAAAGCAGATGGAAAGTCAAACCGGAGCACCAGGAGAGGGACTATTCGTTGAGTTTTAGAAACCTTTCGTATTCACAGTGTGTCCGTTCTCTAGGATTCCCGTACATGTTATATCTGTAGTAATATTCCCTTCAACCTGGAGAGTTGGGACCCATGGAATGTGTGCCATGCATTATTGCTTTAAAGGGTCTGCATTTGCTCACCCAATCTCACCAATCCTCTCAGTCCCAAGTGTCCAGCCTTATGCCACATCCAGCTGTCATTGTAGATAGGGTCATTTCAGGTTTCATCAGAGACCCTGAAGGAATTGTAAAGAATTTCCCAGTTTTTTTGTTTTATTTGTGAAATTCCTTTTTATAGTGGGTTTGAGCTGATTCTCGCTGCCATATTTATCCCAGTCTAGACACACTTGATTCCCTTACGGAGACATATCAATACATAGGTTTTAAGATTCTTACTAGTCAGATATATTCCTCTGCGGGAAATATGGGGTTTTGAGTCCCTTTCACTGAGGAAGGTGTAGGTCTTGTCTATTCCATAGTTGGTTTTTGGAACGGTACCTGTGCTTATATCAAACTCTGGTTTTATGCATCACCCCACCTCTCCTTCCCCCTTAAGCAGGCATAAGAGTGTTTTCTAAATGTGAGACACTGTTCTCTTTCCTAACTCAGTTCAAGTGTAGCCATGTTTACAGGATCTTCATAAGTGATAACTTATGATAAGTTTCTTTTTCTCTGTGACTTATTTCACTTAGAATCATCGTACCTGAATCCACCCATTTTGCTGCTACTGGTCTTATGACATTGATTTCATGGCTGAGGGATATTCCATCGTACGTAAGTACCACAATTTTTTGAACCATTTTTATATTTCCTGGGATATTTAAGGTGTACCCAAGTTGAGGTCCTTGTAAGCAGTGCAGCCCTAAATTTTGGGGTGGCTGTGTCTTTTTGATTTTCAGTTTTCCCAAGGTATATTCCCTAGACTGGAAGTGCCCTTGGCTCTGTAGCTCTGTTGTTTACTTGTTTTAGGGAACACAATGCACTCCTCCAGAGAGGCAGTTGGCAATTTACATCCCGCCCATCAGCATAACAAGGCTCCCTGTTCTCCAGGGCCTGTCTTGCCTTTCTGGTTTTTACACATTTTGTGGATGTCCCTTTTGACCGGTGGGAAGTGATACTTCTCTGTAGTGCAGATTTGCATTGCCCGCTTGCTTGCTTGGCCAAAAAGGGCGTATGCGTTTTCTCCTGAATATATTCAGGAGAAAACGCATACGCCCTTTTTGGCCAAGTGCATCATTGTCGAAGTTGTGCCCCTCTTCCTGTGCTTTAAAGGCGATTCCAACGTACCTCTTGAAATCTGTTTCCTGCTATTCTGCCTCGCTTTCAAGTCCGCCTCGTTGCCTTCCCTCAACAGATTTTTGGACGATAGTTGTCCTTTATTACTCGGCCAGTTTGTGAATTGCTGTGCCCCTGAGCTCCATTTTTCAACTCGTTTTTGGTGAGCTGACCGCAAGTCCAAAATTTTGGTTCAGGATCTATACTGATTCCCGGTGGGTGGCTGAGACTTTGGTTAATTCTTCTTCCTGCCGGGAAATTACAGTGATATGTGCCCGTCCAAATGCCTAACAGCTACTCTCTCATTGGTTCTCCCTCTTCCCTTTCATCCTCTGCCAAATTGGCAACCTGTGCGAACCAGGAGGTTAAAGGGGCTGTCTCTCCAAGTTGGGAGGTTGATAATAAAGCAGATGGAAAGTCAAACCGGAGCACCAGGAGAGGGACTATTCGTTGAGTTTTAGAAACCTTTCGTATTCACAGTGTGTCCGTTCTCTAGGATTCCCGTACATGTTATATCTGTAGTAATATTCCCTTCAACCTGGAGAGTTGGGACCCATGGAATGTGTGCCATGCATTATTGCTTTAAAGGGTCTGCATTTGCTCACCCAATCTCACCAATCCTCTCAGTCCCAAGTGTCCAGCCTTATGCCACATCCAGCTGTCATTGTAGATAGGGTCATTTCAGGTTTCATCAGAGACCCTGAAGGAATTGTAAAGAATTTCCCAGTTTTTTTGTTTTATTTGTGAAATTCCTTTTTATAGTGGGTTTGAGCTGATTCTCGCTGCCATATTTATCCCAGTCTAGACACACTTGATTCCCTTACGGAGACATATCAATACATAGGTTTTAAGATTCTTACTAGTCAGATATATTCCTCTGCGGGAAATATGGGGTTTTGAGTCCCTTTCACTGAGGAAGGTGTAGGTCTTGTCTATTCCATAGTTGGTTTTTGGAACGGTACCTGTGCTTATATCAAACTCTGGTTTTATGCATCACCCCACCTCTCCTTCCCCCTTAAGCAGGCATAAGAGTGTTTTCTAAATGTGAGACACTGTTCTCTTTCCTAACTCAGTTCAAGTGTAGCCATGTTTACAGGATCTTCATAAGTGATATCTTATGATAAGTTTCTTTTTCTCTGTGACTTATTTCACTTAGAATCATCGTACCTGAATCCACCCATTTTGCTGCTACTGGTCTTATGACATTGATTTCATGGCTGAGGGATATTCCATCGTACGTAAGTACCACAATTTTTTGAACCATTTTTATATTTCCTGGGATATTTAAGGTGTACCCAAGTTGAGGTCCTTGTAAGCAGTGCAGCCCTAAATTTTGGGGTGGCTGTGTCTTTTTGATTTTCAGTTTTCCCAAGGTATATTCCCTAGACTGGAAGTGCCCTTGGCTCTGTAGCTCTGTTGTTTACTTGTTTTAGGGAACACAATGCACTCCTCCAGAGAGGCAGTTGGCAATTTACATCCCGCCCATCAGCATAACAAGGCTCCCTGTTCTCCAGGGCCTGTCTTGCCTTTCTGGTTTTTACACATTTTGTGGATGTCCCTTTTGACCGGTGGGAAGTGATACTTCTCTGTAGTGCAGATTTGCATTGCCCGCTTGCTTGCTTGGCCAAAAAGGGCGTATGCGTTTTCTCCTGAATATATTCAGGAGAAAACGCATACGCCCTTTTTGGCCAAGTGCATCATTGTCGAAGTTGTGCCCCTCTTCCTGTGCTTTAAAGGCGATTCCAACGTACCTCTTGAAATCTGTTTCCTGCTATTCTGCCTCGCTTTCAAGTCCGCCTCGTTGCCTTCCCTCAACAGATTTTTGGACGATAGTTGTCCTTTATTACTCGGCCAGTTTGTGAATTGCTGTGCCCCTGAGCTCCATTTTTCAACTCGTTTTTGGTGAGCTGACCGCAAGTCCAAAATTTTGGTTCAGGATCTATACTGATTCCCGGTGGGTGGCTGAGACTTTGGTTAATTCTTCTTCCTGCCGGGAAATTACAGTGATATGTGCCCGTCCAAATGCCTAACAGCTACTCTCTCATTGGTTCTCCCTCTTCCCTTTCATCCTCTGCCAAATTGGCAACCTGTGCGAACCAGGAGGTTAAAGGGGCTGTCTCTCCAAGTTGGGAGGTTGATAATAAAGCAGATGGAAAGTCAAACCGGAGCACCAGGAGAGGGACTATTCGTTGAGTTTTAGAAACCTTTCGTATTCACAGTGTGTCCGTTCTCTAGGATTCCCGTACATGTTATATCTGTAGTAATATTCCCTTCAACCTGGAGAGTTGGGACCCATGGAATGTGTGCCATGCATTATTGCTTTAAAGGGTCTGCATTTGCTCACCCAATCTCACCAATCCTCTCAGTCCCAAGTGTCCAGCCTTATGCCACATCCAGCTGTCATTGTAGATAGGGTCATTTCAGGTTTCATCAGAGACCCTGAAGGAATTGTAAAGAATTTCCCAGTTTTTTTGTTTTATTTTTGAAATTCCTTTTTATAGTGGGTTTGAGCTGATTCTCGCTGCCATATTTATCCCAGTCTAGACACACTTGATTCCCTTACGGAGACATATCAATACATAGGTTTTAAGATTCTTACTTTACTAGTCAGATATATTCCTCTGCGGGAAATATGGGGTTTTGAGTCCCTTTCACTGAGGAAGGTGTAGGTCTTGTCTATTCCATAGTTGGTTTTTGGAACGGTACCTGTGCTTATATCAAACTCTGGTTTTATGCATCACCCCACCTCTCCTTCCCCCTTAAGCAGGCATAAGAGTGTTTTCTAAATGTGAGACACTGTTCTCTTTCCTAACTCAGTTCAAGTGTAGCCATGTTTACAGGATCTTCATAAGTGATATCTTATGATAAGTTTCTTTTTCTCTGTGACTTATTTCACTTAGAATCATCGTACCTGAATCCACCCATTTTGCTGCTACTGGTCTTATGACATTGATTTCATGGCTGAGGGATATTCCATCGTACGTAAGTACCACAATTTTTTGAACCATTTTTATATTTCCTGGGATATTTAAGGTGTACCCAAGTTGAGGTCCTTGTAAGCAGTGCAGCCCTAAATTTTGGGGTGGCTGTGTCTTTTTGATTTTCAGTTTTCCCAAGGTATATTCCCTAGACTGGAAGTGCCCTTGGCTCTGTAGCTCTGTTGTTTACTTGTTTTAGGGAACACAATGCACTCCTCCAGAGAGGCAGTTGGCAATTTACATCCCGCCCATCAGCATAACAAGGCTCCCTGTTCTCCAGGGCCTGTCTTGCCTTTCTGGTTTTTACACATTTTGTGGATGTCCCTTTTGACCGGTGGGAAGTGATACTTCTTTGTAGTGCAGATTTGCATTGCCCGCTTGCTTGCTTGGCCAAAAAGGGCGTATGCGTTTTCTCCTGAATATATTCAGGAGAAAACGCATACGCCCTTTTTGGCCAAGTGCATCATTGTCGAAGTTGTGCCCCTCTTCCTGTGCTTTAAAGGCGATTCCAACGTACCTCTTGAAATCTGTTTCCTGCTATTCTTCCTCGCTTTCAAGTCCGCCTCGTTGCCTTCCCTCAACAGATTTTTGGACGATAGTTGTCCTTTATTACTCGGCCAGTTTGTGAATTGCTGTGCCCCTGAGCTCCATTTTTCAACTCGTTTTTGGTGAGCTGACCGCAAGTCCAAAATTTTGGTTCAGGATCTATACTGATTCCCGGTGGGTGGCTGAGACTTTGGTTAATTCTTCTTCCTGCCGGGAAATTACAGTGATATGTGCCCGTCCAAATGCCTAACAGCTACTCTCTCATTGGTTCTCCCTCTTCCCTTTCATCCTCTGCCAAATTGGCAACCTGTGCGAACCAGGAGGTTAAAGGGGCTGTCTCTCCAAGTTGGGAGGTTGATAATAAAGCAGATGGAAAGTCAAACCGGAGCACCAGGAGAGGGACTATTCGTTGAGTTTTAGAAACCTTTCGTATTCACAGTGTGTCCGTTCTCTAGGATTCCCGTACATGTTATATCTGTAGTAATATTCCCTTCAACCTGGAGAGTTGGGACCCATGGAATGTGTGCCATGCATTATTGCTTTAAAGGGTCTGCATTTGCTCACCCAATCTCACCAATCCTCTCAGTCCCAAGTGTCCAGCCTTATGCCACATCCAGCTGTCATTGTAGATAGGGTCATTTCAGGTTTCATCAGAGACCCTGAAGGAATTGTAAATAATTTCCCAGTTTTTTTGTTTTATTTTTGAAATTCCTTTTTATAGTGGGTTTGAGCTGATTCTCGCTGCCATATTTATCCCAGTCTAGACACACTTGATTCCCTTACGGAGACATATCAATACATAGGTTTTAAGATTCTTACTTTACTAGTCAGATATATTCCTCTGCGGGAAATATGGGGTTTTGAGTCCCTTTCACTGAGGAAGGTGTAGGTCTTGTCTATTCCATAGTTGGTTTTTGGAACGGTACCTGTGCTTATATCAAACTCTGGTTTTATGCATCACCCCACCTCTCCTTCCCCCTTAAGCAGGCATAAGAGTGTTTTCTAAATGAGAGACACTGTTCTCTTTCCTAACTCAGTTCAAGTGTAGCCATGTTTACAGGATCTTCATAAGTGATATCTTATGATAAGTTTCTTTTTCTCTGTGACTTATTTCACTTAGAATCATCGTACCTGAATCCACCCATTTTGCTGCTACTGGTCTTATGACATTGATTTCATGGCTGAGGGATATTCCATCGTACGTAAGTACCACAATTTTTTGAACCATTTTTATATTTCCTGGGATATTTAAGGTGTACCCAAGTTGAGGTCCTTGTAAGCAGTGCAGCCCTAAATTTTGGGGTGGCTGTGTCTTTTTGATTTTCAGTTTTCCCAAGGTATATTCCCTAGACTGGAAGTGCCCTTGGCTCTGTAGCTCTGTTGTTTACTTGTTTTAGGGAACACAATGCACTCCTCCAGAGAGGCAGTTGGCAATTTACATCCCGCCCATCAGCATAACAAGGCTCCCTGTTCTCCAGGGCCTGTCTTGCCTTTCTGGTTTTTACACATTTTGTGGATGTCCCTTTTGACCGGTGGGAAGTGATACTTCTTTGTAGTGCAGATTTGCATTGCCCGCTTGCTTGCTTGGCCAAAAAGGGCGTATGCGTTTTCTCCTGAATATATTCAGGATAAAACGCATACGCCCTTTATGGCCAAGTGCATCATTGTCGAAGTTGTGCCCCTCTTCCTGTGCTTTAAAGGCGATTCCAACGTACCTCTGGAAATCTGTTTCCTGCTATTCTGCCTCGCTTTCAAGTCCGCCTCGTTGCCTTCCCTCAACAGATTTTTGGACGATAGTTGTCCTTTATTACTCGGCCAGTTTGTGAATTGCTGTGCCCCTGAGCTCCATTTTTCAACTCGTTTTTGGTGAGCTGACCGCAAGTCCAAAATTTTGGTTAAGGATCTATACTGATTCCCGGTGGGTGGCTGAGACTTTGGTTAATTCTTCTTCCTGCCGGGAAATTACAGTGATATGTGCCCGTCCAAATGCCTAACAGCTACTCTCTCATTGGTTCTCCCTCTTCCCTTTCATCCTCTGCCAAATTGGCAACCTGTGCGAACCAGGAGGTTAAAGGGGCTGTCTCTCCAAGTTGGGAGGTTGATAATAAAGCAGATGGAAAGTCAAACCAGAGCACCAGGAGAGGGACTATTCGTTGAGTTTTAGAAACCTTTCGTATTCACAGTGTGTCCGTTCTCTAGGATTCCCGTACATGTTATATCTGTAGTAATATTCCCTTCAACCTGGAGAGTTGGGACCCATGGAATGTGTGCCATGCATTATTGCTTTAAAGGGTCTGCATTTCCTCACCCAATCTCACCAATCCTCTCAGTCCCAAGTGTCCAGCCTTATGCCACATCCAGCTGTCATTGTAGATAGGGTCATTTCAGGTTTCATCAGAGACCCTGAAGGAATTGTAAAGAATTTCCCAGTTTTTTTGTTTTATTTTTGAAATTCCTTTTTATAGTGGGTTTGAGCTGATTCTCGCTGCCATGTTTATGCCAGTCTAGACACACTTGATTCCCTTACGGAGACATATCAATACATAGGTTTTAAGATTCTTACTAGTCAGATATATTCCTCTGCGGGAAATATGGGGTTTTGAGTCCCTTTCACTGAGGAAGGTGTAGGTCTTGTCTATTCCATAGTTGGTTTTTGGAACGGTACCTGTGCTTATATCAAACTCTGGTTTTATGCATCACCCCACCTCTCCTTCCCCCTTAAGCAGGCATAAGAGTGTTTTCTAAATGTGAGACACTGTTCTCTTTCCTAACTCAGTTCACGTGTAGCCATGTTTACAGGATCTTCATAAGTGATATCTTATGATAAGTTTCTTTTTCTCTGTGACTTATTTCACTTAGAATCATCGTACCTGAATCCACCCATTTTGCTGCTACTGGTCTTATGACATTGATTTCATGGCTGAGGGATATTCCATCGTACGTAAGTACCACAATTTTTTGAACCATTTTTATATTTCCTGGGATATTTAAGGTGTACCCAAGTTGAGGTCCTTGTAAGCAGTGCAGCCCTAAATTTTGGGGTGGCTGTGTCTTTTTGATTTTCAGTTTTCCCAAGGTATATTCCCTAGACTGGAAGTGCCCTTGGCTCTGTAGCTCTGTTGTTTACTTGTTTTAGGGAACACAATGCACTCCTCCAGAGAGGCAGTTGGCAATTTACATCCCGCCCATCAGCATAACAAGGCTCCCTGTTCTCCAGGGCCTGTCTTGCCTTTCTGGTTTTTACACATTTTGTGGATGTCCCTTTTGACCGGTGGGAAGTGATACTTCTTTGTAGTGCAGATTTGCATTGCCCGCTTGCTTGCTTGGCCAAAAAGGGCGTATGCGTTTTCTCCTGAATATATTCAGGAGAAAACGCATACGCCCTTTTTGGCCAAGTGCATCATTGTCGAAGTTGTGACCCTCTTCCTGTGCTTTAAAGGCGATTCCAACGTACCTCTTGAAATCTGTTTCCTGCTATTCTGCCTCGCTTTCAAGTCCGCCTCGTTGCCTTCCCTCAACAGATTTTTGGACGATAGTTGTCCTTTATTACTCGGCCAGTTTGTGAATTGCTGTGCCCCTGAGCTCCATTTTTCAACTCGTTTTTGGTGAGCTGACCGCAAGTCCAAAATTTTGGTTCAGGATCTATACTGATTCCCGGTGGGTGGCTGAGACTTTGGTTAATTCTTCTTCCTGCCGGGAAATTACAGTGATATGTGCCCGTCCAAATGCCTAACAGCTACTCTCTCATTGGTTCTCCCTCTTCCCTTTCATCCTCTGCCAAATTGGCAACCTGTGCGAACCAGGAGGTTAAAGGGGCTGTCTCTCCAAGTTGGGAGGTTGATAATAAAGCAGATGGAAAGTCAAACCGGAGCACCAGGAGAGGGACTATTCGTTGAGTTTTAGAAACCTTTCGTATTCACAGTGTGTCCGTTCTCTAGGATTCCCGTACATGTTATATCTGTAGTAATATTCCCTTCAACCTGGAGAGTTGGGACCCATGGAATGTGTGCCATGCATTATTGCTTTAAAGGGTCTGCATTTGCTCACCCAATCTCACCAATCCTCTCAGTCCCAAGTGTCCAGCCTTATGCCACATCCAGCTGTCATTGTAGATAGGGTCATTTCAGGTTTCATCAGAGACCCTGAAGGAATTGTAAAGAATTTCCCAGTTTTTTTGTTTTATTTTTGAAATTCCTTTTTATAGTGGGTTTGAGCTGATTCTCGCTGCCATATTTATCCCAGTCTAGACACACTTGATTCCCTTACGGAGACATATCAATACATAGGTTTTAAGATTCTTACTAGTCAGATATATTCCTCTGCGGGAAATATGGGGTTTTGAGTCCCTTTCACTGAGGAAGGTGTAGGTCTTGTCTATTCCATAGTTGGTTTTTGGAACGGTACCTGTGCTTATATCAAACTCTGGTTTTATGCATCACCCCACCTCTCCTTCCCCCTTAAGCAGGCATAAGACTGTTTTCTAAATGTGAGACACTGTTCTCTTTCCTAACTCAGTTCAAGTGTAGCCATGTTTACAGGATCTTCATAAGTGATATCTTATGATAAGTTTCTTTTTCTGTGTGACTTATTTCACTTAGAATCATCGTACCTGAATCCACCCATTTTGCTGCTACCTGTCTTATGACATTGATTTCATGGCTGAGGGATATTCCATCGTACGTAAGTACCACAATTTTTTGAACCATTTTTATATTTCCTGGGATATTTAAGGTGTACCCAAGTTGAGGTCCTTGTAAGCAGTGCAGCCCTAAATTTTGGGGTGGCTGTGTCTTTTTGATTTTCAGTTTTCCCAAGGTATATTCCCTAGACTGGAAGTGCCCTTGGCTCTGTAGCTCTGTTGTTTACTTGTTTTAGGGAACACAATGCACTCCTCCAGAGAGGCAGTTGGCAATTTACATCCCGCCCATCAGCATAACAAGGCTCCCTGTTCTCCAGGGCCTGTGTTGCCTTTCTGGTTTTTACACATTTTGTGGATGTCCCTTTTGACCGGTGGGAAGTGATACTTCTTTGTAGTGCAGATTTGCATTGCCCGCTTGCTTGCTTGGCCAAAAAGGGCGTATGCGTTTTCTCCTGAATATATTCAGGAGAAAACGCATACGCCCTTTTTGGCCAAGTGCATCATTGTCGAAGTTGTGCCCCTCTTCCTGTGCTTTAAAGGCGATTCCAACGTACCTCTGGAAATCTGTTTCCTGCTATTCTGCCTCGCTTTCAAGTCCGCCTCGTTGCCTTCCCTCAACAGATTTTTGGACGATAGTTGTCCTTTATTACTCGGCCAGTTTGTGAATTGCTGTGCCCCTGAGCTCCATTTTTCAACACGTTTTTGGTGAGCTGACCGCAAGTCCAAAATTTTGGTTCAGGATCTATACTGATTCCCGGTGGGTGGCTGAGACTTTGGTTAATTCTTCTTCCTGCCGGGAAATTACAGTGATATGTGCCCGTCCAAATGCCTAACAGCTACTCTCTCATTGGTTCTCCCTCTTCCCTTTCATCCTCTGCCAAATTGGCAACCTGTGCGAACCAGGAGGTTAAAGGGGCTGTCTCTCCAAGTTGGGAGGTTGATAATAAAGCAGATGGAAAGTCAAACCGGAGCACCAGGAGAGGGACTATTCGTTGAGTTTTAGAAACCTTTCGTATTCACAGTGTGTCCGTTCTCTAGGATTCCCGTACATGTTATATCTGTAGTAATATTCCCTTCAACCTGGAGAGTTGGGACCCATGGAATGTGTGCCATGCATTATTGCTTTAAAGGGTCTGCATTTGCTCACCCAATCTCACCAATCCTCTCAGTCCCAAGTGTCCAGCCTTATGCCACATCCAGCTGTCATTGTAGATAGGGTCATTTCAGGTTTCATCAGAGACCCTGAAGGAATTGTAAAGAATTTCCCAGTTTTTTTGTTTTATTTTTGAAATTCCTTTTTATAGGGGGTTTGAGCTGATTCTCGCTGCCATATTTATCCCAGTCTAGACACACTTGATTCCCTTACGGAGACATATCAATACATAGGTTTTAAGATTCTTACTAGTCAGATATATTCCTCTGCAGGAAATATGGGGTTTTGAGTCCCTTTCACTGAGGAAGGTGTAGGTCTTGTCTATTCCATAGTTGGTTTTTGGAACGGTACCTGTGCTTATATCAAACTCTGCTTTTATGCATCACCCCACCTCTCCTTCCCCC
Organism: Hyperoodon ampullatus; assembly: GCF_949752795.1. Taxonomy (NCBI): domain Eukaryota; kingdom Metazoa; phylum Chordata; class Mammalia; order Artiodactyla; family Ziphiidae; genus Hyperoodon; species Hyperoodon ampullatus. The sequence continues at coordinate 575,099 of NW_027640382.1, read as the reverse complement.
TTAAGCAGGCATAAGAGTGTTTTCTAAATGTGAGACACTGTTCTCTTTCCTAACTCAGTTCAAGTGTAGCCATGTTTACAGGATCTTCATAAGTGATATCTTATGATAAGTTTCTTTTTCTGTGTGACTTATTTCACTTAGAATCATCGTACCTGAATCCACCCATTTTGCTGCTACTGGTCTTATGACATTGATTTCATGGCTGAGGGATATTCCATCGTACGTAAGTACCACAATTTTTTGAACCATTTTTATATTTCCTGGGATATTTAAGGTGTACCCAAGTTGAGGTCCTTGTAAGCAGTGCAGCCCTAAATTTTGGGGTGGCTGTGTCTTTTTGATTTTCAGTTTTCCCAAGGTATATTCCCTAGACTGGAAGTGCCCTTGGCTCTGTAGCTCTGTTGTTTACTTGTTTTAGGGAACACAATGCACTCCTCCAGAGAGGCAGTTGGCAATTTACATCCCGCCCATCAGCATAACAAGGCTCCCTGTTCTCCAGGGCCTGTCTTGCCTTTCTGGTTTTTACACATTTTGTGGATGTCCCTTTTGACCGGTGGGAAGTGATACTTCTCTGTAGTGCAGATTTGCATTGCCCGCTTGCTTGCTTGGCCAAAAAGGGCGTATGCGTTTTCTCCTGAATATATTCAGGAGAAAACACATACGCCCTTTTTGGCCAAGTGCATCATTGTCGAAGTTGTGCCCCTCTTCCTGTGCTTTAAAGGCGATTCCAACGTACCTCTGGAAATCTGTTTCCTGCTATTCTGCCTCGCTTTCAAGTCCGCCTCGTTGCCTTCCCTCAACAGATTTTTGGACGATAGTTGTCCTTTATTACTCGGCCAGTTTGTGAATTGCTGTGCCCCTGAGCTCCATTTTTCAACTCGTTTTTGGTGAGCTGACCGCAAGTCCAAAATTTTGGTTCAGGATCTATACTGATTCCCGGTGGGTGGCTGAGACTTTGGTTAATTCTTCTTCCTGCCGGGAAATTACAGTGATATGTGCCCGTCCAAATGCCTAACAGCTACTCTCTCATTGGTTCTCCCTCTTCCCTTTCATCCTCTGCCAAATTGGCAACCTGTGCGAACCAGGAGGTTAAAGGGGCTGTCTCTCCAAGTTGAGAGGTTGATAATAAAGCAGATGGAAAGTCAAACCGGAGCACCAGGAGAGGGACTATTCGTTGAGTTTTAGAAACCTTTCGTATTCACAGTGTGTCCGTTCTCTAGGATTCCCGTACATGTTATATCTGTAGTAATATTCCCTTCAACCTGGAGAGTTGGGACCCATGGAATGTGTGCCATGCATTATTGCTTTAAAGGGTCTGCATTTGCTCACCCAATCTCACCAATCCTCTCAGTCCCAAGTGTCCAGCCTTATGCCACATCCAGCTGTCATTGTAGATAGGGTCATTTCAGGTTTCATCAGAGACCCTGAAGGAATTGTAAAGAATTTCCCAGTTTTTTTGTTTTATTTGTGAAATTCCTTTTTATAGGGGGTTTGAGCTGATTCTCGCTGCCATATTTATCCCAGTCTAGACACACTTGATTCCCTTACGGAGACATATCAATACATAGGTTTTAAGATTCTTACTAGTCAGATATATTCCTCTGCGGGAAATATGGGGTTTTGAGTCCCTTTCACTGAGGAAGGTGTAGGTCTTGTCTATTCCATAGTTGGTTTTTGGAACGGTACCTGTGCTTATATCAAACTCTGGTTTTATGCATCACCCCACCTCTCCTTCCCCCTTAAGCAGGCATAAGAGTGTTTTCTAAATGTGAGACACTGTTCTCTTTCCTAACTCAGTTCAAGTGTAGCCATGTTTACAGGATCTTCATAAGTGATAACTTATGATAAGTTTCTTTTTCTGTGTGACTTATTTCACTTAGAATCATCGTACCTGAATCCACCCATTTTGCTGCTACTGGTCTTATGACATTGATTTCATGGCTGAGGGATATTCCATCGTACGTAAGTACCACAATTTTTTGAACCATTTTTATATTTCCTGGGATATTTAAGGTGTACCCAAGTTGAGGTCCTTGTAAGCAGTGCAGCCCTAAATTTTGGGGTGGCTGTGTCTTTTTGATTTTCAGTTTTCCCAAGGTATATTCCCTAGACTGGAAGTGCCCTTGGCTCTGTAGCTCTGTTGTTTACTTGTTTTAGGGAACACAATGCACTCCTCCAGAGAGGCAGTTGGCAATTTACATCCCGCCCATCAGCATAACAAGGCTCCCTGTTCTCCAGGGCCTGTCTTGCCTTTCTGGTTTTTACACATTTTGTGGATGTCCCTTTTGACCGGTGGGAAGTGATACTTCTCTGTAGTGCAGATTTGCATTGCCCGCTTGCTTGCTTGGCCAAAAAGGGCGTATGCGTTTTCTCCTGAATATATTCAGGAGAAAACACATACGCCCTTTTTGGCCAAGTGCATCATTGTCGAAGTTGTGCCCCTCTTCCTGTGCTTTAAAGGCGATTCCAACGTACCTCTTGAAATCTGTTTCCTGCTATTCTGCCTCGCTTTCAAGTCCGCCTCGTTGCCTTCCCTCAACAGATTTTTGGACGATAGTTGTCCTTTATTACTCGGCCAGTTTGTGAATTGCTGTGCCCCTGAGCTCCATTTTTCAACTCGTTTTTGGTGAGCTGACCGCAAGTCCAAAATTTTGGTTCAGGATCTATACTGATTCCCGGTGGGTGGCTGAGACTTTGGTTAATTCTTCTTCCTGCCGGGAAATTACAGTGATATGTGCCCGTCCAAATGCCTAACAGCTACTCTCTCATTGGTTCTCCCTCTTCCCTTTCATCCTCTGCCAAATTGGCAACCTGTGCGAACCAGGAGGTTAAAGGGGCTGTCTCTCCAAGTTGGGAGGTTGATAATAAAGCAGATGGAAAGTCAAACCGGAGCACCAGGAGAGGGACTATTCGTTGAGTTTTAGAAACCTTTCGTATTCACAGTGTGTCCGTTCTCTAGGATTCCCGTACATGTTATATCTGTAGTAATATTCCCTTCAACCTGGAGAGTTGGGACCCATGGAATGTGTGCCATGCATTATTGCTTTAAAGGGTCTGCATTTGCTCACCCAATCTCACCAATCCTCTCAGTCCCAAGTGTCCAGCCTTATGCCACATCCAGCTGTCATTGTAGATAGGGTCATTTCAGGTTTCATCAGAGACCCTGAAGGAATTGTAAAGAATTTCCCAGTTTTTTTGTTTTATTTGTGAAATTCCTTTTTATAGTGGGTTTGAGCTGATTCTCGCTGCCATATTTATCCCAGTCTAGACACACTTGATTCCCTTACGGAGACATATCAATACATAGGTTTTAAGATTCTTACTAGTCAGATATATTCCTCTGCGGGAAATATGGGGTTTTGAGTCCCTTTCACTGAGGAAGGTGTAGGTCTTGTCTATTCCATAGTTGGTTTTTGGAACGGTACCTGTGCTTATATCAAACTCTGGTTTTATGCATCACCCCACCTCTCCTTCCCCCTTAAGCAGGCATAAGAGTGTTTTCTAAATGTGAGACACTGTTCTCTTTCCTAACTCAGTTCAAGTGTAGCCATGTTTACAGGATCTTCATAAGTGATAACTTATGATAAGTTTCTTTTTCTCTGTGACTTATTTCACTTAGAATCATCGTACCTGAATCCACCCATTTTGCTGCTACTGGTCTTATGACATTGATTTCATGGCTGAGGGATATTCCATCGTACGTAAGTACCACAATTTTTTGAACCATTTTTATATTTCCTGGGATATTTAAGGTGTACCCAAGTTGAGGTCCTTGTAAGCAGTGCAGCCCTAAATTTTGGGGTGGCTGTGTCTTTTTGATTTTCAGTTTTCCCAAGGTATATTCCCTAGACTGGAAGTGCCCTTGGCTCTGTAGCTCTGTTGTTTACTTGTTTTAGGGAACACAATGCACTCCTCCAGAGAGGCAGTTGGCAATTTACATCCCGCCCATCAGCATAACAAGGCTCCCTGTTCTCCAGGGCCTGTCTTGCCTTTCTGGTTTTTACACATTTTGTGGATGTCCCTTTTGACCGGTGGGAAGTGATACTTCTCTGTAGTGCAGATTTGCATTGCCCGCTTGCTTGCTTGGCCAAAAAGGGCGTATGCGTTTTCTCCTGAATATATTCAGGAGAAAACGCATACGCCCTTTTTGGCCAAGTGCATCATTGTCGAAGTTGTGCCCCTCTTCCTGTGCTTTAAAGGCGATTCCAACGTACCTCTTGAAATCTGTTTCCTGCTATTCTGCCTCGCTTTCAAGTCCGCCTCGTTGCCTTCCCTCAACAGATTTTTGGACGATAGTTGTCCTTTATTACTCGGCCAGTTTGTGAATTGCTGTGCCCCTGAGCTCCATTTTTCAACTCGTTTTTGGTGAGCTGACCGCAAGTCCAAAATTTTGGTTCAGGATCTATACTGATTCCCGGTGGGTGGCTGAGACTTTGGTTAATTCTTCTTCCTGCCGGGAAATTACAGTGATATGTGCCCGTCCAAATGCCTAACAGCTACTCTCTCATTGGTTCTCCCTCTTCCCTTTCATCCTCTGCCAAATTGGCAACCTGTGCGAACCAGGAGGTTAAAGGGGCTGTCTCTCCAAGTTGGGAGGTTGATAATAAAGCAGATGGAAAGTCAAACCGGAGCACCAGGAGAGGGACTATTCGTTGAGTTTTAGAAACCTTTCGTATTCACAGTGTGTCCGTTCTCTAGGATTCCCGTACATGTTATATCTGTAGTAATATTCCCTTCAACCTGGAGAGTTGGGACCCATGGAATGTGTGCCATGCATTATTGCTTTAAAGGGTCTGCATTTGCTCACCCAATCTCACCAATCCTCTCAGTCCCAAGTGTCCAGCCTTATGCCACATCCAGCTGTCATTGTAGATAGGGTCATTTCAGGTTTCATCAGAGACCCTGAAGGAATTGTAAAGAATTTCCCAGTTTTTTTGTTTTATTTGTGAAATTCCTTTTTATAGTGGGTTTGAGCTGATTCTCGCTGCCATATTTATCCCAGTCTAGACACACTTGATTCCCTTACGGAGACATATCAATACATAGGTTTTAAGATTCTTACTAGTCAGATATATTCCTCTGCGGGAAATATGGGGTTTTGAGTCCCTTTCACTGAGGAAGGTGTAGGTCTTGTCTATTCCATAGTTGGTTTTTGGAACGGTACCTGTGCTTATATCAAACTCTGGTTTTATGCATCACCCCACCTCTCCTTCCCCCTTAAGCAGGCATAAGAGTGTTTTCTAAATGTGAGACACTGTTCTCTTTCCTAACTCAGTTCAAGTGTAGCCATGTTTACAGGATCTTCATAAGTGATATCTTATGATAAGTTTCTTTTTCTCTGTGACTTATTTCACTTAGAATCATCGTACCTGAATCCACCCATTTTGCTGCTACTGGTCTTATGACATTGATTTCATGGCTGAGGGATATTCCATCGTACGTAAGTACCACAATTTTTTGAACCATTTTTATATTTCCTGGGATATTTAAGGTGTACCCAAGTTGAGGTCCTTGTAAGCAGTGCAGCCCTAAATTTTGGGGTGGCTGTGTCTTTTTGATTTTCAGTTTTCCCAAGGTATATTCCCTAGACTGGAAGTGCCCTTGGCTCTGTAGCTCTGTTGTTTACTTGTTTTAGGGAACACAATGCACTCCTCCAGAGAGGCAGTTGGCAATTTACATCCCGCCCATCAGCATAACAAGGCTCCCTGTTCTCCAGGGCCTGTCTTGCCTTTCTGGTTTTTACACATTTTGTGGATGTCCCTTTTGACCGGTGGGAAGTGATACTTCTCTGTAGTGCAGATTTGCATTGCCCGCTTGCTTGCTTGGCCAAAAAGGGCGTATGCGTTTTCTCCTGAATATATTCAGGAGAAAACGCATACGCCCTTTTTGGCCAAGTGCATCATTGTCGAAGTTGTGCCCCTCTTCCTGTGCTTTAAAGGCGATTCCAACGTACCTCTTGAAATCTGTTTCCTGCTATTCTGCCTCGCTTTCAAGTCCGCCTCGTTGCCTTCCCTCAACAGATTTTTGGACGATAGTTGTCCTTTATTACTCGGCCAGTTTGTGAATTGCTGTGCCCCTGAGCTCCATTTTTCAACTCGTTTTTGGTGAGCTGACCGCAAGTCCAAAATTTTGGTTCAGGATCTATACTGATTCCCGGTGGGTGGCTGAGACTTTGGTTAATTCTTCTTCCTGCCGGGAAATTACAGTGATATGTGCCCGTCCAAATGCCTAACAGCTACTCTCTCATTGGTTCTCCCTCTTCCCTTTCATCCTCTGCCAAATTGGCAACCTGTGCGAACCAGGAGGTTAAAGGGGCTGTCTCTCCAAGTTGGGAGGTTGATAATAAAGCAGATGGAAAGTCAAACCGGAGCACCAGGAGAGGGACTATTCGTTGAGTTTTAGAAACCTTTCGTATTCACAGTGTGTCCGTTCTCTAGGATTCCCGTACATGTTATATCTGTAGTAATATTCCCTTCAACCTGGAGAGTTGGGACCCATGGAATGTGTGCCATGCATTATTGCTTTAAAGGGTCTGCATTTGCTCACCCAATCTCACCAATCCTCTCAGTCCCAAGTGTCCAGCCTTATGCCACATCCAGCTGTCATTGTAGATAGGGTCATTTCAGGTTTCATCAGAGACCCTGAAGGAATTGTAAAGAATTTCCCAGTTTTTTTGTTTTATTTTTGAAATTCCTTTTTATAGTGGGTTTGAGCTGATTCTCGCTGCCATATTTATCCCAGTCTAGACACACTTGATTCCCTTACGGAGACATATCAATACATAGGTTTTAAGATTCTTACTTTACTAGTCAGATATATTCCTCTGCGGGAAATATGGGGTTTTGAGTCCCTTTCACTGAGGAAGGTGTAGGTCTTGTCTATTCCATAGTTGGTTTTTGGAACGGTACCTGTGCTTATATCAAACTCTGGTTTTATGCATCACCCCACCTCTCCTTCCCCCTTAAGCAGGCATAAGAGTGTTTTCTAAATGTGAGACACTGTTCTCTTTCCTAACTCAGTTCAAGTGTAGCCATGTTTACAGGATCTTCATAAGTGATATCTTATGATAAGTTTCTTTTTCTCTGTGACTTATTTCACTTAGAATCATCGTACCTGAATCCACCCATTTTGCTGCTACTGGTCTTATGACATTGATTTCATGGCTGAGGGATATTCCATCGTACGTAAGTACCACAATTTTTTGAACCATTTTTATATTTCCTGGGATATTTAAGGTGTACCCAAGTTGAGGTCCTTGTAAGCAGTGCAGCCCTAAATTTTGGGGTGGCTGTGTCTTTTTGATTTTCAGTTTTCCCAAGGTATATTCCCTAGACTGGAAGTGCCCTTGGCTCTGTAGCTCTGTTGTTTACTTGTTTTAGGGAACACAATGCACTCCTCCAGAGAGGCAGTTGGCAATTTACATCCCGCCCATCAGCATAACAAGGCTCCCTGTTCTCCAGGGCCTGTCTTGCCTTTCTGGTTTTTACACATTTTGTGGATGTCCCTTTTGACCGGTGGGAAGTGATACTTCTTTGTAGTGCAGATTTGCATTGCCCGCTTGCTTGCTTGGCCAAAAAGGGCGTATGCGTTTTCTCCTGAATATATTCAGGAGAAAACGCATACGCCCTTTTTGGCCAAGTGCATCATTGTCGAAGTTGTGCCCCTCTTCCTGTGCTTTAAAGGCGATTCCAACGTACCTCTTGAAATCTGTTTCCTGCTATTCTTCCTCGCTTTCAAGTCCGCCTCGTTGCCTTCCCTCAACAGATTTTTGGACGATAGTTGTCCTTTATTACTCGGCCAGTTTGTGAATTGCTGTGCCCCTGAGCTCCATTTTTCAACTCGTTTTTGGTGAGCTGACCGCAAGTCCAAAATTTTGGTTCAGGATCTATACTGATTCCCGGTGGGTGGCTGAGACTTTGGTTAATTCTTCTTCCTGCCGGGAAATTACAGTGATATGTGCCCGTCCAAATGCCTAACAGCTACTCTCTCATTGGTTCTCCCTCTTCCCTTTCATCCTCTGCCAAATTGGCAACCTGTGCGAACCAGGAGGTTAAAGGGGCTGTCTCTCCAAGTTGGGAGGTTGATAATAAAGCAGATGGAAAGTCAAACCGGAGCACCAGGAGAGGGACTATTCGTTGAGTTTTAGAAACCTTTCGTATTCACAGTGTGTCCGTTCTCTAGGATTCCCGTACATGTTATATCTGTAGTAATATTCCCTTCAACCTGGAGAGTTGGGACCCATGGAATGTGTGCCATGCATTATTGCTTTAAAGGGTCTGCATTTGCTCACCCAATCTCACCAATCCTCTCAGTCCCAAGTGTCCAGCCTTATGCCACATCCAGCTGTCATTGTAGATAGGGTCATTTCAGGTTTCATCAGAGACCCTGAAGGAATTGTAAATAATTTCCCAGTTTTTTTGTTTTATTTTTGAAATTCCTTTTTATAGTGGGTTTGAGCTGATTCTCGCTGCCATATTTATCCCAGTCTAGACACACTTGATTCCCTTACGGAGACATATCAATACATAGGTTTTAAGATTCTTACTTTACTAGTCAGATATATTCCTCTGCGGGAAATATGGGGTTTTGAGTCCCTTTCACTGAGGAAGGTGTAGGTCTTGTCTATTCCATAGTTGGTTTTTGGAACGGTACCTGTGCTTATATCAAACTCTGGTTTTATGCATCACCCCACCTCTCCTTCCCCCTTAAGCAGGCATAAGAGTGTTTTCTAAATGAGAGACACTGTTCTCTTTCCTAACTCAGTTCAAGTGTAGCCATGTTTACAGGATCTTCATAAGTGATATCTTATGATAAGTTTCTTTTTCTCTGTGACTTATTTCACTTAGAATCATCGTACCTGAATCCACCCATTTTGCTGCTACTGGTCTTATGACATTGATTTCATGGCTGAGGGATATTCCATCGTACGTAAGTACCACAATTTTTTGAACCATTTTTATATTTCCTGGGATATTTAAGGTGTACCCAAGTTGAGGTCCTTGTAAGCAGTGCAGCCCTAAATTTTGGGGTGGCTGTGTCTTTTTGATTTTCAGTTTTCCCAAGGTATATTCCCTAGACTGGAAGTGCCCTTGGCTCTGTAGCTCTGTTGTTTACTTGTTTTAGGGAACACAATGCACTCCTCCAGAGAGGCAGTTGGCAATTTACATCCCGCCCATCAGCATAACAAGGCTCCCTGTTCTCCAGGGCCTGTCTTGCCTTTCTGGTTTTTACACATTTTGTGGATGTCCCTTTTGACCGGTGGGAAGTGATACTTCTTTGTAGTGCAGATTTGCATTGCCCGCTTGCTTGCTTGGCCAAAAAGGGCGTATGCGTTTTCTCCTGAATATATTCAGGATAAAACGCATACGCCCTTTATGGCCAAGTGCATCATTGTCGAAGTTGTGCCCCTCTTCCTGTGCTTTAAAGGCGATTCCAACGTACCTCTGGAAATCTGTTTCCTGCTATTCTGCCTCGCTTTCAAGTCCGCCTCGTTGCCTTCCCTCAACAGATTTTTGGACGATAGTTGTCCTTTATTACTCGGCCAGTTTGTGAATTGCTGTGCCCCTGAGCTCCATTTTTCAACTCGTTTTTGGTGAGCTGACCGCAAGTCCAAAATTTTGGTTAAGGATCTATACTGATTCCCGGTGGGTGGCTGAGACTTTGGTTAATTCTTCTTCCTGCCGGGAAATTACAGTGATATGTGCCCGTCCAAATGCCTAACAGCTACTCTCTCATTGGTTCTCCCTCTTCCCTTTCATCCTCTGCCAAATTGGCAACCTGTGCGAACCAGGAGGTTAAAGGGGCTGTCTCTCCAAGTTGGGAGGTTGATAATAAAGCAGATGGAAAGTCAAACCAGAGCACCAGGAGAGGGACTATTCGTTGAGTTTTAGAAACCTTTCGTATTCACAGTGTGTCCGTTCTCTAGGATTCCCGTACATGTTATATCTGTAGTAATATTCCCTTCAACCTGGAGAGTTGGGACCCATGGAATGTGTGCCATGCATTATTGCTTTAAAGGGTCTGCATTTGCTCACCCAATCTCACCAATCCTCTCAGTCCCAAGTGTCCAGCCTTATGCCACATCCAGCTGTCATTGTAGATAGGGTCATTTCAGGTTTCATCAGAGACCCTGAAGGAATTGTAAAGAATTTCCCAGTTTTTTTGTTTTATTTTTGAAATTCCTTTTTATAGTGGGTTTGAGCTGATTCTCGCTGCCATGTTTATGCCAGTCTAGACACACTTGATTCCCTTACGGAGACATATCAATACATAGGTTTTAAGATTCTTACTAGTCAGATATATTCCTCTGCGGGAAATATGGGGTTTTGAGTCCCTTTCACTGAGGAAGGTGTAGGTCTTGTCTATTCCATAGTTGGTTTTTGGAACGGTACCTGTGCTTATATCAAACTCTGGTTTTATGCATCACCCCACCTCTCCTTCCCCCTTAAGCAGGCATAAGAGTGTTTTCTAAATGTGAGACACTGTTCTCTTTCCTAACTCAGTTCACGTGTAGCCATGTTTACAGGATCTTCATAAGTGATATCTTATGATAAGTTTCTTTTTCTCTGTGACTTATTTCACTTAGAATCATCGTACCTGAATCCACCCATTTTGCTGCTACTGGTCTTATGACATTGATTTCATGGCTGAGGGATATTCCATCGTACGTAAGTACCACAATTTTTTGAACCATTTTTATATTTCCTGGGATATTTAAGGTGTACCCAAGTTGAGGTCCTTGTAAGCAGTGCAGCCCTAAATTTTGGGGTGGCTGTGTCTTTTTGATTTTCAGTTTTCCCAAGGTATATTCCCTAGACTGGAAGTGCCCTTGGCTCTGTAGCTCTGTTGTTTACTTGTTTTAGGGAACACAATGCACTCCTCCAGAGAGGCAGTTGGCAATTTACATCCCGCCCATCAGCATAACAAGGCTCCCTGTTCTCCAGGGCCTGTCTTGCCTTTCTGGTTTTTACACATTTTGTGGATGTCCCTTTTGACCGGTGGGAAGTGATACTTCTTTGTAGTGCAGATTTGCATTGCCCGCTTGCTTGCTTGGCCAAAAAGGGCGTATGCGTTTTCTCCTGAATATATTCAGGAGAAAACGCATACGCCCTTTTTGGCCAAGTGCATCATTGTCGAAGTTGTGACCCTCTTCCTGTGCTTTAAAGGCGATTCCAACGTACCTCTTGAAATCTGTTTCCTGCTATTCTGCCTCGCTTTCAAGTCCGCCTCGTTGCCTTCCCTCAACAGATTTTTGGACGATAGTTGTCCTTTATTACTCGGCCAGTTTGTGAATTGCTGTGCCCCTGAGCTCCATTTTTCAACTCGTTTTTGGTGAGCTGACCGCAAGTCCAAAATTTTGGTTCAGGATCTATACTGATTCCCGGTGGGTGGCTGAGACTTTGGTTAATTCTTCTTCCTGCCGGGAAATTACAGTGATATGTGCCCGTCCAAATGCCTAACAGCTACTCTCTCATTGGTTCTCCCTCTTCCCTTTCATCCTCTGCCAAATTGGCAACCTGTGCGAACCAGGAGGTTAAAGGGGCTGTCTCTCCAAGTTGGGAGGTTGATAATAAAGCAGATGGAAAGTCAAACCGGAGCACCAGGAGAGGGACTATTCGTTGAGTTTTAGAAACCTTTCGTATTCACAGTGTGTCCGTTCTCTAGGATTCCCGTACATGTTATATCTGTAGTAATATTCCCTTCAACCTGGAGAGTTGGGACCCATGGAATGTGTGCCATGCATTATTGCTTTAAAGGGTCTGCATTTGCTCACCCAATCTCACCAATCCTCTCAGTCCCAAGTGTCCAGCCTTATGCCACATCCAGCTGTCATTGTAGATAGGGTCATTTCAGGTTTCATCAGAGACCCTGAAGGAATTGTAAAGAATTTCCCAGTTTTTTTGTTTTATTTTTGAAATTCCTTTTTATAGTGGGTTTGAGCTGATTCTCGCTGCCATATTTATCCCAGTCTAGACACACTTGATTCCCTTACGGAGACATATCAATACATAGGTTTTAAGATTCTTACTAGTCAGATATATTCCTCTGCGGGAAATATGGGGTTTTGAGTCCCTTTCACTGAGGAAGGTGTAGGTCTTGTCTATTCCATAGTTGGTTTTTGGAACGGTACCTGTGCTTATATCAAACTCTGGTTTTATGCATCACCCCACCTCTCCTTCCCCCTTAAGCAGGCATAAGACTGTTTTCTAAATGTGAGACACTGTTCTCTTTCCTAACTCAGTTCAAGTGTAGCCATGTTTACAGGATCTTCATAAGTGATATCTTATGATAAGTTTCTTTTTCTGTGTGACTTATTTCACTTAGAATCATCGTACCTGAATCCACCCATTTTGCTGCTACCTGTCTTATGACATTGATTTCATGGCTGAGGGATATTCCATCGTACGTAAGTACCACAATTTTTTGAACCATTTTTATATTTCCTGGGATATTTAAGGTGTACCCAAGTTGAGGTCCTTGTAAGCAGTGCAGCCCTAAATTTTGGGGTGGCTGTGTCTTTTTGATTTTCAGTTTTCCCAAGGTATATTCCCTAGACTGGAAGTGCCCTTGGCTCTGTAGCTCTGTTGTTTACTTGTTTTAGGGAACACAATGCACTCCTCCAGAGAGGCAGTTGGCAATTTACATCCCGCCCATCAGCATAACAAGGCTCCCTGTTCTCCAGGGCCTGTCTTGCCTTTCTGGTTTTTACACATTTTGTGGATGTCCCTTTTGACCGGTGGGAAGTGATACTTCTTTGTAGTGCAGATTTGCATTGCCCGCTTGCTTGCTTGGCCAAAAAGGGCGTATGCGTTTTCTCCTGAATATATTCAGGAGAAAACGCATACGCCCTTTTTGGCCAAGTGCATCATTGTCGAAGTTGTGCCCCTCTTCCTGTGCTTTAAAGGCGATTCCAACATACCTCTGGAAATCTGTTTCCTGCTATTCTGCCTCGCTTTCAAGTCCGCCTCGTTGCCTTCCGTCAACAGATTTTTGGACGATAGTTGTCCTTTATTACTCGGCCATTTTGTGAATTGCTGTGCCCCTGAGCTCCATTTTTCAACTCGTTTTTGGTGAGCTGACCGCAAGTCCAAAATTTTGGTTCAGGATCTATACTGATTCCCGGTGGGTGGCTGAGACTTTGGTTAATTCTTCTTCCTGCCGGGAAATTACAGTGATATGTGCCCGTCCAAATGCCTAACAGCTACTCTCTCATTGGTTCTCCCTCTTCCCTTTCATCCTCTGCCAAATTGGCAACCTGTGCGAACCAGGAGGTTAAAGGGGCTGTCTCTGCAAGTTGGGAGGTTGATAATAAAGCAGATGGAAAGTCAAACCGGAGCACCAGGAGAGGGACTATTCGTTGAGTTTTAGAAACCTTTCGTATTCACAGTGTGTCCGTTCTCTAGGATTCCCGTACATGTTATATCTGTAGTAATATTCCCTTCAACCTGGAGAGTTGGGACCCATGGAATGTGTGCCATGCATTATTGCTTTAAAGGGTCTGCATTTGCTCACCCAATCTCACCAATCCTCTCAGTCCCAAGTGTCCAGCCTTATGCCACATCCAGCTGTCATTGTAGATAGGGTCATTTCAGGTTTCATCAGAGACCCTGAAGGAATTGTAAAGAATTTCCCAGTTTTTTTGTTTTATTTTTGAAATTCCTTTTTATAGTGGGTTTGAGCTGATTCTCGCTGCCATATTTATCCCAGTCTAGACACACTTGATTCCCTTACGGAGACATATCAATACATAGGTTTTAAGATTCTTACTTTACTAGTCAGATATATTCCTCTGCGGGAAATATGGGGTTTTGAGTCCCTTTCACTGAGGAAGGTGTAGGTCTTGTCTATTCCATAGTTGGTTTTTGGAACGGTACCTGTGCTTATATCAAACTCTGGTTTTATGCATCACCCCACCTCTCCTTCCCCCTTAAGCAGGCATAAGAGTGTTTTCTAAATGTGAGACACTGTTCTCTTTCCTAACTCAGTTCAAGTGTAGCCATGTTTACAAGATCTTCATAAGTGATATCTTATGATAAGTTTCTTTTTCTGTGTGACTTATTTCACTTAGAATCATCGTACCTGAATCCACCCATTTTGCTGCTACTGGTCTTATGACATTGATTTCATGGCTGAGGGATATTCCATCGTACGTAAGTACCACAATTTTTTGAACCATTTTTATATTTCCTGGGATATTTAAGGTGTACCCAAGTTGAGGTCCTTGTAAGCAGTGCAGCCCTAAATTTTGGGGTGGCTGTGTCTTTTTGATTTTCAGTTTTCCCAAGGTATATTCCCTAGACTGGAAGTGCCCTTGGCTCTGTAGCTCTGTTGTTTACTTGTTTTAGGGAACACAATGCACTCCTCCAGAGAGGCAGTTGGCAATTTACATCCCGCCCATCAGCATAACAAGGCTCCCTGTTCTCCAGGGCCTGTCTTGCCTTTCTGGTTTTTACACATTTTGTGGATGTCCCTTTTGACCGGTGGGAAGTGATACTTCTTTGTAGTGCAGATTTGCATTGCCCGCTTGCTTGCTTGGCCAAAAAGGGCGTATGCGTTTTCTCCTGAATATATTCAGGAGAAAACGCATACGCCCTTTTTGGCCAAGTGCATCATTGTCGAAGTTGTGCCCCTCTTCCTGTGCTTTAAAGGCGATTCCAACGTACCTCTGGAAATCTGTTTCCTGCTATTCTGCCTCGCTTTCAAGTCCACCTCGTTGCCTTCCCTCAACAGATTTTTGGACGATAGTTGTCCTTTATTACTCGGCCAGTTTGTGAATTGCTGTGCCCCTGAGCTCCATTTTTCAACTCGTTTTTGGTGAGCTGACCGCAAGTCCAAAATTTTGGTTCAGGATCTATACTGATTCCCGGTGGGTGGCTGAGACTTTGGTTAATTCTTCTTCCTGCCGGGAAATTACAGTGATATGTGCCCGTCCAAATGCCTAACAGCTACTCTCTCATTGGTTCTCCCTCTTCCCTTTCATCCTCTGCCAAATTGGCAACCTGTGCGAACCAGGAGGTTAAAGGGGCTGTCTCTCCAAGTTGGGAGGTTGATAATAAAGCAGATGGAAAGTCAAACCGGAGCACCAGGAGAGGGACTATTCGTTGAGTTTTAGAAACCTTTCGTATTCACAGTGTGTCCGTTCTCTAGGATTCCCGTACATGTTATATCTGTAGTAATATTCCCTTCAACCTGGAGAGTTGGGACCCATGGAATGTGTGCCATGCATTATTGCTTTAAAGGGTCTGCATTTGCTCACCCAATCTCACCAATCCTCTCAGTCCCAAGTGTCCAGCCTTATGCCACATCCAGCTGTCATTGTAGATAGGGTCATTTCAGGTTTCATCAGAGACCCTGAAGGAATTGTAAAGAATTTACCAGTTTTTTTTTGTTTTGTTTTTGAAATTCCTTTTTATAGTGGGTTTGAGCTGATTCTCGCTGCCATGTTTATGCCAGTCTAGACACACTTGATTCCCTTACGGAGACATATCAATACATAGGTTTTAAGATTCTTACTAGTCAGATATATTCCTCTGCGGGAAATATGGGGTTTTGAGTCCCTTTCACTGAGGAAGGTGTAGGTCTTGTCTTTTCCATAGTTGGTTTTTGGAACGGTACCTGTGCTTATATCAAACTCTGGTTTTATGCATCACCCCACCTCTCCTTCCCCCTTAAGCAGGCATAAGAGTGTTTTCTAAATGTGAGACACTGTTCTCTTTCCTAACTCAGTTCAAGTGTAGCCATGTTTACAGGATCTTCATAAGTGATATCTTATGATAAGTTTCTTTTTCTGTGTGACTTATTTCACTTAGAATCATCGTACCTGAATCCACCCATTTTGCTGCTACTGGTCTTATGACATTGATTTCATGGCTGAGGGATATTCCATCGTACGTAAGTACCACAATTTTTTGAACCATTTTTATATTTCCTGGGATATTTAAGGTGTACCCAAGTTGAGGTCCTTGTAAGCAGTGCAGCCCAAAATTTTGGGGTGGCTGTGTCCTTTTGATTTTCAGTTTTTCCCAGGTATATTCCCTAGACTGGAAGTGCCCTTGGCTCTGTAGCTCTGTTGTTTACTTGTTTTAGGGAACACAATGCACTCCTCCAGAGAGGCAGTTGGCAATTTACATCCCGCCCATCAGCATAACAAGGCTCCCTGTTCTCCAGGGCCTGTCTTGCCTTTCTGGTTTTTACACATTTTGTGGATGTCCCTTTTGACCGGTGGGAAGTGATACTTCTTTGTAGTGCAGATTTGCATTTCCCACTTGCTTGCTTGGCCAAAAAGGGCGTATGCGTTTTCTCCTGAATATATTCAGGAGAAAACGCATACGCCCTTTTTGGCCAAGTGCATCATTGTCGAAGTTGTGCCCCTCTTCCTGTGCTTTAAAGGCGATTCCAACGTACTTCTTGAAATCTGTTTTCTGCTATTCTGCCTCGCTTTCAAGTCCGCCTCGTTGCCTTCCCTCAACAGATTTTTGGACGATAGTTGTCCTTTATTACTCGGCCAGTTTGTGAATTGCTGTGCCCCTGAGCTCCATTTTTCAACTCGTTTTTGGTGAGCTGACCGCAAGTCCAAAATTTTGGTTCAGGATCTATACTGATTCCTGGTGGGTGGCTGAGACTTTGGTTAATTCTTCTTCCTTCCGGGAAATTACAGTGATATGTGCCCGTCCAAATGCCTAACAGCTACTCTCTCATTGGTTCTCCCTCTTCCCTTTCATCCTCTGCCAAATTGGCAACCTGTGCGAACCAGGAGGTTAAAGGGGCTGTCTCTCCAAGTTGGGAGGTTGATAATAAAGCAGATGGAAAGTCAAACCGGAGCACCAGGAGAGGGACTATTCGTTGAGTTTTAGAAACCTTTCGTATTCACAGTGTGTCCGTTCTCTAGGATTCCCGTACATGTTATATCTGTAGTAATATTCCCTTCAACCTGGAGAGTTGGGACCCATGGAATGTGTGCCATGCATTATTGCTTTAAAGGGTCTGCATTTGCTCACCCAATCTCACCAATCCTCTCAGTCCCAAGTGTCCAGCCTTATGCCACATCCAGCTGTCATTGTAGATAGGGTCATTTCAGGTTTCATCAGAGACCCTGAAGGAATTGTAAAGAATTTCCCAGTTTTTTTGTTTTATTTTTGAAATTCCTTTTTATAGTGGGTTTGAGCTGATTCTCGCTGCCATATTTATCCCAGTCTAGACACACTTGATTCCCTTACGGAGACATATCAATACATAGGTTTTAAGATTCTTACTAGTCAGATATATTCCTCTGCGGGAAATATGGTGTTTTGAGTCCCTTTCACTGAGGAAGGTGTAGGTCTTGTCTATTCCATAGTTGGTTTTTGGAACGGTACCTGTGCTTATATCAAACTCTGGTTTTATGTATCACCCCACCTCTCCTTCCCCCTTAAGCAGGCATAAGAGTGTTTTCTAAATGTGAGACACTGTTCTCTTTCCTAACTCAGTTCAAGTGTAGCCATGTTTACAAGATCTTCATAAGTGATATCTTATGATAAGTTTCTTTTTCTGTGTGACTTATTTCACTTAGAATCATCGTACCTGAATCCACCCATTTTGCTGCTACTGGTCTTATGACATTGATTTCATGGCTGAGGGATATTCCATCGTACGTAAGTACCACAATTTTTTGAACCATTTTTATATTTCCTGGGATATTTAAGGTGTACCCAAGTTGAGGTCCTTGTAAGCAGTGCAGCCCTAAATTTTGGGGTGGCTGTGTCTTTTTGATTTTCAGTTTTCCCAAGGTATATTCCCTAGACTGGAAGTGCCCTTGGCTCTGTAGCTCTGTTGTTTACTTGTTTTAGGGAACACAATGCACTCCTCCAGAGAGGCAGTTGGCAATTTACATCCCGCCCATCAGCATAACAAGGCTCCCTGTTCTCCAGGGCCTGTCTTGCCTTTCTGGTTTTTACACATTTTGTGGATGTCCCTTTTGACCGGTGGGAAGTGATACTTCTTTGTAGTGCAGATTTGCATTGCCCGCTTGCTTGCTTGGCCAAAAAGGGCGTATGCGTTTTCTCCTGAATATATTCAGGAGAAAACGCATACGCCCTTTTTGGCCAAGTGCATCATTGTCGAAGTTGTGCCCCTCTTCCTGTGCTTTAAAGGCGATTCCAACGTACCTCTGGAAATCTGTTTCCTGCTATTCTGCCTCGCTTTCAAGTCCACCTCGTTGCCTTCCCTCAACAGATTTTTGGACGATAGTTGTCCTTTATTACTCGGCCAGTTTGTGAATTGCTGTGCCCCTGAGCTCCATTTTTCAACTCGTTTTTGGTGAGCTGACCGCAAGTCCAAAATTTTGGTTCAGGATCTATACTGATTCCCGGTGGGTGGCTGAGACTTTGGTTAATTCTTCTTCCTGCCGGGAAATTACAGTGATATGTGCCCGTCCAAATGCCTAACAGCTACTCTCTCATTGGTTCTCCCTCTTCCCTTTCATCCTCTGCCAAATTGGCAACCTGTGCGAACCAGGAGGTTAAAGGGGCTGTCTCTCCAAGTTGGGAGGTTGATAATAAAGCAGATGGAAAGTCAAACCGGAGCACCAGGAGAGGGACTATTCGTTGAGTTTTAGAAACCTTTCGTATTCACAGTGTGTCCGTTCTCTAGGATTCCCGTACATGTTATATCTGTAGTAATATTCCCTTCAACCTGGAGAGTTGGGACCCATGGAATGTGTGCCATGCATTATTGCTTTAAAGGGTCTGCATTTGCTCACCCAATCTCACCAATCCTCTCAGTCCCAAGTGTCCAGCCTTATGCCACATCCAGCTGTCATTGTAGATAGGGTCATTTCAGGTTTCATCAGAGACCCTGAAGGAATTGTAAAGAATTTACCAGTTTTTTTTTGTTTTGTTTTTGAAATTCCTTTTTATAGTGGGTTTGAGCTGATTCTCGCTGCCATGTTTATGCCAGTCTAGACACACTTGATTCCCTTACGGAGACATATCAATACATAGGTTTTAAGATTCTTACTAGTCAGATATATTCCTCTGCGGGAAATATGGGGTTTTGAGTCCCTTTCACTGAGGAAGGTGTAGGTCTTGTCTATTCCATAGTTGGTTTTTGGAACGGTACCTGTGCTTATATCAAACTCTGGTTTTATGCATCACCCCACCTCTCCTTCCCCCTTAAGCAGGCATAAGAGTGTTTTCTAAATGTGAGACACTGTTCTCTTTCCTAACTCAGTTCAAGTGTAGCCATGTTTACAGGATCTTCATAAGTGATATCTTATGATAAGTTTCTTTTTCTGTGTGACTTATTTCACTTAGAATCATCGTACCTGAATCCACCCATTTTGCTGCTACTGGTCTTATGACATTGATTTCATGGCTGAGGGATATTCCATCGTACGTAAGTACCACATTTTTTTGAACCATTTTTATATTTCCTGGGATATTTAAGGTGTACCCAAGTTGAGGTCCTTGTAAGCAGTGCAGCCCTAAATTTTGGGGTGGCTGTGTCTTTTTGATTTTCAGTTTTCCCAAGGTATATTCCCTAGACTGGAAGTGCCCTTGGCTCTGTAGCTCTGTTGTTTACTTGTTTTAGGGAACACAATGCACTCCTCCAGAGAGGCAGTTGGCAATTTACATCCCGCCCATCAGCATAACAAGGCTCCCTGTTCTCCAGGGCCTGTCTTGCCTTTCTTGTTCTTACACATTTTGTGGATGTCCCTTTTGACCGGTGGGAAGTGATACTTCTTTGTAGTTCAGATTTGCATTGCCCGCTTGCTTGCTTGGCCAAAAAGGGCGTATGCGTTTTCTCCTGAATATATTCAGGAGAAAACGCATACGCCCTTTTTGGCCAAGTGCATCATTGTCGAAGTTGTGCCCCTCTTCCTGTGCTTTAAAGGCGATTCCAACGTACCTCTTGAAATCTGTTTCCTGCTATTCTGCCTCGCTTTCAAGTCCGCCTCGTTGCCTTCCCTCAACAGATTTTTGGACGATAGTTGTCCTTTATTACTCGGCCAGTTTGTGAATTGCTGTGCCCCTGAGCTCCATTTTTCAACTCGTTTTTGGTGAGCTGACCGCAAGTCCAAAATTTTGGTTCCGGATCTATACTGATTCCCGGTGGGTGGCTGAGACTTTGGTTAATTCTTCTTCCTGCCGGGAAATTACAGTGATATGTGCCCGTCCAAATGCCTAACAGCTACTCTCTCATTGGTTCTCCCTCTTCCCTTTCATCCTCTGCCATATTGGCAACCTGTGCGAACCAGGAGGTTAAAGGGGCTGTCTCTCCAAGTTGGGAGGTTGATAATAAAGCAGATGGAAAGTCAAACCGGAGCACCAGGAGAGGGACTATTCGTTGAGTTTTAGAAACCTTTCGTATTCACAGTGTGTCCGTTCTCTAGGATTCCCGTACATGTTATATCTGTAGTAATATTCCCTTCAACCTGGAGAGTTGGGACCCATGGAATGTGTGCCATGCATTATTGCTTTAAAGGGTCTGCATTTGCTCACCCAATCTCACCAATCCTCTCAGTCCCAAGTGTCCAGCCTTATGCCACATCCAGCTGTCATTGTAGATAGGGTCATTTCAGGTTTCATGAGAGACCCTGAAGGAATTGTAAAGAATTTCCCAGTTTTTTTGTTTTATTTTTGAAATTCCTTTTTATAGTGGGATTGAGCTGATTCTCGCTGCCATATTTATCCCAGTCTAGACACACTTGATTCCCTTACGGAGACATATCAATACATAGGTTTTAAGATTCTTACTTTACTAGTCAGATATATTCCTCTGCGGGAAATATGGGGTTTTGAGTCCCTTTCACTGAGGAAGGTGTAGGTCTTGTCTATTCCATAGTTGATTTTTGGAACGGTACCTGTGCTTATATCAAACTCTGGTTTTATGCATCACCCCACCTCTCCTTCCCCCTTAAGCAGGCATAAGAGTGTTTTCTAAATGTGAGACACTGTTCTCTTTCCTAACTCAGTTCAAGTGTAGCCATGTTTACAGGATCTTCATAAGTGATATCTTATGATAAGTTTCTTTTTCTGTGTGACTTATTTCACTTAGAATCATCGTACCTGAATCCACCCATTTTGCTGCTACTGGTCTTATGACATTGATTTCATGGCTGAGGGATATTCCATCGTACGTAAGTACCACAATTTTTTGAACCATTTTTATATTTCCTGGGATATTTAAGGTGTACCCAAGTTGAGGTCCTTGTAAGCAGTGCAGCCCAAAATTTTGGGGTGGCTGTGTCTTATTGATTTTCAGTTTTTCCCAGGTATATTCCCTAGACTGGAAGTGCCCTTGGCTCTGTAGCTCTGTTGTTTACTTGTTTTAGGGAACACAATGCACTCCTCCAGAGAGGCAGTTGGCAATTTACATCCCGCCCATCAGCATAACAAGGCTCCCTGTTCTCCAGGGCCTGTCTTGCCTTTCTTGTTCTTACACATTTTGTGGATGTCCCTTTTGACCGGTGGGAAGTGATACTTCTTTGTAGTTCAGATTTGCATTGCCCGCTTGCTTGCTTGGCCAAAAAGGGCGTATGCGTTTTCTCCTGAATATATTCAGGAGAAAACGCATACGCCCTTTTTGGCCAAGTGCATCATTGTCGAAGTTGTGCCCCTCTTCCTGTGCTTTAAAGGCGATTCCAACGTACCTCTTGAAATCTGTTTCCTGCTATTCTGCCTCGCTTTCAAGTCCGCCTCGTTGCCTTCCCTCAACAGATTTTTGGACGATAGTTGTCCTTTATTACTCGGCCAGTTTGTGAATTGCTGTGCCCCTGAGCTCCATTTTTCAACTCGTTTTTGGTGAGCTGACCGCAAGTCCAAAATTTTGGTTCCGGATCTATACTGATTCCCGGTGGGTGGCTGAGACTTTGGTTAATTCTTCTTCCTGCCGGGAAATTACAGTGATATGTGCCCGTCCAAATGCCTAACAGCTACTCTCTCATTGGTTCTCCCTCTTCCCTTTCATCCTCTGCCAAATTGGCAACCTGTGCGAACCAGGAGGTTAAAGGGGCTGTCTCTCCAAGTTGGGAGGTTGATAATAAAGCAGATGGAAAGTCAAACCGGAGCACCAGGAGAGGGACTATTCGTTGAGTTTTAGAAACCTTTCGTATTCACAGTGTGTCCGTTCTCTAGGATTCCCGTACATGTTATATCTGTAGTAATATTCCCTTCAACCTGGAGAGTTGGGACCCATGGAATGTGTGCCATGCATTATTGCTTTAAAGGGTCTGCATTTGCTCACCCAATCTCACCAATCCTCTCAGTCCCAAGTGTCCAGCCTTATGCCACATCCAGCTGTCATTGTAGATAGGGTCATTTCAGGTTTCATGAGAGACCCTGAAGGAATTGTAAAGAATTTCCCAGTTTTTTTGTTTTATTTTTGAAATTCCTTTTTATAGTGGGATTGAGCTGATTCTCGCTGCCATATTTATCCCAGTCTAGACACACTTGATTCCCTTACGGAGACATATCAATACATAGGTTTTAAGATTCTTACTTTACTAGTCAGATATATTCCTCTGCGGGAAATATGGGGTTTTGAGTCCCTTTCACTGAGGAAGGTGTAGGTCTTGTCTATTCCATAGTTGATTTTTGGAACGGTACCTGTGCTTATATCAAACTCTGGTTTTATGCATCACCCCACCTCTCCTTCCCCCTTAAGCAGGCATAAGAGTGTTTTCTAAATGTGAGACACTGTTCTCTTTCCTAACTCAGTTCAAGTGTAGCCATGTTTACAGGATCTTCATAAGTGATATCTTATGATAAGTTTCTTTTTCTGTGTGACTTATTTCACTTAGAATCATCGTACCTGAATCCACCCATTTTGCTGCTACTGGTCTTATGACATTGATTTCATGGCTGAGGGATATTCCATCGTACGTAAGTACCACAATTTTTTGAACCATTTTTATATTTCCTGGGATATTTAAGGTGTACCCAAGTTGAGGTCCTTGTAAGCAGTGCAGCCCTAAATTTTGGGGTGGCTGTGTCTTTTTGATTTTCAGTTTTCCCAAGGTATATTCCCTAGACTGGAAGTGCCCTTGGCTCTGTAGCTCTGTTGTTTACTTGTTTTAGGGAACACAATGCACTCCTCCAGAGAGGCAGTTGGCAATTTACATCCCGCCCATCAGCATAACAAGGCTCCCTGTTCTCCAGGGCCTGTCTTGCCTTTCTGGTTTTTACACATTTTGTGGATGTCCCTTTTGACCGGTGGGAAGTGATACTTCTTTGTAGTTCAGATTTGCATTGCCCGCTTGCTTGCTTGGCCAAAAAGGGCGTATGCGTTTTCTCCTGAATATATTCAGGAGAAAACGCATACGCCCTTTTTGGCCAAGTGCATCATTGTCGAAGTTGTGCCCCTCTTCCTGTGCTTTAAATGCGATTCCAACGTACCTCTTGAAATCTGTTTCCTGCTATTCTGCCTCGCTTTCAAGTCCGCCTCGTTGCCTTCCCTCAACAGATTTTTGGACGATAGTTGTCCTTTATTACTCGGCCAGTTTGTGAATTGCTGTGCCCCTGAGCTCCATTTTTCAACTCGTTTTTGGTGAGCTGACCGCAAGTCCAAAATTTTGGTTCCGGATCTATACTGATTCCCGGTGGGTGGCTGATACTTTGGTTAATTCTTCTTCCTGCCGGGAAATTACAGTGATATGTGCCCGTCCAAATGCCTAACAGCTACTCTCTCATTGGTTCTCCCTCTTCCCTTTCATCCTCTGCCAAATTGGCAACCTGTGCGAACCAGGAGGTTAAAGGGGCTGTCTCTCCAAGTTGGGAGGTTGATAATAAAGCAGATGGAAAGTCAAACCGGAGCACCAGGAGAGGGACTATTCGTTGAGTTTTAGAAACCTTTCGTATTCACAGTGTGTCCGTTCTCTAGGATTCCCGTACATGTTATATCTGTAGTAATATTCCCTTCAACCTGGAGAGTTGGGACCCATGGAATGTGTGCCATGCATTATTGCTTTAAAGGGTCTGCATTTGCTCACCCAATCTCACCAATCCTCTCAGTCCCAAGTGTCCAGCCTTATGCCACATCCAGCTGTCATTGTAGATAGGGTCATTTCAGGTTTCATCAGAGACCCTGAAGGAATTGTAAAGAATTTCCCAGTTTTTTTGTTTTATTTTTGAAATTCCTTTTTATAGTGGGTTTGAGCTGATTCTCGCTGCCATATTTATCCCAGTCTAGACACACTTGATTCCCTTACGGAGACATATCAATACATAGGTTTTAAGATTCTTACTTTACTAGTCAGATATATTCCTCTGCGGGAAATATGGGGTTTTGAGTCCCTTTCACTGAGGAAGGTGTAGGTCTTGTCTATTCCATAGTTGGTTTTTGGAACGGTACCTGTGCTTATATCAAACTCTGGTTTTATGCATCACCCCACCTCTCCTTCCCCCTTAAGCAGGCATAAGAGTGTTTTCTAAATGTGAGACACTGTTCTCTTTCCTAACTCAGTTCAAGTGTAGCCATGTTTACAGGATCTTCATAAGTGATAACTTATGATAAGTTTCTTTTTCTCTGTGACTTATTTCACTTAGAATCATCGTACCTGAATCCACCCATTTTGCTGCTACTGGTCTTATGACATTGATTTCATGGCTGAGGGATATTCCATCGTACGTAAGTACCACAATTTTTTGAACCATTTTTATATTTCCTGGGATATTTAAGGTGTACCCAAGTTGAGGTCCTTGTAAGCAGTGCAGCCCAAAATTTTGGGGTGGCTGTGTCTTATTGATTTTCAGTTTTTCCCAGGTATATTCCCTAGACTGGAAGTGCCCTTGGCTCTGTAGCTCTGTTCTTTACTTGTTTTAGGGAACACAATGCACTCCTCCAGAGAGGCAGTTGGCAATTTACATCCCGTCCATCAGCATAACAAGGCTCCATGTTCTCCAGGACCAGTCTTGCCTTTCTGGTTTTTACACATTTTGTGGATGTCCCTTTTGACCGGTGGGAAGTGATACTTCTTTGTAGTGCAGATTTGCATTGCCCGCTTGCTTGCTTGGCCAAAAAGGGCGTATGCATTTTCTCCTCAATATATTCAGGAGAAAACGCATACGCCCTTTTTGGCCAAGTGCATCATTGTCGAAGTTGTGCCCCTCTTCCTGTGCTTTAAAGGCGATTCCAACGTACCTCTTGAAATCTGTTTCCTGCTATTCTGCCTCGCTTTCAAGTCCGCCTCGTTGCCTTCCCTCAACAGATTTTTGGACGATAGTTGTCCTTTATTACTTGGCCAGTTTGTGAATTGCTGTGCCCCTGAGCTCCATTTTTCAACTCGTTTTTGGTGAGCTGACCGCAAGTTCAAAATTTTGGTTCAGGATCTATACTGATTCTCGGTGGGTGGCTGAGACTTTGGTTAATTCTTCTTCCTGCTGGGAAATTACAGTGATATGTGCCCGTCCAAATGCCTAACAGCTACTCTCTCATTGGTTCTCCCTCTTCCCTTTCATCCTCTGCCATATTGGCAACCTGTGCGAACCAGGAGGTTAAAGGGGCTGTCTCTCCAAGTTGGGAGGTTGATAATAAAGCAGATGGAAAGTCAAACCGGAGCACCAGGAGAGGGACTATTCGTTGAGTTTTAGAAACCTTTCGTATTCACAGTGTGTCCGTTCTCTAGGATTCCCGTACATGTTATATCTGTAGTAATATTCCCTTCAACCTGGAGAGTTGGGACCCATGGAATGTGTGCCATGCATTATTGCTTTAAAGGGTCTGCATTTGCTCACCCAATCTCACCAATCCTCTCAGTCCCAAGTGTCCAGCCTTATGCCACATCCAGCTGTCATTGTAGATAGGGTCATTTCAGGTTTCATCAGAGACCCTGAAGGAATTGTAAAGAATTTCCCAGTTTTTTTGTTTTATTTTTGAAATTCCTTTTTATAGTGGGTTTGAGCTGATTCTCGCTGCCATATTTATCCCAGTCTAGACACACTTGATTCCCTTACGGAGACATATCAATACATAGGTTTTAAGATTCTTACTAGTCAGATATATTCCTCTGCGGGAAATATGGGGTTTTGAGTCCCTTTCACTGAGGAAGGTGTAGGTCTTGTCTATTCCATAGTTGGTTTTTGGAACGGTACCTGTGCTTATATCAAACTCTGGTTTTATGCATCACCCCACCTCTCCTTCCCCCTTAAGCAGGCATAAGAGTGTTTTCTAAATGTGAGACACTGTTCTCTTTCCTAACTCAGTTCAAGTGTAGCCATGTTTACAGGATCTTCATAAGTGATATCTTATGATAAGTTTCTTTTTCTGTGTGACTTATTTCACTTAGAATCATCGTACCTGAATCCACCCATTTTGCTGCTACTGGTCTTATGGCATTGATTTCATGGCTGAGGGATATTCCATCGTACATAAGTACCACAATTTTTTGAACCATTTTTATATTTCCTGGGATATTTAAGGTGTACCCAAGTTGAGGTCCTTGTAAGCAGTGCAGCCCTAAATTTTGGGGTGGCTGTGTCTTTTTGATTTTCACTTTTCCCAAGGTATATTCCCTAGACTGGAAGTGCCCTTGGCTCTGTAGCTCTGTTGTTTACTTGTTTTAGGGAACACAATGCACTCCTCCAGAGAGGCAGTTGGCAATTTACATCCCGCCCATCAGCATAACAAGGCTCCCTGTTCTCCAGGGCCTGTCTTGCCTTTCTGGTTTTTACACATTTTGTGGATGTCCCTTTTGACCGGTGGGAAGTGATACTTCTTTGTAGTGCAGATTTGCATTGCCCGCTTGCTTGCTTGGCCAAAAAGGGCGTATGCGTTTTCTCCTGAATATATTCAGGAGAAAACACATACGCCCTTTTTGGCCAAGTGTATCATTGTCGAAGTTGTGCCCCTCTTCCTGTGCTTTAAAGGCGACTCCAACGTACCTCTTGAAATCTGTTTCCTGCTATTCTGCCTCGCTTTCAAGTCCGCCTCATTGCCTTCCCTCAACAGATTTTTGGACGATAGTTGTCCTTTATTACTCGGCCAGTTTGTGAATTGCTGTGCCCCTGAGCTCCATTTTTCAACTCGTTTCTGGTGAGCTGACCGCAAGTCCAAAATTTTGGTTCAGATTCTATACTGATTCCCGGTGGGTGGCTGAGACTTTGGTTAATTCTTCTTCCTGCCGGCAAATTACAGTGATATGTGCCCGTCCAAATGCCTAACAGCTACTCTCTCATTGGTTCTCCCTCTTCCCTTTCATCCTCTGCCAAATTGGCAACCTGTGCGAACCAGGAGGTTAAAGGGGCTGTCTCTCCAAGTTGGGAGGTTGATAATAAAGCAGATGGAAAGTCAAACCGGAGCACCAGGAGAGGGACTATTCGTTGAGTTTTAGAAACCTTTCGTATTCACAGTGTGTCCGTTCTCTAGGATTCCCGTACATGTTATATCTGTAGTAATATTCCCTTCAACCTGGAGAGTTGGGACCCATGGAATGTGTGCCATGCATTATTGCTTTAAAGGGTCTGCATTTGCTCACCCAGTCTCACCAATCCTCTCAGTCCCAAGTGTCCAGCCTTATGCCACATCCAGCTGTCATTGTAGATAGGGTCATTTCAGGTTTCATCAGAGACCCTGAAGGAATTGTAAATAATTTCCCAGTTTTTTTGTTTTATTTTTGAAATTCCTTTTTATAGTGGGTTTGAGCTGATTCTCGCTGCCATATTTATCCCAGTCTAGACACACTTGTTTCCCTTACGGAGACATATCAACACATAGGTTTTAAGATTCTTACTAGTCAGATATATTCCTCTGCGGGAAATATGGGGTTTTGAGTCCCTTTCACTGAGGAAGGTGTAGGTCTTGTCTATTCCATAGTTGGTTTTTGGAACGGTACCTGTGCTTATATCAAACTCTGGTTTTATGCATCACCCCACCTCTCCTTCCCCCTTAAGCAGGCATAAGAGTGTTTTCTAAATGTGAGACACTGTTCTCTTTCCTAACTCAGTTCAAGTGTAGCCATGTTTACAGGATCTTCATAAGTGATAACTTATGATAAGTTTCTTTTTCTGTGTGACTTATTTCACTTAGAATCATCGTACCTGAATCCACCCATTTTGCTGCTACTGGTCTTATGACATTGATTTCATGGCTGAGGGATATTCCATCGTACATAAGTACCACAATTTTTTGAACCATTTTTATATTTCCTGGGATATTTAAGGTGTACCCAAGTTGAGGTCCTTGTAAGCAGTGCAGCCCTAAATTTTGGGGTGGCTGTGTCTTTTTGATTTTCAGTTTTCCCAAGGTATATTCCCTAGACTGGAAGTGCCCTTGGCTCTGTAGCTCTGTTGTTTACTTGTTTTAGGGAACACAATGCACTCCTCCAGAGAGGCAGTTGGCAATTTACATCCCGTCCATCAGCATAACAAGGCTCCCTGTTCTCCAGGACCAGTCTTGCCTTTCTGGTTTTTACACATTTTGTGGATGTCCCTTTTGACCGGTGGGAAGTGATACTTCTTTGTAGTGGAGATTTGCATTGCCCGCTTGCTTGTTTGGCCAAAAAGGGCGTATGCGTTTTCTCCTGAATATATTCAGGAGAAAACGCATACGCCCTTTTTGGCCAAGTGCATCATTGTCGAAGTTGTGCCCCTCTTCCTGTGCTTTAAAGGCGATTCCAACGTACCTCTTGAAATCTGTTTCCTGCTATTCTGCCTCGCTTTCAAGTCCGCCTCGTTGCCTTCCCTCAACAGATTTTTGGACGAGAGTTGTCCTTTATTACTCGGCCAGTTTGTGAATTGCTGTGCCCCTGAGCTCCATTTTTCAACTCGTTTTTGGTGAGCTGACCGCAAGTCCAAATTTTGGTTCAGGATCTATACTGATTCCCGGTGGGTGGCTGAGACTTTGGTTAATTCTTCTTCCTGCCGGGAAATTACAGTGATATGTGCCCGTCCAAATGCGTAACAGCTACTCTCTCATTGGTTCTCCCTCTTTCCTTTCATCCTCTGCCAAATTGGCAACCTGTGCGAACCAGGAGGTTAAAGGGGCTGTCTCTCCAAGTTGGGAGGTTGATAGTAAAGCAGGTGGAAAGTCAAACCGGAGCACCAGGAGAGGGACTATTCGTTGAGTTTTAGAAACCTTTCGTATTCACAGTGTGTCCGTTCTCTAGGTTTCCCGTACATGTTATAACTGTAGTAATATTCCCTTCAACCTGGAGAGTTGGGACCCATGGAATGGGTGCCATGCATTAATGCTTTAAAGGTTCTGCATTTGTTCACCCAATCTCACCAATCCTCTCAGTCCAAGTGTCCCGCCTTATGCCACATCCAGCTGTCGTTGTAGATAGGGTCAGTCCAGGTTTCATCAGAGACTCTGAATGAATTGTAAAGAATTTCTCAGTTTTTTGTTTTGTTTTTGAAATTCCTTTTTATAGTGGGTTTGAGCTGATTCTCGCTGCCATGTTTATGCCAGTCTAGACACACTTGGTTCCCTTACGGAGACATATCAATACATAGGTTTTAAGATTCTTACTAGTCAGATATACTCCTTTGCGGGAAATATGGGGTTTTGAGTCCCTTTCACTGAGGAAGGTGTAGGTCTTGCCTATTCCATAGTTGGTTTTTGGAACGGTACCTCTGCTTATATCAAACTCTGGTTTTATGCATCACCCCACCTCTCCTTCCCCCTTAAGCAGGCATAAGAGTGTTTTCTAAATGTGAGACACTGTTCTCTTTCCTAACTCAGTTCAAGTGTAGCCATGTTTACAGGATCTTCATAAGTGATATCTTATGATAAGTTTCTTTTTCTGTGTGACTTATTTCACTTAGAATCATCGTACCTGAATCCACCCATTTTGCTGCTACTGGTCTTATGACATTGATTTCATGGCTGAGGGATATTCCATCGTACATAAGTACCACAATTTTTTGAACCATTTTTATATTTCCTGGGATATTTAAGGTGTACCCAAGTTGAGGTCCTTGTAAGCAGTGCAGCCCTAAATTTTGGGGTGGCTGTGTCTTTTTGATTTTCAGTTTTCCCAAGGTATATTCCCTAGACTGGAAGTGCCCTTGGCTCTGTAGCTCTGTTGTTTACTTGTTTTAGGGAACACAATGCACTCCTCCAGAGAGGCAGTTGGCAATTTACATCCCGCCCATCAGCATAACAAGGCTCCCTGTTCTCCAGGGCCTGTCTTGCCTTTCTGGTTTTTACACATTTTGTGGATGTCCCTTTTGACCGGTGGGAAGTGATACTTCTTTGTAGTGCAGATTAGCATTGCCCGCTTGCTTGCTTGGCCAAAAAGGGCGTATGCGTTTTCTCCTGAATATATTCAGGAGAAAACGCATACGCCCTTTTTGACCAAGTGTATCATTGTCGAAGTTGTGACCCTCTTCCTGTGCTTTAAAGGTGACTCCAACGTACCTCTTGAAATCTGTTTCCTGCTATTCTGCCTCGCTTTCAAGTCCGCCTCATTGCCTTCCCTCAACAGATTTTTGGACGATAGTTGTCCTTTATTACTCGGCCAGTTTGTGAATTGCTGTGCCCCTGAGCTCCATTTTTCAACTCGTTTTTGGTGAGCTGACCGCAAGTCCAAAATTTTGGTTCAGGATCTATACTGATTCCCGGTGGGTGGCTGAGACTTTGGTTAATTCTTCTTCCTGCCGGGAAATTACAGTGATATGTGCCCGTCCAAATGCCTAACAGCTACTCTCTCATTGGTTCTCCCTCTTCCCTTTCATCCTCTGCCAAATTGGCAACCTGTGCGAACCAGGAGGTTAAAGGGGCTGTCTCTCCAAGTTGGGAGGTTGATAATAAAGCAGATGGAAAGTCAAACCGGAGCACCAGGAGAGGGACTATTCGTTGAGTTTTATAAACCTTTCGTATTCACAGTGTGTCCGTTCTCTAGGATTCCCGTACATGTTATATCTGTAGTAATATTCCCTTCAACCTGGAGAGTTGGGACCCATGGAATGTGTGCCATGCATTATTGCTTTAAAGGGTCTGCATTTGCTCACCCAATCTCACCAATCCTCTCAGTCCCAAGTGTCCAGCCTTATGCCACATCCAGCTGTCATTGTAGATAGGGTCATTTCAGGTTTCATCAGAGACCCTGAAGGAATTGTAAAGAATTTCCCAGTTTTTTTGTTTTATTTTTGAAATTCCTTTTTATAGTGGGTTTGAGCTGATTCTCGCTGCCATATTTATGCCATTCTAGACACACTTGATTCCCTTACGGAGACATATCAATACATAGGTTTTAAGATTCTTACTAGTCAGATATACTCCTTTGCAGGAAATATGGGGTTTTGAGTCCCTTTCACTGAGGAAGGTGTAGGTCTTGCCTATTCCATAGTTGGTTTTTGGAACGGTACCTCTGCTTATATCAAACTCTGGTTTTATGCATCACCCCACCTCTCCTTCCCCCTTAAGCAGGCATAAGAGTGTTTTCTAAATGTGAGACACTGTTCTCTTTCCTAACTCAGTTCAAGTGTAGCCATGTTTACAGGATCTTCATAAGTGATATCTTATGATAAGTTTCTTTTTCTGTGTGACTTATTTCACTTAGAATCATCGTACCTGAATCCACCCATTTTGCTGCTACTGGTCTTATGACATTGATTTCATGGCTGACGGATATTCCATCGTATGTAAGTACCAAAATTTTTGGAACCATTTTTATATTTCCTGGGATATTTAAGGTGTACCCAAGTTGAGGTCCTTGTAAGCAGTGCAGCCCTAAATTTTGGGGTGGCTGTGTCTTTTTGATTTTCAGTTTTCCCAAGGTATATTCCCTAGACTGGAAGTGCCCTTGGCTCTGTAGCTCTGTTGTTTACTTGTTTTAGGGAACACAATGCTCTCCTCCAGAGAGGCAGTTGGCAATTTACATCCCGCCCATCAGCATAACAAGGCTCCCTGTTCTCCAGGGCCTGTCTTGCCTTTCTGGTTTTTACACATTTTGTGGATGTCCCTTTTGACCAGTGGGAAGTGATACTCCTTTGTAGTGCAGATTTGCATTGCCCGCTTGCTTGCTTGGCCAAAAAGGGCGTATGCGTTTTCTCCTGAATATATTCAGGAGAAAACGCATACGCCCTTTTTGACCAAGTGCATCATTGTCGAAGTTGTGCCCCTCTTCCTGTGCTTTAAAGGCGATTCCAACGTACCTCTTGAAATCTGTTTCCTGCTATTCTGCCTCGCTTTCAAGTCCGCCTCGTGGCCTTCCCTCAACAGATATTTGGACGATAGTTGTCCTTTATTACTCGGCCAGTTTGTGAATTGCTGTGCCCCTGAGCTCCATTTTTC
Source organism: Hyperoodon ampullatus (assembly GCF_949752795.1). Classification (NCBI taxonomy): domain Eukaryota; kingdom Metazoa; phylum Chordata; class Mammalia; order Artiodactyla; family Ziphiidae; genus Hyperoodon; species Hyperoodon ampullatus. The sequence goes on along the minus strand of NW_027640382.1, from coordinate 542,891 downwards.
AACTCGTTTTAGGTGAGCTGATCGCAAGTCCAAAATTTTGGTTCAGGACCTATACTGGTTCCCGGTGGGGGGCTGAGACTTTGGTTAATTCTTCTTCCTGCCGGGAAATTACAGTGATATGTGCCCGTCCAAATGCCTAACAGCTACTCTCTCATTGGTTCTCCCTCTTCTCTTTCATCCTCTGCCAAATTGGCAACCTGTGCGAACCAGGAGGTTAAAGGGGCTGTCTCTCCAAGTTGGGAGGTTGATAGTAAAGCAGATGGAAAGTCAAACCGGAGCACCAGGAGAGGGACTATTCGTTGAGTTTTAGAAACCTTTCGTATTCACAGTGTGTCCGTTCTCTAGGTTTCCCGTACATGTTATAACTGTAGTAATATTCCCTTCAACCTGGAGAGTTGGGACCCATGGAATGGGTGCCATGCATTATTGCTTTAAATGGTCTGCATTTGTTCACCCAATCTCACCAATCCTCTCAGTCCAAAGTGTCCAGCCTTATGCCACATCCAGCTGTCGTTGTAGATAGGGTCATTCCAGGTTTCATCAGAGACCCTGAAGGAATTGTAAAGAATTTCCCAGTTTTTTTGTTTTGTTTTTGAAATTCCTTTTTATAGTGGGTTTGAGCTGATTCTCGCTGCCAAGTTTATGCCATTCTAGACACACTTGATTCCCTTACGGAGACATATCAATACATAGGTTTTAAGATTCTTACTAGTCAGATATATTCCTCTGTGGGAAATATGGGGTTTTGAGTCCCTTTCACTGAGGAAGGTGTAGGTCTTGTCTATTCCATAGTTGGTTTTTGGAACGGTACCTGTGCTTATATCAAACTCTGGTTTTATGCATCACCCCACCTCTCCTTCCCCCTTAAGCAGGCATAAGAGTGTTTTCTAAATGTGAGGCACTGTTCTCTTTCCTAACTCAGTTCAAGTGTAGCCATGTTTACAGGATCTTCATAAGTGATAACTTATGATAAGTTTCTTTTTCTCTGTGACTTATTTCACTTAGAATCATCGTACCTGAATCCACCCATTTTGCTGCTACTGGTGTTATGACATTGATTTCATGGCTGAGGGATATTCCATCGTACATAAGTACCACAATTTTTGAACCATTTTTATATTTCCTGGGATATTTAAGGTGTACCCAAGTTGAGGTCCTTGTAAGCAGTGCAGCCCAAAATTTTGGGGTGGCTCTGTCTTATTGATTTTCAGTTTTTCCCAGGTATATTCCCTAGACTGGAAGTGCCCTTGGCTCTGTAGCTCTGTTGTTTACTTGTTTTAGGGAACAAAATGCACTCCTCCAGAGAGGCAGTTGGCAATTTACATCCCGTCCATCAGCATAACAAGGCTCCCTGTTCTCCAGGACCAGTCTTGCCTTTCTGGTTTTTACACATTTTGTGGATGTCCCTTTTGACCGGTGGGAAGTGATACTTCTTTGTAGTGCAGATTTGCATTGCCCGCTTGCTTGCTTGGCCAAAAAGGGCGTATGCGTTTTCTCCTGAATATATTCAGGAGAAAACGCATACGCCCTTTTTGGCCAAGTGCATCATTGTCGAAGTTGTGCCCCTCTTCCTGTGCTTTAAAGGCGATTCCAACGTACCTCTTGAAATCTGTTTCCTGCTATTCTGCCTCGCTTTCAAGTCCGCCTCGTTGCCTTCCCTCAACAGATTTTTGGACGATAGTTGTCCTTTATTACTCGGCCAGTTTGTGAATTGCTGTGCCCCTGAGCTCCATTTTTCAACTCGTTTTTGGTGAGCTGACCGCAAGTCCAAAATTTTGGTTCAGGATCTATACTGATTCCCGGTGGGTGGCTGAGACTTTGGTTAATTCTTCTTCCTGCCGGGAAATTACAGTGATATGTGCCCGTCCAAATGCCTAACAGCTACTCTCTCATTGGTTCTCCCTCTTCCCTTTCATCCTCTGCCATATTGGCAACCTGTGCGAACCAGGACGTTAAAGGGGCTGTCTCTCCAAGTTGGGAGGTTGATAATAAAGCAGATGGAAAGTCAAACCGGAGCACCAGGAGAGGGACTATTCGTTGAGTTTTAGAAACCTTTCGTATTCACAGTGTGTCCGTTCTCTAGGATTCCCGTACATGTTATATCTGTAGTAATATTCCCTTCAACCTGGAGAGTTGGGACCCATGGAATGTGTGCCATGCATTATTGCTTTAAAGGGTCTGCATTTGCTCACCCAATCTCACCAATCCTCTCAGTCCCAAGTGTCCAGCCTTATGCCACATCCAGCTGTCATTGTAGATAGGGTCATTTCAGGTTTCATCAGAGACCCTGAAGGAATTGTAAAGAATTTCCCAGTTTTTTTGTTTTATTTTTGAAATTCCTTTTTATAGTGGGTTTGAGCTGATTCTCGCTGCCATATTTATCCCTGTCTAGACACACTTGATTCCCTTATGGAGACATATCAATACATAGGTTTTAAGATTCTTACTAGTCAGATATACTCCTTTGCGGGAAATATGGGGTTTTGAGTCCCTTTCACTGAGGAAGGTGTAGGTCTTGCCTATTCCATAGTTGGTTTTTGGAACGGTACCTCTGCTTATATCAAACTCTGGTTTTATGCATCACCCCACCTCTCCTTCCCCCTTAAGCAGGCATAAGAGTGTTTTCTAAATGTGAGACACTGTTCTCTTTCCTAACTCAGATCAAGTGTAGCCATGTTTACAGGATCTTCATAAGTGATATCTTATGATAAGTTTCTTTTTCTGTGTGACTTATTTCACTTAGAATCATCGTACCTGAATCCACCCATTTTGCTGCTACTGGTCTTATGACATTGATTTCATGGCTGAGGGATATTCCATCGTATGTAAGTACCAAAATTTTTGGAACCATTTTTATATTTCCTGGGATATTTAAGGTGTACCCAAGTTGAGGTCCTTGTAAGCAGTGCAGCCCTAAATTTTGGGGTGGCTGTGTCTTTTTGATTTTCAGTTTTCCCAAGGTATATTCCCTAGACTGGAAGTGCCCTTGGCTCTGTAGCTCTGTTGTTTACTTGTTTTAGGGAACACAATGCACTCCTCCAGAGAGGCAGTTGGCAATTTACATTCCGCCCATCAGCATAACAAGGCTCCCTGTTCTCCAGGGCCGGTCTTGCCTTTCTGGTTTTTACACATTTTGTGGATGTCCCTTTTGACCGGTGGGAAGTGATACTTCTTTGTAGTGCAGATTTGCATTGCCCGCTTGCTTGCTTGGCCAAAAAGGGCGTATGCGTTTTCTCCTGAATATATTCAGGAGAAAACGCATACGCCCTTTTTGGCCAAGTGCATCATTGTCGAAGTTGTGCCCCTCTTCCTGTGCTTTAAAGGCGATTCCAACGTACCTCTTGAAATCTGTTTCCTGCTATTCTGCCTCGCTTTCAAGTCCGCCTCGTTGCCTTCCCTCAACAGATTTTTGGACGATAGTTGTCCTTTATTACTCGGCCAGTTTGTGAATTGCTGTGCCCCTGAGCTCCATTTTTCAACTCGTTTTTGGTGAGCTGACTGCAAGTCCAACATTTTGGTTCAGGATCTATACTGATTCCCGGTGGGTGGCTGAGACTTTGGTTAATTCTTCTTCCTGCCGGGAAATTACAGTGATATGTGCCCGTCCAAATGCCTAACAGCTACTCTCTCATTGGTTCTCCCTCTTCCCTTTCATCCTCTGCCAAATTGGCAACCTGTGCGAACCAGGAGGTTAAAGGGGCTGTCTCTCCAAGTTGGGAGGTTGATAATAAAGCAGATGGAAAGTCAAACCGGAGCACCAGGAGAGGGACTATTCGTTGAGTTTTAGAAACCTTTCGTATTCACAGTGTGTCCGTTCTCTAGGATTCCCGTACATGTTATATCTGTAGTAATATTCCCTTCAACCTGGAGAGTTGGGACCCATGGAATGTGTGCCATGCATTATTGCTTTAAAGGGTCTGTATTTGCTCACCCAATCTCACCAATCCTCTCAGTCCCAAGTGTCCAGCCTTATGCCACATCCAGCTGTCATTGTAGATAGGGTCATTTCTGGTTTCATCAGAGACCCTGAAGGAATTGTAAAGAATTTCCCAGTTTTTTTGTTTTATTTTTGAAATTCCTTTTTATAGTGGGTTTGAGCTGATTCTCGCTGCCATATTTATTCCAGTCTAGACACACTTGATTCCCTTATGGAGACATATCAATACATAGGTTTTAAGATTCTTACTAGTCAGATATATTCCTCTGCGGGAAATATGGGGTTTTGAGTCCCTTTCACTGAGGAAGGTGTAGGTCTTGTCTATTCCATAGTTGGTTTTTGGAACGGTACCTGTGCTTATATCAAACTCTGGTTTTATGCATCACCCCACCTCTCCTTCCCCCTTAAGCAGGCATAAGAGTGTTTTCTAAATGTGAGACACTGTTCTCTTTCCTAACTCAGTTCAAGTGTAGCCATGTTTACAGGATCTTCATAAGTGATATCTTATGATAAGTTTCTTTTTCTGTGTGACTTATTTTACTTAGAATCATCGTACCTGAATCCACCCATTTTGCTGCTACTGGTCTTATGACATTGATTTCATGGCTGAGGGATATTCCATCGTACGTAAGTACCACAATTTTTTGAACCATTTTTATATTTCCTGGGATATTTAAGGTGTACCCAAGTTGAGGTCCTTGTAAGCAGTGCAGCCCTAAATTTTGGGGTGGCTGTGTCTTTTTGATTTTCAGTTTTCCCAAGGTATATTCCCTAGACTGGAAGTGCCCTTGGCTCTGTAGCTCTGTTGTTTACTTGTTTTAGGGAACACAATGCACTCCTCCAGAGAGGCAGTTGGCAATTTACATCCCGCCCATCAGCATAACAAGGCACCCTGTTCTCCAGGGCCTGTCTTGCCTTTCTGGTTTTTACACATTTTGTGGATGTCCCTTTTGACCAGTGGGAAGTGATACTTCTTTGTAGTGCAGATTTGCATTGCCCGATTGCTTGCTTGGCCAAAAAGGGCGTATGCGTTTTCTCCTGAATATATTCAGGAGAAAACGCATACGCCCTTTTTGGCCAAGTGCATCATTGTCGAAGTTGTGCCCCTCTTCCTGTGCTTTAAAGGCTATTCCAACGTACCTCTTGAAATCAGTTTCCTGCTATTTTGCCTCGCTTTCAAGTCCACCTCGTTGCGTTCCCTCAACAGATTTTTGTACGATAGTTGTCCTTTATTACTTGGCCAGTTTGTGAATTGCTGTGCCCCTGAGCTCCATTTTTCAACTCGTTTTTGGTGAGCTGACCGCAAGTCCAAAATTTTGGTTCAGGATCTATACTGATTCCCGGTGGGTGGCTGAGACTTTGGTTAATTCTTCTTCCTGCCGGGAAATTACAGTGATATGTGCCCGTCCAAATGCCTAACAGCTACTCTCTCATTGGATCTCCCTCTTCCCTTTCATCCTCTGCCAAATTGGCAACCTGTGCGAACCAGGAGGTTAAAGGGGCTGTCTCTCCAAGTTGGGAGGTTGATAATAAAGCAGATGGAAAGTCAAACCGGAGCACCAGGAGAAGGACTATTCGTTGAGTTTTAGAAACCTTTCGTATTCACAGTGTGTCCGTTCTCTAGGATTCCCGTACATGTTATATCTGTAGTAATATTCCCTTCAACCTGGAGAGTTGGGACCCATGGAATGTGTGCCATGCATTATTGCTTTAAAGGGTCTGCATTTGCTCACCCAATCTCACAAATCAACTCAGTCCCAAGTGTCCAGCCTTATGCCACATCCAGCTGTCATTGTAGATAGGGTCATTTCAGGTTTCATCAGAGACCCTGAAGGAATTGTAAAGAATTTCCCAGTTTTTTTGTTTTATTTTTGAAATTCCTTTTTATAGTGGGTTTGAGCTGATTCTCGCTGCCATATTTATCCCAGTCTAGACACACTTGATTCCCTTACGGGGACATATCAATACATAGGTTTTAAGATTCTTACTTTACTAGTCAGATATATTCCTCTGCGGGAAATATGGGGTTTTGAGTCCCTTTCACTGAGGAAGGTGTAGGTCTTGTCTATTCCATAGTTGGTTTTTGGAACGGTACCTGTGCTTATATCAAACTCTGGTTTTATGCATCACCCCACCTCTCCTTCCCCCTTAAGCAGGCAGAAGAGAGTTTTCTAAATGTGAGACACTGTTCTCTTTCCTAACTCAGTTCAAGTGTAGCCATGTTTACAGGGTCTTCATAAGTGATATCTTATGATAAGTTTCTTTTTCTGTGTGACTTATTTCACTTAGAATCATCGTACCTGAATCCACCCATTTTGCTGCTACTGGTCTTATGACATTGATTTCATGGCTGAGGGATATTCCATCGTACGTAAGTACCACAATTTTTTGAACCATTTTTATATTTCCTGGGATATTTAAGGTGTACCCAAGTTGAGGTCCTTGTAAGCAGTGCAGCCCTAAATTTTGGGGTGGCTGTGTCTTTTTGATTTTCAGTTTTCCCAAGGTATATTCCCTAGACTGGAAGTGCCCTTGGCTCTGTAGCTCTGTTGTTTACTTGTTTTAGGGAACACAATGCACTCCTCCAGAGAGGCAGTTGGCAATTTACATCCCGCCCATCAGCATAACAAGGCACCCTGTTCTCCAGGGCCTGTCTTGCCTTTCTGGTTTTTACACATTTTGTGGATGTCCCTTTTGACTGGTGGGAAGTGATACTTCTTTGTAGTGCAGATTTGCATTGCCCGCTTGCTTGCTTGGCCAAAAAGGGCGTATGCGTTTTCTCCTGAATATATTCAGGAGAAAACGCATACGCCCTTTTTGGCCAAGTGCATCATTGTCGAAGTTGTGCCCCTCTTCCTGTGCTTTAAAGGTGATTCCAACGTACCTCTTGAAATCTGTTTCCTGCTATTCTGCCTCGCTTTCAAGTCCGCCTCGTTGTCTTCCCTCAATAGATTTTTGGATGATAGTTGTCCTTTATTACTCGGCCAGTTTGTGAATTGCTGTGCCCCTGAGCTCCATTTTTCAACTCGTTTTTGGTGAGCTGACCGCAAGTCCAAAATTTTGGTTCAGGACCTATACTGGTTCCCGGTGGGTGGCTGAGACTTTGGTTAATTCTTCTTCCTGCCGGGAAATTACAGTGATATGTGCCCGTCCAAATGCCTAACAGCTACTCTCTCATTGGTTCTCCCTCTTCCCTTTCATCCTCTGCCAAATTGGCAACGTGTGTGAACCCGGAGGTTAAAGGGGCTGTATCTCCAAGATGGGAGGTTGATAGTAAAGCAGATGAAAAGTCAAACCGGAGCACCAGGAGAGGGACTATTCGTTGAGTTTTAGAAATCTTTCGTATTCACTGTGTGTCCATTCTCTAGGTTTCCCGTACATGTTATAGCTGTAGTAATATTCCCTTCAACCTGGAGAGTTGGGGCCCATGGAATGGGTGCCAGGCATTTGTGATTTAAAGGGTCTGCATTTGCCCACCCAATCTCACCAATCGTCTCAGTCCCAAGTGTCCCTCCTTATGCCACATGCAGCTGTCGTTTTAGATAAGGTCATTCCAGGTTTCATCAGGGACCATGAAGGAATTGTAAAGAATTTCCCAGTTTTTTTGTTTTGTTTTTGAAATTCCTTTTTATAGTGGGTTTGAGCTGATTCTCGCTGCCATGTTTATGCCAGTCTAGACACACTTGTTTCCCTTACGGAGACATATCAATACATAGGTTTTAAGATTCTTACTAGTCAGAGATATTCCTCTGTGGGAAATATGGGGTTTTGAGTCCCTTTCACTGAGGAAGGTGTAGGTTTGTCTATTCCATAGTTGGTTTTTGGAACGGTACTTGTCCTTATATCAAACTCTGGTTTTATGCATCAACCCACCTCTCTTTCCCCCTTAAGCAGGCATAAGAGTGTTTTCTAAATATGAGACACTGTTCTCTTTCCTAACTCAGTTCAAGTGAAGCCATGTTTATAGGATCTTCATAAGTGATAACTTATGATAAGTTTCTTTTTCTGTGTGATTTATTTCACTTAGAATCATCGTATCTGAATCCACCCATTTTGCTGCTACTGGTCTTATGACATTGATTTCATGGCTGAGGGATATTCCATCGTACGTAAGTACCAGAGTTTTTTGAACGATTTTTATATTTCCTGGGAAACTTAAGTTGTATCCAAGTTGAGGTCTTTGTAAGCAGTGCAGCCGTAATTTTGTGGTGGCTCTGTATTATTGATTTTCAATTTTCCCAAGGTATATTCCCTAGACTGGAAGTGCCCTTGGCTCTGTAGCTCTGTTCTTTACTTGTTTTAGGGAACACAATGCACTCCTCCAGAGAGGCAGTTGGCAATTTACATCCCTCCCATCAGCATAACAAGGCTCCCTCTTCTCCAGGGCCTGTCTTGCCTTTCTGGTTTTTACACATTTTGTGGATGTCCCTTTTGACCCGTGGGAAGTGATACCTCTTTGTAGTGCAGATTTGCATTGCCCGCTTGCTTGCTTGGCCAAAAAGGGCGTATGCGTTTTCTCCTGAATATATTCAGGAGAAAACGCATACGCCCTTTTTGGACAAGGGCATCATTTTCGAAGTTGTGCCCCTCTTCCTGTGCTTTAAAGGCAATTCCAACGTACCTCTTGAAATCTGTTTCCTGCTATTCTGCCTCGCTTTCAACTCCGCCTCGTTGCCTTCCCTCAACAGATTTTTGGACGATAGTTGTCCTTTATTACTCGGCCAGTTTGTGAATTGCTGTGCCCCTGAGCTCCATTTTTCAACTCGTTTTTGGTGAGCTGACCGCAAGTCCAAAATTTTGGTTCAGGATCTATACTGATTCCTGGTGGGTGGCTGAGACTTTGGTTAATTCTTCTTCCTGCCGGGAAATTACAGAGATATGTGCCCGTCCAAATGCCTAACAGCTACTCTCTCATTGGATCTCCCTCTTCCCTTTCATCCTCTGCCAAATTGGCAACCTGTGCGAACCAGGAGGTTAAAGGGGCTGTCTCTCCAAGTTGGGAGGTTGATAATAAAGCAGATGGAAAGTCAAACCGGAGCACCAGGAGAGGGACTATTCGTTGAGTTTTAGAAACCTTTCGTATTCACAGTGTGTCCATTCTCTAGGATTCCCGTACATGTTATATCTGTAGTAATATTCCCTTCAACCTGGAGAGTTGGGACCCATGGAATGTGTGCCATGCATTATTGCTTTAAAGGGTCTGCATTTGCTCACCCAATCTCACCAATCCTCTCAGTCCCAAGTGTCCAGCCTTATGCCACATCCAGCTGTCATTGTAGATAGGGTCATTTCAGGTTTCATCAGAGACCCTGAAGGAATTGTAAAGAATTTCCCAGTTTTTTTGTTTTATTTTTGAAATTCCTTTTTATAGTGGGTTTGAGCTGATTCTCACTGCCATATTTATCCCAGTCTAGACACACTTGATTCCCTTACGGAGACATATCAATACATAGGTTTTAAGATTCTTACTAGTCAGATATATTCCTCTGCGGGAAATATGGGGTTTTGAGTCCCTTTCACTGAGGAAGGTGTAGGTCTTGTCTATTCCATAGTTGGTTTTTGGAACGGTACCTGTGCTTATATCAAACTCTGGTTTTATGCATCACCCCACCTCTCCTTCCCCCTTAAGCAGGCATAAGAGTGTTTTCTAAATGTGAGACACTGTTCTCTTTCCTAACTCAGTTCAAGTGTAGCCATGTTTACAGGATCTTCATAAGTGATATCTTATGATAAGTTTCTTTTTCTGTGTGACTTATTTCACTTAGAATCATCGTACCTGAATCCACTCATTTTGCTGCTACTGGTCTTATGTCATTGATTTCATGGCTGAGGGATATTCCATCGTACGTAAGTACCACAATTTTTTGAACCATTTTTATATTTCCTGGGATATTTAAGGTGTACCCAAGTTGAGGTCCTTGTAAGCAGTGCAGCCCTAAATTTTGTGGTGGCTGTGTCTTTTTGATTTTCAGTTTTCCCAAGGTATATTCCCTAGACTGGAAGTGCCCTTGGCTCTGTAGCTCTGTTGTTTCCTTGTTTTAGGGAACAAAATGCACTCCTCCAGAGACGCAGTTGGCAATTTACATCCCGCCCATCAGCATAACAAGGCTCCCTGTTCTCTAGGGCCTGTCTTGCCTTTCTGGTTTTTACACATTTTGTGGATGTCCCTTTGGACCGGTGGGAAGTGATACTTCTTTGTAGTGCAGAATTGCATTGCCCGCTTGCTTGCTTGGCCAAAAAGGGCGTATGCGTTTTCTCCTGAATATATTCAGGAGAAAACGCATACGCCCTTTTTGGCCAAGTGCATCATTGTCGAAGTTGTGCCCCTCTTCCTGTGCTTTAAAGGCGATTCCAACGTACCTCTTGAAATCTGTTTCCTGCTAGTCTGCCTCGCTTTCAAGTCCGCCTCGTTGCCTTCCCTCAACAGATTTTTGGACGATAGTTGTCCTTTATTACTCGGCCAGTTTGTGAATGGCTGTGCCCCTGACCTCCATTTTTCAACTCGTTATTTGTGAGCTGACCGCAAGTCCAAAATTTTGGTTCAGGACCTATGCTGGTTCCCGGTGGGGGGTTGAGACATTGGTTAATTCTTCTTCCTGCCGGGAAGTTAGAGTGATATGTGCCCGTCCAAATGCCTAACAGCTACTCTCTCATTGGTTCTCCCTCTTCCCTTTCATCCTCTGCCAAATTGGAAACCTGTGCGAACCAGGAGGTTAAAGGGGCTGTCTCTCCAAGTTGGGAGATTGATAGTAAAGCAGATGGAAAGTCAAACCGGAGCACCAGGAGAGGGACTATTCGTTGAGTTTTAGAAACCTTTCGTATTCACAGTGTGTCCGTTCTTTAGGTTTCCCGTACATGTTATAACTGTAGTAATATTCCCTTCAACCTGGAGAGTTGGGACCCATGGAATGGGTGCCAGGCATTTGGGCTTTAAAGGGTCTGCATTTGCTCACACAATCTCACCAATCGTCTCAGTCCCAAGTGTACCTCCTTATGTCACATCCAGCTGTCATTGTAGATAGGGTCATTCCAGGTTTCATCAGAGATGCTGAAGGAATTGTAAAGAATTTCCCAGTTTTTTTGTTTTGTTTTTGAAATTCCTTTTTAGAGTGGGTTTGAGCTGATTCTCGCTGCCATGTTTATGCCAGTCTAGACACACTTGATTCCCTTACGGAGACATATCAATACATAGGTTTTAAGATTTTTACTTGTCAGATATATTCCTCTGCGGGAAATATGGGGTTTTGAGTCCCTTTCACTGAGGAAGGTGTAGGTCTTGTCTATTCCATAGTTGGTTTTTGGAACGGTACATCTGCTTATATCAAACTCTGGTTTTATGCATCACCCCACCTCTCCTTCCCCCTTAAGCAGGCATAAGATTGTTTTCTAAATGTGAGACACTGTTCTCTTTCCTAACTCAGTTCAAGTGTAGCCATGTTTACAGGATCTTCATAAGTGATATCTTATGATAAGTTTCTGTTTCTGTGTGACTTATTTCACTTAGAATCATCGTACCTGAATCCACCCATTTTGCTGCTACTGGTCTTATGACATTGATTTCATGGCTGAGGGATATCCCATCATACGTAAGTACCACAATTTTTTGAACCATTTTTATATTTCCTGGGATATTTAAGGTGTACCCAAGTTGAGGTCCTTGTAAGCAGTGCAGCCCTAAATTTTGGGGTGGCTGTGTCTTATTGATTTTCAGTTTTCCCAAGGTATATTCCCTAGACTGGAAGTGCCCTTGGCTCTGTAGCTCTGTTCTTTACTTGTTTTAGGGAACACAATGCACTCCTCCAGAGAGGCAGTTGGCAATTTACATCCCGCCCATCAGCATAACAAGGCTCCCTGTTCTCCAGGGCCTGTCTTGCTTTTCTGGTTTTTACACATTTTGTGGATATCCCTTTTAACTGGTGGGAAGTGATACTTCTTTGTAGTGCAGATTTGCATTGCCCGCTTGCTTGCTTTGGCAAAAAGGGTGTATGCGTTTTCTGCTGATTATATTCAGGAGAAAACACATACGCCCTTTTTGGCCAAGTGCATCATTGTCGAAGTTGTGCCCCTCTTCCTGTGCTTTAAAGGTGATTCCAACGTACCTCTTGATATCTGTTTCCTGCTATTCTGCCTCGCTTTCAAGTCCGCCTCGTTGCCTTCCCTCAACAGATTTTTGGACGATAGTTGTCCTTTTTACTCGGCCAGTTTGTGAATTGCTGTGCCCCTGAGCTCCAATTTCCAACTCGTTTTTGGTGAGCTGACCGCAAGTCCGAAATTTTGGTTCAGGACCTATGCTGGTTTCCGGTGGGTGGCTTAGAGTTTGGTTAATTCTTCTTCCTGCCGGGAAATTACAGTGATATGTGCCCGTTCAAATGCCTAACATCTACTCTCTCATTGGTTCTCCCTCTTCCCTTTCATCCTCTGCCAAATTGGCAACCTGTGCGAACCAGGAGGTTAAAGGGGCTGTCTCTCCAAGTTGGGAGGATGATAGTAAAGCAGGTGTAAAGTCAAACCAGAGCACCAGGAGACGGACTATTCTTTGAGTTTTAGAAACCTTTCGTATTCACAGTGTGTCCGTTGTCTAGGTTTCCCATACATGTTATAGCTGTAGTAATATTCCCTTCAACCTGGAGAGTTGGGACCCATGGAATGGGTGCCATGCATTATTGCTTTAAAGGGTCTGCATTTGCTCACCCAATCTCACCAATCGTCTCAGTCCCAAGTGTCCAGCCATATGCCACATCCAGCTGTCGTTGTAGATAGGGTCATTCCAGGTTTCATCAGAGACCCTGAAGGAATTGTAAAGAATTTCCCAGTTTTTTTGTTTTGTTTTTGAAATTCCTTTTTATAGGGGGTTTGAGCTGATTCTCGCTGCCATGTTTATGCCAGTCTAGACACACTTGATTCCCTTACGGAGACATATCAATACATAGGTTTTAAGATTCTTACTAGTCAGATATATTCCTCTGCGGGAAATATGGGGTTTTGAGTCCCTTTCACTGAGGAAGGTGTAGGACTTGTCTATTCCATAGTTGGTTTTTGGAACGGTACCTGTGCTTATATCAAACTCTGGTTTTATGCATCACCCCACCTCTCCTTCCCCCTTAAGCAGGCATAAGGGTGTTTTCTAAATGTGAAACACTGTTCTCTTTCCTAACTCAGTTCAAGTGTAGCCATGTTTACAGGATCTTCTTAAGTGGTATCTTATGATAAGTTTCTTTTTCTGTGTGACTTATTTCACTTAGAATCATCATACCTGAATCCACCCATTTTGCTGCTACTGGTCTTATGACATTGATTTCATGGCTGAGGGATATTCCATCCTACGTAAGTACCACAATTTTTTGAACGATTTTTTATATTTCCTGGGATATTTACGGTGTACCCAAGTTGAGGTCCTTGTAAGCAGTGCAGCCCTAAATTTTGGGGTGGCTCTGTCTTATTGATTTTCAGTTTTCCCAAGGTATATTCCCTAGACTGGAAGTGCCCTTGGCTCTGTAGCTCTGTTGTTTACTTGTTTTAGGAAACACAATGCACTCCTCCAGAGAGGCAGTTGGCAATTTACATCCCGCCCATCAGCATAACAAGGCTCCCTGTTCTCCAGGGCCTGTCTTGCCTTTCTGGTTTTTACACATTTTGTGGATGTCCCTTTTGACCGGTGGGAAGTGATACTTCTTTGTAGTGCAGATTTGCATTGCCCGCTTGCTTGATTGGCCAAAAAGGGTGTATGCGTTTTCTCCTGAATATATTCAGGAGAAAATGCATACGCCCTTTTTGGTCAAGTGCATCATTGTCGAAGTTGTGCCACTCTTCCTGTGCTTTAAAGGCGATTCCAAGGTACCTCTTGAAATCTGTTTCCTGCTATTCTGCCTCGCTTCCAAGTCCACCTCGTTGCCTTCCCTCAACAGATTTTTGGACGATAGTTGTCCTTTATTACTCGGCCAGTTTGTGAATTGCTGGGCCCCTGAGCTCCATTTTTCAAATCGTTTTTGGTGAGCTGACCGCAAGTCCAAAATTTTGGTTCAGGACCTATACTGGTTCCCGGTGGGAGGCTGAGACGTTGGTTAATTCTTCTTCCTGCCGGGAAGTTAGAGTGATATGTGCCCGTCCAAATGCCTAACAGCTACTCTCTCATTGGTTCTCCCTCTTCCCTTTCATCCTCTGCCAAATTGGCAACCTGTGCAAACCAGGAGGTTAAAGGGGCTTTCTCTCCAAGTTGGGAGGTTGATAGTAAAGCAGATGGAAAGTCAAACCAGAGCACCAGGAGAGGGACTATTCGTTGAGTTTTAGAAACATTTTGTATTCACAGTGTGTCCGTTCTCTAGGTTTCCCATACATGTTATAGCTGTAGTAATATTCCCTTCTACCTGGAGAGTTGGGACCCATTGAATGGGTGCCAGGCATTTGTGCTTTAAAGGGTCTGCATTTGCTCACCCAATCTCACAAATCGTCTCAGTCCCAAGTGTCCCTCCTTATGCCACATCCCGCTGTCGTTGTAGATAGGGTCATTCCAAGTTTCATCAGAGACCCTGAAGGAATTGTAAAGAATTTCCCAGTTTTTTTGTTTTGTTTTTGAAATTCCTTTTTAGAGTGGGTTTGAGCTGATTCTCGCTGCCATGTTTATGCCAGTCTAGACACACTTGATTCTCTTACGGAGACATATCAATACATAGGTTTTAAGATTCTTACTAGTCAGATATATTCCTCTGCGGGAAATATGGGGTTTTGAGTCCCTTTCACTGAGGAAGGTGTAGGTCTTGTCTATTCCATAGTTGGTTTTTGGAACGGTACCTGTGCTTATATCAAACTCTGGTTTTATGCATCACCCCACCTCTCCTTCCCCCTTAAGCAGGCATAAGAGTGTTTTCTAAATGTGAGACACTGTTCTCTTTCCTAACTCAGATCAAGTGTAGCCATGTTTACAGGATCTTCATAAGTGATATCTTATGATAAGTTTCTTTTTCTGTGTGACTTATTTCACTTAGAATCATCGTACCTGAATCCACCCATTTTGCTGCTACTGGACTTATGACATTGATTTCATGGCTGAGGGATATTTCATCGTACGTAAGTACCACAATTTTTTGAACCATTTTTATATTTCCTGGGATACTTAAGGTGTACCCAATTTGAGGTCCTTGTAAGCAGTGCAGCCCTAAATTTTGGGGTGGCTCTGTCTTATTGATTTTCAGTTTTCCCAAGGTATATTCCCTAGACTGGAAGTGCCCTTGGCTCAGTAGCTCCGTTCTTTACTTGTTTTAGGGAACACAATGTACTCTTCCAGAGAGGCAGTTGTCAATTTACATGCCGCCCATCAGCATAACAAGGCTCCCTGTTCTCCAGGGCCTCTCTTGCCTTTCTGGTTTTTACACATTTTGTGGATGTCCCTTTTGACCGGTGGGAAGTGATACTTCTTTGTAGTACAGATTTGCATTGCCCGCTTGCTTGCTTGGCCAAAAAGGGCGTATGCGTTTTCTCCTGAATATATTCAGGAGAAAACGCATATGCCCTTTTTGGCCAAATGCATCATTGTCGAAGTTGTGCCCCTCTTCCTGTGCTTTAAAGGCGATTCCAACGTACCTCTTGAAATCTGTTTCCTGCTATTCTGCCTCGCTTTCAAGTCCGCCTCGTTGCCTTCCCTCAACAGATTTTTGGACGATACTTGTCCTTTATTACTTGGCCAGTTTGTGAATTGCTGTGCCCCTGAGCTCCATTTTTCAACTCGTTTTTTGTGAGCTGACCGCAAGTCCAAAATTTTGGTTCAGGACCTATGCTGGTTCCCGGTGGGTGGCTGAGACTTTGGTTAATTCTTCTTCCTGCCGGGAAATTACAGAGATATGTGCCCGTCCAAATGCCTAACAGCTACTCTCTCATTGGTTCTCTCTCTTCCCTTTCATCCTCTGCCAAATGGGCAACCTGTGTGAACTGGGAGGTTAAAGGGGCTGTCTCTCCAAGTTGGGAGGTTGATAGTAAAGCTGATGGAAAGTCAAAACGGAGCACCAGGAGACGGACTATTCGTTGAGTTTTAGAAACCTTTCGTATTCACAGTGTGTCCGTTCTCTAGGTTTCCCGTACGTGTTATAACTGTAGTAATATTCCCTTCAACCTGGAGAGTTGGGACCCATGGAATGGGTGCCATGCATTATTGCTTTAAAGGGTCTGCATTTGCTCACCCACTCTCACCAATCCTCTCAGTCCCAAGTGTCCAGCCTTATGCCACATCCAGCTGTCGTTGTAGATAGGGTCATTCCAGGTTTCATCAGAGACCGTGAAGGAATTGTAAAGAATTTCCCAGTCTTTTTGTTTTGTTTTTGAAATTCCTTTTTATAGTGGGTTTGAGCTGATTCTCGCTGCCATGTTTATGCCAGTCTAGACACACTTCATTCCCTTACAGAGACATATCAGTACATAGGTTTTAAGATTCTTACTAGTCAGATATATTCCTCTGCGGGAAATATGGGATTTTGAGTCCCTTTCACTGAGGAAGGTGTAGGTCTTGTCTATTCCATAGTTGGTGTTTGGAACGGTACCTGGGCTTATATCAAACTCTGGTTTTATGCATCACCCCATCTCTCCTTCCCCCTTAAGCAGGCATAAGTGTGTTTTCTAAATGTGAGACACTGTTCTCTTTCCTAACTCAGTTCAAGTGTAGCCATGTTTATAGGGCCTTCATAAGTGATATCTTATGATAAGTTTCTTTTTCTGTGTGACTTATTTCACTTAGAATCATCGTACCTGAATCCACCCATTTTGCTGCTACTGGTCTTATGACATTGATTTCATGGCTGAGGGATATTCCATCGTACGTAAGTAACACAATATTTTGAACCATTTTTATATTTCCTGGGATACTTAAGGTGTATCCAAGTTGAGGTCCTTGTAAGCAGTGCAGCCCTAAATTTTGGGGTGGCTCTGTCTTATTGATTTTCAGTTCTCCCGAGGTATATTCCCTAGACTGGAAGTGCCCTTGGCTCTCTAGCTCTGTTCTTTACTTGTTTTAGGGAACACAGTGCACTCCTCCAGAGAGGCAGTTGGCAATTTACATCCCGCCCATTCAGCATAACAAGGCTCCCTGTTCTCCAGGGCCTGTCTTGCCTTTCTGGTTTTTACACATTTTGTGGACGTCCCTTTTGACCAGTGGGAAGTGATACTTCTTTGTAGTGCAGATTTGCATTGCCCGCTTGCTTGCTTGGCCAAAAAGGTCGTATGCATTTTCTCCTGAATATATTCAGGAGAAAACGCATACGCACTTTTTGGCCAAGTGCATCATTGTCGAAGTTGTGCCCCTCTTCCTGTGCTTTAAAGGCGATTCCAACGTACCTCTTGAAATCTGTTTCCTGCTATTCTGCCTCGCTTTCAAGTCTGCCTCGTTGCCTTTCCTCAACAGATTTTTGGACGATAGTTGTCCTTTATTACTCGGCCAGTTTGTGAATTGCTGTGCCCCTGAGCTCCATTTTTCAACACGTTTTTGGTGAGCTGACCGCAAGTCCAAAATTTTGGTTCAGGACCTATACTGGTTCCCGGTGGGTGGCTGAGACTTTGGTTAATTTTTCTTCCTGCCGGGAAATTACAGTGATATGTGCCCGTCCAAATGCCTAACAGCTACTCTCTCATTGGTTCTCCCTCTTCCCTTTCATCCTCTGCCAAATTGGCAACCTGTGCGAACCAGGAGGTTAAATGGGCTGTCTCTCCAAGTTGGGAGGTTGATAGTAAAGCAGATGGAAAGTCAAACCAGAGCACCAGGAGAGGGACTATTCATTGAGTTTTAGAAACCTTTCGTATACACAGTGTGTCCGTTCTCTAGGTTTCCCATACATGTTATAACTGTAGTAATATTCCCTTCAACCTGGAGAGTTGGGACCCATGGAATGGGTGCCATGCATTATTGCTTTAAAGTGTCTGCATTTGCTCACCCAATCTCACCAATTCTCTCAGTCCCAAGTGTCCAGCCTTATGCCACATCCAGCTGTCGTTGTAGATAGGGTCATTCCAGGTTTCATCAGAGACCCTGAAGGAATTGTAAAGAATTTCCCAGTTTTTTTGTTCTGTTTTTGAAATTCCTTTTTATAGTGGGTTTGAGCTGATTCTCGCTGCCATGTTTATGTCAGTCTAGACACACTTGATTCCCTTACAGAGACATATCAATACATAGGTTTTAAGATTCTTACTAGTCAGATATATTCCTCTGCGGGAAATATGTGGTTTTGAGTCCCTTTCACTGAGGAAGGTGTAGGTCTTGTCTATTCCATAGTTGGTTTTTGGAACGGTACCTGTGCTTATATCAAACTCTGGTTTTATGCATCACCCCACCTCTCCTTCCCCCTAAGCAGGCATAAGAGTGTTTTCTAAATGTGAGACACTGTTCTCTTTCCTAACTCAGTTCAAGTGTAGCCATGTTTACAGGATCTTCATAAGTGATATCTTATGATAAGTTTCTGTTTCTGTGTGACTTATTTCACTTAGAATCATCGTACCTGAATCCACCCATTTTGCTGCTACTGGTCTTATGACATTGATGTCATGGCTGAGGGATATTCCATCGTACTTAAGTAACACAATTTTTTGAACCATTTTTATATTTCCTGGTGTACTTAAGGTGTACCCAAATTGAGGTCCTTGTAAGCAGTGCAGCCCTAAATTTTGGGGTGGCTCTGTCTTATTGATTTTCCGTTTTCCCAAGGTGTATTCCCTAGACTGGAAGTGCCCTTGGCTCTGTAGCTCTGTTGTTTACTTGTTTTAGGGAACACAATGCACTCCTCCAGAGAGGCAGTTGGCAATTTACATCCCGCCCATCAGCATAACAAGGCTCCCTGTTCTCCAGGGCCTGTCTTGCCTTTCTGGTTTTTACACATTTTGTGGATGTCCCTTTTGACCGGTGGGAAGTGATACATCTTTGTAGTGCAGATTTGCATTGCCCGCTTGCTTGCTTGGCCAAAAAGGGCGTATGCGTTTTCTCCTGAATATATTCAGGAGAAAACGCATACGCCCTTTTTGGCCAAGTGCATCATTGTCGAAGTTGTGCCCCTCTTCCTGTGCTTTAAAGGCGATTCCAACGTACCTCTTGAAATCTGTTTCCTGCTATTCTGCCTCGCTTTCAAGTCCGCCTCGTTGCCTTCCCTCAACAGATTTTTGGATGATACTTGTCCTTTATTACTTGGCCAGTTTGTGAATTGCTGTGCCCCTGAGCTCCATTTTTCAACTCGTTTTTTGTGAGCTGACCGCAAGTCCAAAATTTTGGTTCAGGACCTATGCTGGTTCCCGGTGGGTGGCTGAGACATTGGTTAATTCTTCTTCCTGCCGGGAAATTACAGAGATATGTGCCCGTCCAAATGCCTAACAGCTACTCTCTCATTGGTTCTCTCTCTTCCCTTTCATCCTCTGCCAAATGGGCAACCTGTGTGAACTGGGAGGTTAAAGGGGCTGTCTCTCTAAGTTGGGAGGTTGATAGTAAAGCTGATGGAAAGTCAAAACGGAGCACCAGGAGACGGACTATTCGTTGAGTTTTAGAAACCTTTCGTATTCACAGTGTGTCCGTTCTCTAGGTTTCCCGTACGTGTTATAACTGTAGTAATATTCCCTTCAACCTGGAGAGTTGGGACCCATGGAATGGGTGCCATGCATTATTGCTTTAAAGGGTCTGCATTTGCTCACCCACTCTCACCAATCCTCTCAGTCCCAAGTGTCCAGCCTTATGCCACATCCAGCTGTCGTTGTAGATAGGGTCATTCCAGGTTTCATCAGAGACCGTGAAGGAATTGTAAAGAATTTCCCAGTTTTTTTGTTTTGTTTTTGAAATTCCTTTTTATAGTGGGTTTGAGCTGATTCTCGCTGCCATGTTTATGCCAGTCTAGACACACTTCATTCCCTTACAGAGACATATCAGTACATAGGTTTTAAGATTCTTACTAGTCAGATATATTCCTCTGCGGGAAATATGGGATTTTGAGTCCCTTTCACTGAGGAAGGTGTAGGTCTTGTCTATTCCATAGTTGGTGTTTGGAACGGTACCTGGGCTTATATCAAACTCTGGTTTTATGCATCACCCCATCTCTCCTTCCCCCTTAAGCAGGCATAAGTGTGTTTTCTAAATGTGAGACACTGTTCTCTTTCCTAACTCAGTTCAAGTGTAGCCATGTTTATAGGGCCTTCATAAGTGATATCTTATGATAAGTTTCTTTTTCTGTGTGACTTATTTCACTTAGAATCATCGTACCTGAATCCACCCATTTTGCTGCTACTGGTCTTATGACATTGATTTCATGGCTGAGGGATATTCCATCGTACGTAAGTAACACAATATTTTGAACCATTTTTATATTTCCTGGGATACTTAAGGTGTATCCAAGTTGAGGTCCTTGTAAGCAGTGCAGCCCTAAATTTTGGGGTGGCTCTGTCTTATTGATTTTCAGTTCTCCCGAGGTATATTCCCTAGACTGGAAGTGCCCTTGGCTCTCTAGCTCTGTTCTTTACTTGTTTTAGGGAACACAGTGCACTCCTCCAGAGAGGCAGTTGCCAATTTACATCCCGCCCATTCAGCATAACAAGGCTCCCTGTTCTCCAGGGCCTGTCTTGCCTTTCTGGTTTTTACACATTTTGTGGACGTCCCTTTTGACCAGTGGGAAGTGATACTTCTTTGTAGTGCAGATTTGCATTGCCCGCTTGCTTGCTTGGCCAAAAAGGTCGTATGCATTTTCTCCTGAATATATTCAGGAGAAAACGCATACGCACTTTTTGGCCAAGTGCATCATTGTCGAAGTTGTGCCCCTCTTCCTGTGCTTTAAAGGCGATTCCAACGTACCTCTTGAAATCTGTTTCCTGCTATTCTGCCTCGCTTTCAAGTCTGCCTCGTTGCCTTTCCTCAACAGATTTTTGGACGATAGTTGTCCTTTATTACTCGGCCAGTTTGTGAATTGCTGTGCCCCTGAGCTCCATTTTTCAACACGTTTTTGGTGAGCTGACCGCAAGTGCAAAATTTTGGTTCAGGACCTATACTGGTTCCCGGTGGGTGGCTGAGACTTTGGTTAATTTTTCTTCCTGCCGGGAAATTACAGTGATATGTGCCCGTCCAAATGCCTAACAGCTACTCTCTCATTGGTTCTCCCTCTTCCCTTTCATCCTCTGCCAAATTGGCAACCTGTGCGAACCAGGAGGTTAAATGGGCTGTCTCTCCAAGTTGGGAGGTTGATAGTAAAGCAGATGGAAAGTCAAACCAGAGCACCAGGAGAGGGACTATTCATTGAGTTTTAGAAACCTTTCGTATACACAGTGTGTCCGTTCTCTAGGTTTCCCATACATGTTATAACTGTAGTAATATTCCCTTCAACCTGGAGAGTTGGGACCCATGGAATGGGTGCCATGCATTATTGCTTTAAAGTGTCTGCATTTGCTCACCCAATCTCACCAATTCTCTCAGTCCCAAGTGTCCAGCCTTATGCCACATCCAGCTGTCGTTGTAGATAGGGTCATTCCAGGTTTCATCAGAGACCCTGAAGGAATTGTAAAGAATTTCCCAGTTTTTTTGTTCTGTTTTTGAAATTCCTTTTTATAGTGGGTTTGAGCTGATTCTCGCTGCCATGTTTATGTCAGTCTAGACACACTTGATTCCCTTACAGAGACATATCAATACATAGGTTTTAAGATTCTTACTAGTCAGATATATTCCTCTGCGGGAAATATGTGGTTTTGAGTCCCTTTCACTGAGGAAGGTGTAGGTCTTGTCTATTCCATAGTTGGTTTTTGGAACGGTACCTGTGCTTATATCAAACTCTGGTTTTATGCATCACCCCACCTCTCCTTCCCCCTAAGCAGGCATAAGAGTGTTTTCTAAATGTGAGACACTGTTCTCTTTCCTAACTCAGTTCAAGTGTAGCCATGTTTACAGGATCTTCATAAGTGATATCTTATGATAAGTTTCTGTTTCTGTGTGACTTATTTCACTTAGAATCATCGTACCTGAATCCACCCATTTTGCTGCTACTGGTCTTATGACATTGATGTCATGGCTGAGGGATATTCCATCGTACTTAAGTAACACAATTTTTTGAACCATTTTTATATTTCCTGGTGTACTTAAGGTGTACCCAAATTGAGGTCCTTGTAAGCAGTGCAGCCCTAAATTTTGGGGTGGCTCTGTCTTATTGATTTTCCGTTTTCCCAAGGTGTATTCCCTAGACTGGAAGTGCCCTTGGCTCTGTAGCTCTGTTGTTTACTTGTTTTAGGGAACACAATGCACTCCTCCAGAGAGGCAGTTGGCAATTTACATCCCGCCCATCAGCATAACAAGGCTCCCTGTTCTCCAGGGCCTGTCTTGCCTTTCTGGTTTTTACACATTTTGTGGATGTCCCTTTTGACCGGTGGGAAGTGATACATCTTTGTAGTGCAGATTTGCATTGCCCGCTTGCTTGCTTGGCCAAAAAGGGCGTATGCGTTTTCTCCTGAATATATTCAGGAGAAAACGCATACGCCCTTTTTGGCCAAGTGCATCATTGTCGAAGTTGTGCCCCTCTTCCTGTGCTTTAAAGGCGATTCCAACGTACCTCTTGAAATCTGTTTCCTGCTATTCTGCCTCGCTTTCAAGTCCGCCTCGTTGCCTTCCCTCAACAGATTTTTGGACGATACTTGTCCTTTATTACTTGGCCAGTTTGTGAATTGCTGTGCCCCTGAGCTCCATTTTTCAACTCGTTTTTTGTGAGCTGACCGCAAGTCCAAAATTTTGGTTCAGGACCTATGCTGGTTCCCGGTGGGTGGCTGAGACTTTGGTTAATTCTTCTTCCTGCCGGGAAATTACAGAGATATGTGCCCGTCCAAATGCCTAACAGCTACTCTCTCATTGGTTCTCTCTCTTCCCTTTCATCCTCTGCCAAATGGGCAACCTGTGTGAACTGGGAGGTTAAAGGGGCTGTCTCTCCAAGTTGGGAGGTTGATAGTAAAGCTGATGGAAAGTCAAAACGGAGCACCAGGAGACGGACTATTCGTTGAGTTTTAGAAAGCTTTCTTATTCACAGTGTGTCCGTTCTCTAGGTTTCCCGTACGTGTTATAACTGTAGTAATATTCCCTTCAACCAGGAGAGTTGGGACCCATGGAATGGGTGCCATGCATTATTGCTTTAAAGGGTCTGCATTTGCTCACCCACTCTCACCAATCCTCTCAGTCCCAAGTGTCCAGCCTTATGCCACATCCAGCTGTCGTTGTAGATAGGGTCATTCCAGGTTTCATCAGAGACCCTGAAGGAATTGTAAAGAATTTCCCAGTTTTTTTGTTTTGTTTTTGAAATTCCTTTTTATAGTGGGTTTGAGCTGATTCTCGCTGCCATGTTTATGCCAGTCTAGACACACTTGATTCCCTTACAGAGACATATCAATACATAGGTTTTAAGATTCTTACTAGTCAGATATATTCCTCTGCGGGAAATATGTGGTTTTGAGTCCCTTTCACTGAGGAAGGTGTAGGTCTTGTCTATTCCATAGTTGGTTTTTGGAACGGTACCTGTGCTTATATCAAACTCTGGTTTTATGCATCACCCCACCTCTCCTTCCCCCTAAGCAGGCATAAGAGTGTTTTCTAAATGTGAGACACTGTTCTCTTTCCTAACTCAGTTCAAGTGTAGCCATGTTTACAGGATCTTCATAAGTGATATCTTATGATAAGTTTCTGTTTCTGTGTGACTTATTTCACTTAGAATCATCGTACCTGAATCCACCCATTTTGCTGCTACTGGTCTTATGACATTGATGTCATGGCTGAGGGATATTCCATCGTACTTAAGTAACACAATTTTTTGAACCATTTTTATATTTCCTGGTGTACTTAAGGTGTACCCAAATTGAGGTCCTTGTAAGCAGTGCAGCCCTAAATTTTGGGGTGGCTCTGTCTTATTGATTTTCCGTTTTCCCAAGGTGTATTCCCTAGACTGGAAGTGCCCTTGGCTCTGTAGCTCTGTTGTTTACTTGTTTTAGGGAACACAATGCACTCCTCCAGAGAGGCAGTTGGCAATTTACATCCCGCCCATCAGCATAACAAGGCTCCCTGTTCTCCAGGGCCTGTCTTGCCTTTCTGGTTTTTACACATTTTGTGGATGTCCCTTTTGACCGGTGGGAAGTGATACATCTTTGTAGTGCAGATTTGCATTGCCCGCTTGCTTGCTTGGCCAAAAAGGGCGTATGCGTTTTCTCCTGAATATATTCAGGAGAAAACGCATACGCCCTTTTTGGCCAAGTGCATCATTGTCGAAGTTGTGCCCCTCTTCCTGTGCTTTAAAGGCGATTCCAACGTACCTCTTGAAATCTGTTTCCTGCTATTCTGCCTCGCTTTCAAGTCCGCCTCGTTGCCTTCCCTCAACAGATTTTTGGACGATAGTTGTCCTTTATTACTCGGCCAGTTTGTGAATTGCTGTGCCCCTGACCTCCATTTTTCAACTCGTTATTTGTGAGCTGACAGCAAGTCCAAAATTTTGGTTCAGGACCTATGCTGGTTCCCGGTGGGGGGCTGAGACTTTGGTTAATTCTTCTTCCTGCCGGGAAATTACAGTGATATGTGCCCGTCCAAATGCCTAACAGCTACTCTCTCATTGGTTCTCCCTCTTCCCTTTCATCCTCTGCCAAATTGGAAACCTGTGAGAACCAGGAGGTTAAAGGGGCTGTCTCTCCAAGTTGGGAGATTGATAGTAAAGCAGATGGAATGTCAAACCGGAGCACCAGGAGAGGGACTATTCGTTGAGTTTTAGAAACCTTTCGTATTCACAGTGTGTCCGTTCTTTAGGTTTCCCGTACATGTTATAACTGTAGTAATATTCCCTTCGACCTGGAGAGTTGGGACCCATGGAATGGGTGCCAGGCATTTGGGCTTTAAAGGGTCTGCATTTGCTCACCCAATCTCACCAATCGTCTCAGTCCCAAGTGTACCTCCTTATGCCACATCCAGCTGTCATTGTAGATAGGGTCATTCCAGGTTTCATCAGAGATGCTGAAGGAATTGTAAAGAATTTCCCAGTTTTTTTGTTTTGTTTTTGAAATTCCTTTTTAGAGTGGGTTTGAGCTGATTCTCGCTGCCATGTTTATGCCAGTCTAGACACACTTGATTCCCTTACGGAGACATATCAATACATAGGTTTTAAGATTTTTACTTGTCAGATATATTCCTCTGCGGGAAATATGGGGTTTTGAGTCCCTTTCACTGAGGAAGGTGTAGGTCTTGTCTATTCCATAGTTGGTTTTTGGAACGGTACCTGTGCTTATATCAAACTCTGGTTTTATGCATCACCCCACCTCTCCTTCCCCCTTAAGCAGGCATAAGAGTGTTTTCTAAATGTGAGACACTGTTCTCTTTCCTAACTCAGTTCAAGTGTAGCCATGTTTACAGGATCTTCATAAGTGATATCTTATGATAAGTTTTTTTCTGTGTGAATTATTTCACTTAGAATCATCGTACCTGAATCCACCCATTTTGCTGCTACTGGTCTTATGACATTGATTTCATGGCTGAGGGATATTCCATCATACGTAAGTACCACAATTTTTTGAACCATTTTTATATTTCCTGGGATATTTAAGGTGTACCCAAGTTGAGGTCCTTGTAAGCAGTGCAGCCCTAAATTTTGGGGTGGCTCTGTCTTATTGATTTTCAGTTTTCCCAAGGTATATTCCCTAGACTGGAAGTGCCCTTGGCTCTGTAGCTCTGTTCTTTACTTGTTTTAGGGAACACAGTGCACTCCTCCAGAGAGGCAGTTGGCAATTTACATCCCGCCCATCAGCATAACAAGGCTCCCTGTTCTCCAGGGCCTGTCTTGCCTTTCTGGTTTTTACACATTTTGTGGATGTCCCTTTTGACCAGTGGGAAGTGATACTTCTTTGTAGTGCAGATTTGCATTGCCCGCTTGCTTGCTTGGCCAAAAAGGGCGTATGCGTTTTCTCCTGAATATATTCAGGAGAAAACGCATACACACTTTTTGGCCAAGTGCATCATTGTCGAAGTTGTGCCCCTCTTCCTGTGCTTTAAAGGCGATCCCAACGTACCTCTTGAAATCTGTTTCCTGCTATTCTGCCTCGCTTTCAAGTCTGCTTCGTTGCCTTTCCTCAACAGATTTTTGGACGATAGTTGTCCTTTATTACTCGGCCAGTTTGTGCATTGCTGTGCCCCTGAGCTCCATTTTTCAACTCGTTTTTGGTGAGCTGACCGCAAGTCCAAAATTTTGGTTCAGGACCTATACTGGTTCCCGGTGGGTGGCTGAGACTTTGGTTAATTTTTCTTCCTGTCCGGAAATTACAGTGATATGTGCCCGTCCAAATGCCTAACAGCTACTCTCTCATTGGTTCTCCCTCTTCCCTTTCATCCTCTGCCATATTGGCAACCTGTGCGAACCAGGAGGTTAAAGGGGCTGTCTCTCCAAGTTGGGAGGTTGATAGTAAAGCAGATGGAAAGTCAAACCGGAGCACCTGGAGAGGGACTATTCATTGAGTTTTAGAAACCTTTCGTATACACAGTGTGTCCGTTCTCTAGGTTTCCCATACATGTTATAACTGTAGTAATATTCCCTTCAACCTGGAGAGTTGGGACCCATGGAATGGGTGCCATGCATTATTGCTTTAAAGTGTCTGCATTTGCTCACCCAATCTCACCAATTCTCTCAGTCCCAAGTGTCCAGCCTTATGCCACATCCAGCTGTCGTTGTAGATAGGGTCATTCCAGGTTTCATCAGAGACCCTGAAGGAATTGTAAAGAATTTCCCAGTTTTTTTGTTCTGTTTTTGAAATTCCTTTTTATAGTGGGTTTGAGCTGATTCTCGCTGCCATGTTTATGTCAGTCTAGACACACTTGATTCCCTTACAGAGACATATCAATACATAGGTTTTAAGATTCTTACTAGTCAGATATATTCCTCTGCGGGAAATATGTGGTTTTGCGTCCCTTTCACTGAGGAAGGTGTAGGTCTTGTCTATTCCATAGTTGGTTTTTGGAACGGTACCTGTGCTTATATCAAACTCTGGTTTTATGCATCACCCCACCTCTCCTTCCCCCTAAGCAGGCATAAGAGTGTTTTCTAAATGTGAGACACTGTTCTCTTTCCTAACTCAGTTCAAGTGTAGCCATGTTTACAGGATCTTCATAAGTGATATCTTATGATAAGTTTCTGTTTCTGTGTGACTTATTTCACTTAGAATCATCGTACCTGAATCCACCCATTTTGCTGCTACTGGTCTTATGACATTGATGTCATGGCTGAGGGATATTCCATCGTACTTAAGTAACACAATTTTTTGAACCATTTTTATATTTCCTGGTGTACTTAAGGTGTACCCAAATTGAGGTCCTTGTAAGCAGTGCAGCCCTAAATTTTGGGGTGGCTCTGTCTTATTGATTTTCCGTTTTCCCAAGGTGTATTCCCTAGACTGGAAGTGCCCTTGGCTCTGTAGCTCTGTTGTTTACTTGTTTTAGGGAACACAATGCACTCCTCCAGAGAGGCAGTTGGCAATTTACATCCCGCCCATCAGCATAACAAGGCTCCCTGTTCTCCAGGGCCTGTCTTGCCTTTCTGGTTTTTACACATTTTGTGGATGTCCCTTTTGACCGGTGGGAAGTGATACATCTTTGTAGTGCAGATTTGCATTGCCCGCTTGCTTGCTTGGCCAAAAAGGGCGTATGCGTTTTCTCCTGAATATATTCAGGAGAAAACGCATACGCCCTTTTTGGCCAAGTGCATCATTGTCGAAGTTGTGCCCCTCTTCCTGTGCTTTAAAGGCGATTCCAACGTACCTCTTGAAATCTGTTTCCTGCTATTCTGCCTCGCTTTCAAGTCCGCCTCGTTGCCTTCCCTCAACAGATTTTTGGACGATACTTGTCCTTTATTACTTGGCCAGTTTGTGAATTGCTGTGCCCCTGAGCTCCATTTTTCAACTCGTTTTTTGTGAGCTGACCGCAAGTCCAAAATTTTGGTTCAGGACCTATGCTGGTTCCCGGTGGGTGGCTGAGACTTTGGTTAATTCTTCTTCCTGCCGGGAAATTACAGAGATATGTGCCCGTCCAAATGCCTAACAGCTACTCTCTCATTGGTTCTCTCTCTTCCCTTTCATCCTCTGCCAAATGGGCAACCTGTGTGAACTGGGAGGTTAAAGGGGCTGTCTCTCCAAGTTGGGAGGTTGATAGTAAAGCTGATGGAAAGTCAAAACGGAGCACCAGGAGACGGACTATTCGTTGAGTTTTAGAAACCTTTCGTATTCACAGTGTGTCCGTTCTCTAGGTTTCCCGTACGTGTTATAACTGTAGTAATATTCCCTTCAACCTGGAGAGTTGGGACCCATGGAATGGGTGCCATGCATTATTGCTTTAAAGGGTCTGCATTTGCTCACCCACTCTCACCAATCCTCTGAGTCCCAAGTGTCCAGCCTTATGCCACATCCAGCTGTCATTGTAGATAGGGTCATTCCAGGTTTCATCAGAGACCCTGAAGGAATTGTAAAGAATTTCCCAGTTTTTTTGTTTTGTTTTTGAAATTCCTTTTTATAGTGGGTTTGAGCTGATTCTCGCTGCCATGTTTATGCCAGTCTAGACACACTTCATTCCCTTACAGAGACATATCAATACATAGGTTTTAAGATTCTTACTAGTCAGATATATTCCTCTGCGGGAAATATGGGATTTTGAGTCCCTTTCACTGAGGAAGGTGTAGGTCTTGTCTATTCCATAGTTGGTGTTTGGAACGGTACCTGTGCTTATATCAAACTCTGGTTTTATGCATCACCCCATCTCTCCTTCCCCCTTAAGCAGGCATAAGTGTGTTTTCTAAATGTGAGACACTGTTCTCTTTCCTAACTCAGTTCAAGTGTAGCCATGTTTATAGGGTCTTCATAAGTGATATCTTATGATAAGTTTCTTTTTCTGTGTGACTTATTTCACTTAGAATCATCGTAACTGAATCCACCCATTTTGCTGCTACTGGTCTTATGACATTGATTTCATGGCTGAGGGATATTCCATCGTACGTAAGTAACACAATTTTTTGAACCATTTTTATATTTCCTGGGATACTTAAGGTGTATCCAAGTTGAGGTCCTTGTAAGCAGTGCAGCCCTAAATTTTGGGGTGGCTCTGTCTTATTGATTTTCAGTTCTCCCGAGGTATATTCCCTAGACTGGAAGTGCCCTTGACTCTCTAGCTCTGTTCTTTACTTGTTTTAGGGAACACAGTGCACTCCTCCAGAGAGGCAGTTGGCAATTTACATCCCGCCCATCAGCATAACAAGGCTCCCTGTTCTCCAGGGCCTGTCTTGCCTTTCTGGTTTTTACACATTTTGTGGATGTCCCTTTTGACCAGTGGGAAGTGATACTTCTTTGTAGTGCAGATTTGCATTGCCCGCTTGCTTGCTTGGCCAAAAAGGGCGTATGCATTTTCTCCTGAATATATTCAGGAGAAAACGCATACACACTTTTTGGCCAAGTGCATCATTGTCGAAGTTGTGCCCCTCTTCCTGTGCTTTAAAGGCGATTCCAACGTACCTCTTGAAATCTGTTTCCTGCTATTCTGCCTCGCTTTCAAGTCTGCCTCGTTGCCTTTCCTCAACAGATTTTTGGACGATAGTTGTCCTTTATTACTCGGCCAGTTTGTGCATTGCTGTGCCCCTGAGCTCCATTTTTCAACTCGTTTTTGGTGAGCTGACCGCAAGTCCAAAATTTTGGTTCAGGACCTATACTGGTTCCCGGTGGGTGGCTGAGACTTTGGTTAATTTTTCTTCCTGCCGGGAAATTACAGTGATATGTGCCCGTCCAAATGCCTAACAGCTACTCTCTCATTGGTTCTCCCTCTTCCCTTTCATCCTCTGCCAAATTGGCAACCTGTGCGAACCAGGAGGTTAAAGGGGCTGTCTCTCCAAGTTGGGAGGTTGATAGTAAAGCAGATGGAAAGTCAAACCGGAGCACCAGGAGAGGGACTATTCATTGAGTATTAGAAACATTTCGTATACACAGTGTGTCCGTTCTCTAGGTTTCCCATACATGTTATAACTGTAGTAATATTCCCTTCAACCTGGAGAGTTGGGACCCATGGAATGGGTGCCATGCATTATTGCTTTAAAGTGTCTGCATTTGCTCACCCAATCTCACCAATTCTCTCAGTCCCAAGTGTCCAGCCTTATGCCACATCCAGCTGTCGTTGTAGATAGGGTCATTCCAGGTTTCATCAGAGACCCTGAAGGAATTGTAAAGAATTTCCAAGTTTTTTTGTTCTGTTTTTGAAATTCCTTTTTATAGTGGGTTTGAGCTGATTCTCGCTGCCATGTTTATGTCAGTCTAGACACACTTGATTCCCTTACAGAGACATATCAATACATAGGTTTTAAGATTTTTACTAGTCAGATATATTCCTCTGCGGGAAATATGTGGTTTTGAGTCCCTTTCACTGAGGAAGGTGTAGGTCTTGTCTATTCCATAGTTGGTTTTTGGAACGGTACCTGTGCTTATATCAAACTCTGGTTTTATGCATCACCCCACCTCTCCTTCCCCCTAAGCAGGCATAAGAGTGTTTTCTAAATGTGAGACACTGTTCTCTTTCCTAACTCAGTTCAAGTGTAGCCATGTTTACAGGATCTTCATAAGTGATATCTTATGATAAGTTTCTGTTTCTGTGTGACTTATTTCACTTAGAATCATCGTACCTGAATCCACCCATTTTGCTGCTACTGGTCTTATGACATTGATGTCATGGCTGAGGGATATTCCATCGTACGTAAGTAACACAATTTTTTGAACCATTTTTATATTTCCTGGGATACTTAAGGTGTATCCAAGTTGAGGTCCTTGTAAGCAGTGCAGCCCTAAATTTTGGGGTTGCTCTGTCTTATTGATTTTCAGTTCTCCCGAGGTATATTCCCTAGACTGGAAGTGCCCTTGGCTCTCTAGCTCTGTTCTTTACTTGTTTTAGGGAACACAGTGCACTCCTCCAGAGAGGCAGTTGGCAATTTACATCCCGCCCATCAGCATAACAAGGCTCCCTGTTCTCCAGGGCCTGTCTTGCCTTTCTGGTTTTTACACATTTTGTGGATGTCCCTTTTGACCAGTGGGAAGTGATACTTCTTTGTAGTGCAGATTTGCATTGCCCGCTTGCTTGCTTGGCCAAAAAGGGCGTATGCATTTTCTCCTGAATATATTCAGGAGAAAACGCATACACACTTTTTGGCCAAGTGCATCATTGTCGAAGTTGTGCCCCTCTTCCTGTGCTTTAAAGGCGATTCCAACGTACCTCTTGAAATCTGTTTCCTGCTATTCTGCCTCGCTTTCAAGTCTGCTTCGTTGCCTTTCCTCAACAGATTTTTGGACGATAGTTGTCCTTTATTACTCGGCCAGTTTGTGCATTGCTGTGCCCCTGAGCTCCATTTTTCAACTCGTTTTTGGTGAGCTGACCGCAAGTCCAAAATTTTGGTTCAGGACCTATACTGGTTCCCGGTGGGTGGCTGAGACTTTGGTTAATTTTTCTTCCTGCCCGGAAATTACAGTGATATGTGCCCGTCCAAATGCCTAACAGCTACTCTCTCATTGGTTCTCCCTCTTCCCTTTCATCCTCTGCCAAATTGGCAACCTGTGCGAACCAGGAGGTTAAAGGGGCTGTCTCTCCAAGTTGGGAGGTTGATAGTAAAGCAGATGGAAAGTCAAACCGGAGCACCTGGAGAGGGACTATTCATTGAGTTTTAGAAACCTTTCGTATACACAGTGTGTCCGTTCTCTAGGTTTCCCATACATGTTATAACTGTAGTAATATTCCCTTCAACCTGGAGAGTTGGGACCCATGGAATGGGTGCCATGCATTATTGCTTTAAAGTGTCTGCATTTGCTCACCCAATCTCACCAATTCTCTCAGTCCCAAGTGTCCAGCCTTATGCCACATCCAGCTGTCGTTGTAGATAGGGTCATTCCAGGTTTCATCAGAGACCCTGAAGGAATTGTAAAGAATTTCCAAGTTTTTTTGTTCTGTTTTTGAAATTCCTTTTTATAGTGGGTTTGAGCTGATTCTCGCTGCCATGTTTATGTCAGTCTAGACACACTTGATTGCCTTACAGAGACATATCAATACATAGGTTTTAAGATTCTTACTAGTCAGATATATTCCTCTGCGGGAAATATGTGGTTTTGAGTCCCTTTCACTGAGGAAGGTGTAGGTCTTGTCTATTCCATAGTTGGTTTTTGGAACGGTACCTGTGCTTATATCAAACTCTGGTTTTATGCATCACCCCACCTCTCCTTCCCCCTAAGCAGGCATAAGAGTGTTTTCTAAATGTGAGACACTGTTCTCTTTCCTAACTCAGTTCAAGTGTAGCCATGTTTACAGGATCTTCATAAGTGATATCTTATGATAAGTTTCTGTTTCTGTGTGACTTATTTCACTTAGAATCATCGTACCTGAATCCACCCATTTTGCTGCTACTGGTCTTATGACATTGATGTCATGGCTGAGGGATATTCCATCGTACTTAAGTAACACAATCTTTTGAACCATTTTTGTATTTCCTGGTGTACTTAAGGTGTACCCAAATTGAGGTCCTTGAAAGCAGTGCAGCCCTAAATTTTGGGGTGGCTCTGTCTTATTGATTTTCCGTTTTCCCAAGGTGTATTCCCTAGACTGGAAGTGCCCTTGGCTCTGTAGCTCTGTTGTTTACTTGTTTTAGGGAACACAATGCACTCCTCCAGAGAGGCAGTTGGCAATTTACATCCCGCCCATCAGCATAACAAGGCTCCCTGTTCTCCAGGGCCTGTCTTGCTTTTCTGGTTTTTACACATTTTGTGGATGTCCCTTTTGACCGGTGGGAAGTGATATATCTTCGTAGTGCAGATTTGCATTGCCCGCTTGCTTGCTTGGCCAAAAAGGGCGTATGCGTTTTCTCCTGAATATATTCAGGAGAAAACGCATACGCCCTTTTTGGCCAAGTGCATCATTGTCGAAGTTGTGCCCCTCTTCCTGTGCTTTAAAGGCGATTCCAACGTACCTCTTGAAATCTGTTTCCTGCTATTCTGCCTCGCTTTCAAGTCCGCCTCGTTGCCTTCCCTCAACAGATTTTTGGACGATACTTGTCCTTTATTACTTGGCCAGTTTGTGAATTGCTGTGCCCCTGAGCTCCATTTTTCAACTCGTTTTTTGTGAGCTGACCGCAAGTCCAAAATTTTGGTTCAGGACCTATGCTGGTTCCCGGTGGGTGGCTGAGACTTTGGTTAATTCTTCTTCCTGCCGGGAAATTACAGAGATATGTGCCCGTCCAAATGCCTAACAGCTACTCTCTCATTGGTTCTCTCTCTTCCCTTTCATCCTCTGCCAAATGGGCAACCTGTGTGAACTGGGAGGTTAAAGGGGCTGTCTCTCCAAGTTGGGAGGTTGATAGTAAAGCAGATGGAAAGTCAAAACGGAGCACCAGGAGACGGACTATTCGTTGAGTTTTAGAAACCTTTCGTATTCACAGTGTGTCCGTTCTCTAGGTTTCCCGTACGTGTTATAACTGTAGTAATATTCCCTTCAACCTGGAGAGTTGGGACCCATGGAATGGGTGCCATGCATTATTGCTTTAAAGGGTCTGCATTTGCTCACCCACTCTCACCAATCCTCTCAGTCCCAAGTGTCCAGCCTTATGCCACATCCAGCTGTCGTTGTAGATAGGGTCATTCCAGGTTTCATCAGAGACCCTGAAGGAATTGTAAAGAATTTCCCAGTTTTTTTGTTTTGTTTTTGAAATTCCTTTTTATAGTGGGTTTGAGCTGATTCTCGCTGCCATGTTTATGTCAGTCTAGACACACTTCATTCCCTTACAGAGACATATCAATACATAGGTTTTAAGATTCTTACTAGTCAGATATATTCCTCTGCGGGAAATATGGGATTTTGAGTCCCTTTCACTGAGGAAGGTGTAGGTCTTGTCTATTCCATAGTTGGTGTTTGGATCGGTACCTGTGCTTATATCAAACTCTGGTTTTATGCATCACCCCATCTCTCCTTCCCCCTTAAGCAGGCATAAGTGTGTTTTCTAAATGTGAGACACTGTTCTCTTTCCTAACTCAGTTCAAGTGTAGCCATGTTTATAGGGTCTTCATAAGTGATATCTTATGATAAGTTTCTTTTTCTGTGTGACTTATTTCACTTAGAATCATCGTACCTGAATCCACCCATTTTGCTGCTACTGGTCTTATGACATTGATTTCATGGCTGAGGGATATTCCATCGTACGTAAGTAACACAATTTTTTGAACCATTTTTATATTTCCTGGGATACTTAAGGTGTATCCAAGTTGAGGTCCTTGTAAGCAGTGCAGCCCTAAATTTTGGGGTGGCTCTGTCTTATTGATTTTCAGTTCTCCCGAGGTATATTCCCTAGACTGGAAGTGCCCTTGACTCTCTAGCTCTGTTCTTTACTTGTTTTAGTGAACACAGTGCACTCCTCCAGAGAGGCAGTTGGCAATTTACATCCCGCCCATCAGCATAACAAGGCTCCCTGTTCTCCAGGGCCTGTCTTGCCTTTCTGGTTTTTACACATTTTGTGGATGTCCCTTTTGACCAGTGGGAAGTGATACTTCTTTGTAGTGCAGATTTGCATTGCCCGCTTGCTTGCTTGGCCAAAAAGGGCGTATGCATTTTCTCCTGAATATATTCAGGAGAAAACGCATACACACTTTTTGGCCAAGTGCATCATTGTCGAAGTTGTACCCCTCTTCCTGTGCTTTAAAGGCTATTCCAACGTACCTCTTGAAATCTGTTTCCTGCTATTCTGCCTCGCTTTCAAGTCTGCCTCGTTGCCTTTCCTCAACAGATTTTTGGACGATAGTTGTCCTTTATTACTCGGCCAGTTTGTGCATTGCTGTGCCCCTGAGCTCCATTTTTCAACTCGTTTTTGGTGAGCTGACCGCAAGTCCAAAATTTTGGTTCAGGACCTATACTGGTTCCCGGTGGGTGGCTGAGACTTTGGTTAATTTTTCTTCCTGCCCGGAAATTACAGTGATATGTGCCCGTCCAAATGCCTAACAGCTACTCTCTCATTGGTTCTCCCTCTTCCCTTTCATCCTCTGCCAAATTGGCAACCTGTGCGAACCAGGAGGTTAAAGGGGCTGTCTCTCCAAGTTGGGAGGTTGATAGTAAAGCAGATGGAAAGTCAAACCGGAGCACCAGGAGAGGGACTATTCATTGAGTTTTAGAAACCTTTCGTATACACAGTGTGTCCGTTCTCTAGGTTTCCCATACATGTTATAACTGTAGTAATATTCCCTTCAACCTGGAGAGTTGGGACCCATGGAATGGGTGCCATGCATTATTGCTTTAAAGTGTCTGCATTTGCTCACCCAATCTCACCAATTCTCTCAGTCCCAAGTGTCCAGCCTTATGCCACATCCAGCTGTCGTTGTAGATAGGGTCATTCCAGGTTTCATCAGAGACCCTGAAGGAATTGTAAAGAATTTCCCAGTTTTTTTGTTCTGTTTTTGAAATTCCTTTTTATAGTGGGTTTGAGCTGATTCTCGCTGCCATGTTTATGTCAGTCTAGACACACTTGATTCCCTTACAGAGACATATCAATACATAGGTTTTAAGATTTTTACTAGTCAGATATATTCCTCTGCGGGAAATATGTGGTTTTGAGTCCCTTTCACTGAGGAAGGTGTAGGTCTTGTCTATTCCATAGTTGGTTTTTGGAACGGTACCTGTGCTTATATCAAACTCTGGTTTTATGCATCACCCCACCTCTCCTTCCCCCTAAGCAGGCATAAGAGTGTTTTCTAAATGTGAGACACTGTTCTCTTTCCTAACTCAGTTCAAGTGTAGCCATGTTTACAGGATCTTCATAAGTGATATCTTATGATAAGTTTCTGTTTCTGTGTGACTTATTTCACTTAGAATCATCGTACCTGAATCCACCCATTTTGCTGCTACTGGTCTTATGACATTGATGTCATGGCTGAGGGATATTCCATCGTACTTAAGTAACACAATTTTTTGAACCATTTTTATATTTCCTGGTGTACTTAAGGTGTACCCAAATTGAGATCCTTGTAAGCAGTGCAGCCCTAAATTTTGGGGTGGCTCTGTCTTATTGATTTTCCGTTTTCCCAAGGTGTATTCCCTAGACTGGAAGTGCCCTTGGCTCTGTAGCTCTGTTGTTTACTTGTTTTAGGGAACACAGTGCACTCCTCCAGAGAGGCAGTTGGCAATTTACATCCCGCCCATCAGCATAACAAGGCTCCCTGTTCTCCAGGGCCTGTCTTGCCTTTCTGGTTTTTACACATTTTGTGGATGTCCCTTTTGACCGGTGGGAAGTGATACATCTTTGTAGTGCAGATTTGTATTGCCCGCTTGCTTGCTTGGCCAAAAAGGGCGTATGCGTTTTCTCCTGAATATATTCAGGAGAAAACGCATACGCCCTTTTTGGCCAAGTGCATCATTGTCGAAGTTGTGCCCCTCTTCCTGTGCTTTAAAGGCGATTCCAACGTACCTCTTGAAATCTGTTTCCTGCTATTCTGCCTCGCTTTCAAGTCCGCCTCGTGGCCTTCCCTCAACAGATATTTGGACGATAGTTGTCCTTTATTACTCGGCCAGTTTGTGAATTGCTGTGCCCCTGAGCTCCATTTTTCAACTCGTTTTAGGTGAGCTGATCGCAAGTCCAAAATTTTGGTTCAGGACCTATACTGGTTCCCGGTGGGGGGCTGAGACTTTGGTTAATTCTTCTTCCTGCCGGGAAATTACAGTGATATGTGCCCGTCCAAATGCCTAACAGCTACTCTCTCATTGGTTCTCCCTCTTCTCTTTCATCCTCTGCCAAATTGGCAACCTGTGCGAACCAGGAGGTTAAAGGGGCTGTCTCTCCAAGTTGGGAGGTTAATAGTAAAGCAGATGGAAAGTCAAACCGGAGCACCAGGAGAGGGACTATTCGTTGAGTTTTAGAAACCTTTCGTATTCACAGTGTGTCCGTTCTCTAGGTTTCCCGTACATGTTATAACTGTAGTAATATTCCCTTCAACCTGGAGAGTTGGGACCCATGGAATGGGTGCCATGCATTATTGCTTTAAATGGTCTGCATTTGTTCACCCAATCTCACCAATCCTCTCAGTCCAAAGTGTCCAGCCTTATGCCACATCCAGCTGTCGTTGTAGATAGGGTCATTCCAGGTTTCATCAGAGACCCTGAAGGAATTGTAAAGAATTTCCCAGTTTTTTTGTTTTGTTTTTGAAATTCCTTTTTATAGTGGGTTTGAGCTGATTCTCGCTGCCATGTTTATGCCATTCTAGACACACTTGATTCCCTTACGGAGACATACCAATACATAGGTTTTAAGATTCTTACTAGTCAGATATATTCCTCTGTGGGAAATATGGGGTTTTGAGTCCCTTTCACTGAGGAAGGTGTAGGTCTTGTCTATTCCATAGTTGGTTTTTGGAACGGTACCTGTGCTTATATCAAACTCTGGTTTTATGCATCACCCCACCTCTCCTTCCCCCTTAAGCAGGCATAAGAGTGTTTTCTAAATGTGAGGCACTGTTCTCTTTCCTAACTCAGTTCAAGTGTAGCCATGTTTACAGGATCTTCATAAGTGATAACTTATGATAAGTTTCTTTTTCTCTGTGACTTATTTCACTTAGAATCATCGTACCTGAATCCACCCATTTTGCTGCTACTGGTGTTATGACATTGATTTCATGGCTGAGGGATATTCCATCGTACATAAGTACCACAATTTTTGAACCATTTTTATATTTCCTGGGATATTTAAGGTGTACCCAAGTTGAGGTCCTTGTAAGCAGTGCAGCCCAAAATTTTGGGGTGGCTCTGTCTTATTGATTTTCAGTTTTTCCCAGGTATATTCCCTAGACTGGAAGTGCCCTTGGCTCTGTAGCTCTGTTGTTTACTTGTTTTAGGGAACAAAATGCACTCCTCCAGAGAGGCAGTTGGCAATTTACATCCCGTCCATCAGCATAACAAGGCTCCCTGGTCTCCAGGACCAGTCTTGCCTTTCTGGTTTTTACACATTTTGTGGATGTCCCTTTTGACCGGTGGGAAGTGATACTTCTTTGTAGTGCAGATTTGCATTGCCCGCTTGCTTGCTTGGCCAAAAAGGGCGTATGCGTTTTCTCCTGAATATATTCAGGAGAAAACGCATACGCCCTTTTTGGCCAAGTGCATCATTGTCGAAGTTGTGCCCCTCTTCCTGTGCTTTAAAGGCGATTCCAACGTACCTCTTGAAATCTGTTTCCTGCTATTCTGCCTCGCTTTCAAGTCCGCCTCGTTGCCTTCCCTCAACAGATTTTTGGACGATAGTTGTCCTTTATTACTCGGCCAGTTTGTGAATTGCTGTGCCCCTGAGCTCCATTTTTCAACTCGTTTTTGGTGAGCTGACCGCAAGTCCAAAATTTTGGTTCAGGATCTATACTGATTCCCGGTGGGTGGCTGAGACTTTGGTTAATTCTTCTTCCTGCCGGGAAATTACAGTGATATGTGCCCGTCCAAATGCCTAACAGCTACTCTCTCATTGGTTCTCCCTCTTCCCTTTCATCCTCTGCCATATTGGCAACCTGTGCGAACCAGGAGGTTAAAGGGGCTGTCTCTCCAAGTTGGGAGGTTGATAATAAAGCAGATGGAAAGTCAAACCGGAGCACCAGGAGAGGGACTATTCGTTGAGTTTTAGAAACCTTTCGTATTCACAGTGTGTCCGTTCTCTAGGATTCCCGTACATGTTATATCTGTAGTAATATTCCCTTCAACCTGGAGAGTTGGGACCCATGGAATGTGTGCCATGCATTATTGCTTTAAAGGGTCTGTATTTGCTCACCCAATCTCACCAATCCTCTCAGTCCCAAGTGTCCAGCCTTATGCCACATCCAGCTGTCATTGTAGATAGGGTCATTTCAGGTTTCATCAGAGACCCTGAAGGAATTGTAAAGAATTTCCCAGTTTTTTTGTTTTATTTTTGAAATTCCTTTTTATAGTGGGTTTGAGCTGATTCTCGCTGCCATATTTATTCCAGTCTAGACACACTTGATTCCCTTACGGAGACATATCAATACATAGGTTTTAAGATTCTTACTAGTCAGATATATTCCTCTGCGGGAAATATGGGGTTTTGAGTCCCTTTCACTGAGGAAGGTGTAGGTCTTGTCTATTCCATAGTTGGTTTTTGGAACGGTACCTGTGCTTATATCAAACTCTGGTTTTATGCATCACCCCACCTCTCCTTCCCCCTTAAGCAGGCATAAGAGTGTTTTCTAAATGTGAGACACTCTTCTCTTTCCTAACTCAGTTCAAGTGTAGCCATGTTTACAGGATCTTCATAAGTGATATCTTATGATAAGTTTCTTTTTCTGTGTGACTTATTTTACTTAGAATCATCGTACCTGAATCCACCCATTTTGCTGCTACTGGTCTTATGACATTGATTTCATGGCTGAGGGATATTCCATCGTACGTAAGTACCACAAT
Source organism: Hyperoodon ampullatus (assembly GCF_949752795.1). Taxonomy (NCBI): domain Eukaryota; kingdom Metazoa; phylum Chordata; class Mammalia; order Artiodactyla; family Ziphiidae; genus Hyperoodon; species Hyperoodon ampullatus. Next base: position 503,538 of record NW_027640382.1, on the reverse strand, counting down.
TTTTTGAACCATTTTTATATTTCCTGGGATATTTAAGGTGTACCCAAGTTGAGGTCCTTGTAAGCAGTGCAGCCCTAAATTTTGGGGTGGCTGTGTCTTTTTGATTTTCAGTTTTCCCAAGGTATATTCCCTAGACTGGAAGTGCCCTTGGCTCTGTAGCTCTGTTGTTTACTTGTTTTAGGGAACACAATGCACTCCTCCAGAGAGGCAGTTGGCAATTTACATCCCGCCCATCAGCATAACAAGGCACCCTGTTCTCCAGGGCCTGTCTTGCCTTTCTGGTTTTTACACATTTTGTGGATGTCCCTTTTGACCAGTGGGAAGTGATACTTCTTTGTAGTGCAGATTTGCATTGCCCGATTGCTTGCTTGGCCAAAAAGGGCGTATGCGTTTTCTCCTGAATATATTCAGGAGAAAACGCATACGCCCTTTTTGGCCAAGTGCATCATTGTCGAAGTTGTGCCCCTCTTCCTGTGCTTTAAAGGCTATTCCAACGTACCTCTTGAAATCAGTTTCCTGCTATTCTGCCTCGCTGTCAAGTCCACCTCGTTGCGTTCCCTCAACAGATTTTTGGACGATAGTTGTCCTTTATTACTCGGCCAGTTTGTGAATTGCTGTGCCCCTGACCTCCATTTTTCAACTCGTTATTTGTGAGCTGACCGCAAGTCCAAAATTTTGGTTCAGGATCTATACTGATTCCCGGTGGGGGGTTGAGACTTTGGTTAATTCTTCTTCCTGCCGGGAAATTACAGTGATATGTGCCCATCCAAATGCCTAACAGCTACTCTCTCATTGGTTCTCCCTCTTCCCTTTCATCCTCTGCCAAATTGGAAACCTGTGCGAACCAGGAGGTTAAAGGGGCTGTCTCTCCAAGTTGGGAGATTGATAGTAAAGCAGATGGAAAGTCAAACCGGAGCACCAGGAGAAGGACTATTCGTTGAGTTTTAGAAACCTTTCGTATTCACAGTGTGTCCGTTCTCTAGGATTCCCGTACATGTTATAACTGTAGTAATATTCCCTTCAACCTGGATAGTTGGGACCCATGGAATGTGTGCCATGCATTATTGCTTTAAAGGGTCTGCATTTGCTCACCCAATCTCACCAATCATCTCAGTCCCAAGTGTCCAGCCTTATGCCACATCCAGCTGTCATTGTAGATAGGGTCATTTCAGGTTTCATCAGAGACCCTAAAGGAATTGTAAAGAATTTCCCAGTTTTTTTGTTTTATTTTTGAAATTCCTTTTTATAGTGGGTTTGAGCTGATTCTCGCTGCCATATTTATCCCAGTCTAGACACACTTGATTCCCTTACGGGGACATATCAATACATAGGTTTTAAGATTCTTACTTTACTAGTCAGATATATTCCTCTGCGGGAAATATGGGGTTTTGAGTCCCTTTCACTGAGGAAGGTGTAGGTCTTGTCTATTCCATAGTTGGTTTTTGGAACGGTACCTGTGCTTATATCAATCTCTGGTTTTATGCATCACCCCACCTCTCCTTCCCCCTTAAGCAGGCATAAGAGAGTTTTCTAAATGTGAGACACTGTTCTCTTTCCTAACTCAGTTCAAGTGTAGCCATGTTTACAGGGTCTTCATAAGTGATATCTTATGATAAGTTTCTTTTTCTGTGTGACTTATTTCAGTTAGAATCATCGTACCTGAATCCACCCATTTTGCTGCTACTGGTCTTATGACATTGATTTCATGGCTGAGGGATATTCCATCGTACGTAAGTACCACAATTTTTTGAACCATTTTTATATTTCCTGGGATATTTAAGGTGTACCCAAGTTGAGGTCCTTGTAAGCAGTGCAGCCCTAAATTTTGGGGTGGCTGTGTCTTATTGATTTTCAGTTTTCCCAAGGTATATTCCCTAGACTGGAAGTGCCCTTGGCTCTGTAGCTCTGTTGTTTACTTGTTTTAGGGAACACAATGCACTCCTCCAGAGAGGCAGTTGGCAATTTACATCCCGCCCATCAGCATAACAAGGCACCCTGTTCTCCAGGGCCTGTCTTGCCTTTCTGGTTTTTACACATTTTGTGGATGTCCCTTTTGACCAGTGGGAAGTGATACTTCTTTGTAGTGCAGATTTGCATTGCCCGATTGCTTGCTTGGCCAAAAAGGGCGTATGCGTTTTCTCCTGAATATATTCAGGAGAAAACGCATACGCCCTTTTTGGCCAAGTGCATCATTGTCGAAGTTGTGCCCCTCTTCCTGTGCTTTAAAGGCTATTCCAACGTACCTCTTGAAATCAGTTTCCTGCTATTCTGCCTCGCTGTCAAGTCCACCTCGTTGCGTTCCCTCAACAGATTTTTGGACGATAGTTGTCCTTTATTACTTGGCCAGTTTGTGAATTGCTGTGCCCCTGAGCTCCATTTTTCAACTCGTTTTTGGTGAGCTGACCGCAAGTCCAAAATTTTGGTTCAGGATCTATACTGATTCCCGGTGGGTGGCTGAGACTTTGGTTAATTCTTCTTCCTGCCGGGAAATTACAGTGATATGTGCCCATCCAAATGCCTAACAGCTACTCTCTCATTGGATCTCCCTCTTCCCTTTCATCCTCTGCCAAATTGGCAACCTGTGCGAACCAGGAGGTTAAAGGGGCTGTCTCTCCAAGTTGGGAGGTTGATAATAAAGCAGATGGAAAGTCAAACCGGAGCACCAGGAGAAGGACTATTCGTTGAGTTTTAGAAACCTTTCGTATTCACAGTGTGTCCGTTCTCTAGGATTCCCGTACATGTTATATCTGTAGTAATATTCCCTTCAACCTGGATAGTTGGGACCCATGGAATGTGTGCCATGCATTATTGCTTTAAAGGGTCTGCATTTGCTCACCCAATCTCACCAATCATCTCAGTCCCAAGTGTCCAGCCTTATGCCACATCCAGCTGTCATTGTAGATAGGGTCATTTCAGGTTTCATCAGAGACCCTAAAGGAATTGTAAAGAATTTCCCAGTTTTTTTGTTTTATTTTTGAAATTCCTTTTTATAGTGGGTTTGAGCTGATTCTCGCTGCCATATTTATCCCAGTCTAGACACACTTGATTCCCTTACGGGGACATATCAATACATAGGTTTTAAGATTCTTACTTTACTAGTCAGATATATTCCTCTGCGGGAAATATGGGGTTTTGAGTCCCTTTCACTGAGGAAGGTGTAGGTCTTGTCTATTCCATAGTTGGTTTTTGGAACGGTACCTGTGCTTATATCAAACTCTGGTTTTATGCATCACCCCACCTCTCCTTCCCCCTTAAGCAGGCATAAGAGTGTTTTCTAAATGTGAGACACTGTTCTCTTTCCTAACTCAGATCAATTGTAGCCATGTTTACAGGATCTTCATAAGTGATATCTTATGATAAGTTTCTTTTTCTGTGTGACTTATTTCACTTAGAATCATCGTACCTGAATCCACCCATTTTGCTGCTACTGGTCTTATGACATTGATTTCATGGCTGAGGGATATTTCATCGTACGTAAGTACCACAATTTTTTGAACCATTTTTATATTTCCTGGGATACTTAAGGTGTACCCAATTTGAGGTCCTTGTAAGCAGTGCAGCCCTAAATTTTGGGGTGGCTGTGTCTTATTGATTTTCAGTTTTCCCAAGGTATATTCCCTAGACTGGAAGTGCCCTTGGCTCAGTAGCTCCGTTCTTTACTTGTTTTAGGGAACACAATGTACTCTTCCAGAGAGGCAGTTGTCAATTTACATGCCGCCCATCAGCATAACAAGGCTCCCTGTTCTCCAGGGCCTGTCTTGCCTTTCTGGTTTTTACACATTTTGTGGATGTCCCTTTTGACCGGTGGGAAGTGATACTTATTTGTAGTACAGATTTGCATTGCCCGCTTGCTTGCTTGGCCAAAAAGGGCATATGCGTTTTCTCCTGAATATATTCAGGAGAAAACGCATATGCCCTTTTTGGCCAAATGCATCATTGTCGAAGTTGTGCCCCTCTTCCTGTGCTTTAAAGGCGATTCCAACGTACCTCTTGAAATCTGTTTCCTGCTATTCTGCCTCGCTTTCAAGTCCGCCTCGTTGCCTTCCCTCAACAGATTTTTGGACGATACTTGTCCTTTATTACTTGGCCAGTTTGTGAATTGCTGTGCCCCTGAGCTCCATTTTCAACTCGTTTTTTGTGAGCTGACCGCAAGTCCAAAATTTTGGTTCAGGACCTATGCTGGTTCCCGGTGGGTGGCTGAGACTTTGGTTAATTCTTCTTCCTGCCGGGAAATTACAGAGATATGTGCCCGTCCAAATGCCTAACAGCTACTCTCTCATTGGTTCTCTCTCTTCCCTTTCATCCTCTGCCAAATGGGCAACCTGTGTGAACTGGGAGGTTAAAGGGGCTGTCTCTCCAAGTTGGGAGGTTGATAGTAAAGCTGATGGAAAGTCAAAACGGAGCACCAGGAGACGGACTATTCGTTGAGTTTTAGAAACCTTTCGTATTCACAGTGTGTCCGTTCTCTAGGTTTCCCGTACGTGTTATAACTGTAGTAATATTCCCTTCAACCTGGAGAGTTGGGACCCATGGAATGGGTGCCATGCATTATTGCTTTAAAGGGTCTGCATTTGCTCACCCACTCTCACCAATCCTCTCAGTCCCAAGTGTCCAGCCTTATGCCACATCCAGCTGTCGTTGTAGATAGGGTCATTCCAGGTTTCATCAGAGACCCTGAAGGAATTGTAAAGAATTTCCCAGTTTTTTTGTTTTGTTTTTGAAATTCCTTTTTATAGTGGGTTTGAGCTGATTCTCGCTGCCATGTTTATGTCAGTCTAGACACACTTCATTCCCTTACAGAGACATATCAGTACATAGGTTTTAAGATTCTTACTAGTCAGATATATTCCTCTGCGGGAAATATGGGATTTTGAGTCCCTTTCACTGAGGAAGGTGTAGGTCTTGTCTATTCCATAGTTGGTGTTTGGAACGGTACCTGGGCTTATATCAAACTCTGGTTTTATGCATCACCCCATCTCTCCTTCCCCCTTAAGCAGGCATAAGTGTGTTTTCTAAATGTGAGACACTGTTCTCTTTCCTAACTCAGTTCAAGTGTAGCCATGTTTATAGGGCCTTCATAAGTGATATCTTATGATAAGTTTCTTTTTCTGTGTGACTTATTTCACTTAGAATCATCGTACCTGAATCCACCCATTTTGCTGCTACTGGTCTTATGACATTGATTTCATGGCTGAGGGATATTCCATCGTACGTAAGTACCAGAATATTTTGAACCATTTTTATATTTCCTGGGATACTTAAGGTGTATCCAAGTTGAGGTCCTTGTAAGCAGTGCAGCCCTAAATTTTGGGGTGGCTCTGTCTTATTGATTTTCAGTTCTCCCGAGGTATATTCCCTAGACTGGAAGTGCCCTTGGCTCTCTAGCTCTGTTCTTTACTTGTTTTAGGGAACACAGTGCACTCCTCCAGAGAGGCAGTTGGCAATTTACATCCCGCCCATCAGCATAACAAGGCTCCCTCTTCTCCAGGGCCTGTCTTGCCTTTCTGGTTTTTACACATTTTGTGGACGTCCCTTTTGACCAGTGGGAAGTGATACTTCTTTGTAGTGCAGATTTGCATTGCCCGCTTGCTTGCTTGGCCAAAATGGTCGTATGCATTTTCTCCTGAATATATTCAGGAGAAAACGCATACGCCCTTTTTGGCCAAGTGCATCATTGTCGAAGTTGTGCCCCTCTTCCTGTGCTTTAAAGGCGATTCCAACGTACCTCTTGAAATCTGTTTCCTGCTATTCTGCCTCGCTTTCAAGTCTGCCTCGTTGCCTTTCCTCAACAGATTTTTGGACGATAGTTGTCCTTTATTACTCGGCCAGTTTGTGAATTGCTGTGCCCCTGAGCTCCATTTTTCAACACGTTTTTGGTGAGCTGACCGCAAGTCCAAAATTTTGGTTCAGGACCTATACTGGTTCCCGGTGGGTGGCTGAGACTTTGGTTAATTTTTCTTCCTGCCGGGAAATTACAGTGATATGTGCCCGTCCAAATGCCTAACAGCTACTCTCTCATTGGTTCTCCCTCTTCCCTTTCATCCTCTGCCAAATTGGCAACCTGTGCGAACCAGGAGGTTAAATGGGCTGTCTCTCCAAGTTGGGAGGTTGATAGTAAAGCAGATGGAAAGTCAAACCGGAGCACCAGGAGAGGGACTATTCATTGAGTTTTAGAAACCTTTCGTATACACAGTGTGTCCGTTCTCTAGGTTTCCCATACATGTTATAACTGTAGTAATATTCCCTTCAACCTGGAGAGTTGGGACCCATGGAATGGGTGCCATGCATTATCGCTTTAAAGTGTCTGCATTTGCTCACCCTATCTCACCAATTCTCTCAGTCCCAAGTGTCCAGCCTTATGCCACATCCAGCTGTCGTTGTAGATAGGGTCATTCCAGGTTTCATCAGAGACCCTGAAGGAATTGTAAAGAATTTCCCAGTTTTTTTGTTCTGTTTTTGAAATTCCTTTTTATAGTGGGTTTGAGCTGATTCTCGCTGCCATGTTTATGTCAGTCTAGACACACTTGATTCCCTTACAGAGACATATCAATACATAGGTTTTAAGATTCTTACTAGTCAGATATATTCCTCTGCGGGAAATATGTGGTTTTGAGTCCCTTTCACTGAGGAAGGTGTAGGTCTTGTCTATTCCATAGTTGGTTTTTGGAACGGTACCTGTGCTTATATCAAACTCTGGTTTTATGCATCACCCCACCTCTCCTTCCCCCTAAGCAGGCATAAGAGTGTTTTCTAAATGTGAGACACTGTTCTCTTTCCTAACTCAGTTCAAGTGTAGCCATGTTTACAGGATCTTCATAAGTGATATCTTATGATAAGTTTCTGTTTCTGTGTGACTTATTTCACTTAGAATCATCGTACCTGAATCCACCCATTTTGCTGCTACTGGTCTTATGACATTGATGTCATGGCTGAGGGATATTCCATCGTACTTAAGTAACACAATTTTTTGAACCATTTTTATATTTCCTGGTGTACTTAAGGTGTACCCAAATTGAGGTCCTTGTAAGCAGTGCAGCCCTAAATTTTGGGGTGGCTCTGTCTTATTGATTTTCCGTTTTCCCAAGGTGTATTCCCTAGACTGGAAGTGCCCTTGGCTCTGTAGCTCTGTTGTTTACTTGTTTTAGGGAACACAATGCACTCCTCCAGAGAGGCAGTTGGCAATTTACATCCCGCCCATCAGCATAACAAGGCTCCCTGTTCTCCAGGGCCTGTCTTGCCTTTCTGGTTTTTACACATTTTGTGGATGTCCCTTTTGACCGGTGGGAAGTGATACATCTTTGTAGTGCAGATTTGTATTGCCCGCTTGCTTGCTTGGCCAAAAAGGGCGTATGCGTTTTCTCCTGAATATATTCAGGAGAAAACGCATACGCCCTTTTTGGCCAAGTGCATCATTGTCGAAGTTGTGCCCCTCTTCCTGTGCTTTAAAGGCGATTCCAACGTACCTCTTGAAATCTGTTTCCTGCTATTCTGCCTCGCTTTCAAGTCCGCCTCGTTGCCTTCCCTCAACAGATTTTTGGACGATACTTGTCCTTTATTACTTGGCCAGTTTGTGAATTGCTGTGCCCCTGAGCTCCATTTTTCAACTCGTTTTTTGTGAGCTGACCGCAAGTCCAAAATTTTGGTTCAGGACCTATGCTGGTTCCCGGTGGGTGGCTGAGACTTTGGTTAATTCTTCTTCCTGCCGGGAAATTACAGAGATATGTGCCCGTCCAAATGCCTAACAGCTACTCTCTCATTGGTTCTCTCTCTTCCCTTTCATCCTCTGCCAAATGGGCAACCTGTGTGAACTGGGAGGTTAAAGGGGCTGTCTCTCCAAGTTGGGAGGTTGATAGTAAAGCAGATGGAAAGTCAAAACGGAGCACCAGGAGACGGACTATTCGTTGAGTTTTAGAAACCTTTCGTATTCACAGTGTGTCCGTTCTCTAGGTTTCCCGTACGTGTTATAACTGTAGTAATATTCCCTTCAACCTGGAGAGTTGGGACCCATGGAATGGGTGCCATGCATTATTGCTTTAAAGGGTCTGCATTTGCTCACCCACTCTCACCAATCCTCTGAGTCCCAAGTGTCCAGCCTTATGCCACATCCAGCTGTCGTTGTAGATAGGGTCATTCCAGGTTTCATCAGAGACCCTGAAGGAATTGTAAAGAATTTCCCAGTTTTTTTGTTTTGTTTTTGAAATTCCTTTTTATAGTGGGTTTGAGCTGATTCTCGCTGCCATGTTTATGCCAGTCTAGACACACTTGATTCCCTTACAGAGACATATCAATACATAGGTTTTAAGATTCTTACTAGTCAGATATATTCCTCTGCGGGAAATATGGGATTTTGAGTCCCTTTCACTGAGGAAGGTGTAGGCCTTGTCTATTCCATAGTTGGTGTTTGGAACGGTACCTGTGCTTATATCAAACTCTGGTTTTATGCATCACCCCATCTCTCCTTCCCCCTTAAGCAGGCATAAGTGTGTTTTCTAAATGTGAGACACTGTTCTCTTTCCTAACTCAGTTCAAGTGTAGCCATGTTTATAGGGTCTTCATAAGTGATATCTTATGATAAGTTTCTTTTTCTGTGTGACTTATTTCACTTAGAATCATCGTACCTGAATCCACCCATTTTGCTGCTACTGGTCTTATGACATTGATTTCATGGCTGAGGGATATTCCATCGTACGTAAGTAACACAATTTTTTGAACCATTTTTATATTTCCTGGGATACTTAAGGTGTATCCAAGTTGAGGTCCTTGTAAGCAGTGCAGCCCTAAATTTTGGGGTGGCTCTGTCTTATTGATTTTCAGTTCTCCCGAGGTATATTCCCTAGACTGGAAGTGCCCTTGGCTCTCTAGCTCTGTTCTTTACTTGTTTTAGGGAACACAGTGCACTCCTCCAGAGAGGCAGTTGGCAATTTACATCCCGCCCATCAGCATAACAAGGCTCCCTGTTCTCCAGGGCCTGTCTTGCCTTTCTGGTTTTTACACATTTTGTGGATGTCCCTTTTGACCAGTGGGAAGTGATACTTCTTTGTAGTGCAGATTTGCATTGCCCGCTTGCTTGCTTGGCCAAAAAGGGCGTATGCATTTTCTCCTGAATATATTCAGGAGAAAACGCATACACACTTTTTGGCCAAGTGCATCATTGTCGAAGTTGTGCCCCTCTTCCTGTGCTTTAAAGGCGATTCCTACGTACCTCTTGAAATCTGTTTCCTGCTATTCTGCCTCGCTTTCAAGTCTGCCTCGTTGCCTTTCCTCAACAGATTTTTGGACGATAGTTGTCCTTTATTACTCGGCCAGTTTGTGCATTGCTGTGCCCCTGAGCTCCATTTTTCAACTCGTTTTTGGTGAGCTGACCGCAAGTCCAAAATTTTGGTTCAGGACCTATACTGGTTCCCGGTGGGTGGCTGAGACTTTGGTTAATTTTTCTTCCTGCCCGGAAATTACAGTGATATGTGCCCGTCCAAATGCCTAACAGCTACTCTCTCATTGGTTCTCCCTCTTCCCTTTCATCCTCTGCCAAATTGGCAACCTGTGCGAACCAGGAGGTTAAAGGGGCTGTCTCTCCAAGTTGGGAGGTTGATAGTAAAGCAGATGGAAAGTCAAACCGGAGCACCAGGAGAGGGACTATTCATTGAGTTTTAGAAACCTTTCGTATACACAGTGTGTCCGTTCTCTAGGTTTCCCATACATGTTATAACTGTAGTAATATTCCCTTCAACCTGGAGAGTTGGGACCCATGGAATGTGTGCCATGCATTATTGCTTTAAAGTGTCTGCATTTGCTCACCCAATCTCACCAATTCTCTCAGTCCCAAGTGTCCAGCCTTATGCCACATCCAGCTGTCGTTGTAGATAGGGTCATTCCAAGTTTCATCAGAGACCCTGAAGGAATTGTAAAGAATTTCCCAGTTTTTTTGTTCTGTTTTTGAAATTCCTTTTTATAGTGGGTTTGAGCTGATTCTCGCTGCCATGTTTATGTCAGTCTAGACACACTTGATTCCCTTACAGAGACATATCAATACATAGGTTTTAAGATTTTTACTAGTCAGATATATTCCTCTGCGGGAAATATGTGGTTTTGAGTCCCTTTCACTGAGGAAGGTGTAGGTCTTGTCTATTCCATAGTTGGTTTTTGGAACGGTACCTGTGCTTATATCAAACTCTGGTTTTATGCATCACCCCACCTCTCCTTCCCCCTAAGCAGGCATAAGAGTGTTTTCTAAATGTGAGACACTGTTCTCTTTCCTAACTCAGTTCAAGTGTAGCCATGTTTACAGGATCTTCATAAGTGATATCTTATGATAAGTTTCTGTTTCTGTGTGACTTATTTCACTTAGAATCATCGTACCTGAATCCACCCATTTTGCTGCTACTGGTCTTATGACATTGATGTCATGGCTGAGGGATATTCCATCGTACTTAAGTAACACAATTTTTTGAACCATTTTTGTATTTCCTGGTGTACTTAAGGTGTACCCAAATTGAGGTCCTTGAAAGCAGTGCAGCCCTAAATTTTGGGGTGGATCTGTCTTATTGATTTTCCGTTTTCCCAAGGTGTATTCCCTAGACTGGAAGTGCCCTTGGCTCTGTAGCTCTGTTGTTTACTTGTTTTAGGGAACACAATGCACTCCTCCAGAGAGGCAGTTGGCAATTTACATCCCGCCCATCAGCATAACAAGGCTCCCTGTTCTCCAGGGCCTGTCTTGCTTTTCTGGTTTTTACACATTTTGTGGATGTCCCTTTTGACCGGTGGGAAGTGATACATCTTCGTAGTGCAGATTTGCATTGCCCGCTTGCTTGCTTGGCCAAAAAGGGCGTATGCGTTTTCTCCTGAATATATTCAGGAGAAAACGCATACGCCCTTTTTGGCCAAGTGCATCATTGTCGAAGTTGTGCCCCTCTTCCTGTGCTTTAAAGGCGATTCCAACGTACCTCTTGAAATCTGTTTCCTGCTATTCTGCCTCGCTTTCAAGTCCGCCTCGTTGCCTTCCCTCAACAGATTTTTGGACGATACTTGTCCTTTATTACTTGGCCAGTTTGTGAATTGCTGTGCCCCTGAGCTCCATTTTTCAACTCGTTTTTTGTGAGCTGACCGCAAGTCCAAAATTTTGGTTCAGGACCTATGCTGGTTCCCGGTGGGTGGCTGAGACTTTGGTTAATTCTTCTTCCTGCCGGGAAATTACAGAGATATGTGCCCGTCCAAATGCCTAACAGCTACTCTCTCATTGGTTCTCTCTCTTCCCTTTCATCCTCTGCCAAATGGGCAACCTGTGTGAACTGGGAGGTTAAAGGGGCTGTCTCTCCAAGTTGGGAGGTTGATAGTAAAGCTGATGGAAAGTCAAAACGGAGCACCAGGAGACGGACTATTCGTTGAGTTTTAGAAACCTTTCGTATTCACAGTGTGTCCGTTCTCTAGGTTTCCCGTACGTGTTATAACTGTAGTAATATTCCCTTCAACCTGGAGAGTTGGGACCCATGGAATGGGTGCCATGCATTATTGCTTTAAAGGGTCTGCATTTGCTCACCCACTCTCACCAATCCTCTCAGTCCCAAGTGTCCAGCCTTATGCCACATCCAGCTGTCGTTGTAGATAGGGTCATTCCAGGTTTCATCAGAGACCCTGAAGGAATTGTAAAGAATTTCCCAGTTTTTTTGTTTTGTTTTTGAAATTCCTTTTTATAGTGGGTTTGAGCTGATTCTCGCTGCCATGTTTATGTCAGTCTAGACACACTTCATTCCCTTACAGAGACATATCAATACATAGGTTTTAAGATTCTTACTAGTCAGATATATTCCTCTGCGGGAAATATGGGATTTTGAGTCCCTTTCACTGAGGAAGGTGTAGGTCTTGTCTATTCCATAGTTGGTGTTTGGAACGGTACCTGTGCTTATATCAAACTCTGGTTTTATGCATCACCCCATCTCTCCTTCCCCCTTAAGCAGGCATAAGTGTGTTTTCTAAATGTGAGACACTGTTCTCTTTCCTAACTCAGTTCAAGTGTAGCCATGTTTATAGGGCCTTCATAAGTGATATCTTATGATAAGTTTCTTTTTCTGTGTGACTTATTTCACTTAGAATCATCGTACCTGAATCCACCCATTTTGCTGCTACTGGTCTTATGACATTGATTTCATGGCTGAGGGATATTCCATCGTACGTAAGTAACACAATTTTTTGAACCATTTTTATATTTCCTGGGATACTTAAGGTGTATCCAAGTTGAGGTCCTTGTAAGCAGTGCAGCCCTAAATTTTGGGGTGGCTCTGTCTTATTGATTTTCAGTTCTCCCGAGGTATATTCCCTAGACTGGAAGTGCCCTTGACTCTCTAGCTCTGTTCTTTACTTGTTTTAGTGAACACAGTGCACTCCTCCAGAGAGGCAGTTGGCAATTTACATCCCGCCCATCAGCATAACAAGGCTCCCTGTTCTCCAGGGCCTGTCTTGCCTTTCTGGTTTTTACACATTTTGTGGATGTCCCTTTTGACCAGTGGGAAGTGATACTTCTTTGTAGTGCAGATTTGCATTGCCCGCTTGCTTGCTTGGCCAAAAAGGGCGTATGCATTTTCTCCTGAATATATTCAGGAGAAAACGCATACACACTTTTTGGCCAAGTGCATCATTGTCGAAGTTGTGCCCCTCTTCCTGTGCTTTAAAGGCGATTCCAACGTACCTCTTGAAATCTGTTTCCTGCTATTCTGCCTCGCTTTCAAGTCTGCCTCGTTGCCTTTCCTCAACAGATTTTTGGACGATAGTTGTCCTTTATTACTCGGCCAGTTTGTGCATTGCTGTGCCCCTGAGCTCCATTTTTCAACTCGTTTTTGGTGAGCTGACCGCAAGTCCAAAATTTTGGTTCAGGACCTATACTGGTTCCCGGTGGGTGGCTGAGACTTTGGTTAATTTTTCTTCCTGCCCGGAAATTACAGTGATATGTGCCCGTCCAAATGCCTAACAGCTACTCTCTCATTGGTTCTCCCTCTTCCCTTTCATCCTCTGCCAAATTGGCAACCTGTGCGAACCAGGAGGTTAAAGGGGCTGTCTCTCCAAGTTGGGAGGTTGATAGTAAAGCAGATGGAAAGTCAAACCGGAGCACCAGGAGAGGGACTATTCATTGAGTTTTAGAAACCTTTCGTATACACAGTGTGTCCGTTCTCTAGGTTTCCCATACATGTTATAACTGTAGTAATATTCCCTTCAACCTGGAGAGTTGGGACCCATGGAATGGGTGCCATGCATTATTGCTTTAAAGTGTCTGCATTTGCTCACCCAATCTCACCAATTCTCTCAGTCCCAAGTGTCCAGCCTTATGCCACATCCAGCTGTCGTTGTAGATAGGGTCATTCCAGGTTTCATCAGAGACCCTGAAGGAATTGTAAAGAATTTCCCAGTTTTTTTGTTCTGTTTTTGAAATTCCTTTTTATAGTGGGTTTGAGCTGATTCTCGCTGCCATGTTTATGTCAGTCTAGACACACTTGATTCCCTTACAGAGACATATCAATACATAGGTTTTAAGATTTTTACTAGTCAGATATATTCCTCTGCGGGAAATATGTGGTTTTGAGTCCCTTTCACTGAGGAAGGTGTAGGTCTTGTCTATTCCATAGTTGGTTTTTGGAACGGTACCTGTGCTTATATCAAACTCTGGTTTTATGCATCACCCCACCTCTCCTTCCCCCTAAGCAGGCATAAGAGTGTTTTCTAAATGTGAGACACTGTTCTCTTTCCTAACTCAGTTCAAGTGTAGCCATGTTTACAGGATCTTCATAAGTGATATCTTATGATAAGTTTCTGTTTCTGTGTGACTTATTTCACTTAGAATCATCGTACCTGAATCCACCCATTTTGCTGCTACTGGTCTTATGACATTGATGTCATGGCTGAGGGATATTCCATCGTACTTAAGTAACACAATTTTTTGAACCATTTTTATATTTCCTGGTGTACTTAAGGTGTACCCAAATTGAGATCCTTGTAAGCAGTGCAGCCCTAAATTTTGGGGTGGCTCTGTCTTATTGATTTTCCGTTTTCCCAAGGTGTATTCCCTAGACTGGAAGTGCCCTTGGCTCTGTAGCTCTGTTGTTTACTTGTTTTAGGGAACACAGTGCACTCCTCCAGAGTGGCAGTTGGCAATTTACATCCCGCCCATCAGCATAACAAGGCTCCCTGTTCTCCAGGGCCTGTCTTGCCTTTCTGGTTTTTACACATTTTGTGGATGTCCCTTTTGACCGGTGGGAAGTGATACATCTTTGTAGTGCAGATTTGTATTGCCCGCTTGCTTGCTTGGCCAAAAAGGGCGTATGCGTTTTCTCCTGAATATATTCAGGAGAAAACGCATACGCCCTTTTTGGCCAAGTGCATCATTGTCGAAGTTGTGCCCCTCTTCCTGTGCTTTAAAGGCGATTCCAACGTACCTCTTGAAATCTGTTTCCTGCTATTCTGCCTCGCTTTCCAGTCCGCCTCGTTGCCTTCCCTCAACAGATTTTTGGACGATAGTTGTCCTTTATTACTCGGCCAGTTTGTGAATTGCTGTGCCCCTGACCTCCATTTTTCAACTCGTTATTTGTGAGCTGACAGCAAGTCCAAAATTTTGGTTCAGGACCTATGCTGGTTCCCGGTGGGTGGCTGAGACTTTGGTTAATTCTTCTTCCTGCCGGGAAGTTAGAGTGATATGTGCCCGTCCAAATGCCTAACAGCTACTCTCTCATTGGTTCTCCCTCTTCCCTTTCATCCTCTGCCAAATTGGAAACCTGTGTGAACCAGGAGGTTAAAGGGGCTGTCTCTCCAAGTTGGGAGGATGATAGTAAAGCAGGTGTAAAGTCAAACCGGTGCACCAGGAGACGGACTATTCGTTGAGTTTTAGAAACCTTTCGTATTCACAGTGTGTCCGTTGTCTAGGGTTCCCGTACATGTTATAGCTGTAGTAATATTCCCTTCAACCTGGAGAGTTGGGACCCATGGAATGTGTGCCATGCATTATTGCTTTAAAGGGTCTGCATTTGCTCACCAAATCTCACCAATCCTCTCAGTCCCAAGTGTCCAACGTTATGCCACATCCAGCTGTCGTTGTAGATACGGTCATTCCAGGTTTCATCAGAGACCCTGAAGGAATTGTAAAGAATTTCCCAGTTTTTTTGTTTTGTTTTTGAAATTCCTTTTTATAGGGGGTTTGAGCTGATTCTCGCTGCCATGTTTATGCCAGTCTAGACACACTTGATTCCCTTACGGAGACATATCAATACATAGGTTTTAAGATTCTTACTAGTCAGATATATTCCTCTGCGGGAAATATGTGGTTTTGAGACCCTTTCACTGAGGAAGGTGTAGGTCTTGTCTATTCCATAGTTGGTTTTTGGAACGGTACCTGTGCTTATATCAAACTCTGGTTTTATGCATCACCCCACCTCTCCTTCCCCCTTAAGCAGGCATAAGAGTGTTTTCTAAATGTGAGACACTGTTCTCTTTCCTAACTCAGTTCAAGTGTAGCCATGTTTACAGGATCTTCATAAGTGATATCTTATGATAAGTTTCTTTTTCTGTGTGACTTATTTCACTTAGAATCATCGTACCTGAATCCACCCATTTTGCTGCTACTGGTCTTATGACATTGATTTCATGGCTGAGGGATATTCCATCGTACGTAAGTAACACAATTTTTTGAACCATTTTTATATTTCCTGGGATACTTAAGGTGTATCCAAGTTGAGGTCCTTGTAAGCAGTGCAGCCCTAAATTTTGGGGTGGCTCTGTCTTATTGATTTTCAGTTCTCCCGAGGTATATTCCCTAGACTGGAAGTGCCCTTGGCTCTCTAGCTCTGTTCTTTACTTGTTTTAGTGAACACAGTGCACTCCTCCAGAGAGGCAGTTGGCAATTTACATCCCGCCCATCAGCATAACAAGGCTCCCTGTTCTCCAGGGCCTGTCTTGCCTTTCTGGTTTTTACACATTTTGTGGATGTCCCTTTTGACCAGTGGGAAGTGATACTTCTTTGTAGTGCAGATTTGCATTGCCCGCTTGCTTGCTTGGCCAAAAAGGGCGTATGCATTTTCTCCTGAATATATTCAGGAGAAAACGCATACACACTTTTTGGCCAAGTGCATCATTGTCGAAGTTGTGCCCCTCTTCCTGTGCTTTAAAGGCGATTCCAACGTACCTCTTGAAATCTGTTTCCTGCTATTCTGCCTCGCTTTCAAGTCTGCTTCGTTGCCTTTCCTCAACAGATTTTTGGACGATAGTTGTCCTTTATTACTCGGCCAGTTTGTGCATTGCTGTGCCCCTGAGCTCCATTTTTCAACTCGTTTTTGGTGAGCTGACCGCAAGTCCAAAATTTTGGTTCAGGACCTATACTGGTTCCCGGTGGGTGGCTGAGACTTTGGTTAATTTTTCTTCCTGCCCGGAAATTACAGTGATATGTGCCCGTCCAAATGCCTAACAGCTACTCTCTCATTGGTTCTCCCTCTTCCCTTTCATCCTCTGCCAAATTGGCAACCTGTGCGAACCAGGAGGTTAAAGGGGCTGTCTCTCCAAGTTGGGAGGTTGATAGTAAAGCAGATGGAAAGTCAAACCGGAGCACCTGGAGAGGGACTATTCATTGAGTTTTAGAAACCTTTCGTATACACAGTGTGTCCGTTCTCTAGGTTTCCCATACATGTTATAACTGTAGTAATATTCCCTTCAACCTGGAGAGTTGGGACCCATGGAATGGGTGCCATGCATTATTGCTTTAAAGTGTCTGCATTTGCTCACCCAATCTCACCAATTCTCTCAGTCCCAAGTGTCCAGCCTTATGCCACATCCAGCTGTCGTTGTAGATAGGGTCATTCCAGGTTTCATCAGAGACCCTGAAGGAATTGTAAAGAATTTCCCAGTTTTTTTGTTCTGTTTTTGAAATTCCTTTTTATAGTGGGTTTGAGCTGATTCTCGCTGCCATGTTTATGTCAGTCTAGACACACTTGATTCCCTTACAGAGACATATCAATACATAGGTTTTAAGATTCTTACTAGTCAGATATATTCCTCTGCGGGAAATATGTGGTTTTGAGTCCCTTTCACTGAGGAAGGTGTAGGTCTTGTCTATTCCATAGTTGGTTTTTGGAACGGTACCTGTGCTTATATCAAACTCTGGTTTTATGCATCACCCCACCTCTCCTTCCCCCTAAGCAGGCATAAGAGTGTTTTCTAAATGTGAGACACTGTTCTCTTTCCTAACTCAGTTCAAGTGTAGCCATGTTTACAGGATCTTCATAAGTGATATCTTATGATAAGTTTCTGTTTCTGTGTGACTTATTTCACTTAGAATCATCGTACCTGAATCCACCCATTTTGCTGCTACTGGTCTTATGACATTGATGTCATGGCTGAGGGATATTCCATCGTACTTAAGTAACACAATTTTTTGAACCATTTTTGTATTTCCTGGTGTACTTAAGGTGTACCCAAATTGAGGTCCTTGAAAGCAGTGCAGCCCTAAATTTTGGGGTGGCTCTGTCTTATTGATTTTCCGTTTTCCCAAGGTGTATTCCCTAGACTGGAAGTGCCCTTGGCTCTGTAGCTCTGTTGTTTACTTGTTTTAGGGAACACAATGCACTCCTCCAGAGAGGCAGTTGGCAATTTACATCCCGCCCATCAGCATAACAAGGCTCCCTGTTCTCCAGGGCCTGTCTTGCTTTTCTGGTTTTTACACATTTTGTGGATGTCCCTTTTGACCGGTGGGAAGTGATACATCTTCGTAGTGCAGATTTGCATTGCCCGCTTGCTTGCTTGGCCAAAAAGGGCGTATGCGTTTTCTCCTGAATATATTCAGGAGAAAACGCATACGCCCTTTTTGGCCAAGTGCATCATTGTCGAAGTTGTGCCCCTCTTCCTGTGCTTTAAAGGCGATTCCAACGTACCTCTTGAAATCTGTTTCCTGCTATTCTGCCTCGCTTTCAAGTCCGCCTCGTTGCCTTCCCTCAACAGATTTTTGGACGATACTTGTCCTTTATTACTTGGCCAGTTTGTGAATTGCTGTGCCCCTGAGCTCCATTTTTCAACTCGTTTTTTGTGAGCTGACCGCAAGTCCAAAATTTTGGTTCAGGACCTATGCTGGTTCCCGGTGGGTGGCTGAGACTTTGGTTAATTCTTCTTCCTGCCGGGAAATTACAGAGATATGTGCCCGTCCAAATGCCTAACAGCTACTCTCTCATTGGTTCTCTCTCTTCCCTTTCATCCTCTGCCAAATGGGCAACCTGTGTGAACTGGGAGGTTAAAGGGGCTGTCTCTCCAAGTTGGGAGGTTGATAGTAAAGCAGATGGAAAGTCAAAACGGAGCACCAGGAGACGGACTATTCGTTGAGTTTTAGAAACCTTTCGTATTCACAGTGTGTCCATTCTCTAGGTTTCCCGTACGTGTTATAACTGTAGTAATATTCCCTTCAACCTGGAGAGTTGGGACCCATGGAATGGGTGCCATGCATTATTGCTTTAAAGGGTCTGCATTTGCTCACCCACTCTCACCAATCCTCTGAGTCCCAAGTGTCCAGCCATATGCCACATCCAGCTGTCGTTGTAGATAGGGTCATTCCAGGTTTCATCAGAGACCCTGAAGGAATTGTAAAGAATTTCCCAGTTTTTTTGTTTTGTTTTTGAAATTCCTTTTTATAGTGGGTTTGAGCTGATTCTCGCTGCCATGTTTATGCCAGTCTAGACTCACTTCATTCCCTTACAGAGACATATCAATACATAGGTTTTAAGATTCTTACTAGTCAGATATATTCCTCTGCGGGAAATATGGGATTTTGAGTCCCTTTCACTGAGGAAGGTGTAGGTCTTGTCTATTCCATAGTTGGTTTTTGGAACGGTACCTGTGCTTATATCAAACTCTGGTTTTATGCATCACCCCATCTCTCCTTCCCCCTTAAGCAGGCATAAGTGTGTTTTCTAAATGTGAGACACTGTTCTCTTTCCTAACTCAGTTCAAGTGTAGCCATGTTTATAGGGCCTTCATAAGTGATATCTTATGATAAGTTTCTTTTTCTGTTTGACTTATTTCACTTAGAATCATCGTACCTGAATCCACCCATTTTGCTGCTACTGGTCTTATGACATTGATTTCATGGCTGAGGGATATTCCATCGTACGTAAGTAACACAATTTTTTGAACCATTTTTATATTTCCTGGGATACTTAAGGTGTATCCAAGTTGAGGTCCTTGTAAGCAGTGCAGCCCTAAATTTTGGGGTGGCTCTGTCTTATTGATTTTCAGTTCTCCCGAGGTATATTCCCTAGACTGGAAGTGCCCTTGACTCTCTAGCTCTGTTCTTTACTTGTTTTAGTGAACACAGTGCACTCCTCCAGAGAGGCAGTTGGCAATTTACATCCCGCCCATCAGCATAACAAGGCTCCCTGTTCTCCAGGGCCTGTCTTGCCTTTCTGGTTTTTACACATTTTGTGGATGTCCCTTTTGACCAGTGGGAAGTGATACTTCTTTGTAGTGCAGATTTGCATTGCCCGCTTGCTTGCTTGGCCAAAAAGGGCGTATGCATTTTCTCCTGAATATATTCAGGAGAAAACGCATACACACTTTTTGGCCAAGTGCATCATTGTCGAAGTTGTGCCCCTCTTCCTGTGCTTTAAAGGCGATTCCAACGTACCTCTTGAAATCTGTTTCCTGCTATTCTGCCTCGCTTTCAAGTCTGCCTCGTTGCCTTTCCTCAACAGATTTTTGGACGATAGTTGTCCTTTATTACTCGGCCAGTTTGTGCATTGCTGTGCCCCTGAGCTCCATTTTTCAACTCGTTTTTGGTGAGCTGACCGCAAGTCCAAAATTTTGGTTCAGGACCTATACTGGTTCCCGGTGGGTGGCTGAGACTTTGGTTAATTTTTCTTCCTGCCCGGAAATTACAGTGATATGTGCCCGTCCAAATGCCTAACAGCTACTCTCTCATTGGTTCTCCCTCTTCCCTTTCATCCTCTGCCAAATTGGCAACCTGTGCGAACCAGGAGGTTAAAGGGGCTGTCTCTCCAAGTTGGGAGGTTGATAGTAAAGCAGATGGAAAGTCAAACCGGAGCACCAGGAGAGGGACTATTCATTGAGTTTTAGAAACCTTTCGTATACACAGTGTGTCCGTTCTCTAGGTTTCCCATACATGTTATAACTGTAGTAATATTCCCTTCAACCTGGAGAGTTGGGACCCATGGAATGGGTGCCATGCATTATTGCTTTAAAGTGTCTGCATTTGCTCACCCAATCTCACCAATTCTCTCAGTCCCAAGTGTCCAGCCTTATGCCACATCCAGCTGTCGTTGTAGATAGGGTCATTCCAGGTTTCATCAGAGACCCTGAAGGAATTGTAAAGAATTTCCCAGTTTTTGTGTTCTGTTTTTGAAATTCCTTTTTATAGTGGGTTTGAGCTGATTCTCGCTGCCATGTTTATGTCAGTCTAGACACACTTGATTCCCTTACAGAGACATATCAATACATAGGTTTTAAGATTTTTACTAGTCAGATATATTCCTCTGCGGGAAATATGTGGTTTTGAGTCCCTTTCACTGAGGAAGGTGTAGGTCTTGTCTATTCCATAGTTGGTTTTTGGAACGGTACCTGTGCTTATATCAAACTCTGGTTTTATGCATCACCCCACCTCTCCTTCCCCCTAAGCAGGCATAAGAGTGTTTTCTAAATGTGAGACACTGTTCTCTTTCCTAACTCAGTTCAAGTGTAGCCATGTTTACAGGATCTTCATAAGTGATATCTTATGATAAGTTTCTGTTTCTGTGTGACTTATTTCACTTAGAATCATCGTACCTGAATCCACCCATTTTGCTGCTACTGGTCTTATGACATTGATGTCATGGCTGAGGGATATTCCATCGTACTTAAGTAACACAATTTTTTGAACCATTTTTATATTTCCTGGTGTACTTAAGGCGTACCCAAATTGAGATCCTTGTAAGCAGTGCAGCCCTAAATTTTGGGGTGGATCTGTCTTATTGATTTTCCCTTTTCCCAAGGTGTATTCCCTAGACTGGAAGTGCCCTTGGCTCTGTAGCTCTGTTGTTTACTTGTTTTAGGGAACACAGTGCACTCCTCCAGAGAGGCAGTTGGCAATTTACATCCCGCCCATCAGCATAACAAGGCTCCCTGTTCTCCAGGGCCTGTCTTGCCTTTCTGGTTTTTACACATTTTGTGGATGTCCCTTTTGACCGGTGGGAAGTGATACATCTTTGTAGTGCAGATTTGTATTGCCCGCTTGCTTGCTTGGCCAAAAAGGGCGTATGCGTTTTCTCCTGAATATATTCAGGAGAAAACGCATACGCCCTTTTTGGCCAAGTGCATCATTGTCGAAGTTGTGCCCCTCTTCCTGTGCTTTAAAGGCGATTCCAACGTATCTCTTGAAATCTGTTTCCTGCTATTCTGCCTCGCTTTCAAGTCCGCCTCGTTGCCTTCCCTCAACAGATTTTTGGACGATAGTTGTCCTTTATTACTCGGCCAGTTTGTGAATTGCTGTGCCCCTGACCTCCATTTTTCAACTCGTTATTTGTGAGCTGACAGCAAGTCCAAAATTTTGGTTCAGGACCTATGCTGGATCCCGGTGGGGGGCTGAGACTTTGGTTAATTCTTCTTCCTGCCGGGAAGTTAGAGTGATATGTGCCCGTCCAAATGCCTAACAGCTACTCTCTCATTGGTTCTCCCTCTTCCCTTTCATCCTCTGCCAAATTGGAAACCTGTGCGAACCAGGAGGTTAAAGGGGCTGTCTCTCCAAGTTGGGAGATTGATAGTAAAGCAGAAGGAAAGTCAAACCGGAGCACCAGGAGAGGGACTATTCGTTGAGTTTTAGAAACCTTTCGTATTCACAGTGTGTCCGTTCTTTAGGTTTCCCGTACATGTTATAACTGTAGTAATATTCCCTTCACCCTGGAGAGTTGGGACCCATGGAATGGGTGCCAGGCATTTGGGCTTTAAAGGGTCTGCATTTGCTCACCCAATCTCACCAATCGTCTCAGTCCCAAGTGTACCTCCTTATGCCACATCCAGCTGTCATTGTAGATAGGGTCATTCCAGGTTTCATCAGAGACCCTGAAGGAATTGTAAAGAATTTCCCAGTTTTTTTGTTTTGTTTTTGAAATTCCTTTTTAGAGTGGGTTTGAGCTGATTCTCGCTGCCATGTTTATGCCAGTCTAGACACACTTGATTCCCTTACGGAGACATATCAATACATAGGTTTTAAGATTTTTACTTGTCAGATATATTCCTCTGCGGGAAATATGGGGTTTTGAGTCCCTTTCACTGAGGAAGGTGTAGGTCTTGTCTATTCCATAGTTGGTTTTTGGAACGGTACCTCTGCTTATATCAAACTCTGGTTTTATGCATCACCCCACCTCTCCTTCCCCCTTAAGCAGGCATAAGAGTGTTTTCTAAATGTGAGACACTGTTCTCTTTCCTAACTCAGTTCAAGTGTAGCCATGTTTACAGGATCTTCATAAGTGATACCTTATGATAAGTTTCTTTTTCTGTGTGACTTATTTCACTTAGAATCATCGTACCTGAATCCACCCATTTTGCTGCTACTGGTCTTATGACATTGATTTCATGGCTGAGGGATATTCCATCATACGTAAGTACCACAATTTTTTGAATCATTTTTATATTTCCTGGGATATTTAAGGTGTACCCAAGTTGAGGTCCTTGTAAGCAGTGCAGCCCTAAATTTTGGGGTGGCTCTGTCTTATTGATTTTCAGTTTTCCCAAGGTATATTCCCTAGACTGGAAGTGCCCTTGGCTCTGTAGCTCTGTTGTTTACTTGTTTTAGGGAACACAATGCACTCCTCCAGAGAGGCAGTTGGCAATTTACATCCCGCCCATCAGCATAACAAGGCTCCCTGTTCTCCAGGGCCTGTCTTGCTTTTCTGGTTTTTACACATTTTGTGGATGTCCCTTTTGACCGGTGGGAAGTGATACATCTTCGTAGTGCAGATTTGCATTGCCCGCTTTCTTGCTTGGCCAAAAAGGGCGTATGCGTTTTCTCCTGAATATATTCAGGAGAAAACGCATACGCCCTTTTTGGCCAAGTGCATCATTGTCGAAGTTGTGCCCCTCTTCCTGTGCTTTAAAGGCGATTCCAACGTACCTCTTGAAATCTGTTTCCTGCTATTCTGCCTCGCTTTCAAGTCCGCCTCGTTGCCTTCCCTCAACAGATTTTTGGACGATAGTTGTCCTTTATTACTCGGCCAGTTTGTGAATTGCTGTGCCCCTGACCTCCATTTTTCAACTCGTTATTTGTGAGCTGACAGCAAGTCCAAAATTTTGGTTCAGGACCTATGCTGGTTCCCGGTGGGGGGCTGAGACTTTGGTTAATTCTTCTTCCTGCCGGGAAGTTAGAGTGATATGTGCCCGTCCAAATGCCTAACAGCTACTCTCTCATTGGTTCTCCCTCTTCCCTTTCATCCTCTGCCAAATTGGAAACCTGTGCCAACCAGGAGGTTAAAGGGGCTGTCTCTCCAAGTTGGGAGATTGATAGTAAAGCAGATGGAAAGTCAAACCGGAGCACCAGGAGAGGGACTATTCGTTGAGTTTTAGAAACCTTTCGTATTCACAGTGTGTCCGTTCTTTAGGTTTCCCGTACATGTTATAATTGTAGTAATATTCCCTTCACCCTGGAGAGTTGGGACCCATGGAATGGGTGCCAGGCATTTGGGCTTTAAAGTGTCTGCATTTGCTCACCCAATCTCACCAATCCTCTCAGTCCCAAGTGTACCTCCTTATGCCACATCCAGCTGTCATTGTAGATAGGGTCATTCCAGGTTTCATCAGAGACCCTGAAGGAATTGTAAAGAATTTCCCAGTTTTTTTGTTTTGTTTTTGAAATTCCTTTTTAGAGTGGGTTTGAGCTGATTCTCGCTGCCATGTTTATGCCAGTCTAGACACACTTGATTCCCTTACGGAGACATATCAATACATAGGTTTTAAGATTTTTACTTGTCAGATATATTCCTCTGCGGGAAATATGGGGTTTTGAGTCCCTTTCACTGAGGAAGGTGTAGGTCTTGTCTCTTCCATAGTTGGTTTTTGGAACGGTACCTCTGCTTATATCAAACTCTGGTTTTATGCATCACCCCACCTCTCCTTCCCCCTTAAGCAGGCATAAGAGTGTTTTCTAAATGTGAGACACTGTTCTCTTTCCTAACTCAGTTCAAGTGTAGCCATGTTTACAGGATCTTCATAAGTGATATCTTATGATAAGTTTCTTTTTCTGTGTGACTTATTTCACTTAGAATCATCGTACCTGAATCCACCCATTTTGCTGCTACTGGTCTTATGACATTGATTTCATGGCTGAGGGATATTCCATCATACGTAAGTACCACAATTTTTTGAACCATTTTTATATTTCCTGGGATATTTAAGGTGTACCCAAGTTGAGGTCCTTGTAAGCAGTGCAGCCCTAAATTTTGGGGTGGCTCTGTCTTATTGATTTTCAGTTTTCCCAAGGTATATTCCCTAGACTGGAAGTGCCCTTGGCTCTGTAGCTCTGTTGTTTACTTGTTTTAGGGAACACAATGCACTCCTCCAGAGAGGCAGTTGGCAATTTACATCCCGCCCATCAGCATAACAAGGCTCCCTGTTCTCCAGGGCCTGTCTTGCTTTTCTGGTTTTTACACATTTTGTGGATGTCCCTTTTAACCGGTGGGAAGTGATACTTCTTTGTAGTGAAGATTTGCATTGCCCGTTTGCTTGCTTGGCCAAAAAGGGCGTATGCGTTTTCTCCTGAATATATTCAGGAGAAAACGCATACGCCCTTTTTGGCCAAGTGCATCATTGTCGAAGTTGTGCCCCTCTTCCTGTGCTTTAAAGGCGATTCCAACGTACCTCTTGAAATCTGTTTCCTGCTATTCTGCCTCGCTTTCAAGTCCAACTCGTTGCCTTCCCTCAACAGATTTTTGGAAGATAGTTGTCCTTTATTACTCGGCCAGTTTGTGAATTGCTGTGCCCCTGAGCCCCATTTTTCAACTCGTTTTTGGTGAGCTGACCGCAAGTGCAAAATTTTGGTTCAAGACCTATACTGGTTCCCAGTGGGTGGCTGAGACTTTGGTTAATTCTTCTTCCTTCTGGGAAATTACAGTGATATGTGCCCGTCCAAATGCCTAACAGCTGCTCTCTCATTGGTTCTCCCTCTTCGCTTTCATCCTCTGACAAATTGGCAACCTGTGTGAACCAGGAGGTTAAAGGGGCTGTCTCTCCATGTTGGGAGGTTGATAGTAAAGCAGATGGAATGTCAAACCGGAGCACCAGGAGAGGGACTATTCGTTGAGTTTTAGAAACCTTTCGTATTCACAGTGTGTCCATTCTCTAGGTTTCCCGTACCTGTTATAGCTGTAGTTATATTCCCTTCAACCTAGAGAGTTGGGACCCATGGAATGGGTGCCAGGCACTTGTGCTTCAAAGGGTCTGCATTTGGTCCCCAAATCTCACCAATCTTCTCAGTCCCAAGTGTCCCTCCTTATGCCACATCCAGCTGTCGTTGTAGATAGGGTCATTCCAGATTTCATCAGAGACCCTGAAGGAATTGTAAAGAATTTCCCAGTTTTTTTGTTTTCTTTTTGAAATACCTTTTTATAGTGGGTTTGAGCTGATTCTCACTGCCATGTTTATGCAAGTCTAGAAACACTTGATTCCCTTATGGAGACATATCAATACATAGGTTTTAAGATTCTTACTAGTCAGATATATTTCTCTGCAGGAAATATGGGGTTTTGAGTCCCTTTCACTGTGGAAGGTGTTGGTCTTGTCTATTCCATAGTTGGTTTTTGGAACGGTACCTGTGCTTATATCAAACTCTGGTTTTATGCATCACCCCACCTCTCCTTCCCCCTTAAGCAGGCATAAGAGTGTTTTCTAAATGTGAGACACTGTTCTCTTTCCTAACTCAGTTCAAGTGTAGCCATGTTTACAGGATCTTCATAAGTGATATCTTATGATAAGTTTCTTTTTCTGTGTGACTTATTTCACTTAGAATCATCGTACCTGAATCCACCCATTTTGCTGCTACTGGTCTTATGACATTGATTTCATGGCTGAGGGATATTCCATCGTACGTAAGTACCAAAATTTTTTGAACCATTTTTATATTTCCTGGGATATTTAAGTTGTACCCAAGTTGAGTTCCTTGTAAGCAGTGCAGCCCTAAATTTTGGGGTGGCTCTGTCTTATTGATTTTCAGTTTTCCCAAGGTATATTCCCTAGACTGGAAGTGCCCTTGGCTTTGTAGCTCTGTTCTTTACTTGTTTTAGGGAACACAATATACTCCTCCAGAGAGGCAGTTGGCAATTTACATCCCGCCCATCAGCATAACAAGGCTCCCTGTTCTCCAGGGCCTGTCTTGCCTTTCTGGTTTTTACACATTTTGTGGATGTTCGTTTTGACCGGTGGGAAGTGATACTTCTTTGTAGTGCAGATTTGCAATGCCCGCTTGCTTGATTGGCCAAAAAGGGCGTATGCGTTTTCTCCTGAATATATTCAGGAGAAAACGCATACGCCCTTTTTGGCCAAGTGCATCATTGTCGAAGTTGTGCCCCTCTTCCTGTGCTTTAAAGTCGAATCCAACGTACCTCTTGAAATCTGTTTCCTGCTATTCTACCTCGCTTTCAAGTCCGCCTCGTTGCCTTCCCTCAACAGATTTTTGGACGATAGTTGTCCTTTATTACTCGGCCAGTTTGTGAATTGCTGTGCCCCTGAGCTCCATTTTTCAACTCGTTTTTGGTGAGCTGACCGCAAGTCTAAAATTTTGGTTCAGGACCTATACTGGTTCCCGGTGGGAGGCTGAGACGTTGGTTAATTCTTCTTCCTGCCGGGAAATTACAGTGATATGTGCCCGTCCAAATGCCTAACAGCTACTCTCTCATTGGTTCTCCCTCTTCCCTTTCATCCTCTGCCAAATTGGCAACCTGTGCGAACCACGAGGTTAAAGGGGCTGTCTCTCCAAGTTGGGAGGTTGATAGTAAAGCAGATGGAAAGTCAAACCGGAGCACCAGGAGAGGGACTATTCGTTGAGTTTTAGAAACCTTTCGTATTCGCAGTGTGTCCGTTCTCTAGGTTTCCCGTACATGTTATAGCTGTAGTAATATTCCCTTCAACCTGGAGAGTTGGGACCCATGGAATGGGTGTCAGGCATTTGTGCTTTAAAGTGTCTGCATTTGCTCACCGAATCACACCAATCGTCTCAGTCCCAAGTGTCCCTCCTTATGCCACACCCAGCTGTTGTTGTAGATAGGGTCATTCCAGGTTTCATCAGAGACCCTGAAGGAATTGTAAAGAATTTCCCAGTTTTTTTGTTTTGTTTTTGAAATTCCTTTTTATAGTGGGTTTGAGCTGATTCTCGCTGCCATGTTTATGTCAGTCTAGACACACTTGATTCTCTTACGGAGACATATCAGTACATAGGTTTTAAGATTCTTACTAGTCAGATATATTCCTCTGCGGAAAATATGGGGTTTTGAGTCCCTTTCACTGAGGAAGGTGTAGGTCTTCTCTATTCCATAGTTGGTTTTTGGAACGGTACCTGTGCTTATATCAAACTCTGCTTTTATGCATCACCCCACCTCTCCTTCCCCCTGAAGCAGGCATAAGAGTGTTTTCTAAATATGAGACACTGTTCTCTTTCCTAACTCAGTTCAAGTGTAGCCATTTTTATAGGATCTTCTTAAGTGATATCTTATGATAAGTTTCTTTTTCTGTGTGACTTATTTCGCTTAGAATCATCGTACCTGAATCCACCCATTTTGCTGCTACTGGTCTTATGACATTGATTTCATGGCTGAGGGATATTCCATCGTACGTAAGTACCACAATTTTTTGACCCATTTTTATATTTCCTGGGATACTTAAGGTGTATCCAAGTTGAGGTCCTTGTAAGCAGTGCAGCCCTAAATTTTGGGGTGGCTCTGTCTTATTGATTTTCAGTTTTCCCAAGGTATATTCCCTAGACTGTAAGTGCCCTTGGCTCTGTAGCTCTGTTGTTTACTTGTTTTAGGGAACACAATGCACTCCTCCAGAGAGGCAGTTGGCAATTTACATCCCGCCCATCAGCATAACAAGGCTCCCTGTTCTCCAGGGCCTGTCTTGCCTTTCTGGTTTTTACACATTTTGTGGATGTCCCTTTTAACCGGTGGGAAGTGATACTTCTTTGTAGTGAAGATTTGCATTGCCCGTTTGTTTGCTTGGCCAAAAAGGGTGTATGCGTTTTCTCCTGAATATATTCAGGAGGAAACGCATACGCCCTTTTTGGCCAAGTGCATCATTGTCGAAGTTGTGCGCCTCTTCCTGTGCTTTAAAGTCGAATCCAACGTACCTCTTGAAATCTGTTTCCTGCTATTCTGCCTCGCTTTCAAGTCCGCCTCGTTGCCTTCCCTCAACAGATTTGTGGACGATAGTTGTCCTTTATTACTCGGCCAGTTTGTAAATTGCTGTGCCCCTGAGCTCCATTTTTCACCTCGTTTTTGGTGAGCTGACCGCAAGTCCAAAATTTTGTTTCAGGACCTATACTGGTTCCCGGTGGGTGGCTGAGACGTTGTTTAATTCTTCTTCCTGCCGGGAATTTAGAGTGATATGTGCCCGTCCAAATGCCTAACAGCTACTCTCTCATTGGTTCTCCCTATTCCCTTTCATCCTCAGCCAAATTGGCAACCTGTGCAAACCAGGAGGTTAAATGGGCTATCTCTCCAAGTTGGGAGGTTGATAGTAAAGCAGATGGAAAGTCAAACCGGAGCACCAGGAGAGGGACTATTCGTTGAGTTTTAGAAACCTTTCGTATTCGCAGTGTGTCCGTTCTCTAGGTTTCCCGTACATGTTATAGCTGTAGTAATATTCCCTTCAACCTGGAGAGTTGGGACCCATGGAATGGGTGTCAGGCATTTGTGCTTTAAAGGGTCTGCATTTGCTCACCCAATCTCACCAATCGTCTCAGTCCCAAGTGTCCCTCCTTATGCCACACCCAGCTGTTGTTGTAGATAGGGTCATTCCAGGTTTCATCAGAGACCCTGAAGGAATTGTAAAGAATTTCCCAGTTTTTTTGTTTTGTTTTTGAAATTCCTTTTTATAGTGGGTTTGAGCTGATTCTCGCTGCCATGTTTATTTCAGTCTAGACACACTTGATTCTCTTACGGAGACATATCAATACATAGGTTTTAAGATTCTTACTAGTCAGATATATTCCTCTGCGGGAAATATGGGGTTTTGAGTCCCTTTCACTGAGGAAGGTGTAGGTCTTCTCTATTCCATAGTTGGTTTTTGGAACGGTACCTGTGCTTATATCAAACTCTGCTTTTATGCATCACCCCACCTCTCCTTCCCCCTGAAGCAGGCATAAGAGTGTTTTCTAAATATGAGACACTGTTCTCTTTCCTAACTCAGTTCAAGTGTAGCCATGTTTATAGGATCTTCTTAAGTGATATCTTATGATAAGTTTATTTTTCTGTGTGACTTATTTCGCTTAGAATCATCGTACCTGAATCCACCCATTTTGCTGCTACTGGTCTTATGACATTGATTTCATGGCTGAGGGATATTCCATCGTACGTAAGTACCACAATTTTTTGACCCATTTTTATATTTCCTGGGATACTTAAGGTGTATCCAATTTGAGGTCCTTGTAAGCAGTGCAGCCCTAAATTTTGGGGTGGCTCTGTCTTATTGATTTTCAGTTTTCCCAAGGTATATTCCCTAGACTGTAAGTGCCCTTGGCTCTGTAGCTCTGTTCTTTACTTGTTTTAGGGAACACAATGCACTCCTCCAGAGAGGCAGTTGGCAATTTACATCCCGCCCATCAGCATAACAAGGCTCCCTGTTCTCCAGGGCCTGTCTTGCCTTTCTGGTTTTTACACATTTTGTGGATGTCCCTTTTAACCGGTGGGAAGTGATACTTCTTTGTAGTGAAGATTTGCATTGCCCGTTTGTTTGCTTGGCCAAAAAGGGCGTATGCGTTTTCTCCTGAATATATTCAGGAGGAAACGCATACGCCCTTTTTGGCCAAGTGCATCATTGTCGAAGTTGTGCGCCTCTTCCTGTGCTTTAAAGTCGAATCCAACGTACCTCTTGAAATCTGTTTCCTGCTATTCTGCCTCGCTTTCAAGTCCGCCTCGTTGCCTTCCCTCAACAGATTTTTGGACGATAGTTGTCCTTTATTACTCGGCCAGTTTGTAAATTGCTGTGCCCCTGAGCTCCATTTTTCACCTCGTTTTTGGTGAGCTGACCGCAAGTCCAAAATTTTGGCTCAGGACCTATACTGGTTCCCGGTGGGTGGCTGAGACGTTGGTTAATTCTTCTTCCTGCCGCGAAGTTAGAGTGATATGTGCCCGTCCAAATGCCTAACAGCTACTCTCTCATTGGTTCTCCCTATTCCCTTTCATCCTCAGCCAAATTGGCAACCTGTGCAAACCAGGAGGTTAAATGGGCTATCTCTCCAAGTTGGGAGGTTGATAGTAAAGCAGATGGAAAGTGAAACCGGAGCACCAGGATAGGGACTATTCGTTGAGTTTTAGAAACCTTTCGTATTCACAGTGTGTCCGTTCTCTAGGTTTCCCGTACATGTTATAGCTGTAGTAATATTCCCTTCAAACTGGAGAGTTGGGACACATGGAATGGGTGCCAGGCATTTGTGCTTTAAAGGGTCTGCATTTGCTCACCCAATCTCACGAATCCTCTCAGTCCCAAGTGTCCAGCCTTATGCCACATCCAGCTGTCATTGTAGATAGGGTCATTCCAGGTTTCATCAGAGACCCTGAAGGAATTGTAAAGAATTTCCCAGTTTTTTTGTTTTGTGTTTGAAATTCCTTTTTATAGTGGGTTTGAGCTGATTCTCGCTGCCATGTTTATGCCAGTCTAGACACACTTGATTCCCTTACGGAGACATATCAATACATAGGTTTTAAGACTCTTACTAGTCAGATATTTTCCTCTGCGGGAAATATGGGGTTTTGAGTCCCTTTCACTGAGGAAGGTGTAGGTCTTGTCTATTCCATAGTTGGTTTTTGGAACGGTACCTGTGCTTATATCAAACTCAGGTTTTATGCATCACCCCACCTCTCCTTCCCCCTTAAGCAGGCATAAGAGTGTTTTCTAAACGTGAGACACTCTTCTCTTTCCTAACTCAGTTCAAGTGTAGCCATGTTTACAGGATCTTCATAAGTGATATCTTATGATAAGTTACTTTTTCTGTGTGACTTATTTCACTTAGAATCATCGTACCTGAATCCACCCATTTTGCTTCTACTTGTCTTATGACATTGATTTCATGGTTGAGGGATATTCCATCGTACGTAAGTACCAGAATTTTTTGAACCATTTTTATATTTCCTGGGATACTTAAGGTGTATCCAAGTTGAGGTCCCTGTAAGCAGTGCAGCCCTAAATTTTGGGGTGGCTCTGTCTTATTGATTTTCATTTTTCCCGAGGTATATTCCCTAGACTGGAAGGGCCCTTGGCTCTGTAGCTCTGTTCTTTACTTGTTTTAGGGAACACAATGCACTCCTCCAGAGAGGCAGTTGGCAATTTACATCCCGCCCATCAGCATAACAAGGCTCCCTGTTCTCCAGGGCCTGTCTTGCCTTTCTGGTTTTTACACATTTTGTGGATGTCCCTTTTGACCGGTGGGAAGTGATACTTCTTTGTAGTGCAGATTTGCATTGCCCGCTTGCTTGCTTGGCCAAAATGGGCATATTCGTTTTCTCCTGAAGATATTCAGGGGAAAACGCATACGCCCTTTTTGGCCAAGTGCATCATTTTCGAAGTTGTGCCCCTCTTCCTGTGCTTTAAAGGCGATTCCAACGTACTTCTTGAAATCTGTTTCCTGCTATTCTGCTTCGCTTTCAAGTCCGCCTCGTTGCCTTCCCTCAACAGATTTTTGGACGATAGTTGTCCTTTATTACTCGGCCAGTTTGTGAATTGCTGTGCCCCTGAGCTCCATTTTTCAACTCGTTTTTGGTGAGCTGACCGCAAGTCCAAAATTTTGGTTCAGGACCTATACTGGTTCCCGGTGGGTGGCTGAGACTTTGGTTAATTCTTCTTCCTGCTGGGAAATTACAGTGATATGTGCCCGTCCAAATGCCTAACAGCTACCCTCTCATTGGTTCTACCTCTTCGCTTTCATCCTCTGCCAAATTGGCAACCTGTGTGAACCAGGAGGTTAAAGGGGCTGTCTCTCCAAGTTGGGAGGTTGATAGTAAAGCAGATGGAAAGTCAAACCGGAGCACCAGGAGAGGGACAATTCGTTGAGTTTTAGAAACCTTTCGTATTCACAGTGTGTCCGTTCTCTAGGTTTCCCGTACATGTTATAGCTGTAGTAATATTCCCTTCAACCTGGAGAGTTGGGACCCATGGAATTGGTGCCATGCATTATTGCTTTAAATGGTCTGCATTTGCTCACCCAATCTCACCAATCGACTCAGTCACAAGTGTCCCTCCTTATGCCACATCCAGCTGTCGTTATAGATAGGGTCATTCCAGGTTTCATCAGGGACCCGGAAGGAATTGTAAAGAATTTCCGAGTTTTTTTTTGTATTGTTTTTGAAATTCCTTTTTATAGTGGTTTGAGCTGATTCTCGCTGCCATGTTTATGCCAGTCTAGACACACTTGATTCCCTTATGGAGACATATCAATACATAGGTTTTAAGATTCTTACTAGTCAGATATATTCCTCTGCGGGAAATATGGGGTTTTGAGTCCCTTTCACTGAGAAAGGAGTAGGTCTTGTGTATTCCATTGTTGGTTTTTGGAACGGTACCTGTGCTTATATCAAACTCTGGTTTTATGCATCACCCCACCTCTCCTTCCACCTTAAGCAGGCATAAGAATGTTTTCTAAATATGAGATACTGTTCTCTTTCCTAACTCAGTTCAAGTGTAGCCATGTTTACAGGATCTTCATAAGTGATATCTTATGATAAGTTTCTTTTTCTGTGTGACTTATTTCACTTAGAATCATCGTACCTGAATCCACCCATTTTGCTGCTACTGGTCTTATGACATTGATTTCATGGCTGAGGGATATTCCATCGTACGTAAGTACCAGAATTTTTTGAACCATTTTTATATTTCCTGGGATACTTAAGGTGTATCCAAGTTGAGGTCCTTGTAAGCAGTGGAGCCCTAAATTTTGGGATGGCTCTGTCTTATTGATTTTCAGTTTTCCCAAGGTATATTCCCTAGACTGGAAGGGCCCTTGGCTCTGTAGCTCTGTTCTTTACTTGTTTTAGGGAACACAATGCACTCCTCCAGAGAGGCAGTTGGCAATTTACATTCCGCCCATCAGCATAACAGGGCTCCCTGTTCTCCAGGGCCTGTCTTGCCTTTCTGGTTTTTACACATTTTGTGGATGTCCCTTTTGACCCGTTGGAAGTGATACTAATTTTTAGTGCAGATTTGCATTGCCCGCTTGCTTGCTTGGCCAAAAGGGAGTATGTGTTTTCTCCTGAAGATATTCAGGAGAAAACGCATACGCCCTTTTTGGCCAAGTTCATCATTTTCGAAGTTGTGCCCCTCTTCCTGTGCTTTAAAGGCGATTCCAACTTATTTCTTGAAATCAGTTTCCTGCTATTCTGCTCACTTTCAAGTCCGCCTCTTTGCCTTCCCTCGACAGATTTTTGGACGATAGTTGTCCTTTATTACTCGGCCAGTTTGTGAATTGCTGTGCCCCTCAGCTCCATTTTTCAACTCGTTTTTGGTGAGCTGACCGCAAGTCCAAAATTTCGGTTCAGGAACTATACTGGTTCCCGGTGGGTGGCTGAGACTTTGGTTAATTCTTTTTCCTTCCGGGAAATTACAGTGATATGTGCCGGTCCAAATTCCTAACAGCTACTCTCTCATTGGTTCTCCCTCTTCCCTTTCATCCTCTGCCAAATTGGCAACCTGTGAGAACCAGGAGGTTAAAGGGGCTGTCTCTCCAAGTTGGGAGGTTGATAGTAAAGCAGATGTAAAGTCAAACCCGAGCACCAGGAGAGGGACTATTCGTTGAGTTTTACAATCCTTTCGTATTCACAGTGTGTCCGTTCTCTAGGTTTCCCGTACATGTTATAGCTGTAGTAATATTCCCTTCAAACTGGAGAGTTGGGACCCATGGAATGGGTGCCAGGCATTTGTGCTTTAAAGGGTCTTCATTTGCTCACCCAATCACACCAATCGTCTCAGTCCCAAGTGTCCCTCCTTATGCCACATCCAGCTGTCGTTGTAGATAGGGTCATTCCAGGATTCATCAGAGACCCTGAAGGAATTGTAAAGAATTTCCCCGTTTTTTTGTTTTGTTTTTGAAATTCCTTTTTATAGTGGGTTTGAGCTGATTCTCACTGCCATGTTTATGCCAGTCTAGACACACTTGATTCCCTTATGGAGACATATCAATACATAGGTTTTAAGATTCTTACTAGTCAGATATATTCCTCTGCGGGAAATATGGTGTTTTGAGTCCCGTTCACTGAGGAAGGTGTAGGTCTTGTCTATTCCATAGTTGGTTTTTGGAACGGTACGTGTGCTTATATCAAACTCTGCTTTTATGCATCACCCCACCTCTCCTTCCCCCTTAAGCAGGCATAAGTGTGTTTTCTAAATGTGAGACACTGTTCTCTTTCCTAACTCAGTTCAAGTGTAGCCATGTTTACAGGATCTTCATAAGTGATATCTTATGATAAGTTTCTTTTTCTGTGTGACTTATTTCACTTAGAATCATCATACCTAAATCCACCCATTTTGCTGCTACTGGTCTTATGACATTGATTTCATGGCTGAGGGATATTCCATCGTACGTAAGTAACACAATTTTTTGAACCATTTTTATATTTCCTGGCATATTTTAGGTGTACCCAAGTTGAGGTCCTTGTAAGCAGTGCAGCCCTAAATTTTGGGGTGGCTCTGTCTTATTGATTTTCAGTTTTCCCAAGGTATATTCCCTAGACTGGAAGTGCCCTTGGCTCTGTAGCTCTCTTGTTTACTTGTTTTAGGGAACACAATGCACTCCTCCAGAGAGGCAGTTGGCAATTTACATCCCGCCCATCAGCATAACAAGGCACCCTGTTCTCCAGGGCCTGTCTTGCCTTTCTGGTTTTTACACATTTTGTGGATGTCCCTTTTGACCGGTGGGAAGTGATACTTCTTTGTAGTGCAGATTTGCATTGCCCGCTTGCTTGCTTGGCCAAAAAGGGCGTATGCGTTTTCTCCTGAATATATTCAGGAGAAAACGCATACGCCCTTTTTGGCCAAGTGCATCATTGTCGAAGTTGTGCCCCTCTTCCTGTGCTTTAAAGGCAATTCCAACGTACCTCTTGAAATCTCTTTCCTGCTATTCTGCCTCGCTTTCAAGTCCGCCTCGTTGCCTTCCCTCAACAGATTTTTGGACGATAGTTGTCCTTTATTACTCGGCCAGTTTGTGAATTGCTGTGCCCCTGAGCTCCATTTTTCAACTCGTTTTTGGTGAGCTGACCGCAAGTCCAAAATTTTGGTTCAGGACGTATACTGGTTCCCGGTGGGTTGCTGAGACTTTGGTTAATTCTTCTTCCGGCGGGGAATTTAGAGTGATATGTGCCCGTCCAAATGCCTAAGAGGTACTCTCTCATTGGTTCTCCCTGTTTCCTTTCATCCTCTGCCATATTGGCAACCTGTGCAAACCAGGAGGTAAAAGGGGCTGTTTCTCCAAGTTGGGCGGTTGATAGTAAAGCTGATGGAAAGTCAAACCTGACCACCAGGAGTGGGGCTATTCGTTGAGTTTTAGAAACCTTTCGTATTCACAGTGTGTCCGTTCTCTAGGTTTCCCGTACATGTTATAACTGTAGTAATATTCCCTTCAACCTGGAGAGTTGGGACCCAAGGAATGGGTGCCATGCATTATTGCTTTAAAGGGTCTGCATTTGCTCACCCAATCTCACCAATTCTCTCAGTCCCATGTGTCCAGCCTTATGCCACATCCAGCTGTCGTTGTAGATAGGGTCATTCCAGGTTTCATCAGAGACCCTGAAGGAATTGTAAAGAATTTCCCAGTTTTTTTGTTTTGTTTTTGAAATTCCTTTTTATAGTGGGTTTGAGCTGATTCTCGCTGCCATGTTTATGCCAGTCTAGACACACTTGTTTCCCTTACGGTGACATATCAATACATAGGTTTTAAGATTCTTACTAGTCAGATATATTCCTCTGCGGGAAATATGGTGTTTTGAGTCCCTTCCACTGAGGAAGGTGTAGGTCTTGTCTATTCCATAGTTGGTTTTTGGAACGGTACCTGTGCTTATATCAAACTCTGGTTTTATGCATCACCCCACCTCTCCTTCCCCCTTAAGCAGGCATAAGAGTGTTTTCTAAATGTGAGACACTGTTCTCTTTCCTAACTCACTTCAAGTGTAGCCATGTTTATAGGATCTTCATAAGTTATATCTTATGATAAGTTTCTTTTTCTGTGTGACTTCTTTCACTTAGAATCATCGTACCTGAATACACGCATTTTGCTGCTACTGGTCTTATGACATTGATTTCATGGCTGAGGGATATTCCATCGTACGTAAGTACCACAATTTTTTAAACCATTTTTATATTTCCTGGGATACTTAAGGTGTATCCAAGTTGAGGTCCTTGTAAGCAGTGCAGCCCTAAATTTTGGGGTGGCTCTGTCTTATTTATTTTCAGTTTTCCCAAGGTATATTCCCTAGTTTGGAAGTGCCCTTGGCTCTGTAGCTCTGTTCTTTACTTGTTTTAGGGAACACAATGCACTCCTCCAGAGAGGCAGATGGCAATTTACATCCCGCCCATCAACATATCAAGGCTCCCTGTTCTCCAGGGCCTGTCTTGCCTTTCTGGTTTTTACACATTTTGTGGATGTCCCTTTTGACCGGTGGGAAGTGATACTTCTTTTTAGTGCAGCTTTGCATTGCCCGCTTGCTTGCTTGGCCAAAAAGGTCGTATGCGTTTTCTCCTGAATATATTCAGGAGAAAACGCATACGCCCTTTTTGGCCAAGTGCATCATTGTCGAAGTTGTGCCCCTCTTCCTGTGCTTTAAAGGCGATTCCAACGTACCTCTTGAAATCTGTTTCCTGCTATTCTGCCTCGCTTTCAAGTCCGCCTCGTTGCCTTCCCTCAACAGATTTTTGGATGATAGTTGTCTTTTATGACTCGGCCAGTTTGTGAATTGCTGTGCCCCTGAGCTCCATTTTTCAACTTGTTTTTGGTGAGCTGACCGCAAGTCCAAAATTTTGGTTCAGGACCTATACTGGTTCCTGGTGGGTGGCTGAGACTTTGGTTAATTCTTCTTCCTGCCGGGAAATTACAGTGATATGTGCCCGTCCAAATGCCAAACAGCTACTCTCTCATTAGTTCTCCCTCTTCCCTTTCATCCTTTGCCAAATTGGAAACCTGTGCAAACCAGGAGGTTAAAGGGGCTGTCTCTCCAAGTTGGGAGATTGATAGTAAAGCAGATGGAAAGTCAAAACGGAGCACCAGGAGACGGACTATTCGTTGAGTTTTAGAAACCTTTCGTATTCACAGTGTGTCCGTTCTCTAGGTTTCCCATACGTGTTATAACTGTAGTAATATTCCCTTCAACCTGGAGAGTTGGGACCCATGGAATGGGTGCCATGCATTATTGCTTTAAAGGGTCTGCATTTGCTCACCCACTCTCACCAATCCTCTGAGTCCCAAGTGTCCAGCCTTATGCCACATCCAGCTGTCGTTGTAGATAGGGTCATTCCAGGTTTCATCAGAGACCCTGAAGGAATTGTAAAGAATTTCCCAGTTTTTTTGTTTTGTTTTTGAAATTCCTTTTTATAGTGGGTTTGAGCTGATTCTCGCTGCCATGTTTATGCCAGTCTAGACACACTTCATTCCCTTACAGAGACATATCAATACATAGGTTTTAAGATTCTTACTAGTCAGATATATTCCTCTGCGGGAAATATGGGATTTTGAGTCCCTTTCACTGAGGAAGGTGTAGGTCTTGTCTATTCCATAGTTGGTGTTTGGAACGGTACCTGTGCTTATATCAAACTCTGGTTTTATGCATCACCCCATCTCTCCTTCCCCCTTAAGCAGGCATAAGTGTGTTTTCTAAATGTGAGACACTGTTCTCTTTCCTAACTCAGTTCAAGTGTAGCCATGTTTATAGGGCCTTCATAAGTGATATCGTATGATAAGTTTCTTTTTCTGTGTGACTTATTTCACTTAGAATCATCGTACCTGAATCCACCCATTTTGCTGCTACTGGTCTTATGACATTGATTTCATGGCTGAGGGATATTCCATCGTACGTAAGTAACACAATTTTTTGAACCATTTTTATATTTCCTGGGATACTTAAGGTGTATCCAAGTTGAGGTCCTTGTAAGCAGTGCAGCCCTAAATTTTGGGGTGGCTCTGTCTTATTGATTTTCAGTTCTCCCGAGGTATATTCCCTAGACTGGAAGTGCCCTTGACTCTCTAGCTCTGTTCTTTACTTGTTTTAGTGAACACAGTGCACTCCTCCAGAGAGGCAGTTGGCAATTTACATCCCGCCCATCAGCATAACAAGGCTCCCTGTTCTCCAGGGCCTGTCTTGCCTTTCTGGTTTTTACACATTTTGTGGATGTCCCTTTTGACCAGTGGGAAGTGATACTTCTTTGTAGTGCAGATTTGCATTGCCCGCTTGCTTGCTTGGCCAAAAAGGGCGTATGCATTTTCTCCAGAATATATTCAGGAGAAAACGCATACACACTTTTTGGCCAAGTGCATCATTGTCGAAGTTGTGCCCCTCTTCCTGTGCTTTAAAGGCGATTCCAACGTACCTCTTGAAATCTGTTTCCTGCTATTCTGCCTCGCTTTCAAGTCTGCCTCGTTGCCTTTCCTCAACAGATTTTTGGACGATAGTTGTCCTTTATTACTCGGCCAGTTTGTGCATTGCTGTGCCCCTGAGCTCCATTTTTCAACTCGTTTTTGGTGAGCTGACCGCAAGTCCAAAATTTTGGTTCAGGACCTATACTGGTTCCCGGTGGGTGGCTGAGACTTTGGTTAATTTTTCTTCCTGCCCGGAAATTACAGTGATATGTGCCCGTCCAAATGCCTAACAGCTACTCTCTCATTGGTTCTCCCTCTTCCCTTTCATCCTCTGCCTAATTGGCAACCTGTGCGAACCAGGAGGTTAAAGGGGCTGTCTCTCCAAGTTGGGAGGTTGATAGTAAAGCAGATGGAAAGTCAAACCGGAGCACCAGGAGAGGGACTATTCATTGAGTTTTAGAAACCTTTCGTATACACAGTGTGTCCGTTCTCTAGGTTTCCCATACATGTTATAACTGTAGTAATATTCCCTTCAACCTGGAGAGTTGGGACCCATGGAATGGGTGCCATGCATTATTGCTTTAAAGTGTCTGCATTTGCTCACCCAATCTCACCAATTCTCTCAGTCCCAAGTGTCCAGCCTTATGCCACATCCAGCTGTCGTTGTAGATAGGGTCATTCCAGGTTTCATCAGAGACCCTGAAGGAATTGTAAAGAATTTCCCAGTTTTTTTGTTCTGTTTTTGAAATTCCTTTTTATAGTGGGTTTGAGCTGATTCTCGCTGCCATGTTTATGTCAGTCTAGACACACTTGATTCCCTTACAGAGACATATCAATACATAGGTTTTAAGATTTTTACTAGTCAGATATATTCCTCTGCGGGAAATATGTGGTTTTGAGTCCCTTTCACTGAGGAAGGTGTAGGTCTTGTCTATTCCATAGTTGGTTTTTGGAACGGTACCTGTGCTTATATCAAACTCTGGTTTTATGCATCACCCCACCTCTCCTTCCCCCTAAGCAGGCATAAGAGTGTTTTCTAAATGTGAGACACTGTTCTCTTTCCTAACTCAGTTCAAGTGTAGCCATGTTTACAGGATCTTCATAAGTGATATCTTATGATAAGTTTCTGTTTCTGTGTGACTTATTTCACTTAGAATCATCGTACCTGAATCCACCCATTTTGCTGCTACTGGTCTTATGACATTGATGTCATGGCTGAGGGATATTCCATCGTACTTAAGTAACACAATTTTTTGAACCATTTTTATATTTCCTGGTGTACTTAAGGTGTACCCAAATTGAGATCCTTGTAAGCAGTGCAGCCCTAAATTTTGGGGTGGCTCTGTCTTATTGATTTTCCGTTTTCCCAAGGTGTATTCCCTAGACTGGAAGTGCCCTTGGCTCTGTAGCTCTGTTGTTTACTTGTTTTAGGGAACACAGTGCACTCCTCCAGAGAGGCAGTTGGCAATTTACATCCCGCCCATCAGCATAACAAGGCTCCCTGTTCTCCAGGGCCTGTCTTGCCTTTCTGGTTTTTACACATTTTGTGGATGTCCCTTTTGACCGGTGGGAAGTGATACATCTTTGTAGTGCAGATTTGTATTGCCCGCTTGCTTGCTTGGCCAAAAAGGGCGTATGCGTTTTCTCCTGAATATATTCAGGAGAAAACGCATACGCCCTTTTTGGCCAAGTGCATCATTGTCGAAGTTGTGCCCCTCTTCCTGTGCTTTAAAGGCGATTCCAACGTACCTCTTGAAATCTGTTTCCTGCTATTCTGCCTCGCTTTCAAGTCCGCCTCGTGGCCTTCCCTCAACAGATATTTGGACGATAGTTGTCCTTTATTACTCGGCCAGTTTGTGAATTGCTGTGCCCCTGAGCTCCATTTTTCAACTCGTTTTAGGTGAGCTGATCGCAAGTCCAAAATTTTGGTTCAGGACCTATACTGGTTCCCGGTGGGGGGCTGAGACTTTGGTTAATTCTTCTTCCTGCCGGGAAATTACAGTGATATGTGCCCGTCCAAATGCCTAACAGCTACTCTCTCATTGGTTCTCCCTCTTCTCTTTCATCCTCTGCCAAATTGGCAACCTGTGCGAACCAGGAGGTTAAAGGGGCTGTCTCTCCAAGTTGGGAGGTTAATAGTAAAGCAGATGGAAAGTCAAACCGGAGCACCAGGAGAGGGACTATTCGTTGAGTTTTAGAAACCTTTCGTATTCACAGTGTGTCCGTTCTCTAGGTTTCCCGTACATGTTATAACTGTAGTAATATTCCCTTCAACCTGGAGAGTTGGGACCCATGGAATGGGTGCCATGCATTATTGCTTTAAATGGTCTGCATTTGTTCACCCAATCTCACCAATCCTCTCAGTCCAAAGTGTCCAGCCTTATGCCACATCCAGCTGTCGTTGTAGATAGGGTCATTCCAGGTTTCATCAGAGACCCTGAAGGAATTGTAAAGAATTTCCCAGTTTTTTTGTTTTGTTTTTGAAATTCCTTTTTATAGTGGGTTTGAGCTGATTCTCGCTGCCATGTTTATGCCATTCTAGACACACTTGATTCCCTTACGGAGACATACCAATACATAGGTTTTAAGATTCTTACTAGTCAGATATATTCCTCTGTGGGAAATATGGGGTTTTGAGTCCCTTTCACTGAGGAAGGTGTAGGTCTTGTCTATTCCATAGTTGGTTTTTGGAACGGTACCTGTGCTTATATCAAACTCTGGTTTTATGCATCACCCCACCTCTCCTTCCCCCTTAAGCAGGCATAAGAGTGTTTTCTAAATGTGAGGCACTGTTCTCTTTCCTAACTCAGTTCAAGTGTAGCCATGTTTACAGGATCTTCATAAGTGATAACTTATGATAAGTTTCTTTTTCTCTGTGACTTATTTCACTTAGAATCATCGTACCTGAATCCACCCATTTTGCTGCTACTGGTGTTATGACATTGATTTCATGGCTGAGGGATATTCCATCGTACATAAGTACCACAATTTTTGAACCATTTTTATATTTCCTGGGATATTTAAGGTGTACCCAAGTTGAGGTCCTTGTAAGCAGTGCAGCCCAAAATTTTGGGGTGGCTCTGTCTTATTGATTTTCAGTTTTTCCCAGGTATATTCCCTAGACTGGAAGTGCCCTTGGCTCTGTAGCTCTGTTGTTTACTTGTTTTAGGGAACAAAATGCACTCCTCCAGAGAGGCAGTTGGCAATTTACATCCCGTCCATCAGCATAACAAGGCTCCCTGGTCTCCAGGACCAGTCTTGCCTTTCTGGTTTTTACACATTTTGTGGATGTCCCTTTTGACCGGTGGGAAGTGATACTTCTTTGTAGTGCAGATTTGCATTGCCCGCTTGCTTGCTTGGCCAAAAAGGGCGTATGCGTTTTCTCCTGAATATATTCAGGAGAAAACGCATACGCCCTTTTTGGCCAAGTGCATCATTGTCGAAGTTGTGCCCCTCTTCCTGTGCTTTAAAGGCGATTCCAACGTACCTCTTGAAATCTGTTTCCTGCTATTCTGCCTCGCTTTCAAGTCCGCCTCGTTGCCTTCCCTCAACAGATTTTTGGACGATAGTTGTCCTTTATTACTCGGCCAGTTTGTGAATTGCTGTGCCCCTGAGCTCCATTTTTCAACTCGTTTTTGGTGAGCTGACCGCAAGTCCAAAATTTTGGTTCAGGATCTATACTGATTCCCGGTGGGTGGCTGAGACTTTGGTTAATTCTTCTTCCTGCCGGGAAATTACAGTGATATGTGCCCGTCCAAATGCCTAACAGCTACTCTCTCATTGGTTCTCCCTCTTCCCTTTCATCCTCTGCCATATTGGCAACCTGTGCGAACCAGGAGGTTAAAGGGGCTGTCTCTCCAAGTTGGGAGGTTGATAATAAAGCAGATGGAAAGTCAAACCGGAGCACCAGGAGAGGGACTATTCGTTGAGTTTTAGAAACCTTTCGTATTCACAGTGTGTCCGTTCTCTAGGATTCCCGTACATGTTATATCTGTAGTAATATTCCCTTCAACCTGGAGAGTTGGGACCCATGGAATGTGTGCCATGCATTATTGCTTTAAAGGGTCTGTATTTGCTCACCCAATCTCACCAATCCTCTCAGTCCCAAGTGTCCAGCCTTATGCCACATCCAGCTGTCATTGTAGATAGGGTCATTTCAGGTTTCATCAGAGACCCTGAAGGA
The DNA here is from genome assembly GCF_949752795.1 of Hyperoodon ampullatus. Taxonomy (NCBI): domain Eukaryota; kingdom Metazoa; phylum Chordata; class Mammalia; order Artiodactyla; family Ziphiidae; genus Hyperoodon; species Hyperoodon ampullatus. The sequence continues at coordinate 460,606 of NW_027640382.1, read as the reverse complement.
ATTGTAAAGAATTTCCCAGTTTTTTTGTTTTATTTTTGAAATTCCTTTTTATAGTGGGTTTGAGCTGATTCTCGCTGCCATATTTATTCCAGTCTAGACACACTTGATTCCCTTACGGAGACATATCAATACATAGGTTTTAAGATTCTTACTAGTCAGATATATTCCTCTGCGGGAAATATGGGGTTTTGAGTCCCTTTCACTGAGGAAGGTGTAGGTCTTGTCTATTCCATAGTTGGTTTTTGGAACGGTACCTGTGCTTATATCAAACTCTGGTTTTATGCATCACCCCACCTCTCCTTCCCCCTTAAGCAGGCATAAGAGTGTTTTCTAAATGTGAGACACTCTTCTCTTTCCTAACTCAGTTCAAGTGTAGCCATGTTTACAGGATCTTCATAAGTGATATCTTATGATAAGTTTCTTTTTCTGTGTGACTTATTTTACTTAGAATCATCGTACCTGAATCCACCCATTTTGCTGCTACTGGTCTTATGACATTGATTTCATGGCTGAGGGATATTCCATCGTACGTAAGTACCACAATTTTTTGAACCATTTTTATATTTCCTGGGATATTTAAGGTGTACCCAAGTTGAGGTCCTTGTAAGCAGTGCAGCCCTAAATTTTGGGGTGGCTGTGTCTTGTTGATTTTCAGTTTTCCCAAGGTATATTCCCTAGACTGGAAGTGCCCTTGGCTCTGTAGCTCTGTTGTTTACTTGTTTTAGGGAACACAATGCACTCCTCCAGAGAGGCAGTTGGCAATTTACATCCCGCCCATCAGCATAACAAGGCACCCTGTTCTCCAGGGCCTGTCTTGCCTTTCTGGTTTTTACACATTTTGTGGATGTCCCTTTTGACCAGTGGGAAGTGATACTTCTTTGTAGTGCAGATTTGCATTGCCCGATTGCTTGCTTGGCCAAAAAGGGCGTATGCGTTTTCTCCTGAATATATTCAGGAGAAAACGCATACGCCCTTTTTGGCCAAGTGCATCATTGTCGAAGTTGTGCCCCTCTTCCTGTGCTTTAAAGGCTATTCCAACGTACCTCTTGAAATCAGTTTCCTGCTATTCTGCCTCGCTGTCAAGTCCACCTCGTTGCGTTCCCTCAACAGATTTTTGGACGATAGTTGTCCTTTATTACTCGGCCAGTTTGTGAATTGCTGTGCCCCTGACCTCCATTTTTCAACTCGTTATTTGTGAGCTGACCGCAAGTCCAAAATTTTGGTTCAGGATCTATACTGATTCCCGGTGGGGGGTTGAGACTTTGGTTAATTCTTCTTCCTGCCGGGAAATTACAGTGATATGTGCCCATCCAAATGCCTAACAGCTACTCTCTCATTGGTTCTCCCTCTTCCCTTTCATCCTCTGCCAAATTGGAAACCTGTGCGAACCAGGAGGTTAAAGGGGCTGTCTCTCCAAGTTGGGAGATTGATAGTAAAGCAGATGGAAAGTCAAACCGGAGCACCAGGAGAAGGACTATTCGTTGAGTTTTAGAAACCTTTCGTATTCACAGTGTGTCCGTTCTCTAGGATTCCCGTACATGTTATAACTGTAGTAATATTCCCTTCAACCTGGATAGTTGGGACCCATGGAATGTGTGCCATGCATTATTGCTTTAAAGGGTCTGCATTTGCTCACCCAATCTCACCAATCATCTCAGTCCCAAGTGTCCAGCCTTATGCCACATCCAGCTGTCATTGTAGATATGGTCATTTCAGGTTTCATCAGAGACCCTAAAGGAATTGTAAAGAATTTCCCAGTTTTTTTGTTTTATTTTTGAAATTCCTTTTTATAGTGGGTTTGAGCTGATTCTCGCTGCCATATTTATCCCAGTCTAGACACACTTGATTCCCTTACGGGGACATATCAATACATAGGTTTTAAGATTCTTACTTTACTAGTCAGATATATTCCTCTGCGGGAAATATGGGGTTTTGAGTCCCTTTCACTGAGGAAGGTGTAGGTCTTGTCTATTCCATAGTTGGTTTTTGGAACGGTACCTGTGCTTATATCAATCTCTGGTTTTATGCATCACCCCACCTCTCCTTCCCCCTTAAGCAGGCATAAGAGAGTTTTCTAAATGTGAGACACTGTTCTCTTTCCTAACTCAGTTCAAGTGTAGCCATGTTTACAGGGTCTTCATAAGTGATATCTTATGATAAGTTTCTTTTTCTGTGTGACTTATTTCAGTTAGAATCATCGTACCTGAATCCACCCATTTTGCTGCTACTGGTCTTATGACATTGATTTCATGGCTGAGGGATATTCCATCGTACGTAAGTACCACAATTTTTTGAACCATTTTTATATTTCCTGGGATATTTAAGGTGTACCCAAGTTGAGGTCCTTGTAAGCAGTGCAGCCCTAAATTTTGGGGTGGCTGTGTCTTATTGATTTTCAGTTTTCCCAAGGTATATTCCCTAGACTGGAAGTGCCCTTGGCTCTGTAGCTCTGTTGTTTACTTGTTTTAGGGAACACAATGCACTCCTCCAGAGAGGCAGTTGGCAATTTACATCCCGCCCATCAGCATAACAAGGCACCCTGTTCTCCAGGGCCTGTCTTGCCTTTCTGGTTTTTACACATTTTGTGGATGTCCCTTTTGACCAGTGGGAAGTGATACTTCTTTGTAGTGCAGATTTGCATTGCCCGATTGCTTGCTTGGCCAAAAAGGGCGTATGCGTTTTCTCCTGAATATATTCAGGAGAAAACGCATACGCCCTTTTTGGCCAAGTGCATCATTGTCGAAGTTGTGCCCCTCTTCCTGTGCTTTAAAGGCTATTCCAACGTACCTCTTGAAATCAGTTTCCTGCTATTCTGCCTCGCTGTCAAGTCCACCTCGTTGCGTTCCCTCAACAGATTTTTGGACGATAGTTGTCCTTTATTACTTGGCCAGTTTGTGAATTGCTGTGCCCCTGAGCTCCATTTTTCAACTCGTTTTTGGTGAGCTGACCGCAAGTCCAAAATTTTGGTTCAGGATCTATACTGATTCCCGGTGGGTGGCTGAGACTTTGGTTAATTCTTCTTCCTGCCGGGAAATTACAGTGATATGTGCCCATCCAAATGCCTAACAGCTACTCTCTCATTGGATCTCCCTCTTCCCTTTCATCCTCTGCCAAATTGGCAACCTGTGCGAACCAGGAGGTTAAAGGGGCTGTCTCTCCAAGTTGGGAGGTTGATAATAAAGCAGATGGAAAGTCAAACCGGAGCACCAGGAGAAGGACTATTCGTTGAGTTTTAGAAACCTTTCGTATTCACAGTGTGTCCGTTCTCTAGGATTCCCGTACATGTTATATCTGTAGTAATATTCCCTTCAACCTGGATAGTTGGGACCCATGGAATGTGTGCCATGCATTATTGCTTTAAAGGGTCTGCATTTGCTCACCCAATCTCACCAATCATCTCAGTCCCAAGTGTCCAGCCTTATGCCACATCCAGCTGTCATTGTAGATAGGGTCATTTCAGGTTTCATCAGAGACCCTAAAGGAATTGTAAAGAATTTCCCAGTTTTTTTGTTTTATTTTTGAAATTCCTTTTTATAGTGGGTTTGAGCTGATTCTCGCTGCCATGTTTATGTCAGTCTAGACACACTTGATTCCCTTACAGAGACATATCAATACATAGGTTTTAAGATTCTTACTAGTCAGATATATTCCTCTGCGGGAAATATGTAGTTTTGCGTCCCTTTCACTGAGGAAGGTGTAGGTCTTGTCTATTCCATAGTTGGTTTTTGGAACGGTACCTGTGCTTATATCAAACTCTGGTTTTATGCATCACCCCACCTCTCCTTCCCCCTAAGCAGGCATAAGAGTGTTTTCTAAATGTGAGACACTGTTCTCTTTCCTAACTCAGTTCAAGTGTAGCCATGTTTACAAGATCTTCATAAGTGATATCTTATGATAAGTTTCTGTTTCTGTGTGACTTATTTCACTTAGAATCATCGTACCTGAATCCACCCATTTTGCTGCTACTGGTCTTATGACATTGATGTCATGGCTGAGGGATATTCCATCGTACTTAAGTAACACAATTTTTTGAACCATTTTTGTATTTCCTGGTGTACTTAAGGTGTACCCAAATTGAGGTCCTTGTAAGCAGTGCAGCCCTAAATTTTGGGGTGGCTCTGTCTTATTGATTTTCCGTTTTCCCAAGGTGTATTCCCTAGACTGGAAGTGCCCTTGGCTCTGTAGCTCTGTTGTTTACTTGTTTTAGGGAACACAATGCACTCCTCCAGAGAGGCAGTTGGCAATTTACATCCCGCCCATCAGCATAACAAGGCTCCCTGTTCTCCAGGGCCTGTCTTGCTTTTCTGGTTTTTACACATTTTGTGGATGTCTCTTTTGACCGGTGGGAAGTGATACATCTTCGTAGTGCAGATTTGCATTGCCCGCTTGCTTGCTTGGCCAAAAAGGGCGTATGCGTTTTCTCCTGAATATATTCAGGAGAAAACGCATACGCCCTTTTTGGCCAAGTGCATCATTGCCGAAGTTGTGCCCCTCTTCCTGTGCTTTAAAGGCGATTCCAACGTACCTCTTGAAATCTGTTTCCTGCTATTCTGCCTCGCTTTCAAGTCCGCCTCGTTGCCTTCCCTCAACAGATTTTTGGACGATACTTGTCCTTTATTACTTGGCCAGTTTGTGAATTGCTGTGCCCCTGAGCTCCATTTTTCAACTCGTTTTTTGTGAGCTGACCGCAAGTCCAAAATTTTGGTTCAGGACCTATGCTGGTTCCCGGTGGGTGGCTGAGACTTTGGTTAATTCTTCTTCCTGCCGGGAAATTACAGAGATATGTGCCCGTCCAAATGCCTAACAGCTACTCTCTCATTGGTTCTCTCTCTTCCCTTTCATCCTCTGCCAAATGGGCAACCTGTGTGAACTGGGAGGTTAAAGGGGCTGTCTCTCCAAGTTGGGAGGTTGATAGTAAAGCAGATGGAAAGTCAAAACGGAGCACCAGGAGACGGACTATTCGTTGAGTTTTAGAAACCTTTCGTATTCACAGTGTGTCCGTTCTCTAGGTTTCCCGTACGTGTTATAACTGTAGTAATATTCCCTTCAACCTGGAGAGTTGGGACCCATGGAATGGGTGCCATGCATTATTGCTTTAAAGGGTCTGCATTTGCTCACCCACTCTCACCAATCCTCTGAGTCCCAAGTGTCCAGCCTTATGCCACATCCAGCTGTCGTTGTAGATAGGGTCATTCCAGGTTTCATCAGAGACCCTGAAGGAATTGTAAAGAATTTCCCAGTTTTTTTGTTTTGTTTTTGAAATTCCTTTTTATAGTGGGTTTGAGCTGATTCTCGCTGCCATGTTTATGCCAGTCTAGACACACTTGATTCCCTTACAGAGACATATCAATACATAGGTTTTAAGATTCTTACTAGTCAGATATATTCCTCTGCGGGAAATATGGGATTTTGAGTCCCTTTCACTGAGGAAGGTGTAGGCCTTGTCTATTCCATAGTTGGTGTTTGGAACGGTACCTGTGCTTATATCAAACTCTGGTTTTATGCATCACCCCATCTCTCCTTCCCCCTTAAGCAGGCATAAGTGTGTTTTCTAAATGTGAGACACTGTTCTCTTTCCTAACTCAGTTCAAGTGTAGCCATGTTTATAGGGCCTTCATAAGTGATATCTTATGATAAGTTTCTTTTTCTGTGTGACTTATTTCACTTAGAATCATCGTACCTGAATCCACCCATTTTGCTGCTACTGGTCTTATGACATTGATTTCATGGCTGAGGGATATTCCATCGTACGTAAGTAAAACAATTTTTTGAACCATTTTTATATTTCCTGGGATACTTAAGGTGTATCCAAGTTGAGGTCCTTGTAAGCAGTGCAGCCCTAAATTTTGGGGTGGCTCTGTCTTATTGATTTTCAGTTCTCCCGAGGTATATTCCCTAGACTGGAAGTGCCCTTGGCTCTCTAGCTCTGTTCTTTACTTGTTTTAGGGAACACAGTGCACTCCTCCAGAGAGGCAGTTGGCAATTTACATCCCGCCCATCAGCATAACAAGGCTCCCTGTTCTCCAGGGCCTGTCTTGCCTTTCTGGTTTTTACACATTTTGTGGATGTCCCTTTTGACCAGTGGGAAGTGATACTTCTTTGTAGTGCAGATTTGCATTGCCCGCTTGCTTGCTTGGCCAAAAAGGGCGTATGCATTTTCTCCTGAATATATTCAGGAGAAAACGCATACACACTTTTTGGCCAAGTGCATCATTGTCGAAGTTGTGCCCCTCTTCCTGTGCTTTAAAGGCGATTCCTACGTACCTCTTGAAATCTGTTTCCTGCTATTCTGCCTCGCTTTCAAGTCTGCCTCGTTGCCTTTCCTCAACAGATTTTTGGACGATAGTTGTCCTTTATTACTCGGCCAGTTTGTGCATTGCTGTGCCCCTGAGCTCCATTTTTCAACTCGTTTTTGGTGAGCTGACCGCAAGTCCAAAATTTTGGTTCAGGACCTATACTGGTTCCCGGTGGGTGGCTGAGACTTTGGTTAATTTTTCTTCCTGCCCGGAAATTACAGTGATATGTGCCCGTCCAAATGCCTAACAGCTACTCTCTCATTGGTTCTCCCTCTTCCCTTTCATCCTCTGCCAAATTGGCAACCTGTGCGAACCAGGAGGTTAAAGGGGCTGTCTCTCCAAGTTGGGAGGTTGATAGTAAAGCAGATGGAAAGTCAAACCGGAGCACCAGGAGAGGGACTATTCATTGAGTTTTAGAAACCTTTCGTATACACAGTGTGTCCGTTCTCTAGGTTTCCCATACATGTTATAACTGTAGTAATATTCCCTTCAACCTGGAGAGTTGGGACCCATGGAATGGGTGCCATGCATTATTGCTTTAAAGTGTCTGCATTTGCTCACCCAATCTCACCAATTCTCTCAGTCCCAAGTGTCCAGCCTTATGCCACATCCAGCTGTCGTTGTAGATAGGGTCATTCCAAGTTTCATCAGAGACCCTGAAGGAATTGTAAAGAATTTCCCAGTTTTTTTGTTCTGTTTTTGAAATTCCTTTTTATAGTGGGTTTGAGCTGATTCTCGCTGCCATGTTTATGTCAGTCTAGACACACTTGATTCCCTTACAGAGACATATCAATACATAGGTTTTAAGATTTTTACTAGTCAGATATATTCCTCTGCGGGAAATATGTGGTTTTGAGTCCCTTTCACTGAGGAAGGTGTAGGTCTTGTCTATTCCATAGTTGGTTTTTGGAACGGTACCTGTGCTTATATCAAACTCTGGTTTTATGCATCACCCCACCTCTCCTTCCCCCTAAGCAGGCATAAGAGTGTTTTCTAAATGTGAGACACTGTTCTCTTTCCTAACTCAGTTCAAGTGTAGCCATGTTTACAGGATCTTCATAAGTGATATCTTATGATAAGTTTCTGTTTCTGTGTGACTTATTTCACTTAGAATCATCGTACCTGAATCCACCCATTTTGCTGCTACTGGTCTTATGACATTGATGTCATGGCTGAGGGATATTCCATCGTACTTAAGTAACACAATTTTTTGAACCATTTTTGTATTTCCTGGTGTACTTAAGGTGTACCCAAATTGAGGTCCTTGAAAGCAGTGCAGCCCTAAATTTTGGGGTGGATCTGTCTTATTGATTTTCCGTTTTCCCAAGGTGTATTCCCTAGACTGGAAGTGCCCTTGGCTCTGTAGCTCTGTTGTTTACTTGTTTTAGGGAACACAATGCACTCCTCCAGAGAGGCAGTTGGCAATTTACATCCCGCCCATCAGCATAACAAGGCTCCCTGTTCTCCAGGGCCTGTCTTGCTTTTCTGGTTTTTACACATTTTGTGGATGTCCCTTTTGACCGGTGGGAAGTGATACATCTTCGTAGTGCAGATTTGCATTGCCCGCTTGCTTGCTTGGCCAAAAAGGGCGTATGCGTTTTCTCCTGAATATATTCAGGAGAAAACGCATACGCCCTTTTTGGCCAAGTGCATCATTGTCGAAGTTGTGCCCCTCTTCCTGTGCTTTAAAGGCGATTCCAACGTACCTCTTGAAATCTGTTTCCTGCTATTCTGCCTCGCTTTCAAGTCCGCCTCGTTGCCTTCCCTCAACAGATTTTTGGACGATACTTGTCCTTTATTACTTGGCCAGTTTGTGAATTGCTGTGCCCCTGAGCTCCATTTTTCAACTCGTTTTTTGTGAGCTGACCGCAAGTCCAAAATTTTGGTTCAGGACCTATGCTGGTTCCCGGTGGGTGGCTGAGACTTTGGTTAATTCTTCTTCCTGCCGGGAAATTACAGAGATATGTGCCCGTCCAAATGCCTAACAGCTACTCTCTCATTGGTTCTCTCTCTTCCCTTTCATCCTCTGCCAAATGGGCAACCTGTGTGAACTGGGAGGTTAAAGGGGCTGTCTCTCCAAGTTGGGAGGTTGATAGTAAAGCTGATGGAAAGTCAAAACGGAGCACCAGGAGACGGACTATTCGTTGAGTTTTAGAAACCTTTCGTATTCACAGTGTGTCCGTTCTCTAGGTTTCCCGTACGTGTTATAACTGTAGTAATATTCCCTTCAACCTGGAGAGTTGGGACCCATGGAATGGGTGCCATGCATTATTGCTTTAAAGGGTCTGCATTTGCTCACCCACTCTCACCAATCCTCTCAGTCCCAAGTGTCCAGCCTTATGCCACATCCAGCTGTCGTTGTAGATAGGGTCATTCCAGGTTTCATCAGAGACCCTGAAGGAATTGTAAAGAATTTCCCAGTTTTTTTGTTTTGTTTTTGAAATTCCTTTTTATAGTGGGTTTGAGCTGATTCTCGCTGCCATGTTTATGTCAGTCTAGACACACTTCATTCCCTTACAGAGACATATCAATACATAGGTTTTAAGATTCTTACTAGTCAGATATATTCCTCTGCGGGAAATATGGGATTTTGAGTCCCTTTCACTGAGGAAGGTGTAGGTCTTGTCTATTCCATAGTTGGTGTTTGGAACGGTACCTGTGCTTATATCAAACTCTGGTTTTATGCATCACCCCATCTCTCCTTCCCCCTTAAGCAGGCATAAGTGTGTTTTCTAAATGTGAGACACTGTTCTCTTTCCTAACTCAGTTCAAGTGTAGCCATGTTTATAGGGCCTTCATAAGTGATATCTTATGATAAGTTTCTTTTTCTGTGTGACTTATTTCACTTAGAATCATCGTACCTGAATCCACCCATTTTGCTGCTACTGGTCTTATGACATTGATTTCATGGCTGAGGGATATTCCATCGTACGTAAGTAACACAATTTTTTGAACCATTTTTATATTTCCTGGGATACTTAAGGTGTATCCAAGTTGAGGTCCTTGTAAGCAGTGCAGCCCTAAATTTTGGGGTGGCTCTGTCTTATTGATTTTCAGTTCTCCCGAGGTATATTCCCTAGACTGGAAGTGCCCTTGACTCTCTAGCTCTGTTCTTTACTTGTTTTAGTGAACACAGTGCACTCCTCCAGAGAGGCAGTTGGCAATTTACATCCCGCCCATCAGCATAACAAGGCTCCCTGTTCTCCAGGGCCTGTCTTGCCTTTCTGGTTTTTACACATTTTGTGGATGTCCCTTTTGACCGGTGGGAAGTGATACATCTTTGTAGTGCAGATTTGTATTGCCCGCTTGCTTGCTTGGCCAAAAAGGGCGTATGCGTTTTCTCCTGAATATATTCAGGAGAAAACGCATACGCCCTTTTTGGCCAAGTGCATCATTGTCGAAGTTGTGCCCCTCTTCCTGTGCTTTAAAGGCGATTCCAACGTACCTCTTGAAATCTGTTTCCTGCTATTCTGCCTCGCTTTCAAGTCCGCCTCGTTGCCTTCCCTCAACAGATTTTTGGACGATAGTTGTCCTTTATTACTCGGCCAGTTTGTGAATTGCTGTGCCCCTGACCTCCATTTTTCAACTCGTTATTTGTGAGCTGACAGCAAGTCCAAAATTTTGGTTCAGGACCTATGCTGGTTCCCGGTGGGGGGCTGAGACTTTGGTTAATTCTTCTTCCTGTCGGGAAATTACAGTGATATGTGCCCGTCCAAATGCCTAACAGCTACTCTCTCATTGGTTCTCCCTCTTCCCTTTCATCCTCTGCCAAATTGGAAACCTGTGAGAACCAGGAGGTTAAAGGGGCTGTCTCTCCAAGTTGGGAGATTGATAGTAAAGCAGATGGAATGTCAAACCGGAGCACCAGGAGAGGGACTATTCGTTGAGTTTTAGAAACCTTTCGTATTCACAGTGTGTCCGTTCTTTAGGTTTCCCGTACATGTTATAACTGTAGTAATATTCCCTTCGACCTGGAGAGTTGGGACCCATGGAATGGGTGCCAGGCATTTGGGCTTTAAAGGGTCTGCATTTGCTCACCCAATCTCACCAATCGTCTCAGTCCCACGTGTACCTCCTTATGCCACATCCAGCTGTCATTGTAGATAGGGTCATTCCAGGTTTCATCAGAGATGCTGAAGGAATTGTAAAGAATTTCCCAGTTTTTTTGTTTTGTTTTTGAAATTCCTTTTTATAGTGGGTTTGAGCTGATTCTCGCTGCCATGTTTATGCCAGTCTAGACACACTTGATTCCCTTACGGAGACATATCAATACATAGGTTTTAAGATTTTTACTTGTCAGATATATTCCTCTGCGGGAAATATGGGGTTTTGAGTCCCTTTCACTGAGGAAGGTGTAGGTCTTGTCTATTCCATAGTTGGTTTTTGGAACGGTACCTGTGCTTATATCAAACTCTGGTTTTATGCATCACCCCACCTCTCCTTCCCCCTTAAGCAGGCATAAGAGTGTTTTCTCAATGTGAGACACTGTTCTCTTTCCTAACTCAGTTCAAGTGTAGCCATGTTTACAGGATCTTCATAAGTGATATCTTATGATAAGTTTTTTTCTGTGTGACTTATTTCACTTAGAATCATCGTACCTGAATCCACCCATTTTGCTGCTACTGGTCTTATGACATTGATTTCATGGCTGAGGGATATTCCATCATACGTAAGTACCACAATTTTTTGAACCATTTTTATATTTCCTGGGATATTTAAGGTGTACCCAAGTTGAGGTCCTTGTAAGCAGTGCAGCCCTAAATTTTGGGGTGGCTCTGTCTTATTGATTTTCAGTTTTCCCAAGGTATATTCCATAGACTGGAAGTGCCCTTGGCTCTGTAGCTCTGTTCTTTACTTGTTTTAGGGAACACAATGCACTCCTCCAGAGAGGCAGTTGGCAATTTACATCCCGCCCATCAGCATAACAAGGCTCCCTGTTCTCCAGGGCCTGTCTTGCTTTTCTGGTTTTTACACATTTTGTGGATGTCCCTTTTAACCGGTGGGAAGTGATACTTCTTTGTAGTGCAGATTTGCATTGCCCGCTTGCTTGCTTGGGCAAAAAGGGCGTATGCGTTTTCTGCTGATTATATTCAGGAGAAAACACATACGCCCTTTTTGGCCAAGTGCATCATTGTCGAAGTTTTGCCCCTCTTCCTGTGCTTTAAAGGTGATTCCAACGTACCTCTTGATATCTGTTTCCTGCTATTCTGCCTCGCTTTCAAGTCCGCCTCGTTGCCTTCCCTCAACAGATTTTTGGACGATAGTTGTCCTTTATTACTCGGCCAGTTTGTGAATTGCTGTGCCCCTGAGCTCCAATTTCCAACTCGTTTTTGGTGAGCTGACCGCAAGTCCGAAATTTTGGTTCAGGACCTATGCTGGTTTCCGGTGGGGTGCTTAGACTTTGGTTAATTCTTCTTCCTGCCGGGAAATTACAGTGATATGTGCCCGTTCAAATGCCTAACATCTACTCTCTCATTGGTTCTCCCTCTTCCCTTTCATCCTCTGCCAAATTGGCAACCTGTGCGAACCAGGAGGTTAAAGCGGCTGTCTCTCCAAGTTGGGAGGTTGATAGTAAAGCAGATGGAAAGTCAAACCGGAGCACCTGGAGAGGGACTATTCATTGAGTTTTAGAAACCTTTCGTATACACAGTGTGTCCGTTCTCTAGGTTTCCCATACATGTTATAACTGTAGTAATATTCCCTTCAACCTGGAGAGTTGGGACCCATGGAATGGGTGCCATGCATTATTGCTTTAAAGTGTCTGCATTTGCTCACCCAATCCCACCAATTCTCTCAGTCCCAAGTGTCCAGCCTTATGCCACATCCAGCTGTCGTTGTAGATAGGGTCATTCCAGGTTTCATCAGAGACCCTGAAGGAATTGTAAAGAATTTCCCAGTTTTTTTGTTCTGTTTTTGAAATTCCTTTTTATAGTGGGTTTGAGCTGATTCTCGCTGCCATGTTTATGTCAGTCTAGACACACTTGATTCCCTTACAGAGACATATCAATACATAGGTTTTAAGATTCTTACTAGTCAGATATATTCCTCTGCGGGAAATATGTAGTTTTGCGTCCCTTTCACTGAGGAAGGTGTAGGTCTTGTCTATTCCATAGTTGGTTTTTGGAACGGTACCTGTGCTTATATCAAACTCTGGTTTTATGCATCACCCCACCTCTCCTTCCCCCTAAGCAGGCATAAGAGTGTTTTCTAAATGTGAGACACTGTTCTCTTTCCTAACTCAGTTCAAGTGTAGCCATGTTTACAAGATCTTCATAAGTGATATCTTATGATAAGTTTCTGTTTCTGTGTGACTTATTTCACTTAGAATCATCGTACCTGAATCCACCCATTTTGCTGCTACTGGTCTTATGACATTGATGTCATGGCTGAGGGATATTCCATCGTACTTAAGTAACACAATTTTTTGAACCATTTTTGTATTTCCTGGTGTACTTAAGGTGTACCCAAATTGAGGTCCTTGTAAGCAGTGCAGCCCTAAATTTTGGGGTGGCTCTGTCTTATTGATTTTCCGTTTTCCCAAGGTGTATTCCCTAGACTGGAAGTGCCCTTGGCTCTGTAGCTCTGTTGTTTACTTGTTTTAGGGAACACAATGCACTCCTCCAGAGAGGCAGTTGGCAATTTACATCCCGCCCATCAGCATAACAAGGCTCCCTGTTCTCCAGGGCCTGTCTTGCTTTTCTGGTTTTTACACATTTTGTGGATGTCTCTTTTGACCGGTGGGAAGTGATACATCTTCGTAGTGCAGATTTGCATTGCCCGCTTGCTTGCTTGGCCAAAAAGGGCGTATGCGTTTTCTCCTGAATATATTCAGGAGAAAACGCATACGCCCTTTTTGGCCAAGTGCATCATTGCCGAAGTTGTGCCCCTCTTCCTGTGCTTTAAAGGCGATTCCAACGTACCTCTTGAAATCTGTTTCCTGCTATTCTGCCTCGCTTTCAAGTCCGCCTCGTTGCCTTCCCTCAACAGATTTTTGGACGATACTTGTCCTTTATTACTTGGCCAGTTTGTGAATTGCTGTGCCCCTGAGCTCCATTTTTCAACTCGTTTTTTGTGAGCTGACCGCAAGTCCAAAATTTTGGTTCAGGACCTATGCTGGTTCCCGGTGGGTGGCTGAGACTTTGGTTAATTCTTCTTCCTGCCGGGAAATTACAGAGATATGTGCCCGTCCAAATGCCTAACAGCTACTCTCTCATTGGTTCTCTCTCTTCCCTTTCATCCTCTGCCAAATGGGCAACCTGTGTGAACTGGGAGGTTAAAGGGGCTGTCTCTCCAAGTTGGGAGGTTGATAGTAAAGCAGATGGAAAGTCAAAACGGAGCACCAGGAGACGGACTATTCGTTGAGTTTTAGAAACCTTTCGTATTCACAGTGTGTCCGTTCTCTAGGTTTCCCGTACGTGTTATAACTGTAGTAATATTCCCTTCAACCTGGAGAGTTGGGACCCATGGAATGGGTGCCATGCATTATTGCTTTAAAGGGTCTGCATTTGCTCACCCACTCTCACCAATCCTCTGAGTCCCAAGTGTCCAGCCTTATGCCACATCCAGCTGTCGTTGTAGATAGGGTCATTCCAGGTTTCATCAGAGACCCTGAAGGAATTGTAAAGAATTTCCCAGTTTTTTTGTTTTGTTTTTGAAATTCCTTTTTATAGTGGGTTTGAGCTGATTCTCGCTGCCATGTTTATGCCAGTCTAGACACACTTGATTCCCTTACAGAGACATATCAATACATAGGTTTTAAGATTCTTACTAGTCAGATATATTCCTCTGCGGGAAATATGGGATTTTGAGTCCCTTTCACTGAGGAAGGTGTAGGCCTTGTCTATTCCATAGTTGGTGTTTGGAACGGTACCTGTGCTTATATCAAACTCTGGTTTTATGCATCACCCCATCTCTCCTTCCCCCTTAAGCAGGCATAAGTGTGTTTTCTAAATGTGAGACACTGTTCTCTTTCCTAACTCAGTTCAAGTGTAGCCATGTTTATAGGGCCTTCATAAGTGATATCTTATGATAAGTTTCTTTTTCTGTGTGACTTATTTCACTTAGAATCATCGTACCTGAATCCACCCATTTTGCTGCTACTGGTCTTATGACATTGATTTCATGGCTGAGGGATATTCCATCGTACGTAAGTAACACAATTTTTTGAACCATTTTTATATTTCCTGGGATACTTAAGGTGTATCCAAGTTGAGGTCCTTGTAAGCAGTGCAGCCCTAAATTTTGGGGTGGCTCTGTCTTATTGATTTTCAGTTCTCCCGAGGTATATTCCCTAGACTGGAAGTGCCCTTGGCTCTCTAGCTCTGTTCTTTACTTGTTTTAGGGAACACAGTGCACTCCTCCAGAGAGGCAGTTGGCAATTTACATCCCGCCCATCAGCATAACAAGGCTCCCTGTTCTCCAGGGCCTGTCTTGCCTTTCTGGTTTTTACACATTTTGTGGATGTCCCTTTTGACCAGTGGGAAGTGATACTTCTTTGTAGTGCAGATTTGCATTGCCCGCTTGCTTGCTTGGCCAAAAAGGGCGTATGCATTTTCTCCTGAATATATTCAGGAGAAAACGCATACACACTTTTTGGCCAAGTGCATCATTGTCGAAGTTGTGCCCCTCTTCCTGTGCTTTAAAGGCGATTCCTACGTACCTCTTGAAATCTGTTTCCTGCTATTCTGCCTCGCTTTCAAGTCTGCCTCGTTGCCTTTCCTCAACAGATTTTTGGACGATAGTTGTCCTTTATTACTCGGCCAGTTTGTGCATTGCTGTGCCCCTGAGCTCCATTTTTCAACTCGTTTTTGGTGAGCTGACCGCAAGTCCAAAATTTTGGTTCAGGACCTATACTGGTTCCCGGTGGGTGGCTGAGACTTTGGTTAATTTTTCTTCCTGCCCGGAAATTACAGTGATATGTGCCCGTCCAAATGCCTAACAGCTACTCTCTCATTGGTTCTCCCTCTTCCCTTTCATCCTCTGCCAAATTGGCAACCTGTGCGAACCAGGAGGTTAAAGGGGCTGTCTCTCCAAGTTGGGAGGTTGATAGTAAAGCAGATGGAAAGTCAAACCGGAGCACCAGGAGAGGGACTATTCATTGAGTTTTAGAAACCTTTCGTATACACAGTGTGTCCGTTCTCTAGGTTTCCCATACATGTTATAACTGTAGTAATATTCCCTTCAACCTGGAGAGTTGGGACCCATGGAATGGGTGCCATGCATTATTGCTTTAAAGTGTCTGCATTTGCTCACCCAATCTCACCAATTCTCTCAGTCCCAAGTGTCCAGCCTTATGCCACATCCAGCTGTCGTTGTAGATAGGGTCATTCCAAGTTTCATCAGAGACCCTGAAGGAATTGTAAAGAATTTCCCAGTTTTTTTGTTCTGTTTTTGAAATTCCTTTTTATAGTGGGTTTGAGCTGATTCTCGCTGCCATGTTTATGTCAGTCTAGACACACTTGATTCCCTTACAGAGACATATCAATACATAGGTTTTAAGATTTTTACTAGTCAGATATATTCCTCTGCGGGAAATATGTGGTTTTGAGTCCCTTTCACTGAGGAAGGTGTAGGTCTTGTCTATTCCATAGTTGGTTTTTGGAACGGTACCTGTGCTTATATCAAACTCTGGTTTTATGCATCACCCCACCTCTCCTTCCCCCTAAGCAGGCATAAGAGTGTTTTCTAAATGTGAGACACTGTTCTCTTTCCTAACTCAGTTCAAGTGTAGCCATGTTTACAGGATCTTCATAAGTGATATCTTATGATAAGTTTCTGTTTCTGTGTGACTTATTTCACTTAGAATCATCGTACCTGAATCCACCCATTTTGCTGCTACTGGTCTTATGACATTGATGTCATGGCTGAGGGATATTCCATCGTACTTAAGTAACACAATTTTTTGAACCATTTTTGTATTTCCTGGTGTACTTAAGGTGTACCCAAATTGAGGTCCTTGAAAGCAGTGCAGCCCTAAATTTTGGGGTGGATCTGTCTTATTGATTTTCCGTTTTCCCAAGGTGTATTCCCTAGACTGGAAGTGCCCTTGGCTCTGTAGCTCTGTTGTTTACTTGTTTTAGGGAACACAATGCACTCCTCCAGAGAGGCAGTTGGCAATTTACATCCCGCCCATCAGCATAACAAGGCTCCCTGTTCTCCAGGGCCTGTCTTGCTTTTCTGGTTTTTACACATTTTGTGGATGTCCCTTTTGACCGGTGGGAAGTGATACATCTTCGTAGTGCAGATTTGCATTGCCCGCTTGCTTGCTTGGCCAAAAAGGGCGTATGCGTTTTCTCCTGAATATATTCAGGAGAAAACGCATACGCCCTTTTTGGCCAAGTGCATCATTGTCGAAGTTGTGCCCCTCTTCCTGTGCTTTAAAGGCGATTCCAACGTACCTCTTGAAATCTGTTTCCTGCTATTCTGCCTCGCTTTCAAGTCCGCCTCGTTGCCTTCCCTCAACAGATTTTTGGACGATACTTGTCCTTTATTACTTGGCCAGTTTGTGAATTGCTGTGCCCCTGAGCTCCATTTTTCAACTCGTTTTTTGTGAGCTGACCGCAAGTCCAAAATTTTGGTTCAGGACCTATGCTGGTTCCCGGTGGGTGGCTGAGACTTTGGTTAATTCTTCTTCCTGCCGGGAAATTACAGAGATATGTGCCCGTCCAAATGCCTAACAGCTACTCTCTCATTGGTTCTCTCTCTTCCCTTTCATCCTCTGCCAAATGGGCAACCTGTGTGAACTGGGAGGTTAAAGGGGCTGTCTCTCCAAGTTGGGAGGTTGATAGTAAAGCTGATGGAAAGTCAAAACGGAGCACCAGGAGACGGACTATTCGTTGAGTTTTAGAAACCTTTCGTATTCACAGTGTGTCCGTTCTCTAGGTTTCCCGTACGTGTTATAACTGTAGTAATATTCCCTTCAACCTGGAGAGTTGGGACCCATGGAATGGGTGCCATGCATTATTGCTTTAAAGGGTCTGCATTTGCTCACCCACTCTCACCAATCCTCTCAGTCCCAAGTGTCCAGCCTTATGCCACATCCAGCTGTCGTTGTAGATAGGGTCATTCCAGGTTTCATCAGAGACCCTGAAGGAATTGTAAAGAATTTCCCAGTTTTTTTGTTTTGTTTTTGAAATTCCTTTTTATAGTGGGTTTGAGCTGATTCTCGCTGCCATGTTTATGTCAGTCTAGACACACTTCATTCCCTTACAGAGACATATCAATACATAGGTTTTAAGATTCTTACTAGTCAGATATATTCCTCTGCGGGAAATATGGGATTTTGAGTCCCTTTCACTGAGGAAGGTGTAGGTCTTGTCTATTCCATAGTTGGTGTTTGGAACGGTACCTGTGCTTATATCAAACTCTGGTTTTATGCATCACCCCATCTCTCCTTCCCCCTTAAGCAGGCATAAGTGTGTTTTCTAAATGTGAGACACTGTTCTCTTTCCTAACTCAGTTCAAGTGTAGCCATGTTTATAGGGCCTTCATAAGTGATATCTTATGATAAGTTTCTTTTTCTGTGTGACTTATTTCACTTAGAATCATCGTACCTGAATCCACCCATTTTGCTGCTACTGGTCTTATGACATTGATTTCATGGCTGAGGGATATTCCATCGTACGTAAGTAACACAATTTTTTGAACCATTTTTATATTTCCTGGGATACTTAAGGTGTATCCAAGTTGAGGTCCTTGTAAGCAGTGCAGCCCTAAATTTTGGGGTGGCTCTGTCTTATTGATTTTCAGTTCTCCCGAGGTATATTCCCTAGACTGGAAGTGCCCTTGACTCTCTAGCTCTGTTCTTTACTTGTTTTAGTGAACACAGTGCACTCCTCCAGAGAGGCAGTTGGCAATTTACATCCCGCCCATCAGCATAACAAGGCTCCCTGTTCTCCAGGGCCTGTCTTGCCTTTCTGGTTTTTACACATTTTGTGGATGTCCCTTTTGACCAGTGGGAAGTGATACTTCTTTGTAGTGCAGATTTGCATTGCCCGCTTGCTTGCTTGGCCAAAAAGGGCGTATGCATTTTCTCCTGAATATATTCAGGAGAAAACGCATACACACTTTTTGGCCAAGTGCATCATTTTCGAAGTTGTGCCCCTCTTCCTGTGCTTTAAAGGCGATTCCAACGTACCTCTTGAAATCTGTTTCCTGCTATTCTGCCTCGCTTTCAAGTCTGCCTCGTTGCCTTTCCTCAACAGATTTTTGGACGATAGTTGTCCTTTATTACTCGGCCAGTTTGTGCATTGCTGTGCCCCTGAGCTCCATTTTTCAACTCGTTTTTGGTGAGCTGACCGCAAGTCCAAAATTTTGGTTCAGGACCTATACTGGTTCCCGGTGGGTGGCTGAGACTTTGGTTAATTTTTCTTCCTGCCCGGAAATTACAGTGATATGTGCCCGTCCAAATGCCTAACAGCTACTCTCTCATTGGTTCTCCCTCTTCCCTTTCATCCTCTGCCAAATTGGCAACCTGTGCGAACCAGGAGGTTAAAGGGGCTGTCTCTCCAAGTTGGGAGGTTGATAGTAAAGCAGATGGAAAGTCAAACCGGAGCACCAGGAGAGGGACTATTCATTGAGTTTTAGAAACCTTTCGTATACACAGTGTGTCCGTTCTCTAGGTTTCCCATACATGTTATAACTGTAGTAATATTCCCTTCAACCTGGAGAGTTGGGACCCATGGAATGGGTGCCATGCATTATTGCTTTAAAGTGTCTGCATTTGCTCACCCAATCTCACCAATTCTCTCAGTCCCAAGTGTCCAGCCTTATGCCACATCCAGCTGTCGTTGTAGATAGGGTCATTCCAGGTTTCATCAGAGACCCTGAAGGAATTGTAAAGAATTTCCCAGTTTTTTTGTTCTGTTTTTGAAATTCCTTTTTATAGTGGGTTTGAGCTGATTCTCGCTGCCATGTTTATGTCAGTCTAGACACACTTGATTCCCTTACAGAGACATATCAATACATAGGTTTTAAGATTTTTACTAGTCAGATATATTCCTCTGCGGGAAATATGTGGTTTTGAGTCCCTTTCACTGAGGAAGGTGTAGGTCTTGTCTATTCCATAGTTGGTTTTTGGAACGGTACCTGTGCTTATATCAAACTCTGGTTTTATGCATCACCCCACCTCTCCTTCCCCCTAAGCAGGCATAAGAGTGTTTTCTAAATGTGAGACACTGTTCTCTTTCCTAACTCAGTTCAAGTGTAGCCATGTTTACAGGATCTTCATAAGTGATATCTTATGATAAGTTTCTGTTTCTGTGTGACTTATTTCACTTAGAATCATCGTACCTGAATCCACCCATTTTGCTGCTACTGGTCTTATGACATTGATGTCATGGCTGAGGGATATTCCATCGTACTTAAGTAACACAATTTTTTGAACCATTTTTATATTTCCTGGTGTACTTAAGGTGTACCCAAATTGAGGTCCTTGTAAGCAGTGCAGCCCTAAATTTTGGGGTGGCTCTGTCTTATTGATTTTCCGTTTTCCCAAGGTGTATTCCCTAGACTGGAAGTGCCCTTGGCTCTGTAGCTCTGTTGTTTACTTGTTTTAGGGAACACAGTGCACTCCTCCAGAGAGGCAGTTGGCAATTTACATCCCGCCCATCAGCATAACAAGGCTCCCTGTTCTCCAGGGCCTGTCTTGCCTTTCTGGTTTTTACACATTTTGTGGATGTCCCTTTTGACCGGTGGGAAGTGATACATCTTTGTAGTGCAGATTTGTATTGCCCGCTTGCTTGCTTGGCCAAAAAGGGCGTATGCGTTTTCTCCTGAATATATTCAGGAGAAAACGCATACGCCCTTTTTGGCCAAGTGCATCATTGTCGAAGTTGTGCCCCTCTTCCTGTGCTTTAAAGGCGATTCCAACGTACCTCTTGAAATCTGTTTCCTGCTATTCTGCCTCGCTTTCCAGTCCGCCTCGTTGCCTTCCCTCAACAGATTTTTGGACGATAGTTGTCCTTTATTACTCGGCCAGTTTGTGAATTGCTGTGCCCCTGACCTCCATTTTTCAACTCGTTATTTGTGAGCTGACAGCAAGTCCAAAATTTTGGTTCAGGACCTATGCTGGTTCCCGGTGGGTGGCTGAGACTTTGGTTAATTCTTCTTCCTGCCGGGAAGTTAGAGTGATATGTGCCCGTCCAAATGCCTAACAGCTACTCTCTCATTGGTTCTCCCTCTTCCCTTTCATCCTCTGCCAAATTGGAAACCTGTGTGAACCAGGAGGTTAAAGGGGCTGTCTCTCCAAGTTGGGAGGATGATAGTAAAGCAGGTGTAAAGTCAAACCGGTGCACCAGGAGACGGACTATTCGTTGAGTTTTAGAAACCTTTCGTATTCACAGTGTGTCCGTTGTCTAGGGTTCCCGTACATGTTATAGCTGTAGTAATATTCCCTTCAACCTGGAGAGTTGGGACCCATGGAATGTGTGCCATGCATTATTGCTTTAAAGGGTCTGCATTTGCTCACCAAATCTCACCAATCCTCTCAGTCCCAAGTGTCCAACGTTATGCCACATCCAGCTGTCGTTGTAGATACGGTCATTCCAGGTTTCATCAGAGACCCTGAAGGAATTGTAAAGAATTTCCCAGTTTTTTTGTTTTGTTTTTGAAATTCCTTTTTATAGGGGGTTTGAGCTGATTCTCGCTGCCATGTTTATGCCAGTCTAGACACACTTGATTCCCTTACGGAGACATATCAATACATAGGTTTTAAGATTCTTACTAGTCAGATATATTCCTCTGCGGGAAATATGTGGTTTTGAGACCCTTTCACTGAGGAAGGTGTAGGTCTTGTCTATTCCATAGTTGGTTTTTGGAACGGTACCTGTGCTTATATCAAACTCTGGTTTTATGCATCACCCCACCTCTCCTTCCCCCTTAAGCAGGCATAAGAGTGTTTTCTAAATGTGAGACACTGTTCTCTTTCCTAACTCAGTTCAAGTGTAGCCATGTTTACAGGATCTTCATAAGTGATATCTTATGATAAGTTTCTTTTTCTGTGTGACTTATTTCACTTAGAATCATCGTACCTGAATCCACCCATTTTGCTGCTACTGGTCTTATGACATTGATTTCATGGCTGAGGGATATTCCATCGTACGTAAGTAACACAATTTTTTGAACCATTTTTATATTTCCTGGGATACTTAAGGTGTATCCAAGTTGAGGTCCTTGTAAGCAGTGCAGCCCTAAATTTTGGGGTGGCTCTGTCTTATTGATTTTCAGTTCTCCCGAGGTATATTCCCTAGACTGGAAGTGCCCTTGGCTCTCTAGCTCTGTTCTTTACTTGTTTTAGTGAACACAGTGCACTCCTCCAGAGAGGCAGTTGGCAATTTACATCCCGCCCATCAGCATAACAAGGCTCCCTGTTCTCCAGGGCCTGTCTTGCCTTTCTGGTTTTTACACATTTTGTGGATGTCCCTTTTGACCAGTGGGAAGTGATACTTCTTTGTAGTGCAGATTTGCATTGCCCGCTTGCTTGCTTGGCCAAAAAGGGCGTATGCATTTTCTCCTGAATATATTCAGGAGAAAACGCATACACACTTTTTGGCCAAGTGCATCATTGTCGAAGTTGTGCCCCTCTTCCTGTGCTTTAAAGGCGATTCCAACGTACCTCTTGAAATCTGTTTCCTGCTATTCTGCCTCGCTTTCAAGTCTGCTTCGTTGCCTTTCCTCAACAGATTTTTGGACGATAGTTGTCCTTTATTACTCGGCCAGTTTGTGCATTGCTGTGCCCCTGAGCTCCATTTTTCAACTCGTTTTTGGTGAGCTGACCGCAAGTCCAAAATTTTGGTTCAGGACCTATACTGGTTCCCGGTGGGTGGCTGAGACTTTGGTTAATTTTTCTTCCTGCCCGGAAATTACAGTGATATGTGCCCGTCCAAATGCCTAACAGCTACTCTCTCATTGGTTCTCCCTCTTCCCTTTCATCCTCTGCCAAATTGGCAACCTGTGCGAACCAGGAGGTTAAAGGGGCTGTCTCTCCAAGTTGGGAGGTTGATAGTAAAGCAGATGGAAAGTCAAACCGGAGCACCTGGAGAGGGACTATTCATTGAGTTTTAGAAACCTTTCGTATACACAGTGTGTCCGTTCTCTAGGTTTCCCATACATGTTATAACTGTAGTAATATTCCCTTCAACCTGGAGAGTTGGGACCCATGGAATGGGTGCCATGCATTATTGCTTTAAAGTGTCTGCATTTGCTCACCCAATCTCACCAATTCTCTCAGTCCCAAGTGTCCAGCCTTATGCCACATCCAGCTGTCGTTGTAGATAGGGTCATTCCAGGTTTCATCAGAGACCCTGAAGGAATTGTAAAGAATTTCCCAGTTTTTTTGTTCTGTTTTTGAAATTCCTTTTTATAGTGGGTTTGAGCTGATTCTCGCTGCCATGTTTATGTCAGTCTAGACACACTTGATTCCCTTACAGAGACATATCAATACATAGGTTTTAAGATTCTTACTAGTCAGATATATTCCTCTGCGGGAAATATGTGGTTTTGAGTCCCTTTCACTGAGGAAGGTGTAGGTCTTGTCTATTCCATAGTTGGTTTTTGGAACGGTACCTGTGCTTATATCAAACTCTGGTTTTATGCATCACCCCACCTCTCCTTCCCCCTAAGCAGGCATAAGAGTGTTTTCTAAATGTGAGACACTGTTCTCTTTCCTAACTCAGTTCAAGTGTAGCCATGTTTACAGGATCTTCATAAGTGATATCTTATGATAAGTTTCTGTTTCTGTGTGACTTATTTCACTTAGAATCATCGTACCTGAATCCACCCATTTTGCTGCTACTGGTCTTATGACATTGATGTCATGGCTGAGGGATATTCCATCGTACTTAAGTAACACAATTTTTTGAACCATTTTTGTATTTCCTGGTGTACTTAAGGTGTACCCAAATTGAGGTCCTTGAAAGCAGTGCAGCCCTAAATTTTGGGGTGGCTCTGTCTTATTGATTTTCCGTTTTCCCAAGGTGTATTCCCTAGACTGGAAGTGCCCTTGGCTCTGTAGCTCTGTGGTTTACTTGTTTTAGGGAACACAATGCACTCCTCCAGAGAGGCAGTTGGCAATTTACATCCCGCCCATCAGCATAACAAGGCTCCCTGTTCTCCAGGGCCTGTCTTGCTTTTCTGGTTTTTACACATTTTGTGGATGTCCCTTTTGACCGGTGGGAAGTGATACATCTTCGTAGTGCAGATTTGCATTGCCCGCTTGCTTGCTTGGCCAAAAAGGGCGTATGCGTTTTCTCCTGAATATATTCAGGAGAAAACGCATACACACTTTTTGGCCAAGTGCATCATTTTCGAAGTTGTGCCCCTCTTCCTGTGCTTTAAAGGCGATTCCAACGTACCTCTTGAAATCTGTTTCCTGCTATTCTGCCTCGCTTTCAAGTCCGCCTCGTTGCCTTCCCTCAACAGATTTTTGGACGATACTTGTCCTTTATTACTTGGCCAGTTTGTGAATTGCTGTGCCCCTGAGCTCCATTTTTCAACTCGTTTTTTGTGAGCTGACCGCAAGTCCAAAATTTTGGTTCAGGACTTATGCTGGTTCCCGGTGGGTGGCTGAGACTTTGGTTAATTCTTCTTCCTGCCGGGAAATTACAGAGATATGTGCCCGTCCAAATGCCTAACAGGCTACTCTCTCATTGGTTCTCTCTCTTCCCTTTCATCCTCTGCCAAATGGGCAACCTGTGTGAACTGGGAGGTTAAAGGGGCTGTCTCTCCAAGTTGGGAGGTTGATAGTAAAGCAGATGGAAAGTCAAAACGGAGCACCAGGAGACGGACTATTCGTTGAGTTTTAGAAACCTTTCGTATTCACAGTGTGTCCGTTCTCTAGGTTTCCCGTACGTGTTATAACTGTAGTAATATTCCCTTCAACCTGCAGAGTTGGGACCCATGGAATGGGTGCCATGCATTATTGCTTTAAAGGGTCTGCATTTGCTCACCCACTCTCACCAATCCTCTGAGTCCCAAGTGTCCAGCCTTATGCCACATCCAGCTGCCGTTGTAGATAGGGTCATTCCAGGTTTCATCAGAGACCCTGAAGGAATTGTAAAGAATTTCCCAGTTTTTTTGTTTTGTTTTTGAAATTCCTTTTTATAGTGGGTTTGAGCTGATTCTCGCTGCCATGTTTATGCCAGTCTAGACACACTTCATTCCCTTACAGAGACATATCAATACATAGGTTTTAAGATTCTTACTAGTCAGATATATTCCTCTGCGGGAAATATGGGATTTTGAGTCCCTTTCACTGAGGAAGGTGTAGGTCTTGTCTATTCCATAGTTGGTGTTTGGAACGGTACCTGTGCTTATATCAAACTCTGGTTTTATGCATCACCCCATCTCTCCTTCCCCCTTAAGCAGGCATAAGTGTGTTTTCTAAATGTGAGACACTGTTCTCTTTCCTATCTCAGTTCAAGTGTAGCCATGTTTATAGGGCCTTCATAAGTGATATCTTATGATAAGTTTCTTTTTCTGTGTGACTTATTTCACTTAGAATCATCGTACCTGAATCCACCCATTTTGCTGCTACTGGTCTTATGACATTGATTTCATGGCTGAGGGATATTCCATCGTACGTAAGTAACACAATTTTTTGAACCATTTTTGTATTTCCTGGTGTACTTAAGGTGTACCCAAATTGAGGTCCTTGAAAGCAGTGCAGCCCTAAATTTTGGGGTGGCTCTGTCTTATTGATTTTCAGTTCTCCCGAGGTATATTCCCTAGACTGGAAGTGCCCTTGACTCTCTAGCTCTGTTCTTTACTTGTTTTAGTGAACACAGTGCACTCCTCCAGAGAGGCAGTTGGCAATTTACATCCCGCCCATCAGCATAACAAGGCTCCCTGTTCTCCAGGGCCTGTCTTGCCTTTCTGGTTTTTACACATTTTGTGGATGTCCCTTTTGACCAGTGGGAAGTGATACTTCTTTGTAGTGCAGATTTGCATTGCCCGCTTGCTTGCTTGGCCAAAAAGGGCGTATGCATTTTCTCCTGAATATATTCAGGAGAAAACGCATACACACTTTTTGGCCAAGTGCATCATTGTCGAAGTTGTGCCCCTCTTCCTGTGCTTTAAAGGCGATTCCAACGTACCTCTTGAAATCTGTTTCCTGCTATTCTGCCTCGCTTTCAAGTCTGCCTCGTTGCCTTTCCTCAACAGATTTTTGGACGATAGTTGTCCTTTATTACTCGGCCAGTTTGTGCATTGCTGTGCCCCTGAGCTCCATTTTTCAACTCGTTTTTGGTGAGCTGACCGCAAGTCCAAAATTTTGGTTCAGGACCTATACTGGTTCCCGGTGGGTGGCTGAGACTTTGGTTAATTTTTCTTCCTGCCCGGAAATTACAGTGATATGTGCCCGTCCAAATGCCTAACAGCTACTCTCTCATTGGTTCTCCCTCTTCCCTTTCATCCTCTGCCTAATTGGCAACCTGTGCGAACCAGGAGGTTAAAGGGGCTGTCTCTCCAAGTTGGGAGGTTGATAGTAAAGCAGATGGAAAGTCAAACCGGAGCACCAGGAGAGGGACTATTCATTGAGTTTTAGAAACCTTTCGTATACACAGTGTGTCCGTTCTCTAGGTTTCCCATACATGTTATAACTGTAGTAATATTCCCTTCAACCTGGAGAGTTGGGACCCATGGAATGGGTGCCATGCATTATTGCATTAAAGTGTCTGCATTTGCTCACCCAATCTCACCAATTCTCTCAGTCCCAAGTGTCCAGCCTTATGCCACATCCAGCTGTCGTTGTAGATAGGGTCATTCCAGGTTTCATCAGAGACCCTGAAGGAATTGTAAAGAATTTCCCAGTTTTTGTGTTCTGTTTTTGAAATTCCTTTTTATAGTGGGTTTGAGCTGATTCTCGCTGCCATGTTTATGTCAGTCTAGACACACTTGATTCCCTTACAGAGACATATCAATACATAGGTTTTAAGATTTTTACTAGTCAGATATATTCCTCTGCGGGAAATATGGGGTTTTGAGTCCCTTTCACTGAGGAAGGTGTAGGTCTTGTCTATTCCATAGTTGGTTTTTGGAACGGTACCTGTGCTTATATCAAACTCTGGTTTTATGCATCACCCCACCTCTCCTTCCCCCTAAGCAGGCATAAGAGTGTTTTCTAAATGTGAGACACTGTTCTCTTTCCTAACTCAGTTCAAGTGTAGCCATGTTTACAGGATCTTCATAAGTGATATCTTATGATAAGTTTCTGTTTCTGTGTGACTTATTTCACTTAGAATCATCGTACCTGAATCCACCCATTTTGCTGCTACTGGTCTTATGACATTGATGTCATGGCTGAGGGATATTCCATCGTACTTAAGTAACACAATTTTTTGAACCATTTTTATATTTCCTGGTGTACTTAAAGTGTACCCAAATTGAGATCCTTGTAAGCAGTGCAGCCCTAAATTTTGGGGTGGCTCTGTCTTATTGATTTTCCGTTTTCCCAAGGTGTATTCCCTAGACTGGAAGTGCCCTTGGCTCTGTAGCTCTGTTGTTTACTTGTTTTAGGGAACACAGTGCACTCCTCCAGAGAGGCAGTTGGCAATTTACATCCCGCCCATCAGCATAACAAGGCTCCCTGTTCTCCAGGGCCTGTCTTGCCTTTCTGGTTTTTACACATTTTGTGGATGTCCCTTTTGACCGGTGGGAAGTGATACATCTTTGTAGTGCAGATTTGTATTGCCCGCTTGCTTGCTTGGCCAAAAAGGGCGTATGCGTTTTCTCCTGAATATATTCAGGAGAAAACGCATACGCCCTTTTTGGCCAAGTGCATCATTGTCGAAGTTGTGCCCCTCTTCCTGTGCTTTAAAGGCGATTCCAACGTACCTCTTGAAATCTGTTTCCTGCTATTCTGCCTCGCTTTCAAGTCCGCCTCGTTGCCTTCCCTCAACAGATTTTTGGACGATAGTTGTCCTTTATTACTCGGCCAGTTTGTGAATTGCTGTGCCCCTGACCTCCATTTTTCAACTCGTTATTTGTGAGCTGACAGCAAGTCCAAAATTTTGGTTCAGGACCTATGCTGGTTCCCGGTGGGGGGCTGAGACTTTGGTTAATTCTTCTTCCTGCTGGGAAGTTAGAGTGATATGTGCCCGTCCAAATGCCTAACAGCTACTCTCTCATTGGTTCTCCCTCTTCCCTTTCATCCTCTGCCAAATTGGAAACTTGTGCGAACCAGGAGGTTAAAGGGGCTGTCTCTCCAAGTTGGGAGATTGATAGTAAAGCAGATGGAAAGTCAAACCGGAGCACCAGGAGAGGGACTATTCGTTGAGTTTTAGAAACCTTTCGTATTCACAGTGTGTCCGTTCTTTAGGTTTCCCGTACATGTTATAACTGTAGTAATATTCCCTTCACCCTGGAGAGTTGGGACCCATGGAATGGGTGCCAGGCATTTGGGCATTAAAGGGTCTGCATTTGCTCACCCAATCTCACCAATCGTCTCAGTCCCAAGTGTACCTCCTTATGCCACATCCAGCTGTCATTGTAGATAGGGTCATTCCAGGTTTCATCAGAGACCCTGAAGGAATTGTAAAGAATTTCCCAGTTTTTTTGTTTTGTTTTTGAAATTCCTTTTTAGAGTGGGTTTGAGCTGATTCTCGCTGCCATGTTTATGCCAGTCTAGACACACTTGATTCCCTTACGGAGACATATCAATACATAGGTTTTAAGATTTTTACTTGTCAGATATATTCCTCTGCGGGAAATATGGGGTTTTGAGTCCCTTTCACTGAGGAAGGTGTAGGTCTTGTCTATTCCATAGTTGGTTTTTGGAACGGTACCTCTGCTTATATCAAACTCTGGTTTTATGCATCACCCCACCTCTCCTTCCCCCTTAAGCAGGCATAAGAGTGTTTTCTAAATGTGAGACACTGTTCTCTTTCCTAACTCAGTTCAAGTGTAGCCATGTTTACAGGATCTTCATAAGTGATACCTTATGATAAGTTTCTTTTTCTGTGTGACTTATTTCACTTAGAATCATCGTACCTGAATCCACCCATTTTGCTGCTACTGGTCTTATGACATTGATTTCATGGCTGAGGGATATTCCATCATACGTAAGTACCACAATTTTTTGAACCATTTTTATATTTCCTGGGATATTTAAGGTGTACCCAAGTTGAGGTCCTTGTAAGCAGTGCAGCCCTAAATTTTGGGGTGGCTCTGTCTTATTGATTTTCAGTTTTCCCAAGGTATATTCCCTAGACTGGAAGTGCCCTTGGCTCTGTAGCTCTGTTGTTTACTTGTTTTAGGGAACACAATGCACTCCTCCAGAGAGGCAGTTGGCAATTTACATCCCGCCCATCAGCATAACAAGGCTCCCTGTTCTCCAGGGCCTGTCTTGCTTTTCTGGTTTTTACACATTTTGTGGATGTCCCTTTTGACCGGTGGGAAGTGATACATCTTCGTAGTGCAGATTTGCATTGCCCGCTTTCTTGCTTGGCCAAAAAGGGCGTATGCGTTTTCTCCTGAATATATTCAGGAGAAAACGCATACGCCCTTTTTGGCCAAGTGCATCATTGTCGAAGTTGTGCCCCTCTTCCTGTGCTTTAAAGGCGATTCCAACGTACCTCTTGAAATCTGTTTCCTGCTATTCTGCCTCGCTTTCAAGTCCGCCTCGTTGCCTTCCCTCAACAGATTTTTGGACGATAGTTGTCCTTTATTACTCGGCCAGTTTGTGAATTGCTGTGCCCCTGACCTCCATTTTTCAACTCGTTATTTGTGAGCTGACAGCAAGTCCAAAATTTTGGTTCAGGACCTATGCTGGTTCCCGGTGGGGGGCTGAGACTTTGGTTAATTCTTCTTCCTGCCGGGAAGTTAGAGTGATATGTGCCCGTCCAAATGCCTAACAGCTACTCTCTCATTGGTTCTCCCTCTTCCCTTTCATCCTCTGCCAAATTGGAAACCTGTGCCAACCAGGAGGTTAAAGGGGCTGTCTCTCCAAGTTGGGAGATTGATAGTAAAGCAGATGGAAAGTCAAACCGGAGCACCAGGAGAGGGACTATTCGTTGAGTTTTAGAAACCTTTCGTATTCACAGTGTGTCCGTTCTTTAGGTTTCCCGTACATGTTATAATTGTAGTAATATTCCCTTCACCCTGGAGAGTTGGGACCCATGGAATGGGTGCCAGGCATTTGGGCTTTAAAGGGTCTGCATTTGCTCACCCAATCTCACCAATCCTCTCAGTCCCAAGTGTACCTCCTTATGCCACATCCAGCTGTCATTGTAGATAGGGTCATTCCAGGTTTCATCAGAGACCCTGAAGGAATTGTAAAGAATTTCCCAGTTTTTTTGTTTTGTTTTTGAAATTCCTTTTTAGAGTGGGTTTGAGCTGATTCTCGCTGCCATGTTTATGCCAGTCTAGACACACTTGATTCCCTTACGGAGACATATCAATACATAGGTTTTAAGATTTTTACTTGTCAGATATATTCCTCTGCGGGAAATATGGGGTTTTGAGTCCCTTTCACTGAGGAAGGTGTAGGTCTTGACTCTTCCATAGTTGGTTTTTGGAACGGTACCTCTGCTTATATCAAACTCTGGTTTTATGCATCACCCCACCTCTCCTTCCCCCTTAAGCAGGCATAAGAGTGTTTTCTAAATGTGAGACACTGTTCTCTTTCCTAACTCAGTTCAAGTGTAGCCATGTTTACAGGATCTTCATAAGTGATATCTTATGATAAGTTTCTTTTTCTGTGTGACTTATTTCACTTAGAATCATCGTACCTGAATCCACCCATTTTGCTGCTACTGGTCTTATGACATTGATTTCATGGCTGAGGGATATTCCATCATACGTAAGTACCACAATTTTTTGAACCATTTTTATATTTCCTGGGATATTTAAGGTGTACCCAAGTTGAGGTCCTTGTAAGCAGTGCAGCCCTAAATTTTGGGGTGGCTCTGTCTTATTGATTTTCAGTTTTCCCAAGGTATATTCCCTAGACTGGAAGTGCCCTTGGCTCTGTAGCTCTGTTGTTTACTTGTTTTAGGGAACACAATGCACTCCTCCAGAGAGGCAGTTGGCAATTTACATCCCGCCCATCAGCATAACAAGGCTCCCTGTTCTCCAGGGCCTGTCTTGCTTTTCTGGTTTTTACACATTTTGTGGATGTCCCTTTTAACCGGTGGGAAGTGATACTTCTTTGTAGTGAAGATTTGCATTGCCCGTTTGCTTGCTTGGCCAAAAAGGGCGTATGCGTTTTCTCCTGAATATATTCAGGAGAAAACGCATACGCCCTTTTTGGCCAAGTGCATCATTGTCGAAGTTGTGCCCCTCTTCCTGTGCTTTAAAGGCGATTCCAACGTACCTCTTGAAATCTGTTTCCTGCTATTCTGCCTCGCTTTCAAGTCCAACTCGTTGCCTTCCCTCAACAGATTTTTGGACGATAGTTGTCCTTTATTACTCGGCCAGTTTGTGAATTGCTGTGCCCCTGAGCCCCATTTTTCAACTCGTTTTTGGTGAGCTGACCGCAAGTGCAAAATTTTGGTTCAAGACCTATACTGGTTCCCAGTGGGTGGCTGAGACTTTGGTTAATTCTTCTTCCTTCTGGGAAATTACAGTGATATGTGCCCGTCCAAATGCCTAACAGCTGCTCTCTCATTGGTTCTCCCTCTTCGCTTTCATCCTCTGACAAATTGGCAACCTGTGTGAACCAGGAGGTTAAAGGGGCTGTCTCTCCATGTTGGGAGGTTGATAGTAAAGCAGATGGAATGTCAAACCTGAGCACCAGGAGAGGGACTATTCGTTGAGTTTTAGAAACCTTTCGTATTCACAGTGTGTCCATTCTCTAGGTTTCCCGTACCTGTTATAGCTGTAGTTATATTCCCTTCAACCTAGAGAGTTGGGACCCATGGAATGGGTGCCAGGCACTTGTGCTTCAAAGGGTCTGCATTTGGTCCCCAAATCTCACCAATCTTCTCAGTCCCAAGTGTCCCTCCTTATGCCACATCCAGCTGTCGTTGTAGATAGGGTCATTCCAGATTTCATCAGAGACCCTGAAGGAATTGTAAAGAATTTCCCAGTTTTTTTGTTTTCTTTTTGAAATACCTTTTTATAGTGGGTTTGAGCTGATTCTCACTGCCATGTTTATGCAAGTCTAGACACACTTGATTCCCTTATGGAGACATATCAATACATAGGTTTTAAGATTCTTACTAGTCAGATATATTTCTCTGCAGGAAATATGGGGTTTTGAGTCCCTTTCACTGTGGAAGGTGTTGGTCTTGTCTATTCCATAGTTGGTTTTTGGAACGGTACCTGTGCTTATATCAAACTCTGGTTTTATGCATCACCCCACCTCTCCTTCCCCCTTAAGCAGGCATAAGAGTGTTTTCTAAATGTGAGACACTGTTCTCTTTCCTAACTCAGTTCAAGTGTAGCCATGTTTACAGGATCTTCATAAGTGATATCTTATGATAAGTTTCTTTTTCTGTGTGACTTATTTCACTTAGAATCATCGTACCTGAATCCACCCATTTTGCTGCTACTGGTCTTATGACATTGATTTCATGGCTGAGGGATATTCCATCGTACGTAAGTACCACAATTTTTTGAACCATTTTTATATTTCCTGGGATATTTAAGTTGTACCCAAGTTGAGTTCCTTGTAAGCAGTGCAGCCCTAAATTTTGGGGTGGCTCTGTCTTATTGATTTTCAGTTTTCCCAAGGTATATTCCCTAGACTGGAAGTGCCCTTGGCTTTGTAGCTCTGTTCTTTACTTGTTTTAGGAAACACAATATACTCCTCCAGAGAGGCAGTTGGCAATTTACATCCCGCCCATCAGCATAACAAGGCTCCCTGTTCTCCAGGGCCTGTCTTGCCTTTCTGGTTTTTACACATTTTGTGGATGTTCGTTTTGACCGGTGGGAAGTGATACTTCTTTGTAGTGCAGATTTGCAATGCCCGCTTGCTTGCTTGGCCAAAAAGGGCGTATGCGTTTTCTCCTGAATATATTCAGGAGAAAACGCATACGCCCTTTTTGGCCAAGTGCATCATTGTCGAAGTTGTGCCCCTCTTCCTGTGCTTTAAAGTCGAATCCAACGTACCTCTTGAAATCTGTTTCCTGCTATTCTACCTCGCTTTCAAGTCCGCCTCGTTGCCTTCCCTCAACAGATTTTTGGACGATAGTTGTCCTTTATTACTCGGCCAGTTTGTGAATTGCTGTGCCCCTGAGCTCCATTTTTCAACTCGTTTTTGGTGAGCTGACCGCAAGTCTAAAATTTTGGTTCAGGACCTATACTGGTTCCCGGTGGGAGGCTGAGACGTTGGTTAATTCTTCTTCCTGCCGGGAAATTACAGTGATATGTGCCCGTCCAAATGCCTAACAGCTACTCTCTCATTGGTTCTCCCTCTTCCCTTTCATCCTCTGCCAAATTGGCAACCTGTGCGAACCACGAGGTTAAAGGGGCTGTCTCTCCAAGTTGGGAGGTTGATAGTAAAGCAGATGGAAAGTCAAACCGGAGCACCAGGAGAGGGACTATTCGTTGAGTTTTAGAAACCTTTCGTATTCGCAGTGTGTCCGTTCTCTAGGTTTCCCGTACATGTTATAGCTGTAGTAATATTCCCTTCAACCTGGAGAGTTGGGACCCATGGAATGGGTGTCAGGCATTTGTGCTTTAAAGTGTCTGCATTTGCTCACCGAATCACACCAATCGTCTCAGTCCCAAGTGTCCCTCCTTATGCCACACCCAGCTGTTGTTGTAGATAGGGTCATTCCAGGTTTCATCAGAGACCCTGAAGGAATTGTAAAGAATTTCCCAGTTTTTTTGTTTTGTTTTTGAAATTCCTTTTTATAGTGGGTTTGAGCTGATTCTCGCTGCCATGTTTATGTCAGTCTAGACACACTTGATTCTCTTACGGAGACATATCAGTACATAGGTTTTAAGATTCTTACTAGTCAGATATATTCCTCTGCGGGAAATATGGGGTTTTGAGTCCCTTTCACTGAGGAAGGTGTAGGTCTTCTCTATTCCATAGTTGGTTTTTGGAACGGTACCTGTGCTTATATCAAACTCTGCTTTTATGCATCACCCCACCTCTCCTTCCCCCTGAAGCAGGCATAAGAGTGTTTTCTAAATATGAGACACTGTTCTCTTTCCTAACTCAGTTCAAGTGTAGCCATTTTTATAGGATCTTCTTAAGTGATATCTTATGATAAGTTTCTTTTTCTGTGTGACTTATTTCGCTTAGAATCATCGTACCTGAATCCACCCATTTTGCTGCTACTGGTCTTATGACATTGATTTCATGGCTGAGGGATATTCCATCGTACGTAAGTACCACAATTTTTTGACCCATTTTTATATTTCCTGGGATACTTAAGGTGTATCCAAGTTGAGGTCCTTGTAAGCAGTGCAGCCCTAAATTTTGGGGTGGCTCTGTCTTATTGATTTTCAGTTTTCCCAAGGTATATTCCCTAGACTGTAAGTGCCCTTGGCTCTGTAGCTCTGTTCTTTACTTGTTTTAGGGAACACAATGCACTCCTCCAGAGAGGCAGTTGGCAATTTACATCCCGCCCATCAGCATAACAAGGCTCCCTGTTCTCCAGGGCCTGTCTTGCCTTTCTGGTTTTTACACATTTTGTGGATGTCCCTTTTAACCGGTGGGAAGTGATACTTCTTTGTAGTGAAGATTTGCATTGCCCGTTTGTTTGCTTGGCCAAAAAGGGCGTATGCGTTTTCTCCTGAATATATTCAGGAGGAAACGCATACGCCCTTTTTGGCCAAGTGCATCATTGTCGAAGTTGTGCGCCTCTTCCTGTGCTTTAAAGTCGAATCCAACGTACCTCTTGAAATCTGTTTCCTGCTATTCTGCCTCGCTTTCAAGTCCGCCTCGTTGCCTTCCCTCAACAGATTTGTGGACGATAGTTGTCCTTTATTACTCGGCCAGTTTGTAAATTGCTGTGCCCCTGAGCTCCATTTTTCACCTCGTTTTTGGTGAGCTGACCGCAAGTCCAAAATTTTGTTTCAGGACCTATACTGGTTCCCGGTGGGTGGCTGAGACGTTGTTTAATTCTTCTTCCTGCCGGGAATTTAGAGTGATATGTGCCCGTCCAAATGCCTAACAGCTACTCTCTCATTGGTTCTGCCTATTCCCTTTCATCCTCAGCCAAATTGGCAACCTGTGCAAACCAGGAGGTTAAATGGGCTATCTCTCCAAGTTGGGAGGTTGATAGTAAAGCAGATGGAAAGTCAAACCGGAGCACCAGGAGAGGGACTATTCGTTGAGTTTTAGAAACCTTTCGTATTCGCAGTGTGTCCGTTCTCTAGGTTTCCCGTACATGTTATAGCTGTAGTAATATTCCCTTCAACCTGGAGAGTTGGGACCCATGGAATGGGTGTCAGGCATTTGTGCTTTAAAGGGTCTGCATTTGCTCACCCAATCTCACCAATCGTCTCAGTCCCAAGTGTCCCTCCTTATGCCACACCCAGCTGTTGTTGTAGATAGGGTCATTCCAGGTTTCATCAGAGACCCTGAAGGAATTGTAAAGAATTTCCCAGTTTTTTTGTTTTGTTTTTGAAATTCCTTTTTATAGTGGGTTTGAGCTGATTCTCGCTGCCATGTTTATTTCAGTCTAGACACACTTGATTCTCTTACGGAGACATATCAATACATAGGTTTTAAGATTCTTACTAGTCAGATATATTCCTCTGCGGGAAATATGGGGTTTTGAGTCCCTTTCACTGAGGAAGGTGTAGGTCTTCTCTATTCCATAGTTGGTTTTTGGAACGGTACCTGTGCTTATATCAAACTCTGCTTTTATGCATCACCCCACCTCTCCTTCCCCCTGAAGCAGGCATAAGAGTGTTTTCTAAATATGAGACACTGTTCTCTTTCCTAACTCAGTTCAAGTGTAGCCATGTTTATAGGATCTTCTTAAGTGATATCTTATGATAAGTTTATTTTTCTGTGTGACTTATTTCGCTTAGAATCATCGTACCTGAATCCACCCATTTTGCTGCTACTGGTCTTATGACATTGATTTCATGGCTGAGGGATATTCCATCGTACGTAAGTACCACAATTTTTTGACCCATTTTTATATTTCCTGGGATACTTAAGGTGTATCCAATTTGAGGTCCTTGTAAGCAGTGCAGCCCTAAATTTTGGGGTGGCTCTGTCTTATTGATTTTCAGTTTTCCCAAGGTATATTCCCTAGACTGTAAGTGCCCTTGGCTCTGTAGCTCTGTTCTTTACTTGTTTTAGGGAACACAATGCCCTCCTCCAGAGAGGCAGTTGGCAATTTACATCCCGCCCATCAGCATAACAAGGCTCCCTGTTCTCCAGGGCCTGTCTTGCCTTTCTGGTTTTTACACATTTTGTGGATGTCCCTTTTAACCGGTGGGAAGTGATACTTCTTTGTAGTGAAGATTTGCATTGCCCGTTTGTTTGCTTGGCCAAAAAGGGCGTATGCGTTTTCTCCTGAATATATTCAGGAGGAAACGCATACGCCCTTTTTGGCCAAGTGCATCATTGTCGAAGTTGTGCGCCTCTTCCTGTGCTTTAAAGTCGAATCCAACGTACCTCTTGAAATCTGTTTCCTGCTATTCTGCCTCGCTTTCAAGTCCGCCTCGTTGCCTTCCCTCAACAGATTTTTGGACGATAGTTGTCCTTTATTACTCGGCCAGTTTGTAAATTGCTGTGCCCCTGAGCTCCATTTTTCACCTCGTTTTTGGTGAGCTGACCGCAAGTCCAAAATTTTGGCTCAGGACCTATACTGGTTCCCGGTGGGTGGCTGAGACGTTGGTTAATTCTTCTTCCTGCCGCGAAGTTAGAGTGATATGTGCCCGTCCAAATGCCTAACAGCTACTCTCTCATTGGTTCTCCCTATTCCCTTTCATCCTCAGCCAAATTGGCAACCTGTGCAAACCAGGAGGTTAAATGGGCTATCTCTCCAAGTTGGGAGGTTGATAGTAAAGCAGATGGAAAGTGAAACCGGAGCACCAGGATAGGGACTATTCGTTGAGTTTTAGAAACCTTTCGTATTCACAGTGTGTCCGTTCTCTAGGTTTCCCGTACATGTTATAGCTGTAGTAATATTCCCTTCAAACTGGAGAGTTGGGACACATGGAATGGGTGCCAGGCATTTGTGCTTTAAAGGGTCTGCATTTGCTCACCCAATCTCACGAATCCTCTCAGTCCCAAGTGTCCAGCCTTATGCCACATCCAGCTGTCATTGTAGATAGGGTCATTCCAGGTTTCATCAGAGACCCTGAAGGAATTGTAAAGAATTTCCCAGTTTTTTTGTTTTGTGTTTGAAATTCCTTTTTATAGTGGGTTTGAGCTGATTCTCGCTGCCATGTTTATGCCAGTCTAGACACACTTGATTCCCTTACGGAGACATATCAATACATAGGTTTTAAGACTCTTACTAGTCAGATATATTCCTCTGCGGGAAATATGGGGTTTTGAGTCCCTTTCACTGAGGAAGGTGTAGGTCTTGTCTATTCCATAGTTGGTTTTTGGAACGGTACCTGTGCTTATATCAAACTCAGGTTTTATGCATCACCCCACCTCTCCTTCCCCCTTAAGCAGGCATAAGAGTGTTTTCTAAACGTGAGACACTCTTCTCTTTCCTAACTCAGTTCAAGTGTAGCCATGTTTACAGGATCTTCATAAGTGATATCTTATGATAAGTTACTTTTTCTGTGTGACTTATTTCACTTAGAATCATCGTACCTGAATCCACCCATTTTGCTTCTACTTGTCTTATGACATTGATTTCATGGTTGAGGGATATTCCATTGTACGTAAGTACCAGAATTTTTTGAACCATTTTTATATTTCCTGGGATACTTAAGGTGTATCCAAGTTGAGGTCCCTGTAAGCAGTGCAGCCCTAAATTTTGGGGTGGCTCTGTCTTATTGATTTTCATTTTTCCCGAGGTATATTCCCTAGACTGGAAGGGCCCTTGGCTCTGTAGCTCTGTTCTTTACTTGTTTTAGGGAACACAATGCACTCCTCCAGAGAGGCAGTTGGCAATTTACATCCCGCCCATCAGCATAACAAGGCTCCCTGTTCTCCAGGGCCTGTCTTGCCTTTCTGGTTTTTACACATTTTGTGGATGTCCCTTTTGACCGGTGGGAAGTGATACTTCTTTGTAGTGCAGATTTGCATTGCCCGCTTGCTTGCTTGGCCAAAATGGGCATATGCGTTTTCTCCTGAAGATATTCAGGGGAAAACGCATACGCCCTTTTTGGCCAAGTGCATCATTTTCGAAGTTGTGCCCCTCTTCCTGTGCTTTAAAGGCGATTCCAACGTACTTCTTGAAATCTGTTTCCTGCTATTCTGCTTCGCTTTCAAGTCCGCCTCGTTGCCTTCCCTCAACAGATTTTTGGACGATAGTTGTCCTTTATTACTCGGCCAGTTTGTGAATTGCTGTGCCCCTGAGCTCCATTTTTCAACTCGTTTTTGGTGAGCTGACCGCAAGTCCAAAATTTTGGTTCAGGACCTATACTGGTTCCCGGTGGGTGGCTGAGACTTTGGTTAATTCTTCTTCCTGCTGGGAAATTACAGTGATATGTGCCCGTCCAAATGCCTAACAGCTACCCTCTCATTGGTTCTCCCTCTTCGCTTTCATCCTCTGCCAAATTGGCAACCTGTGTGAACCAGGAGGTTAAAGGGGCTGTCTCTCCAAGTTGGGAGGTTGATAGTAAAGCAGATGGAAAGTCAAACCGGAGCACCAGGAGAGGGACAATTCGTTGAGTTTTAGAAACCTTTCGTATTCACAGTGTGTCCGTTCTCTAGGTTTCCCGTACATGTTATAGCTGTAGTAATATTCCCTTCAACCTGGAGAGTTGGGACCCATGGAATTGGTGCCATGCATTATTGCTTTAAATGGTCTGCATTTGCTCACCCAATCTCACCAATCGACTCAGTCTCAAGTGTCCCTCCTTATGCCACATCCAGCTCTCGTTATAGATAGGGTCATTCCAGGTTTCATCAGGGACCCGGAAGGAATTGTAAAGAATTTCCGAGTTTTTTTTTGTATTGTTTTTGAAATTCCTTTTTATAGTGGTTTGAGCTGATTCTCGCTGCCATGTTTATGCCAGTCTAGACACACTTGATTCCCTTATGGAGACATATCAATACATAGGTTTTAAGATTCTTACTAGTCAGATATATTCCTCTGCGGGAAATATGGGGTTTTGAGTCCCTTTCACTGAGAAAGGAGTAGGTCTTGTGTATTCCATTGTTGGTTTTTGGAACGGTACCTGTGCTTATATCAAACTCTGGTTTTATGCATCACCCCACCTCTCCTTCCACCTTAAGCAGGCATAAGAATGTTTTCTAAATATGAGATACTGTTCTCTTTCCTAACTCAGTTCAAGTGTAGCCATGTTTACAGGATCTTCATAAGTGATATCTTATGATAAGTTTCTTTTTCTGTGTGACTTATTTCACTTAGAATCATCGTACCTGAATCCACCCATTTTGCTGCTACTGGTCTTATGACATTGATTTCATGGCTGAGGGATATTCCATCGTACGTAAGTACCAGAATTTTTTGAACCATTTTTATATTTCCTGGGATACTTAAGGTGTATCCAAGTTGAGGTCCTTGTAAGCAGTGGAGCCCTAAATTTTGGGATGGCTCTGTCTTATTGATTTTCAGTTTTCCCAAGGTATATTCCCTAGACTGGAAGGGCCCTTGGCTCTGTAGCTCTGTTCTTTACTTGTTTTAGGGAACACAATGCACTCCTCCAGAGAGGCAGTTGGCAATTTACATTCCGCCCATCAGCATAACAGGGCTCCCTGTTCTCCAGGGCCTGTCTTGCCTTTCTGGTTTTTACACATTTTGTGGATGTCCCTTTTGACCCGTTGGAAGTGATACTAATTTTTAGTGCAGATTTGCATTGCCCGCTTGCTTGCTTGGCCAAAAGGGAGTATGTGTTTTCTCCTGAAGATATTCAGGAGAAAACGCATACGCCCTTTTTGGCCAAGTTCATCATTTTCGAAGTTGTGCCCCTCTTCCTGTGCTTTAAAGGCGATTCCAACTTATTTCTTGAAATCAGTTTCCTGCTATTCTGCTCACTTTCAAGTCCGCCTCTTTGCCTTCCCTCGACAGATTTTTGGACGATAGTTGTCCTTTATTACTCGGCCAGTTTGTGAATTGCTGTGCCCCTCAGCTCCATTTTTCAACTCGTTTTTGGTGAGCTGACCGCAAGTCCAAAATTTCGGTTCAGGAACTATACTGGTTCCCGGTGGGTGGCTGAGACTTTGGTTAATTCTTTTTCCTTCCGGGAAATTACAGTGATATGTGCCGGTCCAAATTCCTAACAGCTACTCTCTCATTGGTTCTCCCTCTTCCCTTTCATCCTCTGCCAAATTGGCAACCTGTGAGAACCAGGAGGTTAAAGGGGCTGTCTCTCCAAGTTGGGAGGTTGATAGTAAAGCAGATGTAAAGTCAAACCCGAGCACCAGGAGAGGGACTATTCGTTGAGTTTTACAATCCTTTCGTATTCACAGTGTGTCCGTTCTCTAGGTTTCCCGTACATGTTATAGCTGTAGTAATATTCCCTTCAAACTGGAGAGTTGGGACCCATGGAATGGGTGCCAGGCATTTGTGCTTTAAAGGGTCTTCATTTCCTCACCCAATCTCACCAATCCTCTCAGTCCCAAGTGTCCCTCCTTATGCCACATCCAGCTGTCGTTGTAGATAGGGTCATTCCAGGATTCATCAGAGACCCTGAAGGAATTGTAAAGAATTTCCCCGTTTTTTTGTTTTGTTTTTGAAATTCCTTTTTATAGTGGGTTTGAGCTGATTCTCACTGCCATGTTTATGCCAGTCTAGACACACTTGATTCCCTTATGGAGACATATCAATACATAGGTTTTAAGATTCTTACTAGTCAGATATATTCCTCTGCGGGAAATATGGTGTTTTGAGTCCCGTTCACTGAGGAAGGTGTAGGTCTTGTCTATTCCATAGTTGGTTTTTGGAACGGTACGTGTGCTTATATCAAACTCTGGTTTTATGCATCACCCCACCTCTCCTTCCCCCTTAAGCAGGCATAAGTGTGTTTTCTAAATGTGAGACACTGTTCTCTTTCCTAACTCAGTTCAAGTGTAGCCATGTTTACAGGATCTTCATAAGTGATATCTTATGATAAGTTTCTTTTTCTGTGTGACTTATTTCACTTAGAATCATCATACCTAAATCCACCCATTTTGCTGCTACTGGTCTTATGACATTGATTTCATGGCTGAGGGATATTCCATCGTACGTAAGTACCACAATTTTTTGAACCATTTTTATATTTCCTGGCATATTTTAGGTGTACCCAAGTTGAGGTCCTTGTAAGCAGTGCAGCCCTAAATTTTGGGGTGGCTCTGCTTATTGATTTTCAGTTTTCCCAAGGTATATTCCCTAGACTGGAAGTGCCCTTGGCTCTGTAGCTCTCTTGTTTACTTGTTTTAGGGAACACAATGCACTCCTCCAGAGAGGCAGTTGGCAATTTACATCCCGCCCATCAGCATAACAAGGCACCCTGTTCTCCAGGGCCTGTCTTGCCTTTCTGGTTTTTACACATTTTGTGGATGTCCCTTTTGACCGGTGGGAAGTGATACTTCTTTGTAGTGCAGATTTGCATTGCCCGCTTGCTTGCTTGGCCAAAAAGGGCGTATGCGTTTTCTCCTGAATATATTCAGGAGAAAACGCATACGCCCTTTTTGGCCAAGTGCATCATTGTCGAAGTTGTGCCCCTCTTCCTGTGCTTTAAAGGCAATTCCAACGTACCTCTTGAAATCTCTTTCCTGCTATTCTGCCTCGCTTTCAAGTCCGCCTCGTTGCCTTCCCTCAACAGATTTTTGGACGATAGTTGTCCTTTATTACTCGGCCAGTTTGTGAATTGCTGTGCCCCTGAGCTCCATTTTTCAACTCGTTTTTGGTGAGCTGACCGCAAGTCCAAAATTTTGGTTCAGGACGTATACTGGTTCCCGGTGGGTTGCTGAGACTTTGGTTAATTCTTCTTCCGGCGGGGAATTTAGAGTGATATGTGCCCGTCCAAATGCCTAAGAGGTACTCTCTCATTGGTTCTCCCTGTTTCCTTTCATCCTCTGCCATATTGGCAACCTGTGCAAACCAGGAGGTAAAAGGGGCTGTTTCTCCAAGTTGGGCGGTTGATAGTAAAGCTGATGGAAAGTCAAACCTGACCACCAGGAGTGGGGCTATTCGTTGAGTTTTAGAAACCTTTCGTATTCACAGTGTGTCCGTTCTCTAGGTTTCCCGTACATGTTATAACTGTAGTAATATTCCCTTCAACCTGGAGAGTTGGGACCCAAGGAATGGGTGCCATGCATTATTGCTTTAAAGGGTCTGCATTTGCTCACCCAATCTCACCAATTCTCTCAGTCCCATGTGTCCAGCCTTATGCCACATCCAGCTGTCGTTGTAGATAGGGTCATTCCAGGTTTCATCAGAGACCCTGAAGGAATTGTAAAGAATTTCCCAGTTTTTTTGTTTTGTTTTTGAAATTCCTTTTTATAGTGGGTTTGAGCTGATTCTCGCTGCCATGTTTATGCCAGTCTAGACACACTTGTTTCCCTTACGGTGACATATCAATACATAGGTTTTAAGATTCTTACTAGTCAGATATATTCCTCTGCGGGAAATATGGTG
Organism: Hyperoodon ampullatus; assembly: GCF_949752795.1. Classification (NCBI taxonomy): domain Eukaryota; kingdom Metazoa; phylum Chordata; class Mammalia; order Artiodactyla; family Ziphiidae; genus Hyperoodon; species Hyperoodon ampullatus. The sequence continues at coordinate 418,689 of NW_027640382.1, read as the reverse complement.
TTTTGAGTCCCTTTCACTGAGGAAGGTGTAGGTCTTGTCTATTCCATAGTTGGTTTTTGGAACGGTACCTGTGCTTATATCAAACTCTGGTTTTATGCATCACCCCACCTCTCCTTCCCCCTTAAGCAGGCATAAGAGTGTTTTCTAAATGTGAGACACTGTTCTCTTTCCTAACTCACTTCAAGTGTAGCCATGTTTATAGGATCTTCATAAGTTATATCTTATGATAAGTTTCTTTTTCTGTGTGACTTCTTTCACTTAGAATCATCGTACCTGAATACACGCATTTTGCTGCTACTGGTCTTATGACATTGATTTCATGGCTGAGGGATATTCCATCGTACGTAAGTACCACAATTTTTTAAACCATTTTTATATTTCCTGGGATACTTAAGGTGTATCCAAGTTGAGGTCCTTGTAAGCAGTGCAGCCCTAAATTTTGGGGTGGCTCTGTCTTATTTATTTTCAGTTTTCCCAAGGTATATTCCCTAGTTTGGAAGTGCCCTTGGCTCTGTAGCTCTGTTCTTTACTTGTTTTAGGGAACACAATGCACTCCTCCAGAGAGGCAGATGGCAATTTACATCCCGCCCATCAACATATCAAGGCTCCCTGTTCTCCAGGGCCTGTCTTGCCTTTCTGGTTTTTACACATTTTGTGGATGTCCCTTTTGACCGGTGGGAAGTGATACTTCTTTTTAGTGCAGCTTTGCATTGCCCGCTTGCTTGCTTGGCCAAAAAGGTCGTATGCGTTTTCTCCTGAATATATTCAGGAGAAAACGCATACGCCCTTTTTGGCCAAGTGCATCATTGTCGAAGTTGTGCCCCTCTTCCTGTGCTTTAAAGGCGATTCCAACGTACCTCTTGAAATCTGTTTCCTGCTATTCTGCCTCGCTTTCAAGTCCGCCTCGTTGCCTTCCCTCAACAGATTTTTGGATGATAGTTGTCTTTTATGACTCGGCCAGTTTGTGAATTGCTGTGCCCCTGAGCTCCATTTTTCAACTTGTTTTTGGTGAGCTGACCGCAAGTCCAAAATTTTGGTTCAGGACCTATACTGGTTCCTGGGGGGGGCTGAGACTTTGGTTAATTCTTCTTCCTGCCGGGAAATTACAGTGATATGTGCCCGTCCAAATGCCAAACAGCTACTCTCTCATTAGTTCTCCCTCTTCCCTTTCATCCTTTGCCAAATTGGAAACCTGTGCAAACCAGGAGGTTAAAGGGGCTGTCTCTCCAAGTTGGGAGATTGATAGTAAAGCAGATGGAAAGTCAAACCGGAGCACCAGGAGAGGGACTATTCGTTGAGTTTTAGAAACCTTTCGTATTCACAGTGTGTCCGTTCTCTAGGTTTCCTGTACATGTTATAGCTGTAGTAATATTCCCTTCAACCTGGAGAGTTGGGACCCATGGAATGGGTGCCAGGCATTTGTGCTTTAAAGGGTCTGCATTTGCTCACCCAATCTCACAAATCATCTCAGTCCCAAGTGTCCCTCCTTATGCCACATCCAGCTGTCGTTGTAGATACGGTCATTCCAGGTTTCATCAGAGACCCTGAAGGAATTGTAAAGAATTTCCCAGTTTTCTTGTTTTGTTTTTGAAATTCCTTTTTATAGTGGGTTTGAGCTGATTCTCGCTCCCATGTTTATGCCTGTCTAGACACATTTGATTCCCTTATGGAGACATATCAATACATAGGTTTTAAGATTCTTACTAGTCAGATATATTCCTCTGCGGGAAATATGGTGTTTTGAGTCCCTTTCACTGAGGACGGTGTAGGTCTTGTCTATTCCATAGTTGGTTTTTGGAACGGTACGTGTGCTTATATGAAACTCTGGTTTTATGCATCACCCCACCTCTCCTTCCCCCTTAAGCAGGCATAAGAGTGTTTTCTAAATGTGAGACACTGTTCTCTTTCCTAACTCAGTTCAAATGTAGCCATGTTTACAGGATCTTCATAAATGATATCTTATGATAAGTTTCTTTTTCTCTGTGACTTATTTCACTTAGAATCATCGTACCTGAATCCACCCATTTTTCTGCTACTGGTGTTATGTCATTGATTTCATGGCTGAGGGATATTCCATCGTACGTAAGTACCACAATTTTTTGAACCATTTTTATATTTCCTGGGATATTTAAGGTGTACCCAAGTTGAGGTCTTGTAAACAGTGCAGCCCTAAATATTGGGGTGGCTCTGTATTATTGATTTTCAATTTTCCCAAGGTATATTCCCTAGACTGGAAGTGCCCTTGGCTCTGTAGCTCTGTTGTTTACTTGTTTTAGGGAACACAATGCACTCCTCCAGAGAGGCAGTTGGCAATTTACATCCCGCCCATCAGCATAACAAGGCTCCCTGTTCTCCAGGGCCTGTCTTTCCTTTCTGGTTTTTACACATTTTGTGGATGTCCCTTTTGACCGGTGGGAAGTGATACTTCTTTGTAGTGCAGATTTGCATTGCCCGCTTGCTTGCTTGGCCAAAAAGGGCGTATGCGTTTTCTCCTGAATATATTCAGGAGAATACGCATACGCCCTTTTTGGCCAAGGGCATCATTGTCGAAGTTGTGCCCCTCTTCCTGTGCTTTAAAGGCGATTCCAACTTACCTCTTGAAATCTGTTTCCTGCTATTCTGCCTCGCTTTCAAGTCCGCCTCGTTGCCTTCCCTCAACAAATTTTTGGACGATAGTTGTCCTTTATTACTCGGCCAGTTTGTGAATTGCTGGGCCCCTGAGCTCCATTTTTCAACTCGTTTTTGGTGAGCTGACCGCAAGTCCAAAATTTTGGTTCAGGACCTATACTGGTTCCCGGTGGGTGGCTGAGACTTTGGTTAATTCTTCTTCCTGCCGGGAAATTACAGTGATATGTGCCCGTCCAAATGCCTAACAGCTACTCTCTCATTGGTTCTCCCTCATCCCTTTCATCCACTGCCAAATTGGCAACCTGTGTGAACTAGGAGGTTAAAGGGGCTGTCTCTCCAAGTTGGGAGGTTGATAGTAAAGCAGATGGAAAGTCAAACCGGGGCAGCAGGAGAGGGACTATTCGTTGAGTTTTAGAAACCTTTCGTATTCACAGTGTGTCCGTTCTCTAGGTTTCCTGTACATGACATAACTGTAGTAATATTCCCTTCAACCTGGAGAGTTCGGACTCATGGAATGGGTGCCAAGCATTTGTGCTTTAAAGGGTCTACATTTGCTCACCCAATCTCACCAATCCTCTCAGTCCCAAGTGTCCAGCCTTATGCCACATCCAGCTGTCGTTGTAGATAGGGTCATTCCAGGTTTCATTAGAGACCGTGAAGGAATTGTAAAGAATTTCCCAGTTTTTTTGTTTTGTTTTTGAAATTCCTTTTTATAGTGGGTTTGAGCTGATTCTCGCTGCAATGTTTATGCCAGTCTAGACACACTTTTTTCCCTTTCAGAGACATATCAATACATAGGTTTTAATATTCTTAATAATCAGATATATTCCTCTGCGGGAAATATGGGGTTTTGAATCCCTTTCACTCAGGAAGGTGTAGGTCTTGTCTATTCCATAGTTGGTTTTTGGAACGGTACATGTGCTTATATCAAACTCTGGTTTTATGCATCACCCCACCTCTCCTTCCCCCTTAAGCAGGCATAAGAGTGTTTTCTAAATGTGAGACACTGTTCTCTTTCCTAACTCAGTTCAAGTGTACCCATGTTTATAGGATCTTCATAAGTGATATCTTATGATAAGTTACTTTTTCTGTGTGACTTATTTCACTTAGAATCATCGTACCTGAATCCACCCATTTTGCTTCTACTGGTCTTATGATATTGATTTCATGGCTGAGGGATATTCCATCGTGCGTAAGTACCACAATTTTTTGAACCATTTTTATATTTCCTGGGATGCTTAATGTGTATCCAAGTTGAGTTCCTTGTAAGCAGTGCAGCCCTAAATTTTGGGGTGGCTCTGTCTTATTGATTTTCAGTTTTCCCAAGGTATATTCCCTAGACTGGAAGTGCCCTTGGCTCTGTAGCTCTGTTCTTTACTTGTTTTAGGGAACACAATGCACTCCTCCAGAGAGGCAGTTGGCAATTTACATCCCGCCCATCAGCATAACAAGGCTCCCTGTTCTCCAGGGCCTGTCTTGCCTTTCTGGTTTTTACACATTTTGTGGATGTCCCTTTTGACCGGTGGGAAGTGATACTTCTTTTTAGTGCAGATTTGCATTCCCAGCTTGCTTGCTTGGCCAAAAAGGGCGTATGCGTTTTCTCCTGAATATATTCAGGAGAAAACGCATACGCCCTTTTTGGCCAAGTGCATCATTGTCGAAGTTGTGCCCCTCTTCCTGTGCTTTAAAGGCGATTCCAACGTACCTATTGAAATCTGTTTCCTGCTATTCTGCCTCGCTTTCAAGTCCGCCTCGTTGCCTTCCCTCAACAGATTTTTGGACGATACTTGTCCTTTATTACTTGGCCAGTTTGTGAATTGCTGTGCCCCTGAGCTCCATTTTTCAACTCGTTTTTTGTGAGCTGACCGCAAGTCCAAAATTTTGGTTCAGGACCTATGCTGGTTCCCGGTGGGTGGCTGAGACTTTGGTTAATTCTTCTTCCTGCCGGGAAATTACAGAGATATGTGCCCGTCCAAATGCCTAACAGCTACTCTCTCATTGGTTCTCTCTCTTCCCTTTCATCCTCTGCAAAATGGGCAACCTGTGTGAACTGGAAGGTTAAAGGGGCTGTCTCTCCAAGTTGGGAGGTTGATAGTAAAGCAGATGGAAAGTCAAAACGGAGCACCAGGAGACGGACTATTCGTTGAGTTTTAGAAACCTTTCGTATTCACAGTGTGTCCGTTCTCTAGGTTTCCCATACGTGTTATAACTGTAGTAATATTCCCTTCAACCTGGAGAGTTGGGACCCATGGAATGGGTGCCATGCATTATTGCTTTAAAGGGTCTGCATTTGCTCACCCACTCTCACCAATCCTCTGAGTCCCAAGTGTCCAGCCTTATGCCACATCCAGCTGTCGTTGTAGATAGGGTCATTCCAGGTTTCATCAGAGACCCTGAAGGAATTGTAAAGAATTTCCCAGTTTTTTTGTTTTGTTTTTGAAATTCCTTTTTATAGTGGGTTTGAGCTGATTCTCGCTGCCATGTTTATGCCAGTCTAGACACACTTCATTCCCTTACAGAGACATATCAATACATAGGTTTTAAGATTCTTACTAGTCAGATATATTCCTCTGCGGGAAATATGGGATTTTGAGTCCCTTTCACTGAGGAAGGTGTAGGTCTTGTCTATTCCATAGTTGGTGTTTGGAACGGTACCTGTGCTTATATCAAACTCTGGTTTTATGCATCACCCCATCTCTCCTTCCCCCTTAAGCAGGCATAAGTGTGTTTTCTAAATGTGAGACACTGTTCTCTTTCCTAACTCAGTTCAAGTGTAGCCATGTTTATAGGGCCTTCATAAGTGATATCTTATGATAAGTTTCTTTTTCTGTGTGACTTATTTCACTTAGAATCATCGTACCTGAATCCACCCATTTTGCTGCTACTGGTCTTATGACATTGATTTCATGGCTGAGGGATATTCCATCGTACGTAAGTAACACAATTTTTTGAACCATTTTTATATTTCCTGGGATACTTAAGGTGTATCCAAGTTGAGGTCCTTGTAAGCAGTGCAGCCCTAAATTTTGGGGTGGCTCTGTCTTATTGATTTTCAGTTCTCCCGAGGTATATTCCCTAGACTGGAAGTGCCCTTGACTCTCTAGCTCTGTTCTTTACTTGTTTTAGTGAACACAGTGCACTCCTCCAGAGAGGCAGTTGGCAATTTACATCCCGCCCATCAGCATAACAAGGCTCCCTGTTCTCCAGGGCCTGTCTTGCCTTTCTGGTTTTTACACATTTTGTGGATGTCCCTTTTGACCAGTGGGAAGTGATACTTCTTTGTAGTGCAGATTTGCATTGCCCGCTTGCTTGCTTGGCCAAAAAGGGCGTATGCATTTTCTCCTGAATATATTCAGGAGAAAACGCATACACACTTTTTGGCCAAGTGCATCATTGTCGAAGTTGTGCCCCTCTTCCTGTGCTTTAAAGGCGATTCCAACGTACCTCTTGAAATCTGTTTCCTGCTATTCTGCCTCGCTTTCAAGTCTGCCTCGTTGCCTTTCCTCAACAGATTTTTGGACGATAGTTGTCCTTTATTACTCGGCCAGTTTGTGCATTGCTGTGCCCCTGAGCTCCATTTTTCAACTCGTTTTTGGTGAGCTGACCGCAAGTCCAAAATTTTGGTTCAGGACCTATACTGGTTCCCGGTGGGTGGCTGAGACTTTGGTTAATTTTTCTTCCTGCCCGGAAATTACAGTGATATGTGCCCGTCCAAATGCCTAACAGCTACTCTCTCATTGGTTCTCCCTCTTCCCTTTCATCCTCTGCCTAATTGGCAACCTGTGCGAACCAGGAGGTTAAAGGGGCTGTCTCTCCAAGTTGGGAGGTTGATAGTAAAGCAGATGGAAAGTCAAACCGGAGCACCAGGAGAGGGACTATTCATTGAGTTTTAGAAACCTTTCGTATACACAGTGTGTCCGTTCTCTAGGTTTCCCATACATGTTATAACTGTAGTAATATTCCCTTCAACCTGGAGAGTTGGGACCCATGGAATGGGTGCCATGCATTATTGCTTTAAAGTGTCTGCATTTGCTCACCCAATCTCACCAATTCTCTCAGTCCCAAGTGTCCAGCCTTATGCCACATCCAGCTGTCGTTGTAGATAGGGTCATTCCAGGTTTCATCAGAGACCCTGAAGGAATTGTAAAGAATTTCCCAGTTTTTTTGTTCTGTTTTTGAAATTCCTTTTTATAGTGGGTTTGAGCTGATTCTCGCTGCCATGTTTATGTCAGTCTAGACACACTTGATTCCCTTACAGAGACATATCAATACATAGGTTTTAAGATTTTTACTAGTCAGATATATTCCTCTGCGGGAAATATGTGGTTTTGAGTCCCTTTCACTGAGGAAGGTGTAGGTCTTGTCTATTCCATAGTTGGTTTTTGGAACGGTACCTGTGCTTATATCAAACTCTGGTTTTATGCATCACCCCACCTCTCCTTCCCCCTAAGCAGGCATAAGAGTGTTTTCTAAATGTGAGACACTGTTCTCTTTCCTAACTCAGTTCAAGTGTAGCCATGTTTACAGGATCTTCATAAGTGATATCTTATGATAAGTTTCTGTTTCTGTGTGACTTATTTCACTTAGAATCATCGTACCTGAATCCACCCATTTTGCTGCTACTGGTCTTATGACATTGATGTCATGGCTGAGGGATATTCCATCGTACTTAAGTAACACAATTTTTTGAACCATTTTTATATTTCCTGGTGTACTTAAGGTGTACCCAAATTGAGATCCTTGTAAGCAGTGCAGCCCTAAATTTTGGGGTGGCTCTGTCTTATTGATTTTCAGTTTTCCCAAGGTGTATTCCCTAGACTGGAAGTGCCCTTGGCTCTGTAGCTCTGTTGTTTACTTGTTTTAGGGAACACAGTGCACTCCTCCAGAGAGGCAGTTGGCAATTTACATCCCGCCCATCAGCATAACAAGGCTCCCTGTTCTCCAGGGCCTGTCTTGCCTTTCTGGTTTTTACACATTTTGTGGATGTCCCTTTTGACCGGTGGGAAGTGATACATCTTTGTAGTGCAGATTTGTATTGCCCGCTTGCTTGCTTGGCCAAAAAGGGCGTATGCGTTTTCTCCTGAATATATTCAGGAGAAAACGCATACGCCCTTTTTGGCCAAGTGCATCATTGTCGAAGTTGTGCCCCTCTTCCTGTGCTTTAAAGGCGATTCCAACGTACCTCTTGAAATCTGTTTCCTGCTATTCTGCCTCGCTTTCAAGTCCACCTCGTTGCCTTCCCTCAACAGATTTTTGGACGATAGTTGTCCTTTATTACTCGGCCAGTTTGTGAATTGCTGTGCCCCTGACCTCCATTTTTCAACTCGTTATTTGTGAGCTGACAGCAAGTCCAAAATTTTGGTTCAGGACCTATGCTGGTTCCCGGTGGGGGGCTGAGACTTTGGTTAATTCTTCTTCCTGCCGGGAAGTTAGAGTGATATGTGCCCGTCCAAATGCCTAACAGCTACTCTCTCATTGGTTCTCCCTCTTCCCTTTCATCCTCTGCCAAATTGGAAACCTGTGCGAACCAGGAGGTTAAAGGGGCTGTCTCTCCAAGTTGGGAGATTGATAGTAAAGCAGATGGAAAGTCAAACCGGAGCACCAGGAGAGGGACTATTCGTTGAGTTTTAGAAACCTTTCGTATTCACAGTGTGTCCGTTCTTTAGGTTTCCCGTACATGTTATAACTGTAGTAATATTCCTTTCACCCTGGAGAGTTGGGACCCATGGAATGGGTGCCAGGCATTTGGGCTTTAAAGGGTCTGCATTTGCTCACCCAATCTCACCAATCGTCTCAGTCCCAAGTGTACCTCCTTATGCCACATCCAGCTGTCATTGTAGATAGGGTCATTCCAGGTTTCATCAGAGACCCTGAAGGAATTGTAAAGAATTTCCCAGTTTTTTTGTTTTGTTTTTGAAATTCCTTTTTATAGTGGGTTTGAGCTGATTCTCGCTGCCATGTTTATGCCAGTCTAGACACACTTGATTCCCTTACGGAGACATATCAATACATAGGTTTTAAGATTTTTACTTGTCAGATATATTCCTCTGCGGGAAATATGGGGTTTTGAGTCCCTTTCACTGAGGAAGGTGTAGGTCTTGTCTATTCCATAGTTGGTTTTTGGAACGGTACTTCTGCTTATATCAAACTCTGGTTTTATGCATCACCCCACTTCTCCTTCCCCCTTAAGCAGGCATAAGAGTGTTTTCTAAATGTGAGACACTGTTCTCTTTCCTAACTCAGTTCAAGTGTAGCCATGTTTACAGGATCTTCATAAGTGATATCTTATGATAAGTTTCTTTTTCTGTGTGACTTATTTCACTTAGAATCATCGTACCTGAATCCACCCATTTTGCTGCTACTGGTCTTATGACATTGATTTCATGGCTGAGGGATATTCCATCATACGTAAGTACCACAATTTTTTGAACCATTTTTATATTTCCTGGGATATTTAAGGTGTACCCAAGTTGAGATCCTTGTAAGCAGTGCAGCCCTAAATTTTGGGGTGGCTCTGTCTTATTGATTTTCAGTTTTCCCAAGGTATATTCCCTAGACTGAAGTGCCCTTGGCTCTGTAGCTCTGTTGTTTACTTGTTTTAGGGAACACAATGCACTCCTCCAGAGAGGCAGTTGGCAATTTACATCCCGCCCATCAGCATAACAAGGCTCCCTGTTCTCCAGGGCCTGTCTTGCTTTTCTGGTTTTTACACATTTTGTGGATGTCCCTTTTAACCGGTGGGAAGTGATACTTCTTTGTAGTGAAGATTTGCATTGCCCGTTTGCTTGCTTGGCCAAAAAGGGCGTATGCGTTTTCTCCTGAATATATTCAGGAGAAAACGCATACGCCCTTTTTGGCCAAGTGCATCATTGTCGAAGTTGTGCCCCTCTTCCTGTGCTTTAAAGGCGATTCCAACGTACCTCTTGAAATCTGTTTCCTGCTATTCTGCCTCGCTTTCAAGTCCAACTCGTTGCCTTCCCTCAACAGATTTTTGGACGATAGTTGTCCTTTATTACTCGGCCAGTTTGTGAATTGCTGTGCCCCTGAGCCCCATTTTTCAACTCGTTTTTGGTGAGCTGACCGCAAGTGCAAAATTTTGGTTCAAGACCTATACTGGTTCCCAGTGGGTGGCTGAGACTTTGGTTAATTCTTCTTCCTGCTGGGAAATTACAGTGATATGTGCCCGTCCAAATGCCTAACAGCTGCTCTCTCATTGGTTCTCCCTCTTCGCTTTCATCCTCTGACAAATTGGCAACCTGTGTGAACCAGGAGGTTAAAGGGGCTGTCTCTCCATGTTGGGAGGTTGATAGTAAAGCAGATGGAATGTCAAACCGGAGCACCAGGAGAGGGACTATTCGTTGAGTTTTAGAAACCTTTCGTATTCACAGTGTGTCCATTCTCTAGGTTTCCCGTACATGTTATAGCTGTAGTTATATTCCCTTCATCCTAGAGAGTTGGGACCCATGGAATGGGTGCCAGGCACTTGTGCTTCAAAGGGTCTGCATTTGGTCCCCAAATCTCACCAATCTTCTCAGTCCCAAGTGTCCCTCCTTATGCCACATCCAGCTGTCGTTGTAGATAGGGTCATTCCAGATTTCATCAGAGACCCTGAAGGAATTGTAAAGAATTTCCCAGTTTTTTTGTTTTGTTTTTGAAATACCTTTTTATAGTGGGTTTGAGCTGATTCTCACTGCCATGTTTATGCCAGTCTAGACACACTTGATTCCCTTATGGAGACATATCAATACATAGGTTTTAAGATTCTTACTAGTCAGATATATTTCTCTGCAGGAAATATGGGGTTTTGAGTCCCTTTCACTGTGGAAGGTGTTGGTCTTGTCTATTCCATAGTTGGTTTTTGGAACGGTACCTGTGCTTATATCAAACTCTGGTTTTATGCATCACCCCACCTCTCCTTCCCCCTTAAGCAGGCATAAGAGTGTTTTCTAAATGTGAGACACTGTTCTCTTTCCTAACTCAGTTCAAGTGTAGCCATGTTTACAGGATCTTCATAAGTGATATCTTATGATAAGTTTCTTTTTCAGTGTGACTTATTTCACTTAGAATCATCGTACCTGAATCCACCCATTTTGCTGCTACTGGTCTTATGACATTGATTTCATGGCTGAGGGATATTCCATCGTACGTAAGTACCACAATTTTTTGAACCATTTTTATATTTCCTGGGATATTTAAGGTGTACCCAAGTTGAGTTCCTTGTAAGCAGTGCAGCCCTAAATTTTGGGGTGGCTCTGTCTTATTGATTTTCAGTTTTCCCAAGGTATATTCCCTAGACTGGAAGTGCCCTTGGCTTTGTAGCTCTGTTCTTTACTTGTTTTAGGGAACACAATATACTCCTCCAGAGAGGCAGTTGGCAATTTACATCCCGCCCATCAGCATAACAAGGCTCCCTGTTCTCCAGGGCCTGTCTTGCCTTTCTGGTTTTTACACATTTTGTGGATGTTCGTTTTGACCGGTGGGAAGTGATACTTCTTTGTAGTGCAGATTTGCAATGCCCGCTTGCGTGCTTGGCCAAAAAGGGCGTATGCGTTTTCTCCTGAATATATTCAGGAGAAAACGCATACGCCCTTTTTGGCCAAGTGCATCATTGTCGAAGTTGTGCGCCTCTTCCTGTGCTTTAAAGTCGAATCCAACGTACCTCTTGAAATCTGTTTCCTGCTATTCTACCTCGCTTTCAAGTCCGCCTCGTTGCCTTCCCTCAACAGATTTTTGGACGATAGTTGTCCTTTATTACTCGGCCAGTTTGTGAATTGCTGTGCCCCTGAGCTCCATTTTTCAACTCGTTTTTGGTGAGCTGACCGCAAGTCTAAAATTTTGGTTCAGGACCTATACTGGTTCCCGGTGGGAGGCTGAGACGTTGGTTAATTCTTCTTCCTGCCGGGAAATTACAGTGATATGTGCCCGTCCAAATGCCTAACAGCTACTCTCTCATTGGTTCTCCCTCTTCCCTTTCATCCTCTGCCAAATTGGCAACCTGTGCGAACCACGAGGTTAAAGGGGCTGTCTCTCCAAGTTGGGAGGTTGATAGTAAAGCAGATGGAAAGTCAAACCGGAGCACCAGGAGAGGGACTATTCGTTGAGTTTTAGAAACCTTTCGTATTCGCAGTGTGTCCGTTCTCTAGGTTTCCCGTACATGTTATAGCTGTAGTAATATTCCCTTCAACCTGGAGAGTTGGGACCCATGGAATGGGTGTCAGGCATTTGTGCTTTAAAGTGTCTGCATTTGCTCACCGAATCTCACCAATCGTCTCAGTCCCAAGTGTCCCTCCTTATGCCACACCCAGCTGTTGTTGTAGATAGGGTCATTCCAGGTTTCATCAGAGACCCTGAAGGAATTGTAAAGAATTTCCCAGTTTTTTTGTTTTGTTTTTGAAATTCCTTTTTATAGTGGGTTTGAGCTGATTCTCGCTGCCATGTTTATGTCAGTCTAGACACACTTGATTCTCTTACGGAGACATATCAGTACATAGGTTTTAAGATTCTTACTAGTCAGATATATTCCTCTGCGGGAAATATGGGGTTTTGAGTCCCTTTCACTGAGGAAGGTGTAGGTCTTCTCTATTCCATAGTTGGTTTTTGGAACGGTACCTGTGCTTATATCAAACTCTGGTTTTATGCATCACCCCACCTCTCCTTCCCCCTGAAGCAGGCATAAGAGTGTTTTCTAAATATGAGACACTGTTCTCTTTCCTAACTCAGTTCAAGTGTAGCCATTTTTAAAGGATTTTCTTAAGTGATATCTTATGATAAGTTTATTTTTCTGTGTGACTTATTTCGCTTAGAATCATCGTACCTGAATCCACCCATTTTGCTGCTACTGGTCTTATGACATTGATTTCATGGCTGAGGGATATTCCATCGTACGTAAGTACCACAATTTTTTGACCCATTTTTATATTTCCTGGGATACTTAAGGTGTATCCAAGTTGAGGTCCTTGTAAGCAGTGCAGCCCTAAATTTTGGGGTGGCTCTGTCTTATTGATTTTCAGTTTTCCCAAGGTATATTCCCTAGACTGTAACTGCCCTTGGCTCTGTAGCTCTGTTCTTTACTTGTTTTAGGGAACACAATGCACTCCTCCAGAGAGGCAGTTGGCAATTTACATCCCGCCCATCAGCATAACAAGGCTCCCTGTTCTCCAGGGCCTGTCTTGCCTTTCTGGTTTTTACACATTTTGTGGATGTCCCTTTTAACCGGTGGGAAGTGATACTTCTTTGTAGTGAAGATTTGCATTGCCCGTTTGTTTGCTTGGCCAAAAAGGGCGTATGCGTTTTCTCCTGAATATATTCAGGAGGAAACGCATACGCCCTTTTTGGCCAAGTGCATCATTGTCGAAGTTGTGCGCCTCTTCCTGTGCTTTAAAGTCGAATCCAACGTACCTCTTGAAATCTGTTTCCTGCTATTCTGCCTCGCTTTCAAGTCCGCCTCGTTGCCTTCCCTCAACAGATTTGTGGACGATAGTTGTCCTTTATTACTCGGCCAGTTTGTAAATTGCTGTGCCCCTGAGCTCCATTTTTCACCTCGTTTTTGGTGAGCTGACCGCAAGTCCAAAATTTTGGTTCAGGACCTATACTGGTTCCCGGTGGGTGGCTGAGACGTTGGTTAATTCTTCTTCCTGCCGGGAAGTTAGAGTGATATGTGCCCGTCCAAATGCCTAACAGCTACTCTCTCATTGGTTCTCCCTATTCCCTTTCATCCTCAGCCAAATTGGCAACCTGTGCAAACCAGGAGGTTAAATGGGCTATCTCTCCAAGTTGGGAGGTTGATAGTAAAGCAGATGGAAAGTCCAACCGGAGCACCAGGAGAGGGACTATTCGTTGAGTTTTAGAAACCTTTCGTATTCGCAGTGTGTCCGTTCTCTAGGTTTCCCGTACATGTTATAGCTGTAGTAATATTCCCTTCAACCTGGAGAGTTGGGACCCATGGAATGGGTGTCAGGCATTTGTGCTTTAAAGTGTCTGCATTTGCTCACCGAATCTCACCAATCGTCTCAGTCCCAAGTGTCCCTCCTTATGCCACACCCAGCTGTTGTTGTAGATAGGGTCATTCCAGGTTTCATCAGAGACCCTGAAGGAATTGTAAAGAATTTCCCAGTTTTTTTGTTTTGTTTTTGAAATTCCTTTTTATAGTGGGTTTGAGCTGATTCTCGCTGCCATGTTTATGTCAGTCTAGACACACTTGATTCTCTTACGGAGACATATCAGTACATAGGTTTTAAGATTCTTACTAGTCAGATATATTCCTCTGCGGGAAATATGGGGTTTTGAGTCCCTTTCACTGAGGAAGGTGTAGGTCTTCTCTATTCCATAGTTGGTTTTTGGAACGGTACCTGTGCTTATATCAAACTCTGCTTTTATGCATCACCCCACCTCTCCTTCCCCCTGAAGCAGGCATAAGAGTGTTTTCTAAATATGAGACACTGTTCTCTTTCCTAACTCAGTTCAAGTGTAGCCATTTTTAAAGGATCTTCTTAAGTGATATCTTATGATAAGTTTATTTTTCTGTGTGACTTATTTCGCTTAGAATCATCGTACCTGAATCCACCCATTTTGCTGCTACTGGTCTTATGACATTGATTTCATGGCTGAGGGATATTCCATCGTACGTAAGTACCACAATTTTTTGACCCATTTTTATATTTCCTGGGATACTTAAGGTGTATCCAAGTTGAGGTCCTTGTAAGCAGTGCAGCCCTAAATTTTGGGGTGGCTCTGTCTTATTGATTTTCAGTTTTCCCAAGGTATATTCCCTAGACTGTAACTGCCCTTGGCTCTGTAGCTCTGTTCTTTACTTGTTTTAGGGAACACAATGCACTCCTCCAGAGAGGCAGTTGGCAATTTACATCCCGCCCATCAGCATAACAAGGCTCCCTGTTCTCCAGGGCCTGTCTTGCCTTTCTGGTTTTTACACATTTTGTGGATGTCCCTTTTAACCGGTGGGAAGTGATACTTCTTTGTAGTGAAGATTTGCATTGCCCGTTTGTTTGCTTGGCCAAAAAGGGCGTATGCGTTTTCTCCTGAATATATTCAGGAGGAAACGCATACGCCCTTTTTGGCCAAGTGCATCATTGTCGAAGTTGTGCGCCTCTTCCTGTGCTTTAAAGTCGAATCCAACGTACCTCTTGAAATCTGTTTCCTGCTATTCTGCCTCGCTTTCAAGTCCGCCTCGTTGCCTTCCCTCAACAGATTTGTGGACGATAGTTGTCCTTTATTACTCGGCCAGTTTGTAAATTGCTGTGCCCCTGAGCTCCATTTTTCACCTCGTTTTTGGTGAGCTGACCGCAAGTCCAAAATTTTGGTTCAGGACCTATACTGGTTCCCGGTGGGTGGCTGAGACGTTGGTTAATTCTTCTTCCTGCCGGGAAGTTAGAGTGATATGTGCCCGTCCAAATGCCTAACAGCTACTCTCTCATTGGTTCTCCCTATTCCCTTTCATCCTCAGCCAAATTGGCAACCTGTGCAAACCAGGAGGTTAAATGGGCTATCTCTCCAAGGTGGGAGGTTGATAGTAAAGCAGATGGCAAGTCAAACCGGAGCACCAGGAGAGGGACTATTCGTTGAGTTTTAGAAACCTTTCGTATTCGCAGTGTGTCCGTTCTCTAGGTTTCCCGTACATGTTATAGCTGTAGTAATATTCCCTTCAACCTGGAGAGTTGGGACCCATGGAATGGGTGTCAGGCATTTGTGCTTTAAAGGGTCTGCATTTGCTCACCCAATCTCACCAATCGTCTCAGTCCCAAGTGTCCCTCCTTATGCCACACCCAGCTGTTGTTGTAGATAGGGTCATTCCAGGTTTCATCAGAGACCCTGAAGGAATTGTAAAGAATTTCCCAGTTTTTTTGTTTTGTTTTTGAAATTCCTTTTTATAGTGGGTTTGAGCTGATTCTCGCTGCCATGTTTATGTCAGTCTAGACACACTTGATTCTCTTACGGAGACATATCAGTACATAGGTTTTAAGATTCTTACTAGTCAGATATATTCCTCTGCGGGAAATATGGGGTTTTGAGTCCCTTTCACTGAGGAAGGTGTAGGTCTTCTCTATTCCATAGTTGGTTTTTGGAACGGTACCTGTGCTTATATCAAACTCTGCTTTTATGCATCACCCCACCTCTCCTTCCCCCTGAAGCAGGCATAAGAGTGTTTTCTAAATATGAGACACTGTTCTCTTTCCTAACTCAGTTCAAGTGTAGCCATTTTTAAAGGATCTTCTTAAGTGATATCTTATGATAAGTTTCTTTTTCTGTGTGACTTATTTCGCTTAGAATCATCGTACCTGAATCCACCCATTTTGCTGCTACTGGTCTTATGACATAGATTTCATGGCTGAGGGATATTCCATCGTACGTAAGTACCACAATTTTTTGACCCATTTTTATATTTCCTGGGATACTTAAGGTGTATCCAAGTTGAGGTCCTTGTAAGCAGTGCAGCCCTAAATTTTGGGGTGGCTCTGTCTTATTGATTTTCAGTTTTCCCAAGGTATATTCCCTAGACTGTAAGTGCCCTTGGCTCTGTAGCTCTGTTCTTTACTTGTTTTAGGGAACACAATGCACTCCTCCAGAGAGGCAGTTGGCAATTTACATCCCGCCCATCAGCATAACAAGGCTCCCTGTTCTCCAGGGCCTGTCTTGCCTTTCTGGTTTTTACACATTTTGTGGATGTCCCTTTTAACCGGTGGGAAGTGATACTTCTTTGTAGTGAAGATTTGCATTGCCCGTTTGTTTGCTTGGCCAAAAAGGGCGTATGCGTTTTCTCCTGAATATATTCAGGAGGAAACGCATACGCCCTTTTTGGCCAAGTGCATCATTGTCGAAGTTGTGCGCCTCTTCCTGTGCTTTAAAGTCGAATCCAACGTACCTCTTGAAATCGGTTTCCTGCTATTCTGCCTCGCTTTCAAGTCCGCCTCGTTGCCTTCCCTCAACAGATTTGTGGACGATAGTTGTCCTTTATTACTCGGCCAGTTTGTAAATTGCTGTGCCCCTGAGCTCCATTTTTCACCTCGTTTTTGGTGAGCTGACCGCAAGTCCAAAATTTTGGTTCAGGACCTATACTGGTTCCCGGTGGGTGGCTGAGACGTTGGTTAATTCTTCTTCCTGCCGGGAAGTTAGAGTGATATGTGCCCGTCCAAATGCCTAACAGCTACTCTCTCATTGGTTCTCCCTATTCCCTTTCATCCTCAGCCAAATTGGCAACCTGTGCAAACCAGGAGGTTAAATGGGCTATCTCTCCAAGTTGGGAGGTTGATAGTAAAGCCGATGGAAAGTCAAACCGGAGCACCAGGAGAGGGACTATTCGTTGAGTTTTAGAAACCTTTCGTATTCGCAGTGTGTCCGTTCTCTAGGTTTCCCGTACATGTTATAGCTGTAGTAATATTCCCTTCAACCTGGAGAGTTGGGACCCATGGAATGGGTGTCAGGCATTTGTGCTTTAAAGGGTCTGCATTTGCTCACCCAATCTCACCAATCGTCTCAGTCCCAAGTGTCCCTCCTTATGCCACACCCAGCTGTTGTTGTAGATAGGGTCATTCCAGGTTTCATCAGAGACCCTGAAGGAATTGTAAAGAATTTCCCAGTTTTTTTGTTTTGTTTTTGAAATTCCTTTTTATAGTGGGTTTGAGCTGATTCTCGCTGCCATGTTTATGTCAGTCTAGACACACTTGATTCTCTTACGGAGACATATCAGTACATAGGTTTTAAGATTCTTACTAGTCAGATATATTCCTCTGCGGGAAATATGGGGTTTTGAGTCCCTTTCACTGAGGAAGGTGTAGGTCTTCTCTATTCCATAGTTGGTTTTTGGAACGGTACCTGTGCTTATATCAAACTCTGCTTTTATGCATCACCCCACCTCTCCTTCCCCCTGAAGCAGGCATAAGAGTGTTTTCTAAATATGAGACACTGTTCTCTTTCCTAACTCAGTTCAAGTGTAGCCATTTTTAAAGGATCTTCTTAAGTGATATCTTATGATAAGTTTATTTTTCTGTGTGACTTATTTCGCTTAGAATCATCGTACCTGAATCCACCCATTTTGCTGCTACTGGTCTTATGACATTGATTTCATGGCTGAGGGATATTCCATCGTACGTAAGTACCACAATTTTTTGACCCATTTTTATATTTCCTGGGATACTTAAGGTGTATCCAAGTTGAGGTCCTTGTAAGCAGTGCAGCCCTAAATTTTGGGGTGGCTCTGTCTTATTGATTTTCAGTTTTCCCAAGGTATATTCCCTAGACTGTAACTGCCCTTGGCTCTGTAGCTCTGTTCTTTACTTGTTTTAGGGAACACAATGCACTCCTCCAGAGAGGCAGTTGGCAATTTACATCCCGCCCATCAGCATAACAAGGCTCCCTGTTCTCCAGGGCCTGTCTTGCCTTTCTGGTTTTTACACATTTTGTGGATGTCCCTTTTAACCGGTGGGAAGTGATACTTCTTTGTAGTGAAGATTTGCATTGCCCGTTTGTTTGCTTGGCCAAAAAGGGCGTATGCGTTTTCTCCTGAATATATTCAGGAGGAAACGCATACGCCCTTTTTGGCCAAGTGCATCATTGTCGAAGTTGTGCGCCTCTTCCTGTGCTTTAAAGTCGAATCCAACGTACCTCTTGAAATCTGTTTCCTGCTATTCTGCCTCGCTTTCAAGTCCGCCTCGTTGCCTTCCCTCAACAGATTTGTGGACGATAGTTGTCCTTTATTACTCGGCCAGTTTGTAAATTGCTGTGCCCCTGAGCTCCATTTTTCACCTCGTTTTTGGTGAGCTGACCGCAAGTCCAAAATTTTGGTTCAGGACCTATACTGGTTCCCGGTGGGTGGCTGAGACGTTGGTTAATTCTTCTTCCTGCCGGGAAGTTAGAGTGATATGTGCCCGTCCAAATGCCTAACAGCTACTCTCTCATTGGTTCTCCCTATTCCCTTTCATCCTCAGCCAAATTGGCAACCTGTGCAAACCAGGAGGTTAAATGGGCTATCTCTCCAAGTTGGGAGGTTGATAGTAAAGCAGATGGCAAGTCAAACCGGAGCACCAGGAGAGGGACTATTCGTTGAGTTTTAGAAACCTTTCGTATTCGCAGTGTGTCCGTTCTCTAGGTTTCCCGTACATGTTATAGCTGTAGTAATATTCCCTTCAACCTGGAGAGTTGGGACCCATGGAATGGGTGTCAGGCATTTGTGCTTTAAAGGGTCTGCATTTGCTCACCCAATCTCACCAATCGTCTCAGTCCCAAGTGTCCCTCCTTATGCCACACCCAGCTGTTGTTGTAGATAGGGTCATTCCAGGTTTCATCAGAGACCCTGAAGGAATTGTAAAGAATTTCCCAGTTTTTTTGTTTTGTTTTTGAAATTCCTTTTTATAGTGGGTTTGAGCTGATTCTCGCTGCCATGTTTATGTCAGTCTAGACACACTTGATTCTCTTACGGAGACATATCAGTACATAGGTTTTAAGATTCTTACTAGTCAGATATATTCCTCTGCGGGAAATATGGGGTTTTGAGTCCCTTTCACTGAGGAAGGTGTAGGTCTTCTCTATTCCATAGTTGGTTTTTGGAACGGTACCTGTGCTTATATCAAACTCTGCTTTTATGCATCACCCCACCTCTCCTTCCCCCTGAAGCAGGCATAAGAGTGTTTTCTAAATATGAGACACTGTTCTCTTTCCTAACTCAGTTCAAGTGTAGCCATTTTTAAAGGATCTTCTTAAGTGATATCTTATGATAAGTTTCTTTTTCTGTGTGACTTATTTCGCTTAGAATCATCGTACCTGAATCCACCCATTTTGCTGCTACTGGTCTTATGACATAGATTTCATGGCTGAGGGATATTCCATCGTACGTAAGTACCACAATTTTTTGACCCATTTTTATATTTCCTGGGATACTTAAGGTGTATCCAAGTTGAGGTCCTTGTAAGCAGTGCAGCCCTAAATTTTGGGGTGGCTCTGTCTTATTGATTTTCAGTTTTCCCAAGGTATATTCCCTAGACTGTAAGTGCCCTTGGCTCTGTAGCTCTGTTCTTTACTTGTTTTAGGGAACACAATGCACTCCTCCAGAGAGGCAGTTGGCAATTTACATCCCGCCCATCAGCATAACAAGGCTCCCTGTTCTCCAGGGCCTGTCTTGCCTTTCTGGTTTTTACACATTTTGTGGATGTCCCTTTTAACCGGTGGGAAGTGATACTTCTTTGTAGTGAAGATTTGCATTGCCCGTTTGTTTGCTTGGCCAAAAAGGGCGTATGCGTTTTCTCCTGAATATATTCAGGAGGAAACGCATACGCCCTTTTTGGCCAAGTGCATCATTGTCGAAGTTGTGCGCCTCTTCCTGTGCTTTAAAGTCGAATCCAACGTACCTCTTGAAATTGGTTTCCTGCTATTCTGCCTCGCTTTCAAGTCCGCCTCGTTGCCTTCCCTCAACAGATTTGTGGACGATAGTTGTCCTTTATTACTCGGCCAGTTTGTAAATTGCTGTGCCCCTGAGCTCCATTTTTCACCTCGTTTTTGGTGAGCTGACCGCAAGTCCAAAATTTTGGTTCAGGACCTATACTGGTTCCCGGTGGGTGGCTGAGACGTTGGTTAATTCTTCTTCCTGCCGGGAAGTTAGAGTGATATGTGCCCGTCCAAATGCCTAACAGCTACTCTCTCATTGGTTCTCCCTATTCCCTTTCATCCTCAGCCAAATTGGCAACCTGTGCAAACCAGGAGGTTAAATGGGCTATCTCTCCAAGTTGGGAGGTTGATAGTAAAGCCGATGGAAAGTCAAACCGGAGCACCAGGAGAGGGACTATTCGTTGAGTTTTAGAAACCTTTCGTATTCGCAGTGTGTCCGTTCTCTAGGTTTCCCGTACATGTTATAGCTGTAGTAATATTCCCTTCAACCTGGAGAGTTGGGACCCATGGAATGGGTGTCAGGCATTTGTGCTTTAAAGGGTCTGCATTTGCTCACCCAATCTCACCAATCGTCTCAGTCCCAAGTGTCCCTCCTTATGCCACACCCAGCTGTTGTTGTAGATAGGGTCATTCCAGGTTTCATCAGAGACCCTGAAGGAATTGTAAAGAATTTCCCAGTTTTTTTGTTTTGTTTTTGAAATTCCTTTTTATAGTGGGTTTGAGCTGATTCTCGCTGCCATGTTTATGTCAGTCTAGACACACTTGATTCTCTTACGGAGACATATCAGTACATAGGTTTTAAGATTCTTACTAGTCAGATATATTCCTCTGCGGGAAATATGGGGTTTTGAGTCCCTTTCACTGAGGAAGGTGTAGGTCTTCTCTATTCCATAGTTGGTTTTTGGAACGGTACCTGTGCTTATATCAAACTCTGCTTTTATGCATCACCCCACCTCTCCTTCCCCCTGAAGCAGGCATAAGAGTGTTTTCTAAATATGAGACACTGTTCTCTTTCCTAACTCAGTTCAAGTGTAGCCATTTTTAAAGGATCTTCTTAAGTGATATCTTATGATAAGTTTATTTTTCTGTGTGACTTATTTCGCTTAGAATCATCGTACCTGAATCCACCCATTTTGCTGCTACTGGTCTTATGACATTGATTTCATGGCTGAGGGATATTCCATCGTACGTAAGTACCACAATTTTTTGACACATTTTTATATTTCCTGGGATACTTAAGGTGTATCCAAGTTGAGGTCCTTGTAAGCAGTGCAGCCCTAAATTTTGGGGTGGCTCTGTCTTATTGATTTTCAGTTTTCCCAAGGTATATTCCCTAGACTGTAAGTGCCCTTGGCTCTGTAGCTCTGTTCTTTACTTGTTTTAGGGAACACAATGCACTCCTCCAGAGAGGCAGTTGGCAATTTACATCCCGCCCATCAGCATAACAAGGCTCCCTGTTCTCCAGGGCCTGTCTTGCCTTTCTGGTTTTTACACATTTTGTGGATGTCCCTTTTAACCGGTGGGAAGTGATACTTCTTTGTAGTGAAGATTTGCATTGCCCGTTTGTTTGCTTGGCCAAAAAGGGCGTATGCGTTTTCTCCTGAATATATTCAGGAGGAAACGCATACGCCCTTTTTGGCCAAGTGCATCATTGTCGAAGTTGTGCGCCTCTTCCTGTGCTTTAAAGTCGAATCCAACGTACCTCTTGAAATCTGTTTCCTGCTATTCTGCCTCGCTTTCAAGTCCGCCTCGTTGCCTTCCCTCAACAGATTTGTGGACGATAGTTGTCCTTTATTACTCGGCCAGTTTGTAAATTGCTGTGCCCCTGAGCTCCATTTTTCACCTCGTTTTTGGTGAGCTGACCGCAAGTCCAAAATTTTGGTTCAGGACCTATACTGGTTCCCGGTGGGTGGCTGAGACGTTGGTTAATTCTTCTTCCTGCCGGGAAGTTAGAGTGATATGTGCCCGTCCAAATGCCTAACAGCTACTCTCTCATTGGTTCTCCCTATTCCCTTTCATCCTCAGCCAAATTGGCAACCTGTGCAAACCAGGAGGTTAAATGGGCTATCTCTCCAAGTTGGGAGGTTGATAGTAAAGCAGATGGAAAGTCAAACCGGAGCACCAGGAGAGGGACTATTCGTTGAGTTTTAGAAACCTTTCGTATTCGCAGTGTGTCCGTTCTCTAGGTTTCCCGTACATGTTATAGCTGTAGTAATATTCCCTTCAACCTGGAGAGTTGGGACCCATGGAATGGGTGTCAGGCATTTGTGCTTTAAAGGGTCTGCATTTGCTCACCCAATCTCACCAATCGTCTCAGTCCCAAGTGTCCCTCCTTATGCCACACCCAGCTGTTGTTGTAGATAGGGTCATTCCAGGTTTCATCAGAGACCCTGAAGGAATTGTAAAGAATTTCCCAGTTTTTTTGTTTTGTTTTTGAAATTCCTTTTTATAGTGGGTTTGAGCTGATTCTCGCTGCCATGTTTATGTCAGTCTAGACACACTTGATTCTCTTACGGAGACATATCAGTACATAGGTTTTAAGATTCTTACTAGTCAGATATATTCCTCTGCGGGAAATATGGGGTTTTGAGTCCCTTTCACTGAGGAAGGTGTAGGTCTTCTCTATTCCATAGTTGGTTTTTGGAACGGTACCTGTGCTTATATCAAACTCTGCTTTTATGCATCACCCCACCTCTCCTTCCCCCTGAAGCAGGCATAAGAGTGTTTTCTAAATATGAGACACTGTTCTCTTTCCTAACTCAGTTCAAGTGTAGCCATTTTTAAAGGATCTTCTTAAGTGATATCTTATGATAAGTTTATTTTTCTGTGTGACTTATTTCGCTTAGAATCATCGTACCTGAATCCACCCATTTTGCTGCTACTGGTCTTATGACATTGATTTCATGGCTGAGGGATATTCCATCGTACGTAAGTACCACAATTTTTTGACCCATTTTTATATTTCCTGGGCTACTTAAGGTGTATCCAAGTTGAGGTCCTTGTAAGCAGTGCAGCCCTAAATTTTGGGGTGGCTCTGTCTTATTGATTTTCAGTTTTCCCAAGGTATATTCCCTAGACTGTAAGTGCCCTTGGCTCTGTAGCTCTGTTCTTTACTTGTTTTAGGGAACACAATGCACTCCTCCAGAGAGGCAGTTGGCAATTTACATCCCGCCCATCAGCATAACAAGGCTCCCTGTTCTCCAGGGCCTGTCTTGCCTTTCTGGTTTTTACACATTTTGTGGATGTCCCTTTTAACCGGTGGGAAGTGATACTTCTTTGTAGTGAAGATTTGCATTGCCCGTTTGTTTGCTTGGCCAAAAAGGGCGTATGCGTTTTCTCCTGAATATATTCAGGAGGAAACGCATACGCCCTTTTTGGCCAAGTGCATCATTGTCGAAGTTGTGCGCCTCTTCCTGTGCTTTAAAGTCGAATCCAACGTACCTCTTGAAATCTGTTTCCTGCTATTCTGCCTCGCTTTCAAGTCCGCCTCGTTGCCTTCCCTCAACAGATTTGTGGACGATAGTTGTCCTTTATTACTCGGCCAGTTTGTAAATTGCTGTGCCCCTGAGCTCCATTTTTCACCTCGTTTTTGGTGAGCTGACCGCAAGTCCAAAATTTTGGTTCAGGACCTATACTGGTTCCCGGTGGGTGGCTGAGACGTTGGTTAATTCTTCTTCCTGCCGGGAAGTTAGAGTGATATGTGCCCGTCCAAATGCCTAACAGCTACTCTCTCATTGGTTCTCCCTATTCCCTTTCATCCTCAGCCAAATTGGCAACCTGTGCAAACCAGGAGGTTAAATGGGCTATCTCTCCAAGTTGGGAGGTTGATAGTAAAGCAGATGGCAAGTCAAACCGGAGCACCAGGAGAGGGACTATTCGTTGAGTTTTAGAAACCTTTCGTATTCGCAGTGTGTCCGTTCTCTAGGTTTCCCGTACATGTTATAGCTGTAGTAATATTCCCTTCAACCTGGAGAGTTGGGACCCATGGAATGGGTGTCAGGCATTTGTGCTTTAAAGGGTCTGCATTTGCTCACCCAATCTCACCAATCGTCTCAGTCCCAAGTGTCCCTCCTTATGCCACACCCAGCTGTTGTTGTAGATAGGGTCATTCCAGGTTTCATCAGAGACCCTGAAGGAATTGTAAAGAATTTCCCAGTTTTTTTGTTTTGTTTTTGAAATTCCTTTTTATAGTGGGTTTGAGCTGATTCTCGCTGCCATGTTTATGTCAGTCTAGACACACTTGATTCTCTTACGGAGACATATCAGTACATAGGTTTTAAGATTCTTACTAGTCAGATATATTCCTCTGCGGGAAATATGGGGTTTTGAGTCCCTTTCACTGAGGAAGGTGTAGGTCTTCTCTATTCCATAGTTGGTTTTTGGAACGGTACCTGTGCTTATATCAAACTCTGCTTTTATGCATCACCCCACCTCTCCTTCCCCCTGAAGCAGGCATAAGAGTGTTTTCTAAATATGAGACACTGTTCTCTTTCCTAACTCAGTTCAAGTGTAGCCATTTTTAAAGGATCTTCTTAAGTGATATCTTATGATAAGTTTATTTTTCTGTGTGACTTATTTCGCTTAGAATCATCGTACCTGAATCCACCCATTTTGCTGCTACTGGTCTTATGACATTGATTTCATGGCTGAGGGATATTCCATCGTACGTAAGTACCACAATTTTTTGACCCATTTTTATATTTCCTGGGATACTTAAGGTGTATCCAAGTTGAGGTCCTTGTAAGCAGTGCAGCCCTAAATTTTGGGGTGGCTCTGTCTTATTGATTTTCAGTTTTCCCAAGGTATATTCCCTAGACTGTAAGTGCCCTTGGCTCTGTAGCTCTGTTCTTTACTTGTTTTAGGGAACACAATGCACTCCTCCAGAGAGGCAGTTGGCAATTTACATCCCGCCCATCAGCATAACAAGGCTCCCTGTTCTCCAGGGCCTGTCTTGCCTTTCTGGTTTTTACACATTTTGTGGATGTCCCTTTTAACCGGTGGGAAGTGATACTTCTTTGTAGTGAAGATTTGCATTGCCCGTTTGTTTGCTTGGCCAAAAAGGGCGTATGCGTTTTCTCCTGAAGATATTCAGGAGAAAACGCATACGCCCTTTTTGGCCAAGTTCATCATTTTCGAAGTTGTGCCCCTCTTCCTGTGCTTTAAAGGCGATTCCAACGTACTTCTTGAAATCAGTTTCCTGCTATTCTGCTCACTTTCAAGTCCGCCTCTTTGCCTTCGCTCGACAGATTTTTGGACGATAGTTGTCCTTTATTACTCGGCCAGTTTGTGAATTGCTGTGCCCCTCAGCTCCATTTTTCACCTCGTTTTTGGTGAGCTGACCGCAAGTCCAAAATTTCGGTTCAGGAATTATACTGGTTCCCGGTGGGTGGCTGAGACTTTGGTTAATTCTTTTTCCTGCCGGGAAATTACAGTGATATGTGCCCGTCCAATTCCTAACAGCTACTCTCTCATTGGTTCTCCCTCTTCCCTTTCATCCTCTGCCAAATTGGCAACCTGTGAGAACCAGTAGGTTCAAGGGGCTGTCTCTCCAAGTTGGGAGATTGATAGTAAAGCAGATGTAAAGTCAAACCCGAGCACCAGGAGAGGGACTATTCGTTGAGTTTTAGAAACCTTTCGTATTCACAGTGTGTCCGTTCTCTAGGTTTCCCGTACATGTTATAGCTGTAGTAATATTCCCTTCAACCTGGAGAGTTGGGACCCATGGAATGGGTGCCAGGCATTTGTGCTTTAAAGGGTCTGCATTTGCTCACCCAATCTCACAAATCATCTCAGTCCCAAGTGTCCCTCCTTATGCCACATCCAGCTGTCGTTGTAGATACGGTCATTCCAGGTTTCATCAGAGACCCTGAAGGAATTGTAAAGAATTTCCCAGTTTTCTTGTTTTGTTTTTGAAATTCCTTTTTATAGTGGGTTTGAGCTGATTCTCGCTGCCATGTTTATGCCTGTCTAGACACATTTGATTCCCTTACGGAGACATATCAATACATAGGTTTTAAGATTCTTACTAGTCAGATATATTCCTCTGCGGGAAATATGGTGTTTTGAGTCCCTTTCACTGAGGACGGTGTAGGTCTTGTCTATTCCATAGTTGGTTTTTGGAACGGTACGTGTGCTTATATCAAACTCTGGTTTTATGCATCACCCCACCTCTCCTTCCCCCTTAAGCAGGCATAAGAGTGTTTTCTAAATGTGAGACACTGTTCTCTTTCCTAACTCAGTTCAAGTGTAGCCATGTTTACAGGATCTTCATAAATGATATCTTATGATAAGTTTCTTTTTCTGTGTGACTTATTTCACTTAGAATCATCATACCTGAATCCACCCATTTTGCTGCTACTGGTCTTATGACATTGATTTCATGGCTGAGGGATATTCCATCGTACGTAAGTACCACAATTTTTTGAACCATTTTTATATTTCCTGGCATATTTAAGGTGTACCCAAGTTGAGGTCCTTGTAAGCAGTGCAGCCCTAAATTTTGGGGTGGCTCTGTTTTATTGATTTTCAGTTTTCCCAAGGTATATTCCCTAGACTGGAAGTGCCCTTGGCTCTGTAGCTCTCTTGTTTACTTGTTTTAGCGAACACAATGCACTCCTCCAGAGAGGCAGATGGCAATTTACATCCCGCCCATCAACATATCAAGGCTCCCTGTTCTCCAGGGCCTGTCTTGCCTTTCTGGTTTTTACACATTTTGTGGATGTCCCTTTTGACCGGTGGGAAGTGATACTTCTTTTTAGTGCAGCATTGCATTGCCCGCTTGCTTGCTTGGCCAAAAAGGGCGTATGCGTTTTCTCCTGAATATATTCAGGAGAAAACGCATACGCCCTTTTTGGCCAAGTGCATCATTGTCGAAGTTGTGCCCCTCTTCCTGTGCTTTAAAGGCGATTCCAACGTACCTCTTGAAATCTGTTTCCTGCTATTCGGCCTCGCTTTCAAGTCCGCCTCGTTGCCTTCCCTCAACAGATTTTTGGATGATAGTTGTCTTTTATGACTCGGCCAGTTTGTGAATTGCTGTGCCCCTGAGCTCCATTTTTCAACTTGTTTTTGGTGAGCTGACCGCAAGTCCAAAATTTTGGTTCAGGACCTATACTGGTTCCTGGTGGGTGGCTGAGACTTTGGTTAATTCTTCTTCCTGCCGGGAAATTACAGTGATATGTGCCCGTCCAAATGCCAAACAGCTACTCTCTCATTAGTTCTCCCTCTTCCCTTTCATCCTTTGCCAAATTGGAAACCTGTGCAAACCAGGAGGTTAAGGGGGCTGTCTCTCCAAGTTGGGAGATTGATAGTAAAGCAGATGGAAAGTCAAACCGGAGCACCAGGAGAGGGACTATTCGTTGAGTTTTAGAAACCTTTCGTATTCACAGTGTGTCCGTTCTCTAGGTTTCCTGTACATGTTATAGCTGTAGTAATATTCCCTTCAACCTGGAGCGTTGGGACCCATGGAATGGGTGCCAGGCATTTGTGCTTTACAGGGTCTGCATTTGCTCACCCAATCTCACAAATCATCTCAGTCCCAAGTGTCCCTCCTTATGCCACATCCAGCTGTCGTTGTAGATACGGTCATTCCAGGTTTCATCAGAGACCCTGAAGGAATTGTAAAGAATTTCCCAGTTTTCTTGTTTTGTTTTTGAAATTCCTTTTTATAGTGGGTTTGAGCTGATTCTCGCTGCCATGTTTATGCCTGTCTAGACACATTTGATTCCCTTACGGAGACATATCAATACATAGGTTTTAAGATTCTTACTAGTCAGATATATTCCTCTGCGGGAAATATGGTGTTTTGAGTCCCTTTCACTGAGGACGGTGTAGGTCTTGTCTATTCCATAGTTGGTTTTTGGAACGGTACCTGTGCTTATATCAAACTCTGGTTTTATGCATCACCCCACCTCTCCTTCCCCCTTAAGCAGGCATAAGAGTGTTTTCGAAATGTGAGACACTGTTCTCTTTCCTAACTCAGTTCAAGTGTAGCCATGTTTACAGGATCTTCATAAATGATATCTTATGATAAGTTTCTTTTTCTCTGTGACTTATTTCACTTAGAATCATCGTACCTGAATCCACGCATTTTGCTGCTACTGGTGTTATGACATTGATTTCATGGCTGAGGGATATTCCATCGTACGTAAGTACAACAATTTTTTGAACCATTTTTATATTTCCTGGGATATTTAAGGTGTACCCAAGTTGAGGTCCTTGTAAACAGTGCAGCCCTAAATATTGGGGTGGCTCTGTATTATTGATTTTCAGTTTTCCCAAGGTATATTCCCTAGACTGGAAGTGCCCTTGGCTCTGTAGCTCTGTTGTTTACTTGTTTTAGGGAACACAATGCACTCCTCCAGAGAGGCAGTTGGCAATTTACATCCCGCCCATCAGCATAAAATGGCTCCCTGTTCTCCAGGGCCTGTCTTTCCTTTCTGGTTTTTAAACATTTTGTGGATGTTCCTTTTGACCGGTGGGAAGTGATACTTCTTTGTAGTGCAGATTTGCATTGCCCGCTTGCTTGCTTGGCCAAAAAGGGCGTATGCGTTTTCTCCTGAATATATTCAGGAGAATACGCATACGCCCTTTTTGGCCAAGGGCATCATTGTCGAAGTTGTGCCCCTCTTCCTGTGCTTTAAAGGCGATTCCAACTTACCTCTTGAAATCTGTTTCCTGCTATTCTGCCTCACTTTCAAGTCCGCCTCGTTGCCTTCCCTCAACAAATTTTTGGACGATAGTTGTCCTTTATTACTCGGCCAGTTTGTGAATTGCTGGGCCCCTGAGCTCCATTTTTCAACTCGTTTTTGGTGAGCTGACCGCAAGTCCAAAATTTTGGTTCAGGACCTATACTGGTTCCCGGTGGGTGGCTGAGACTTTGGTTAATACTTCTTCCTGCCGGGAAATTACAGTGATATGTGCCCGTCCAAATGCCTAACAGCTACTATCTCATTGGTTCTCCCTCATCCCTTTCATCCACTGCCAAATTGGCAACCTGTGTGAACTAGGAGGTTAAAGGGGCTGTCTCTCCAAGTTGGGAGGTTGATAGTAAAGCAGATGGAAAGTCAATCCGGGGCAGCAGGAGAGGGACTATTCGTTGAGTTTTAGAAACCTTTCGTATTCACAGTGTGTCCGTTCTCTAGGTTT
Source organism: Hyperoodon ampullatus (assembly GCF_949752795.1). Classification (NCBI taxonomy): domain Eukaryota; kingdom Metazoa; phylum Chordata; class Mammalia; order Artiodactyla; family Ziphiidae; genus Hyperoodon; species Hyperoodon ampullatus. Next base: position 389,526 of record NW_027640382.1, on the reverse strand, counting down.
CCTGTACATGATATAACTGTAGTAATATTCCCTTCAACCTGGAGAGTTCGGACTCATGGAATGGGTGCCAAGCATTTGTGCTTTAAAGGGTCTACATTTGCTCACCCAATCTCACCAATCCTCTCAGTCCCAAGTGTCCAGCCTTATGCCACATCCAGCTGTCGTTGTAGATAGGGTCATTCCAGGTTTCATTAGAGACCCTGAAGGAATTGTAAAGAATTTCCCAGTTTTTTTTGCTTTGTTTTTGAAATTCCTTTTTATAGTGGGTTTGAGCTGATTCTCGCTGCAATGTTTATGCCAGTCTAGACACACTTTTTTCCCTTTCAGAGACATATCAATACATAGGTTTTAATATTCTTAATAATCAGATATATTCCTCTGCGGGAAATATGGGGTTTTGAATCCCTTTCACTCAGGAAGGTGTAGGTCTTGTCTATTACATAGTTGGTTTTTGGAACGGTACCTGTGCTTATATCAAACTCTGGTTTTATGCATCACCCCACCTCTCCTTCCCCCTTAAGCAGGCATAAGAGTGTTTTCTAAATGTGAGACACTGTTCTCTTTCCTAACTCAGTTCAAGTGTAGCCATGTTTATAGGATCTTCATAAGTGATATCTTATGATAAGTTTCTTTTTCTGTGTGACTTATTTCACTTAGAATCATCGTACCTGAATCCACCCATTTTGCTTCTACTGGTCTTATGATATTGATTTCATGGCTGAGGGATATTCCATCGTGCGTAAGTACCACAATTTTTTGAACCATTTTTATATTTCCTGCGATGCTTAATGTGTATCCAAGTTGAGTTCCTTGTAAGCAGTGCAGCCCTAAATTTTGGGGTGGCTCTGTCTTATTGATTTTCAGTTTTCCCAAGGTATATTCCCTAGACTGGAAGTGCCCTTGGCTCTGTAGCTCTGTTCTTTACTTGTTTTAGGGAACACAATGCACTCCTCCAGAGAGGCAGTTGGCAATTTACATCCCGCCCATCAGCATAACAAGGCTCCCTGTTCTCCAGGGCCTGTCTTGCCTTTCTGGTTTTTACACATTTTGTGGATGTCCCTTTTGACCAGTGGGAAGTGATACATCTTTGTAGAGCAGATTTGCATTGCCCGCTTGCTTGCTTGGCCAAAAAGGGCGTATGCGTTTTCTCCTGAATATATTCAGGAGAAAACGCATACGCCCTTTTTGGCCAAGTGCATCATTGTCGAAGTTGTGCCCCTCTTCCTGTGCTTTAAAGGCGATTCCAACGTACCTATTGAAATCTGTTTCCTGCTATTCTGCCTCGCTTTCAAGTCCGCCTCGTTGCCTTTCCTCAACAGATTTTTGGACGATAGTTGTCCTTTATTACTCGGCCAGTTTGTGAATTGCTGTGCCCCTGAGCTCCATTTTTCAATTCGTTTTTGGTGAGCTGACCGCAAGTCCAAAATTTTGGTTCAGGACCTATACTGGTTCCCGGTGGCTGGCTGAGACTTTGGTTAATTCTTCTTCCTGCCGGGAAATTACAGTGATATGTGCCCGTCCAAATGCCTAACAGCTACTCTCTCATTTGTTCTCCCTCTTCCCTTTCATCCTCTGCCAAATTGGAAACCTGTGCGAACCAGGAGGTTAAAGGGGCTGTCTCTCCAAGTTGGGAAGTTGATAGTAAAGCAGATGGAAAGTCAAACCGGAACACCAGGATAGGGACTATTCGTTGAGTTTTAGAAACCTTTCGTATTCACAGTGTGTCCGTTCTCTAGGTTTCCCGTACATGTTATAGCTGTAGTAATATTCCCTTCAACCTGGAGAGTTGGGACTCATGGAATGGGTGCCAAGCATTTGTGCTTTAAAGGGGCTGCATTTGCTCACCCAATCTCACCAATCGTCTCAGTCCCAAGTGTCCCTTCTTATGACACATCCAGCTGTCGTTGTATATAGGGTCATTCCAGGTTTCATCAGAGACCCAGAAGGAATTGTGAAGAATTTCCCAGTTTTTTTGTTTTGTTTTTGAAATTCCTTTTTATAGTGGGTTTGAGCTGATTCTCGCTGCCATGTTTATGCCAGTCTAGACACACTTGCTTCCCTTACGGAGACATATCAATACATAGGTTTTAAGATTCTTACTAGTCAGATATATTCCTCTGCAGGAAATATGGTGTTTTGAGTCCCTTTCAGTAAGGAAGGTGTAGGTCTTGTCTATTCCATAGTTGGTTTTTGGAACGGTACGTGTGCTTATATCAAACTCTGGTTTTATGCATCACCCCACCTCTCCTTACCCTTAAGCAGGCATAAGAGTGTTTTCTAAATGTGAGACACTGTTCTCTTTCCTAACTCAGTTCAAGTGTAGCCATGTTTACAGGATCTTCATAAGTGATATCTTATGATAAGTTTCTTTTTCTTTGTGACTTATTTCACTTAGAATCACCGAACCTGAATCCACCCATTTTGCTGCTACTGGTGTTATGACATTGATTTCATGGCTGAGGGATATTCCATCGTACGTAAGTACCCCAATTTTTTGAACCATTTTTATATTTCCTGGGATATTTAAGATGTACCCAAGTTGAGGTCCTTGTAAGCAGTGCAGCCCTAAATTTTGGGGTGGCTCTGTCTTATTGATTTTCAGTTTTCCCAAGGTATATTCCATAGACTGGAAGTGCCCTTGGCTCTGTAGCTCTGTCCTTTCCTTGTTTTAGGGAACACAATTCACTCCTCCAGAGAGGCAGTTGGCAATTTACATCCCACCCATCAGCATATCAAGGCTCCCTGTTCTCCAGGGCCTGTGTTTCCTTTCTGGTTTTTACACATTTTGTGGATGTCCCTTTTGACCGGTGGGAAGTGATACTTCTTTGTAGTGCAGATTTGCATTGCCCGCTTGCTTGCTTGGCCAAAAAGGGCGTATGCGTTTTCTCCTGAATATATTCAGGAGAAAACGCATACGCCCTTTTTGGCCAAGTGCATCATTTTCGAAGTTGTGCCCCTCTTCCTGTGCTTTAAAGGCGATTCCAACGTACCTCTTGAAATCTGTTTCCTGCTATTCTGCCTCGCTTTCAAGTCCAACTCGTTGCCTTCCCTCAACAGATTTTTGGACGATAGTTGTCCTTTATTACTCGGCCAGTTTGTGAATTGCTGTGCCCCTGAGCCCCATTTTTCAACTCGTTTTTGGTGAGCTGACCGCAAGTGCAAAATTTTGGTTCAGGACCTATACTGGTTCCCGGTGGGTGGCTGAGACTTTGGTTAATTCTTCTTCCTGCTGGGAAATTACAGTGATATGTGCCCGTCCAAATGCCTAACAGCTGCTCTCTCATTGGTTCTCCCTATTTGCTTTCATCCTCTGCCAAATGGGAAACCTGTGTGAACCAGGAGGTTAAAGGGGCTGTCTCTCCATGTTGGGAGGTTGATAGTAAAGCAGATGGAATGTCAAACCGGAGCACCAGGAGAGGGACTATTCGTTGAGTTTTAGAAACCTTTCGTATTCACAGTGTGTCCGTTCTCTAGGTTTCCCGTACATGTTATAGCTGTAGTAATATTCCCTTCAACCTAGAGAGTTGGGACCCATGGAATGGGTGCCAGGCACTTGTGCTTCAAAGGGTCTGCATTTGGTCCCCAAATCTCACCAATCTTCTCAGTCCCAAGTGTCCCTCCTTATGCCACATCCAGCTGTCGTTTAGATAGGGTCATTCCAGATTTCATCAGAGACCCTGAAGGAATTGTAAAGAATTTCCCAGTTTTTTTGTTTTGTTTTTGAAATACCTTTTTATAGTGGGTTTGAGCTGATTCTCACTGCCATGTTTATGCCAGTCTAGACACACTTGATTCCCTTACGGAGACATATCAATACATAGGTTTTAAGATTCTTACTAGTCAGATATATTCCTCTGCGGGAAATATGGGGTTTTGAGTCCCTTTCACTGAGGAAGGTGTAGGTCTTGTCTATTCCATAGTTGGTTTTTGGAACGGTACGTGTGCTTATATCAAACTCTGGTTTTATGCATCACCCCACCTCTCCTTCCCCCTTAAGCAGGCATAAGAGTGTTTTCTAAATGTGAGACACTGTTCTCTTTCCTAACTCAGTTCAAGTGTAGCCATGTTTACAGGATCTTCATAAGTGATATCTTATGATAAGTTTCTTTTTCTCTGTGACTTATTTCACTTAGAATCATCGTACCTGAATCCACCCATTTTGCTTCTACTGGTGTTATGACATTGATTTCATGGCTGAGGGATATTCCATCGTGCGTAAGTACCACAATTTTTTGAACCATTTTTATTTTTCCTGTGATGCTTAATGTGTATCCAAGTTGAGGTCCTTGTAAGCAGTGAAGCCCTAAATTTTGGGGTGGCTCTGTCTTATTGATTTTCAGTTTTCCCAAGGTATATTCCCTAGACTGGAAGTGCCCTTGGCTCTGTAGCTCTGTTCTTTACTTGTTTTAGGGAACACAATGCACTCCTCCAGAGAGGCAGTTGGCAATTTACATCCCGCCCATCAGCATAACAAGGCTCCCTGTTCTCCAGGGCCTGTCTTGCCTTTCTGGTTTTTACACATTTTGTGGATGTCCCTTTTGACCAGTGGGAAGTGATACATCTTTGTAGAGCAGATTTGCATTGCCCGCTTGCTTGGTTGGCCAAAAAGGGCGTATGCGTTTTCTCCTGAATATATTCAGGAGAAAACGCATACGCCCTTTTTGGCCAAGTGCATCATTGTCGAAGTTGTGCCCCTCTCCCTGTGCTTTAAAGGCGATTCCAACGTACCTATTGAAATCTGTTTCCTGCTATTCTGCCTCGCTTTCAAGTCCGCCTCGTTGCCTTCCCTCAACAGATTTTTGGACGATAGTTGTCCTTTATTACTCGGCCAGTTTGTGAATTGCTGGGCCCCTGAGCTCCATTTTTCAACTCGTTTTTGGTGAGCTGACCGCAAGTCCAAAATTTTGGTTCAGGACCTATACTGGTTCCCGGTGGGTGGCTGAGACTTTGGTTAATTCTTCTTCCTGCCGGGAAATTACAGTGATATGTGCCCGTCCAAATGCCTAACAGCTACTCTCTCATTGGTTCTCCCTCTTCCCTTTCATCCTCTGCCAAATTGGAAACCTGTGCGAACCAGGAGGTTAAAGGGGCTGTCTCTCCAAGTTGGGAAGTTGATAGTAAAGCAGATGGAAAGTCAAACCGGCACACCAGGATAGGGACTATTCGTTGAGTTTTAGAAACCTTTCGTATTCACAGTGTGTCCGTTCTCTAGGTTTCCCGTACATGTTATAGCTGTAGTAATATTCCCTTCAACCTGGAGAGTTGGGACACATGGAATGGGTGCCAAGCATTTGTGCTTTAATGGGGCTGCATTTGCTCACCCAATCTCACCAATCGTCTCAGTCCCAAGTGTCCCACCTTATGACACATCCAGCTGTCGTTGTATATAGGGTCATTCCAGGTTTCATCAGAGACCCTGAAGGAATTGTAAAGAATTTCCCAGTTTTTTTGTTTTGTTTTTGAAATTCCTTTTTATAGTGGGTTTGAGCTGATTCTCGCTGACATGTTTATGCCTGTCTAGACACACTTGATTCCCTTATGGAGACATATCAATACATAGGTTTTAAGATTCTTACTAGTCAGATATATTCCTCTGCGGGAAATATGGTGTTTTGAGTCCCTTTCACTGAGAAAGGTGTAGGTCTTGTCTATAACATAGTTTGTTTTTGGAACGGTACGTGTGCTTATATCAAACTCTGGTTTTATGCATCACCCCACCTCCCCTTACCCCTTAAGCAGGCATAAGAGTTTTTTCTAAATGTGAGAGACTGTTCTCTTTCCTGACTCAGTTCAACTGTAGCCATGTTTTCAGGATCTTCATAAGTGATATCTTATGATAAGTTTCTTTTTCTGTGTGACTTATTTCCCTTAGAATCATCGTACCTGAATCCACCCATTTTGCTGCTACTGGTCTTATGACATTGATTTCATGGCTGAGGGATATTGCATCGTACGTAAGTACCACAATTTTTTGAACCAATTTAATATTTCCTGGGATATTTAAGGTGTACCCAAGTTGAGTTCCTTGTAAGCAGTGCAGCCCTAAATTTTGGGGTGGCTCTGTCTTATTGATTTTCAGTTTTCCCAAGGTATATTCCCTAGACTGGAAGTGCCCTTGGCTCTGTAGCTCTGTTGTTTACTTGTTTTAGGGAACACAATGCACTCCTCCAGAGAGGCAGTTGGCAATTTACATGCCGCCCATCAGCATAACAAGGCTCCCTGTTCTCCAGGGCCTGTCTTTCCTTTCTGGTTTTTACACATTTTGTGGATGTCCCTTTTGACCGGTGGGAAGTGATTCTTCTTTGTAGAGCAGATTTGCATTGCCCGCTTGCTTGCTTGGCCAAAAAGGGCGTATGCGTTTTCTCCTGAATATATTCAGGTGAAAACGCATACGCCCTTTTTGGCCAAGTGCATCATTGTCGAAGTTGTGCCCCTCTTCCTGTGCTTTAAAGGCGATTCCAACGTACCTCTTGAAATCTGTTTCCTGCTATTCTGCCTCGCTTTCAAGTCCGCCTCGTTGCCTTTCCTGAACAGATTTTTGGACGATAGTTGTCCTTTATTACTCGGCCAGTTTGTGAATTGCTGTGCCCCTGAGCTCCATTTTTCAACTCGTTTTTGGTGAGCTGACCGCAAGTCCAAAATTTTGGTTCAGGACCTATACTGGTTCCCGGGGGGTGGCTGAGACATTGGTTAATTCTTCTTCCTGCCGGGAAATTACAGTGATATGTGCCCGTCGAAATGTCTAACAGCTACTCAATCATTGGTTCTCCCTCTGCCCTTTCATCCCCTGCCAAATTGGAAACGTGTGCGAACCAGGAGGTTAAAGGGGCTGTCTCTCCAAGTTGGGAAGTTGATAGTAAAGCAGATGGAAAGTCAAACCGGAGCACCAGGAGAGGGACTATTCGTTGAGTTTTAGAAACATTTCGTATTCACAGTGTGTCCGTTCTCTAGGTTTCCCGCACATGTTATAGCTGTAGTAATATTCCCTTCAACCTGGAGAGTTGGGACCCATGGAATGGGTGCCATGCATTATTGCTTTAAAGGGTCTGCATTTGCTCACCCAATCTCACCAATCGTCTCAGTCCCAAGTGTCCCTCCTTATGCCACATCCAGCTGTCATTGTAGATAGGGTCATTCCAGGTTTCATCAGAGACCCTGAAGGAATTGTAAAGAATTTCCCAATTTTTTTTGTTTTGTTTTTGATATTCCTTTTTATAGTCGGTTTGAGCTGATTCTCGCTGCCATGTTTATGCCAGTCTAGACACACTTGATTCCCTTACGGAGACATATCAATACATAGGTTTTAAGATTCTTACTAGTCAGATATATTCCTCTGCGGGAAATATGGGGTTTTGAGTCCCTTTCATTGAGGTAGGTGTAGGTCTTGTCTATTCCATAGTTGGTTTTTGGAACGGTACCTGTGCTTATATCAAACTCTGGTTTTATGCATCACCCCACCTCTCCTTCCCCCTTAAGCAGGCATAAGAGTGTTTTCTAGGGCTTCCCTGGTGGCGCAGTGGTTGAGAGTCCGCCTGCCGATGCAGGGGAAACGGGTTCGTGCCCCGGTCTGGGAAGATCCCACATGCCGCGGAGCGGCTGGGCCCGTGAGCCATGGTCACTGGGCCTGTGCGTCCGGAGCCTGTGCGTCCGGAGCCTGTGCTCCGCAACGGGAGAGGCCACAACAGTGAGAGGCCCACATACCACAAAAAAAAAAAAAAAAAAAAAAAAAGAGTGTTTTCTAAATGTGAGACACTGTTCTCTTTCCTAACTCAGTTCAAGTGTAGCCATGTTTACAGGATCTTCATAAGTGATATGTTATGATAAGTTTCTTTTTCTGTGTGACTTATTTCACTTAGAATCCTCGTACCTGAATCCACCCATTTTGCTGCTACTGGTCTTATGACATTGATTTCATGGCTAAGGGATATTCCATCGTACATAAGTACCACAATTTTTTGAACCATTTTTATATTTCCTGGGATATTTAAGGTGTACCCAAGTTGAGGTCCTTGTAAGCAGTGCAGCCCTAAATTTTGGGGTGGCTCTGTCTTATTGATTTTCAGTTTTCCCAAGTTATATTCCCTAGACTGGAAGTGCCCTTGGCTCTGTAGCTCTGTTCTTTACTTGTTTTAGGGAACACAATGTACTCCTCCAGAGAGGCAGTTGGCAATTTACATCCCGCCCATCAGCATAACAAGGCTCCCTGTTCTCCAGGGCCTGTCTTGCCTTTCTGGTTTTTACACATTTTGTGGATGTCCCTTTTGACCGGTGGGAAGTGATACTTCTTTGTAGTGCAGATTTGCATTGCCCGCTTACTTGCTTGGGCAAAAAGGGCGTATGCGTTTTCTCCTGAATATATTCAGGAGAAAACGCATACGCCCTTTGTGGCCAAGTGCATCATTGTCGAAGTTGTGCGCCTCTTCCTGTGCTTTAAAGGCGATTCCAACGTACCTCTTGAAATCTGTTTCCTGCTATTCTGCCTCTCTTTCAAGTCCGCCTCGTTGCCTTTCCTGAACAGATTTTTGGACGATAGTTGTCCTTTATTACTCGGCCAGTTTGTGAATTGCTGTGCCCCTGAGCTCCATTTTTCAACTCGTTTTTGGTGAGCTGACCGCAAGTCCAACATTTTGGTTCAGGACCTATACTGGTTCCCGGGGGGTGGCTGAGACATTGGTTAATTCTTCTTCCTGCCGGGAAATTACAGTGATATGTGCCCGTCGAAATGTCTAACAGCTACTCAATCATTGGTTCTCCCTCTGCCCTTTCATCCCCTGCCAAATTGGAAACGTGTGCGAACCAGGAGGTTAAAGGGGCTGTCTCTCCAAGTTGGGAAGTTGATAGTAAAGCAGATGGAAAGTCAAACCGGAGCACCAGGAGAGGGACTATTCGTTGAGTTTTAGAAACATTTCGTATTCACAGTGTGTCCGTTCTCTAGGTTTCCCGCACATGTTATAGCTGTAGTAATATTCCCTTCAACCTGGAGAGTTGGGACCCATGGAATGGGTGCCATGCATTATTGCTTTAAAGGGTCTGCATTTGCTCACCCAATCTCACCAATCGTCTCAGTCCCAAGTGTCCCTCCTTATGCCACATCCAGCTGTCATTGTAGATAGGGTCATTCCAGGTTTCATCAGAGACCCTGAAGGAATTGTAAAGAATTTCCCAATTTTTTTTGTTTTGTTTTTGATATTCCTTTTTATAGTCGGTTTGAGCTGATTCTCGCTGCCATGTTTATGCCAGTCTAGACACACTTGATTCCCTTACGGAGACATATCAATACATAGGTTTAAAATTCTTACTAGTCAGATATATTCCTCTGCGGGAAATATGGGGTTTTGAGTCCTTTTCATTGAGGAAGGTGTAGGTCTTGTCTATTCCATAGTTGGTTTTTGGAACGGTACCTGTGCTTATATCAAACTCTGGTTTTATGCATCACCCCACCTCTCCTTCCCCCTTAAGCAGGCATAAGAGTGTTTTCTAGGGCTTCCCTGGTGGCGCAGTGGTTGAGAGTCCGCCTGCCGATGCAGGGGAAACGGGTTCGTGCCCCGGTCTGGGAAGATCCCACATGCCGCGGAGCGGCTGGGCCCGTGAGCCATGGCCGCTGGGCCTGTGCGTCCGGAGCCTGTGCGTCCGGAGCCTGTGCTCCGCAACGGGAGAGGCCACAACAGTGAGAGGTCCACATACCACAAAAAAAAAAAAAAAAAAGAGTGTTTTCTAAATGTGAGACACTGTTCTCTTTCCTAACTCAGTTCAAGTGTAGCCATGTTTACAGGATCTTCATAAGTGATATCTTATGATAAGTTTCTTTTTCTGTGTGACTCATTTCACTTAGAATCATCGTAGCTGAATCCACCCATTTTGCTGCTACTGGTCTTATGACATTGATTTCATGGCTGAGGGATATTCCATCGTATGTAAGTACCACAATTTTTTGAACCATTTTTATATTTCCTGGGATATTTAAGGTGTACCCAAGTTGAGGTCCTTGTAAGCAGTGCAGCCCTAAATTTTGGGGTGGCTCTGTCTTATTGATTTTCAGTTTTCCCAAGGTATATTCCCTAGACTGGAAGTGCCCTTGGCTCTGTAGCTCTGTTGTTTACTTGTTTTAGGGAACACAATGCACTCCTCCAGAGAGGCAGTTGGCAATTTACATCCCGCCCATCAGCATAACAAGGCTCCCTGTTCTCCAGGGCCTGTCTTGCCTTTCTGGTTTTTACACATTTTATGGATGTCCCTTTTGACCGGTGGGAAGTGATACTTCTTTGTAGTGCAGATTTGCATTGCCCGCTTACTTGCTTGGCCAAAAAGGGCGTATGCGTTTTCTCCTGAATATATTCAGGAGAAAACGCATACGCCCTTTTTGGCCAAGTGCATCATTGTCGAAGTTGTGCCACTCTTCCTGTGCATGAAAGGCGATTCCAACGTACCTCTTGAAATCTGTTTCCTGCTATTCTGCCTCGCTTTCACGTCCGCCTCGTTGCCTTCCCTCAACAGATTTTTGGACGATAGTTGTCCTTTATTACTCGGCCAGTTTGTGAATTGCTGTGCCCCTGAGCTCCATTTTTCAACTCGTTTTTGGTGAGCTGACCGCCAGTCCAACATTTTGGTTCAGGACCTTTGCTGGTACCCCGTGGTGGGCTGAGACTTTGGTTAATTCTTCTTCCTGCCGGGAAATTACAGTGATATGTGCCCGTCCAAATACCTAACAGCTACGCTCTCATTGGTTCTCCCTCTTCCCTTTCATCCTCTGCCAAATTGGCAACCTGTGCGAACCAGGAGTTTAAAGGGGCTGTCTCTCCAAGTTGGGAGGTTGATAGTAAAGCAGATGGAAAGTCAAACCGGAGCACCAGGAGAGGGACTATTCGTTGAGTTTTAGAAACCTTTCGTATTCACAGTGTGTCCGTTCTCTAGGTTTCCCGTACATGTTATAGCTGTAGTAATATTCCCTTCAACCTGGAGATTTGGGACCCATGGAATGGGTGCCAGGCATTTGTGCTTTAAAGGGTCTTCATTTGCTCACCCAATCTCACCAATCCTCTCAGTCCCAAGTGTCCCTCCTTATGCCACATCCAGCTGTCATTGTAGATAGGGTCATTCCAGGTTTCATCAGAGACCCTGAAGGAATTGTAAAGAATTTCCCAGTTTTTTTGTTTTGTTTTTGAAATTCCTTTTTATAGTGGATTTGAGCTGATTCTCGCTGCCATGTTTATGTCAGTCTAGACACACTTGATTCTCTTACGGAGACATATCAATACATAGGTTTTAAGATTCTTACTAGTCAGATATATTCCTCTGCGGGAAATATGGGGTTTTGAGTCCCTTTCACTGAGGAAGGTGTAGGTCTTGTCTATTCCATAGTTGGTTTTTGGAACGGTACCTGTGCTTATAACAAACTCTGGTTTTATGCATCACCCCACCTCTCCTTCGCCCTTAAGCAGGCATAAGTGTGTTTTCTAAATATGAGACACTGTTCTCTTTCCTAACTCAGTTCAAGTGTAGCCATGTTTATAGGATCTTCTTAAGTGATATCTTATGATAAGTTTATTTTTCTGTGTGACTTATTTTGCTTAGAATCATCGTACCTGAATCCACCCATTTTGTTGCTACTGGTCTTATGACATTGATTTCATGGCTGAGGGATATTCCATCGTACATAAGTACCACAATTTTTTGACCCATTTTTATATTTCCTGGGATACTTAAGGTGTATCCAAGTTGAGGTCCTTGTAAGCAGTGCAGCCCTAAATTTTGCGGTGGCTCTGTCTTATTGATTTTCAGTTTTCCCAAGGTATATTCCCTAGACTGGAAGTGCCCTTGGCTCTGTAGCTCTGTTCTTTACTTGTTTTAGGGAACACAATGTACTCCTCCAGAGAGGCAGTTGGCAATTTACATCCCTCCCATCAGCATAACAAGGCTCCCTGTTCTCCAGGGCCTGTCTTGCCTTTCTGGTTTTTACACATTTTGTGGATGTCCCTTTTAACCGGTGGGAAGTGATACTTCTTTGTAGTGAAGATTTGCATTGCCCGTTTGTTTGCTTGGCCAAAAAGGGCGTATGCGTTTTCTCCTGAATATATTCAGGAGGAAACGCATACGCCCTTTTTGGCCAAGTGCATCATTGTCGAAGTTGTGCGCCTCTTCCTGTGCTTTAAAGTCGAATCCAACGTACCTCTTGAAATCTGTTTCCTGCTATTCTGCCTCGCTTTCAAGTCCGCCTCGTTGCCTTCCCTCAACAGATTTTTGGACGATAGTTGTCCTTTATTACTCGGCCAGTTTGTGAATTGCTGTGCCCCTGAGCTCCATTTTTCACCTCGTTTTTGGTGAGCTGACCGCAAGTCCAAAATTTTGGTTCAGGACCTATACTGGTTCCCGGTGGATGGCTGAGACGTTGGTTAATTCTTCTTCCTGCTGTGAAGTTAGAGTGATATGTGCCCGTCCAAATGCCTAACAGCTACTCTCTAATTGGTTCTCCCTATTCCCTTTCATCCTCAGCCAAATTGGCAACCTGTGCAAACCAGGAGGTTAAATGGGCTATCTCTCCAAGTTGGGAGGTTGATAGTAAAGCAGATGGAAAGTCAAACCGGAGCACCAGGATAGGGACTATTCGTTGAGTTTTAGAAACCTTTCGTATTCACATTGTGTCCGTTCTCTAGGTTTCCCGTACATGTAATAGCTGTAGTAATATTCCCTTCAAACTGGAGAGTTGGGACACATGGAATGGGTGCCAGGCATTTGTGCTTTAAAGGGTCTGCATTTGCTCACCCAATCTCACGAATCCTCTCAGTCCCAAGTGTCCAGCCTTATGCCACATCCAGCTGTCATTGTAGATAGGGTCATTCCAGGTTTCATCAGAGACCCTGAAGGAATTGTAAAGAATTTCCCAGTTTTTTTGTTTTGTGTTTGAAATTCCTTTTTATAGTGGGTTTGAGCTGATTCTCGCTGCCATGTTTATGCCAGTCTAGACACACTTGATTCCCTTACGGAGACATATCAATACATAGGTTTTAAGATTCTTACTAGTCAGATATATTCCTCTGCGGGAAATATGGGGTTTTGAGTCCCTTTCACTGAGGAAGGTGTAGGTCTTGTCTATTCCATAGTTGGTTTTTGGAACGGTACCTGTGCTTATATCAAACTCAGGTTTTATGCATCACCCCACCTCTCCTTCCCCCTTAAGCAGGCATAAGAGTGTTTTCTAAACGTGAGACACTCTTCTCTTTCCTAATTCAGTTCAAGTGTAGCCATGTTTACAGGATCTTCATAAGTGATATCTTATGATAAGTTTCTTTTTCTGTGTGACTTATTTCACTTAGAATCCTCGTACCTGAATCCACCCATTTTGCTGCTACTGGTCTTATGACATTGATTTCATGGCTAAGGGATATTCCATCGTACATAAGTACCACAATTTTTTGAACCATTTTTATATTTCCTGGGATATTTAAGGTGTACCCAAGTTGAGGTCCTTGTAAGCAGTGCAGCCCTAAATTTTGGGGTGGCTTTGTCTTATTGATTTTCAGTTTTCCCAAGGTATATTCCCTAGACTGGAAGTGCCCTTGGCTCTGTAGCTCTGTTCTTTACTTGTTTTAGGGAACACAATGTACTCCTCCAGAGAGGCAGTTGGCAATTTAAATCCCTCCAATCAGCATAACAAGGCTCCCTGTTCTCCAGGGCCTGTCTTGCCTTTCTGGTTTTTACACATTTTGTGGATGTCCCTTTTGACCGGTGGGAAGTGATACGTCTTTGTAGTGCAGATTTGCATTGCCCGCTTGCTTGCTTGGCCAAAAAGGGCTTATGCGTTTTCTCCTGAATATATTCAGGAGAAAACGCATACGCCCTTTTTGGCCAAGTGCATCATTGTTGAAGTTGTGCCCCTCTTCCTGTGCTTTAAAGGTGATTCCAACGTACCTGTTGAAATCTGTTTCCTGCTATTCTGCCTAGCTTTCAAGTCCGCCTCGTTGCCTTCCCTCAACAGATTTTTGGACGATAGTTGTCCTTTATTACTCGGCCAGTTTGTGAATTGCTGTGCCCCTGAGCTCCATTTTTCAACTCGTTTTTGGTGAGCTGACCGCAAGTCCAACAATTTGGTTCAGGACCTATGCTGGTTCCCGGTGGGGGGCTGAGACTTTGGTTAATTCTTCTTCCTGTCGGGAAGTTAGAGTGATATGTGCCCGTCCTAAAGCCTAAGAGCTACCCTCTCATTGGTTCTCCCTCTTCCCTTTCATCCTCTGCCAAATTGGCAACCTGTGCGAACCAGGAGGTTAAATGGGCTGTCTCTCCAAGTTGGGAGGTTGATAGTAAAGCAGATGGAAAGTCAAACCAGAGCACCAGGAGAGGGACTATTCGTTGAGTTTTAGAAACCTTTCGTATTCACAGTGTGTCCGTTCTCTAGGTTTCCCGTACATGTTATAGCTGTAGTAATATTCCCTTCAAGCTGGAGAGTTGGGACCCATGGAATGGGTGCGAGGCATTTGTGCTTTAAAGGGTCTGCATTTGCTCACCCAATCTCACCAATCCTCTCAGTCCCAAGTGTCCCTCCTTATGCCACATCCAGCTGTCATTGTAGATAGGGTCATTCCAGGTTTCATCAGAGACCCTGAAGGAATTGTAAAGAATTTCCCAGTTTTTTTTGTTTTGTTTTTGAAATTCCTTTTTATAGTGGGTTTGAGCTGATTCTCGCTGCCATGTTTATGCCAGTCTAGACACACTTGATTCCCTTACGGAGACATATCAATACAGAGGTTTTAAGATTCTTACTAGTCAGATATATTGCTCTGCGGGAAATATGGGGTTTTGAGTCCCTTTCACTGAGGAAGGTGTAGGTCTTGTCTATTCCATAGTTGGTTTTTGGAACGGTACATGTGCTTATATCAAACTCTGGGTTTATGCATCACCCCACCTCTCCTTCCCCCTTAAGCAGGCATAAGAGTGTTTTCTAAATGTGAGACACTGTTCTCTTTCCTAACTCAGTTCAAGTGTAGCCATGTTTATAGGGCCTTCATAAGTGATATCTTATGATAAGTTTCTTTTTCTGTGTGACTTATTTCACTTAGAATCATCGTACCTGAATCCACTCATTTTGCTGCTACTGGTCTTATGACTTTTATTTCATGGTTGAGGGATATTCCATCGTACGTAAGTACCACAATATTTTGAACCATTTTTATATTTCCTGGGATATTTAATGTGTACCCAAGTTGAGATTCTTGTAAGCAGTGCAGCCCTAAATTTTGAGGTGGCTCTTTCTTATTGATTTTCAGTTTTCCCAAGGTATATTCCCTAGACTGGAAGTGCCCTTGGCTCTGTAGCTCTGTTGTTTACTTGTTTTAGGCCACACAATGCATTCCTCCAGAGAAGCAGTTGACAGTTTTTATCTCGCCCAACACCATAACAAGGCTCCCTGTTCTCCAGGGCCTGTCTTGCGTTTCTGGATTTTACACATTTTGTTGCTGTCCCTTTTGACCAGTGGGAAGTGATACTTCTTTGTAGTGCAGATTTGCATTGCCCGCTTACTTGCTTGGCCAAGAAGGGCGTATGCGTTTTCTCCTGAATATATTCAGGAGAAAACGCATACGCCCTTCTTGGCCAAGTGCATTATTGTCAAAGTTTTGCCCCTGTTCCTGTGCTTTATAGGCGATTCCAACGTACCTCTTGAAATCTGTTTCCTGCTATTCTGCCTGCCTTTCAAATCCGCCGCGTTTCCTTCCCTCAACAGATTTTTGGACGATAGTTGTCCTTTATTACTCTGCCTGTTTTTAAATTGCTGTGCCCCTGAGCTGCATTTTTTAACTCGTTTTTTGTGAGTTGAACGCAAGTCCAAAATTTTGGTTCAGTACCTATACTGTTTCCCGGTGGGTGGCTGAGACTTTTGTTAATTCTTCTTCCTGCCGGGAAATTAGAGTGACATGTGCCCGTCCAAATCCCTAACAGCTACTCTCTCATTGGTTCTTCCTCTTCCCTTTCATCCTCTGCCAAATTGGCAACCTGTTCGAACCAGCATGTTAAAGTGGCTGTCTCTTCAAGTTGGAAGACTGACAATAAAGCAGTTGTAAAGTGAAACCGGAGCACCAGGAGAGGGACTATTCTTTGAGGTTTAGAAACCTTTCGTATTCACAGTGTGTCCGTTCTCTAGGTTTTCCGTACATGTTTTAGCTGTAGTAATAGTTCCTTCAACCTGGAGAGTTGAGACCCATGGAATGGGTGCCACATATTATTGTTTTAAAGGGTCTGCATTTGCTCACCCTCTCTCACCAACCCTCTCAGTCCCAAGTGTCCAGCCTTATGCCACATCCCGGTGTCGTTGTAGATAGGGTCATTCCAGGTTTCATCAGAGACCCTGAAGGAATTGTAAAGAATTTCCCTGTTTTTTTTTTTGTTTTTGAATTTCCTTTTCTAGTGGGTTTGATCTGATTCTCGCTGCCATGTTTATGCCAGTCTAGACACACTTGATTCCCTTACGGAGACATATCAATACATAGGTTTTAAGATTCTTACTAGTAAGATATATTCTTCTGCAGGAAATATGTGGTTTTGAGTCCCGTTCACAGAGGAAGTAGTAGGTCTTGTCTATTCTGTATTTGGATTATGGAACCGTACCTGTGCTAATATCAAACTCTGGGTTTATTCATCACCCCACCTCTGCTTTCCCCTTAGGCATGCATAAGAGTGTTTTCTAAATATGAGACTCTGTTCCTTTTCCTAATTCATTCCATGTGTAGCCATGTTTATATACCCTTCATAAGTGATATCTTATGATAAGTTTATTTTTCTGTGTGACTTATTTCAGTTAGAATCATCGTACATGAATCCCGTCATTATGCTGCTACTGGCCTTATGACATTGACTTCATGGCTGAGGGATATTCCATCATACGTATGTACCACAATTTCTTTACCATTTTTGTCTTTCCTGGTATTTATAAGGTGTCCCGAAGTCGAGGCTCTTGTAAGCAGTGCTGCCATAAATTTTGGGGTGGCTGTGTCTTATTGATTTTCAATTTTCCCAAGGTATATTCCCGTGACTGGACGTGCCTTAGGTTGTGAAGCACTGTTGTTTACTTCTTTTTGGGAACACAATGCACTCCTCCAGAGTGGCTGTTGGCAATTTACATCCCACCCATCCGTATAACAAGGCTCACTGTTCTCCAGATCCTGTCTTGCCTTTCTTGTTTTTACACATTTTACGGATATCCCTTTTGACCAGTTGGAAGTGATACTTCTTTGTAGTGCAGATTTGCATTGTGCGGTTGCTTGGTTGGCCAAAATTGGCGTATGCGTTTTCTCCTGAATATATTCAGGAGAAAACGCATGTGCCCTTTATGGACAATTCCATAATTGTCGAAGTTGTGATGCTTTTCCTGTGTTTAAAGGTGATTCCAATGTACTTCTGGAAATCTGTTTCGTGCCCTTCTGCCTCATTTTCAAGTCCGCCTCATAGCTTTCTCTCAACAGATTTTTGGAAGAGAGTAGTCCTTTATAACTCTGCAAGTTAGTGAATTGCTGTGCCCCTGAGCTCCATTTTTCAACTCGCGTTTTTTTGAGCTGACTGCCAATCCACTATTTTGCTTCAGGACCTATACTGGTTCCATTGGGGGGGCTGGCTCAGAGTTTGTTAATTCTTCTTCGTGACGGGAATTTAGAGTGACATGTGGCCATCCAAATGTCTACAGCTACTCTCTAATTGTTTCTCCCTCTTCCCTTATATCCTCTACACAACGTGCCAACTGTGCGAACCAGGAGGTTATAGGTGCTGACTCTCCAATTTGGGAGATTGATACTAAAGCAGTTGGAATGTCAAACTGGTGCACAAGGAGATAAAAAAATTAGTAGAGTTTTAGAAACCTTTCACCATCAGATGGTGTCCATTCTCTAGGTTTCCCATACATGTTATAACTGTAGTGATATTCCCTTCTACCTGGAGAGTTGGGACCCATGGAATGGGTGCCAGGTATTATTGCTTTAAACGGTCTGCATTTTCTCACCCAATCTCACCAATCCTCTCAGTCTCAAGTGACCAGCCTTATGCCACATCCAGCTGTCGTTGTAGATAGGGTCATTCTAAGTTTCATCAGAACCCCTGAAGGTATTGTGTAAGAATTTCACTGTTTATTTGTTTTGTTTTGAAATTCATTTTTATAGTGGGTTTGAGCTGATTCTCTCTGCCGTGTTTATGTCATTCTAGACATACTTAGTTACCTTATGGAGACATATCAATACATAGGTTTTAAGATTCTTACTAGTCAGATATACTACTCTGTGGGGAATAGGGGTGTTGAGCCCCGTTCAGTGAGGAAAGAGTAGGTCTTGTCTATTTTGTATTTGGATTATGCAACCGTACCTGTGCTAATATCAAACTCTGGTTTTATGCATCACCCCACCTCTCCTTTCCTCTTGAGCAGGCATAAGAGTGATTTCTAAATGTGAGACTCTTCTCTTTCCTAATTCAGTTCATGTGTAGACATGTTTACAAGACCTTCATAAGTGATATCTTATGATAAGTTTCTTTTTCTGTGTGACTTATTTCAGTTAGAATCATCGTACATGAATCCACTCATTATGCTGCTACTTGCCTTATCACATTGATTTCATGGCTGAGGGATATTCCATCGTACGTATGTACCACAATTTCTTTACTATTTTTGTCTTTACTGGGATATTTAAGGTGTCCCGAAGTCAAGGTTCTTGTAAGCAGTGCTGCCCTATATTTTGGGTTGGCTGTGTCTTATTGATTTTCAATTTCCCCAAGGTATATTCCCATGACTGGAAGTGCCTTTGGTTGTGAAGCTCTGTTGTTTAATTCTTTTAGGGAACACAATGCACTCCTCCAGAGTGGCTGTTGGCAATCTGCATCCCACCCATCAGCATAACAAGGCTCCCTGTTCTCTAGAGCCCCTCTTGCCTTTCTGATTTTTACACATTTTACAGATATCCCTTTTGACTGGTGGGAAGTGATACTTCTTTGTAGTGCAGATTTGCATTGTGCGGTTGCTTGGTTGGCTAAAATGGGTGTATGCGTTTTCTCCTGAATATATTCAGGAGAAAACGCATGCGCCCTTTATGGACAATTCCCTAATTGTCGAAGTTGTGATGCTTTTCCTGTGTTTAAAGGCGATTCCAATGTACTTCTGGAAATCTGTTTCGTGCAAATCTCCCTCATTTTCAAGTCCGCCTCATGGCTTTTCCTCAACAGATTTTTCGAAGAGAGTAGTCCTGTATAACTCTGCAAGTTAGTGAATTGCTGAGCCCCTGAGCTCCATTTTTCAACTTGTGTTTTTGTGAGCTGACCTTAAACCCACAATTTTGCTTCAGGACCTATACTAGTTATGGGGGTGGGGCAGGCTGAGAGTTTGGTTAATTCTTCTTCATGACGGGAAATTAGAGTGACATGTGGCCGTCCAAATGCCTACAGCTACTCTCTCATTGGTTCTCCCTCTTCCCTTATATCCTCTGCACAATGTGCCAACTGTGCGAACCAGGATGTTATAGGCGCTGACTCTCCAAGTTGGGAGATTGATATTAAAGCAGTTGGAATGTCAAGCTGCAGCACATGGAGAGAAAAAAATTAGTAGAGTTTTAGAAACCTTTCACCATCAGAGGGTGTCCATTCTCTAGGTTTCCCATACATGTTATAACTGTAGTGATATTCCCTTCTACCTGGAGAGTTGGGAACCATGGAATCAGTGGCAGGCATTATTGCTTTAAAGCATCTGCATTTTCTCACCCAATCTCACCAATCCTCTCAGTCCCAGGTGAACAGCCTTATGCCACATCCAGCTGTTGTTGTAGAGAGGGTCATTCCAAGTTTCATCAGAACCCCTGAAGGTGTTGTGTAAGAATTTCACTGTTTCTTTGTTTTGTTTTGAAATTCCTTTTTATAGTGGGTTTGAGCTTATTCTCACTGCCGTGTTTATGTCATTCTAGACACACTTGGTTCCCTTATGGAGACATATCAATACATAGGTTTTAAGATCCTTACTAGTCAGATATATTTCTCTGTGGGGAATAGGGGTGTTGAGTCCCATTCACTGAGGAAGGAGTCGGGCTTGTCTCTTCTGTATTTGCATTATGGAACGGTACCTGTGTTAATATCAAACTCTGGTTTTGTGTGTCTCCCCACCTCTCCTTCCCCCTTAAGCAAGCATAAGAGTGTTTTCTAAATCTGAGACTCTGTTCTCTTTCCTAATTCAGTTCATATGTAGCCAGGTTTACAGTCCCTTCATAAGTGATATCTTATATCAGAATGCACCATGGCCCTTGTCATAATAATGCTCCATGACCCCTGTCATCACAATGCTCCATTCCCTGGTTATCACAATGCTCCATGTCCCTTGTCATAACAATTCTCCACGTACTTGTCATCACAATGCTACATGACACTTCTCTTCACAAAGTTACATGCTCGTTTCATCACAATTCTCCATGCACTTGTCATTGCAATGTTCCATGACCCCTGTCATAGCAAGCTCCAAGTGTTTGTCATCACAATGCTTCACGACTTTATCATCTAAATTCTCAATGGCACTTTTCATCACAATGTTCCGTACCCTTGTCATCACAATGCTCCATGCCCTTTTCATCACAATGCTCCCTGACACCTATCATCACAATGCTTCATGCCCCTTGTCATTACAGTGCTCCATGATGCTCGTCATCACAATTACCCATGGTCTTCTCATCACAATGCTCCACGGTTTTGCCATCACAATGCTCCATGCCCTGGTCATCTCAAAGCTCAATGTCCCTTGTCCTCACAATTCTCCACGTCCTTGTCATCACAATGCTCCATGGCACTTCTCATCACAATGTTATATGCTCTTGTCATAACAATACTCCATGCACTTGTCATCGCAATGCTCCATGACCCCTGTCATAGGAAGCTCCATGCGCTTGTCATCACAATGTTTCAGGACATGGACATTAAAATTATCAATGGCCCTTGTCATCTCAATGCTCCATGCGCTTATCATCACAATGCTCCTTTACCTTTGTCACAACAATCCTCCATGACACTTGGCATCACAATGCTCCGTGCTATTGTCATCACAATGGAACATGACATATGTCATCACAATGCTCCCTGACACCTGTCTTCACAATACTCCATGACCTTGTCATCACAATGCTCCATGCCCTTGTCATCACAATGTGCCATGCCCACTGTCATCAAAATAATCCATGAAACTTGTCAGACCAAAGCTCCATGCCACCTTTCATCACAATGCTCCATGAACCCTGTCATCACAATGCACCATGCCCATCATCATAATGCTTCATGCTCTTGTCATCACAATGAAATCAAAATGCTCCATGACCTCTGTCATCACAATGCTCCAAACCCTTGTGATCACAATGTTCCATAACACTTGTCATCACAATACCCCATGACGCTACTCATCACAATTATCCATGGACTTCTCATCACAATGCCCCATGACATTTGTCATCACAATGCGCAATACACATGTCATCACAATTCTCCCTGACTCTTGCCATCAGTATGCTCCCTGAACCCTTTCATGACATGGCTCCATGCCTTTTTCATCACAATGATCCATGCCATTTTCATCACAATGCTCCAAGACCCCTTTAATCACAATGCTCCATGCCCTTGTCATCACAAAGCTCCATGATGCATGTCATCAGAATGCTCAATGGCCTTCTCATCACAATGCTCCATGCCCTTGTCATCACAATGCTCCAAGACCCCTGTAATCACAATGGTCCATGCCCCTTTTCATCAGAATGCTCAATGAGACTTGTCATCACAAGGCTCCATGGTCTTCTCATCACAATGCTCCAGGACATTGTCATCAAAATGCTCCATTCCCTTATCATCACAATGCTCCATGACCCCTGTCATCACAATACTCCATGAACATTTTCAGCCCAATGCTCCATGACCTTCTCATCACAATGCTCCATGACCAATATCATCACAATGCTCCATGACCACAGTCATCACAACGCTCAATATCACCTGACAACACAATGATCCGGGACTCTTGTCATCACAATGTTCCATTCCCTAGTCATCACAATGCTCCATGACCCCTGTCATCACAATACTCCATGAACATTTTCAGCCCAATGCTCCATGACACTTGTCATCACAATGATGCATGCCCTTGTCATCCCAATGCTCCATGACCCCTGTAATCACAATGCTCCGTGACGCTTGTCATCACAGTGCTCCATGACACCTGTCATCAAAATGCTCCATGCCTTTGTCAGCAAAATGCTACATGACTTGTCATTACAATGTTCTATGCACTTGGCATCACAATACTCCATTACCATTGCCATCACAATCCTCCATGAACCTTGGGATCACATTGCTCCATGCCCTTGTCATCACAATGCTCCATGCTCCTTGAAATCAAAATGATCCATGACCTCTGTCATCACAATGCTCCAAACCCTTGTGATCACAATGTTCCATAACACTTGTCATCACAATGCTCCATGATGCCTGTCATCACAATACTCCATGCCCTTTTCATCACAATGCTCCATGACCTTTGTCATCACAATTCTCGATACACTTGTCATCACAATGCTCCCTGACACTTGTCGTCAGAATGCTCCTTGAACCCTGTCACAAAAAGGCTCCATGCCTTTTTCATCAAAATGCACCATGCCGTTTTCATCACAATGCTCCATGCCATTGTCATCAAAATACTCCACAAGCTTGTCATCAGAATGCTCCATGTCCCTTGTCATCACAATTTTCCATGCACTTGTCAGCACAATGCTCCCTGACCCTTGTCATCACAATGCTCCAAGCCATTGTCATCACAATGCTCCATTACCTTTGTCATCAGAATCCTCCATGACACTTGGCATCACAATGCTCCATGGCATTGTCATCACAATGGGCCATTACATATGTCATCACAATGCTCCCTGACACCTGTCTTCACAATAATGAATGACCTGGTCATCACAATGCTCCATGCCCTTGTCATCACAATGCGCCATTCCAACTGTCATCGCAATAAGCCATGAAACTTATTAGACCAATGCTCCATGCCCTTGTCATCACAATGCCCCATGCCCTTGTTATCACAATGCTCCATGACCCCTGTCATCACAATGATCCGTGACTCCAGTCATCACAAGGCTTCATGACCTTTGTCATCACAATGGTCCATGCCCTTGTCATCAACAGTCTCTGTGACCTTTTTAACCACAATGCTTCATGAACTTTTCATCACAATGCTCTTTGACCCTTGTCATCACAATGCTCTATGCCTTTCTCAGCACAATGCTCCATGCCCTTGTCATTACAATCCTCCATGACCCATGTATCACTGTGTTCCATGCCCTTTTCATCACAATGCTCCATGCCCACTGTCATCACAATAATCCATGAAACTTTTCAGACAAATGTTCCATGCCCTTGTCATCACAATGCTCCATTACCCCTGTCATAACAATGCTCCATGACCCCTGCCATCACAACGTTCCACGGCCTTGTCATCACATGGCTCCATGACCCTTGTCATCACAATGCTCCAAGACCCCTGTAATCACAGTGCTACATGCCCTTGTCATCACAAAGCTCCATGATGCATGTCATCACAATACTCCATGCCCTTGCCATCACAATGCTCCATTACCCCTGTGATAACAATGCTCCATGACCCCTGCCATCAAGATGTTCCATGGCCTTGTCATCACAAGGCTCCATGACCCTTCTCATCACAATGCTCCAAGACCCCTGTAATCACAATGCTCCATGTCCCTTTTTATCTCAATGATCCATGAACCCTGTCATCACAATGCACCATGACCATCATCATAATGCTTCAGGCTATTGTCATCACAATGAAATCAAAATTCTCCATGACCTCTGTCATAACACTGCTCCAAACCCTTGTGATCACAATATTCCATAACACCTGTCATCACAATGCCCCATGATGCTCGTCATCACAATTATCTATGGTCTTCTCATCACAATGCTCCATGACCTTTGTCATCACAGTGCTCAATACACTTGTCATCAAAATGCTCCCAGACACTTGTTCTCTGTATGCTCCTTGAACTCTGTCATGACAAGGCTCCATGCCTTTTTCATCACAATGATCCATGCCTTTTTCATCACAAAGCTCCAAGACCCCTGTAATCACAATGCTCCATGTCCCTTTTTATCTCAATGATCCATGAACCCTGTCATCACAATGCACCATGACCATCATCATAATGCTTCAGGCTATTGTCATCACAATGAAATCAAAATTCTCCATGACCTCTGTCATAACACTGCTCCAAACCCTTGTGATCACAATATTCCATAACACCTGTCATCACAATGCCCCATGATGCTCGTCATCACAATTATCTATGGTCTTCTCATCACAATGCTCCATGACCTTTGTCATCACAGTGCTCAATACACTTGTCATCAAAATGCTCCCAGACACTTGTTCTCTGTATGCTCCTTGAACTCTGTCATGACAAGGCTCCATGCCTTTTTCATCACAATGATCCATGCCTTTTTCATCACAATGCTCCAAGACACCTGTAATTACAATGCTCCATGCCCTTGTCATCACAAAGCTCAATGACGCATGTCATCAGACTGCTCCTTGGCCTTCTCATCACAATGCTCCATGCCCTTGTCATCACAATTTTCCAAGACACTCTAATCACAATGCTCCATGCCCCTTTTCATCAGTATGCTCCATGAGACTTGTCTCACAAGGCTCCATGGTTTTCTCATCACAATGCTCCAGCACCTTGTCATCACAATGCTTCACGACCTTGTCATGAAAATTTTCAATGGCACTTGTCATCATAATGCTCCAAGCCCTAGTCATCACAATGCTCCATTATATTTGTCATCACAATCCTCCATTACATTTGGCATCACAATGCTCCATGCCATTGTCATCGCAATGGACCATGACATATGTCATCACAATGCTCCCTGACACTTGTCTTCACAATACTCCATGACCTTCTCATCACAATGCCCCATGCCCTTGTCATCACAATGCCCCATGCCCACTGTCATCACAATAATCTATTAAACTTGTCAGACCAATGCTCCATGCCCCTGTCATCACAATGCTCCATGCCCTTGTCATCACAATGCTCCATGACCCCTGTCATCACAATGCTCTGTGACTCCAGTCATCACAATGCTTCATAACATTTGTCATCACAGTGTTCCATGCCCACATCATCACAAGGCTCTGTGACCTTTGTAACCACAATACTCCATGAACTTTTCATCACAATACTCCGTGACCCTTGTCATCACAATGCTCCAAGCCTTTGTCAGAACAATGCTCCATGACCCTTGTCATCACAATGTGCCACGTGATTTTCATCACAACGGTCCACAACCTTGTCATCGTAATGCTCCATAAACCTTGTAATCACAATGCTCCATGCACTTCTCATCAAAATGCTCTCTCAACAGAGATATCACAATGTTCCATCACTAGTCATCACAATACTCCCTCACCCCTGTAATCACAATGTTGCATGACCCCTGTCATCACAATGCTACATCCCCTTATCATCACAATGTTCCATGACCCCTGACATCACAATGTTCCATAACCCCTGTCATCAAAATGCTCCATGACCCTTTTCATCCCAAAGCTCCATGACCCCTGACATCACAATGTTCTATAACCCCTGTCATCAAAATGTTCCATTACACTTTTCATCAAATTGCTGCATGACCCTGTCATCAAAATGCTCCCTGCCCTTCTCATCACAATGCACCACGCCCTTGACATCAAAATGCTCCATGACTTTTGTCATCACAAAGCTCCATAACCCTTGGAATCACAGTGTTCCATGAACCCTCTCATCACATTGTTCCATGCCCTTGTCATCACAAAGCTCCATGACGCTTGTCAAAACAATGTTCGATGCCCTTCTCATCACAATGCTCCATGCCCTTGTCATTACAATCCTCCATGACCCATGGTTCACAGTGTTCCGTGACCTTGTCATCACAATGCTCCATGCCCACTCTCATCACAATAATCCATGAAACTTTTCAGACCAATGCTCCATGCCCTTCTCATCACAATGCTCCATTACCCCTGTCATAACAATGCTCCATGACCACTGCCATCACAATGTTCCACACCATTGTCATCACAAGGCTCCATGACCCTTGTCATCACAATGCTCCAAGACCCCTGTAATCACAATGCTCCATGCCCTTGTCATCACAAAGCTCAATGACGCATGTCATCAGAATGCTCCATGGCCTTCTCATCACAATGCTCCTTGCCCTTGTCATCACAATGCTCCAAGACCCCTGTAATCACAATGCTCCATGCCCCTTTTCATCTCAATGCTCCATGAACCCTGTCATCACAATGCACCATGCCCATCACCATAATGCTTCAGGCTATTGTCATCACAATGAAATCAAAATGCTCCATGACCTCTGTCATCACAATGCTCCGAAACCTTGTGATCACAGTGTTCCATAAAACTTATCATCACAACACCCCATGACGCTCATCATCACAATTATCCATGGTCTTCTCATCACAATGCTCCATGAACTTTGTCATCACAATGCTCAATACACTTGTCATCACAATGCTCCGTGACACTTGTCGTCAGTATGCTCCTTGAACCCTGTCATGACAAGGCTCCATGCCTTTTTCATAACAATGATCCATGCCATTTTCATCACAATACTCCATGCCCTTGTCAGCACAAAGCTCCATGACGCATGTCATCAGAATGCTCCATGGCCTTCTCATCACAATGCTCCAAGACCCCTGTAATCACAATGCTCCATGCCCCTTTTCATCAGAATGTTCCATGAGAATTGTCATCACAAGGCTCCATGGACTTCCCATCACAATGCTCCAGGACCTTGTCATCACAGTGCTCAATTCCCTTCTCATTACAATGCTCCATGACCCCTGTCATCACAATACTCCATGAACATTTTCAGCCCAATGCTTCATGACCTTCTCATCACAATGCTCCATGACCCATATCATCACAATCCTCCATGACCACTGTCATCACAACACTCCATGACCCCTGACAACACAATGATCCGGGACTCTTGTCATCACAATGCTCCATTCCCTTGTCATCACAATGCTCCATGAACATTTTCAGCCCAATGCTCCATGACACTTGTCATCACAATGATCCATGCCCTTGTCATCCCAATGCTCCATGACCCCTGTAATCACAATGCTCCATGACGCTTATCATCACAGTGCTCCATGACCCTTATCATCACAATTCTCCATGCCTGTGTCATCAAAATCCTACATGACCTTGTCATCACAATGCTCCATGAGCTTGTCATCACAATACTCCATTACCATTTTCATCACAATCCTCCATGAACCTTGGGATCACATTGCTCCATGCCCTTGTCATCACAATGCTCCATGCTCCTTGAAATCAAAATGGTCCATGACCTCTGTCATCACAATGCTCCAACCCCTTGTGATCACAATGTTCCATAACACTTGTCATCACAACACTCCATGATGACTGTCATGACAATACTCCATGCACTTGTCGTCACAATGCTCCATGACCTTTGTCATCACAATTCTCAATACACTTGTCATCACAATGCTCCCTGACACTTGTCGTCAGAATACTCCTTGAACACAGTCATGAAAAGGCTCCATGCCTTTTTCATCAGAATGCTCCATGCCCCTTTCATCACAACGATCCAGGTCATTGTCATCACAATACTCCACAAGCTTGTCATCAGAATGCTCCATGATCATTGTCTTCAGAATGCTCCATGACCCCTGTCATCACAATGCTCTATACCCCTTGTCATTACAGTGTTCCATGACGCTCGTCATGACAATTATCCATGGTCTTCTCATCAGAATGCTCCACAGTCTTGCCTTCACAATGCTCCATGCCTTGGTCATCACGATGCTCCATGTCCCCAGTCATCACAATGCTCCATGACCCCTGTCATCACAATGCTCCATACCCCTTGTCATTACAGTGCTCCATGACTCTCGTCATCACTATTATCCATGGTCTTCTCATCACAATGCTCCACGGTCTTGCCATCACAATGCTCCATGCCCTGGTCATCACAATGCTCCATGTCCCCTGTCATCACAATTCTCCACGTTCTTGGCATCACTATGCTCCATGATACTTCTCATCACAGTGTTACATGTTTTGTCATAACAATTCTCTATGCACTTGTCATCGTAATGCTCCATGACCCCTGTCATAGCAAGCTCCATGTGATTGTCATCACAATGCTTCATGAACATGTCATCAAAATTCTCAATGGACCTTGTTATTACAATGCGCCATGACCCTTGTCATCACAATGCTCCAAGCCCTTGTCATCAAAATGCTCCATTACCTTTGTCATCACAATCCTCCATGACACTTGGCATCACAATGCTACATTCCATTGTCATTGCAATAGACCATGACATATGTCATCACAATGCTCCCTGACACCCTTCTTCACAATACTCCATGACCTTCTCATCACAATGCTCCATGCCCTTGTCATCACAATGCGCCATGCCCACTGTCATCACAATAATCCATGAAACTTGTCAGAAAAATGCTCCATGACCCTGTCATCACAATGCTCCATGACCTTTCATCACAATGCTCTATGACCCCTGTCATCACAATGCTCTGTGACTCCAGTTATCACAATGCTTCATGACGTTTGTCATCACAATGGTCCATGCCCTCGTCATCACAAGACTCTGTGACCTTGGTGACCACAACACTCCATGAACATTTCATCACAATGCTCGGTGACCCTTGTCATCACAATGCTCCATGCTTTGTCAGCACATTACTCCATGACACATGGCATCAAATGTGCCATGCGCTTGTCATCACAATGCTCCACATCGCTGTCATCACAATGCTCCACAAACCTTGTCATCACAATGCTCCATGCGTTTGTCAGCACAATGATCCATGACCCATGTCATCACAATGTGCCCTGCGTTTCTCATCACAATGCTCCGCAGCCTTGTCATCACAATGCTCCATGCACCTCTCATCAAAAAGCTCTCTCACCACTGATATCACAGTGTTCCACCACTAGTCAACACAATACTCCCTCCACCCTGTCATCCCAATGTTCCATGACCCTTGTCTCAACAATGCTACATGCTCTTATCATCACAATGCTCCATGACCCTTTTCATCACAATGCT
The DNA here is from genome assembly GCF_949752795.1 of Hyperoodon ampullatus. Lineage (NCBI taxonomy): Eukaryota > Metazoa > Chordata > Mammalia > Artiodactyla > Ziphiidae > Hyperoodon > Hyperoodon ampullatus. The sequence continues at coordinate 360,353 of NW_027640382.1, read as the reverse complement.
CCATGACCCCTAACATCACAATGTTCCATAAACACTGTCATCAAAATGTTCCATGACCCTTTTCATCCAATTGCTCCATAACCCTGTCATCACAATGCTCCCTGCCCTTCTCATCACAATGCACCACGCTCTTGTCATCAAAATGCTCCATGGCCTATGTCATCACAAAGCTCCATGACCCTTGGAATCACAATGCTCCATGCCATTGTCATCACAAAGCTCCATGAAACCTCTCATCACATTGCTCCATGCCATTGTCATCACAAAGCTCCATGACGCTTGTCATCACAATGCTCCATGCCCTTGTCATTGCAATCCTCCATGACACATGTATCACTGTGTTCCGTGCCCTTGTCATCACAATGCTCCATGCTCACTCTCATCACAATAATCCATGAAACTTTTCAGACCAATGCTCCATGCCCTTGTCATCACAATGCTCCATTACACCTGTCATAACAATGCTCCATGACCCCTGCCATCACAATGTTCTACGGCCTTGTCATCACAAGACTCCATGGCCCTTGTCATCACAATGCTCCAAGACCCCTGTAATCACAATGCTCCATGCCCATGTCATCACAAAGCTCCCTGACGCATGTCATCAGAATGCTCCATGGCCTTCTCATCACAATACTCCATGCCCTTGTCATCACAATGCTCCAAGACCCTTGTTATTACAATGATCCATGCCTCTTTGCATCTCAATGCTCCATGAACCCTGTCATCACAATGCACCATGCCCATCATCATAATGCTTCATGCTATTGTCATCACAATGAAATCAAAATTCTCCATGACCTCTCTCATCACAATGCTCCAAACCCTTGTGATCACAATGTTCCATAACACTTGTCATCACAACGCCCCATGACGCTGGTCATCACAATTATCCATGGACTTCTCATCACAATGCTCCATGACCTTTGTCATCACAATTCTCAATACACTTGTCATCAGTATGCTCATTGAACCCTGTCATGACAAGTCTCCATGCCTTTTTCATCACAATGATCCATGCCCTTTTCATCACAATGCTCCATGCCATTGTCATCACAATATTCCACAAGCTTGTCATCAGAATGCTCCGTGACACTTTTCATCTCAATGATCCATGGGCCCTGTCATCACAATGCTCCATGACACCTGTCATCACAATGCTCCATGCCTCTTGTCATTACAGTGCTCCATGATGTTCGTTATCACAATTATCCATGGTCTTCTCATCACAGTGCTCCACGGTCTTGCCATCACAATGCTCCATGCCCTGGTCATCACAATGCTCCATGTCCCCAGTCATCACAATGCTCCATGACCCCTGTCATCACAATGCTCCATACCGCTTGTCATTACAGTGCTCCATGACACTCGTAATCACAATTGTCCATGGTCTTCTCATCACAATGCTCCACGCCCTTGTCATCAAAATGCTCCATGACCCTTGTCATCACAATGCTCCATGACCACTGTCATAACAATGCTCCATGACCCCTGTCATCACAAGGCTCCATACCACTTGTCATTACAGTGCTCCATGACACTCCTCATCACAATTATCCATGGTCTTCTCATCGCAATGCTCCACGGTCTTGTCATCACAGTGCTCCATGCCTTGGGCATCACAATGCTCCATGTCCCCGGTCATCACAATGCTCCATGACCACTGTCATCACAATGCTCTATACCCCTTGTCATTACAGTGCTCCATGACCCTCGTCATCACAATTATCCATGATCTTCTCATCACAGTGCTCCACGAACTTGCCATCACAAGGCTCCATGCCCTGGTCATCACAATGCTCCATGTCCCCAGTCATCACAATGCTCCATGTCCCCGGTCATCACAATGCTCCATGACCACTGTCATCACAATGCTCTATACCCCTTGTCATTACAGTACTCCATGACGCTCGTCATCACAATTATCCATGGTCTTCTCATCACAGTGCTCCACGGTCTTGCCATCACAATGCTCCATGCCCTGGTCATCACAATGCTCCATGTCCCCTGTCATCACAATTCTCCACGTTCTTGGCATCACTATGCTCCATGATACTTCTCCTCACAGTGTTACATGTTTTGTCATCACAATTCTCTATGCACTTGTCATCGCAATGCTCCATGACCCCTGTCATAGCAAGCTCCATGTGATTGTCATCACAATGCTTCATGAACATGTCATCAAAATTCTCAATGGCCCTTGTTATCACAATGCTCCATGACCCTTGTCATCACAATGCTCCAAGCCCTTGTCATCAAAATGCTCCATTACCTTTGTCATCACAATCCTCCATGACACTTGGCATCACAATGCTACATTCCATTGTCATTGCAATAGACCATGACATATGTCATCACAATGCTCCCTGACACCCTTCTTCACAATACTCCATGACCTTCTCATCACAATGCTCCATGCCCTTGTCATCACAATGCGCCATGCCCACTGTCATCACAATAATCCCTGAAACTTGTCAGAAAAATGCTCCATGACCCTGTCATCACAATGCTCCATGCCCTTTCATCACAATGCTCTATGACCCCTGTCATCACAATGCTCCGTGACTCCAGTCATCACAATGCTTCATGACCTTTGTCATCACAATGGTCCATGACCTCGTCATCACAAGGCTCTGTTACCTTTGTGACCACAACACTCCATGAACATTTCATCACAATGCTCGGTGACCCTTGTCATCACAATGCTCCATGCCTTTGTCAGCACATTACTCCATGACACATGGCATCAAATGTGCCATGCGCTTGTCATCACAATGCTCCACATCGTTGTCATCACAATGCTCCATAAACCTTGTCATCACAATGCTCCATGCGTTTGTCATCACAATGTTCCATGACCCATGTCATCACAATGTGCCCTGCGTTTCTCATCACAATGCTCCACAGCCTTGTCATCACAATGCTCCATGCACCTCTCATCAAAATGCTCTCTCACCACTGATATCACAATGTTCCATCACTAGTCAACACAATACTCCCTCGACCCTGTCATCCCAATGTTCCATGACCCTTGTCACAACAATGCTACATGCTCTTATCATCACAATGCTGCATGACCCCTGACATCACAATGTTCCATAACCCCTGTCATCACAATGCTCCATGACCCTTTTCATCACAATGCTCCATGACCCCTAACATCACAATGTTCCATAAACACTGTCATCAAAATGTTCCATGACCCTTTTCATCCAATTGCTCCATGACCCTGTCATCACAATTCTCCCTGCCCTTCTCATCACAATGCACCACGCCCTTGTCATCAAAATGCTCCATGGCCTATGTCATCACAAAGCTCCATGACCCATGGAATCACAATGCTCCATGCCATTGTCATCACAAAGCTCCATGAAACCTCTCATCACATTGCTCCATGCCGTTGTCATCACAAAGCTCCATGACGCTTGTCATCACAATGCTCCATGCCCTTGTCATTGCAATCCTCCATGACACATGTATCACTGTGTTCCGTGCCCTTGTCATCACAATGCTCCATGCTCACTCTCATCACAATAATCCATGAAACTTTTCAGACCAATGCTCCATGCCCTTGTCATCACAATGCTCCATTACACCTGTCATAACAATGCTCCATGACCCCTGCCATCACAATGTTCTACGGCATTGTCATCACAAGACTCCATGACCCTTGTCATCACAATGCTCCAAGACCCCTGTAATCACAATGCTCCATGCCCATGTCATCACAAAGCTCCCTGACGCATGTCATCAGAATGCTCCATGGCCTTCTCATTACAATACTCCATGCCCTTGTCATCACAATGCTCCAAGACCCTTGTTATTACAATGATCCATGCCTCTTTGCATCTCAATGCTCCATGAACCCTGTCATCACAATGCACCATGCCCATCATCATAATGCTTCATGCTATTGTCATCACAATGAAATCAAAATTCTCCATGACCTCTCTCATCACAATGCTCCAAACCCTTGTGATCACAATGTTCCATAACACTTGTCATCACAACGCCCATGACGCTGGTCATCACAATTATCCATGGACTTCTCATCACAATACTCCATGACCTTTGTCATCACAATTCTCAATACACTTGTCATCACAATGCTCCCTGACACTTGTCATCAGTATGCTCATTGAACCCTGTCATGACAAGTCTCCATGCCTTTTTCATCACAATGATCCATGCCCTTTTCATCACAATGCTTCATGCCATTGTCATCACAATACTCCACAAGTTTGTCATCAGAATGCTCCGTGACCCTTGTCATCTCAATGATCCATGACCCCTGTCATCACAATGCTCCATGCCCCTTGTCATTACAGTGCTCCATGATGTTCGTTATCACAATTATCCATGGTCTTCTCATCACAGTGCTCCACGGTCTTGCCATCACAATGCTCCATGCCCTGGTCATCACAATGCTCCATGTCCCCAGTCAGCACAATGCTCCATGACCCCTGTCATCACAATGCTCCATACTGCTTGTCATTACAGTGCTCCATGACACTCGTAATCACAATTGTCCATGGTCTTCTCATCACAATGCTCCATGCCCTTGTCATCAAAATGCTCCATGACCATTGTCATCACAATGCTCCATGACCACTGTCATAACAATGCTCCATGACCCCTGTCATCACAAGGCTCCATACCACTTGTCTTTACAGTGTTCCATGATGCTCCTCATCACAATTATCCATGGTCTTCTCATCACAATGCTCCACGGTCTTGCCATCACAGTGCTCCATGCCTTGGACATCAAAATGCTCCATGTCCCCGGTCAACACAATACTCCCTCAACCCTGTCATCACAATATTCCATGACCCTTGTCACAACAATGCTACATGCCTTTATCATCACAATGCTCCATTCCCCTGACATCACAATGTTCCATAACCCCTGTCATCACAATGCTCCCTGCCCTTCACAACAGAATGCACCGCCCCCCTGTCATCAAAATGCTCCATGACCTTTGTCATTACAAAGCTCAATGACCCTTGTCATCACAATGCTGCATGCCATTGTCATCACAATGCTCCATGAACCCTCTCATCAAATTGTTCCATGCCCTTGTCATCACAGGCTCCATGATGCTTTTCATCACAATGCTCGATGCCATTCTTATCACAATGCTCCATGCGCTTCTCATTACAATCCTCCATGACCCATGTATCACAGTGTTCCATGCCCTTGTCATCACAATGCTCCTTGCCCCCTCTCATCACAATAATCCATGAAACTTTTCAGACCAATGCTCCATGCCCTTGTCATCACAATGCTCCATTACCCCTGTCATAACAATGCTCCATGACCCCTGCCATCACAATGTTCCACAGCCTTGTCATCACAAGGCTCCATGACCCTTGTCATCACAATGCTCCAAGACCCCTGTAATCACAATGCTCCATGCCCTTGTCATCACAAAGCTCAATGATGCATGTCAACAGAATGCTCCATGGCCTTCTCATTCACGATGTTCCATGCCTTTGTCATCACAATGCTCCAAGACTCCTGTAATCACAATGCTCCATGCCCCTTTTCATCTCAATGCTCCATGAACCCTGTCATCACAATGCACCATGCCCATCATCATAATGCTTCAGGCTATTGTCATCACAATGAAACCAAAATGCTCCATGACCTCTGTCATCACAATGCTCCAAATCCTTGAGATCAATATGTTCCATAACACTTATCCTCACAACGCCCCATGACGCTCGTCATCACAATTATCCATCGTCTTCTCATCACAATGCTCCATGACCTTTGTCATCACAATACTCAATACCCTTGTCATCACAATGCTCCCTGACACTTGTTGTCAGTTTGCTCCTAGAACCCTGTCATGACAAGGCTCCATGCCTTTTTCATCACAATGATCCATGCCCTTTTCATCACAGTGCTCCAAGACCGCTGTAATCACAATGCTCCATGCCCTTGTCCTCACAAAGCTCCATGATGCATGTCATCAGAACACTCCATTGCCTTCTCATCCCAATGCTCCATGCCCTTGTCATCACAATGCTCCAAGACCCCTGTAATCACAATGCTCCATGGCACTTTTCATCAGAATGCTCCATGAGACTTGTCATCACAAGGCTCCATGGTCTTCTCATCACAGTGCTCCAGTACCTTGTCATCACAATGCTCCATGACCCCTGTCATCCCAGTACTCCATGGACATTTTCAGCCCAATGCTCCACGACCTTCTTATCACAATGCGCCATGACCCCTGTCATCACAATGCTCCATGACCACTGTCATCACAACGCTCCATGAACCCTGACAACACAATGATCCGGGACTTTTGTCATTAAAATGCTCCATGACCATTGTCATCACAATGATCCATGTGCTTGTCATCCCAATGCTCCATGACCCCTGTAATCACAATGCTCCGTGATGCTTCTCATCACAGTGCTCCATGAACCTTGTCATCATAATGCTCCTTGCCTTTGTCAACAAAATGGTACATAATCTTGTCATCACAATTCTCCATGCGCTTGTCATCACAATCCTCCATGACCATTGGGATCACATTGCTTCATGCCCTTGCCATCTCTCTCTTTCCTTTCTGGATTTTACAGATATTCGGATGTCCCTTTTGACCGGTGGTAAGTGACAATTCTTTGTAGTGTGGATTTGTACTGCGCGCTTGCTTGATTGGCCAAAAAGGGCGTATGCGTTTTCTTCTGAATATATTCAGGAGAAAAGGCATACGCCCTTTTTGGCCAAGTGCATCCGTGTCCAAGTTGGGATGCTTTTCCTGTGCTTTAAAGGCAATTCCAATTTACCTCTTGAAATATGTTTTGTGCAATTCTGCCTCATTTTCAAGTCCGCTTCATTGCCTTCCCTCAACAGATTTTTGGAAGAGAGTAGTCCTTTATAAGTCTGCAGGTTTGTGAAATGCTGTGCCCCTGAGCTCCAATTTTCAAATCCCATCTTTGTGAGCTGGCCGCAAATCCACAATTTTGCTTCAGGACCTATACTGGTTCCAGGGGTCGCTATATTGGTTCCCTGTGGGTGGTTGAGGCTTTGGTTAATTCTTCTTCCTGCCGGGAACTTAGAGTGACATGTGCCCGTCCAAATGCCTACATCTACTCTCTGATTGGTTCTCCCTCTTCCCTTTCATCCTCTGCACAATTAGCAAACTGTGCGAACCAGGAGGTTATAGGGGCTGACTCTCCTAAGTTGGGAGATTGATAGTAAAGCAGTTGGAATGCCAAAGTGGAGCACAAGGAGAGGAAAAATTAGGAGAGTTTTAGAAACCTTTCGCCATCACAGGGTGTCCATTTTCTAGGTTTCCCATACATGTTATAATTGAAGTGATATTCCCTTCTACCTGGAGATTTGGGACCCATGGAATGGTGGCATGCATTACTACTTTAAAAGGTCTGCATTTTCTCTCCCAATCTCACCAGTCCTCTCAGTCCCAAGTGTCCAGCCTTATGTCTCATCCAGCTGTCTTTGCAGATAGGGTCATTCCAGGTTTCATCAGAAACCCTGAAGGAATTGTGTAAGAATTTCGCTGTTTGTTGGGGTTTTTTTGAAATTCATTTTTATAATGGGGTTGAGCTGATTTTCACTGACGTGTTTATGCCAGTCTAGACACAATTGATTCCCTTTCAGAGACATATCAATACATAGGTTTTAAGATTCTTAGTAGTCAGATATATTCCTCTGTGGGGCATAGGGGTGTTGAGTCCCGTTCACTGAGGATGGTGTAGGTCTTGTCTATTCTGTATTTGGTTTATGGAATGGTACCTGTGCTAATATCAAACTCTGGTTTTATGCATCACCCCACCTCTCCTTTCCCCTGAAGCAGGCATAAGAGATTTTTGCTAAATGTGAGACTCTGTTCTCTTTCCTAATTCAGTTCATGTGTTGTGATATTGACATTCCCTCTATAAGTGATATCTTATGATAAGATTCTTTTTCTGTGTGACTAATTTCCCTTAAAATCATCATACCTAAATCCACTCTTTATGCTGCTACTGGCCTTATATACATTGATTTCACGTCTGAGTGATACTCCGTTGTACAAAATTACCACAAGTTCTTTATGCATTTCTCTTTTTCCTGGGATATTTTAGGTGTACCAAAGTTGAGGTTCTTGTATGCAGAGCAGCCCTAAACTTTGGGGTGCCTGTGTCTTATTGACATTTAGTCTTCCCAAGTTATATGTCCATGAGTTGAAATCCCCTTGCTCCGGGGCTTTGTATTTTAGATGTTTTAAAAACAGCATACACTTCTTCAGAGTGGCTCTTGGATATTTATACCCCACCCATCAGTGTGACTAGGCTCCCTGTTTTCCATGGCCTCTCCTGCATTTCTGGTTTGTACACATTTTTTGGATGGCCTTTCTGAGCAGTGGAAATTGAGACTTCTTTGTTGTGCGGATTTGCATTTCCCTCTTGCTTGGTTGGCCAAAAACTCTGCATGTGTTTTTTTCCTGAAGATATTCACGAAAAAAACGCATACACCCTTTTGCCCAACCGCATCATTTTAGAAATTCTGCTGCTTTTCATATGCTTTAAATGTGAGTACAATCTACCTTTTGAAATCTGTTTCCTGCAATTCTGCCTCTCATTCAGATCCTCTTCGTTACCTTACCTGAATATATTTTTGGACGTTGGTTATCATTTATATCTTTGCAGGTCTTTGAATTGTCTGCTCCTGAGCTCCATTTTGCAACTCGCTTTTTTTGTGAGCTGGCCGCCAAACATTTGGATTACTTCTGGCCCTATTCTGGTTCTGGGGAGGCAGGCTGAGCCTTTGGTTAATTCTTCTTCCTAATGGGAAATTAGAGTGACATGTGCCTGTCAAAACTCCTACAGCTAATCTCTCATTGGTTCCCCCTCTTCCCATTTACCCTCTGCACAAATTGCAAACTGTGTGAAACAGGAGGTTAAAGGTGCTGATTCTCCAAGTGGGGAGATTGTTAGTAATGTGGCTGGAATGGCGAACCCCAGCAGCAGGAGATCAAAACTGAGGTGCATTTTAGACACCTTTCCTGAGCACACGGTGTACATTCATCTCGGTTTCCCAGGCATGTTTTCGCTGTCAGAAGATTCCCTTGAACCTGCAGATTTGGGACCCATGGAATGGGTACCAGGCAGTATTACTTTAAAAGGTCTGCATTTCCTCACCCAGCCTCTCTAACATCTCTTAGCGTGCATAGCTTCCAGCCTTATATAATCATCCTGCTGTGGGTCTACATGTGTTCAATCCATGTTACATCGTAGCCCTTCAACAAAAGTTGTAAGAATTTTTGTCTGTCTCACTGTTTTTATAAATAGTTTAAAATTTATTTTTATATTGGTTACAGCTGATTTTCAAAGCTCTGTTTTTTGCTGCTGTACATCCACTTGATTCATGTACTGTGAGACAACAATAACTTCTTTTTCAGATGCTTACCAGTCATATGTATTATTTTCCAGTGACTTGAGTGGGCTGAGTGCAGTTCTTTGAGGTACCGTGTAGGCCTTGTCAGTTATTCAATTTGGTACTTGGAATGGTATCTTTGCTAATTTCAACCTCCTGGATAATACCTCACCATTCCCCACCTTTCCCATTTAGCAGCCTTATGTCTATTTTCTACATATTTGACTATGTTTTTGTTTTGTAATTTATTTCATGTGTAGCCATTTTTGATTCCACCTTTAAGTGACATCTTATGATATGTGTCTTTTTCTTTCTGACATATGTCACTTAGAATGATCGTATGTAACTCCTCCAGAGTTGTTACAACTGGCCTTATTTCATTGATTTCTGGATGAGTAATATTCCACTCTACATAAGTACCCCATCTCTTTTATCCATTTTATCCTTCCAGGGACATTTAGGTTATATCCAAGTTGAGGCCCTTTTTAACAGAGAGGTGGTAAACGTTCGGGTGCCTGTTTTCTGTCGATTTTTGTTTTTCCCAAGGTACACGCCCATGAGTGCAAGTGCCCTATGCTCTGTAGCTCATTTTTTAGATGTTTTAGCAAACACAATACACTTCTCCAGAGTGGCCGTTGGCAAATTACATTTCCACTATCAGCCTCACAGGGCTCCCTTTTCTCCTCGCCCTGTCCTGCATTTCTGGTGTTTACACTTTATGTGGATGGCCCTTCTGACTGATGTGAAGTGATACATTTTGTGATATTGATTTCCAGTGCCCACCTGTTGGGTTGGATAAAAAGTGTGTATGGCCTTTACTTGAATATATTCAGAAAAAATGCATACACCCTTTTTGGCCAACTGCATCATTGGCGATGTTCAGCCCCTTTTCTTGTGCTTTAATGTGGAGTCCTTTCTACCTCTTCAAATCTGTTTCCTGCCACTCTCCCTTGCTTACAAGTCCTTTTCTGTGACTTACCTCAAGACATTTTTCGACGATAGATATTTTCAACTCTGCAGTTTCATGAATTTTAGTGCCCCTGAGTTCCATTTTTCAACTTGTGTTTTTGGAAACTGGACACAAAACAGCGGGATTTCCTCTAGCCCTATTCTGTTTCCATGGGCAATTCTAGCCTTTGATGAATTTGTCTTCTGGATTGGAAATTAGAGTGGCATGTGCCTGTCCGAACACCTAAGACATGTCTCTAAATTTTTCTCATCCTTCCGCTTCATCCTCTGGACAAATTCCAAACTGTGTGCAACAGGATGTTGACGGTGCTGATATCCCCAAGTGAGGAGATTGTTAGGAAAGATGCTGGAGGGTTGAACCCGAGCACCAGGCGATGAGGAGATGAGGTGCCTTTTCCAAACTCTTTCCGATCAAACGGTGTACCATCCTCTAGGTGTGACAGGCATGTTTTAGCTGTAGGAAGGGTCCCGTGCATGTAAGGAGAACACCAGGGATTTTTCCAAATCAGTGCCTCCCCGAACCCCAAACTGGGGAATTTTTAAGCTACGGCTACACGTATGTCCTGTAAGGGGCTTGGGAAATAGGCAGAGCCCCAACTTTAGATGACTGAAATCTTCAGGGTCAGAAGCACTCACCATCGGCCTTGCTTAGGTTACATTTTATCTGTCATTGATAGATGATGTCAATAAAAATATCTATTGTTTTTCAGATTATTTCCACTTATAGGTTATTGCAAAATATTCAGTGTAGCTCCCTGTGCTATACAGTAGTTCCTTGTTGATGATCTATTTTATACATAGCAGTGTGTATGTGTTAATCCCAAACTGTTAATTTATCCCTTCTCCTACCTTTCCCCTTTGGTAATAATAAATTATAAGATTTTATACTTCTCAGAAATGGGGGAGCTGAAAGAGAGGTATCATTTTCAATGGAAAAGCATTCAAAACAAGATTGAAGCTTCAGCCAAGAGTATTCGATGTACATCCATGGAAATAAATCACTTCATTTCTCTAATGTTGACCTGACAAATAAGACAGACGTCTTCACTGAACTTGCTTATAGGAAAGTGAGGGAAATATCAAATGTAAGTCTTAGAAACATCTTATTTTACCCGAGCATTATACACTGCTCTATGTTAACTACAGTTTGGCTCACACATCTGTTCATTGAAGTTAAAATGTTCTCAATTTCTGTTACTGATCCTCCAGAGTGGACCCCAACAGGAGTCCCCGTGCCCAGTGTCATTGGAGCCAACAGATCAAGACTGAGTTTGGTTCAGAAGCAAAGGAAACATTATTTTGAAAACAGAATGGAGAGGTGAGAGCGTGCACTCCCCCATGGGCTGTGGGCTGGGCTGCTGTGTAGGGTCCCCGGCAGCGTCAGTGGGAGGGAGGGGATGGAGCTCTCGAGGGCTGCATTGGCTGCAGCTCAGGCTCTATGCCGCGGAGTCAGCATGGGACCCCGCTAGCTGAGGTGTCGACCCAGCCATTCTGCACTAGGAAATCGGGTCTGAAGTGCCGGGTGTGGGACCTCTGCATGCAGAACCCTAGGAGCACGTGAAATTAGACAAAGCACAAAGGAAAAACAGGTTCGACTTTATTTTATTGCCCAGATTCTCTTTTTATCTCCCAGGAATTTTTAATGAACGTTGCCGGAGACGAACACCTCCTCTGCTTTTTGTTCCGTTCCTTATTCTTGGGGTGTTGAGGGTGCAGACCCCTCTTTTGTAACTGCTTCATGCTGTGGTGGGAGCCCTGATACATGGGGGGAGGGGGAAAACGTCTCCCCACCAGCCTCCTGGTGAGGTTGATTGTCCCAAGGCCTCCTGCCTCACTTCTCGTCCGCCTGAGCACCAGCATTGGAAGTGTTACAGATTCTAATGACCTTTAAGGGTCCAGGAAAGAGAGGCGCAGGGATGCTGCGGTGGCAGGTTTCACCCCACCCCACATATGTTCGGCGACCTTAGGCTGACGGTTTTTGCCAGACTAGATGCTCTGACCAGTAGTCTGTGCTTTCTTTAATTAGGTCCCTGAATTAATGTACAAACAGCACCATGTGTCAGAGCCCTGCCCGCGCAACTCCCAGACAGTCCAGGGTCAGTGGTGATCCAGGACCATGACGTCCACTGAGTCAACGGCCTTTAGAAGTAGCCAGCAGTCCAGCCGGTCATATTGGCCACCATCACCGCGGTGTCTGTAGGGTTTTCTATGGTGAAAGCGTGATATACGTTTCCCCCGCCAAGCTTATTAGCTCCCCTCTGGGTGCAGTAAGTCCTGCAAGCAGTAGTCTGCTCTTTCGGGGCACAGTCTTGTCGTTTTCTGAGAGAAACTCCAGGTCAAGTGATGGTCACACGAGTCATCTTGGGGGCCCGTTGCCCCCGTTTATCTCTCTGGAGGTTGGAGTTGGAGGGCCTCCTCACTCGAGGTCAGTGTGTCCACAGAGCGACCCCTGCAACTTCAGGGCATGATGGGTGGTTAGGATCACCACGTGGGGTCCTTTTCCCTTAGGAGGGAGCTGGCCTTGCGGGCTGCTGATTTCCAGCTTTTTAGATACCCCAGTATCCTGGCCTGATGAGTCGGTGGGCAAAGCCCTTGGTGACCATAGTTTATCATACCTGAAGGGCATTCTTGTGTTGCTCCATTTCAAGTGGTCCCAGTTTTTGCACTAAGGCTCCAAGGGTGATTAACCTTTGACCGGGTATGTAAAGGTCAAAGGGTTTAGCTAAATTAGGGAGTTCCTGGGCAAGGGTCTGTATTGACTGCTCTTTCCATTCTTGAAAGGCTGCTTCTGGATTCTATTCAAAAGGATCATCATCTTTTCGTGTCAGTGTTTCATGTAGAGGCCCAGCTATGACACTGTAGTTAGGGATCCAGATGCAGAAAACCTTGGCCTCCCCAAGAACCCCTAAGCTGTCTTCTAGTTTTAGAAGACGTAAGGCTGCAAATGGCTTCTTCCCTATCCTGGGATGCGTTTCTCCGAATATCTGTGAGAATGAAGCCCAGGCATGTCACCTTAGCCTGGGATATTTGAGCGTTTTTCTTGGACACCTTCTATCCTTTCTTGGCTAGGTAGTTCAGAGGCGTCTTTAGTAGGCCTGGCAATCAGAATGTCATCTGCATATTGAAGGAGGGTTCCCTTTTAAAGAGGTTGAACTTTTAGGTCTTTAGAGGACATTTCCCCAATGATGGTGTGGGGATTTTTGAACCATTGGGGCAGGACGGCCCAGCATTATTGCTTTTGTTGCATGTTGTGTCCTGCCACTCACAAGCCCAAAATTCTTGTGACTCTGAGATGAATGGAATACAGAAGAAGGCATCATTGAAGTCTAATACAGAATGCCATGGCCTGGTGGAAGGTAGAATGACCAGCAGGGAGTAGGAAATAGGAGCTACTGGATGTATATCCTCGGTGGCTTCACTGACTGTCCTGATATACTTTACCAGGTCTCCAGCAGCCCATGGGGCTCTCGTGGTCAGGCCAATCTCAGGATATGGAGCTCACCTGGGCTGCACCCCTACCCCACAGCCCACGGGGCTCTCGTGGTCAAGTCCCTCCCAGGGTATGGAGCTCACCTCTGCAGCTACCCAGCAGCCCATGGGGCTCTCCTACTCAGGCCCTTCCCAGGATACGGAGCTCCCCTGGGAAGGAACCGCAGCAGGGCTGGACACACAGGAACTGTGCACATAGCCCAACTTGCAGAGAACCCCCTGCTCACCTGTCGCTCACAGCTGACACAGAATACCTCAGAGCAGGACTTGAACTAACAAACAGCAGTTCTGACAGGTCTGTGACCATGGCTATCACTCTCTGCAGGCTCTTTCTGCCTGGTCTTCCAGACACTTCCACTGCAGCCAGGGCACCAGGCCTCTGTCTCCACCCACCATCACTCCTCTCCCCGACTCCTGGGTTCCTCTCATTAGGATAGGGTCTTCTTGAAGTTGTTATCCACTCATGGACCAGATAAAATGATAAGAAAACAAGCCGCAGCTGCAGCCCCTTGTCTATCCTGACTCTCAAGAGCCCACACCTGTTCCTAGGGCCTGGCCCGTTTAGCAAGTTTCATTTTCTGCAACTGTGAGCCCCTGAGGGGTGAGGATTGGCTGATTTTTGCAGCCTGAAACTGCCTGCCAGCCCTCCACAGGTGTGCCTGAGTTGAGGGCAATATAAACAGCTCTCCAGTGAGCGACAGCCCTTGTAGCTGTGACTGACACCATATTCTCTGCCCCGTAGGCAGTGCCGGGGCTGTGCTGGTGGGAGGGAGTGAGGGGCCGTGGTTTTGTGGGTGGCCCAGTGTGAGTGGGGCTCTGCTGGATTTTCTGCAGGAGTTGCCAGGCTGCCACCTGCTAAAGAAGAGGATGTGTCACCGATACCTGCCGCTGGAATTTCTCCCCAGGCAGAGGTGAGGAAGTAAAAAAGCAGTGGGGGCCGTGGCAGGAGGGGTATCTCAGGCAGGGAAATGGAAAGCTTCCAGAAGAGCAACTGGGGCCAGGACCATCCTGACTGGCCTGCAGGCACCAAGTCGGCCTGTGTGCTGTCGCTGGTGTGGCTCCAGAGCCCTTCCTCTAAGCTTGCAAGTTCTTGTACATATTCAGGTGTTTTACCTGGGAAGGGTGGGAAAAGTTCAACAGCAGCTGGCCTGGGGCTCAGCTCACGGTTACTCACAGATGCCTCGGCATGGCCCCCCCTTTGCAATGATGACGCTCCTTGCATAGGAGTGGGCTGCTGGCTCTATGGGAGATGATTCCCCACCTCTGACCAATTTCAGAATTGTTTACCGCTGGAGCAAGTGCCCTGATAGGGTTTTCCTCTGTCTAACTCGTGGGTTTAGGTTTTTTTTTTTCTTTTTTGGTTCAAGTTAGGTTTTATTCCTCTTTTATGTATTTATAGATATAAGCATGGAAATAATTCATTCATATAAATACATCTGTGTAAAGGGAAGAACTTTTTTCTGTTTTATTTTTAAATTTTATTTTTAAAAATTTTGAAATTTAATTTTATTTATTTTTTTATACAGCAGGTTATTATTAGTTATGTGTTTTATGCATATACATGTATACAGGTCAATCCCAGTCTCCCAACTCATCCCAACACCACCTCCCCATGGCTTCCCACACTTGGTGTCCATACGTGTGTTCTCTACCTCTGTGTCTCTATTTCTTCCCTGCAAACCAGTTCATCTGTACCATTTTTCTAGGTTCCACATATATGCATTAATATACAATATTTGTTTTTCTCTTTCTGACTTACTTCATTCTGTATGACAGTCTCTAGATCCTTCGACGTCTCTACAAATGACCCAGTTTCATTCCTTCTTATGGCTGAGTAATATTCCATTTTATATATGTACCACATCTTTATCCATTCGTCTGTCTGTGGGTATTTAGGTTGCTTCCATTACCTGGCTATCGTAAATAGTGCTGAAATGAGCATTGTGGTGAATGTGCCTTTTTGATTTATGGTTTTCTCTGGGTATATGCCCAGAAGTGGGATTGCTGGATCATATGGTAATTCTATTTCTAGTTTTTTTAAGGAAACTCCATACTGTTCTCCATCGTGACTGTATCAATTTACATTTCCACCACTAGTGGAAGAGGGATCCTTTTGTCCACACCCTCCCCAGAATTCGTTGTTTGTAGATTTTCTGATGATGCCAATTGTAACAGGTGTGAGGTGATACCTCATTGTAGTTTTGATTTGCATTTCTCTAATAATTAGTGATGTTGAGCAGCTTTTCATGTGCGTCTTGGCTATCTCTGTGTCTTCTTTGAAGAAACGTCTCTTTAGATCTTCTGCCCATTTTTGTATTGGGTTGTTTGTTTTTTTATATTAAGCTGCATGAGCTCTTTATATATATTGGAGATTAAACCTTTGTCCATTGATTCGTTTGCAAATATTTTCGCCCATTCTGAGGGATGCTTTTTGCCATTCCCGTTTTTTTTAACAAAAAAAGAAAGAAAGAAAAAGAAGCAGAACACTAATGTGTGTAAAATATGCCTTTTGAAACTGTCGTTTTGAAATATGGACATCCTTTGAATTTTTTGGTCGATATATGATCCCAGGATTTGTTTTCAGGGCAGGTGTCATTTACAGGCCTGCAATGATTTTGAATATCAACTGACCATTAGCGCTGGGATTAAAGCTGCTGTTGTGTGAAACGGCCACAAGCTGGCAGCAGTTCTCCCTTACCAAATCTGGTTACTGGGGCAACAGAGCCTCAATGGAAGTCGTGTTCTAGATTGGAATTTAGAATGGAATGTGCCAGGAGAAAGCCCCTCAAGTTTGTCTCACTACTTCTTGTTCGTGTTTTTAATTTAATTTTTTATTTTTTATTACAGGTAATTTGATTACAGTGTTTGGCTTGTTGTAGGTGTGGAAGATGTGGCTCTTTTACACATACACATATGTCTGTTATTCCTGAAATCCTTTTCCCATGTACCTTATGACAGAATGTTGAGTAGTCTTCTCTTGGTATTCTGTAGGTCTTTGGTCATTATATATGTCACCTGTGTTTGTATATGTCTGTTAACCCCAATATCATAATGAAACAAATCCTCACACCTTTCCATTGGTGAACCATAAGTTTATTAAATGAATCTGTGATTTCCCTTCTCCGTGGAAATATCTGCCCTGGTATCCATTTTTTGGTCACACCTATAAGAAATATGATATGATATGTGTCTTTCACTTTCTGACTTACTACAAGTCACGTGATTACATCTAGACACACCTACGGTGCTGCAAATGGCATTGTGTCCTTTTATTCCTTGGCTTCTATTATGCCTTAGCGAGGTCCATTTTCAACAATGTGATTCCCTGAGGGCTGAGGATTAGCTGACCTGGGTAGCCTGACCCTGCCGGCCGGCCCTCCCCAGGTGTGCCTGGGTTGAGGTCAATATAAACAGCGCTGCAGGCAGCAATAGCCCCTGAAGCTGTGCCTGACTCCATATTCTCTGCCCCGTCAGCAGTCTCGGGGCTGTGCTGGTGGGAGGGAGTGAGGGGCCACGGCTTTGTGGGTGGCCCGGTGTAAGTGGGTCTCTGCTGGACTTTCTGCAGGAGTTGCCAGGCTTCCACCTGTAAAGAAGAGGATGTGTCACCTCTACCATCCACTGGAATTTCTCTCCGGACAGAGGTGAGGAAGGAAAAAAGCAGTGGGTGCTGGGACAGTAGGGGTATCTCAGGCAGGGCAATGGAAAGTTTCCAGAAGAGCGCCCAGGGCCAGGACCATCCTGGCTGGCCTGCTGGCACCAAGTTGGCCTGTGTGCTGTCGCTGGTGTGGCTCCACGCCCCTTCCTCTAGGCTTTCAAGCCCTTGTACGTATTCAGGTGTTTTACCTGGGAAGGGTGGGAAAAGTTGAAGAGCAGCTGGCCTGGGGCTCAGCTCACAGTTACTCACAGATGTCTCAGCATTGCCCCCAGCTTTGCAATGAGGACGCCCCTTGCATAGTAGTGGGCTGCTGGCTCTATGGGAGATGATTCCCCACCTCTGACCAATTATAGAATTGTTTATCGCTGGAACAAGTGCCCTGATAGGGTTTTCCTCTGTCTATCTGCTGGGTTCAGTTTTTTTTTTTTCTTTTTTCGTTCAAGTTAGATTTTATTCCTCTTTTATGTATTTATAGATATAAGCATGGAAATAATTCATTCATATAAATTCATCTGTGTGAAGGGAAGAACTTTTTCCTCTTTTATTTTTAAATTTTATTTTTTAAAATTTTGAAATTTAACTTTATTTATTTTTTTATACAGCAGGTCATTATTAGTTATGTATTTTATGCATATACATGTATACAGGTCAATCCCAATCTCCCAACTCATCCAAACACCACCACCCCATGGCTTCCCACACTTGGTGTACATACGTCTGTTCTCTACCTCTGTCTCTATTTCTTCCCTGCAAACCAGTTCATCTGTACCATTTTTCTAGGTTCCACATATATGCATTAATATACAATATTTGTTTTTCTCTTTCTGACTTACTTCATTCTGTATGACTGTCTCTAGATCCATCGACGTCTCTACAAATGACCCAGTTTCATTCCTTCTTATGGCTGAGTAATATTCCATTTTATATATGTACCACATCTTTATCCATTCGTCTGTCTGTGGGTATTTAGGTTGCTTCCATTACCTGGCTATCGCAAATAGTGCTGAAATGAGAATTGTGGTGAATGTGCCTTTTTGATTTATGGTTTTCTCTGGGTATATGCCCAGAAGTGGGATTGCTGGATCTTATGGTAATTCTATTTCTAGTTTTTTTAAGGAAACTCCATACTGTTCTCCACCGTGACTGTATCAATTTACATTTCCACCACTAGTGGAAGAGGGATCCTTTTGTCCACACCCTCCCCAGAATTCGTTGTTTGTAGATTTTCTGATGATGCCGATTCTAACAGGTGTGAGGTGATACCTCATTGTAGTTTTGATTTGCATTTCTCTAATAATTAGTGATGTTGAGCAGCTTTTCATGTGCATCTTGGCCATCTCTGTGTCTTCTTTGAAGAAACGTCTCTTTAGATCTTCTGCCCATTTTTGTATTGGGTTGTTTGTTTTTTTAATATTAAGCTGCATGAGCTCTTTATATATATTGGAGATTAAACCTTTGTCCATTGATTCGTTTGCAAATATTTTTGCCCATTCTGAGGGATGCTGTTTGCCATTCCCGTTTTTTTAACAAAAAAAGAAAGAAAGAAAAAGAAGCAGAACACTAATGTGTGTAAAATATGCCTTTTGAAACTGTCGTTTTGAAATATGGACGTCCTTTGAATTTTTTGGTCGATATATGAACCCAGGATTTGTTTTCAGGGCAGGTGTCATTTACAGGCCTGCAATGATTTTGAATATCAACTGACCATTAGCGCTGGGATTAAAGCTGCTGTTGTGTGAAACGGCCACAAGGTGGCAGCAGGTCTCCCTTACCAAATCTGGTTACTGGGGCAACAGAGCCTCAATAGAAGTCGTGTTCTAGATTGGAATTTAGAATGGAATGTGCCAGGAGAAAGCCCCTCAAGTTTGTCTCACTACTTCTTGTTCGTGTTTTTAATTTAATTTTTTATTTTTTATTACAGCAAATTTGATTACAATGTTTGGCTTGTTGTAGGTGTGGAAGATGTGGTTCTTTTACACATACACATATGTCTGTTCTTCCTGGTATCCTTTTCCCATGTACCTTATGACAGAATGTTGAGTAAT
The DNA here is from genome assembly GCF_949752795.1 of Hyperoodon ampullatus. Taxonomy (NCBI): domain Eukaryota; kingdom Metazoa; phylum Chordata; class Mammalia; order Artiodactyla; family Ziphiidae; genus Hyperoodon; species Hyperoodon ampullatus. Next base: position 340,804 of record NW_027640382.1, on the reverse strand, counting down.
CTTCTCTTGGTATTCTGTAGGTCTTTGGTGATTATATATGTCACCTGTGTTTGTATATGTCTGTTAACCCCAATATCATAATGAAACCAATCCTCACACCTTTCCATTGGTGAACCATAAGTTTGTTGAATGAATCTCTGATTGCCCTTCTCCGTGGAAATATCTGCCCTGGTATCCATTTTTCGGTCACACCTATAAGAGATATGATATGATATGTGTCTTTCACTTTCTGACTTACAACAACTCACGTGCTTACCTCTAGACACACCTATGGTGCTACAAATGGCATTGTGTCCTTTTATTCCTTGGCTTCTATTCTGCCTTAGCGAGGTCCATTTTCAACAATGTGATTCCCTGAGGGCTGAGGATTAGCTGACCTGGGTAGCCTGAGCCTGCCGGCCGGCCCTCCCCTCGTGTGCCTGGGTTGAGGTCAATATAAACAGCACTGCAGGCAGCAATAGCCCCTGAAGCTGTGCCTGACTCCATATTCTCTGCCCCGTCAGCAGTGTCGGGGCTGTGCTGGTGGGAGGGAGTGAGGGGTCACGGCTTTGTGGGTGGCCCGGTGTGAGTGGGTCTCTGCTGGACTTTCTGCAGGAGTTGCCAGGCTTCCACCTGTAAAGAAGAGGATGTGTCACCCATACCTTCCGCTGGAATTTCTCTCCGGACAGAGGTGAGGAAGGAAAAAAGCAGTGGGGGCCGGGACAGGAGGGGTATCTCAGGCAGGGCAATGGAAAGCTTCCAGAAGACCGCCCAGGGCCAGGACCATCCTGACTGGCCTGCAGGCACCAAGTTGGCCTGTGTGCTGTCGCTGGTGTGGCTCCACGGCCCTTCCTCTAGGCTTTGAAGCCCTTGTACATATTCAGGTGTTTTACCTGGGAAGGGTGGGAAAAGTTCAGCAGCAGCTGGCCTGGGGCTCAGCTCACGGTTACTCACAGATGCCTCGGCATGGCCCCCCGCTTTGTAATGAGGATGCTCCTTTAATAGGAGTGGGCTGCTAGCTCTATGGGAGATGATTCCCCACCTCTGACCAATTTCAGAATTGTTTACCGATGGAGCATGTGCCCTGATTGTGTTTACCTCTGTCTAACTCGTGGGTTCAGGTTTTTTTTTTCTTTTTTGGTTCAAGTTAGATTTTATTCCTCTTTTATGTATTTATAGATATAAGCATGGAAATAATTCATTCATATAAATACATCTGTGTGAAGGGAAGAACTTTTTTCTGTTTTATTTTTAAATTTTATTGTTTAAAATTTTGAAATTTAATTTTATTTATTTTTTATACAGTAGGTTATTATTAGTTATGTATTTTATGCATATACATGTATACAGGTCAATCCCAATCTCCCAACTCACCCCAATACCACCTCCCCATGGCTTCCCACACTTGGTGTCCATACGTGTGTTCTCTACCTCTGTGTCTCTATTTCTTCCCTGCAAACCAGTTCATCTGTACCATTTTTCTAGGTTCCACATATATGCATTAATATACAATATTTGTTTTTCTCTTTCTGACTTACTTCATTCTGTATGACAGTCTCTTTATCCATCGACGTCTCTACAAATGACCCAGTTTCATTCCTTCTTATGGCTGAGTAATATTCCATTTTATATATGTACCACATCTTTATCCATTCGTCTGTCTGTGGGTATTTAGGTTGCTTCCATTACCTGGCTATCGTAAATAGTGCTGAAATGAGCATTGTGGTGAATGTGCCTTTTTGATTTATGGTTTTCTCTGGGTATATGCCCAGAAGTGGGATTGCTGGATCATATGGTAATTCTATTTCTAGTTTTTTTAAGGAAACTCCATACTGTTCTCCATCGTGACTGTATCAATTTACATTTCCACCACTAGTGGAAGAGGGATCCTTTTGTCCACACCCTCCCCAGAATTCGTTGTTTGTAGATTTTCTGATGATGCCAATTGTAACAGGTGTGAGGTGATACCTCATTGTAGTTTTGATTTGCATTTCTCTAATAATTAGTGATGTTGAGCAGCTTTTCATGTGTGTCTTGGCCATCTCTGTGTCTTCTTTGAAGAAACGTCTCTTTAGATCTTCTTCCCATTTTTGTATTGGGTTGTTTGTTTTTTTAATATTAAGCTGCATGAGCTCTTTATATATATTGGAGATTAAACTTTTGTCCATTGATTCGTTTGCAAATATTTTCGCCCATTCTGAGGGATGCTTTTTGCCATTCCCGTTTTTTTAACAAAAAAAGAAAGAAAGAAAAAGAAGCAGAACACTAATGTGTGTAAAATATGCCTTTTGAAACTGTCGTTTTGAAATATGGACGTCCTTTGAATTTTTTGGTCGATATATGAACCCAGGATTTGTTTTCAGGGCAGGTGTCATTTACAGGCCTGCAATGATTTTGAATATCAACTGACCATTAGCGCTGGGATTAAAGCTGCTGTTGTGTGAAACGGCCACAAGGTGGCAGCAGGTCTCCCTTACCAAATCTGGTTACTGGGGCAACAGAGCCTCAATGGAAGTCGTGTTCTAGATTGGAATTTAGAATGGAATGTGCCAGGAGAAAGCCCCTCAAGTTTGTCTCACTACTTCTTGTTCGTGTTTTTAATTTAATTTTTTATTTTTTATTACAGCAAATTTGATTACAATGTTTGGCTTGTTGTAGGTGTGGAAGATGTGGTTCTTTTACACATATACATATGTCTGTTCTTCCTGGGATCCTTTTCCCATGTACCTTATGACAGAATGTTGAGTAGTCTTCTCTTGGTATTCTGTAGGTCTTTGGTGATTATATATGTCACCTGTGTTTGTATATGTCTGTTAACCCCAATATCATAATGAAACCAATCCTCACACCTTTCCATTGGTGAACCATAAGTTTGTTGAATGAATCTGTGATTGCCCTTCTCCGTGGAAATATCTGCCCTGGTATCCATTTTTCGGTCACACCTATAAGAGATATGATATGATATGTGTCTTTCACTTTCTGACTTACTACAAGTCACGTGATTACCTCTAGACACACCTACGGTGCTGCAAATGGCTTTGTGTCCTTTTATTCCTTGGCTTCTATTCTGCCTTAGCGAGGTCCATTTTCAACAATGTGATTCCCTGAGGGCTGAGGATTAGCTGACCTGGGTAGCCTGACCCTGCCGGCCGGCCCTCCCCAGGTGTGCCTGTGTTGAGGTCAATATAAACAGTGCTGCAGGCAGCAATAGCCCCTGAAGCTGTGCCTGACTCCATATTCTCTGCCCCGTCAGCAATCTCGGGGCTGTGCTGGTGGGAGGGAGTGAGGGGCCATGGCTTTGTGAGTGGCCCGGTGTGAGTGGGTCTCTGCTGGACTTTCTGCAGGAGTTGCCAGGCTTCCACCTGTAAAGAAGAGGATGTGGCACACATACCTTCAACTGGAATTTCTCTCCGGACAGAGGTGAGGAAGGAAAAAAGCAGTGGGGGCCGGGACAGGAGGGTTATCTCACGCAGGGCAATGGAAAGGTTCCAGAAGAGCGACCACGTCCAGGACCATACTGGCTGGCCTGCAGGCACCAAGTTGGCCTGCGTGCTGTCGCTGGTGTGGCTCCACACCCCTTCCTCTAGGCTTTCAAGCCCTTGTACATATTCAGGTGTTTTACCTGGGAAGGGTGGGAAAAGTTCAACAACAGCTGGCCTGGGGCTCAGCTCACGGTTACTCACAGATGCCTTGGGTCCCTTTCACTGACGAAGGTGTAGGTCTTGTCTATTCCATAGTTTGTGTTTGGAACGGTACCTGTGCTTATATCAAACTCTGGTTTTATGCATCACCCCACCTCTCATTCCCCCTTAAGCAGGCATCAGATTGTTTTACAAAGGTGAGACTCTGTTCTCTTTCTTAACTGAGTTCCAGTGTAGCCATGTTTACAGGATCTTCATAAGTGATATCTTATGATAAGTTTCTTTTTCTGTGTGACTTATTTCACTTAGAAGCATCATACCTCAATCCACTCATTTTGCTGCTACTGGTCTTATGCCATTGATTGCAAGGCTGAGGGATATTCCATCGTACGGAAGTACGACAAATTTTTGAACCATTTTTATATTTCCTGGGATATTTAAGGTGTACCCAAGTTGAGGTTCTTTTAAGCAGTGCACCCTTAATTTTGGGGTGGCTCTGTCTTAATGATTTTCAGGTTTCCCAAGGTATATTCCCTAGACTGGAAGTGCCCTTGCCTCTGTAGCTCTGTTCTTTACTTGTTTTAGGGAACACAATGCACTCCTCCAGAGATGCAGTTGGCAGTTTACAACCCGCCCATCAGCAAAACAAGCCTCCCTGTTCTCCAGGGCCGGTCTTGCCTTTCTGGATTTTACACATTTTGTGGATGTCCCTTTTGAACAGTCGGAAGTGATACTTCTTTGTAGTGCAGATTTGCATTTCCCGCTTGATTGCTTGGCCAAAAAGGGCGTATGCGTTTTCTCCTGAATATATTCAGGAGAAAACGCATAGGCCCTTTTTGCTCAAGTGCAACATTGTTGAAGTTGTGCCCCTCATCCTGTGCTTTAAAGTCAATTCCAACGTACCACTTGAAATCTGTTTCCTGCTCTTCTGCCTAGCTTTCAAGTCCACCCTGCTGCCTTCCCTCCACAGATTTTTGGACAATAGTTGTCTTTATTACTCTGCCTGTTTGTGAACTGCTGTGCCCCTTAGCTCCATTTTTCAACTTGTTTTTTGTGAGCTGACAGAAAGTCCAAAATTGTGGTTCAGGACCTATACTGGTTCCCGGTGGGGGGCTGAGACTTTGGTAAATTCTTCTTCCTGCTGGGAAATTAGAGTGACATGTGGCCGTCCAAATGCCTTAGAGCTACTCTCTCACTGGTTCTCCCTCTTCCCTTTCATCCTCTGCCAAATTGGCAACCTGTGCGAACCAGGAGGTTAAAGGGGCTGTTTCTCCAAGTTGGGAGATTGATAGAAAAGCAGTTGGAAAATCAAACCGGAGCAACAGGAGAGGGACTATTCGTTGAGTTTTAGAGACCTTTCATATTCACAATTTGTCCATTCTCTATTTTTCCCTTACATGTTATATCTGTAGTAATAGTCCCTTCAAGCTGGAGAGTTGGGAACAATGGAATGCGTGCCACTCATTATTGCTTTAAAGGGTCTGCATTTGCTCACCGAATCTCACCAATCCTCTCAGTCCCAAGTGTCCAGCCTTATGCCACATCCAGCTGTCGTTGTAGATTGGGTCAGTCCAGGTTTCATCAGAGACCCTGAAGGAATTGTGAAGAATTTACATTTTTTTTTGTTCTGTTTTTAAATTCCTTTTTATAGTGGGTTTGAGCTGGTTCTCGCTGCCATGTTTATGCCAGTCTAGACACACTTGATTACCTTACGCAGACATATCAATAAATAGGTTTTAAGATTCTTACTAGTCAGATATATTCCTCTGCGGGAAATATGGGGTTTTGAGTCCCTTTCACTGAGGAAGGTGTAGCTCTTGTCTATTCCATAGTTAGTTTTTGGAACAGTACCTGTGCTTATATGAAACTCCAGTTTTATGCATCACCCCACGTCTCCTTCCCCCTGAAGCAGGCAAAGAGTGCTTTCTAAATGTGAGACTCTGTTCTCTTTCCTAACTCAGTTCAAGTGTAGCCATGTTTACAGGAACTTCATAAGTGATATCTTATGATAAGTTTCTTTTTCTGTGTGACTTATTTCACTTAGAATCATCGTACTTGTATCTACTCATTTTGCTGCTACTGGTCTTATGACATTGACTTCATGGCTGAGGGATATTCCATCGTACGTAAGTACCACAATTTTTTGAACCATTTTCATATTTCCTGGAATATTTAACGTGTACCCAAGTTTAGGTTCTTGTAATCAGTGCAGCCCTAAATTTTGGGGTGGCTCTGTCTTATTGATATTCAGTTCTCACAAGGAATATTCCCTAGACTGGAAGTGCCCTTGGCTCCATAGTTCTGTTGTTTACTTGTTTTTGGGAACACAATGCACTCCTCCAGAGATGCAGGTGGCAATTTACGTCCCGCCCATCAGCATAACAAGACTCCCTGTTCTCCAGGGCCTGTCTTGCCTTTCTGGTTTTTACACATTTCGTGGATGTCCCTTTTAGACCTGTGGAATGTGATACTTCTTTGTAGTGCAGATTTTCATTGCCCGCCTGCTTGCTTGGCCAAAAAGGGCGTATGCGTTTTCTCCTGAATATATTCATGAGAAAACGCATATGCTCTATTTGGCCTAGTGCATCATTTTTGAAATTTTGCCCCTCTTTCTGTGCTTTAAACGTGATTCCAACGTACCTCTTGAAATCTGTTTCCTGCTATTCTGCCTCGCTTTCATGTTCGCCTCGTTGCCTTCCCTCACCAGATTTTTGATGATATTTGTCCTTTATTACTCTGCCAGTTTGTGAATTGATGTGCCCCTGAGCTCCATTATTCTACTCGTTTTTTGTGAGCTGACCGCAAGTCCAAAATTTTGGTTCAGGACCTATACTGGTTTCCGATGGAGGCCTGAGACTTTGGTTAATTCTTCTTCCTGCTGGGAAATTAGATAGACATGTGCCCGTCCAAATGCCTAACAGCTACTCTCTCATTGGTTCTCCCTCTTCCCTTTCATCCTCTGCCAAATTGGCAACCTGTGCGAACCAGGAGGTTAAAGGGTCTGTCTCTCCAATTTGGGAGGTTGATAGTAAAGCAGATGGAAAGTCAAACCGGAGCACCAGGAGAGGGACTATTCGTTGAGTTTTAGAAACCTTTCGTATTCACAGTGTGTCCGTTCTCTAGGTTTCCTGTACATGTTATAACTGTAGTAATATTCCCTTCAACCTGGAGAGTTGGGACCCAAGGAATGTGTGCCATGCATTATTGCTTTAAATGGTCTGCATTTGTTCACCCAATCTCACCAATCCTCTCAGTCCCAAGTGTCCAGCCTTATGCCACATCCAGCTGTCATTGTAGATAGGGTCATTCCAGGTTTCATCAGAGACCCTGAAGGAATTGTAAAGAATTTCCCTGTTTCTTTGTTTTGTTTTTGAAATTCCTTTTTATAGTGGGTTTGAGCTGATTCTCGCTGCCATGTTTATGCCAGTCTAGACACACTTGATTCCCTTACGGAGACATATCAATACATAGGTTTTAAGATTCTTACTAGTCAGATATATTCCTCTGCGGGAAATATGGGGTTTTGAGTCCCTTTCAGTGAGGAAGGTGTAGGTCTTGTCTATTCCATAGTTGGTTTTTGGAATGGTACCTGTGCTTATATCAAACTCTGGTTTTATGCATCAACCCACCTCTCCTTCCCCGTTAAGCAGGCATAAGAGTTTACTCTAAATGTAACACAATGTTCTCTTTCCTAACTCAGTTCAAGTGTAGCCATGTTTACAGGATCTTCATAAGTGATATCTTATAATAAGTTTCTTTTCCTGTGTGACTTATTTCACTTAGAATCATCGTACCTGAATCCTCCCATTTTGCTGCTACTGGTCTTATGACATTGACTTCATGGCTGAGGGATATTCCATCGTATGTAAGTACCAAAATTTTTTGAACCACTTTTATATTTCCTGGGATATTTAATGTGTACCCAAGTTGAGGTCCTTGTAAGCAGTTCAGCCCTAAATTTTGGGGTGGCTCTGTCTTATTGATTTTCAGATTTCCCAAGGTATATTCCCTAGACTGGAAGTGCACTTGGCTCTGTAGCTCTGTTCTTTAATTGTTTTAGGGAACACAATGTACTCCTACAGAGAGGCAGTTGGCAATTTACATCCCGCCCATCAGCATAACAAGGCTCCCTGTTCTCCACGGCCTTTCTTGCCTTTCTGGTTTTTACACATTTTGTGGATGTCCATTTTGACCGGTGGGAAGTGATACTTCTTTGTAGTGCAGATTTGCATTGCCCGCTTGCTTGCTTGGCCAAAAAGGGCGTATGCGTTTTCTCCTGAATATATTCAGGAGAAAACGCATACGCCCTTTTTGGCCAAGTGCATCATTGTCGAAGTTGTGCCCCTCTTCCTGTGCTTTAAAGGCGATTCCAACGTACCTCTTGAAATCTGTTTCCTGCTATTCTGCCTCGCTTTCAAGTCCGCCTCATTGCCTTCCCTCAACAGATTTTTGGACGATAGTTGTCCTTTATTACTCGGCCAGTTTGTGAATTGCTGTGCCCCTGAGCTCCATTTTTCAACTCTTTTTTTGTGATCTGACCGCAAGTACAAAATTTTGGTTCAGGACATATGCTGGTTCCCGGTGGGGGCCTGAGACTTTGGTTAATTCTTCTTCCTGCCGGGAAGTTAGAGTGATATGTGCCCGTCCAAATGCCTAACAGCTACTCTCTCATTGGTTCTCCCTCTTCCCTTTCATCCTCTGCCAAATTGGAAACCTGTGCGAACCAGGAGGTTAAAGGAGCTGTCTCTCCAATTTGGGAGATTGATAGTAAAGCAGATGGAAAGTCAAACCAGAGCACCAGGAGAGGGACAATTCGTTGAGTTTTAGAAACCTTTCGTATTCACAGGGTGTCCGTTCTCTAGGTTTCCCGTACATGTTATAACTGTAATAATATTCCCTTCAACCTGGAGAGTTGGGACCCATGGAATGGGTGCCATGCATTATTGCTTTAAAGGGTCTGCATTTGCTCACCCAATCTCACCATTCCTCTCAGTCCCAAGTGTCCAGCCTTATGCCACATCCAGCTGTCGTTGTAGATAGGGTCATTCCAGGTTTCATCAGACACCCTGAAGGAATTGTAAAGAATTTCCCAGTTTTTTTGTTTTGTTTTTGAAATTCCTTTTTATAGTGGGTTTGAGCTTATTCTCGCTGCCATGTTTATTCCAGTCTAGACACACTTGATTCCCTTACGGAGACATATCAATACATAGGTTTTAAGATTCTTACTAGTCAGATATATTCCTCTGCGCGAAATATGGGGTTTTGAGTCCCTTTCGCTGAGGACGGTGTAGGTCTTGTCTATTCAATAGTTGGTTTTTGGAACGGTACCTGTGCTTATATCAAACTCTGGTTTTATGCATCACCCCACCTCTCCTTCCCCCTTAAGCAGGCATAAGAGTGTTTTCTAAATGTGAGACACTGTTCTCTTTCCTAACTCAGTTCAAGTGTAGACATGTTTACAGGATCTTCATAAGTGATATCTTATGATATATTTCTTTTTCTCTGTGACTTATTTCACTTAGAATCATCGTACCTGAATCCACCCATTTTGTTGCTACTGGTCTTATGACATTGATTTCATGGCTGAGGGATATTCTATCGTACGTAAGTACCACAATTTTTTGAACCATTTTTACATTTCCTGGTATATTTAAGGTGTACCCAAGTTGAGGTCCTTGTAAGCAGTGCAGCCCTAAATTTTGGGGCGGCTCTGTGTTATTGATTTTCAGTTTTCCCAAGGTATATTCCCTAGACCGGAAGTGCCCTTGGCTCTGTAGCTCTGTTCTTTACTTGTTTTAGGGAACACAATGAACTCCTCCAGAGAGGCAGTTGGCAATTTACATCCCGCCCATCAGCATAACAAGGCTCCCTGTTCTCCAGGGCCTGTCTTGCCTTTCTGGTTTTTACACATTTTGTGGATGTCCCTTTTGACCGGTGGGAAGTGATACTTCTTTGTATTGCAGATTTGCATTGCCCGCTTGCTTGCTAGGTCAAAAAGGGCATATGCGTTTTCTCCTGAATATATTCAGGGGAAAACGCATACGCCCTTTTTGGCCAAGTGCATCATTGTCGAAGTTGTGCCCCTCTTCCTGTGCTTTAAAGGCGATTCCAACGTACCTCTTGAAATCTGTTTCCTGCTATTCTGCCTCGCTTTCAAGTCCGCCTCGTTGCCTTCCCTCAACAGATTTTTGGACGATAGTTGTCCTTTATTACTCGGCCAGTTTGTGAATTGCTGTGCCCCTGAGTTCCATTTTTAAACTCGTTTTTGGTGAGCTGACCGCAAGTCCCAAATTTTGGTTCAGGACCTATACTGGTTCCCGGTGGGTGGCTGAGAATTTGGTTAATTCTTCTTCCTGCCGGGAAATTACAGTGATATGTGCCCGTCCAAATGCCTAACAGCTACTCTCTCATTGGTTCTCCCTCTTCCCTTTCATCCTCTGCCAAATTGGCAACCTGTGCGAACCAAGAGGTTAAAGGGGCTGTCTCTCCAAGTTGGGAGGTTGATAGTAAAGCAGACGGAAAGTCAAACTGGAGCACCAGGAGAGGGACTATTCGTTGAGTTTTAGAAACCTTTCGTATTCACAGTGTGTCCGTTCTCTAGGTTTCCCGCACTTGTTATAACTGTAGTAATATTCCCTTCAACCTGGAGAGTTCGGACCCATGGAATGGGTGCCATGCATTATTGCTTTAAAGGGTCTGCATTTGCTCACCCAATCTCACCAATCGTCTCAGTCCCAAGTGTCCCTCCTTATGCCACATCCAGCTGTCGTTGTAGATAGGGTCATTCCAGCTTTCATCAGAGACCCTGAAGGAATTGTAAAGAATTTCCCAGTTTTTTTGTTTTGTTTTTGAAATTCCTTTTTATAGTGGGTTTGAGCTGATTCTCGCTGCCATGTTTATGCCAGTCTAGACACACTTGATTCCCTTACGGAGACATATCAATACATAGGTTTTAAGATTCTTACTAGTCAGATATTTTCCTCTGCGGGAAATATGGGGTTTTGAGTCCCTTTCACTGAGGACGGTGTAGGTCTTGTCTATTCCATAGTTGGTTTTTGGAACGGTACCTGTGCTTATATGAAACTCTGGTTTTATGCATCACGCCACCTCTCCTTCCCCCTTAAGCAGGTATAAGAGTGTTTTCTAAATGTGAGACACTGTTCTCTTTTCTAACTCAGTTCAAGTGTAGCCATGTTTACAGGATCTTCATAAGTGATATCTTATGATAAGTTTCTTTTTCTGTGTGACTTATTTCACTTAGAATCATCGTACCTGAATCCACCCATTTTGCTGCTACTGGTCTTATGACATTGATTTCATGGCTGAGGGATATTCCATCCTACGTAAGTACCACAATTTTTTGAACCATGTTTATATTTTCTGGGATACTTAAGGTGTATCCAAGTTCAGGTCCTTGTATGCAGTGCAGCCCTAAATTTTGGGGTGGCTTTGTCTTATTGATTTTCAGTTTTCCCAAGGTATATTCCCTAGACTGGTAGTGCCCTTGGCTCTGTAGCTCTGTTCTTTACTTGTTTTAGGGAACAGAATGCACTCCTCCAGAGAGGCAGTTGGCAAATTACATCCCGCGCATCAGCATAACAAGGCTCCCTGTTCTCCAGGGCCTGTCTTGCCTTTCTTGTTCTTACACATTTTGTGGATGTCCCTTTTGACCGGTGGGAAGTGATACTTCTTTGTAGTGCAGATTTGCATTGCCCGCTTGCTTGCTTGGCCAAAAAGGGCGTATGCGTTTTCTCCTGAATATATTCAGGAGAAAACGCATACACCCTTTATGGCCAAGTGCATCATTGTCCATGTTGTGCCCTTCTTCCTGTGCTTTAAAGGCGATTCCAACGTACCTCTTGAAATCTGTTTCCTGCTATTCTGCCTCGCTTTCAAGTCCGCCTCGTTGCCTTCCCTCAACAGATTTTTGGACGATAGTTGTCCTTTATTACTCGGCCAGTTTGTGAATTGCTGTGCCCCTGAGCTCCATTTTTCAACTCGTTTTTGGTGAGCTGACCGCAAGTCCAAAATTTTGGTTCAGGACCTATACTGGTTCCCAGTGGGTGGCTGAGAATTTGGTTAATTCTTCTTCCTGCCGGGAAATTACAGTGATATGTGCCCGTCCAAATGCCTAACAGCTACTCTCTCATTGGTTCTCCCTCTTCCCTTTCATCCTCTGCCAAATTGGCAACCTGTGCGAACCAAGAGGTTAAAGGGGCTGTCTCTCCAAGTTGGGAGGTTGATAGTAAAGCAGACGGAAAGTCAAACCGGAGCACCAGGAGAGGGACTATTCGTTGAGTTTTAGAAACCTTTCGTATTCACAGTGTGTCCGTTCTCTAGGTTTCCCGCACATGTTATAGCTGTAGTAATATTCCCTTCAACCTGGAGAGTTCGGACCCATGGAATGGGTGCCATGCATTATTGCTTTAAAGGGTCTGCATTTGCTCACCCAATCTCACCAATCGTCTCAGTCCCAAGTGTCCCTCCTTATGCCACATCCAGCTGTCGTTGTAGATAGGGTCATTCCAGCTTTCATCAGAGACCCTGAAGGAATTGTAAAGAATTTCCCAGTTTTTTTGTTTTGTTTTTGAAATTCCTTTTTATAGTGGGTTTGAGCTGATTCTCGCTGCCATGTTTATGCCAGTCTAGACACACTTGATTCCCTTATGGAGACATATCAATACATAGGTTTTAAGATTCTTACTAGTCAGATATTTTCCTCTGCGGGAAATATGGGGTTTTGAGTCCCTTTCACTGAGGAAGGTGTAGGTCTTGTCTATTCCATAGTTGGTTTTTGGAACGGTACCTGTGCTTATATCAAACTCTGGTTTTATGCATCACCCCACCTCTCCTTCCCCCTTAAGCAGGTATAAGAGTGTTTTCTAAATGTGAGACACTGTTCTCTTTCCTAACTCAGTTCAAGTGTAGCCATGTTTACAGGATCTTCATAAGTGATATCTTATGAGAAGTTTCTTTTTCTGTGTGACTTATTTCACTTAGAATCATCGTACCTGAATCCACCCATTTTGCTGCTACTGGTCTTATGACATTGATTTCATGGCTGAGGGATATTCCATCGTACGTAAGTATCACAATTTTTTGAACCATGTTTATATTTTCTGGGATATTTAAGGTGTATCCAAGTTGAGGTCCTTGTATGCAGTGCAGCCCTAAATTTTGGGGTGGCTCTGTCTTATTGATTTTCAGTTTTCCCAAGGTATATTCCCTAAACTGGTAGTGCCCTTGGCTCTGTAGCTCTGTTCTTTACTTGTTTTAGGGAACAGAATGCACTCCTCCAGAGAGGCAGTTGGCAATTTACATCCCGCCCATCAGCATAACAAGGCTCCCTGTTCTCCAGGGCCTGTCTTGCCTTTCTTGTTCTTACACATTTTGTGGATGTCCCTTTTGACCGGTGGGAAGTGATACTTCTTTGTAGTGCAGATTTGCATTGCCCGCTTGCTTGCTTGGCCAAAAAGGGCGTATGCGTTTTCTCCTGAATATATTCAGGAGAAAACGCATACGCCCTTTTTGGCCAAGTGCATCATTGTCGAAGTTGTGCCCCTCTTCCTGTGCTTTAAAGGCGATTCCAACGTACCTCTTGAAATCTGTTTCCTGCTATTCTGCCTCGCTTTCAAGTCCGCCTCGTTGCCTTCCCTCAACAGATTTTTGGACGATAGTTGTCCTTTATTACTCGGCCAGTTTGTGAATTGCTGTGCCCCTGAGCTCCATTTTTCAACTCGTTTTTGGTGAGCTGACCGCAAGTCCAAAATTTTGGTTCAGGACCTATACTGGTTCCCGGTGGGTGGCTGAGAATTTGGTTAATTCTTCTTCCTGCTGGGAAATTACAGTGATATGTGCCCGTCCAAATGCCTAACAGCTACTCTCTCATTGGTTCTCCCTCTTCCCTTTCATCCTCTGCCAAATTGGCAACCTGTGCGAACCAAGAGGTTAAAGGGGCTGTCTCTGTAAGTTGGGAGGTTGATAGTAAAGCAGATGGAAAGTCAAACCGGAGCACCAGGAGAGGGACTATTCGTTGAGTTTTAGAAACCTTTCGTATTCACAGTGTGTCCGTTCTCTAGGTTTCCCGCACATGTTATAGCTGTAGTAATATTCCCTTCAACCTGGAGAGTTCGGACCCATGGAATGGGTGCCATGCATTATTGCTTTAAAGGGTCTGCATTTGCTCACCCAATCTCACCAATCGTCTCAGTCCCAAGTGTCCCTCCTTATGCCACATCCAGCTGTCGTTGTAGATAGGGTCATTCCAGCTTTCATCAGAGACCCTGAAGGAATTGTAAAGAATTTCCCAGTTTTTTTGTTTTGTTTTTGAAATTCCTTTTTATAGTGGGTTTGAGCTGATTCTCGCTGCCATGTTTATGCCAGTCTAGACACACTTGATTCCCTTACGGAGACATATCAATACATAGGTTTTAAGATTCTTACTAGTCAGATATTTTCCTCTGCGGGAAATATGGGGTTTTGAGTCCCTTTCGCTGAGGACGGTGTAGGTCTTGTCTATTCCATAGTTGGTTTTTGGAACGGTACCTGTGCTTATATCAAACTCTGGTTTTATGCATCACCCCACCTCTCCTTCCCCCTTAAGCAGGCATACGAGTGTTTTCTAAATGTGAGACACTGTTCTCTTTCCTAACTCAGTTCAAGTGTAGCCATGTTTACAGGATCTTCATAAGTGATATCTTATGATAAGTTTCTTTTTCTGTGTGACTTATTTCACTTAGAATCATCGTACCTGAATCCACCCATTTTGCTGCTACTGGTCTTATGACATTGATTTCATGGCTGAGGGATATTCCATCGTACGTAAGTACCACAATTTTTTGAACCATGTTTATATTTTCTGGGATACTTAAGGTGTATCCAAGTTGAGGTCCTTGTATGCAGTGCAGAACTAAATTTTGGGGTGGCTCTGTCTTATTGATTTTCAGTTTTCCCAAGGTATATTCCCTAGACTGGTAGTGCCCGTGGCTCTGTAGCTCTGTTCTTTACTTGTTTTAGGGAACAGAATGCACTCCTCCAGAGAGGCAGTTGGCAATTTACATCCCGCCCATCAGCATAACAAGGCTCCCTGTTCTCCAGGGCCTGTCTTGCCTTTCTTGTTCTTACACATTTTGTGGATGTCCCTTTTGACCGGTGGGAAGTGATACTTCTTTGTAGTGCAGATTTGCATTGCCCGCTTGCTTGCTTGGCCAAAAAGGGCGTATGCGTTTTCTCCTGAATATATTCAGGAGAAAACGCATACGCCCTTTTTGGCCAAGTGCATCATTGTCGAAGTTGTGCCCCTCTTCCTGTGCTTTAAAGGCGATTCCAACGTACCTCTTGAAATCTGTTTCCTGCTATTCTGACTCGCTTTCAAGTCCGCCTCGTTGCCTTCCCTCAACAGATTTTTGGACGATAGTTGTCCTTTATTACTTGGCCAGTTTGTGAATTGCTGTGCCCCTGAGCTCCATTTTTCAACTCGTTTTTGGTGAGCTGACCGCAAGTCCAAAATTTTGGTTCAGGACCTATACTGGTTCCCGGTGGGTGGCTGAGAATTTGGTTAATTCTTCTTCCTGCCGGGAAATTACAGTGATATGTGCCCGTCCAAATGCCTAACAGCTACTCTCTCATTGGTTCTCCCTCTTCCCTTTCATCCTCTGCCAAATTGGCAACTTGTGCGAACCAAGAGGTTAAAGGGGCTGTCTCTCCAAGTTGGGAGGTTGATAGTAAAGCAGACGGAAAGTCAAACCGGAGCACCAGGAGAGGGACTATTCGTTGAGTTTTAGAAACCTTTCGTATATACAGTGTGTCTGTTCTCTAGGTTTCCCGCACATGTTATAGCTGTAGTAATATTCCCTTCAACCTGGAGAGTTCGGACCCATGGAATGGGTGCCATGCATTATTGCTTTAAAGGGTCTGCATTTGCTCACCCAATCTCACCAATCGTCTCAGTCCCAAGTGTCCCTCCTTATGCCACATCCAGCTGTCGTTGTAGATAGGGTCATTCCAGCTTTCATCAGAGACCCTGAAGGAATTGTAAAGAATTTCCCAGTTTTTTTGTTTTGTTTTTGAAATTCCTTTTTATAGTGTGTTTGAGCTGATTCTCGCTGCCATGTTTATGTCAGTCTAGACACACTTGATTCCCTTACGGAGAGATATCAATACATAGGTTTTAAGATTCTTACTAGTCAGATATATTCCTCTGCGGGAAATATGGGGTTTTGAGTCCCTTTCACAGAGGACGGTGTAGGTCTTGCCTATTCCATAGTTGGTTTTTGGAACGGTACCTGTGCTTATATCAAACTCTGGTTTTATGCATCACCCCACCTCTCCTTCCCCCTTAAGCAGGTATAAGAGTGTTTTCTAAATGTGAGACACTGTTCTCTTTCCTAACTCAGTTCAAGTGTAGCCATGTTTACAGGATCTTCATAAGTGATATCTTATGATAAGTTTCTTTTTCTGTGTGACTTATTTCACTTAGAATCATCGTACCTGAATCCACCCATTTTGCTGCTACTGGTCTTATGACATTGATTTCATGGCTGAGGGATATTCCATCCTACGTAAGTACCACAATATTTTGAACCATGTTTATATTTTCTGGGATACTTAAGGTGTATCCAAGTTGAGGCCCTTGTATGCAGTGCAGCCCTAAATTTTGGGGTGCCTCTGTCTTATTGATTTTCAGTTTTCCCAAGGTATATTCCCTAGACTGGTAGTGCCCTTGGCTCTGTAGCTCTGTTCTTTACTTGTTTTAGGGAACAGAATGCACTCCTCCAGAGAGGCAGTTGGCAATTTACATCCCGCCCATCAGCATAACAAGGCTCCCTGTTCTCCAGGGCCTGTCTTGCCTTTCTTGTTCTTACACATTTTGTGGATGTCCCTTTTCACCGGTGGGAAGTGATACTTCTTTGTAGTGCAGATTTGCATTGCCCGCTTGCTTGCTTGGCCAAAAAGGGCGTATGCGTTTTCTCCTGAATATATTCAGGAGAAAACGCATACGCCCTTTTTGGCCAAGTGCATCATTGTCGAAGTTGTGCCCCTCTTCCTGTGCTTTAAAGGCGATTCCAACGTACCTCTTGAAATCTGTTTCCTGCTATTCTGCCTCGCTTTCAAGTCCGCCTCGTTGCCTTCCGTCAACAAATTTTTGGACGATAGGTGTCCTTTATTATTCGGCCAGTTTGTGAATTGCTGTGTCCCTGAGCTCCATTTTTCAACTCGTTTTTGGAGAGCTGACCACAAGTCCAAAATTTTGGTTCAGGACCTGTACTGGTTCCCAGTTGGTGGCTGAGAATTTGGTAAATTCTTCTTCCTGCCGGGAAATTACAGTGATGTGTGCCCGTCCAAATGCCTAACAGCTACTCTCTCATTGGTTCTCCCTCTTCCCTTTCATCCTCTGCCAAATTGGCAACCTGTGCGAACCAAGAGGTTAAAGGGGCTGTCTCTCCAAGTTGGGAGGTTGATAGTAAAGCAGACGGAAAGTCAAACCGGAGCACCAGGAGAGTGACTATTCGTTGAGTTTTAGAAACCTGTCATATTCACAGTGTGTCCGTTCTCTAGGTTTCCCGCACATGTTATAGCTATAGTAATATTCCCTTCAACCTGGAGAGTTCGGACCCATGGAATGGGTGCCATGCATTATTGCTTTAAAGGGTCTGCATTTGCTCACCCAATCTCACCAATCGTCTCAGTCCCAAGTGTCCCTCCTTATGCCACATCCAGCTGTCATTGTAGATAGGGTCATTCCAGCTTTCATCAGAGACCCTGAAGGAATTGTAAAGAATTTCCCGGTTTTTTTGTTTTGTTTTGAAAATTCCTTTTTATAGTGGGTTTGAGCTGATTCTTGCTGCCATGTTTATGCCAGTCTAGACACACTTGATTCCCTTACGGAGACATATCAATACATAGGTTTTAAGATTCTTACTAGTCAGATACTTTCCTCTGCGGGAAATATGGGGTTTTGAGTCCCTATCACTGAGGACGGTGTAGGTCTTGTCTATTCCATAGTTGGTTTTTGGAACGGTACCTGTGCTTATATCAAACTCTGGTTTTATGCATCACCTCACCTCTCCTTCCCCCTTAAGCAGGTATAAGAGTGTTTTCTAAATGTGAGACACTGTTCTCTTTCCTAACTCAGTTCAAGTGTAGCCATGTTTACAGGATCTTCATAAGTGATATCTTATGATAAGTTTCTTTTTCTGTGTGACTTATTTCACTTAGAATCATCGTACCTGAATCCACCCATTTTGCTGCTACTGGTCTTATGACATTGATTTCATGGCTGAGGGATATTCCATCATACGTAAGTATCACAATTTTTTGAACCATGTTTATATTTTCTGGGATACTTAAGGTGTATCCAAGTTGAGGTCCTTGTATGCAGTGCAGCCCTAAATTTTGGGGTGGCTCTTTCTTATTGATTTTCAGTTTTCCCAAGGTATATTCCCTAGACTGGTAGTGCCCTTGGCTCTGTAGCTCTGTTCTTTACTTGTTTTAGGGAACAGAATGCACTCCTCCAGAGAGGCAGTTGGCAATTTACATCCCGCCCATCAGCATAACAAGGCTCCCTGTTCTCCAGGGCCTGTCTTGCCTTTCTTGTTCTTACACATTTTGTGGATGTCCCTTTTGACCGGTGGGAAATGATACTTCTTTGTAGTGCAGATTTGCATTGCCCGCTTGCTTGCTTGGCCAAAAAGGGCGTATGCGTTTTCTCCTGAATATATTCAGGAGAAAACGCATACGCCCTTTTTGGCCAAGTGCATCATTGTCGAAGTTGTGCCCCTCTTCCTGTGCTTTAAAGGCGATTCCAACGTACCTCTTGAAATCTGTTTCCTGCTATTCTGCCTCGCTTTCAAGTCCGCCTCGTTGCCTTCCCTCAACAGATTTTTGGACGATAGTTGTCCTTTATTACTCGGCCAGTTTGTGAATTGCTGTGCCCCTGAGCTCCATTTCTCAACTCGTTTTTGGTGAGCTGACCGCAAGTCCAAAATTTTGGTTCAGGACCTATACTGGTTCCCGGTGGGTGGCTGAGAATTTGGTTAATTCTTCTTCCTGCCGGGAAATTACAGTGATATGTGCCCGTCCAAATGCCTAACAGCTACTCTCTCATTGGTTCTCCCTCTTCCCTTTCATCCTCTGCCATATTGGCAACCTGTGCGAACCAAGAGGTTAAAGGGGCTGTCTCTCCAAGTTGGGAGGTTGATAGTAAAGCAGACGGAAAGTCAAACCGGAGCACCAGGAGAGGGACTATTCGTTGAGTTTTAGAAACCTTTCGTATTCACAGTGTGTCCGTTCTCTAGGTTTCCCGCACATGTTATAGCTGTAGTAATATTCCCTTCAACCTGGAGAGTTCGGACCCATGGAATGGGTGCCATGCATTATTGCTTTAAAGGGTCTGCATTTGCTCACCCAATCTCACCAATCGTCTCAGTCCCAAGTGTCCCTCCTTATGCCACATCCAGCTGTCGTTGTAGATAGGGTCATTCCAGCCTTCATCAGAGACCCTGAAGGAATTGTAAAGAATTTCCCAGTTTTTTTGTTTTGTTTTTGAAATTCCTTTTTATAGTGGGTTTGAGCTGATTCTCGCTGCCATGTTTATGCCAGTCTAGACACACTTGATTCCCTTACGGAGACATATCAATACATAGGTTTTAAGATTCTTACTAGTCAGATATTTTCCTCTGCGGGAAATATGGGGTTTTGAGTCCCTTTCGCTGAGGACGGTGTAGGTCTTGTCTATTCCATAGTTGGTTTTTGGAACGGTACCTGTGCTTATATCAAACTCTGGTTTTATGCATCACCCCACCTCTCCTTCCCCCTTAAGCAGGTATAAGAGTGTTTTCTAAATGTGAGACCCTGTTCTCTTTCCTAACTCAGTTCAAGTGTAGCCATGTTTACAGGATCTTCATAAGTGATATCTTATGATAAGTTTCTTTTTCTGTGTGACTTATTTCACTTAGAATCATCGTACCTGAATCCACCCATTTTGCTGCTACTGGTCTTATGACATTGATTTCATGGCTGAGGGATATTCCATCCTACGTAAGTACCACAATTTTTTGAACCATGTTTATATTTTCTGGGATACTTAAGGTGTATCCAAGTTGAGGTCCTTGTATGCAGTGCAGCCCTAAATTTTGGGGTGGCTCTGTCTTATTGATTTTCAGTTTTCCCAAGGTATATTCCCTAGACTGGTAGTGCCCTTGGCTCTGTAGCTCTGTTCTTTACTTGTTTTAGGGAACAGAATGCAATCCTCCAGAGAGGCAGTTGGCAATTTACATCCCGCCCATCAGCATAACAAGGCTCCCTGTTCTCCAGGGCCTGTCTTGCCTTTCTTGTTCTTACACATTTTGTGGATGTCCCTTTTGACCGGTGGGAAGTGATACTTCTTTGTAGTGCAGATTTGCATTGCCCGCTTGCTTGCTTGGCCAAAAAGGGCGTATGCGTTTTCTCCTGAATATATTCAGGAGAAAACGCATACGCCCTTTTTGGCCAAGTGCGTCATTGTCGAAGTTGTGCCCCTCTTCCTGTGCTTTAAAGGCGATTCCAACGTACCTCTTGAAATCTGTTTCCTGCTATTCTGCCTCGCTTTCAAGTCCGCCTCGTTGCCTTCCCTCAACAGATTTTTGGACGATAGTTGTCCTTTATTACTCGGCCAGTTTGTGAATTGCTGTGCCCCTGAGCTCCATTTTTCAACTCGTTTTTGGTGAGCTGACCGCAAGTCCAAAATTTTGGTTCAGGACCTATACTGGTTCCCGGTGGGTGGCTGAGAATTTGGTTAATTCTTCTTCCTGCCGGGAAATTACAGTGATATGTGCCCGTCCAAATGCCTAACAGCTACTCTCTCATTGGTTCTCCCTCTTCCCTTTCATCCTCTGCCAAATTGGCAACCTGTGCGAACCAAGAGGTTAAAGGGGCTGTCTCTCCAAGTTGGGAGGTTGATAGTAAAGCAGACGGAAAGTCAAACCGGAGCACCAGGAGAGGGACTATTCGTTGAGTTTTAGAAACCTTTCGTATTCACAGTGTGTCCGTTCTCTAGGTTTCCCGCACATGTTATAGCTGTAGTAATATTCCCTTCAACCTGGAGAGTTCGGACCCATGGAATGGGTGCCATGCATTATTGCTTTAAAGGGTCTGCATTTGCTCACCCAATCTCACCAATCGTCTCAGTCCCAAGTGTCCCTCCTTATGCCACATCCAGCTGTCGTTGTAGATAGGGTCATTCCAGCTTTCATCAGAGACCCTGAAGGAATTGTAAAGAATTTCCCAGTTTTTTTGTTTTGTTTTTGAAATTCCTTTTTATAGTGGGTTTGAGCTGATTCTCGCTGCCATGTTTATGCCAGTCTAGACACACTTGATTCCCTTACGGAGACATATCAATACATAGGTTTTAAGATTCTTACTAGTCAGATATTTTCCTCTGCGGGAAATATGGGGTTTTGAGTCCCTTTCACTGAGGACATTGTAGGTCTTGTCTATTCCATAGTTGGTTTTTGGAACGGTACCTGTGCTTATATCAAACTCTGGTTTTATGCATCACCCCACCTCTCCTTCCCCCTTAAGCAGGTATAAGAGTGTTTTCTAAAAGTGAGACAATGTTCTCTTTCCTAACGCAGTTCAAGTGTAGCCATGTTTACAGGATCTTCATAAGTGATATCTTATGATAAGTTTCATTTTCTGTGTGACTTATTTCACTTAGAATCATCGTACCTGAATCCACCCATTTTGCTGCTACTGGTCTTATGACATTGATTTCATGGCTGAGGGATATTCCATCCTACGTAAGTACCACAATTTTTTGAACCATGTTTATATTTTCTGGGATACTTAAGGTGTATCCAAGTTCAGGTCCTTGTATGCAGTGCAGCCCTAAATTTTGGGGTGGCTCTGTCTTATTGATTTTCAGTTTTCCCAAGGTATATTCCCTAGACTGGTAGTGCCCTTGGCTCTGTAGCTCTGTTCTTTACTTGTTTTAGGGAACAGAATGCACTCCTCCAGAGAGGCAGTTTGCAATTTACATCCCGCCCATCAGCATAACAAGGCTCCCTGTTCTCCAGGGCCTGTCTTGCCTTTCTTGTTCTTACACATTTTGTGGATGTCCCTTTTGACCGGTGGGAAGTGATACTTCTTTGTAGTGCAGATTTGTATTGCCCGCTTGCTTGCTTGGCCAAAAAGGGCGTATGCGTTTTCTCCTGAATATATTCAGGAGAAAACGCATACGCCCTTTTTGGCCAAGTGCATCATTGTCGAAGTTGTGCCCCTCTTCCTGTGCTTTAAAGGCGATTCCAACGTACCTCTTGAAATCTGTTTCCTGCTATTCTGCCTCGCTTTCAAGTCCGCCTCGTTGCCTTCCCTCAACAGATTTTTGGACGATAGTTGTCCTTTATTACTCGGCCAGTTTGTGAATTGCTGTGCCCCTGAGCTCCATTTTTCAACTCGTTTTTGGTGAGCTGACCGCAAGTCCAAAATTTTGGTTCAGGACTTATACTGGTTCCCGGTGGGTTGCTGAGAAGTTGGTTAATTCTTCTTCCTGCCGGGAAATTACAGTGATATGTGCCCGTCCAAATGCCTAACAGCTACTCTCTCATTGGTTCTCCCTCTTCCCTTTCATCCTCTGCCAAATTGGCAACCTGTGCGAACCAAGAGGTTAAAGGGGCTGTCTCTCCAAGTTGGGAGGTTGATAGTAAAGCAGACGGAAAGTCAAACCGGAGCACCAGGAGAGGGACTATTCGTTGAGTTTTAGAAACCTTGCGTATTCACAGTGTGTCCGTTCCCTAGGTTTCCCGCACATGTTATAGCTGTAGTAATATTCCCTTCAACCTGGAGAGTTCGGACCCATGGAATGGGTGCCATGCATTATTGCTTTAAAGGGTCTGCATTTGCTCACCCAATCTCACCAATCGTCTCAGTCCCAAGTGTCCCTCCTTATGCCACATCCAGCTGTCATTGTAGATAGGGTCATTCCAGCTTTCATCAGAGACCCTGAAGGAATTGTAAAGAATTTCCCAGTTTTTTTGTTTTGTTTTTGAAATTCCTTTTTATAGTGGGTTTGAGCTGATTCTCGCTGCCATGTTTATGCCAGTCTAGACACACTTGATTCCCTTACGGAGACATATCAATAGATAGGTTTTAAGATTCTTACTAGTCAGATATTTTCCTCTGCGGGAAATATGGGGTTTTGAGTCCCTTTCACTGAGGAAGGTGTAGGTCTTGTCTATTCCATAGTTGGTTTTTGGAACGGTACCTGTGCTTATATCAAACTCTGGTTTTATGCATCACCCCACCTCTCCTTCCCCCTTAAGCAGGTATAAGAGTGTTTTCTAAATGTGAGACACTGTTCTCTTTCCTAACTCAGTTCAAGTGTAGCCATGTTTACAGGATCTTCATAAGTGATATCTTATGATAAGTTTCTTTTTCTGTGTGACTTATTTCACTTAGAATCATCGTACCTGAATCCACCCATTTTGCTGCTACTGGTCTTATGACATTGATTTCATGGCTGAGGGATATTCCATCGTACGTAAGTACCACAATTTTTTGAACCATGTTTATATTTTCTGGGATACTTAAGGTGTATCCAAGTTGAGGTCCTTGTATGCAGTGCAGCCCTAAATTTTGGGGTGGCTCTTTCTTATTGATTTTCAGTTTTCCCAAGGTATATTCACTAGACTGGTAGTGCCCTTGGCTCTGTAGCTCTGTTCTTTACTTGTTTTAGGGAACAGAATGCACTCCTCCAGAGAGGCAGTTGGCAATTTACATCCCGCCCATCAGCATAACAAGGCTCCCTGTTCTCCAGGGCCTGTCTTGCCTTTCTTGTTCTTACACATTTTGTGGATGTCCCTTTTGACCGGTGGGAAGTGATACTTCTTTGTAGTGCAGATTTGCATTGCCCGCTTGCTTGCTTGGCCAAAAAGGGCGTATGCGTTTTCTCCTGAATATATTCAGGAGAAAACGCATACGCCCTTTGTGGCCAAGTGCATCATTGTCGAAGTTGTGCCCCTCTTCCTGTGCTTTAAAGGCGATTCCAACATACCTCTTGAAATCTGTTTCCTGCTATTGTGCCTCGCTTTCAAGTCCGCCTCGTTGCCTTCCCTCAACAGATTTTTGGACGATAGTTGTCCTTTATTACTCGGCCAGTTTGTGAATTGCTGTGCCCCTGAGCTCCATTTTTCAACTCGTTTTTGGTGAGCTGACCGCAAGTCCAAAATTTTGGTTCAGGACCTATACTGGTTCCCGGTGGGTGGCTGAGAATTTGGTTAATTCTTCTTCCTGCCGGGAAATTACAGTGATATGTGCCCGTCCAAATGCCTAACAGCTACTCTCTCATTGGTTCTCCCTCTTCCCTTTCATCCTCTGCCAAATTGGCAACCTGTGCGAACCAAGAGGTTAAAGGGGCTGTCTCTCCAAGTTGGGAGGTTGATAGTAAAGCAGACGGAAAGTCAAACCGGAGCACCAGGAGAGGGACTATTCGTTGAGTTTTAGAAACCTTTCGTATTCACAGTGTGTCCGTTCTCTAGGTTTCCCGCACATGTTATAGCTGTAGTAATATTCCCTTCAACCTGGAGAGTTCGGACCCATGGAATGGGTGCCATGCATTATTGCTTTAAAGGGTCTGCATTTGCTCACCCAATCTCACCAATCGTCTCAGTCCCAAGTGTCCCTCCTTATGCCACATCCAGCTGTCGTTGTAGATAGGGTCATTCCAGCCTTCATCAGAGACCCTGAAGGAATTGTAAAGAATTTCCCAGTTTTTTTGTTTTGTTTTTGAAATTCCTTTTTATAGTGGGTTTGAGCTGATTCTCGCTGCCATGTTTATGCCAGTCTAGACACACTTGATTCCCTTACGGAGACATATCAATACATAGGTTTTAAGATTCTTACTAGTCAGATATTTTCCTCTGCGGGAAATATGGGGTTTTGAGTCCCTTTCACTGAGGACGTTGTAGGTCTTGTCTATTCCATAGTTGGTTTTTGGAACGGTACCTGTGCTTATATCAAACTCTGGTTTTATGCATCACCCCACCTCTCCTTCCCCCTTAAGCAGGTATAAGAGTGTTTTCTAAATGTGAGACAATGTTCTCTTTCCTAACGCAGTTCAAGTGTAGCCATGTTTACAGGATCTTCATAAGTGATATCTTATGATAAGTTTCATTTTCTGTGTGACTTATTTCACTTAGAATCATCGTACCTGAATCCACCCATTTTGCTGCTACTGGTCTTATGACATTGATTTCATGGCTGAGGGATATTCCATCCTACGTAAGTACCACAATTTTTTGAACCATGTTTATATTTTCTGGGATACTTAAGGTGTATCCAAGTTCAGGTCCTTGTATGCAGTGCAGCCCTAAATTTTGGGGTGGCTCTGTCTTATTGATTTTCAGTTTTCCCAAGGTATATTCCCTAGACTGGTAGTGCCCTTGGCTCTGTAGCTCTGTTCTTTACTTGTTTTAGGGAACAGAATGCACTCCTCCAGAGAGGCAGTTTGCAATTTACATCCCGCCCATCAGCATAACAAGGCTCCCTGTTCTCCAGGGCCTGTCTTGCCTTTCTTGTTCTTACACATTTTGTGGATGTCCCTTTTGACCGGTGGGAAGTGATACTTCTTTGTAGTGCAGATTTGCATTGCCCGCTTGCTTGCTTGGCCAAAAAGGGCGTATGCGTTTTCTCCTGAATATATTCAGGAGAAAACGCATACGCCCTTTTTGGCCAAGTGCATCATTGTCGAAGTTGTGCCCCTCTTCCTGTGCTTTAAAGGCGATTCCAACGTACCTCTTGAAATCTGTTTCCTGCTATTCTGCCTCGCTTTCAAGTCCGCCTCGTTGCCTTCCCTCAACAGATTTTTGGACGATAGTTGTCCTTTATTACTCGGCCAGTTTGTGAATTGCTGTGCCCCTGAGCTCCATTTTTCAACTCGTTTTTGGTGAGCTGACCGCAAGTCCAAAATTTTGGTTCAGGACTTATACTGTTTCCCGGTGGGTGGCTGAGAAGTTGGTTAATTCTTCTTCCTGCCGGGAAATTACAGTGATATGTGCCCGTCCAAATGCCTAACAGCTACTCTCTCATTGGTTCTCCCTCTTCCCTTTCATCCTCTGCCAAATTGGCAACCTGTGCGAACCAAGAGGTTAAAGGGGCTGTCTCTCCAAGTTGGGAGGTTGATAGTAAAGCAGACGGAAAGTCAAACCGGAGCACCAGGAGAGGGACTATTCGTTGAGTTTTAGAAACCTTGCGTATTCACAGTGTGTCCGTTCCCTAGGTTTCCCGCACATGTTATAGCTGTAGTAATATTCCCTTCAACCTGGAGAGTTCGGACCCATGGAATGGGTGCCATGCATTATTGCTTTAAAGGGTCTGCATTTGCTCACCCAATCTCACCAATCGTCTCAGTCCCAAGTGTCCCTCCTTATGCCACATCCAGCTGTCATTGTAGATAGGGTCATTCCAGCTTTCATCAGAGACCCTGAAGGAATTGTAAAGAATTTCCCAGTTTTTTTGTTTTGTTTTTGAAATTCTTTTTTATAGTGGGTTTGAGCTGATTTTCGCTGCCATGTTTATGCCAGTCTAGACACACTTGATTCCCTTACGGAGACATATCAATACATAGGTTTTAAGATTCTTACTAGTCAGATATTTTCCTCTGCGGGAAATATGGGGTTTTGAGTCCCTTTCACTGAGGACGGTGTAGGTCTTGACTATTCCATAGTTGGTTTTTGGAACGGTACCTGTGCTTATATCAAACTCTGTTTTTATGCATCACCCCACCTCTCCTTCCCCCTTAAGCAGGTATAAGAGTGTTTTCTAAATGTGAGACACTGTTCTCTTTCCTAACTCAGTTCAAGTGTAGCCATGTTTACAGGATCTTCATAAGTGATATCTTATGATAAGTTTCTTTTTCTGTGTGACTTATTTCACTTAGAATCATCATACCTGAATCCACCCATTTTGCTGCTACTGGTCTTATGACATTGATTTCATGGCTGAGGGATATTCCATCGTACGTAAGTACCACAATTTTTTGAACCATGTTTATATTTTCTGGGATACTTAAGGTGTATCCAAGTTGAGGTCCTTGTATGCAGTGCAGCCCTAAATTTTGGGGTGGCTCTGTCTTATTGATTTTCAGTTTTCCCAAGGTATATACCCTACACTGGTAGTGCCCTTGGCTCTGTAGCTCTGTTCTTTACTTGTTTTAGGGAACAGAATGCAATCCTCCAGAGAGGCAGTTGGCAATTTACATCCCGCCCATCAGCATAACAAGGCTCCCTGTTCTCCAGGGCCTGTCTTGCCTTTCTTGTTCTTACACATTTTGTGGATGTCCCTTTTGACCGGTGGGAAGTGATACTTCTTTGTAGTGCAGATTTGCATTGCCCGCTTGCTTGCTTGGCCAAAAAGGGCGTATGCGTTTTCTCCTGAATATATTCAGGAGAAAACACATACGCCCTTTTTGGCCAAGTGCGTCATTGTCGAAGTTGTGCCCCTCTTCCTGTGCTTTAAAGGCGATTCCAACGTACCTCTTGAAATCTGTTTCCTGCTATTCTGCCTCGCTTTCAAGTCCGCCTCGTTGCCTTCCCTCAACAGATTTTTGGACGATAGTTGTCCTTTATTACTCGGCCAGTTTGTGAATTGCTGTGCCCCTGAGCTCCATTTTTCAACTCGTTTTTGGTGAGCTGACCGCAAGTCCAAAATTTTGGTTCAGGACCTATACTGGTTCCCGGTGGGTGGCTGAGAATTTGGTTAATTCTTCTTCCTGCCGGGAAATTACAGTGATATGTGCCCGTCCAAATGCCTAACAGCTACTCTCTCATTGGTTCTCCCTCTTCCCTTTCATCCTCTGCCAAATTGGCAACCTGTGCGAACCAAGAGGTTAAAGGGGCTGTCTCTCCAAGTTGGGAGGTTGATAGTAAAGCAGACGGAAAGTCAAACCGGAGCACCAGGAGAGGGACTATTCGTTGAGTTTTAGAAACCTTTCGTATTCACAGTGTGTCCGTTCTCTAGGTTTCCCGCACATGTTATAGCTGTAGTAATATTCCCTTCAACCTGGAGAGTTCGGACCCATGGAATGGGTGCCATGCATTATTGCTTTAAAGGGTCTGCATTTGCTCACCCAATCTCACCAATCGTCTCAGTCCCAAGTGTCCCTCCTTATGCCACATCCAGCTGTCGTTGTAGATAGGGTCATTCCAGCTTTCATCAGAGACCCTGAAGGAATTGTAAAGAATTTCCCAGTTTTTTTGTTTTGTTTTTGAAATTCCTTTTTATAGTGGGTTTGAGCTGATTCTCGCTGCCATGTTTATGCCAGTCTAGACACACTTGATTCCCTTACGGAGACATATCAATACATAGGTTTTAAGATTCTTACTAGTCAGATATTTTCCTCTGCGGGAAATATGGGGTTTTGAGTCCCTTTCACTGAGGACGTTGTAGGTCTTGTCTATTCCATAGTTGGTTTTTGGAACGGTACCTGTGCTTATATCAAACTCTGGTTTTATGCATCACCCCACCTCTCCTTCCCCCTTAAGCAGGTATAAGAGTGTTTTCTAAATGTGAGACAATGTTCTCTTTCCTAACGCAGTTCAAGTGTAGCCATGTTTACAGGATCTTCATAAGTGATATCTTATGATAAGTTTCATTTTCTGTGTGACATATTTCACTTAGAATCATCGTACCTGAATCCACCCATTTTGCTGCTACTGGTCTTATGACATTGATTTCATGGCTGAGGGATATTCCATCCTACGTAAGTACCACAATTTTTTGAACCATGTTTATATTTTCTGGGATACTTAAGGTGTATCCAAGTTCAGGTCCTTGTATGCAGTGCAGCCCTAAATTTTGGGGTGGCTCTGTCTTATTGATTTTCAGTTTTCCCAAGGTATATTCCCTAGACTGGTAGTGCCCTTGGCTCTGTAGCTCTGTTCTTTACTTGTTTTAGGGAACAGAATGCACTCCTCCAGAGAGGCAGTTGGCAATTTACATCCCGCCCATCAGCATAACAAGGCTCCCTGTTCTCCAGGGCCTGTCTTGCCTTTCTTGTTCTTACACATTTTGTGGATGTCCCTTTTGACCGGTGGGAAGTGATACTTCTTTGTAGTGCAGATTTGCATTGCCCGCTTGCTTGCTTGGCCAAAAAGGGCGTATGCGTTTTCTCCTGAATATATTCAGGAGAAAACGCATACGCCCTTTTTGGCCAAGTGCATCATTGTCGAAGTTGTGCCCCTCTTCCTGTGCTTTAAAGGCGATTCCAACGTACCTCTTGAAATCTGTTTCCTGCTATTCTGCCTCGCTTTCAAGTCCGCCTCGTTGCCTTCCCTCAACAGATTTTTGGACGATAGTTGTCCTTTATTACTCGGCCAGTTTGTGAATTGCTGTGCCCCTGAGCTCCATTTTTCAACTCGTTTTTGGTGAGCTGACCGCAAGTCCAAAATTTTGGTTCAGGACCTATACTGGTTCCCGGTGGGTGGCTGAGAATTTGGTTAATTCTTCTTCCTGCCGGGAAATTACAGTGATATGTGCCCGTCCAAATGCCTAACAGCTACTCTCTCATTGGTTCTCCCTCTTCCCTTTCATCCTCTGCCAAATTGGCAACCTGTGCGAACCAAGAGGTTAAAGGGGCTGTCTCTCCAAGTTGGGAGGTTGATAGTAAAGCAGACGGAAAGTCAAACCGGAGCACCAGGAGAGGGACTATTCGTTGAGTTTTAGAAACCTTTCGTATTCACAGTGTGTCCGTTCCCTAGGTTTCCCGCACATGTTATAGCTGTAGTAATATTCCCTTCAACCTGGAGAGTTCGGACCCATGGAATGGGTGCCATGCATTATTGCTTTAAAGGGTCTGCATTTGCTCACCCAATCTCACCAATCGTCTCAGTCCCAAGTGTCCCTCCTTATGCCACATCCAGCTGTCATTGTAGATAGGGTCATTCCAGCTTTCATCAGAGACCCTGAAGGAATTGTAAAGAATTTCCCAGTTTTTTTGTTTTGTTTTTGAAATTCTTTTTTATAGTGGGTTTGAGCTGATTCTCGCTGCCATGTTTATGCCAGTCTAGACACACTTGATTCCCTTACGGAGACATATCAATACATAGGTTTTAAGATTCTTACTAGTCAGATATTTTCCTCTGCGGGAAATATGGGGTTTTGAGTCCCTTTCACTGAGGACGGTGTAGGTCTTGACTATTCCATAGTTGGTTTTTGGAACGGTACCTGTGCTTATATCAAACTCTGTTTTTATGCATCACCCCACCTCTCCTTCCCCCTTAAGCAGGTATAAGAGTGTTTTCTAAATGTGAGACACTGTTCTCTTTCCTAACTCAGTTCAAGTGTAGCCATGTTTACAGGATCTTCATAAGTGATATCTTATGATAAGTTTCTTTTTCTGTGTGACTTATTTCACTTAGAATCATCGTACCTGAATCCACCCATTTTGCTGCTACTGGTCTTATGACATTGATTTCATGGCTGAGGGATATTCCATCGTACGTAAGTACCACAATTTTTTGAACCATGTTTATATTTTCTGGGATACTTAAGGTGTATCCAAGTTGAGGTCCTTGTATGCAGTGCAGCCCTAAATTTTGGGGTGGCTCTGTCTTATTGATTTTCAGTTTTCCCAAGGTATATACCCTAGACTGGTAGTGCCCTTGGCTCTGTAGCTCTGTTCTTTACTTGTTTTAGGGAACAGAATGCAATCCTCCAGAGAGGCAGTTGGCAATTTACATCCCGCCCATCAGCATAACAAGGCTCCCTGTTCTCCAGGGCCTGTCTTGCCTTTCTTGTTCTTACACATTTTGTGGATGTCCCTTTTGACCGGTGGGAAGTGATACTTCTTTGTAGTGCAGATTTGCATTGCCCGCTTGCTTCCTTGGCCAAAAAGTGCGTATGCGTTTTCTCCTGAATATATTCAGGAGAAAACACATACGCCCTTTTTGGCCAAGTGCGTCATTGTCGAAGTTGTGCCCCTCTTCCTGTGCTTTAAAGGCGATTCCAACGTACCTCTTGAAATCTGTTTCCTGCTATTCTGCCTCGCTTTCAAGTCCGCCTCGTTGCCTTCCCTCAACAGATTTTTGGACGATAGTTGTCCTTTATTACTCGGCCAGTTTGTGAATTGCTGTGCCCCTGAGCTCCATTTTTCAACTCGTTTTTGGTGAGCTGACCGCAAGTCCAAAATTTTGGTTCAGGACCTATACTGGTTCCCGGTGGGTGGCTGAGAATTTGGTTAATTCTTCTTCCTGCCGGGAAATTACAGTGATATGTGCCCGTCCAAATGCCTAACAGCTACTCTCTCATTGGTTCTCCCTCTTCCCTTTCATCCTCTGCCAAATTGGCAACCTGTGCGAACCAAGAGGTTAAAGGGGCTGTCTCTCCAAGTTGGGAGGTTGATAGTAAAGCAGACGGAAAGTCAAACCGGAGCACCAGGAGAGGGACTATTCGTTGAGTTTTAGAAACCTTTCGTATTCACAGTGTGTCCGTTCTCTAGGTTTCCCGCACATGTTATAGCTGTAGTAATATTCCCTTCAACCTGGAGAGTTCGGACCCATGGAATGGGTGCCATGCATTATTGCTTTAAAGGGTCTGCATTTGCTCACCCAATCTCACCAATCGTCTCAGTCCCAAGTGTCCCTCCTTATGCCACATCCAGCTGTCGTTGTAGATAGGGTCATTCCAGCTTTCATCAGAGACCCTGAAGGAATTGTAAAGAATTTCCCAGTTTTTTTGTTTTGTTTTTGAAATTCCTTTTTATAGTGGGTTTGAGCTGATTCTCGCTGCCATGTTTATGCCAGTCTAGACACACTTGATTCCCTTACGGAGACATATCAATACATATGTTTTAAGATTCTTACTAGTCAGAT
This sequence comes from Hyperoodon ampullatus, assembly GCF_949752795.1. Taxonomy (NCBI): domain Eukaryota; kingdom Metazoa; phylum Chordata; class Mammalia; order Artiodactyla; family Ziphiidae; genus Hyperoodon; species Hyperoodon ampullatus. The sequence continues at coordinate 309,342 of NW_027640382.1, read as the reverse complement.
ATTTTCCTCTGCGGGAAATATGGGGTTTTGAGTCCCTTTCACTGAGGACGTTGTAGGTCTTGTCTATTCCATAGTTGGTTTTTGGAACGGTACCTGTGCTTATATCAAACTCTGGTTTTATGCATCACCCCACCTCTCCTTCCCCCTTAAGCAGGTATAAGAGTGTTTTCTAAATGTGAGACAATGTTCTCTTTCCTAACGCAGTTCAAGTGTAGCCATGTTTACAGGATCTTCATAAGTGATATCTTATGATAAGTTTCATTTTCTGTGTGACTTATTTCACTTAGAATCATCGTACCTGAATCCACCCATTTTGCTGCTACTGGTCTTATGACATTGATTTCATGGCTGAGGGATATTCCATCCTACGTAAGTACCACAATTTTTTGAACCATGTTTATATTTTCTGGGATACTTAAGGTGTATCCAAGTTCAGGTCCTTGTATGCAGTGCAGCCCTAAATTTTGGGGTGGCTCTGTCTTATTGATTTTCAGTTTTCCCAAGGTATATTCCCTAGACTGGTAGTGCCCTTGGCTCTGTAGCTCTGTTCTTTACTTGTTTTAGGGAACAGAATGCACTCCTCCAGAGAGGCAGTTTGCAATTTACATCCCGCCCATCAGCATAACAAGGCTCCCTGTTCTCCAGGGCCTGTCTTGCCTTTCTTGTTCTTACACATTTTGTGGATGTCCCTTTTGACCGGTGGGAAGTGATACTTCTTTGTAGTGCAGATTTGCATTGCCCGCTTGCTTACTTGGCCAAAAAGGGCGTATGCGTTTTCTCCTGAATATATTCAGGAGAAAACGCATACGCCCTTTTTGGCCAAGTGCATCATTGTCGAAGTTGTGCCCCTCTTCCTGTGCTTTAAAGGCGATTCCAACGTACCTCTTGAAATCTGTTTCCTGCTATTCTGCCTCGCTTTCAAGTCCGCCTCGTTGCCTTCCCTCAACAGATTTTTGGACGATAGTTGTCCTTTATTACTCGGCCAGTTTGTGAATTGCTGTGCCCCTGAGCTCCATTTTTCAACTCGTTTTTGGTGAGCTGACCGCAAGTCCAAAATTTTGGTTCAGGACTTATACTGGTTCCCGGTGGGTGGCTGAGAAGTTGGTTAATTCTTCTTCCTGCCGGGAAATTACAGTGATATGTGCCCGTCCAAAAGCCTAACAGCTACTCTCTCATTGGTTCTCCCTCTTCCCTTTCATCCTCTGCCAAATTGGCAACCTGTGCGAACCAAGAGGTTAAAGGGGCTGTCTCTCCAAGTTGGGAGGTTGATAGTAAAGCAGACGGAAAGTCAAACCGGAGCACCAGGAGATGGACTATTCGTTGAGTTTTAGAAACCTTGCGTATTCACAGTGTGTCCGTTCCCTAGGTTTCCCGCACATGTTATAGCTGTAGTAATATTCCCTTCAACCTGGAGAGTTCGGACCCATGGAATGGGTGCCATGCATTATTGCTTTAAAGGGTCTGCATTTGCTCACCCAATCTCACCAATCGTCTCAGTCCCAAGTGTCCCTCCTTATGCCACATCCAGCTGTTATTGTAGATAGGGTCATTCCAGCTTTCATCAGAGACCCTGAAGGAATTGTAAAGAATTTCCCAGTTTTTTTGTTTTGTTTTTGAAATTCCTTTTTATAGTGGGTTTGAGCTGATTCTCGCTGCCATGTTTATGCCAGTCTAGACACACTTGATTCCCTTACGGAGACATATCAATAGATAGGTTTTAAGATTCTTACTAGTCAGATATTTTCCTCTGCGGGAAATATGGGGTTTTGAGTCCCTTTCACTGAGGAAGGTGTAGGTCTTGTCTATTCCATAGTTGGTTTTTGGAACGGTACCTGTGCTTATATCAAACTCTGGTTTTATGCATCACCCCACCTCTCCTTCCCCCTTAAGCAGGTATAAGAGTGTTTTCTAAATGTGAGACACTGTTCTCTTTCCTAACTCAGTTCAAGTGTAGCCATGTTTACAGGATCTTCATAAGTGATATCTTATGATAAGTTTCTTTTTCTTTGTGACTTATTTCACTTAGAATCATCGTACCTGAATCCACCCATTTTGCTGCTACTGGTCTTATGACATTGATTTCATGGCTGAGGGATATTCCATCGTACGTAAGTACCACAATTTTTTGAACCATGTTTATATTTTCTGGGATACTTAAGGTGTATCCAAGTTGAGGTCCTTGTATGCAGTGCAGCCCTAAATTTTGGGGTGGCTCTGTCTTATTGATTTTCAGTTTTCCCAAGGTATATTTCCTAGACTGGTAGTGCCCTTGGCTCTGTAGCTCTGTTCTTTACTTGTTTTAGGGAACAGAATGCACTCCTCCAGAGAGGCAGTTGGCAATTTACATCCCGCCCATCAGCATAACAAGGCTCCCTGTTCTCCAGGGCCTGTCTTGCCTTTCTTGTTCTTACACATTTTGTGGATGTCCCTTTTGACCGGTGGGAAGTGATACTTCTTTGTAGTGCAGATTTGCATTGCCCGCTTGCTTGCTTGGCCAAAAAGGGCGTATGCGTTTTCTCCTGAATATATTCAGGAGAAAACGCATACGCCCTTTTTGGCCAAGTGCATCATTGTCGAAGTTGTGCCCCTCTTCCTGTGCTTTAAAGGCGATTCCAGCGTACCTCTTGAAATCTGTTTCCTGCTATTCTGCCTCGCTTTCAAGTCCGCCTCGTTGCCTTCCCTCAACAGATTTTTGGACGATAGTTGTCCTTTATTACTCGGCCAGTTTGTGAATTGCTGTGCCCCTGAGCTCCATTTTTCAACTCGTTTTTGGTGAGCTGACCGCAAGTCCAAAATTTTGGTTCAGGACCTATACTGGTTCCCGGTGGGTGGCTGAGAATTTGGTTAATTCTTCTTCCTGCCGGGAAATTACAGTGATATGTGCCCGTCCAAAGGCCTAACAGCTACTCTCTCATTGGTTCTCCCTCTTCCCTTTCATCCTCTGCCAAATTGGCAACCTGTGCGAACCAAGAGGTTAAAGGGGCTGTCTCTCCAAGTTGGGAGGTTGATAGTAAAGCAGACGGAAAGTCAAACCGGAGCACCAGGAGAGGGACTATTCGTTGAGTTTTAGAAACCTTTCGTATTCACAGTGTGTCCGTTCCCTAGGTTTCCCGCACATGTTATAGCTGTAGTAATATTCCCTTCAACCTGGAGAGTTCGGACCCATGGAATGGGTGCCATGCATTATTGCTTTAAAGGGTCTGCATTTGCTCACCCAATCTCACCAATCGTCTCAGTCCCAAGTGTCCCTCCTTATGCCACATCCAGCTGTCATTGTAGATAGGGTCATTCCAGCTTTCATCAGAGACCCTGAAGGAATTGTAAAGAATTTCCCAGTTTTTTTGTTTTGTTTTTGAAATTCTTTTTTATAGTGGGTTTGAGCGGATTCTCGCTGCCATGTTTATGCCAGTCTAGACACACTTGATTCCCTTACGGAGACATATCAATACATAGGTTTTAAGATTCTTACTAGTCAGATATTTTCCTCTGCGGGAAATATGGGGTTTTGAGTCCCTTTCACTGTGGACGGTGTAGGTCTTGACTATTCCATAGTTGGTTTTTGGAACGGTACCTGTGCTTATATCAAACTCTGTTTTTATGCATCACCCCACCTCTCCTTCCCCCTTAAGCAGGTATAAGAGTGTTTTCTAAATGTGAGACACTGTTCTCTTTCCTAACTCAGTTCAAGTGTAGCCATGTTTACAGGATCTTCATAAGTGATATCTTATGATAAATTTCTTTTTCTGTGTGACTTATTTCACTTAGAATCATCGTACCTGAATCCACCCATTTTGCTGCTACTGGTCTTATGACATTGATTTCATGGCTGAGGGATATTCTATCGTACGTTAGTACCACAATTTTTTGAACCATGTTTATATTTTCTGGGATACTTAAAGTGTATCCAAGTTGAGGTCCTTGTATGCAGTGCAGCCCTAAATTTTGGGGTGGCTCTGTCTTATTGATTTTCAGTTTTCCCAAGGTATATTCCCTAGACTGGTAGTGCCCTTGGCTCTGTAGCTCTTTTCTTTACTTGTTTTAGGGAACAGAATGCACTCCTCCAGAGAGGCAGTTGGCAATTTACATCCCGCCCATCAGCATAACAAGGCTCCCTGTTCTCCAGGGCCTGTCTTGCCTTTCTTGTTCTTACACATTTTGTGGATGTCCCTTTTGACCGGTGGGAAGTGATACTTCTTTGTAGTGCAGATTTGCATTGCCCGCTTGCTTGCTTGGCCAAAAAGGGCGTATGCGTTTTCTCCTGAATATATTCAGGAGAAAACACATACGCCCTTTTTGGCCAAGTGCGTCATTGTCGAAGTTGTGCCCCTCTTCCTGTGCTTTAAAGGCGATTCCAACGTACCTCTTGAAATCTGTTTCCTGCTATTCTGCCTCACATTTAAGTCCGCCTCGTTGCCTTCCCTCAACAGATTTTTGGACGATAGTTGTCCTTTATTACTCGGCCAGTTTGGAATTGCTGTGCCCCTGAGCCCCATTTTTAAAATCGTTTTTTGTGAGCTGACCGCAAGTCCAAAATTTTGGTTCAGGACCTATACTGGTTCCCGGTGGGTGGCTGAGAATTTGGTTAATTCTTCTTCCTGCTGGGAAATTACAGTGATATGTGCCCGTCCAAATGCCTAACAGCTACTCTCTCATTGGTTCTCCCTCTTCCCTTTCATCCTCTGCCAAATTGGCAACCTGTGCGAACCAAGAGGTTAAAGGGGCTGTCTCTCCAAGTTGGGAGGTTGATAGTAAAGCAGACGGAAAGTCAAACCGGAGCACCAGGAGAGGGACTATTCGTTGAGTTTTAGAAACCTTTCGTATTCACAGTGTGTCCGTTCTCTAGGTTTCCCGCACATGTTATAGCTGTAGTAATATTCCCTTCAACCTGGAGAGTTCGGACCCATGGAATGGGTGCCATGCATTATTGCTTTAAAGGATCTGCATTTGCTCACCCAATCTCACCAATCGTCTCAGTCCCAAGTGTCCCTCCTTATGCCACATCCAGCTGTCGTTGTAGATAGGGTCATTCCAGCCTTCATCAGAGACCCTGAAGGAATTGTAAAGAATTTCCCAGTTTTTTTGTTTTGTTTTTGAAATTCCTTTTTATAGTGGGTTTGAGCTGATTCTCGCTGCCATGTTTATGCCAGTCTAGACACACTTGATTCCCTTACGGAGACATATCAATACATAGGTTTTAAGATTTTTACTAGTCAGATACTTTCCTCTGCGGGAAATATGGGGTTTTGAGTCCCTATCACTGAGCACGGTGTAGGTCTTGTCTATTCCATAGTTGGTTTTTGGAACGGTACCTGTGCTTATATCAAACTCTGGTTTTATGCATCACCCCACCTCTCCTTCCCCCTTAAGCAGGTATAAGAGTGTTTTCTAAATGTGAGACACTGTTCTCTTTCCTAACTCAGTTCAAGTGTAGCCATGTTTACAGGATCTTCATAAGTGATATCTTATGATAAGTTTCTTTTTCTGTGTGACTTATTTCACTTAGAATCATCGTACCTGAATCCACCCATTTTGCTGCTACTGGTCTTATGACATTGATTTCATGGCTGAGGGATATTCCATCGTACGTAAGTACCACAATTTTTTGAACCATGTTTATATTTTCTGGGATACTTAAGGTGTATCCAAGTTGAGGTCCTTGTATGCAGTGCAGCCCTAAATTTTGGGGTGGCTCTGTCTTATTGATTTTCAGTTTTCCCAAGGTATATTCCCTAGACTGGTAGTGCCCTTGGCTCTGTAGCTCTGTTCTTTACTTGTTTTAGGGAACAGAATGCACTCCTCCAGAGAGGCAGTTGGCAATTTACATCCCGCCCATCAGCATAACAAGGCTCCCTGTTCTCCAGGGCCTGTCTTGCCTTTCTTGTTCTTACACATTTTGTGGATGTCCCTTTTGACCGGTGGGAAGTGATACTTCTTTGTAGTGCAGATTTGCATTGCCCGCTTGCTTGCTTGGCCAAAAAGGGCGTATGCGTTTTCTCCTGAATAAATTCAGGAGAAAACGCATACGCCCTTTTTGGCCAAGTGCATCATTGTCGAAGTTGTGCCCCTCTTCCTGTGCTTTAAAGGCGATTCCAACGTACCTCTTGAAATCTGTTTCCTGCTATTCTGCCTCGCTTTCAAGTCCGCCTCGTTGCCTTCCCTCAACAGATTTTTGGACGATAGTTGTCCTTTATTACTCGGCCAGTTTGTGAATTGCTGTGCCCCTGAGCTCCATTTTTCAACTCGTTTTTGGTGAGCTGACCGCAAGTCCAAAATTTTGGTTCAGGACCTAAACTGGTTCCCGGTGGGTGGCTGAGAATTTGGTTAATTCTTCTTCCTGCCGGGAAATTACAGTGATATGTGCCCGTCCAAATGCCTAACAGCTACTCTCTCATTGGTTCTCCCTCTTCCCTTTCATCCTCTGCCAAATTGGCAACCTGTGCGAACCAAGAGGTTAAAGGGGCTGTCTCTCCAAGTTGGGAGGTTGATAGTAAAGCAGACGGAAAGTCAAACCGGAGCACCAGGAGATGGACTATTCGTTGAGTTTTAGAAACCTTGCGTATTCACAGTGTGTCCGTTCCCTAGGTTTCCCGCACATGTTATAGCTGTAGTAATATTCCCTTCAACCTGGAGAGTTCGGACCCATGGAATGGGTGCCATGCATTATTGCTTTAAAGGGTCTGCATTTGCTCACCCAATCTCACCAATCGTCTCAGTCCCAAGTGTCCCTCCTTATGCCACATCCAGCTGTTATTGTAGATAGGGTCATTCCAGCTTTCATCAGAGACCCTGAAGGAATTGTAAAGAATTTCCCAGTTTTTTTGTTTTGTTTTTGAAATTCCTTTTTATAGTGGGTTTGAGCTGATTCTCGCTGCCATGTTTATGCCAGTCTAGACACACTTGATTCCCTTACGGAGACATATCAATAGATAGGTTTTAAGATTCTTACTAGTCAGATATTTTCCTCTGCGGGAAATATGGGGTTTTGAGTCCCTTTCACTGAGGAAGGTGTAGGTCTTGTCTATTCCATAGTTGGTTTTTGGAACGGTACCTGTGCTTATATCAAACTCTGGTTTTATGCATCACCCCACCTCTCCTTCCCCCTTAAGCAGGTATAAGAGTGTTTTCTAAATGTGAGACACTGTTCTCTTTCCTAACTCAGTTCAAGTGTAGCCATGTTTACAGGATCTTCATAAGTGATATCTTATGATAAGTTTCTTTTTCTTTGTGACTTATTTCACTTAGAATCATCGTACCTGAATCCACCCATTTTGCTGCTACTGGTCTTATGACATTGATTTCATGGCTGAGGGATATTCCATCGTACGTAAGTACCACAATTTTTTGAACCATGTTTATATTTTCTGGGATACTTAAGGTGTATCCAAGTTGAGGTCCTTGTATGCAGTACAGCCCTAAATTTTGGGGTGGCTCTGTCTTATTGATTTTCAGTTTTCCCAAGGTATATTTCCTAGACTGGTAGTGCCCTTGGCTCTGTAGCTCTGTTCTTTACTTGTTTTAGGGAACAGAATGCACTCCTCCAGAGAGGCAGTTGGCAATTTACATCCCGCCCATCAGCATAACAAGGCTCCCTGTTCTCCAGGGCCTGTCTTGCCTTTCTTGTTCTTACACATTTTGTGGATGTCCCTTTTGACCGGTGGGAAGTGATACTTCTTTGTAGTGCAGATTTGCATTGCCCGCTTGCTTGCTTGGCCAAAAAGGGCGTATGCGTTTTCTCCTGAATATATTCAGGAGAAAACGCATACGCCCTTTTTGGCCAAGTGCATCATTGTCGAAGTTGTGCCCCTCTTCCTGTGCTTTAAAGGCGATTCCAGCGTACCTCTTGAAATCTGTTTCCTGCTATTCTGCCTCGCTTTCAAGTCCGCCTCGTTGCCTTCCCTCAACAGATTTTTGGACGATAGTTGTCCTTTATTACTCGGCCAGTTTGTGAATTGCTGTGCCCCTGAGCTCCATTTTTCAACTCGTTTTTGGTGAGCTGACCGCAAGTCCAAAATTTTGGTTCAGGACCTATACTGGTTCCCGGTGGGTGGCTGAGAATTTGGTTAATTCTTCTTCCTGCCGGGAAATTACAGTGATATGTGCCCGTCCAAATGCCTAACAGCTACTCTCTCATTGGTTCTCCCTCTTCCCTTTCATCCTCTGCCAAATTGGCAACCTGTGCGAACCAAGAGGTTAAAGGGGCTGTCTCTCCAAGTTGGGAGGTTGATAGTAAAGCAGACGGAAAGTCAAACCGGAGCACCAGGAGAGGGACTATTCGTTGAGTTTTAGAAACCTTTCGTATTCACAGTGTGTCCGTTCCCTAGGTTTCCCGCACATGTTATAGCTGTAGTAATATTCCCTTCAACCTGGAGAGTTCGGACCCATGGAATGGGTGCCATGCATTATTGCTTTAAAGGGTCTGCATTTGCTCACCCAATCTCACCAATCGTCTCAGTCCCAAGTGTCCCTCCTTATGCCACATCCAGCTGTCATTGTAGATAGGGTCATTCCAGCTTTCATCAGAGACCCTGAAGGAATTGTAAAGAATTTCCCAGTTTTTTTGTTTTGTTTTTGAAATTCTTTTTTATAGTGGGTTTGAGCTGATTCTCGCTGCCATGTTTATGCCAGTCTAGACACACTTGATTCCCTTACGGAGACATATCAATACATAGGTTTTAAGATTCTTACTAGTCAGATATTTTCCTCTGCGGGAAATATGGGGTTTTGAGTCCCTTTCACTGTGGACGGTGTAGGTCTTGACTATTCCATAGTTGGTTTTTGGAACGGTACCTGTGCTTATATCAAACTCTGTTTTTATGCATCACCCCACCTCTCCTTCCCCCTTAAGCAGGTATAAGAGTGTTTTCTAAATGTGAGACACTGTTCTCTTTCCTAACTCAGTTCAAGTGTAGCCATGTTTACAGGATCTTCATAAGTGATATCTTATGATAAGTTTCTTTTTCTGTGTGACTTATTTCACTTAGAATCATCGTACCTGAATCCACCCATTTTGCTGCTACTGGTCTTATGACATTGATTTCATGGCTGAGGGATATTCTATCGTACGTTAGTACCACAATTTTTTGAACCATGTTTATATTTTCTGGGATACTTAAAGTGTATCCAAGTTGAGGTCCTTGTATGCAGTGCAGCCCTAAATTTTGGGGTGGCTCTGTCTTATTGATTTTCAGTTTTCCCAAGGTATATTCCCTAGACTGGTAGTGCCCTTGGCTCTGTAGCTCTTTTCTTTACTTGTTTTAGGGAACAGAATGCACTCCTCCAGAGAGGCAGTTGGCAATTTACATCCCGCCCATCAGCATAACAAGGCTCCCTGTTCTCCAGGGTCTGTCTTGCCTTTCTTGTTCTTACACATTTTGTGGATGTCCCTTTTGACCGGTGGGAAGTGATACTTCTTTGTAGTGCAGATTTGCATTGCCCGCTTGCTTGCTTGGCCAAAAAGGGCGTATGCGTTTTCTCCTGAATATATTCAGGAGAAAACGCATACGCCCTTTTTGGCCAAGTGCATCATTGTCGAAGTTGTGCCCCTCTTCCTGTGCTTTAAAGGCGATTCCAACGTACCTCTTGAAATCTGTTTCCTGCTATTCTGCCTCGCTTTCAAGTCCGCCTCGTTGCCTTCCCTCAACAGATTTTTGGACGATAGTTGTCCTTTATTACTCGGCCAGTTTGTGAATTGCTGTGCCCCTGAGCTCCATTTTTCAACTCGTTTTTGGTGAGCTGACCGCAAGTCCAAAATTTTGGTTCAGGACCTAAACTGGTTCCCGGTGGGTGGCTGAGAATTTGGTTAATTCTTCTTCCTGCCGGGAAATTACAGTGATATGTGCCCGTCCAAATGCCTAACAGCTACTCTCTCATTGGTTCTCCCTCTTCCCTTTCATCCTCTGCCAAATTGGCAACCTGTGCGAACCAAGAGGTTAAAGGGGCTGTCTCTCCAAGTTGGGAGGTTGATAGTAAAGCAGACGGAAAGTCAAACCGGAGCACCAGGAGATGGACTATTCGTTGAGTTTTAGAAACCTTGCGTATTCACAGTGTGTCCGTTCCCTAGGTTTCCCGCACATGTTATAGCTGTAGTAATATTCCCTTCAACCTGGAGAGTTCGGACCCATGGAATGGGTGCCATGCATTATTGCTTTAAAGGGTCTGCATTTGCTCACCCAATCTCACCAATCGTCTCAGTCCCAAGTGTCCCTCCTTATGCCACATCCAGCTGTTATTGTAGATAGGGTCATTCCAGCTTTCATCAGAGACCCTGAAGGAATTGTAAAGAATTTCCCAGTTTTTTTGTTTTGTTTTTGAAATTCCTTTTTATAGTGGGTTTGAGCTGATTCTCGCTGCCATGTTTATGCCAGTCTAGACACACTTGATTCCCTTACGGAGACATATCAATAGATAGGTTTTAAGATTCTTACTAGTCAGATATTTTCCTCTGCGGGAAATATGGGGTTTTGAGTCCCTTTCACTGAGGAAGGTGTAGGTCTTGTCTATTCCATAGTTGGTTTTTGGAACGGTACCTGTGCTTATATCAAACTCTGGTTTTATGCATCACCCCACCTCTCCTTCCCCCTTAAGCAGGTATAAGAGTGTTTTCTAAATGTGAGACACTGTTCTCTTTCCTAACTCAGTTCAAGTGTAGCCATGTTTACAGGATCTTCATAAGTGATATCTTATGATAAGTTTCTTTTTCTTTGTGACTTATTTCACTTAGAATCATCGTACCTGAATCCACCCATTTTGCTGCTACTGGTCTTATGACATTGATTTCATGGCTGAGGGATATTCCATCGTACGTAAGTACCACAATTTTTTGAACCATGTTTATATTTTCTGGGATACTTAAGGTGTATCCAAGTTGAGGTCCTTGTATGCAGTGCAGCCCTAAATTTTGGGGTGGCTCTGTCTTATTGATTTTCAGTTTTCCCAAGGTATATTTCCTAGACTGGTAGTGCCCTTGGCTCTGTAGCTCTGTTCTTTACTTGTTTTAGGGAACAGAATGCACTCCTCCAGAGAGGCAGTTGGCAATTTACATCCCGCCCATCAGCATAACAAGGCTCCCTGTTCTCCAGGGCCTGTCTTGCCTTTCTTGTTCTTACACATTTTGTGGATGTCCCTTTTGACCGGTGGGAAGTGATACTTCTTTGTAGTGCAGATTTGCATTGCCCGCTTGCTTGCTTGGCCAAAAAGGGCGTATGCGTTTTCTCCTGAATATATTCAGGAGAAAACGCATACGCCCTTTTTGGCCAAGTGCATCATTGTCGAAGTTGTGCCCCTCTTCCTGTGCTTTAAAGGCGATTCCAGCGTACCTCTTGAAATCTGTTTCCTGCTATTCTGCCTCGCTTTCAAGTCCGCCTCGTTGCCTTCCCTCAACAGATTTTTGGACGATAGTTGTCCTTTATTACTAGGCCAGTTTGTGAATTGCTGTGCCCCTGAGCTCCATTTTTCAACTCGTTTTTGGTGAGCTGACCGCAAGTCCAAAATTTTGGTTCAGGACCTATACTGGTTCCCGGTGGGTGGCTGAGAATTTGGTTAATTCTTCTTCCTGCCGGGAAATTACAGTGATATGTGCCCGTCCAAATGCCTAACAGCTACTCTCTCATTGGTTCTCCCTCTTCCCTTTCATCCTCTGCCAAATTGGCAACCTGTGCGAACCAAGAGGTTAAAGGGGCTGTCTCTCCAAGTTGGGAGGTTGATAGTAAAGCAGACGGAAAGTCAAACCGGAGCACCGGGAGAGGGACTATTCGTTGAGTTTTAGAAACCTTTCATATTCACAGTGTGTCCGTTCTCTAGGTTTCCCGCACATGTTATAGCTGTAGTAATATTCCCTTCAACCTGGAGAGTTCGGACCCATGGAATGGGTGCCATGCATTATTGCTTTAAAGGGTCTGCATTTGCTCACCCAATCTCACCAATCGTCTCAGTCCCAAGTGTCCCTCCTTATGCCACATCCAGCTGTCATTGTAGATAGGGTCATTCCAGCTTTCATCAGAGACCCTGAAGGAATTGTAAAGAATTTCCCGGTTTTTTTGTTTTGTTTTTGAAATTCCTTTTTATAGTGGGTTTGAGCTGATTCTCGCTGCCATGTTTATGCCAGTCTAGACACACTTGATTCCCTTACGGAGACATATCAATACATAGGTTTTAAGATTCTTACTAGTCAGATACTTTCCTCTGCGGGAAATATGGGGTTTTGAGTCCCTATCACTGAGGACGGTGTAGGTCTTGTCTATTCCATAGTTGGTTTTTGGAACGGTACCTGTGCTTATATCAAACTCTGGTTTTATGCATCACCCCACCTCTCCTTCCCCCTTAAGCAGGTATAAGAGTGTTTTCTAAATGTGAGACACTGTTCTCTTTCCTAACTCAGTTCAAGTGTAGCCATGTTTACAGGATCTTCATAAGTGATATCTTATGATAAGTTTCTTTTTCTGTGTGACTTATTTCACTTAGAATCATCGTACCTGAATCCACCCATTTTGCTGCTACTGGTCTTATGACATTGATTTCATGGCTGAGGGATATTCCATCGTACGTAAGTACCACAATTTTTTGAACCATGTTTATATTTTCTGGGATACTTAAGGTGTATCCAAGTTGAGGTCCTTGTATGCAGTGCAGCCCTAAATTTTGGGGTGGCTCTGTCTTATTGATTTTCAGTTTTCCCAAGGTATATTCCCTAGACTGGTAGTGCCCTTGGCTCTGTAGCTCTGTTCTTTACTTGTTTTAGGGAACAGAATGCACTCCTCCAGAGAGGCAGTTGGCAATTTACATCCCGCCCATCAGCATAACAAGGCTCCCTGTTCTCCAGGGCCTGTCTTGCCTTTCTTGTTCTTACACATTTTGTGGATGTCCCTTTTGACCGGTGGGAAGTGATACTTCTTTGTAGTGCAGATTTGCATTGCCCGCTTGCTTGCTTGGCCAAAAAGGGCGTATGCGTTTTCTCCTGAATAAATTCAGGAGAAAACGCATACGCCCTTTTTGGCCAAGTGCATCATTGTCGAAGTTGTGCCCCTCTTCCTGTGCTTTAAAGGCGATTCCAACGTACCTCTTGAAATCTGTTTCCTGCTATTCTGCCTCGCTTTCAAGTCCGCCTCGTTGCCTTCCCTCAACAGATTTTTGGACGATAGTTGTCCTTTATTACTCGGCCAGTTTGTGAATTGCTGTGCCCCTGAGCTCCATTTTTCAACTCGTTTTTGGTGAGCTGACCGCAAGTCCAAAATTTTGGTTCAGGACCTAAACTGGTTCCCGGTGGGTGGCTGAGAATTTGGTTAATTCTTCTTCCTGCCGGGAAATTACAGTGATATGTGCCCGTCCAAATGCCTAACAGCTACTCTCTCATTGGTTCTCCCTCTTCCCTTTCATCCTCTGCCAAATTGGCAACCTGTGCGAACCAAGAGGTTAAAGGGGCTGTCTCTCCAAGTTGGGAGGTTGATAGTAAAGCAGACGGAAAGTCAAACCGGAGCACCAGGAGAGGGACTATTCGTTGAGTTTTAGAAACCTTTCGTATTCACAGTGTGTCCGTTCCCTAGGTTTCCCGCACATGTTATAGCTGTAGTAATATTCCCTTCAACCTGGAGAGTTCGGACCCATGGAATGGGTGCCATGCATTATTGCTTTAAAGGGTCTGCATTTGCTCACCCAATCTCACCAATCGTCTCAGTCCCAAGTGTCCCTCCTTATGCCACATCCAGCTGTCATTGTAGATAGGGTCATTCCAGCTTTAATCAGAGACCCTGAAGGAATTGTAAAGAATTTCCCAGTTTTTTTGTTTTGTTTTTGAAATTCTTTTTTATAGTGGGTTTGAGCTGATTCTCGCTGCCATATTTATGCCAGTCTAGACACACTTGATTCCCTTACGGAGACATATCAATACATAGGTTTTAAGATTCTTACTAGTCAGATATTTTCCTCTGCGGGAAATATGGGGTTTTGAGTCCCTTTCACTGAGGACGGTGTAGGTCTTGTGTATTCCATAGTTGGTTTTTGGAACGGTACCTGTGCTTATATCAAACTCTGGTTTTATGCATCACCCCACCTCTCCTTCCCCCTTAAGCAGGTATAAGAGTGTTTTCTAAATGTGAGACACTGTTCTCTTTCCTAACTCAGTTCAAGTGTAGCCATGTTTACAGGATCTTCATAAGTGATATCTTATGATAAGTTTCTTTTTCTGTGTGACTTATTTCACTTAGAATCATCGTACCTGAATCCACCCATTTTGCTGCTACTGGTCTTATGACATTGATTTCATGGCTGAGGGATATTCCATCGTACGTAAGTACCACAATTTTTTGAACCATGTTTATATTTTCTGGGATACTTAAGGTGTATCCAAGTTGAGGTCCTTGTATGCAGTGCAGCCCTAAATTTTGGGGTGGCTCTGTCTTATTGATTTTCAATTTTCCCAAGGTATATTCCCTAGACTGGTAGTGCCCTTGGCTCTGTAGCTCTGTTCTTTACTTGTTTTAGGGAACAGAATGCACTCCTCCAGAGAGGCAGTTGGCAATTTACATCCCGCCCATCAGCATAACAAGGCTCCCTGTTCTCCAGGGCCTGTCTTGCCTTTCTGGTTTTTACATATTTTGTGTATGTCCCTTTTGACCGGTGGGAAATGATACTTCTTTGTAGTGCAGATTTGCATTGCCCGCTTGCTTGCTTGGCCAAAAAGGGCGTATGCGTTTTCTCCTGAATATATTCAGGAGAAAACGCATACGCCCTTTTTGGCCAAGTACATCATTGTCGAATTTGTGCCCTTCTTCCTGTGCTTTAAAGGCGACTCCAACGTACCTCTTGCAATCTGTTTCCTGCTATTCTGCCTTGCTTTCAAGTCCGCCTCGTTGCCTTCCCTCAACAGATTTTTGGACGATAGTTGTCCTTTATTACTCGGCCAGTTTGTGAATTGCTGTGCCCCTGAGCTCCATTTTTCAACTCGTTTTTGGTGAGCTGACCGCAAGTCCAAAATTTTGGTTCAGGACCTATACTGGTTCCCGGTGGGTGGCTGAGAATTTGGTTAATTCTTCTTCCTGCCGGGAAATTACAGTGATATGTGCCCGTCCAAATGCCTAACAGCTACTCTCTCATTGGTTCTCCCTCTTCCCTTTCATCCTCTGCCAAATTGGCAACCTGTGCGAACCAAGAGGTTAAAGGGGCTGTCTCTCCAAGTTGGGAGGTTGATAGTAAAGCAGACGGAAAGTCAAACCGGAGCACCAGGAGAGGGACTATTCGTTGAGTTTTAGAAACCTTTCGTATTCACAGTGTGTCCGTTCTCTAGGTTTCCCGCACATGTTATAGCTGTAGTAATATTCCCTTCAACCTGGAGAGTTCGGACCCATGGAATGGGTGCCATGCATTATTGCTTTAAAGGGTCTGCATTTGCTCACCCAATCTCACCAATCGTCTCAGTCCCAAGTGTCCCTCCTTATGCCACATCCAGCTGTCATTGTAGATAGGGTCATTCCAGCTTTCATCAGAGACCCTGAAGGAATTGTAAAGAATTTCCCAGTTTTTTTGTTTTGTTTTTGAAATTCTTTTTTATAGTGGGTTTGAGCTGATTCTCGCTGCCATATTTATGCCAGTCTAGACACACTTGATTCCCTTACGGAGACATATCAATACATAGGTTTTAAGATTCTTACTAGTCAGATATTTTCCTCTGCGGGAAATATGGGGTTTTGAGTCCCTTTCGCTGAGGACGGTGTAGGTCTTGTCTATTCCATAGTTGGTTTTTGGAACGGTACCTGTGCTTATATCAAACTCTGGTTTTATGCATCACCCCACCTCTCCTTCCCCCTTAAGCAGGTATAAGAGTGTTTTCTAAATGTGAGACACTGTTCTCTTTCCTAACTCAGTTCAAGTGTAGCCATGTTTACAGGATTTTCATAAGTGATATCTTATGATAAGTTTCTTTTTCTGTGTGACTTATTTCACTTAGAATCATCGTACCTGAATCCACCCATTTTGCTGCTACTGGTCTTATGACATTGATTTCATGGCTGAGGGATATTCCATCGTATGTAAGTACCACAATTTTTTGAACCATGTTTATATTTTCTGGGATACTTAAGGTGTATCCAAGTTGAGGTCCTTGTATGCAGTGCAGCCCTAAATTTTGGGGTGGCTCTGTCTTATTGATTTTCAGTTTTCCCAAGGTATATTCCCTAGACTGGTAGTGCCCTTGGCTCTGTAGCTCTGTTCTTTACTTGTTGTAGGGAACAGAATGCACTCCTCCAGAGAGGCAGTTGGCAATTTACATCCCGCCCATCAGCATAACAAGGCTCCCTGTTCTCCAGGGCCTGCCTTGCCTTTCTTGTTCTTACACATTTTGTGGATGTCCCTTTTGACCGGTGGGAAGTGATACTTCTTTGTAGTGCAGATTTGCATTGCCCGCTTGCTTGCTTGGCCAAAAAGGGCGTATGCGTTTTCTCCTGAATATATTCAGGAGAAAACACATACGCCCTTTTTGGCCAAGTGCGTCATTGTCGAAGTTGTGCCCCTCTTCCTGTGCTTTAAAGGCGATTCCAACGTACCTCTTGAAATCTGTTTCCTGCTATTCTGCCTCGCTTTCAAGTCCGCCTCGTTGCCTTCCCTCAACAGATTTTTGGACGATAGTTGTCCTTTATTACTCGGCCAGTTTGTGAATTGCTGTGCCCCTGAGCTCCATTTTTCAACTCGTTTTTGGTGAGCTGACCGCAAGTCCAAAATTTTGGTTCAGGACCTATACTGGTTCCCGGTGGGTGGCTGAGAATTTGGTTAATTCTTCTTCCTGCCGGGAAATTACAGTGATATGTGCCCGTCCAAATGCCTAACAGCTACTCTCTCATTGGTTCTCCGTCTTCCCTTTCATCCTCTGCCAAATTGGCAACCTGTGCGAACCAAGAGGTTAAAGGGGCTGTCTCTGCAAGTTGGGAGGTTGATAGTAAAGCAGATGGAAAGTCAAACCGGAGCACCAGGAGAGGGACTATTCGTTGAGTTTTAGAAACCTTTCGTATTCACAGTGTGTCCGTTCTCTAGGTTTCCCGCACATGTTATAGCTGTAGTAATATTCCCTTCAACCTGGAGAGTTCGGACCCATGGAATGGGTGCCATGCATTATTGCTTTAAAGGGACTGCATTTGCTCGCCCAATCTCACCAATCGTCTCAGTCCCAAGTGTCCCTCCTTATGCCACATCCAGCTGTCGTTGTAGATAGGGTCATTCCAGCCTTCATCAGAGACCCTGAAGGAATTGTAAAGAATTTCCCAGTTTTTTTGTTTTGTTTTTGAAATTCCTTTTTATAGTGGGTTTGAGCTGATTCTCGCTGCCATGTTTATGCCAGTCTAGACACACTTGATTCCCTTACGGAGACATATCAATACATAGGTTTTAAGATTCTTACTAGTCAGATATTTTCCTCTGCGGGAAATATGGGGTTTTGATTCCCTTTCACTGAGGATGGTGTAGGTCTTGTCTATTCCATAGTTGGTTTTTGGAACGGTACCTGTGCTTATATCAAACTCTGTTTTTATGCATCACCCCACCTCTCCTTCCCCCTTAAGCAGGTATAAGAGTGTTTTCTAAATGTGAGACACTGTTCTCTTTCCTAACTCAGTTCAAGTGTAGCCATGTTTACAGGATCTTCATAAGTGATATCTTATGATAAGTTTCTTTTTCTGTGTGACTTATTTCACTTAGAATCATCGTACCTGAATCCACCCATTTTGCTGCTACTGGTCTTATGACATTGATTTCATGGCTGAGGGATATTCCATCGTACGTAAGTACCACAATTTTTGAACCATGTTTATATTTTCTGGGATACTTAAGGTGTATCTAGTTCAGGTCCTTGTATGCAGTGCAGCCCTAAATTTTGGGGTGGCTCTGTCTTATTGATTTTCAGTTTTCCCAAGGTATATTCCCTAGACTGGTAGTGCCCTTGGCTCTGTAGCTATGTTCTTTACTTGTTTTAGGGAACAGAATGCACTCCTCCAGAGAGGCAGTTGGCAATTTACATCCCGCCCATCAGCATAACAAGGCTCCCTGTTCTCCAGGGCCTGTCTTGCCTTTCTTGTTCTTACACATTTTGTGGATGTCTCTTTTGACCTGTGGGAAGTGATACTTCTTTGTAGTGCAGATTTGCATTGCCCGCTTGCTTGCTTGGCCAAAAAGGGCGTATGCGTTTTCTCCTGAATATATTCAGGAGAAAACGCATACGCCCTTTTTGGCCAAGTGCGTCATTGTCGAAGTTGTGCCCCTCTTCCTGTGCTTTAAAGGCGATTCCAACGTACCTCTTGAAATCTGTTTCCTGCTATTCTGCCTCACTTTTAAGTCCGCCTCGTTGCCTTCCCTCAACAGATTTTTGGACGATAGTTGTCCTTTATTACTCGGCCAGTTTGTGAATTGCTGTGCCCCTGAGCTCCATTTTTCAACTCGTTTTTTGTGAGCTGACCGCAAGTCCAAAATTTTGGTTCAGGACCTATACTGGTTCCCGTTGGGTGGCTGAGAATTTGGTTAATTCTTCTTCCTGCCGGGAAATTACAGTGATATGTGCCCGTCCAAATGCCTAACAGCTACTCTCTCATTGGTTCTCCGTCTTCCCTTTCATCCTCTGCCAAATTGGCAACCTGTGCGAACCAAGAGGTTAAAGGGGCTGTCTCTGCAAGTTGGGAGGTTGATAGTAAAGCAGATGGAAAGTCAAACCGGAGCACCAGGAGAGGGACTATTCGTTGAGTTTTAGAAACCTTTCGTATTCACAGTGTGTCCGTTCTCTAGGTTTCCCGCACATGTTATAGCTGTAGTAATATTCCCTTCAACCTGGAGAGTTCGGACCCATGGAATGGGTGCCATGCATTATTGCTTTAAAGGGACTGCATTTGCTCGCCCAATCTCACCAATCGTCTCAGTCCCAAGTGTCCCTCCTTATGCCACATCCAGCTGTCGTTGTAGATAGGGTCATTCCAGCCTTCATCAGAGACCCTGAAGGAATTGTAAAGAATTTCCCAGTTTTTTTGTTTTGTTTTTGAAATTCCTTTTTATAGTGGGTTTGAGCTGATTCTCGCTGCCATGTTTATGCCAGTCTAGACACACTTGATTCCCTTACGGAGACATATCAATACATAGGTTTTAAGATTCTTACTAGTCAGATATTTTCCTCTGCGGGAAATATGGGGTTTTGATTCCCTTTCACTGAGGATGGTGTAGGTCTTGTCTATTCCATAGTTGGTTTTTGGAACGGTACCTGTGCTTATATCAAACTCTGTTTTTATGCATCACCCCACCTCTCCTTCCCCCTTTAGCAGGTATAAGAGTGTTTTCTAAATGTGAGACACTGTTCTCTTTCCTAACTCAGTTCAAGTGTAGCCATGTTTACAGGATCTTCATAAGTGATATCTTATGATAAGTTTCTTTTTCTGTGTGACTTATTTCACTTAGAATCATCGTACCTGAATCCACCCATTTTGCTGCTACTGGTCTTATGACATTGATTTCATGGCTGAGGGATATTCCATCGTACGTAAGTACCACAATTTTTGAACCATGTTTATATTTTCTGGGATACTTAAGGTGTATCTAGTTCAGGTCCTTGTATGCAGTGCAGCCCTAAATTTTGGGGTGGCTCTGTCTTATTGATTTTCAGTTTTCCCAAGGTATATTCCCTAGACTGGTAGTGCCCTTGGCTCTGTAGCTATGTTCTTTACTTGTTTTAGGGAACAGAATGCACTCCTCCAGAGAGGCAGTTGGCAATTTACATCCCGCCCATCAGCATAACAAGGCTCCCTGTTCTCCAGGGCCTGTCTTGCCTTTCTTGTTCTTACACATTTTGTGGATGTCCCTTTTGACCTGTGGGAAGTGATACTTCTTTGTAGTGCAGATTTGCATTGCCCGCTTGCTTGCTTGGCTAAAAAGGGCGTATGCGTTTTCTCCTGAATATATTCAGGAGAAAACGCATACGCCCTTTTTGGCCAAGTGCGTCATTGTCGAAGTTGTGCCCCTCTTCCTGTGCTTTAAAGGCGATTCCAACGTACCTCTTGAAATCTGTTTCCTGCTATTCTGCCTCACTTTCAAGTCCGCCTCGTTGCCTACCCTCAAAAGATTTTTGGACGATAGTTGTCCTTTATTACTCGGCCAGTTTGTGAATTGCTGTGCCCCTGAGCTCCATTTTTAAACTCGTTTTTTGTGAGCTGACCGCAAGTCCAAAATTTTGGTTCAGGACCTATACTGGTTCCCGGTGGGTGGCTGAGAATTTGGTTAATTCTTCTTCCTGCCGGGAAATTACAGTGATATGTGCCCGTCCAAATGCCTAACAGCTACTCTCTCATTGGTTCTCCCTCTTCCCTTTCATCCTCTGCCAAATTGGCAACCTGTGCGAACCAAGAGGTTAAAGGGGCTGTCTCTCCAAGTTGGGAGGTTGATAGTAAAGCAGACGGAAAGTCAAACCGGAGCACCAGGAGAGGGACTATTCGTTGAGTTTTAGAAACCTTTCGTATTCACAGTGTGTCCGTTCTCTAGGTTTCCCGCACATGTTATAGCTGTAGTAATATTCCCTTCAACCTGGAGAGTTCGGACCCATGGAATGGGTGCCATGCATTATTGCTTTAAAGGGTCTGCATTTGCTCACCCAATCTCACCAATCGTCTCTGTCCCAAGTGTCCCTCCTTATGCCACATCCAGCTGTCGTTGTAGATAGGGTCATTCCAGCTTTCATCAGAGACCCTGAAGGAATTGTAAAGAATTTCCCAGTTTTTTTGTTTTGTTTTTGAAATTCCTTTTTAGAGTGGGTTTGAGCTGATTCTCGCTGCCATGTTTATGCCAGTCTAGACACACTTGATTCCCTTACGGAGACATATCAATACATAGGTTTTAAGATTCTTACTAGTCAGATATTTTCCTCTGCGGGAAATATGGGGTTTTGAGTCCCTTTCACTGAGGACGTTGTAGGTCTTGTCTATTCCATAGTTGGTTTTTGGAACGGTACCTGTGCTTATATCAAACTCTGGTTTTATGCATCACCCCACCTCTCCTTCCCCCTTAAGCAGGTATAAGAGTGTTTTCTAAATGTGAGACACTGTTCTCTTTCCTAACTCAGTTCAAGTGTAGCCATGTTTACAGGATCTTCATAAGTGATATCTTATGATAAGTTTCTTTTTCTGTGTGACTTATTTCACTTAGAATCATCGTACCTGAATCCACCCATTTTGCTGCTACTGGTCTTATGACATTGATTTCATGGCTGAGGGATATTCCATCGTACGTAAGTACCACAATTTTTTGAACCATGTTTATATTTTCTGGGATACTTAAGGTGTATCCAAGTTCAGGTCCTTGTATGCAGTGCAGCCCTAAATTTTGGGGTGGCTCTGTCTTATTGATTTTCAGTTTTCCCAAGGTATATTCCCTAGACTGGTAGTGCCCTTGGCTCTGTAGCTCTGTTCTTTACTTGTTTTAGGGAACAGAATGCACTCCTCCAGAGAGGCAGTTGGCAATTTACATCCCGCCCATCAGCATAACAAGGCTCCCTCTTCTCCAGGGCCTGTCTTGCCTTTCTTGTTCTTACACATTTTGTGGATGTCCCTTTTGACCGGTGGGAAGTGATACTTCTTTGTAGTGCAGATTTGCATTGCCCGCTTGCTTGCTTGGCCAAAAAGGGCGTATGCGTTTTCTCCTGAATATATTCAGGAGAAAACGCATACGCCCTTTTTGGCCAAGTGCATCATTGTCGAAGTTGTGCCCCTCTTCCTGTGCTTTAAAGGCGATTCCAACGTACCTCTTGAATTCTGTTTCCTGCTATTCTGCCTCGCTTTCAAGTCCGCCTCGTTGCCTTCCCTCAACAGATTTTTGGACGATAGTTGTCCTTTATTACTCGGCCAGTTTGTGAATGGCTGTGCCCCTGAGCTCCATTTTTCAACTCGTTTTTGGTGAGCTGACCGCAAGTCCAAAATTTTGGTTCAGGACCTATACTGGTTCCCGGTGGGTGGCTGAGAATTTGGTTAATTCTTCTTCCTGCCGGGAAATTACAGTGATATGTGCCCGTCCAAATGCCTAACAGCTACTCTCTCATTGGTTCTCCCTCTTCCCTTTCATCCTCTGACAAATTGGCAACCTGTGCGAACCAAGAGGTTAAAGGGGCTGTCTCTCCAAGTTGGGAGGTTGATAGTAAAGCAGACGGAAAGTCAAACCGGAGCACCAGGAGAGGGACTATTCGTTGAGTTTTAGAAACCTTTCGTATTCACAGTGTGTCCGTTCCCTAGGTTTCCCGCACATGTCATAGCTGTAGTAATATTCCCTTCAACCTGGAGAGTTCGGACCCATGGAATGGGTGCCATGCATTATTGCTTTAAAGGGTCTGCATTTGCTCACCCAATCTCACCAATCGTCTCTGTCCCAAGTGTCCCTCCTTATGCCACATCCAGCTGTCGTTGTAGATAGGGTCATTCCAGCTTTCATCAGAGACCCTGAAGGAATTGTAAAGAATTTCCCAGTTTTTTTGTTTTGTTTTTGAAATTCCTTTTTAGAGTGGGTTTGAGCTGATTCTCGCTGCCATGTTTATGCCAGTCTAGACACACTTGATTCCCTTACGGAGACATATCAATACATAGGTTTTAAGATTCTTACTAGTCAGATATTTTCCTCTGCGGGAAATATGGGGTTTTGAGTCCCTTTCGCTGAGGACGTTGTAGGTCTTGTCTATTCCATAGTTGGTTTTTGGAACGGTACCTGTGCTTATATCAAACTCTGGTTTTATGCATCACCCCACCTCTCCTTCCCCCTTAAGCAGGCATAAGAGTCTTTTCTAAATGTGAGACACTGTTCTCTTTCCTAACTCAGTTCAAGTGTAGCCATGTTTACAGGATCTTCATAAGTGATATCTTATGATAAGTTTCTTTTTCTGTGTGACTTATTTCACTTAGAATCATCGTACCTGAATCCACCCATTTTGCTGCTACTGGTCTTATGACATTGATTTCATGGCTGAGGGATATTCCATCGTACGTAAGTACCACAATTTTTTGAACCATGTTTATATTTTCTGGGATACTTAAGGTGTATCCAAGTTGAGGTCCTTGTATGCAGTGCAGCCCTAAATTTTGGGGTGGCTCTGTCTTATTGATTTTCAGTTTTCCCAAGGTATATTCCCTAGACTGGTAGTGCCCTTGGCTCTGTAGCTCTGTTCTTTACTTGTTTTAGGGAACAAAATGCACTCCTCCAGAGAGGCAGTTGGCAATTTACATCCCGCCCATCAGCATAACAAGGCTCCCTGTTCTCCAGGGCCTGTCTTGCCTTTCTTGTTCTTACACATTTTGTGGATGTCCCTTTTGACCGGTGGGAAGTGATACTTCTTTGTAGTGCAGATTTGCATTGCCCGCTTGCTTGCTTGGCCAAAAAGGGCGTATGCGTTTTCTCCTGAATATATTCAGGAGAAAACGCATACGCCCTTTTTGGCCAAGTGCATCATTGTCGAAGTTGTGCCCCTCTTCCTGTGCTTTAAAGGCGATTCCAACGTACCTCTTGAATTCTGTTTCCTGCTATTCTGCCTCGCTTTCAAGTCCGCCTCGTTGCCTTCCCTCAACAGATTTTTGGACGATAGTTGTCCTTTATTACTCGGCCAGTTTGTGAATGGCTGTGCCCCTGAGCTCCATTTTTCAACTCGTTTTTGGTGAGCTGACCGCAAGTCCAAAATTTTGGTTCAGGACCTATACTGGTTCCCGGTGGGTGGCTGAGAATTTGGTTAATTCTTCTTCCTGCCGGGAAATTACAGTGATATGTGCCCGTCCAAATGCCTAACAGCTACTCTCTCATTGGTTCTCCCTCTTCCCTTTCATCCTCTGCCAAATTGGCAACCTGTGCGAACCAAGAGGTTAAAGGGGCTGTCTCTCCAAGTTGGGAGGTTGATAGTAAAGCAGACGGAAAGTCAAACCGGAGCACCAGGAGAGGGACTATTCGTTGAGTTTTAGAAACCTTTCGTATTCACAGTGTGTCCGTTCCCTAGGTTTCCCGCACATGTCATAGCTGTAGTAATATTCCCTTCAACCTGGAGAGTTCGGACCCATGGAATGGGTGCCATGCATTATTGCTTTAAAGGGTCTGCATTTGCTCACCCAATCTCACCAATCGTCTCAGTCCCAAGTGTCCCTCCTTATGCCACATCCAGCTGTCATTGTAGATAGGGTCATTCCAGCTTTCATCAGAGACCCTGAAGGAATTGTAAAGAATTTCCCAGTTTTTTTGTTTTGTTTTTGAAATTCTTTTTTATAGTGGGTTTGAGCTGATTCTCGCTGCCATATTTATGCCAGTCTAGACACACTTGATTCCCTTACGGAGACATATCAATACATAGGTTTTAAGATTCTTACTAGTCAGATATTTTCCTCTGCGGGAAATATGGGGTTTTGAGTCCCTTTCACTGAGGACGGTGTAGGTCTTGACTATTCCATAGTTGGTTTTTGGAACGGTACCTGTGCTTATATCAAACTCTGGTTTTATGCATCACCCCACCTCTCCTTCCCCCTTAAGCAGGTATAAGAGTGTTTTCTAAATGTGAGACACTGTTCTCTTTCCTAACTCAGTTCAAGTGTAGCCATGTTTACAGGATCTTCATAAGTGATATCTTATGATAAGTTTCTTTTTCTGTGTGACTTATTTCACTTAGAATCATCGTACCTGAATCCACCCATTTTGCTGCTACTGGTCTTATGACATTGATTTCATGGCTGAGGGATATTCCATCGTACGTAAGTACCACAATTTTTTGAACCATGTTTATATTTTCTGGGATACTTAAGGTGTATCCAAGTTGAGGTCCTTGTATGCAGTGCAGCCCTAAATTTTGGGGTGGCTCTGTCTTATTGATTTTCAGTTTTCCCAAGGTATATTCCCTAGACTGGTAGTGCCCTTGGCTCTGTAGCTCTGTTCTTTACTTGTTGTAGGGAACAGAATGCACTCCTCCAGAGAGGCAGTTGGCAATTTACATCCCGCCCATCAGCATAACAAGGCTCCCTGTTCTCCAGGGCCTGTCTTGCCTTTCTTGTTCTTACACATTTTGTGGATGTCCCTTTTGACCAGTGGGAAGTGATACTTCTTTGTAGTGCAGATTTGCATTGCCCGCTTGCTTGCTTGGCCAAAAAGGGCGTATGCGTTTTCTCCTGAATATATTCAGGAGAAACCGCATACGCCCTTTTTGGCCAAGTGCGTCATTGTCGAAGTTGTGCCCCTCTTCCTGTGCTTTAAAGGCGATTCCAACGTACCTCTTGAAATCTGTTTCCTGCTATTCTGCCTCGCTTTCAAGTCCGCCTCGTTGCCTTCCCTCAACAGATTTTTGGACGATAGTTGTCCTTTATTACTCGGCCAGTTTGTGAATTGCTGTGCCCGTGAGCTCCATTTTTCAACTCGTTTTTGGTGAGCTGACCGCAAGTCCAAAATTTTGGTTCAGGACCTATACTGGTTCCCGGTGGGTGGCTGAGAATTTGGTTAATTCTTCTTCCTGCCGGGAAATTACAGTGATATGTGCCCGTCCAAATGCTTAACAGCTACTCTCTCATTGGTTCTCCCTCTTCCCTTTCATCCTCTGCCAAATTGGCAACCTGTGCGAACCAAGAGGTTAAAGGGGCTGTCTCTCCAAGTTGGGAGGTTGATAGTAAAGCAGACGGAAAGTCAAACCGCAGCACCAGGAGAGGGACTATGCGTTGAGTTTTAGAAACCTTTCGTATTCACAGTGTGTCCGTTCTCTAGGTTTCCCGCACATGTTATAGCTGTAGAAATATTCCCTTCAACCTGGAGAGTTCGGACTCATGGAATGGGTGCCATGCATTATTGCTTTAAAGGATCTGCATTTGCTCACCCAATCTCACCAATCGTCTCAGTCCCAAGTGTCCCTCCTTATGCCACATCCAGCTGTCGTTGTAGATAGGGTCATTCCAGCTTTCATCAGAGACCCTGAAGGAATTGTAAAGAATTTCCCAGTGTTTTTGTTTTGTTTTTGAAATTCCTTTTTATAGTGGGTTTGAGCTGATTCTCGCTGCCATGTTTATGCCAGTCTAGACACACTTGATTCCCTTACGGAGACATATCAATACATAGGTTTTAAGATTCTTACTAGTCAGATATTTTCCTCTGCGGGAAATATGGGGTTTTGAGTCCCTTTCACTGAGGACGGTGTAGGTCTTGTCTATTCCATAGTTGGTTTTTGGAACGGTACCTGTGCTTATATCAAACTCTGGTTTTATGCATCACCCCACCTCTCCTTCCCCCTTAAGCAGGTATAAGAGTGTTTTCTAAATGTGAGACACTGTTCTCTTTCCTAACTCAGTTCAAGTGTAGCCATGTTTACAGGATCTTCATAAGTGATATCTTATGATAAGTTTCTTTTTCTGTGTGACTTATTTCACTTAGAATCATCGTACCTGAATCCACCCATTTTGCTGCTACTGGTCTTATGACATTGATTTCATGGCTGAGGGATATTCCATCGTACGTAAGTACCCCAATTTTTTGAACCATGTTTATATTTTCTGGGATACTTAAGGTGTATCCAAGTTGAGGTCCTTGTATGCAGTGCAGCCCTAAATTTTGGGGTGGCTCTGTCTTATTGATTTTCAGTTTTCCCAAGGTATATTCCCTAGACTGGTAGTGCCCTTGGCTCTGTAGCTCTGTTCTTTACTTGTTGTAGGGAACAGAATGCACTCCTCCAGAGAGGCAGTTGGCAATTTACATGCCGCCCATCAGCATAACAAGGCTCCCTGTTCTCCAGGGCCTGTCTTGCCTTTCTTGTTCTTACACATTTTGTGGATGTCCCTTTTGACTGGTGGGAAGTGATACTTCTTTGTAGTGCAGATTTGCATTGCCCGCTTGCTTGCTTGGCCAAAAAGGGCGTATGCGTTTTCTCCTGAATATATTCAGGAGAAAACGCATACGCCCTTTTTGGCCAAGTGCATCATTGTCGAAGTTGTGCCCCTCTTCCTGTGCTTTAAAGGCGATTCCAACGTACCTCTTGAAATCTGTTTCCTGCTATTCTGCCTCGCTTTCAAGTCCGCCTCGTTGCCTTCCCTCAACAGATTTTTGGACGATAGTTGTCCTTTATTACTCGGCCAGTTTGTGAATTGCTGTGCCCCTGAGCTCCATTTTTCAACTCGTTTTTGGTGAGCTGACCGCAAGTCCAAAATTTTGGTTCAGGACCTATACTGGTTCCCGGTGGGTGGCTGAGACTTTGGTTAATTCTTCTTCCTGCCGGGAAATTACAGTGATATGTGCCCGTCCAAATGCCTAACAGCTACTCTCTCATTGGTTCTCCCTCTTCCCTTTCATCCTCTGCCAAATTGGCAACCTGTGCGAACCAAGAGGTTAAAGGGGCTGTCTCTCCAAGTTGGGAGATTGATAGTAAAGCAGACGGAAAGTCAAACCGGAGCACCAGGAGAGGTATTATGCGTTGAGTTTTAGAAACCTTTCGTATTCACAGTGTGTCCGTTCTCTAGGTTTCCCGCACATGTTATAGCTGTAGTAATATTCCCTTCAACCTGGAGAGTTCGGACCCATGGAATGGGTGCCATGCATTATTGCTTTAAAGGGTCTGCATTTGCTCACCCAATCTCACCAATCGTCTCAGTCCCAAGTGTCCCTCCTTATGCCACATCCAGCTGTCGTTGTAGATAGGGTCATTCCAGCCTTCATCAGAGACCCTGAAGGAATTGTAAAGAATTTCCCAGTTTTTTTGTTTTGTTTTTGAAATTCCTTTTTATAGTGGGTTTGAGCTGATTCTCGCTGCCATGTTTATGCCAGTCTAGACACACTTGATTCCCTTACGGAGACATATCAATACATAGGTTTTAAGATTCTTACTAGTCAGATATTTTCCTCTGCGGGAAATATGGGGTTTTGAGTCCCTTTCGCTGAGGATGGTGTAGGTCTTGTCTATTCCATAGTTGGTTTTTGGAACGGTACCTGTGCTTATATCAAACTCTGGTTTTATGCATCACCCCACCTCTCCTTCCCCCTTAAGCAGGTATAAGAGTGTTTTCTAAATGTGAGACACTGTTCTCTTTCCTAACTCAGTTCAAGTGTAGCCATGTTTACAGGATCTTCATAAGTGATATCTTATGATAAGTTTCTTTTTCTGTGTGACTTATTTCACTTAGAATCATCGTACCTGAATCCACCCATTTTGCTGCTACTGGTCTTATGACATTGATTTCATGGCTGAGGGATATTCCATCGTACGTAAGTACCACAATTTTTTGAACCATGTTTATATTTTCTGGGATACTTAAGGTGTATCCAAGTTCAGGTCCTTGTATGCAGTGCAGCCCTAAATTTTGGGGTGGCTCTGTCTTATTGATTTTCAGTTTTCCCAAGGTATATTCCCTAGACTGGTAGTGCCCTTGGCTCTGTAGCTCTGTTCTTTACTTGCTGTAGGGAACAGAATGCACTCCTCCAGAGAGGCAGTTGGCAATTTACATCCCGCCCATCAGCATAACAAGGCTCCCTGTTCTCCAGGGCCTGTCTTGCCTTTCTTGTTCTTACACATTTTGTGGATGTCCCTTTTGACCGGTGGGAAGTGATACTTCTTTGTAGTGCAGATTTGCATTGCCCGCTTGCTTGCTTGGCCAAAAAGGGCGTATGCATTTTCTCCTGAATATATTCAGGAGAAAACGCATACGCCCTTTTTGGCCAAGTGCATCATTGTCGAAGTTGTGCCCCTCTTCCTGTGCTTTAAAGGCGATTCCAACGTACCTCTTGAAATCTGTTTCCTGCTATTCTGCCTCGCTTTCAAGTCCGCCTCGTTGCCTTCCCTCAACAGATTTTTGGATGATAGTTGTCCTTTATTACTCGGCCAGTTTGTGAATTGCTGTGCCCCTGAGCTCCATTTTTAAACTCGTTTTTGGTGAGCTGACCGCAAGTCCAAAATTTTGGTTCAGGACCTATACTGGTTCCCGGTGGGTGGCTGAGAATTTGGTTAATTCTTCTTCCTGCCGGGAAATTACAGTGATATGTGCCCGTCCAAATGCCTAACAGCTACTCTCTCATTGGTTCTCCCTCTTCCCTTTCATCCTCTGCCAAATTGGCAACCTGTGCGAACCAAGAGGTTAAAGGGGCTGTCTCTCCAAGTTGGGAGGTTGATAGTAAAGCAGACGGAAAGTCAAACCGGAGCACCAGGAGAGGGACTATTCGTTGAGTTTTAGAAACCTTTCGTATTCACAGTGTGTCCGTTCCCTAGGTTTCCCGCACATGTTATAGCTGTAGAAATATTCCCTTCAACCTGGAGAGTTCGGACCCATGGAATGGGTGCCATGCATTATTGCTTTAAAGGGTCTGCATTTGCTCACCCAATCTCACCAATCGTCTCAGTCCCAAGTGTCCCTCCTTATGCCACATCCAGCTGTCGTTGTAGATAGGGTCATTCCAGCCTTCATCGGAGACCCTGAAGGAATTGTAAAGAATTTCCCAGTTTTTTTGTTTTGTTTTTGAAATTCCTTTTTATAGTGGGTTTGAGCTGATTCTCGCTGCCATGTTTATGCCAGTCTAGACACACTTGATTCCCTTACGGAGACATATCAATACATAGGTTTTAAGATTCTTACTAGTCAGATATTTTCCTCTGTGGGAAATATGGGGTTTTGAGTCCCTTTCGCTGAGGACGGTGTAGGTCTTGTCTATTCCATAGTTGGTTTTTGGAACGGTACCTGTGCTTATATCAAACTCTGGTTTTATGCATCACCCCACCTCTCCTTCCCCCTTAAGCAGGTATAAGAGTGTTTTCTAAATGTGAGACACGGTTCTCTTTCCTAACTCAGTTCAAGTGTAGCCATGTTTACAGGATCTTCATAAGTGATATCTTATGGTAAGTTTCTTTTTCTGTGTGACTTATTTCACTTAGAATCATCGTACCTGAATCCACCCATTTTGCTGCTACTGGTCTTATGACATTGATTTCATGGCTGAGGGATATTCCATCGTACGTAAGTACCACAATTTTTTGAACCATGTTTATATTTTCTGGGATACTTAAGGTGTATCCAAGTTGAGGTCCTTGTATGCAGTGCAGCCCTAAATTTTGGGGTGGCTCTGTCTTATTGATTTTCAGTTTTCCCAAGGTATATTCCCTAGACTGGTAGTGCCCTTGGCTCTGTAGCTCTGTTCTTTACTTGTTGTAGGGAACAGAATGCACTCCTCCAGAGAGGCAGTTGGCAATTTACGTGCCGCCCATCAGCATAACAAGGCTCCCTGTTCTCCAGGGCCTGTCTTGCCTTTCTTGTTCTTACACATTTTGTGGATGTCCCTTTTGACCGGTGGGAAGTGATACTTCTTTGTAGTGCAGATTTGCATTGCCCGCTTGCTTGCTTGGCCAAAAAGGGCGTATGCGTTTTCTCCTGAATATATTCAGGAGAAAACGCATACGCCCTTTTTGGCCAAGTGCGTCATTGTCGAAGTTGTGCCCCTCTTCCTGTGCTTTAAAGGCGATTCCAACGTACCTCTTGAAATCTGTTTCCTGCTATTCTGCCTCGCTTTCAAGTCCGCCTCGTTGCCTTCCCTCAACAGATTTTTGGACGATAGTTGTCCTTTATTACTCGGCCAGTTTGTGAATTGCTGTGCCCCTGAGCTCCATTTTTCAACTCGTTTTTGGTGAGCTGACCGCAAGTCCAAAATTTTGGTTCAGGACCTATACTGGTTCCCGGTGGGTGGCTGAGAATTTGGTTAATTCTTCTTCCTGCCGGGAAATTACAGTGATATGTGCCCGTCCAAATGCCTAACAGCTACTCTCTCATTGGTTCTCCCTCTTCCCTTTCATCCTCTGCCAAATTGGCAACCTGTGCGAACCAAGAGGTTAAAGGGGCTGTCTCTCCAAGTTGGGAGGTTGATAGTAAAGCAGACGGAAAGTCAAACCGGAGCACCAGGAGAGGGACTATGCGTTGAGTTTTAGAAACCTTTCGTATTCACAGTGTGTCCGTTCTCTAGGTTTCCCGCACATGTTATAGCTGTAGTAATATTCCCTTCAACCTGGAGAGTTCGGACCCATGGAATGGGTGCCATGCATTATTGCTTTAAAGGGTCTGCATTTGCTCACCCAATCTCACCAATCGTCTCAGTCCCAAGTGTCCCTCCTTATGCCACATCCAGCTGTCGTTGTAGATAGGGTCATTCCAGCCTTCATCAGAGACCCTGAAGGAATTGTAAAGAATTTCCCAGTTTTTTTGTTTTGTTTTTGAAATTCCTTTTTATAGTGGGTTTGAGCTGATTCTCGCTGCCATGTTTATGCTAGTCTAGACACACTTGATTCCCTTACGGAGACATATCAATACATAGGTTTTAAGATTCTTACTAGTCAGATATTTTCCTCTGTGGGAAATATGGGGTTTTGAGTCCCTTTCGCTGAGGACGGTGTAGGTCTTGTCTATTCCATAGTTGGTTTTTGGAACGGTACCTGTGCTTATATCAAACTCTGGTTTTATGCATCACCCCACCTCTCCTTCCCCCTTAAGCAGGTATAAGAGTGTTTTCTAAATGTGAGACACTGTTCTCTTTCCTAACTCAGTTCAAGTGTAGCCATGTTTACAGGATCTTCATAAGTGATATCTTATGATAAGTTTCTTTTTCTGTGTGACTTATTTCACTTAGAATCATCGTACCTGAATCCACCCATTTTGCTGCTACTGGTCTTATGACATTGATTTCATGGCTGAGGGATATTCCATCGTACGTAAGTACCACAATTTTTTGAACCATGTTTATATTTTCTGGGATACTTAAGGTGTATCCAAGTTGAGGTCCTTGTATGCAGTGCAGCCCTAAATTTTGGGGTGGCTCTGTCTTATTGATTTTCAGTTTTCCCAAGGTATATTCCCTAGACTGGTAGTGCCCTTGGCTTGTAGCTCTGTTCTTTACTTGTTGTAGGGAACAGAATGCACTCCTCCAGAGAGGCAGTTGGCAATTTACATCCCGCCCATCAGCATAACAAGGCTCCCTGTTCTCCAGGGCCTGTCTTGCCTTTCTTGTTCTTACACGTTTTGTGGATGTCCCTTTTGACCGGTGGGAAGTGATACTTCTTTGTAGTGCAGATTTGCATTGCCCGCTTGCTTGCTTGGCCAAAAAGGGCGTATGCGCTTTCTCCTGAATATATTCAGGAGAAAACGCATACGCCCTTTTTGGCCAAGTGCGTCATTGTCGAAGTTGTGCCCCTCTTCCTGTGCTTTAAAGGCGATTCCAACGTACCTCTTGAAATCTGTTTCCTGCTATTCTGCCTCGCTTTCAAGTCCGCCTCGTTGCCTTCCCTCAACAGATTTTTGGACGATAGTTGTCCTTTATTACTCGGCCAGTTTGTGAATTGCTGTGCCCCTGAGCTCCATTTTTCAACTCGTTTTTGGTGAGCTGACCGCAAGTCCACAATTTTGGTTCAGGACCTATACTGGTTCCCGGTGGGTGGCTGAGAATTTGGTTAATTCTTCTTCCTGCCGGGAAATTACAGTGATATGTGCCCGTCCAAATGCCTAACAGCTACTCTCTCATTGGTTCTCCCTCTTCCCTTTCATCCTCTGCCAAATTGGCAACCTGTGCGAACCAAGAGGTTAAAGGGGCTGTCTCTCCAAGTTGGGAGGTTGATAGTAAAGCAGACGGAAAGTCAAACCGGAGCACCAGGAGAGGGACTATGCGTTGAGTTTTAGAAACCTTTCGTATTCACAGTGTGTCCGTTCTCTAGGTTTCCCGCACATGTTATAGCTGTAGTAATATTCCCTTCAACCTGGAGAGTTCGGACCCCATGGAATGGGTGCCATGCATTATTGCTTTAAAGGGTCTGCATTTGCTCACTCAATCTCACCAATCGTCTCAGTCCCAAGTGTCCCTCCTTATGCCACATCCAGCTGTCGTTGTAGATAGGGTCATTCCAGCTTTCATCAGAGACCCTGAAGGAATTGTAAAGAATTTCCCAGTTTTTTTGTTTTGTTTTTGAAATTCCTTTTTATAGTGGGTTTGAGCTGATTCTCGCTGCCATGTTTATGCCAGTCTAGACACACTTGATTCCCGTACGGAGACATATCAATACATAGGTTTTAAGATTCTTACTAGTCAGATATTTTCCTCTGCGGGAAATATGGGGTTTTGAGTCCCTTTCGCTGAGGACGGTGTAGGTCTTGTCTATTCCATAGTTGGTTTTTGGAACGGTACCTGTGCTTATATCAAACTCTGGTTTTATGCATCACCCCACCTCTCCTTCCCCCTTAAGCAGGTATAAGAGTGTTTTCTAAATGTGAGACACTGTTCTCTTTCCTAACTCAGTTCAAGTGTAGCCATGTTTACAGGATCTTCATAAGTGATATCTTATGATAAGTTTCTTTTTCTGTGTGACTTATTTCACTTAGAATCATCGTACCTGAATCCACCCATTTTGCTGCTACTGGTCTTATGACATTGATTTCATGGCTGAGGGATATTCCATCGTACGTAAGTACCACAATTTTTTGAACCATGTTTATATTTTCTGGGATACTTAAGGTGTATCCAAGTTGAGGTCCTTGTATGCAGTGCAGCCCTAAATTTTGGGGTGGCTCTGTCTTATTGATTTTCAGTTTTCCCAAGGTATATTCCCTAGACTGGTAGTGCCCTTGGCTCTGTAGCTCTGTTCTTTACTTGTTGTAGGGAACAGAATGCACTCCTCCAGAGAGGCAGTTGGCAATTTACATGCCGCCCATCAGCATAACAAGGCTCCCTGTTCTCCAGGGCCTGTCTTGCCTTTCTTGTTCTTACACATTTTGTGGATGTCCCTTTTGACCGGTGGGAAGTGATACTTCTTTGTAGTGCAGATTTGCATTGCCCGCTTGCTTGCTTGGCCAAAAAGGGCGTATGCGTTTTCTCCTGAATATATTCAGGAGAAAACGCATACGCCCTTTTTGGCCAAGTGCGTCATTGTCGAAGTTGTGCCCCTCTTCCTGTGCTTTAAAGGCGATTCCAACGTACCTCTTGAAATCTGTTTCCTGCTATTCTGCCTCGCTTTCAAGTCCGCCTCGTTGCCTTCCCTCAACAGATTTTTGGACGATAGTTGTCCTTTATTACTCGGCCAGTTTGTGAATTGCTGTGCCCCTGAGCTCCATTTTTCAACTCGTTTTTGGTGAGCTGACCGCAAGTCCAAAATTTTGGTTCAGGACCTATAC
Organism: Hyperoodon ampullatus; assembly: GCF_949752795.1. Lineage (NCBI taxonomy): Eukaryota > Metazoa > Chordata > Mammalia > Artiodactyla > Ziphiidae > Hyperoodon > Hyperoodon ampullatus. The sequence continues at coordinate 275,230 of NW_027640382.1, read as the reverse complement.
TGGTTCCCGGTGGGTGGCTGAGAATTTGGTTAATTCTTCTTCCTGCCGGGAAATTACAGTGATATGTGCCCGTCCAAATGCCTAACAGCTACTCTCTCATTGGTTCTCCCTCTTCCCTTTCATCCTCTGCCAAATTGGCAACCTGTGCGAACCAAGAGGTTAAAGGGGCTGTCTCTCCAAGTTGGGAGGTTGATAGTAAAGCAGACGGAAAGTCAAACCGGAGCACCAGGAGAGGGACTATGCGTTGAGTTTAAGAAACCTTTCGTATTCACAGTGTGTCCGTTCTCTAGGTTTCCCGCACATGTTATAGCTGTAGTAATATTCCCTTCAACCTGGAGAGTTCGGACCCATGGAATGGGTGCCATGCATTATTGCTTTAAAGGATCTGCATTTGCTCACCCAATCTCACCAATCGTCTCAGTCCCAAGTGTCCCTCCTTATGCCACATCCAGCTGTCGTTGTAGATAGGGTCATTCCAGCTTTCATCAGAGACCCTGAAGGAATTGCAAAGAATTTCCCAGTTTTTTTGTTTTGTTTTTGAAATTCCTTTTTATAGTGGGTTTGAGCTGATTCTCGCTGCCATGTTTATGCCAGTCTAGACACACTTGATTCCCTTACGGAGACATATCAATACATAGGTTTTAAGATTCTTACTTGTCAGATATTTTCCCCTGCGTGAAATATGGGGTTTTGAGTCCCTTTCGCTGAGGACGGTGTAGGTCTTGTCTATTCCATAGTTGGTTTTTGGAACGGTACCTGTGCTTATATCAAACTCTGGTTTTATGCATCACCCCACCTCTCCTTCCCCCTTAAGCAGGTATAAGAGTGTTTTCTAAATGTGAGACACTGTTCTCTTTCCTAACTCAGTTCAAGTGTAGCCATGTTTACAGGATCTTCATAAGTGATATCTTATGATAAGTTTCTTTTTCTGTGTGACTTATTTCACTTAGAATCATCGTACCTGAATCCACCCATTTTGCTGCTACTGGTCTTATGACATTGATTTCATGGCTGAGGGATATTCCATCGTACGTAAGTACCACAATTTTTTGAACCATGTTTATATTTTCTGGGATACTTAAGGTGTATCCAAGTTGAGGTCCTTGTATGCAGTGCAGCCCTAAATTTTGGGGTGGCTCTGTCTTATTGATTTTCAGTTTTCCCAAGGTATATTCCCTAGACTGGTAGTGCCCTTGGCTCTGTAGCTCTGTTCTTTACTTGTTGTAGGGAACAGAATGCACTCCTCCAGAGAGGCAGTTGGCAATTTACATGCCGCCCATCAGCATAACAAGGCTCCCTGTTCTCCAGGGCCTGTCTTGCCTTTCTTGTTCTTACACATTTTGTGGATGTCCCTTTTGACCGGTGGGAAGTGATACTTCTTTGTAGTGCAGATTTGCATTGCCCGCTTGCTTGCTTGGCCAAAAAGGGCGTATGCGTTTTCTCCTGAATATATTCAGGAGAAAACGCATACGCCCTTTTTGGCCAAGTGCATCATTGTCGAAGTTGTGCCCCTCTTCCTGTGCTTTGAAGGCGATTCCAACGTACCTCTTGAAATCTGTTTCCTGCTATTCTGCCTCGCTTTCAAGTCCGCCTCGTTGCCTTCCCTCAACAGATTTTTGGACGATAGTTGTCCTTTATTACTCGGCCAGTTTGTGAATTGCTGTGCCCCTGAGCTCCATTTTTCAACTCGTTTTTGGTGAGCTGACCGCAAGTCCAAAATTTTGGTTCAGGACCTATACTGGTTCCCGGTGGGTGGCTGAGAATTTGGTTAATTCTTCTTCCTGCCGGGAAATTACAGTGATATGTGCCCGTCCAAATGCCTAACAGCTACTCTCTCATTGGTTCTCCCTCTTCCCTTTCATCCTCTGCCAAATTGGCAACCTGTGCGAACCAAGAGGTTAAAGGGGCTGTCTCTCCAAGTTGGGAGGTTGATAGTAAAGCAGACGGAAAGTCAAACCGGAGCACCAGGAGAGGGACTATGCGTTGAGTTTTAGAAACCTTTCGTATTCACAGTGTGTCCGTTCTCTAGGTTTCCCGCACATGTTATAGCTGTAGTAATATTCCCTTCAACCTGGAGAGTTCGGACCCATGGAATGGGTGCCATGCATTATTGCTTTAAAGGGTCTGCATTTGCTCACCCAATCTCACCAATCGTCTGAGTCCCAAGTGTCCCTCCTTATGCCACATCCAGCTGTCGTTGTAGATAGGGTCATTCCAGCCTTCATCAGAGACCCTGAAGGAATTGTAAAGAATTTCCCAGTTTTTTTGTTTGTTTTTGAAATTCCTTTTTATAGTGGGTTTGAGCTGATTCTCGCTGCCATGTTTATGCCAGTCTAGACACACTTGATTCCCTTACGGAGACATATCAATACATAGGTTTTAAGATTCTTACTAGTCAGATATTTTCCTCTGCGGGAAATATGGGGTTTTGAGTCCCTTTCGCTGAGGACGGTGTAGGTCTTGTCTATTCCATAGTTGGTTTTTGGAACGGTACCTGTGCTTATATCAAACTCTGGTTTTATGCATCACCCCACCTCTGCTTCCCCCTTAAGCAGGTATAAGAGTGTTTTCTAAATGTGAGACACTGTTCTCTTTCCTAACTCAGTTCAAGTGTAGCCATGTTTACAGGATCTTCATAAGTGATATCTTATGATAAGTTTCTTTTTCTGTGTGACTTATTTCACTTAGAATCATCGTACCTGAATCCACCCATTTTGCTGCTACTGGTCTTATGACATTGATTTCATGGCTGAGGGATATTCCATCGTACGTAAGTACCACAATTTTTTGAACCATGTTTATATTTTCTGGGATACTTAAGGTGTATCCAAGTTGAGGTCCTTGTATGCAGTGCAGCCCTAAATTTTGGGGTGGCTCTGTCTTATTGATTTTCAGTTTTCCCAAGGTATATTCCCTAGACTGGTAGTGCCCTTGGCTCTGTAGCTCTGTTCTTTACTTGTTGTAGGGAACAGAATGCACTCCTCCAGAGAGGCAGTTGGCAATTTACATCCCGCCCATCAGCATAACAAGGCTCCCTGTTCTCCAGGGCCTGTCTTGCCTTTCTTGTTCTTACACATTTTGTGGATGTCCCTTTTGACCGGTGGGAAGTGATACTTCTTTGTAGTGCAGATTTGCATTGCCCGCTTGCTTGCTTGGCCAAAAAGGGCGTATGCGTTTTCTCCTGAATATATTCAGGAGAAAACGCATACGCCCTTTTTGGCCAAGTGCGTCATTGTCGAAGTTGTGCCCCCCTTCCTGTGCTTTAAAGGCGATTCCAACGTACCTCTTGAAATCTGTTTCCTGCTATTCTGCCTCGCTTTCAAGTCCGCCTCGTTGCCTTCCCTCAACAGATTTTTGGACGATAGTTGTCCTTTATTACTCGGCCAGTTTGTGAATTGCTGTGCCCCTGAGCTCCATTTTTCAACTCGTTTTTGGTGAGCTGACCACAAGTCCAAAATTTTGGTTCAGGACCTATACTGGTTCCCGGTGGGTGGCTGAGAATTTGGTTAATTCTTCTTCCTGCCGGGAAATTACAGTGATATGTGCCCGTCCAAATGCCTAACAGCTACTCTCTCATTGGTTCTCCCTCTTCCCTTTCATCCTCTGCCAAATTGGCAACCTGTGCGAACCAAGAGGTTAAAGGGGCTGTCTCTCCAAGTTGGGAGGTTGATAGTAAAGCAGACGGAAAGTCAAACCGGAGCACCAGGAGAGGGACTATGCGTTGAGTTTTAGGAACCTTTCGTATTCACAGTGTGTCTGTTCTCTAGGTTTCCCGCACATGTTATAGCTGTAGTAATATTCCCTTCAACCTGGAGAGTTCGGACCCATGGAATGGGTGCCATGCATTATTGCTTTAAAGGGTCTGCATTTGCTCACCCAATCTCACCAATCGTCTCAGTCCCAAGTGTCCCTCCTTATGCCACATCCAGCTGTCGTTGTAGATAGGGTCATTCCAGCCTTCATCAGAGACCCTGAAGGAATTGTAAAGAATTTCCCAGTTTTTTTGTTTTGTTTTTGAAATTCCTTTTTATAGTGGGTTTGAGCTGATTCTCGCTGCCATGTTTATGCCAGTCTAGACACACTTGATTCCCTTACGGAGACATATAAATACATAGGTTTTAAGATTCTTACTAGTCAGATATTTTCCTCTGCGGGAAATATGGGGTTTTGAGTCCCTTTCGCTGAGGACGGTGTAGGTCTTGTCTATTCCATAGTTGGTTTTTGGAACGGTACCTGTGCTTATATCAAACTCTGGTTTTATGCATCACCCCACCTCTCCTTCCCCCTTAAGCAGGTATAAGAGTGTTTTCTAAATGTGAGACACTGTTCTCTTTCCTAACTCAGTTCAAGTGTAGCCATGTTTACAGGATCTTCATAAGTGATATCTTATGATAAGTTTCTTTTTCTGTGTGACTTATTTCACTTAGAATCATCGTACCTGAATCCACCCATTTTGCTGCTACTGGTCTTATGACATTGATTTCATGGCTGAGGGATATTCCATCGTACGTAAGTACCACAATTTTTTGAACCATGTTTATATTTTCTGGGATACTTAAGGTGTATCCAAGTTGAGGTCCTTGTATGCAGTGCAGCCCTAAATTTTGGGGTGGCTCTGTCTTATTGATTTTCAGTTTTCCCAAGGTATATTCCCTAGACTGGTAGTGCCCTTGGCTCTGTAGCTCTGTTCTTTACTTGTTGTAGGGAACAGAATGCACTCCTCCAGAGAGGCAGTTGGCAATTTACATCCCGCCCATCAGCATAACAAGGCTCCCTGTTCTCCAGGGCCTGTCTTGCCTTTCTTGTTCTTACACATTTTGTGGATGTCCCTTTTGACCGGTGGGAAGTGATACTTCTTTGTAGTGCAGATTTGCATTGCCCGCTTGCTTGCTTGGCCAAAAAGGGCGTATGCGTTTTCTCCTGAATATATTCAGGAGAAAACGCATACGCCCTTTTTGGCCAAGTGCGTCATTGTCGAAGTTGTGCCCCCCTTCCTGTGCTTTAAAGGCGATTCCAACGTACCTCTTGAAATCTGTTTCCTGCTATTCTGCCTCGCTTTCAAGTCCGCCTCGTTGCCTTCCCTCAACAGATTTTTGGACGATAGTTGTCCTTTATTACTCGGCCAGTTTGTGAATTGCTGTGCCCCTGAGCTCCATTTTTCAACTCGTTTTTGGTGAGCTGACCACAAGTCCAAAATTTTGGTTCAGGACCTATACTGGTTCCCGGTGGGTGGCTGAGAATTTGGTTAATTCTTCTTCCTGCCGGGAAATTACAGTGATATGTGCCCGTCCAAATGCCTAACAGCTACTCTCTCATTGGTTCTCCCTCTTCCCTTTCATCCTCTGCCAAATTGGCAACCTGTGCGAACCAAGAGGTTAAAGGGGCTGTCTCTCCAAGTTGGGAGGTTGATAGTAAAGCAGACGGAAAGTCAAACCGGAGCACCAGGAGAGGGACTATGCGTTGAGTTTTAGGAACCTTTCGTATTCACAGTGTGTCTGTTCTCTAGGTTTCCCGCACATGTTATAGCTGTAGTAATATTCCCTTCAACCTGGAGAGTTCGGACCCATGGAATGGGTGCCATGCATTATTGCTTTAAAGGGTCTGCATTTGCTCACCCAATCTCACCAATCGTCTCAGTCCCAAGTGTCCCTCCTTATGCCACATCCAGCTGTCGTTGTAGATAGGGTCATTCCAGCCTTCATCAGAGACCCTGAAGGAATTGTAAAGAATTTCCCAGTTTTTTTGTTTTGTTTTTGAAATTCCTTTTTATAGTGGGTTTGAGCTGATTCTCGCTGCCATGTTTATGCCAGTCTAGACACACTTGATTCCCTTACGGAGACATATCAATACATAGGTTTTAAGATTCTTACTTGTCAGATATTTTCCCCTGCGGGAAATATGGGGTTTTGAGTCCCTTTCGCTGAGGACGGTGTAGGTCTTGTCTATTCCATAGTTGGTTTTTGGAACGGTACCTGTGCTTATATCAAACTCTGGTTTTATGCATCACCCCACCTCTCCTTCCCCCTTAAGCAGGTATAAGAGTGTTTTCTAAATGTGAGACACTGTTCTCTTTCCTAACTCAGTTCAAGTGTAGCCATGTTTACAGGATCTTCATAAGTGATATCTTATGATAAGTTTCTTTTTCTGTGTGACTTATTTCACTTAGAATCATCGTACCTGAATCCACCCATTTTGCTGCTACTGGTCTTATGACATTGATTTCATGGCTGAGGGATATTCCATCGTACGTAAGTACCACAATTTTTTGAACCATGTTTATATTTTCTGGGATACTTAAGGTGTATCCAAGTTGAGGTCCTTGTATGCAGTGCAGCCCTAAATTTTGGGGTGGCTCTGTCTTATTGATTTTCAGTTTTCCCAAGGTATATTCCCTAGACTGGTAGTGCCCTTGGCTCTGTAGCTCTGTTCTTTACTTGTTGTAGGGAACAGAATGCACTCCTCCAGAGAGGCAGTTGGCAATTTACATGCCGCCCATCAGCATAACAAGGCTCCCTGTTCTCCAGGGCCTGTCTTGCCTTTCTTGTTCTTACACATTTTGTGGATGTCCCTTTTGACCGGTGGGAAGTGATACTTCTTTGTAGTGCAGATTTGCATTGCCCGCTTGCTTGCTTGGCCAAAAAGGGCGTATGCGTTTTCTCCTGAATATATTCAGGAGAAAACGCATACGCCCTTTTTGGCCAAGTGCATCATTGTCGAAGTTGTGCCCCTCTTCCTGTGCTTTGAAGGCGATTCCAACGTACCTCTTGAAATCTGTTTCCTGCTATTCTGCCTCGCTTTCAAGTCCGCCTCGTTGCCTTCCCTCAACAGATTTTTGGACGATAGTTGTCCTTTATTACTCGGCCAGTTTGTGAATTGCTGTGCCCCTGAGCTCCATTTTTCAACTCGTTTTTGGTGAGCTGACCGCAAGTCCAAAATTTTGGTTCAGGACCTATACTGGTTCCCGGTGGGTGGCTGAGAATTTGGTTAATTCTTCTTCCTGCCGGGAAATTACAGTGATATGTGCCCGTCCAAATGCCTAACAGCTACTCTCTCATTGGTTCTCCCTCTTCCCTTTCATCCTCTGCCAAATTGGCAACCTGTGCGAACCAAGAGGTTAAAGGGGCTGTCTCTCCAAGTTGGGAGGTTGATAGTAAAGCAGACGGAAAGTCAAACCGGAGCACCAGGAGAGGGACTATGCGTTGAGTTTTAGAAACCTTTCGTATTCACAGTGTGTCCGTTCTCTAGGTTTCCCGCACATGTTATAGCTGTAGTAATATTCCCTTCAACCTGGAGAGTTCGGACCCATGGAATGGGTGCCATGCATTATTGCTTTAAAGGATCTGCATTTGCTCACCCAATCTCACCAATCGTCTCAGTCCCAAGTGTCCCTCCTTATGCCACATCCAGCTGTCGTTGTAGATAGGGTCATTCCAGCTTTCATCAGAGACCCTGAAGGAATTGCAAAGAATTTCCCAGTTTTTTTGTTTTGTTTTTGAAATTCCTTTTTATAGTGGGTTTGAGCTGATTCTCGCTGCCATGTTTATGCCAGTCTAGACACACTTGATTCCCTTACGGAGACATATCAATACATAGGTTTTAAGATTCTTACTTGTCAGATATTTTCCCCTGCGGGAAATATGGGGTTTTGAGTCCCTTTCGCTGAGGACGGTGTAGGTCTTGTCTATTCCATAGTTGGTTTTTGGAACGGTACCTGTGCTTATATCAAACTCTGGTTTTATGCATCACCCCACCTCTCCTTCCCCCTTAAGCAGGTATAAGAGTGTTTTCTAAATGTGAGACACTGTTCTCTTTCCTAACTCAGTTCAAGTGTAGCCATGTTTACAGGATCTTCATAAGTGATATCTTATGATAAGTTTCTTTTTCTGTGTGACTTATTTCACTTAGAATCATCGTACCTGAATCCACCCATTTTGCTGCTACTGGTCTTATGACATTGATTTCATGGCTGAGGGATATTCCATCGTACGTAAGTACCACAATTTTTTGAACCATGTTTATATTTTCTGGGATACTTAAGGTGTATCCAAGTTGAGGTCCTTGTATGCAGTGCAGCCCTAAATTTTGGGGTGGCTCTGTCTTATTGATTTTCAGTTTTCCCAAGGTATATTCCCTAGACTGGTAGTGCCCTTGGCTCTGTAGCTCTGTTCTTTACTTGTTGTAGGGAACAGAATGCACTCCTCCAGAGAGGCAGTTGGCAATTTACATGCCACCCATCAGCATAACAAGGCTCCCTGTTCTCCAGGGCCTGTCTTGCCTTTCTTGTTCTTACACATTTTGTGGATGTCCCTTTTGACCGGTGGGAAGTGATACTTCTTTGTAGTGCAGATTTGCATTGCCCGCTTGCTTGCTTGGCCAAAAAGGGCGTATGCGTTTTCTCCTGAATATATTCAGGAGAAAACGCATACGCCCTTTTTGGCCAACTGCATCATTGTCGAAGTTGTGCCCCTCTTCCTGTGCTTTAAAGGCGATTCCAACGTACCTCTTGAAATCTGTTTCCTGCTATTCTGCCTCGCTTTCAAGTCCGCCTCGTTGCCTTCCGTCAACAGATTTTTGGACGATAGGTGTCCTTTATTATTCGGCCGGTTTGTGAATTGCTGTGTCCCTGAGCTCCATTTTTCAACTCGTTTTTGGAGAGCTGACCGCAAGTCCAAAATTTTGGTTCAGGACCTGTACTGGTTCCCAGTTGGTGGCTGAGAATTTGGTAAATTCTTCTTCCTGCCGGGAAATTACAGTGATGTGTGCCCGTCCAAATGCCTAACAGCTACTCTCTCATTGGTTCTCCCTCTTCCCTTTCATCCTCTGCCAAATTGGCAACCTGTGCGAACCAAGAGGTTAAAGGGGCTGTCTCTCCAAGTTGGGAGGTTGATAGTAAAGCAGACGGAAAGTCAAACCGGAGCACCAGGAGAGGGACTATTCGTTGAGTTTTAGAAACCTTTCATATTCACAGTGTGTCTGTTCTCTAGGTTTCCCGCACATGTTATAGCTGTAGTAATATTCCCTTCAACCTGGAGAGTTCGGACCCATGGAATGGGTGCCATGCATTATTGCTTTAAAGGGTCTGCATTTGCTCACCCAATCTCACCAATCGTCTCAGTCCCAAGTGTCCCTCCTTATGCCACATCCAGCTGTCGTTGTAGATAGGGTCATTCCAGCTTTCATCAGAGACCCTGAAGGAATTGTAAAGAATTTCCCATTTTTTTTGTTTTGTTTTTGAAATTCCTTTTTATAGTGGGTTTGAGCTGATTCTCGCTGCCATGTTTATGCCAGTCTAGACACACTTGATTCCCTTATGGAGACATATCAATACATAGGTTTTAAGATTCTTACTAGTCAGATATTTTCCTCTGCGGGAAATATGGGGTTTTGAGTCCCTTTCGCTGAGGACGGTGTAGGTCTTGTCTATTCCATAGTTGGTTTTTGGAACGGTACCTGTGCTTATATCAAACTCTGGTTTTATGCATCACCCCACCTCTCCTTCCCCCTTAAGCAGGTATAAGAGTGTTTTCTAAATGTGAGACACTGTTCTCTTTCCTAACTCAGTTCAAGTGTAGCCATGTTTACAGGATCTTCATAAGTGATATCTTATGATAAGTTTCTTTTTCTGTGTGACTTATTTCACTTAGAATCATCGTACCTGAATCCACCCATTTTGCTGCTACTGGTCTTATGACATTGATTTCATGGCTGAGGGATATTCCATCGTACGTAAGTACCACAATTTTTTGAACCATGTTTATATTTTCTGGGATACTTAAGGTGTATCCAAGTTGAGATCCTTGTATGCAGTGCATCCCTAAATTTTGGGGTGGCTCTGTCTTATTGATTTTCAGTTTTCCCAAGGTATATTCCCTACACTGGTAGTGCCCTTGGCTCTGTAGCTCTGTTCTTTACTTGTTGTAGGGAACAGAATGCACTCATCCAGAGAGGCAGTTGGCAATTTACATCCCGCCCATCAGCATAACAAGGCTCCCTGTTCTCCAGGGCCTGTCTTGCCTTTCTTGTTCTTACACATTTTGTGGATGTCCCTTTTGACCGGTGGGAAGTGATACATCTTTGTAGTGCAGATTTGCATTGCCCGCTTGCTTGCTTGGCCAAAAAGGGCGTATGCGTTTTCTCCTGAATATATTCAGGAGAAAACGCATACGCCCTTTTTGGCCAAGTGCATCATTGTCGAAGTTGTGCCCCTCTTCCTGTGCTTTAAAGGCGATTCCAACATACCTCTTGAAATCTGTTTCCTGCTATTCTGCCTCGCTTTCAAGTCCGCCTCGTTGCCTTCCCTCAACAGATTTTTGGACGATAGTTGTCCTTTATTACTCGGCCAGTTTGTGAATTGCTGTGCCCCTGAGCTCCATTTTTCAACTCGTTTTTGGTGAGCTGACCGCAAGTCCAAAATTTTGGTTCAGGACCTATACTGGTTCCCGGTGGGTGGCTGAGAATTTGGTTAATTCTTCTTCCTGCCGGGAAATTACAGTGATATGTGCCCGTCCAAATGCCTAACAGCTACTCTCTCATTGGTTCTCCCTCTTCCCTTTCATCCTCTGCCAAATTGGCAACCTGTGCGAACCAGGAGGTTAAAGGGGCTGTCTCTCCAAGTTGGGAGGTTGATAGTAAAGCAGACGGAAAGTCAAACCGGAGCACCAGGAGAGGGACTATGCGTTGAGTTTTAGAAACCTTTCGTATTCACAGTGTGTCCGTTCTCTAGGTTTCCCGCACATGTTATAGCTGTAGTAATATTCCCTTCAACCTGGAGAGTTCGGACCCATGGAATGGGTGCCATGCATTATTGCTTTAAAGGGACTGCATTTGCTCACCCAATCTCACCAATCGTCTCAGTCCCAAGTGTCCCTCCTTATGCCACATCCAGCTGTCGTTGTAGATAGGGTCATTCCAGATTTCATCAGAGACCCTGAAGGAATTGTAAAGAATTTCCCAGTTTTTTTGTTTTGTTTTTGAAATTCCTTTTTATAGTGGGTTTGAGCTGATTCTCGCTGCCATGTTTATGCCAGTCTAGACACACTTGATTCCCTTACGGAGACATATCAATACATAGGTTTTAAGATTCTTACTAGTCAGATATATTCCCCTGCGGGAAATATGGGGTTTTGAGTCCCTTTCGCTGAGGACGGTGTAGGTCTTGTCTATTCCATAGTTGGTTTTTGGAACGGTACCTGTGCTTATATCAAACTCTGGTTTTATGCATCACCCCACTTCTCCTTCCCCCTTAAGCAGGTATAAGAGTGTTTTCTAAATGTGAGACACTGTTCTCTTTCCTAACTCAGTTCAAGTGTAGCCATGTTTACAGGATCTTCATAAGTGATATCTTATGATAAGTTTCTTTTTCTGTGTGACTTATTTCACTTAGAATCATCGTCCCTGAATCCACCCATTTTGCTGCTACTGGTCTTATGACATTGATTTCATGGCTGAGGGATATTCCATCGTACGTAAGTACCACAATTTTTTGAACCATGTTTATATTTTCTGGGATACTTAAGGTGTATCCAAGTTGAGGTCCTTGTATGCAGTGCAGCCCTAAATTTTGGGGTGGCTCTGTCTTATTGATTTTCAGTTTTCCCAAGGTATATTCCCTAGACTGGTAGTGCCCTTGGCTCTGTAGCTCTGTTCTTTACTTGTTGTAGGGAACAGAATGCACTCCTCCAGAGAGGCAGTTGGCAATTTACATCCCGCCCATCAGCATAACAAGGCTCCCTGTTCTCCAGGGCCTGTCTTGCCTTTCTTGTTCTTACACATTTTGTGGATGTCCCTTTTGACCGGTGGGAAGTGATACTTCTTTGTAGTGCAGATTTGCATTGCCCGCTTGCTTGCTTGGCCAAAAAGGGCGTATGCGTTTTCTCCTGAATATATTCAGGAGACAACGCATACGCCCTTTTTGGCCAAGTGCATCATTGTCGAAGTTGTGCCCCTCTTCCTGTGCTTTAAAGGCGATTCCAACGTACCTCTTGAAATCTGTTTCCTGCTATTCTGCCTCGCTTTCAAGTCCGCCTCGTTGCCTTCCCTCAACAGATTTTTGGACGATAGTTGTCCTTTATTACTCGGCCAGATTGTGAATTGCTGTGCCCCTGAGCTCCATTTTTCAACTCGTTTTTGGTGAGCTGACCGCAAGTCCAAAATTTTTGTTCAGGACCTATACTGGTTCCCGGTGGGTGGCTGAGAATTTGGTTAATTCTTCTTCCTGCCGGGAAATTACAGTGATATGTGCCCGTCCAAATGCCTAACAGCTACTCTCTCATTGGTTCTCCCTCTTCCCTTTCATCCTCTGCCAAATTGGCAACCTGTGCGAACCAAGAGGTTAAAGGGGCTGTCTCTCCAAGTTGGGAGGTTGATAGTAAAGCAGACGGAAAGTCAAACCGGAGCACCAGGAGAGGGACTATGCGTTGAGTTTTAGAAACCTTTCGTATTCACAGTGTGTCCGTTCTCTAGGTTTCCCGCACATGTTATAGCTGTAGTAATATTCCCTTCAACCTGGAGAGTTCGGACCCATGGAATGGGTGCCATGCATTATTGCTTTAAAGGGTCTGCATTTGCTCACCCAATCTCACCAATCGTCTCAGTCCCAAGTGTCCCTCCTTATGCCACATCCAGCTGTCGTTGTAGATAGGGTCATTCCAGCTTTCATCAGAGACCCTGAAGGAATTGCAAAGAATTTCCCAGTTTTTTTGTTTTGTTTTTGAAATTCCTTTTTATAGTGGGTTTGAGCTGATTCTCGCTGCCATGTTTATGCCAGTCTAGACACACTTGATTCCCTTACGGAGACATATCAATACATAGGTTTTAAGATTCTTACTAGTCAGATATATTCCCCTGCGGGAAATATGGGGTTTTGAGTCCCTTTCGCTGAGGACGGTGTAGGTCTTGTCTATTCCATAGTTGGTTTTTGGAACGGTACCTGTGCTTATATCAAACTCTGGTTTTATGCATCACCCCACTTCTCCTTCCCCCTTAAGCAGGTATAAGAGTGTTTTCTAAATGTGAGACACTGTTCTCTTTCCTAACTCAGTTCAAGTGTAGCCATGTTTACAGGATCTTCATAAGTGATATCTTATGATAAGTTTCTTTTTCTGTGTGACTTATTTCACTTAGAATCATCGTACCTGAATCCACCCATTTTGCTGCTACTGGTCTTATGACATTGATTTCATGGCTGAGGGATATTCCATCGTACGTAAGTACCACAATTTTTTGAACCATGTTTATATTTTCTGGGATACTTAAGGTGTATCCAAGTTGAGGTCCTTGTATGCAGTGCAGCCCTAAATTTTGCGGTGGCTCTGTCTTATTGATTTTCAGTTTTCCCAAGGTATATTCCCTACACTGGTAGTGCCCTTGGCTCTGTAGCTCTGTTCTTTACTTGTTGTAGGGAACAGAATGCACTCCTCCAGAGAGGCAGTTGGCAATTTACATCCCGCCCATCAGCATAACAAGGCTCCCTGTTCTCCAGGGCCTGTCTTGCCTTTCTTGTTCTTACACATTTTGTGGATGTCCCTTTTGACCGGTGGGAAGTGATACTTCTTTGTAGTGCAGATTTGCATTGCCCGCTTGCTTGCTTGGCCAAAAAGGGCGTATGCGTTTTCTCCTGAATATATTCAGGAGAAAACGCATACGCCCTTTTTGGCCAAGTGCGTCATTGTCGAAGTTGTGCCCCTCTTCCTGTGCTTTGAAGGTGATTCCAACGTACCTCTTGAAATCTGTTTCCTGCTATTCTGCCTCGCTTTCAAGTCCGCCTCGTTGCCTTCCCTCAACAGATTTTTGGACGATAGTTGTCCTTTATTACTCGGCCAGTTTGTGAATTGCTGTGCCCCTGAGCTCCATTTTTCAACTCGTTTTTGGTGAGCTGACCGCAAGTCCAAAATTTTGGTTCAGGACCTATACTGGTTCCCGGTGGGTGGCTGAGAATTTGGTTAATTCTTCTTCCTGCCGGGAAATTACAGTGATATGTGCCCGTCCAAATGCCTAACAGCTACTCTCTCATTGGTTCTCCCTCTTCCCTTTCATCCTCTGCCAAATTCGCAACCTGTGCGAACCAAGAGGTTAAAGGGGCTGTCTCTCCAAGTTGGGAGGTTGATAGTAAAGCAGACGGAAGTCAAACCGGAGCACCAGGAGAGGGACTATGCGTTGCGTTTTAGAAACCTTTCGTATTCACAGTGTGTCCTTTCTCTAGGTTTCCCGCACATGTTATAGCTGTAGTAATATTCCCTTCAACCTGGAGAGTTCGGACCCATGGAATGTGTGCCATGCATTATTGCTTTAAAGGGTCTGCATTTGCTCACCCAATCTCACCAATCGTCTCAGTCCCAAGTGTCCCTCCTTATGCCACATCCAGCTGTCGTTGTAGATAGGGTCATTCCAGCTTTCATCAGAGACCCTGAAGGAATTGTAAAGAATTTCCCAGTTTTTTTGTTTTGTTTTTGAAATTCCTTTTTATAGTCGGTTTGAGCTGATTCTCGCTGCCATGTTTATGCCAGTCTAGACACACTTGATTCCCTTACGGAGACATATCAATACATAGGTTTTAAGATTCTTACTAGTCAGATATTTTCCTCTGCGGGAAATATGGGGTTTTGAGTCCCTTTCGCTGAGGACGGTGTAGGTCTTGTCTATTCCATAGTTGGTTTTTGGAACGGTACCTGTGCTTATATCAAACTCTGGTTTTATGCATCACCCCACCTCTCCTTCCCCCTTAAGCAGGTATAAGAGTGTTTTCTAAATGTGAGACACTGTTCTCTTTCCTAACTCAGTTCAAGTGTAGCCATGTTTACAGGATCTTCATAAGTGATATCTTATGATAAGTTTCTTTTTCTGTGTGACTTATTTCACTTAGAATCATCGTACCTGAATCCACCCATTTTGCTGCTACTGGTCTTATGACATTGATTTCATGGCTGAGGGATATTCCATCGTACGTAAGTACCACAATTTTTTGAACCATGTTTATATTTTCTGGGATACTTAAGGTGTATCCAAGTTGAGGTCCTTGTATGCAGTGCAGCCCTAAATTTTGGGGTGGCTCTGTCTTATTGATTTTCAGTTTTCCCAAGGTATATTCCCTAGACTGGTAGTGCCCTTGGCTCTGTAGCTCTGTTCTTTACTTGTTGTAGGGAACAGAATGCACTCCTCCAGAGAGGCAGTTGGCAATTTACATCCCGCCCATCAGCATAACAAGGCTCCCTGTTCTCCAGGGCCTGTCTTGCCTTTCTTGTTCTTACACATTTTGTGGATGTCCCTTTTGACCGGTGGGAAGTGATACTTCTTTGTAGTGCAGATTTGCATTGCCCGCTTGCTTGCTTGGCCAAAAAGGGCGTATGCGTTTTCTCCTGAATATATTCAGGAGAAAACGCATACGCCCTTTTTGGCCAAGTGCATCATTGTCGAAGTTGTGCCCCTCTTCCTGTGCTTTGAAGGCGATTCCAACGTACCTCTTGAAATCTGTTTCCTGCTATTCTGCCTCGCTTTCAAGTCCGCCTCGTTGCCTTCCCTCAACAGATTTTTGGACGATAGTTGTCCTTTATTACTCGGCCAGTTTGTGAATTGCTGTGCCCCTGAGCTCCATTTTTCAACTCGTTTTTGGTGAGCTGACCGCAAGTCCAAAATTTTGGTTCAGGACCTATACTGGTTCCCGGTGGGTGGCTGAGAATTTGGTTAATTCTTCTTCCTGCCGGGAAATTACAGTGATATGTGCCCGTCCAAATGCCTAACAGCTACTCTCTCATTGGTTCTCCCTCTTCCCTTTCATCCTCTGCCAAATTGGCAACCTGTGCGAACCAAGAGGTTAAAGGGGCTGTCTCTCCAAGTTGGGAGGTTGATAGTAAAGCAGACGGAAAGTCAAACC
The DNA here is from genome assembly GCF_949752795.1 of Hyperoodon ampullatus. Classification (NCBI taxonomy): domain Eukaryota; kingdom Metazoa; phylum Chordata; class Mammalia; order Artiodactyla; family Ziphiidae; genus Hyperoodon; species Hyperoodon ampullatus. Next base: position 259,362 of record NW_027640382.1, on the reverse strand, counting down.
GGAGCACCAGGAGAGGGACTATGCGTTGAGTTTTAGAAACCTTTCGTATTCACAGTGTGTCCGTTCTCTAGGTTTCCCGCACATGTTATAGCTGTAGTAATATTCCCTTCAACCTGGAGAGTTCGGACCCATGGAATGGGTGCCATGCATTATTGCTTTAAAGGGTCTGCATTTGCTCACCCAATCTCACCAATCGTCTCAGTCCCAAGTGTCCCTCCTTATGCCACATCCAGCTGTCGTTGTAGATAGGGTCATTCCAGCCTTCATCAGAGACCCTGAAGGAATTGTAAAGAATTTCCCAGTGTTTTTGAAATTCCTTTTTATAGTGGGTTTGAGCTGATTCTCGCTGCCATGTTTATGCCAGTCTAGACACACTTGATTCCCTTACGGAGACATATCAATACATAGGTTTTAAGATTCTTACTTGTCAGATATTTTCCCCTGCGGGAAATATGGGGTTTTGAGTCCCTTTCGCTGAGGACGGTGTAGGTCTTGTCTATTCCATAGTTGGTTTTTGGAACGGTACCTGTGCTTATATCAAACTCTGGTTTTATGCATCACCCCACCTCTCCTTCCCCCTTAAGCAGGTATAAGAGTGTTTTCTAAATGTGAGACACTGTTCTCTTTCCTAACTCAGTTCAAGTGTAGCCATGTTTACAGGATCTTCATAAGTGATATCTTATGATAAGTTTCTTTTTCTGTGTGACTTATTTCACTTAGAATCATCGTACCTGAATCCACCCATTTTGCTGCTACTGGTCTTATGACATTGATTTCATGGCTGAGGGATATTCCATCGTACGTAAGTACCACAATTTTTTGAACCATGTTTATATTTTCTGGGATACTTAAGGTGTATCCAAGTTGATGTCCTTGTATGCAGTGCAGCCCTAAATTTTGGGGTGGCTCTGTCTTATTGATTTTCAGTTTTCCCAAGGTATATTCCCTAGACTGGTAGTGCCCTTGGCTCTGTAGCTCTGTTCTTTACTTGTTGTAGGGAACAGAATGCACTCCTCCAGAGAGGCAGTTGGCAATTTACATCCCGCCCATCAGCATAACAAGGCTCCCTGTTCTCCAGGGCCTGTCTTGCCTTTCTTGTTCTTACACATTTTGTGGATGTCCCTTTTGACCGGTGGGAAGTGATACTTCTTTGTAGTGCAGATTTGCATTGCCCGCTTGCTTGCTTAGCCAAAAAGGTCGTATGCGTTTTCTCCTGAATATATTCAGGAGAAAACGCATACGCCCTTTTTGGCCAAGTGCATCATTGTCGAAGTTGTGCCCCTCTTCCTGTGCTTTAAAGGCGATTCCATCGTACCTCTTGAAATCTGTTTCCTGCTATTCTGCCTCGCTTTCAAATCCGCCTCGTTGCCTTCCCTCAACAGATTTTTGGACGATAGTTGTCCTTTATTACTCGGCCAGTTTGTGAATTGCTGTGCCCCTGAGCTCCATTTTTCAACTCGTTTTTGGTGAGCTGACCGCAAGTCCAAAATTTTGTCTCAGGACCTATACTGGTTCCCGGTGGGTGGCTGAGAATTTGGTTAATTCTTCTTCCTGCCGGGAAATTACAGTGATATGTGCCCGTCCAAATGCCTAACAGCTACTCTCTCATTGGTTCTCCCTCTTCCCTTTCATCCTCTGCCAAATTGGCAACCTGTGCGAACCAAGAGGTTAAAGGGGCTGTCTCTCCAAGTTGGGAGGTTGATAGTAAAGCAGACGGAAAGTCAAACCGGAGCACCAGGAGTGGGACTATTCGTTGAGTTTTAGAAACCTTTCGTATTCACAGTGTGTCCGTTCTCTAGGTTTCCCGCACATGTTATAGCTGTAGTAATATTCCCTTCAACCTGGAGAGTTGGGTCCCATGGAAAGGGTGCCATGCATTATTGCTTTAAAGGGTCTGCATTTGCTCACCCAATCTCACCAATCGTCTCAGTCCCAAGTGTCCCTCCTTATGCCACATTCTGCTGTCGTTGTAGATAGGGTCATTCCAGCTTTCATCAGAGACCCTGAAGGAATTGTAAAGAATTTCCCAGTTTTTTTGTTTTGTTTTTGAAATTCCTTTTTATAGTCGGTTTGAGCTGATTCTCGCTGCCATGTTTATGCCAGTCTAGACACACTTGATTCCCTTACGGAGACATATCAATACATAGGTTTTAAGATTCTTACTAGTCAGATATTTTCCTCTGCGGGAAATATGGGGTTTTGAGTCCCTTTCACTGAGGACGGTGTAGGTCTTGTCTATTCCATAGTTGGTTTTTGGAACGGTACCTGTGCTTATATCAAACTCTGGTTTTATGCATCACCCCACCTCTCCTTCCCCCTTAAGCAGGTATAAGAGTGTTTTCTAAATGTGAGACACTGTTCTCTTTCCTAACTCAGTTCAAGTGTAGCCATGTTTACAGGATCTTCATAAGTGATATCTTATGATAAGTTTCTTTTTCTGTGTGACTTATTTCACTTAGAATCATCGTACCTGAATCCACCCATTTTGCTGCTACTGGTCTTATGACATTGATTTCATGGCTGAGGGATATTCCATCGTACGTAAGTACCACAATTTTTTGAACCATGTTTATATTTTCTGGGATACTTAAGGTGTATCCAAGTTCAGGTCCTTGTATGCAGTGCAGCCCTAAATTTTGGGGTGGCTCTGTCTTATTGATTTTCAGTTTTCCCAAGGTATATTCCCTAGACTGGTAGTGCCCTTGGCTCTGTAGCTCTGTTCTTTACTTGTTTTAGGGAACAGAATGCACTCCTCCAGAGAGGCAGTTGACAATTTACATCCCGCCCATCAGCATAACAAGGCTCCCTGTTCTCCAGGGCCTGTCTTGCCTTTCTTGTTCTTACACATTTTGTGGATGTCCCTTTTGACCGGTGGGAAGTGATACTTCTTTGTAGTGCAGATTTGCATTGCCCGCTTGCTTGCTTGGCCAAAAAGGGCGTATGCGTTTTCTCCTGAATATATTCAGGAGACAACGCAAACGCCCTTTTTGGCCAAGTGCATCATTGTCGAAGTTGTGCCCCTCTTCCTGTGCTTTAAAGGCGATTCCAACGTACCTCTTGAAATCTGTTTCCTGCTATTCTGCCTCGCTTTCAAGTCCGCCTCGTTGCCTTCCCTCAACAGATTTTTGGACGATAGTTGTCCTTTATTACTCGGCCAGATTGTGAATTGCTGTGCCCCTGAGCTCCATTTTTCAACTCGTTTTTGGTGAGCTGACCGCAAGTCCAAAATTTTGGTTCAGGACCTATACTGGTTCCCGGTGGGTGGCTGAGAATTTGGTTAATTCTTCTTCCTGCCGGGAAATTACAGTGATATGTGCCCGTCCAAATGCCTAACAGCTACTCTCTCATTGGTTCTCCCTCTTCCCTTTCATCCTCTGCCAAATTGGCAACCTGTGCGAACCAAGAGGTTAAAGGGGCTGTCTCTCCAAGTTGGGAGGTTGATAGTAAAGCAGACGGAAAGTCAAACCGGAGCACCAGGAGAGGGACTATGCGTTGCGTTTTAGAAACCTTTCGTATTCACAGTGTGTCCGTTCTCTAGGTTTCCCGCACATGTTATAGCTGTAGTAATATTCCCTTCAACCTGGAGAGTTCGGACCCATGGAATGGGTGCCATGCATTATTGCTTTAAAGGGTCTGCATTTGCTCACCCAATCTCACCAATCGTCTCAGTCCCAAGTGTCCCTCCTTATGCCACATCCAGCTGTCGTTGTAGATAGGGTCATTCCAGCTTTCATCAGAGACCCTGAAGGAATTGCAAAGAATTTCCCAGTTTTTTTGTTTTGTTTTTGAAATTCCTTTTTATAGTGGGTTTGAGCTGATTCTCGCTGCCATGTTTATGCCAGTCTAGACACACTTGATTCCCTTACGGAGACATATCAATACATAGGTTTTAAGATTCTTACTAGTCAGATATATTCCCCTGCGGGAAATATGGGGTTTTGAGTCCCTTTCGCTGAGGACGGTGTAGGTCTTGTCTATTCCATAGTTGGTTTTTGGAACGGTACCTGTGCTTATATCAAACTCTGGTTTTATGCATCACCCCACTTCTCCTTCCCCCTTAAGCAGGTATAAGAGTGTTTTCTAAATGTGAGACACTGTTCTCTTTCCTAACTCAGTTCAAGTGTAGCCATGTTTACAGGATCTTCATAAGTGATATCTTATGATAAGTTTCTTTTTCTGTGTGACTTATTTCACTTAGAATCATCGTCCCTGAATCCACCCATTTTGCTGCTACTGGTCTTATGACATTGATTTCATGGCTGAGGGATATTCCATCGTACGTAAGTACCACAATTTTTTGAACCATGTTTATATTTTCTGGGATACTTAAGGTGTATCCAAGTTGAGGTCCTTGTATGCAGTGCAGCCCTAAATTTTGGGGTGGCTCTGTCTTATTGATTTTCAGTTTTCCCAAGGTATATTCCCTAGACTGGTAGTGCCCTTGGCTCTGTAGCTCTGTTCTTTACTTGTTGTAGGGAACAGAATGCACTCCTCCAGAGAGGCAGTTGGCAATTTACATCCCGCCCATCAGCATAACAAGGCTCCCTGTTCTCCAGGGCCTGTCTTGCCTTTCTTGTTCTTACACATTTTGTGGATGTCCCTTTTGACCGGTGGGAAGTGATACTTCTTTGTAGTGCAGATTTGCATTGCCCGCTTGCTTGCTTGGCCAAAAAGGGCGTATGCGTTTTCTCCTGAATATATTCAGGAGAAAACGCATACGCCCTTTTTGGCCAAGTGCATCATTGTCGAAGTTGTGCCCCTCTTCCTGTGCTTTGAAGGCGATTCCAACGTACCTCTTGAAATCTGTTTCCTGCTATTCTGCCTCGCTTTCAAGTCCGCCTCGTTGCCTTCCCTCAACAGATTTTTGGACGATAGTTGTCCTTTATTACTCGGCCAGTTTGTGAATTGCTGTGCCCCTGAGCTCCATTTTTCAACTCGTTTTTGGTGAGCTGACCGCAAGTCCAAAATTTTGGTTCAGGACCTATACTGGTTCCCGGTGGGTGGCTGAGAATTGGGTTAATTCTTCTTCCTGCCGGGAAATTACAGTGATATGTGCCCGTCCAAATGCCTAACAGCTACTCTCTCATTGGTTCTCCCTCTTCCCTTTCATCCTCTGCCAAATTGGCAACCTGTGCGAACCAAGAGGTTAAAGGGGCTGTCTCTCCAAGATGGGAGGTTGATAGTAAAGCAGACGGAAAGTCAAACCGGAGCACCAGGAGAGGGACTATGCGTTGAGTTTTAGAAACCTTTCGTATTCACAGTGTGTCCGTTCTCTAGGTTTCCCGCACATGTTATAGCTGTAGTAATATTCCCTTCAACCTGGAGAGTTCGGACCCATGGAATGGGTGCCATGCATTATTGCTTTAAAGGGTCTGCATTTGCTCACCCAATCTCACCAATCGTCTCAGTCCCAAGTGTCCCTCCTTATGCCACATCCAGCTGTCGTTGTAGATAGGGTCATTCCAGCCTTCATCAGAGACCCTGAAGGAATTGTAAAGAATTTCCCAGTTTTTTTGTTTTGTATTTGAAATTCCTTTTTATAGTGGGTTTGAGCTGATTCTCGCTGCCATGTTTATGCCAGTCTAGACACACTTGATTCCCTTACGGAGACATATCAATACATAGGTTTTAAGATTCTTACTAGTCAGATATTTTCCCCTGCGGGAAATATGGGGTTTTGAGTCCCTTTCGCTGAGGACGGTGTAAGTCTTGTCTATTCCATAGTTGGTTTTTGGAACGGTACCTGTGCTTATATCAAACTCTGGTTTTATGCATCACCCCACCTCTCCTTCCCCCTTAAGCAGGTATAAGAGTGTTTTCTAAATGTGAGACTCTGTTCTCTTTCCTAACTCAGTTCAAGTGTAGCCATGTTTACAGGATCTTCATAAGTGATATCTTATGATAAGTTTCTTTTTCTGTGTGACTTATTTCACTTAGAATCATCGTACCTGAATCCACCCATTTTGCTGCTACTGGTCTTATGACATTGATTTCATGGCTGAGGGATATTCCATCGTACGTAAGTACCACAAGTTTTTGAACCATGTTTATATTTTCTGGGATACTTAAGGTGTATCCAAGTTGAGGTCCTTGTATGCAGTGCAGCCCTAAATTTTGGGGTGGCTCTGTCTTATTGATTTTCAGTTTTCCCAAGGTATATTCCCTAGACTGGTAGTGCCCTTGGCTCTGTAGCTCTGTTCTTTACTTGTTTTAGGGAACAGAATGCACTCCTCCAGAGAGGCAGTTGGCAATTTACATCCCGCCCATCAGCATAACAAGGCTCCCTGTTCTCCAGGGCCTGTCTTGCCTTTCTTGTTCTTACACATTTTGTGGATGTCCCTTTTGACCGGTGGGAAGTGATACTTCTTTGTAGTGCAGATTTGCATTGCCCGCTTGCTTGCTTGGCCAAAAAGGGCGTATGCGTTTTCTCCTGAATATATTCAGGACAAAACGCATACGCCCTTTTTGGCCAAGTGCATCATTGTCGAAGTTGTGCCCCTCTTCCTGTGCTTTAAAGGCGATTCCAACGTACCTCTTGAAATCTGTTTCCTGCTATTCTGCCTCGCTTTCAAGTCCGCCTCGTTGCCTTCCCTCAACAGATTTTTGGACGATAGTTGTCCTTTATTACTCGGCCAGATTGTGAATTGCTGTGCCCCTGAGCTCCATTTTTCAACTCGTTTTTGGTGAGCTGACCGCAAGTCCAAAATTTTTGTTCAGGACCTATACTGGTTCCCGGTGGGTGGCTGAGAATTTGGTTAATTCTTCTTCCTGCCGGGAAATTACAGTGATATGTGCCCGTCCAAATGCCTAACAGCTACTCTCTCATTGGTTCTCCCTCTTCCCTTTCATCCTCTGCCAAATTGGCAACCTGTGCGAACCAAGAGGTTAAAGGGGCTGTCTCTCCAAGTTGGGAGGTTGATAGTAAAGCAGACGGAAAGTCAAACCGGAGCACCAGGAGAGGGACTATGCGTTGAGTTTTAGAAACCTTTCGTATTCACAGTGTGTCCGTTCTCTAGGTTTCCCGCACATGTTATAGCTGTAGTAATATTCCCTTCAACCTGGAGAGTTCGGACCCATGGAATGGGTGCCATGCATTATTGCTTTAAAGGGTCTGCATTTGCTCACCCAATCTCACCAATCGTCTCAGTCCCAAGTGTCCCTCCTTATGCCACATCCAGCTGTCGTTGTAGATAGGGTCATTCCAGCTTTCATCAGAGACCCTGAAGGAATTGCAAAGAATTTCCCAGTTTTTTTGTTTTGTTTTTGAAATTCCTTTTTATAGTGGGTTTGAGCTGATTCTCGCTGCCATGTTTATGCCAGTCTAGACACACTTGATTCCCTTACGGAGACATATCAATACATAGGTTTTAAGATTCTTACTAGTCAGATATATTCCCCTGCGGGAAATATGGGGTTTTGAGTCCCTTTCGCTGAGGACGGTGTAGGTCTTGTCTATTCCATAGTTGGTTTTTGGAACGGTACCTGTGCTTATATCAAACTCTGGTTTTATGCATCACCCCACTTCTCCTTCCCCCTTAAGCAGGTATAAGAGTGTTTTCTAAATGTGAGACACTGTTCTCTTTCCTAACTCAGTTCAAGTGTAGCCATGTTTACAGGATCTTCATAAGTGATATCTTATGATAAGTTTCTTTTTCTGTGTGACTTATTTCACTTAGAATCATCGTACCTGAATCCACCCATTTTGCTGCTACTGGTCTTATGACATTGATTTCATGGCTGAGGGATATTCCATCGTACGTAAGTACCACAATTTTTTGAACCATGTTTATATTTTCTGGGATACTTAAGGTGTATCCAAGTTGAGGTCCTTGTATGCAGTGCAGCCCTAAATTTTGGGGTGGCTCTGTCTTATTGATTTTCAGTTTTCCCAAGGTATATTCCCTAGACTGGTAGTGCCCTTGGCTCTGTAGCTCTGTTCTTTACTTGTTGTAGGGAACAGAATGCACTCCTCCAGAGAGGCAGTTGGCAATTTACATCCCGCCCATCAGCATAACAAGGCTCCCTGTTCTCCAGGGCCTGTCTTGCCTTTCTTGTTCTTACACATTTTGTGGATGTCCCTTTTGACCGGTGGGAAGTGATACTTCTTTGTAGTGCAGATTTGCATTGCCCGCTTGCTTGCTTGGCCAAAAAGGGCGTATGCGTTTTCTCCTGAATATATTCAGGAGAAAACGCATACGCCCTTTTTGGCCAAGTGCATCATTGTCGAAGTTGTGCCCCTCTTCCTGTGCTTTGAAGGCGATTCCAACGTACCTCTTGAAATCTGTTTCCTGCTATTCTGCCTCGCTTTCAAGTCCGCCTCGTTGCCTTCCCTCAACAGATTTTTGGACGATAGTTGTCCTTTATTACTCGGCCAGTTTGTGAATTGCTGTGCCCCTGAGCTCCATTTTTCAACTCGTTTTTGGTGAGCTGACCGCAAGTCCAAAATTTTGGTTCAGGACCTATACTGGTTCCCGGTGGGTGGCTGAGAATTGGGTTAATTCTTCTTCCTGCCGGGAAATTACAGTGATATGTGCCCGTCCAAATGCCTAACAGCTACTCTCTCATTGGTTCTCCCTCTTCCCTTTCATCCTCTGCCAAATTGGCAACCTGTGCGAACCAAGAGGTTAAAGGGGCTGTCTCTCCAAGATGGGAGGTTGATAGTAAAGCAGACGGAAAGTCAAACCGGAGCACCAGGAGAGGGACTATGCGTTGAGTTTTAGAAACCTTTCGTATTCACAGTGTGTCCGTTCTCTAGGTTTCCCGCACATGTTATAGCTGTAGTAATATTCCCTTCAACCTGGAGAGTTCGGACCCATGGAATGGGTGCCATGCATTATTGCTTTAAAGGGTCTGCATTTGCTCACCCAATCTCACCAATCGTCTCAGTCCCAAGTGTCCCTCCTTATGCCACATCCAGCTGTCGTTGTAGATAGGGTCATTCCAGCCTTCATCAGAGACCCTGAAGGAATTGTAAAGAATTTCCCAGTTTTTTTGTTTTGTATTTGAAATTCCTTTTTATAGTGGGTTTGAGCTGATTCTCGCTGCCATGTTTATGCCAGTCTAGACACACTTGATTCCCTTACGGAGACATATCAATACATAGGTTTTAAGATTCTTACTAGTCAGATATTTTCCCCTGCGGGAAATATGGGGTTTTGAGTCCCTTTCGCTGAGGACGGTGTAAGTCTTGTCTATTCCATAGTTGGTTTTTGGAACGGTACCTGTGCTTATATCAAACTCTGGTTTTATGCATCACCCCACCTCTCCTTCCCCCTTAAGCAGGTATAAGAGTGTTTTCTAAATGTGAGACTCTGTTCTCTTTCCTAACTCAGTTCAAGTGTAGCCATGTTTACAGGATCTTCATAAGTGATATCTTATGATAAGTTTCTTTTTCTGTGTGACTTATTTCACTTAGAATCATCGTACCTGAATCCACCCATTTTGCTGCTACTGGTCTTATGACATTGATTTCATGGCTGAGGGATATTCCATCGTACGTAAGTACCACAAGTTTTTGAACCATGTTTATATTTTCTGGGATACTTAAGGTGTATCCAAGTTGAGGTCCTTGTATGCAGTGCAGCCCTAAATTTTGGGGTGGCTCTGTCTTATTGATTTTCAGTTTTCCCAAGGTATATTCCCTAGACTGGTAGTGCCCTTGGCTCTGTAGCTCTGTTCTTTACTTGTTTTAGGGAACAGAATGCACTCCTCCAGAGAGGCAGTTGGCAATTTACATCCCGCCCATCAGCATAACAAGGCTCCCTGTTCTCCAGGGCCTGTCTTGCCTTTCTTGTTCTTACACATTTTGTGGATGTCCCTTTTGACCGGTGGGAAGTGATACTTCTTTGTAGTGCAGATTTGCATTGCCCGCTTGCTTGCTTGGCCAAAAAGGGCGTATGCGTTTTCTCCTGAATATATTCAGGACAAAACGCATACGCCCTTTTTGGCCAAGTGCATCATTGTCGAAGTTGTGCCCCTCTTCCTGTGCTTTAAAGGCGATTCCAACGTACCTCTTGAAATCTGTTTCCTGCTATTCTGCCTCGCTTTCAAGTCCGCCTCGTTGCCTTCCCTCAACAGATTTTTGGACGATAGTTGTCCTTTATTACTCGGCCAGATTGTGAATTGCTGTGCCCCTGAGCTCCATTTTTCAACTCGTTTTTGGTGAGCTGACCGCAAGTCCAAAATTTTTGTTCAGGACCTATACTGGTTCCCGGTGGGTGGCTGAGAATTTGGTTAATTCTTCTTCCTGCCGGGAAATTACAGTGATATGTGCCCGTCCAAATGCCTAACAGCTACTCTCTCATTGGTTCTCCCTCTTCCCTTTCATCCTCTGCCAAATTGGCAACCTGTGCGAACCAAGAGGTTAAAGGGGCTGTCTCTCCAAGTTGGGAGGTTGATAGTAAAGCAGACGGAAAGTCAAACCGGAGCACCAGGAGAGGGACTATGCGTTGAGTTTTAGAAACCTTTCGTATTCACAGTGTGTCCGTTCTCTAGGTTTCCCGCACATGTTATAGCTGTAGTAATATTCCCTTCAACCTGGAGAGTTCGGACCCATGGAATGGGTGCCATGCATTATTGCTTTAAAGGGTCTGCATTTGCTCACCCAATCTCACCAATCGTCTCAGTCCCAAGTGTCCCTCCTTATGCCACATCCAGCTGTCGTTGTAGATAGGGTCATTCCAGCTTTCATCAGAGACCCTGAAGGAATTGCAAAGAATTTCCCAGTTTTTTTGTTTTGTTTTTGAAATTCCTTTTTATAGTGGGTTTGAGCTGATTCTCGCTGCCATGTTTATGCCAGTCTAGACACACTTGATTCCCTTACGGAGACATATCAATACATAGGTTTTAAGATTCTTACTAGTCAGATATATTCCCCTGCGGGAAATATGGGGTTTTGAGTCCCTTTCGCTGAGGACGGTGTAGGTCTTGTCTATTCCATAGTTGGTTTTTGGAACGGTACCTGTGCTTATATCAAACTCTGGTTTTATGCATCACCCCACTTCTCCTTCCCCCTTAAGCAGGTATAAGAGTGTTTTCTAAATGTGAGACACTGTTCTCTTTCCTAACTCAGTTCAAGTGTAGCCATGTTTACAGGATCTTCATAAGTGATATCTTATGATAAGTTTCTTTTTCTGTGTGACTTATTTCACTTAGAATCATCGTACCTGAATCCACCCATTTTGCTGCTACTGGTCTTATGACATTGATTTCATGGCTGAGGGATATTCCATCGTACGTAAGTACCACAATTTTTTGAACCATGTTTATATTTTCTGGGATACTTAAGGTGTATCCAAGTTGAGGTCCTTGTATGCAGTGCAGCCCTAAATTTTGGGGTGGCTCTGTCTTATTGATTTTCAGTTTTCCCAAGGTATATTCCCTAGACTGGTAGTGCCCTTGGCTCTGTAGCTCTGTTCTTTACTTGTTGTAGGGAACAGAATGCACTCCTCCAGAGAGGCAGTTGGCAATTTACATCCCGCCCATCAGCATAACAAGGCTCCCTGTTCTCCAGGGCCTGTCTTGCCTTTCTTGTTCTTACACATTTTGTGGATGTCCCTTTTGACCGGTGGGAAGTGATACTTCTTTGTAGTGCAGATTTGCATTGCCCGCTTGCTTGCTTGGCCAAAAAGGGCGTATGCGTTTTCTCCTGAATATATTCAGGAGACAACGCATACGCCCTTTTTGGCCAAGTGCATCATTGTCGAAGTTGTGCCCCTCTTCCTGTGCTTTAAAGGCGATTCCAACGTACCTCTTGAAATCTGTTTCCTGCTATTCTGCCTCGCTTTCAAGTCCGCCTCGTTGCCTTCCCTCAACAGATTTTTGGACGATAGTTGTCCTTTATTACTCGGCCAGATTGTGAATTGCTGTGCCCCTGAGCTCCATTTTTCAACTCGTTTTTGGTGAGCTGACCGCAAGTCCAAAATTTTTGTTCAGGACCTATACTGGTTCCCGGTGGGTGGCTGAGAATTTGGTTAATTCTTCTTCCTGCCGGGAAATTACAGTGATATGTGCCCGTCCAAATGCCTAACAGCTACTCTCTCATTGGTTCTCCCTCTTCCCTTTCATCCTCTGCCAAATTGGCAACCTGTGCGAACCAAGAGGTTAAAGGGGCTGTCTCTCCAAGTTGGGAGGTTGATAGTAAAGCAGACGGAAAGTCAAACCGGAGCACCAGGAGAGGGACTATGCGTTGAGTTTTAGAAACCTTTCGTATTCACAGTGTGTCCGTTCTCTAGGTTTCCCGCACATGTTATAGCTGTAGTAATATTCCCTTCAACCTGGAGAGTTCGGACCCATGGAATGGGTGCCATGCATTATTGCTTTAAAGGGTCTGCATTTGCTCACCCAATCTCACCAATCGTCTCAGTCCCAAGTGTCCCTCCTTATGCCACATCCAGCTGTCGTTGTAGATAGGGTCATTCCAGCTTTCATCAGAGACCCTGAAGGAATTGCAAAGAATTTCCCAGTTTTTTTGTTTTGTTTTTGAAATTCCTTTTTATAGTGGGTTTGAGCTGATTCTCGCTGCCATGTTTATGCCAGTCTAGACACACTTGATTCCCTTACGGAGACATATCAATACATAGGTTTTAAGATTCTTACTAGTCAGATATTTTCCCCTGCGGGAAATATGGGGTTTTGAGTCCCTTTCGCTGAGGACGGTGTAGGTCTTGTCTATTCCATAGTTGGTTTTTGGAACGGTACCTGTGCTTATATCAAACTCTGGTTTTATGCATCACCCCACTTCTCCTTCCCCCTTAAGCAGGTATAAGAGTGTTTTCTAAATGTGAGACACTGTTCTCTTTCCTAACTCAGTTCAAGTGTAGCCATGTTTACAGGATCTTCATAAGTGATATCTTATGATAAATTTCTTTTTCTGTGTGACTTATTTCACTTAGAATCATCGTACCTGAATCCACCCATTTTGCTGCTACTGGTCTTATGACATTGATTTCATGGCTGAGGGATATTCCATCGTACATAAGTACCACAATTTTTTGAACCATGTTTATATTTTCTGGGATACTTAAGGTGTATCCAAGTTGAGGTCCTTGTATGCAGTGCAGCCCTAAATTTTGGGGTGGCTCTGTCTTATTGATTTTCAGTTTTCCCAAGGTATATTCCCTAGACTGGTAGTGCCCTTGGCTCTGTAGCTCTGTTCTTTACTTGCTTTAGGGAACAGAATGCACTCCTCCAGAGAGGCAGTTGGCAATTTACATCCCACCCATCAGCATAACAAGGCTCCCTGTTCTCCAGGGCCTGTCTTGCCTTTCTTGTTCTTACACATTTTGTGGATGTCCCTTTTGACCGGTGGGAAGTGATACTTCTTTGTAGTGCAGGTTTGCATTGCCCGCTTGCTTGCTTGGCCAAAAAGGGCGTATGCGTTTTCTCCTGAATATATTCAGGAGAAAACGCATACGCCCTTTTTGGCCAAGTGCATCATTGTCGAAGTTGTGCCCCTCTTCCTGTGCTTTAAAGGCGATTCCAACGTACCTCTTGAAATCTGTTTCCTGCTATTCTGCCTCGCTTTCAAGTCCGCCTCGTTGCCTTCCCTCAACAGATTTTTGGACGATAGTTGTCCTTTATTACTCGGCCAGTTTGTGAATGGCTGTGCCCCTGAGCTCCATTTTTCAACTCGTTTTTGGTGAGCTGACCGCAAGTCCAAAATTTTGGTTCAGGACCTATACTGGTTCCCGGTGGGTGGCTGAGAATTGGGTTAATTCTTCTTCCTGCCGGGAAATTACAGTGATATGTGCCCGTCCAAATGCCTAACAGCTACTCTCTCATTGGTTCTCCCTCTTCCCTTTCATCCTCTGCCAAATTGGCAACCTGTGCGAACCAAGAGGTTAAAGGGGCTGTCTCTCCAAGTTGGGAGGTTGATAGTAAAGCAGACGGAAAGTCAAACCGGAGCACCAGGAGAGGGACTATGCGTTGCGTTTTAGAAACCTTTCGTATTCACAGTGTGTCCGTTCTCTAGGTTTCCCGCACATGTTATAGCTGTAGTAATATTCCCTTCAACCTGGAGAGTTCGGACCCATGGAATGGGTGCCATGCATTATTGCTTTAAAGGGTCTGCATTTGCTCACCCAATCTCACCAATCGTCTCAGTCCCAAGTGTCCCTCCTTATGCCACATCCAGCTGTCGTTGTAGATAGGGTCATTCCAGCCTTCATCAGAGACCCTGAAGGAATTGTAAAGAATTTCCCAGTTTTTTTGTTTTGTTTTTGAAATTCCTTTTTATAGTGGGTTTGAGCTGATTCTCGCTGCCATGTTTATGCCAGTCTAGACACACTTGATTCCCTTACGGAGACATATCAATACATAGGTTTTAAGATTCTTACTAGTCAGATATTTTCCTCTGCGGGAAATATGGGGTTTTGAGTCCCTTTCGCTGAGGACGGTGTAGCTCTTGTCTATTCCATAGTTGGTTTTTGGAACGGTACCTGTGCTTATATCAAACTCTGGTTTTATGCATCACCCCACCTCTCCTTCCCCCTTAAGCAGGTATAAGAGTGTTTTCTAAATGTGAGACACTGTTCTCTTTCCTAACTCAGTTCAAGTGTAGCCATGTTTACAGGATCTTCATAAGTGATATCTTATGATAAGTTTCTTTTTCTGTGTGACTTATTTCACTTAGAATCATCGTACCTGAATCCACCCATTTTGCTGCTACTGGTCTTATGACATTGATTTCATGGCTGAGGGATATTCCATCGTACGTAAGTACCACAAGTTTTTGAACCATGTTTATATTTTCTGGGATACTTAAGGTGTATCCAAGTTGAGGTCCTTGTATGCAGTGCAGCCCTAAATTTTGGGGTGGCTCTGTCTTATTGATTTTCAGTTTTCCCAAGGTATATTCCCTAGACTGGTAGTGCCCTTGGCTCTGTAGCTCTGTTCTTTACTTGTTGTAGGGAACAGAATGCACTCCTCCAGAGAGGCAGTTGGCAATTTACATCCCGCCCATCAGCATAACAAGGCTCCCTGTTCTCCAGGGCCTGTCTTGCCTTTCTTGTTCTTACACATTTTGTGGATGTCCCTTTTGACCGGTGGGAAGTGATACTTCTTTGTAGTGCAGATTTGCATTGCCCGCTTGCTTGCTTGGCCAAAAAGGGCGTATGCGTTTTCTCCTGAATATATTCAGGAGAAAACGCATACGCCCTTTTTGGCCAAGTGCATCATTGTCGAAGTTGTGCCCCTCTTCCTGTGCTTTAAAGGTGATTCCAACGTACCTCTTGAAATCTGTTTCCTGCTATTCTGCCTCGCTTTCAAGTCCGCCTCGTTGCCTTCCCTCAACAGATTTTTGGACGATAGTTGTCCTTTATTACTCGGCCAGTTTGTGAATTGCTGTGCCCCTGAGCTCCATTTTTCAACTCGTTTTTGGTGAGCTGACCGCAAGTCCAAAATTTTGGTTCAGGACCTATACTGGTTCCCGGTGGGTGTCTGAGAATTTGGTTAATTCTTCTTCCTGCCGGGAAATTACAGTGATATGTGCCCGTCCAAATGCCTAACAGCTACTCTCTCATTGGTTCTCCCTCTTCCCTTTCATCCTCTGCCAAATTGGCAACCTGTGCGAACCAAGAGGTTAAAGGGGCTGTCTCTCCAAGTTGGGAGGTTGATAGTAAAGCAGACGGAAAGTCAAACCGGAGCACCAGGAGAGGGACTATGCGTTGAGTTTTAGAAACCTTTCGTATTCACAGTGTGTCCGTTCTCTAGGTTTCCCGCACATGTTATAGCTGTAGTAATATTCCCTTCAACCTGGAGAGTTCGGACCCATGGAATGGGTGCCATGCATTATTGCTTTAAAGGGTCTGCATTTGCTCACCCAATCTCACCAATCGTCTCAGTCCCAAGTGTCCCTCCTTATGCCACATCCAGCTGTCGTTGTAGATAGGGTCATTCCAGCCTTCATCAGAGACCCTGAAGGAATTGTAAAGAATTTCCCAGTGTTTTTGAAATTCCTTTTTATAGTGGGTTTGAGCTGATTCTCGCTGCCATGTTTATGCCAGTCTAGACACACTTGATTCCCTTACGGAGACATATCAATACATAGGTTTTAAGATTCTTACTAGTCAGATATTTTCCCCTGCGGGAAATATGGGGTTTTGAGTCCCTTTCGCTGAGGACGGTGTAGGTCTTGTCTATTCCATAGTTGGTTTTTGGAACGGTACCTGTGCTTATATCAAACTCTGGTTTTATGCATCACCCCACCTCTCCTTCCCCCTTAAGCAGGT
Organism: Hyperoodon ampullatus; assembly: GCF_949752795.1. Classification (NCBI taxonomy): domain Eukaryota; kingdom Metazoa; phylum Chordata; class Mammalia; order Artiodactyla; family Ziphiidae; genus Hyperoodon; species Hyperoodon ampullatus. The sequence goes on along the minus strand of NW_027640382.1, from coordinate 243,133 downwards.
ATAAGAGTGTTTTCTAAATGTGAGACACTGTTCTCTTTCCTAACTCAGTTCAAGTGTAGCCATGTTTACAGGATCTTCATAAGTGATATCTTATGATAAGTTTCTTTTTCTGTGTGACTTATTTCACTTAGAATCATCGTACCTGAATCCACCCATTTTGCTGCTACTGGTCTTATGACATTGATTTCATGGCTGAGGGATATTCCATCGTACGTAAGTACCACAATTTTTTGAACCATGTTTATATTTTCTGGGATACTTAAGGTGTATCCAAGTTGAGGTCCTTGTATGCAGTGCAGCCCTAAATTTTGGGGTGGCTCTGTCTTATTGATTTTCAGTTTTCCCAAGGTATATTCCCTAGACTGGTAGTGCCCTTGGCTCTGTAGCTCTGTTCTTTACTTGTTGTAGGGAACAGAATGCACTCCTCCAGAGAGGCAGTTGGCAATTTACATGCCACCCATCAGCATAACAAGGCTCCCTGTTCTCCAGGGCCTGTCTTGCCTTTCTTGTTCTTACACATTTTGTGGATGTCCCTTTTGACCGGTGGGAAGTGATACTTCTTTGTAGTGCAGATTTGCATTGCCCGCTTGCTTGCTTGGCCAAAAAGGGCGTATGCGTTTTCTCCTGAATATATTCAGGAGAAAACGCATACGCCCTTTTTGGCCAAGTGCATCATTGTCGAAGTTGTGCCCCTCTTCCTGTGCTTTGAAGGCGATTCCAACGTACCTCTTGAAATCTGTTTCCTGCTATTCTGCCTCGCTTTCAAGTCCACCTCGTTGCCTTCCCTCAACAGATTTTTGGACGATAGTTGTCCTTTATTACTCGGCCAGTTTGTGAATTGCTGTGCCCCTGAGCTCCATTTTTCAACTCGTTTTTGGTGAGCTGACCGCAAGTCCAAAATTTTGGTTCAGGACCTATACTGGTTCCCGGTGGGTGGCTGAGAATTTGGTTAATTCTTCTTCCTGCCGGGAAATTACAGTGATATGTGCCCGTCCAAATGCCTAACAGCTACTCTCTCATTGGTTCTCCCTCTTCCCTTTCATCCTCTGCCAAATTGGCAACCTGTGCGAACCAAGAGGTTAAAGGGGCTGTCTCTCCAAGTTGGGAGGTTGATAGTAAAGCAGACGGAAAGTCAAACCGGAGCACCAGGAGAGGGACTATGCGTTGAGTTTTAGAAACCTTTCGTATTCACAGTGTGTCCGTTCTCTAGGTTTCCCGCACATGTTATAGCTGTAGAAATATTCCCTTCAACCTGGAGAGTTCGGACTCATGGAATGGGTGCCATGCATTATTGCTTTAAAGGGTCTGCATTTGCTCACCCAATCTCACCAATCGTCTCAGTCCCAAGTGTCCCTCCTTATGCCACATCCAGCTGTCGTTGTAGATAGGGTCATTCCAGCTTTCATCAGAGACCCTGAAGGAATTGTAAAGAATTTCCCAGTTTTTTTGTTTTGTTTTTGAAATTCCTTTTTATAGTGGGTTTGAGCTGATTCTCGCTGCCATGTTTATGCCAGTCTAGACACACTTGATTCCCTTACGGAGACATATCAATACATAGGTTTTAAGATTCTTACTAGTCAGATATTTTCCTCTGCGGGAAATATGGGGTTTTGAGTCCCTTTCACTGAGGACGGTGTAGGTCTTGTCTATTCCATAGTTGGTTTTTGGAACGGTACCTGTGCTTATATCAACCTCTGGTTTTATGCATCACCCCACCTCTCCTTCCCCCTTAAGCAGGTATAAGAGTGTTTTCTAAATGTGAGACACTGTTCTCTTTCCTAACTCAGTTCAAGTGTAGCCATGTTTACAGGATCTTCATAAGTGATATCTTATGATAAGTTTCTTTTTCTGTGTGACTTATTTCACTTAGAATCATCGTACCTGAATCCACCCATTTTGCTGCTACTGGTCTTATGACATTGATTTCATGGCTGAGGGATATTCCATCGTACGTAAGTACCACAATTTTTTGAACCATGTTTATATTTTCTGGGATACTTAAGGTGTATCCAAGTTGAGGTCCTTGTATGCAGTGCAGCCCTAAATTTTGGGGTGGCTCTGTCTTATTGATTTTCAGTTTTCCCAAGGTATATTCCCTAGACTGGTAGTGCCCTTGGCTCTGTAGCTCTGTTCTTTACTTGTTGTAGGGAACAGAATGCACTCATCCAGAGAGGCAGTTGGCAATTTACATCCCGCCCATCAGCATAACAAGGCTCCCTGTTCTCCAGGGCCTGTCTTGCCTTTCTTGTTCTTACACATTTTGTGGATGTCCCTTTTGACCGGTGGGAAGTGATACTTCTTTGTAGTGCAGATTTGCATTGCCCGCTTGCTTGCTTGGCCAAAAAGGGCGTATGCGTTTTCTCCTGAATATATTCAGGAGACAACGCATACGCCCTTTTTGGCCAAGTGCATCATTGTCGAAGTTGTGCCCCTCTTCCTGTGCTTTGAAGGCGATTCCAACGTACCTCTTGAAATCTGTTTCCTGCTATTCTGCCTCGCTTTCAAGTCCGCCTCGTTGCCTTCCCTCAACAGATTTTTGGACGATAGTTGTCCTTTATTACTCGGCCAGTTTGTGAATTGCTGAGCCCCTGAGCTCCATTTTTCAACTCGTTTTTGGTGAGCTGACCGCAAGTCCAAAATTTTGGTTCAGGACCTATACTGGTTCCCGGTGGGTGGCTGAGAATTTGGTTAATTCTTCTTCCTGCCGGGAAATTACAGTGATATGTGCCCGTCCAAATGCCTAACAGCTACTCTCTCATTGGTTCTCCCTCTTCCCTTTCATCCTCTGCCAAATTGGCAACCTGTGCGAACCAAGAGGTTAAAGGGGCTGTCTCTCCAAGTTGGGAGGTTGATAGTAAAGCAGACGGAAAGTCAAACCGGAGCACCAGGAGAGGGACTATGCGTTGAGTTTTAGAAACCTTTCGTATTCACAGTGTGTCCGTTCTCTAGGTTTCCCGCACATGTTATAGCTGTAGTAATATTCCCTATAAACCTGGAGAGTTCGGACCCATGGAATGGGTGCCATGCATTATTGCTTTAAAGGGTCTGCATTTGCTCACCCAATCTCACCAATCGTCTCAGTCCCAAGTGTCCCTCCTTATGCCACATCCAGCTGTCGTTGTAGATAGGGTCATTCCAGCCTTCATCAGAGACCCTGAAGGAATTGCAAAGAATTTCCCAGTTTTTTTGTTTTGTTTTTGAAATTCCTTTTTATAGTGGGTTTGAGCTGATTCTCGCTGCCATGTTTATGCCAGTCTAGACACACTTGATTCCCTTACGGAGACATATCAATACATAGGTTTTAAGATTCTTACTTGTCAGATATTTTCCCCTGCGGGAAATATGGGGTTTTGAGTCCCTTTCGCTGAGGACGGTGTAGGTCTTGTCTATTCCATAGTTGGTTTTTGGAACGGTACCTGTGCTTATATCAAACTCTGGTTTTATGCATCACCCCACCTCTCCTTCCCCCTTAAGCAGGTATAAGAGTGTTTTCTAAATGTGAGACACTGTTCTCTTTCCTAACTCAGTTCAAGTGTAGCCATGTTTACAGGATCTTCATAAGTGATATCTTATGATAAGTTTCTTTTTCTGTGTGACTTATTTCACTTAGACTCATCGTACCTGAATCCACCCATTTGGCTGCTACTGGTCTTATGACATTGATTTCATGGCTGAGGGATATTCCATCGTACGTAAGTACCACAATTTTTTGAACCATGTTTATATTTTCTGGGATACTTAAGGTGTATCCAAGTTGAGGTCCTTGTATGCAGTGCAGCCCTAAATTTTGGGGTGGCTCTGTCTTATTGATTTTCAGTTTTCCCAAGGTATATTCCCTAGACTGGTAGTGCCCTTGGCTCTGTAGCTCTGTTCTTTACTTGTTGTAGGGAACAGAATGCACTCCTCCAGAGAGGCAGTTGGCAATTTACATCCCGCCCATCAGCATAACAAGGCTCCCTGTTCTCCAGGGCCTGTCTTGCCTTTCTTGTTCTTACACATTTTGTGGATGTCCCTTTTGACCGGTGGGAAGTGATACTTCTTTGTAGTGCAGATTTGCATTGCCCGCTTGCTTGCTTGGCCATAAAGGGCGTATGCGTTTTCTCCTGAATATATTCAGGAGAAAATGCATACGCCCTTTTTGGCCAAGTGCATCATTGTCGAAGTTGTGCCCCTCTTCCTGTGCTTTGAAGGCGATTCCAACGTACCTCTTGAAATCTGTTTCCTGCTATTCTGCCTCGCTTTCAAGTCCGCCTCGTTGCCTTCCCTCAACAGATTTTTGGACGATAGTTGTCCTTTATTACTCGGCCAGTTTGTGAATTGCTGTGCCCCTGAGCTCCATTTTTCAACTCGTTTTTGGTGAGCTGACCGCAAGTCCAAAATTTTGGTTCAGGACCTATACTGGTTCCCGGTGGGTGGCTGAGAATTTGGTTAATTCTTCTTCCTGCCGGGAAATTACAGTGATATGTGCCCGTCCAAATGCCTAACAGCTACTCTCTCATTGGTTCTCCCTCTTCCCTTTCATCCTCTGCCAAATTGGCAACCTGTGCGAACCAAGAGGTTAAAGGGGCTGTCTCTCCAAGTTGGGAGGTTGATAGTAAAGCAGACGGAAAGTCAAACCGGAGCACCAGGAGTGGGACTATTCGTTGAGTTTTAGAAACCTTTCGTATTCACAGTGTGTCCGTTCTCTAGGTTTCCCGCACATGTTATAGCTGTAGTAATATTCCCTTCAACCTGGAGAGTTGGGTCCCATGGAATGGGTGCCATGCATTATTGCTTTAAAGGGTCTGCATTTGCTCACCCAATCTCACCAATCGTCTCAGTCCCAAGTGTCCCTCCTTATGCCACATTCTGCTGTCGTTGTAGATAGGGTCATTCCAGCTTTCATCAGAGACCCTGAAGGAATTGTAAAGAATTTCCCAGTTTTTTTGTTTTGTTTTTGAAATTCCTTTTTATAGTCGGTTTGAGCTGATTCTCGCTGCCATGTTTATGCCAGTCTAGACACACTTGATTCCCTTACGGAGACATATCAATACATAGGTTTTAAGATTCTTACTAGTCAGATATTTTCCTCTGCGGGAAATATGGGGTTTTGAGTCCCTTTCACTGAGGACGGTGTAGGTCTTGTCTATTCCATAGTTGGTTTTTGGAACGGTACCTGTGCTTATATCAAACTCTGGTTTTATGCATCACCCCACCTCTCCTTCCCCCTTAAGCAGGTATAAGAGTGTTTTCTAAATGTGAGACACTGTTCTCTTTCCTAACTCAGTTCAAGTGTAGCCATGTTTACAGGATCTTCATAAGTGATATCTTATGATAAGTTTCTTTTTCTGTGTGACTTATTTCACTTAGAATCATCGTACCTGAATCCACCCATTTTGCTGCTACTGGTCTTATGACATTGATTTCATGGCTGAGGGATATTCCATCGTACGTAAGTACCACAATTTTTTGAACCATGTTTATATTTTCTGGGATACTTAAGGTGTATCCAAGTTGAGGCCCTTGTATGCAGTGCAGCCCTAAATTTTGGGGTGGCTCTGTCTTATTGATTTTCAGTTTTCCCAAGGTATATTCCCTAGACTGGTAGTGCCCTTGGCTCTGTAGCTCTGTTCTTTACTTGCTTTAGGGAACAGAATGCACTCCTCCAGAGAGGCAGTTGGCAATTTACATCCCGCCCATCAGCATAACAAGGCTCCCTGTTCTCCAGGGCCTGTCTTGCCTTTCTTGTTCTTACACATTTTGTGGATGTCCCTTTTGACCGGTGGGAAGTGATACTTCTTTGTAGTGCAGATTTGCATTGCCCGCTTGCTTGCTTGGCCAAAAAGGGCGTATGCGTTTTCTCCTGAATATATTCAGTAGAAAACGCATACACCCTTTTTGGCCAAGTGCATCATTGTCGAAGTTGTGCCCCTCTTCCTGTGCTTTAAAGGCAATTCCAACGTACCTCTTGAAATCTGTTTCCTGCTATTCTGCCTCGCTTTCAAGTCCGCCTCGTTGCCTTCCCTCAACAGATTTTTGGACGATAGTTGTCCTTTATTACTCGGCCAGTTTGTGAATTGCTGTGCCCCTGAGCTCCATTTTTCAACTCGTTTTTGGTGAGCTGACCGCAAGTCCAAAATTTTGGTTCAGGACCTATACTGGTTCCCGGTGGGTGGCTGAGAATTTGGTTAATTCTTCTTTCTGCCGGGAAATTACAGTGATATGTGCCCGTCCAAATGCCTAACAGCTACTCTCTCATTGGTTCTCCCTCTTCCCTTTCATCCTCTGCCAAATTGGCAACCTGTGCGAACCAAGAGGTTAAAGGGGCTGTCTCTCCAAGTTGGGAGGTTGATAGTAAAGCAGACGGAAAGTCAAACCGGAGCACCAGGAGAGGGACTATTTGTTGAGTTTTAGAAACCTTTCGTATTCACAGTGTGTCCGTTCTCTAGGTTTCCCGCACATGTTATAGCTGTAGTAATATTCCCTTCAACCTGGAGAGTTCGGACCCATGGAATGGGTGCCATGCATTATTGCTTTAAAGGGTCTGCATTTGCTCACCCAATCTCACCAATCGTCTCAGTCCCAAGTGTCCCTCCTTATGCCACATCCAGCTGTCGTTGTAGATAGGGTCATTCCAGCCTTCATCAGAGACCCTGAAGGAATTGTAAAGAATTTCCCAGTTTTTTTGTTTTGTATTTGAAATTCCTTTTTATAGTGGGTTTGAGCTGATTCTCGCTGCCATGTTTATGCCAGTCTAGACACACTTGATTCCCTTACGGAGACATATCAATACATAGGTTTTAAGATTCTTACTAGTCAGATATTTTCCTCTGCGGGAAATATGGGGTTTTGAGTCCCTTTCACTGAGGACGGTGTAAGTCTTGTCTATTCCATAGTTGGTTTTTGGAACGGTACCTGTGCTTATATCAAACTCTGGTTTTATGCATCACCCCACCTCTCCTTCCCCCTTAAGCAGGTATAAGAGTGTTTTCTAAATGTGAGACACTGTTCTCTTTCCTAACTCAGTTCAAGTGTAGCCATGTTTACAGGATCTTCATAAGTGATATCTTATGATAAGTTTCTTTTTCTGTGTGACTTATTTCACTTAGAATCATCGTACCTGAATCCACCCATTTTGCTGCTACTGGTCTTATGACATTGATTTCATGGCTGAGGGATATTCCATCGTACGTAAGTACCACAAGTTTTTGAACCATGTTTATATTTTCTGGGATACTTAAGGTGTATCCAAGTTGAGGTCCTTGTATGCAGTGCAGCCCTAAATTTTGGGGTGGCTCTGTCTTATTGATTTTCAGTTTTCCCAAGGTATATTCCCTACACTGGTAGTGCCCTTGGCTCTGTAGCTCTGTTCTTTACTTGTTTTAGGGAACAGAATGCACTCTTCCAGAGAGGCAGTTGGCAATTTACATCCCGCCCATCAGCATAACAAGGCTCCCTGTTCTCCAGGGCCTGTCTTGCCTTTCTTGTTCTTACACATTTTGTGGATGTCCCTTTTGACCGGTGGGAAGTCATACTTCTTTGTAGTGCAGATTTGCATTGCCCGCTTGCTTGCTTAGCCAAAAAGGGCGTATGCGTTTTCTCCTGAATATATTCAGGAGAAAACGCATACGCCCTTTTTGGCCAAGTGCATCATTGTCGAAGTTGTGCCCCTCTTCCTGTGCTTTAAAGGCGATTCCAACGTACCTCTTGAAATCTGTTTCCTGCTATTCTGCCTCGCTTTCAAGTCCGCCTCGTTGCCTTCCCTCAACAGATTTTTGGACGATAGTTGTCCTTTATTACTCGGCCAGTTTGTGAATGGCTGTGCCCCTGAGCTCCATTTTTCAACTCGTTTTTGGTGAGCTGACCGCAAGTCCAAAATTTTGGTTCAGGACCTATACTGGTTCCCGGTGGGTGGCTGAGAGTTTGGTTAATTCTTCTTCCTGCCGGGAAATTACAGTGATATGTGCCCGTCCAAATGCCTAACAGCTACTCTCTCATTGGTTCTCCCTCTTCCCTTTCATCCTCTGCCAAATTGGCAACCTGTGCGAACCAAGAGGTTAAAGGGGCTGTCTCTCCAAGTTGGGAGGTTGATAGTAAAGCAGACGGAAAGTCAAACCGGAGCACCAGGAGAGGGACTATGCGTTGAGTTTTAGAAACCTTTCGTATTCACAGTGTGTCCGTTCTCTAGGTTTCCCGCACATGTTATAGCTGTAGTAATATTCCCTTCAACCTGGAGAGTTCGGACCCATGGAATGGGTGCCATGCATTATTGCTTTAAAGGGTCTGCATTTGCTCACCCAATCTCACCAATCGTCTCAGTCCCAAGTGTCCCTCCTTATGCCACATCCAGCTGTCGTTGTAGATAGGGTCATTCTAGCCTTCATCAGAGACCCTGAAGGAATTATAAAGAATTTCCCAGTTTTTTTGTTTTGTTTTTGAAATTCCTTTTTATAGTGGGTTTGAGCTGATTCTCGCTGCCATGTTTATGCCAGTCTAGACACACTTGATTCCCTTATGGAGACATATCAATACATAGGTTTTAGATTCTTACTAGTCAGATATTTTCCTCTGCGGGAAATATGGGGTTTTGAGTCCCTTTCGCTGAGGACGGTGTAGGTCTTGTCTATTCCATAGTTGGTTTTTGGAACGGTACCTGTGCTTATATCAAACTCTGGTTTTATGCATCACCCCACCTCTCCTTCCCCCTTAAGCAGGTATAAGAGTGTTTTCTAAATGTGAGACACTGTTCTCTTTCCTAACTCAGTTCAAGTGTAGCCATGTTTACAGGATCTTCATAAGTGATATCTTATGATAAGTTTCTTTTTCTGTGTGACTTATTTCACTTAGAATCATCGTACCTGAATCCACCCATTTTGCTGCTACTGGTCTTATGACATTGATTTCATGGCTGAGGGATATTCCATCGTACGTAAGTACCACAAGTTTTTGAACCATGTTTATATTTTCTGGGATACTTAAGGTGTATCCAAGTTGAGGTCCTTGTATGCAGTGCAGCCCTAAATTTTGGGGTGGCTCTGTCTTATTGATTTTCAGTTTTCCCAAGGTATATTCCCTAGACTGGTAGTGCCCTTGGCTCTGTAGCTCTGTTCTTTACTTGTTGTAGGGAACAGAATGCACTCCTCCAGAGAGGCAGTTGGCAATTTACATCCCGCCCATCAGCATAACAAGGCTCCCTGTTCTCCAGGGCCTGTCTTGCCTTTCTTGTTCTTACACATTTTGTGGATGTCCCTTTTGACCGGTGGGAAGTGATACTTCTTTGTAGTGCAGATTTGCATTGCCCGCTTGCTTGCTTGGCCAAAAAGGGCGTATGCGTTTTCTCCTGAATATATTCAGGAGAAAACGCATACGCCCTTTTTGGCCAAGTGCATCATTGTCGAAGTTGTGCCCCTCTTCTTGTGCTTTAAAGGCGATTCCAACGTACCTCTTGAAATCTGTTTCCTGCTATTCTGCCTCGCTTTCAAGTCCGCCTCATTGCCTTCCCTCAACAGATTTTTGGATGATAGTTGTCCTTTATTACTCGGCCAGTTTGTGAATTGCTGTGCCCCTGAGCTCCATTTTTCAACTCGTTTTTGGTGAGCTGACCGCAAGTCCAAAATTTTGGCTCAGGACCTATACTGGTTCCCGGTGGGTGTCTGAGAATTTGGTTAATTCTTCTTCCTGCCGGGAAATTACAGTGATATGTGCCCGTCCAAATGCCTAACAGCTACTCTCTCATTGGTTCTCCCTCTTCCCTTTCATCCTCTGCCAAATTGGCAACCTGTGCGAACCAAGAGGTTAAAGGGGCTGTCTCTCCAAGTTGGGAGGTTGATACTAAAGCAGACGGAAAGTCAAACCGGAGCACCAGGAGTGGGATTATTCGTTGAGTTTTAGAAACCTTTCGTATTCACAGTGTGTCCGTTCCCTAGGTTTCCCGCACATGTTATAGCTGTAGTAATATTCCCTTCAACCTGGAGAGTTCGGACCCATGGAATGGGTGCCATGCATTATTGCTTTAAAGGGTCTGCATTTGCTCACCCAATCTCACCAATTGTCTCAGTCCCAAGTGTCCCTCCTTATGCCACATCCAGCTGTCGTTGTAGATAGGGTCATTCCAGCTTTCATCAGAGACCCTGAAGGAATTGTAAAGAATTTCCCAGTTTTTTTGTTTTGTTTTTGAAATTCCTTTTTATAGTGGGTTTGAGCTGATTCTCGCTGCCATGTTTATGCCAGTCTAGACACACTTGATTCCCTTATGGAGACATATCAATACATAGGTTTTAAGATTCTTACTAGTCAGATATTTTCCTCTGTGGGAAATATGGGGTTTTGAGTCCCTTTCGCTGAGGACGGTGTAGGTCTTGTCTATTCCATAGTTGGTTTTTGGAACGGTACCTGTGCTTATATCAAACTCTGGTTTTATGCATCACCCCACCTCTCCTTCCCCCTTAAGCAGGTATAAGAGTGTTTTCTAAATGTGAGACACTGTTCTCTTTCCTAACTCAGTTCAAGTGTAGCCATGTTTACAGGATCTTCATAAGTGATATCTTATGATAAGTTTCTTTTTCTGTGTGACTTATTTCACTTAGAATCATCGTACCTGAATCCACCCATTTTGCTGCTACTGGTCTTATGACATTGATTTCATGGCTGAGGGATATTCCATCGTACGTAAGTACCACAATTTTTTGAACCATGTTTATATTTTCTGGGATACTTAAGGTGTATCCAAGTTGAGATCCTTGTATGCACTGCAGCCCTAAATTTTGGGGTGGCTCTGTCTTATTGATTTTCAGTTTTCCCAAGGTATATTCCCTACACTGGTAGTGCCCTTGGCTCTGTAGCTCTGTTCTTTACTTGTTGTAGGGAACAGAATGCACTCCTCCAGAGAGGCAGTTGGCAATTTACATCCCGCCCATCAGCATAACAAGGCTCCCTGTTCTCCAGGGCCTGTCTTGCCTTTCTTGTTCTTACACATTTTGTGGATGTCCCCTTTGACCGGTGGGAAGTGATACTTCTTTGTAGTGCAGATTTGCATTGCCCGCTTGCTTGCTTGGCCAAAAAGGGCGTATGCGTTTTCTCCTGAATATATTCAGGAGAAAACGCATACGCCCTTTTTGGCCAAGTGCATCATTGTCGAAGTTGTGCCCCTCTTCCTGTGCTTTAAAGGCGATTCCAACGTACCTCTTGAAATCTGTTTCCTGCTATTCTGCCTCGCTTTCAAGTCCGCCTCATTGCCTTACCTCAACAGATTTTTGGACGATAGTTGTCCTTTATTACTCGGCCAGTTTGTGAATTGCTGTGCCCCTGAGCTCCATTTTTCAACTCGTTTTTGGTGAGCTGACCGCAAGTCCAAAATTTTGGTTCAGGACCTATACTGGTTCCCGGTGGGTGGCTGAGAATTTGGTTAATTCTTCTTCCTGCCGGGAAATTACAGTGATATGTGCCCGTCCAAATGCCTAACAGCTACTCTCTCATTGGTTCTCCCTCTTCCCTTTCATCCTCTGCCAAATTGGCAACCTGTGCGAACCAAGATGTTAAAGGGGCTGTCTCTCCAAGTTGGGAGGTTGATAGTAAAGCAGACGGAAAGTCAAACCGGAGCACCAGGAGAGGGACTATGCGTTGAGTTTTAGAAACCTTTCGTATTCACAGTGTGTCCGTTCCCTAGGTTTCCAGCACATGTTATAGCTGTAGTAATATTCCCTTCAACCTGGAGAGTTCGGACCCATGGAATGGGTGCCATGCATTATTGCTTTAAAGGGTCTGCATTTGCTCACCCAATCTCACCAATCATCTCAGTCCCAAGTGTCCCTCCTTATGCCACATCCAGCTGTCGTTGTAGATAGGGTCATTCCAGCTTTCATCAGAGACCCTGAAGGAATTGTAAAGAATTTCCCAGTTTTTTTGTTTTGTTTTTGAAATTCCTTTTTATAGTGGGTTTGAGCTGATTCTCGCTGCCATGTTTATGCCAGTCTAGACACACTTGATTCCCTTACGGAGACATATCAATACATAGGTTTTAAGATTCTTACTAGTCAGATACTTTCTCTGCGGGAAATATGGGGTTTTGAGTCCCTTTCACTGAGGACGGTGTAGGTCTCGTCTATTCCATAGTTGGTTTTTGGAACGGTACCTGTGCTTATATCAAACTCTGGTTTTATGCATCACCCCACCTCTCCTTCCCCCTTAAGCAGGTATAAGAGTGTTTTCTAAATGTGAGACACTGTTCTCTTTCCTAACTCAGTTCAAGTGTAGCCATGTTTACAGGATCTTCATAAGTGATATCTTATGATAAGTTTCTTTTTCTGTGTGACTTATTTCACTTAGAATCATTGTACCTGAATCCACCCATTTGGCTGCTACTGGTCTTATGACATTGATTTCATGGCTGAGGTATATTCCATCGTACGTAAGTACCACAATTTTTTGAACCATGTTTATATTTTCTGGGATACTTAAGGTGTATCCAAGTTGAGGTCCTTGTATGCAGTGCAGCCCTAAATTTTGGGGTGGCTCTGTCTTATTGATTTTCAGTTTTCCCAAGGTATATTCCCTAGACTGGTAGTGCCCTTGGCTCTGTAGCTCTGTTCTTTACTTGTTGTAGGGAACAGAATGCACTCCTCCAGAGAGGCAGTTGGCAATTTACATCCCGCCCATCAGCATAAAAAGGCTCCCTGTTCTCCAGGGCCTGTCTTGCCTTTCTTGTTCTTACACATTTTGTGGATGTCCCTTTTGACCGGTGGGAAGTGATACTTCTTTGTAGTGCAGATTTGCATTGCCCGCTTGCTTGCTTGGCCAAAAAGGGCGTATGCGTTTTCTCCTGAATATATTCAGGAGAAAACGCATACGCCCTTTTTGGCCAAGTGCATCATTGTCGAAGTTGTGCCCCTCTTCCTGTGCTTTAAAGGCGATTCCAACATACCTCTTGAAATCTGTTTCCTGCTATTCTGCCTCGCTTTCAAGTCCGCCTCGTTGCCTTCCCTCAACAGATTTTTGGACGATAGTTGTCCTTTATTACTCGGCCAGTTTGTGAATTGCTGTGCCCCTGAGCTCCATTTTTCAACTCGTTTTTGGTGAGCTGACCGCAAGTCCAAAATTTTGGTTCAGGACCTATACTGGTTCCCGGTGGGTGGCTGAGAATTTGGTTAATTCTTCTTCCTGCCGGGAAATTACAGTGATATGTGCCCGTCCAAATGCCTAACAGCTACTCTCTCATTGGTTCTCCCTCTTCCCTTTCATCCTCTGCCAAATTGGCAACCTGTGCGAACCAGGAGGTTAAAGGGGCTGTCTCTCCAAGTTGGGAGGTTGATAGTAAAGCAGACGGAAAGTCAAACCGGAGCACCAGGAGAGGGACTATGCGTTGAGTTTTAGAAACCTTTCGTATTCACAGTGTGTCCGTTCCCTAGGTTTCCAGCACATGTTATAGCTGTAGTAATATTCCCTTCAACCTGGAGAGTTCGGACCCATGGAATGGGTGCCATGCATTATTGCTTTAAAGGGACTGCATTTGCTCACCCAATCTCACCAATCGTCTCAGTCCCAAGTGTCCCTCCTTATGCCACATCCAGCTGTCGTTGTAGATAGGGTCATTCCAGATTTCATCAGAGACCCTGAAGGAATTGTAAAGAATTTCCCAGTTTTTTTGTTTTGTTTTTGAAATTCCTTTTTATAGTGGGTTTGAGCTGATTCTCGCTGCCATGTTTATGCCAGTCTAGACACCCTTGATTCCCTTACGGAGACATATCAATACATAGGTTTTAAGATTCTTACTAGTCAGATACTTTCCTCTGCGGGAAATATGGGGTTTTGAGTCCCTTTAACTGAGGACGGTGTAGGTCTTGTCTATTCCATAGTTGGTTTTTGGAACGGTACCTGTGCTTATATCAAACTCTGGTTTTATGCATCACCCCACCTCTCCTTCACCCTTAAGCAGGTATAAGAGTGTTTTCTAAATGTGAGACACTGTTCTCTTTCCTAACTCAGTTCAAGTGTAGCCATGTTTACAGGATCTTCATAAGTGATATCTTATGATAAGTTTCTTTTTCTGTGTGACTTATTTCACTTAGAATCATCATACCTGAATCCACCCATTTTGCTGCTACTGGTCTTATGACATTGATTTCATGGCTGAGGGATATTCCATCGTACGTAAGTACCACAATTTTTTGAACCATGTTTATATTTTCTGGGATACTTAAGGTGTATCCAATTTGAGGTCCTTGTATGCAGTGCAGCCCTAAATTTTGGGGTGGCTCTGTCTTATTGATTTTCAGTTTTCCCAAGTTATATTCCCTAGACTTGTAGTGCCCTTGGCTCTGTAGCTCTGTTCTTTACTTGTTTTAGGGAACAGAATGCACTCCTCCAGAGAGGCAGTTGGCAATTTACATCCCGCCCATCAGCATAACAAGGCTCCCTGTTCTCCAGGGCCTGTCTTGCCTTTCTTGTTCTTACACATTTTGTGGATGTCCCTTTTGACCGGTGGGAAGTGATACTTCTTTGTAGTGCAGATTTGCATTGCCCGCTTGCTTGCTTGGCCAAAAAGGGCGTATGCGTTTTCTCCTGAATATATTCAGGACAAAACGCATACCCCCATTTTGGCCAAGTGCATCATTGTCGAAGTTGTGCCCCTCTTCCTGTGCTTTAAAGGCGATTCCAACGTACCTCTTGAAATCTGTTTCCTGCTATTCTGCCTCGCTTTCAAGTCCGCCTCGTTGCCTTCTCTCAACAGATTTTTGGTCGATAGTTGTCCTTTATTACTCGGCCAGTTTGTGAATTGCTGTGCCCCTGAGCTCCATTTTTCAACTCTTTTTTGGTGAGCTGACCGCAAGTCCAAATTTTTGGTTCAGGACCTATACTGGTTCCCGGTGGGTGGCTGAGAATTTGGTTAATTCTTCTTCCTGCCGGGAAATTACAGTGATATGTGCCCGTCCAAATGCCTAACAGCTACTCTCTCATTGGTTCTCCCTCTTCCATTTCATCCTCTGCCAAATTGGCAACCTGTGCGAACCAGGAGGTTAAAGGGGCTGTCTCTCCAAGTTGGGAGGTTGATAGTAAAGCAGACGGAAAGTCAAACCGGAGCACCAGGAGAGGGACTATGCGTTGAGTTTTAGAAACCTTTCGTATTCACAGTGTGTCCGTTCTCTAGGTTTCCTGCACATGTTATAGCTGTAGTAATATTCCCTTCAACCTGGAGAGTTCGGACCCATGGAATGGGTGCCATGCATTATTGCTTTAAAGGGTCTGCATTTGCTCACCCAATCTCACCAATCGTCTCAGTCCCAAGTGTCCCTCCTTATGCCACATCCAGCTGTCATTGTAGATAGGGTCATTCCAGATTTCATCAGAGACCCTGAAGGAATTGTAAAGAATTTCCCAGTTTTTTTGTTTTGTTTTTGAAATTCCTTTTTATAGTGGGTTTGAGCTGATTCTCGCTGCCATGTTTATGCCAGTCTAGACAAACTTGATTCCCTTACAGAGACATATCAATACATAGGTTTTAAGATTCTTACTAGTCAGATATTTTCCTCTGCGGGAAATATGGGGTTTTGAGTCCCTTTCACTGAGGACGGTGTAGGTCTTGTCTATTCCATAGTTGGTTTTTGGAACGGTACCTGTGCTTATATCAAACTCTGGTTTTATGCATCACCCCACCTCTCCTTCCCCTTTAAGCAGGTATAAGAGTGTTTTCTAAATGTGAGACACTGTTCTCTTTCCTAACTCAGTTCAAGTGTAGCCATGTTTACAGGATCTTCATAAGTGATATCTTATGATAAGTTTCTTTTTCTGTGTGACTTATTTCACTTAGAATCATCGTACCTGAATCCACCCATTTTGCTGCTACTGGTCTTATGACATTGATTTCATGGCTGAGGGATATTCCATCGTACGTAAGTACCACAATTTTTTGAACCATGTTTATATTTTCTGGGATACTTAAGGTGTATCCAAGTTGAGGTCCTTGTATGCAGTGCAGCCCTAAATTTTGCGGTGGCTCTGTCTTATTGATTTTCAGTTTTCCCAAGGTATATTCCCTAGACTGGTAGTGCCCTTGGCTCTGTAGCTCTGTTCTTTACTTGTTTTAGGGAACAGAATGCACTCTTCCAGAGAGGCAGTTGGCAATTTACATCCCGCCCATCAGCATAACAAGGCTCCCTGTTCTCCAGGGCCTGTCTTGCCTTTCTTGTTCTTACACATTTTGTGGATGTCCCTTTTGACCGGTGGGAAGTGATACTTCTTTGTAGTGCAGATTTGCATTGCCCGCTTGCTTGCTTAGCCAAAAAGGTCGTATGCGTTTTCTCCTGAATATATTCAGGAGAAAACGCATACGCCCTTTTTGGCCAAGTGCATCATTGTCGAAGTTGTGCCCCTCTTCCTGTGCTTTAAAGGCGATTCCAACGTACCTCTTGAAATCTGTTTCCTGCTATTCTGCCTCGCTTTCAAGTCCGCCTCGTTGCCTTCCCTCAACAGATTTTTGGACGATAGTTGTCCTTTATTACTCGGCCAGTTTGTGAATTGCTGTGCCCCTGAGCTCCATTTTTCAACTCTTTTTTGGTGAGCTGACCGCAAGTCCAAATTTTTGGTTCAGGACCTATACTGGTTCCCGGTGGGTGGCTGAGAATTTGGTTAATTCTTCTTCCTGCCGGGAAATTACAGTGATATGTGCCCGTCCAAATGCCTAACAGCTACTCTCTCATTGGTTCTCCCTCTTCCATTTCATCCTCTGCCAAATTGGCAACCTGTGCGAACCAGGAGGTTAAAGGGGCTGTCTCTCCAAGTTGGGAGGTTGATAGTAAAGCAGACGGAAAGTCAAACCGGAGCACCAGGAGAGGGACTATGCGTTGAGTTTTAGAAACCTTTCGTATTCACAGTGTGTCCGTTCTCTAGGTTTCCTGCACATGTTATAGCTGTAGTAATATTCCCTTCAACCTGGAGAGTTCGGACCCATGGAATGGGTGCCATGCATTATTGCTTTAAAGGGTCTGCATTTGCTCACCCAATCTCACCAATCGTCTCAGTCCCAAGTGTCCCTCCTTATGCCACATCCAGCTGTCATTGTAGATAGGGTCATTCCAGATTTCATCAGAGACCCTGAAGGAATTGTAAAGAATTTCCCAGTTTTTTTGTTTTGTTTTTGAAATTCCTTTTTATAGTGGGTTTGAGCTGATTCTCGCTGCCATGTTTATGCCAGTCTAGACAAACTTGATTCCCTTACAGAGACATATCAATACATAGGTTTTAAGATTCTTACTAGTCAGATATTTTCCTCTGCGGGAAATATGGGGTTTTGAGTCCCTTTCACTGAGGACGGTGTAGGTCTTGTCTATTCCATAGTTGGTTTTTGGAACGGTACCTGTGCTTATATCAAACTCTGGTTTTATGCATCACCCCACCTCTCCTTCCCCTTTAAGCAGGTATAAGAGTGTTTTCTAAATGTGAGACACTGTTCTCTTTCCTAACTCAGTTCAAGTGTAGCCATGTTTACAGGATCTTCATAAGTGATATCTTATGATAAGTTTCTTTTTCTGTGTGACTTATTTCACTTAGAATCATCGTACCTGAATCCACCCATTTTGCTGCTACTGGTCTTATGACATTGATTTCATGGCTGAGGGATATTCCATCGTACGTAAGTACCACAATTTTTTGAACCATGTTTATATTTTCTGGGATACTTAAGGTGTATCCAAGTTGAGGTCCTTGTATGCAGTGCAGCCCTAAATTTTGGGGTGGCTCTGTCTTATTGATTTTCAGTTTTCCCAAGGTATATTCCCTAGACTGGTAGTGCCCTTGGCTCTGTAGCTCTGTTCTTTACTTGTTTTAGGGAACAGAATGCACTCTTCCAGAGAGGCAGTTGGCAATTTACATCCCGCCCATCAGCATAACAAGGCTCCCTGTTCTCCAGGGCCTGTCTTGCCTTTCTTGTTCTTACACATTTTGTGGATGTCCCTTTTGACCGGTGGGAAGTGATACTTCTTTGTAGTGCAGATTTGCATTGCCCGCTTGCTTGCTTAGCCAAAAAGGTCGTATGCGTTTTCTCCTGAATATATTCAGGAGAAAACGCATACGCCCTTTTTGGCCAAGTGCATCATTGTCGAAGTTGTGCCCCTCTTCCTGTGCTTTAAAGGCGATTCCAACGTACCTCTTGAAATCTGTTTCCTGCTATTCTGCCTCGCTTTCAAGTCCACCTCGTTGCCTTCCCTCAACAAATTTTTGGACGATAGTTGTCCTTTATTACTCGGCCAGTTTGTGAATTGCTGTGCCCCTGAGCTCCATTTTTCAACTCGTTTTTGGTGAGCTGACCGCAAGTCCAAAATTTTGGCTCAGGACCTATACTGGTTCCCGGTGGGTGGCTGAGAATTTGGTTAATTCTTCTTCCTGCCGGGAAATTACAGTGATATGTGCCCGTCCAAATGCCTAACAGCTACTCTCTCATTGGTTCTCCCTCTTCCCTTTCATCCTCTGCCAAATTGGCAACCTGTGCGAACCAAGAGGTTAAAGGGGCTGTCTCTCCAAGTTGGGAGGTTGATAGTAAAGCAGACGGAAAGTCAAACCGGAGCACCAGGAGTGGGACTATTCGTTGAGTTTTAGAAACCTTTCGTATTCACAGTGTGTCCGTTCTCTAGGTTTCCCGCACATGTTATAGCTGTAGTAATATTCCCTTCAACCTGGAGAGTTGGGTCCCATGGAATGGGTGCCATGCATTATTGCTTTAAAGGGTCTGCATTTGCTCACCCAATCTCACCAATCGTCTCAGTCCCAAGTGTCCCTCCTTATGCCACATTCTGCTGTCGTTGTAGATAGGGTCATTCCAGCTTTCATCAGAGACCCTGAAGGAATTGTAAAGAATTTCCCAGTTTTTTTGTTTTGTTTTTGAAATTCCTTTTTATAGTCGGTTTGAGCTGATTCTCGCTGCCATGTTTATGCCAGTCTAGACACACTTGATTCCCTTACGGAGACATATCAATACATAGGTTTTAAGATTCTTACTAGTCAGATATTTTCCTCTGCGGGAAATATGGGGTTTTGAGTCCCTTTCACTGAGGACGGTGTAGGTCTTGTCTATTACATAGTTGGTTTTTGGAACGGTACCTGTGCTTATATCAAACTCTGGTTTTATGCATCACCCCACCTCTCCTTCCCCCTTAAGCAGGTATAAGAGTGTTTTCTAAATGTGAGACACTGTTCTCTTTCCTAACTCAGTTCAAGTGTAGCCATGTTTACAGGATCTTCATAAGTGATATCTTATGATAAGTTTCTTTTTCTGTGTGACTTATTTCACTTAGAATCATCGTACCTGAATCCACCCATTTTGCTGCTACTGGTCTTATGACATTGATTTCATGGCTGAGGGATATTCCATCGTACGTAAGTACCACAATTTTTTGAACCATGTTTATATTTTCTGGGATACTTAAGGTGTATCCAAGTTGAGGCCCTTGTATGCAGTGCAGCCCTAAATTTTGGGGTGGCTCTGTCTTATTGATTTTCAGTTTTCCCAAGGTATATTCCCTAGACTGGTAGTGCCCTTGGCTCTGTAGCTCTGTTCTTTACTTGCTTTAGGGAACAGAATGCACTCCTCCAGAGAGGCAGTTGGCAATTTACATCCCGCCCATCAGCATAACAAGGCTCCCTGTTCTCCAGGGCCTGTCTTGCCTTTCTTGTTCTTACACATTTTGTGGATGTCCCTTTTGACCGGTGGGAAGTGATACTTCTTTGTAGTGCAGATTTGCATTGCCCGCTTGCTTGCTTGGCCAAAAAGGGCGTATGCGTTTTCTCCTGAATATATTCAGTAGAAAACGCATACACCCTTTTTGGCCAAGTGCATCATTGTCGAAGTTGTGCCCCTCTTCCTGTGCTTTAAAGGCAATTCCAACGTACCTCTTGAAATCTGTTTCCTGCTATTCTGCCTCGCTTTCAAGTCCGCCTCGTTGCCTTCCCTCAACAGATTTTTGGACGATAGTTGTCCTTTATTACTCGGCCAGTTTGTGAATTGCTGTGCCCCTGAGCTCCATTTTTCAACTCGTTTTTGGTGAGCTGACCGCAAGTCCAAAATTTTGGTTCAGGACCTATACTGGTTCCCGGTGGGTGGCTGAGAATTTGGTTAATTCTTCTTCCTGCCGGGAAATTACAGTGATATGTGCCCGTCCAAATGCCTAACAGCTACTCTCTCATTGGTTCTCCCTCTTCCCTTTCATCCTCTGCCAAATTGGCAACCTGTGCGAACCAAGAGGTTAAAGGGGCTGTCTCTCCAAGTTGGGAGGTTGATAGTAAAGCAGACGGAAAGTCAAACCGGAGCACCAGGAGAGGGACTATGCGTTGAGTTTTAGAAACCTTTCGTATTCACAGTGTGTCCGTTCTCTAGGTTTCCCGCACATGTTATAGCTGTAGTAATATTCCCTTCAACCTGGAGAGTTCGGACCCATGGAATGGGTGCCATGCATTATTGCTTTAAAGGGTCTGCATTTGCTCACCCAATCTCACCAATCGTCTCAGTCCCAAGTGTCCCTCCTTATGCCACATCCAGCTGTCGTTGTAGATAGGGTCATTCCAGCCTTCATCAGAGACCCTGAAGGAATTGTAAAGAATTTCCCAGTTTTTTTGTTTTGTATTTGAAATTCCTTTTTATAGTGGGTTTGAGCTGATTCTCGCTGCCATGTTTATGCCAGTCTAGACACACTTGATTCCCTTACGGAGACATATCAATACATAGGTTTTAAGATTCTTACTAGTCAGATATTTTCCTCTGCGGGAAATATGGGGTTTTGAGTCCCTTTCGCTGAGGACGGTGTAAGTCTTGTCTATTCCATAGTTGGTTTTTGGAACGGTACCTGTGCTTATATCAAACTCTGGTTTTATGCATCACCCCACCTCTCCTTCCCCCTTAAGCAGGTATAAGAGTGTTTTCTAAATGTGAGACACTGTTCTCTTTCCTAACTCAGTTCAAGTGTAGCCATGTTTACAGGATCTTCATAAGTGATATCTTATGATAAGTTTCTTTTTCTGTGTGACTTATTTCACTTAGAATCATCGTACCTGAATCCACCCATTTTGCTGCTACTGGTCTTATGACATTGATTTCATGGCTGAGGGATATTCCATCGTACGTAAGTACCACAAGTTTTTGAACCATGTTTATATTTTCTGGGATACTTAAGGTGTATCCAAGTTGAGGTCCTTGTATGCAGTGCAGCCCTAAATTTTGGGGTGGCTCTGTCTTATTGATTTTCAGTTTTCCCAAGGTATATTCCCTAGACTGGTAGTGCCCTTGGCTCTGTAGCTCTGTTCTTTACTTGTTTTAGGGAACAGAATGCACTCTTCCAGAGAGGCAGTTGGCAATTTACATCCCGCCCATCAGCATAACAAGGCTCCCTGTTCTCCAGGGCCTGTCTTGCCTTTCTTGTTCTTACACATTTTGTGGATGTCCCTTTTGACCGGTGGGAAGTCATACTTCTTTGTAGTGCAGATTTGCATTGCCCGCTTGCTTGCTTAGCCAAAAAGGGCGTATGCGTTTTCTCCTGAATATATTCAGGAGAAAACGCATACGCCCTTTTTGGCCAAGTGCATCATTGTCGAAGTTGTGCCCCTCTTCCTGTGCTTTAAAGGCGATTCCAACGTACCTCTTGAAATCTGTTTCCTGCTATTCTGCCTCGCTTTCAAGTCCGCCTCGTTGCCTTCCCTCAAAAGATTTTTGGACGATAGTTGTCCTTTATTACTCGGCCAGTTTGTGAATTGCTGTGCCCCTGAGCTCCATTTTTCAACTCGTTTTTGGTGAGCTGACCGCAAGTCCAAAATTTTGGCTCAGGACCTATACTGGTTCCCGGTGGGTGGCTGAGAATTTGGTTAATTCTTCTTCCTGCCGGGAAATTACAGTGATATGTGCCCGTCCAAATGCCTAACAGCTACTCTCTCATTGGTTCTCCCTCTTCCCTTTCATCCTCTGCCAAATTGGCAACCTGTGCGAACCAAGATGTTAAAGGGGCTGTCTCTCCAAGTTGGGAGGTTGATAGTAAAGCAGACGGAAAGTCAAACCGGAGCACCAGGAGTGGGACTATTCGTTGAGTTTTAGAAACCTTTCGTATTCACAGTGTGTCCGTTCTCTAGGTTTCCCGCACATGTTATAGCTGTAGTAATATTCCCTTCAACCTGGAGAGTTGGGTCCCATGGAATGGGTGCCATGCATTATTGCTTTAAAGGGTCTGCATTTGCTCACCCAATCTCACCAATCGTCTCAGTCCCAAGTGTCCCTCCTTATGCCACATTCTGCTGTCGTTGTAGATAGGGTCATTCCAGCTTTCATCAGAGACCCTGAAGGAATTGTAAAGAATTTCCCAGTTTTTTTGTTTTGTTTTTGAAATTCCTTTTTATAGTCGGTTTGAGCTGATTCTCGCTGCCATGTTTATGCCAGTCTAGACACACTTGATTCCCTTACGGAGACATATCAATACATAGGTTTTAAGATTCTTACTAGTCAGATATTTTCCTCTGCGGGAAATATGGGGTTTTGAGTCCCTTTCACTGAGGACGGTGTAGGTCTTGTCTATTCCATAGTTGGTTTTTGGAACGGTACCTGTGCTTATATCAAACTCTGGTTTTATGCATCACCCCACCTCTCCTTCCCCCTTAAGCAGGTATAAGAGTGTTTTCTAAATGTGAGACACTGTTCTCTTTCCTAACTCAGTTCAAGTGTAGCCATGTTTACAGGATCTTCATAAGTGATATCTTATGATAAGTTTCTTTTTCTGTGTGACTTATTTCACTTAGAATCATCGTACCTGAATCCACCCATTTTGCTGCTACTGGTCTTATGACATTGATTTCAAGGCTGAGGGATATTCCATCATACGTAAGTACCACAATTTTTTGAACCATGTTTATATTTTCTGGGATACTTAAGGTGTATCCAAGTTGAGGTCCTTGTATGCAGTGCAGCCCTAAATTTTGGGGTGGCTCTGTCTTATTGATTTTCAGTTTTCCCAAGATATATTCCCTAGACTGGTAGTGCCCTTGGCTCTGTAGCTCTGTTCTTTACTTGTTGTAGGGAACAGAATGCACTCCTCCAGAGAGGCAGTTGGCAATTTACATCCCGCCCATCAGCATAACAAGGCTCCCTGTTCTCCAGGGCCTGTCTTGCCTTTCTTGTTCTTACACATTTTGTGGATGTCCCTTTTGACCGGTGGGAAGTGATACTTCTTTGTAGTGCAGATTTGCATTGCCCGCTTGCTTGCTTGGCCAAAAAGGGCGTATGCGTTTTCTCCTGAATATATTCAGGAGAAAACGCATACGCCCTTTTTGGCCAAGTGCATCATTGTCGAAGTTGTGCCCCTCTTCCTGTGCTTTAAAGGCGATTCCAACATACCTCTTGAAATCTGTTTCCTGCTATTCTGCCTCGCTTTCAAGTCCGCCTCGTTGCCTTCCCTCAACAGATTTTTGGACGATAGTTGTCCTTTATTACTCGGCCAGTTTGTGAATTGCTGTGCCCCTGAGCTCCATTTTTCAACTCGTTTTTGGTGAGCTGACCGCAAGTCCAAAATTTTGGTTCAGGACCTATACTGGTTCCCAGTGGGTGGCTGAGAATTTGGTTAATTCTTCTTCCTGCCGGGAAATTACAGTGATATGTGCCCGTCCAAATGCCTAACAGCTACTCTCTCATTGGTTCTCCCTCTTCCCTTTCATCCTCTGCCAAATTGGCAACCTGTGCGAACCAGGAGGTTAAAGGGGCTGTCTCTCCAAGTTGGGAGGTTGATAGTAAAGCAGACGGAAAGTCAAACCGGAGCACCAGGAGAGGGACTATGCGTTGAGTTTTAGAAACCTTTCGTATTCACAGTGTGTCCGTTCTCTAGGTTTCCTGCACATGTTATAGCTGTAGTAATATTCCCTTCAACCTGGAGAGTTCGGACCCATGGAATGGGTGCCATGCATTATTGTTTTAAAGGGTCTGCATTTGCTCACCCAATCTCACCAATCGTCTCAGTCCCAAGTGTCCCTCCTTATGCCACATTCTACTGTCGTTGTAGATAGGGTCATTCCAGCTTTCATCAGAGACCCTGAAGGAATTGTAAAGAATTTCCCAGTTTTTTTGATTTGTTTTTGAAATTCCTTTTTATAGTGGGTTTGAGCTGATTCTCGCTGCCATGTTTATGCCAGTCTAGACACCCTTGATTCCCTTACGGAGACATATCAATACATAGGTTTTAAGATTCTTACTAGTCAGATACTTTCCTCTGCGGGAAATATGGGGTTTTGAGTCCCTTTCACTGAGGACGGTGTAGGTCTTGTCTATTCCATAGTTGGTTTTTGGAACGGTACCTGTGCTTATATCAAACTCTGGTTTTATGCATCACCCCACCTCTCCTTCCCCCTTAAGCAGGTATAAGAGTGTTTTCTAAATGTGAGACACTGTTCTCTTTCCTAACTCAGTTCAAGTGTAGCCATGTTTACAGGATCTTCATAAGTGATATCTTATGATAAGTTTCTTTTTCTGTGTGACTTATTTCACTTAGAATCATCATACCTGAATCCACCCATTTTGCTGCTACTGGTCTTATGACATTGATTTCATGGCTGAGGGATATTCCATCGTACGTAAGTACCACAATTTTTTGAACCATGTTTATATTTTCTGGGATACTTAAGGTGTATCCAATTTGATGTCCTTGTATGCAGTGCAGCCCTAAATTTTGGGGTGGCTCTGTCTTATTGATTTTCAGTTTTCCCAAGTTATATTCCCTAGACTGGTAGTGCCCTTGGCTCTGTAGCTCTGTTCTTTACTTGTTGTAGGGAACAGAATGCACTCCTCCAGAGAGGCAGTTGGCAATTTACATCCCGCCCATCAGCATAACAAGGCTCCCTGTTCTCCAGGGCCTGTCTTGCCTTTCTTGTTCTTACACATTTTGTGGATGTCCCTTTTGACCGGTGGGAAGTGATACTTCTTTGTAGTGCAGATTTGCATTGCCCGCTTGCTTGCTTGGCCAAAAAGGGCGTATGCATTTTCTCCTGAATATATTCAGGACAAAACGCATACCCCCTTTTTGGCCAAGTGCATCATTGTCGAAGTTGTGCCCCTCTTCCTGTGCTTTAAAGGCGATTCCAACGTACCTCTTGAAATCTGTTTCCTGCTATTCTGCCTCGCTTTCAAGTCCGCCTCGTTGCCTTCTCTCAACAGATTTTTGGTCGATAGTTGTCCTTTATTACTCGGCCAGTTTGTGAATTGCTGTGCCCCTGAGCTCCATTTTTCAACTCTTTTTTGGTGAGCTGACCGCAAGTCCAAATTTTTGGTTCAGGACCTATACTGGTTCCCGGTGGGTGGCTGAGAATTTGGTTAATTCTTCTTCCTGCCGGGAAATTACAGTGATATGTGCCCGTCCAAATGCCTAACAGCTACTCTCTCATTGGTTCTCCCTCTTCCATTTCATCCTCTGCCATATTGGCAACCTGTGCGAACCAGGAGGTTAAAGGGGCTGTCTCTCCAAGTTGGGAGGTTGATAGTAAAGCAGACGGAAAGTCAAACCGGAGCACCAGGAGAGGGACTATGCGTTGAGTTTTAGAAACCTTTCGTATTCACAGTGTGTCCGTTCTCTAGGTTTCCTGCACATGTTATAGCTGTAGTAATATTCCCTTCAACCTGGAGAGTTCGGACCCATGGAATGGGTGCCATGCATTATTGCTTTAAAGGGTCTGCATTTGCTCACCCAATCTCACCAATCGTCTCAGTCCCAAGTGTCCCTCCTTATGCCACATCCAGCTGTCGTTGTAGATAGGGTCATTCCAGATTTCATCAGAGACCCTGAAGGAATTGTAAAGAATTTCCCAGTTTTTTTGTTTTGTTTTTGAAATTCCTTTTTATAGTGGGTTTGAGCTGATTCTCGCTGCCATGTTTATGCCAGTCTAGACAAACTTGATTCCCTTACAGAGACATATCAATACATAGGTTTTAAGATTCTTACTAGTCAGATATTTTCCTCTGCGGGAAATATGGGGTTTTGAGTCCCTTTCACTGAGGACTGTGTAGGTCTTGTCTATTCCATAGTTGGTTTTTGGAACGGTACCTGTGCTTATATCAAACTCTGGTTTTATGCATCACCCCACCTCTCCTTCCCCTTTAAGCAGGTATAAGAGTGTTTTCTAAATGTGAGACACTGTTCTCTTTCCTAACTCAGTTCAAGTGTAGCCATGTTTACAGGATCTTCATAAGTGATATCTTATGATAAGTTTCTTTTTCTGTGTGACTTATTTCACTTAGAATCATCGTACCTGAATCCACCCATTTTGCTGCTACTGGTCTTATGACATTGATTTCATGGCTGAGGGATATTCCATCGTACGTAAGTACCACAATTTTTTGAACCATGTTTATATTTTCTGGGATACTTAAGGTGTATCCAAGTTGAGGTCCTTGTATGCAGTGCAGCCCTAAATTTTGGGGTGGCTCTGTCTTATTGATTTTCAGTTTTCCCAAGGTATATTCCCTAGACTGGTAGTGCCCTTGGCTCTGTAGCTCTGTTCTTTACTTGTTTTAGGGAACAGAATGCACTCTTCCAGAGAGGCAGTTGGCAATTTACATCCCGCCCATCAGCATAACAAGGCTCCCTGTTCTCCAGGGCCTGTCTTGCCTTTCTTGTTCTTACACATTTTGTGGATGTCCCTTTGGACCGGTGGGAAGTGATACTTCTTTGTAGTGCAGATTTGCATTGCCCGCTTGCTTGCTTAGCCAAAAAGGTCGTATGCGTTTTCTCCTGAATATATTCAGGAGAAAACGCATACGCCCTTTTTGGCCAAGTGCATCATTGTCGAAGTTGTGCCCCTCTTCCTGTGCTTTAAAGGCGATTCCAACGTACCTCTTGAAATCTGTTTCCTGCTATTCTGCCTCGCTTTCAAGTCCGCCTCGTTGCCTTCCCTCAACAGATTTTTGGACGATAGTTGTCCTTTATTACTCGGCCAGTTTGTGAATTGCTGTGCCCCTGAGCTCCATTTTTCAACTCGTTTTTGGTGAGCTGACCGCAAGTCCAAAATTTTGGCTCAGGACCTATACTGGTTCCCGGTGGGTGGCTGAGAATTTGGTTAATTCTTCTTCCTGCCGGGAAATTACAGTGATATGTGCCCGTCCAAATGCCTAACAGCTACTCTCTCATTGGTTCTCCCTCTTCCCTTTCATCCTCTGCCAAATTGGCAACCTGTGCGAACCAAGAGGTTAAAGGGGCTGTCTCTCCAAGTTGGGAGGTTGATAGTAAAGCAGACGGAAAGTCAAACCGGAGCACCAGGAGTGGGACTATTCGTTGAGTTTTAGAAACCTTTCGTATTCACAGTGTGTCCGTTCTCTAGGTTTCCCGCACATGTTATAGCTGTAGTAATATTCCCTTCAACCTGGAGAGTTGGGTCCCATGGAATGGGTGCCATGCATTATTGCTTTAAAGGGTCTGCATTTGCTCACCCAATCTCACCAATCGTCTCAGTCCCAAGTGTCCCTCCTTATGCCACATTCTGCTGTCGTTGTAGATAGGGTCATTCCAGCTTTCATCAGAGACCCTGAAGGAATTGTAAAGAATTTCCCAGTTTTTTTGTTTTGTTTTTGAAATTCCTTTTTATAGTCGGTTTGAGCTGATTCTCGCTGCCATGTTTATGCCAGTCTAGACACACTTGATTCCCTTACGGAGACATATCAATACATAGGTTTTAAGATTCTTACTAGTCAGATATTTTCCTCTGCGGGAAATATGGGGTTTTGAGTCCCTTTCACTGAGGACGGTGTAGGTCTTGTCTATTCCATAGTTGGTTTTTGGAACGGTACCTGTGCTTATATCAAACTCTGGTTTTATGCATCACCCCACCTCTCCTTCCCCCTTAAGCAGGTATAAGAGTGTTTTCTAAATGTGAGACACTGTTCTCTTTCCTAACTCAGTTCAAGTGTAGCCATGTTTACAGGATCTTCATAAGTGATATCTTATGATAAGTTTCTTTTTCTGTGTGACTTATTTCACTTAGAATCATCGTACCTGAATCCACCCATTTTGCTGCTACTGGTCTTATGACATTGATTTCATGGCTGAGGGATATTCCATCGTACGTAAGTACCACAATTTTTTGAACCATGTTTATATTTTCTGGGATACTTAAGGTGTATCCAAGTTGAGGCCCTTGTATGCAGTGCAGCCCTAAATTTTGGGGTGGCTCTGTCTTATTGATTTTCAGTTTTCCCAAGGTATATTCCCTAGACTGGTAGTGCCCTTGGCTCTGTAGCTCTGTTCTTTACTTGCTTTAGGGAACAGAATGCACTCCTCCAGAGAGGCAGTTGGCAATTTACATCCCGCCCATCAGCATAACAAGGCTCCCTGTTCTCCAGGGCCTGTCTTGCCTTTCTTGTTCTTACACATTTTGTGGATGTCCCTTTTGACCGGTGGGAAGTGATACTTCTTTGTAGTGCAGATTTGCATTGCCCGCTTGCTTGCTTGGCCAAAAAGGGCGTATGCGTTTTCTCCTGAATATATTCAGTAGAAAACGCATACACCCTTTTTGGCCAAGTGCATCATTGTCGAAGTTGTGCCCCTCTTCCTGTGCTTTAAAGGCAATTCCAACGTACCTCTTGAAATCTGTTTCCTGCTATTCTGCCTCGCTTTCAAGTCCGCCTCGTTGCCTTCCCTCAACAGATTTTTGGACGATAGTTGTCCTTTATTACTCGGCCAGTTTGTGAATTGCTGTGCCCCTGAGCTCCATTTTTCAACTCGTTTTTGGTGAGCTGACCGCAAGTCCAAAATTTTGGTTCAGGACCTATACTGGTTCCCGGTGGGTGGCTGAGAATTTGGTTAATTCTTCTTCCTGCCGGGAAATTACAGTGATATGTGCCCGTCCAAATGCCTAACAGCTACTCTCTCATTGGTTCTCCCTCTTCCCTTTCATCCTCTGCCAAATTGGCAACCTGTGCGAACCAAGAGGTTAAAGGGGCTGTCTCTCCAAGTTGGGAGGTTGATAGTAAAGCAGACGGAAAGTCAAACCGGAGCACCAGGAGAGGGACTATGCGTTTAGTTTTAGAAACCTTTCGTATTCACAGTGTGTCCGTTCTCTAGGTTTCCCGCACATGTTATAGCTGTAGTAATATTCCCTTCAACCTGGAGAGTTCGGACCCATGGAATGGGTGCCATGCATTATTGCTTTAAAGGGTCTGCATTTGCTCACCCAATCTCACCAATCGTCTCAGTCCCAAGTGTCCCTCCTTATGCCACATCCAGCTGTCGTTGTAGATAGGGTCATTCCAGCCTTCATCAGAGACCCTGAAGGAATTGTAAAGAATTTCCCAGTTTTTTTGTTTTGTATTTGAAATTCCTTTTTATAGTGGGTTTGAGCTGATTCTCGCTGCCATGTTTATGCCAGTCTAGACACACTTGATTCCCTTACGGAGACATATCAATACATAGGTTTTAAGATTCTTACTAGTCAGATATTTTCCTCTGCGGGAAATATGGGGTTTTGAGTCCCTTTCGCTGAGGACGGTGTAAGTCTTGTCTATTCCATAGTTGGTTTTTGGAACGGTACCTGTGCTTATATCAAACTCTGGTTTTATGCATCACCCCACCTCTCCTTCCCCCTTAAGCAGGTATAAGAGTGTTTTCTAAATGTGAGACACTGTTCTCTTTCCTAACTCAGTTCAAGTGTAGCCATGTTTACAGGATCTTCATAAGTGATATCTTATGATAAGTTTCTTTTTCTGTGTGACTTATTTCACTTAGAATCATCGTACCTGAATCCACCCATTTTGCTGCTACTGGTCTTATGACATTGATTTCATGGCTGAGGGATATTCCATCGTACGTAAGTACCACAAGTTTTTGAACCATGTTTATATTTTCTGGGATACTTAAGGTGTATCCAAGTTGAGGTCCTTGTATGCAGTGCAGCCCTAAATTTTGGGGTGGCTCTGTCTTATTGATTTTCAGTTTTCCCAAGGTATATTCCCTACACTGGTAGTGCCCTTGGCTCTGTAGCTCTGTTCTTTACTTGTTTTAGGGAACAGAATGCACTCTTCCAGAGAGGCAGTTGGCAATTTACATCCCGCCCATCAGCATAACAAGGCTCCCTGTTCTCCAGGGCCTGTCTTGCCTTTCTTGTTCTTACACATTTTGTGGATGTCCCTTTGGACCGGTGGGAAGTGATACTTCTTTGTAGTGCAGATTTGCATTGCCCGCTTGCTTGCTTAGCCAAAAAGGGCGTATGCGTTTTCTCCTGAATATATTCAGGAGAAAACGCATACGCCCTTTTTGGCCAAGTGCATCATTGTCGAAGTTGTGCCCCTCTTCCTGTGCTTTAAAGGCGATTCCAACGTACCTCTTGAAATCTGTTTCCTGCTATTCTGCCTCGCTTTCAAGTCCGCCTCGTTGCCTTCCCTCAACAGATTTTTGGACGATAGTTGTCCTTTATTACTCGGCCAGTTTGTGAATTGCTGTGCCCCTGAGCTCCATTTTTCAACTCGTTTTTGGTGAGCTGACCGCAAGTCCAAAATTTTGGCTCAGGACCTATACTGGTTCCCGGTGGGTGGCTGAGAATTTGGTTAATTCTTCTTCCTGCCGGGAAATTACAGTGATATGTGCCCGTCCAAATGCCTAACAGCTACTCTCTCATTGGTTCTCCCTCTTCCCTTTCATCCTCTGCCAAATTGGCAACCTGTGCGAACCAAGAGGTTAAAGGGGCTGTCTCTCCAAGTTGGGAGGTTGATAGTAAAGCAGACGGAAAGTCAAACCGGAGCACCAGGAGTGGGACTATTCGTTGAGTTTTAGAAACCTTTCGTATTCACAGTGTGTCCGTTCTCTAGGTTTCCCGCACATGTTATAGCTGTAGTAATATTCCCTTCAACCTGGAGAGTTGGGTCCCATGGAATGGGTGCCATGCATTATTGCTTTAAAGGGTCTGCATTTGCTCACCCAATCTCACCAATCGTCTCAGTCCCAAGTGTCCCTCCTTATGCCACATTCTGCTGTCGTTGTAGATAGGGTCATTCCAGCTTTCATCAGAGACCCTGAAGGAATTGTAAAGAATTTCCCAGTTTTTTTGTTTTGTTTTGGAAATTCCTTTTTATAGTCGGTTTGAGCTGATTCTCGCTGCCATGTTTATGCCAGTCTAGACACACTTGATTCCCTTACGGAGACATATCAATACATAGGTTTTAAGATTCTTACTAGTCAGATATTTTCCTCTGCGGGAAATATGGGGTTTTGAGTCCCTTTCACTGAGGACGGTGTAGGTCTTGTCTATTCCATAGTTGGTTTTTGGAACGGTACCTGTGCTTATATCAAACTCTGGTTTTATGCATCACCCCACCTCTCCTTCCCCCTTAAGCAGGTATAAGAGTGTTTTCTAAATGTGAGACACTGTTCTCTTTCCTAACTCAGTTCAAGTGTAGCCATGTTTACAGGATCTTCATAAGTGATATCTTATGATAAGTTTCTTTTTCTGTGTGACTTATTTCACTTAGAATCATCGTACCTGAATCCACCCATTTTGCTGCTACTGGTCTTATGACATTGATTTCATGGCTGAGGGATATTCCATCGTACGTAAGTACCACAATTTTTTGAACCATGTTTATATTTTCTGGGATACTTAAGGTGTATCCAAGTTGAGGCCCTTGTATGCAGTGCAGCCCTAAATTTTGGGGTGGCTCTGTCTTATTGATTTTCAGTTTTCCCAAGGTATATTCCCTAGACTGGTAGTGCCCTTGGCTCTGTAGCTCTGTTCTTTACTTGCTTTAGGGAACAGAATGCACTCCTCCAGAGAGGCAGTTGGCAATTTACATCCCGCCCATCAGCATAACAAGGCTCCCTGTTCTCCAGGGCCTGTCTTGCCTTTCTTGTTCTTACACATTTTGTGGATGTCCCTTTTGACCGGTGGGAAGTGATACTTCTTTGTAGTGCAGATTTGCATTGCCCGCTTGCTTGCTTGGCCAAAAAGGGCGTATGCGTTTTCTCCTGAATATATTCAGTAGAAAACGCATACACCCTTTTTGGCCAAGTGCATCATTGTCGAAGTTGTGCCCCTCTTCCTGTGCTTTAAAGGCAATTCCAACGTACCTCTTGAAATCTGTTTCCTGCTATTCTGCCTCGCTTTCAAGTCCGCCTCGTTGCCTTCCCTCAACAGATTTTTGGACGATAGTTGTCCTTTATTACTCGGCCAGTTTGTGAATTGCTGTGCCCCTGAGCTCCATTTTTCAACTCGTTTTTGGTGAGCTGACCGCAAGTCCAAAATTTTGGTTCAGGACCTATACTGGTTCCCGGTGGGTGGCTGAGAATTTGGTTAATTCTTCTTCCTGCCGGGAAATTACAGTGATATGTGCCCGTCCAAATGCCTAACAGCTACTCTCTCATTGGTTCTCCCTCTTCCCTTTCATCCTCTGCCAAATTGGCAACCTGTGCGAACCAAGAGGTTAAAGGGGCTGTCTCTCCAAGTTGGGAGGTTGATAGTAAAGCAGACGGAAAGTCAAACCGGAGCACCAGGAGAGGGACTATGCGTTGAGTTTTAGAAACCTTTCGTATTCACAGTGTGTCCGTTCTCTAGGTTTCCTGCACATGTTATAGCTGTAGTAATATTCCCTTCAACCTGGAGAGTTCGGACCCATGGAATGGGTGCCATGCATTATTGCTTTAAAGGGTGTGCATTTGCTCACCCAATCTCACCAATCGTCTCAGTCCCAAGTGTCCCTCCTTATGCCACATCCAGCTGTCGTTGTAGATAGGGTCATTCCAGCCTTCATCAGAGACCCTGAAGGAATTGTAAAGAATTTCCCAGTTTTTTTGTTTTGTATTTGAAATTCCTTTTTATAGTGGGTTTGAGCTGATTCTCGCTGCCATGTTTATGCCAGTCTAGACACACTTGATTCCCTTACGGAGACATATCAATACATAGGTTTTAAGATTCTTACTAGTAAGATATTTTCCTCTGCGGGAAATATGGGGTTTTGAGTCCCTTTCGCTGAGGACGGTGTAAGTCTTGTCTATTCCATAGTTGGTTTTTGGAACGGTACCTGTGCTTATATCAAACTCTGGTTTTATGCATCACCCCACCTCTCCTTCCCCCTTAAGCAGGTATAAGAGTGTTTTCTAAATGTGAGACACTGTTCTCTTTCCTAACTCAGTTCAAGTGTAGCCATGTTTACAGGATCTTCATAAGTGATATCTTATGATAAGTTTCTTTTTCTGTGTGACTTATTTCACTTAGAATCATCGTACCTGAATCCACCCATTTTGCTGCTACTGGTCTTATGACATTGATTTCATGGCTGAGGGATATTCCATCGTACGTAAGTACCACAAGTTTTTGAACCATGTTTATATTTTCTGGGATACTTAAGGTGTATCCAAGTTGAGGTCCTTGTATGCAGTGCAGCCCTAAATTTTGGGGTGGCTCTGTCTTATTGATTTTCAGTTTTCCCAAGGTATATTCCCTAGACTGGTAGTGCCCTTGGCTCTGTAGCTCTGTTCTTTACTTGTTTTAGGGAACAGAATGCACTCCTCCAGAGAGGCAGTTGGCAATTTACATCCCGCCCATCAGCATAACAAGGCTCCCTGTTCTCCAGGGCCTGTCTTGCCTTTCTTGTTCTTACACATTTTGTGGATGTCCCTTTTGACCGGTGGGAAGTGATACTTCTTTGTAGTGCAGATTTGCATTGCCCGCTTGCTTGCTTGGCCAAAAAGGGCGTATGCGTTTTCTCCTGAATATATTCAGGACAAAACGCATACCCCCTTTTTGGCCAAGTGCATCATTGTCGAAGTTGTGCCCCTCTTCCTGTGCTTTAAAGGCGATTCCAACGTACCTCTTGAAATCTGTTTCCTGCTATTCTGCCTCGCTTTCAAGTCCGCCTCGTTGCCTTCCCTCAACAGATTTTTGGACGATAGTTGTCCTTTATTACTCGGCCAGTTTGTGAATTGCTGTGCCCCTGAGCTCCATTTTTCAACTCGTTTTTGGTGAGCTGACCGCAAGTCCAAAATTTTGGTTCAGGACCTATACTGGTTCCCGGTGGGTGGCTGAGAATTTGGTTAATTCTTCTTCCTGCCGGGAAATTACAGTGATATGTGCCCGTCCAAATGCCTAACAGCTACTCTCTCATTGGTTCTCCCTCTTCCCTTTCATCCTCTGCCAAATTGGCAACCTGTGCGAACCAAGAGGTTAAAGGGGCTGTCTCTCCAAGTTGGGAGGTTGATAGTAAAGCAGACGGAAAGTCAAACCGGAGCACCAGGAGTGGGACTATTCGTTGAGTTTTAGAAACCTTTCGTATTCACAGTGTGTCCGTTCTCTAGGTTTCCCGCACATGTTATAGCTGTAGTAATATTCCCTTCAACCTGGAGAGTTGGGTCCCATGGAATGGGTGCCATGCATTATTGCTTTAAAGGGTCTGCATTTGCTCACCCAATCTCACCAATCGTCTCAGTCCCAAGTGTCCCTCCTTATGCCACATTCTGCTGTCGTTGTAGATAGGGTCATTCCAGCTTTCATCAGAGACCCTGAAGGAATTGTAAAGAATTTCCCAGTTTTTTTGTTTTGTTTTTGAAATTCCTTTTTATAGTCGGTTTGAGCTGATTCTCGCTGCCATGTTTATGCCAGTCTAGACACACTTGATTCCCTTACGGAGACATATCAATACATAGGTTTTAAGATTCTTACTAGTCAGATATTTTCCTCTGCGGGAAATATGGGGTTTTGAGTCCCTTTCACTGAGGACGGTGTAGGTCTTGTCTATTCCATAGTTGGTTTTTGGAACGGTACCTGTGCTTATATCAAACTCTGGTTTTATGCATCACCCCACCTCTCCTTCCCCCTTAAGCAGGTATAAGAGTGTTTTCTAAATGTGAGACACTGTTCTCTTTCCTAACTCAGTTCAAGTGTAGCCATGTTTACAGGATCTTCATAAGTGATATCTTATGATAAGTTTCTTTTTCTGTGTGACTTATTTCACTTAGAATCATCGTACCTGAATCCACCCATTTTGCTGCTACTGGTCTTATGACATTGATTTCATGGCTGAGGGATATTCCATCGTACGTAAGTACCACAATTTTTTGAACCATGTTTATATTTTCTGGGATACTTAAGGTGTATCCAAGTTGAGGCCCTTGTATGCAGTGCAGCCCTAAATTTTGGGGTGGCTCTGTCTTATTGATTTTCAGTTTTCCCAAGGTATATTCCCTAGACTGGTAGTGCCCTTGGCTCTGTAGCTCTGTTCTTTACTTGCTTTAGGGAACAGAATGCACTCCTCCAGAGAGGCAGTTGGCAATTTACATCCCGCCCATCAGCATAACAAGGCTCCCTGTTCTCCAGGGCCTGTCTTGCCTTTCTTGTTCTTACACATTTTGTGGATGTCCCTTTTGACCGGTGGGAAGTGATACTTCTTTGTAGTGCAGATTTGCATTGCCCGCTTGCTTGCTTGGCCAAAAAGGGCGTATGCGTTTTCTCCTGAATATATTCAGTAGAAAACGCATACACCCTTTTTGGCCAAGTGCATCATTGTCGAAGTTGTGCCCCTCTTCCTGTGCTTTAAAGGCAATTCCAACGTACCTCTTGAAATCTGTTTCCTGCTATTCTGCCTCGCTTTCAAGTCCGCCTCGTTGCCTTCCCTCAACAGATTTTTGGACGATAGCTGTCCTTTATTACTCGGCCAGTTTGTGAATGGCTGTGCCCCTGAGCTCCATTTTTCAACTCGTTTTTGGTGAGCTGACCACAAGTCCAAAATTTTGGTTCAGGACCTATACTGGTTCCCGGTGGGTGGCTGAGAATTTGGTTAATTCTTCTTCCTGCCGGGAAATTACAGTGATATGTGCCCGTCCAAATGCCTAACAGCTACTCTCTCATTGGTTCTCCCTCTTCCCTTTCATCCTCTGCCAAATTGGCAACCTGTGCGAACCAAGAGGTTAAAGGGGCTGTCTCTCCAAGTTGGGAGGTTGATAGTAAAGCAGACGGAAAGTCAAACCGGAGCACCAGGAGAGGGACTATGCGTTGAGTTTTAGAAACCTTTCGTATTCACAGTGTGTCCGTTCTCTAGGTTTCCCGCACATGTTATAGCTGTAGTAATATTCCCTTCAACCTGGAGAGTTCGGACCCATGGAATGGGTGCCATGCATTATTGCTTTAAAGGGTCTGCATTTGCTCACCCAATCTCACCAATCGTCTCAGTCCCAAGTGTCCCTCCTTATGCCACATCCAGCTGTCGTTGTAGATAGGGTCATTCCAGCCTTCATCAGAGACCCTGAAGGAATTGTAAAGAATTTCCCAGTTTTTTTGTTTTGTATTTGAAATTCCTTTTTATAGTGGGTTTGAGCTGATTCTCGCTGCCATGTTTATGCCAGTCTAGACACACTTGATTCCCTTACGGAGACATATCAATACATAGGTTTTAAGATTCTTACTAGTCAGATATTTTCCTCTGCGGGAAATATGGGGTTTTGAGTCCCTTTCGCTGAGGACGGTGTAAGTCTTGTCTATTCCATAGTTGGTTTTTGGAACGGTACCTGTGCTTATATCAAACTCTGGTTTTATGCATCACCCCACCTCTCCTTCCCCCTTAAGCAGGTATAAGAGTGTTTTCTAAATGTGAGACACTGTTCTCTTTCCTAACTCAGTTCAAGTGTAGCCATGTTTACAGGATCTTCATAAGTGATATCTTATGATAAGTTTCTTTTTCTGTGTGACTTATTTCACTTAGAATCATCGTACCTGAATCCACCCATTTTGCTGCTACTGGTCTTATGACATTGATTTCATGGCTGAGGGATATTCCATCGTACGTAAGTACCACAATTTTTTGAACCATGTTTATATTTTCTGGGATACTTAAGGTGTATCCAAGTTGAGGTCCTTGTATGCAGTGCAGACCTAAATTTTGGGGTGGCTCTGTCTTATTGATTTTCAGTTTTCCCAAGGTATATTCCCTAGACTGGTAGTGCCCTTGGCTCTGTAGCTCTGTTCTTTACTTGTTTTAGGGAACAGAATGCACTCCTCCAGAGAGGCAGTTGGCAATTTACATCCCGCCCATCAGCATAACAAGGCTCCCTGTTCTCCAGGGCCTGTCTTGCCTTTCTTGTTCTTACACATTTTGTGGATGTCCCTTTTGACCGGTGGGAAGTGATACTTCTTTGTAGTGCAGATTTGCATTGCCCGCTTGCTTGCTTGGCCAAAAAGGGCGTATGCGTTTTCTCCTGAATATATTCAGGACAAAACGCATACCCCCTTTTTGGCCAAGTGCATCATTGTCGAAGTTGTGCCCCTCTTCCTGTGCTTTAAAGGCGATTCCAACGTACCTCTTGAAATCTGTTTCCTGCTATTCTGCCTCGCTTTCAAGTCCGCCTCGTTGCCTTCCCTCAACAGATTTTTGGACGATAGTTGTCCTTTATTACTCGGCCAGTTTGTGAATTGCTGTGCCCCTGAGCTCCATTTTTCAACTCGTTTTTGGTGAGCTGACCGCAAGTCCAAAATTTTGGTTCAGGACCTATACTGGTTCCCGGTGGGTGGCTGAGAATTTGGTTAATTCTTCTTCCTGCCGGGAAATTACAGTGATATGTGCCCGTCCAAATGCCTAACAGCTACTCTCTCATTGGTTCTCCCTCTTCCCTTTCATCCTCTGCCAAATTGGCAACCTGTGCGAACCAAGAGGTTAAAGGGGCTGTCTCTCCAAGTTGGGAGGTTGATAGTAAAGCAGACGGAAAGTCAAACCGGAGCACCAGGAGAGGGACTATTCGTTGAGTTTTAGAAACCTTTCGTATTCACAGTGTGTCCGTTCTCTAGGTTTGCCGCACATGTTATAGCTGTAGTAATATTCCCTTCAACCTGGAGAGTTCGGACCCATGGAATGGGTGCCATGCATTATTGCTTTAAAGGGTGTGCATTTGCTCACCCAATCTCACCAATCGTCTCAGTCCCAAGTGTCCCTCCTTATGCCACATCCAGCTGTCATTGTAGATAGGGTCATTCCAGCTTTCATCAGAGACCCTGAAGGAATTGCAAAGAATTTCCCAGTTTTTTTGTTTTGTTTTTGAAATTCCTTTTTATAGTGGGTTTGAGCTGATTCTCGCTGCCATGTTTATGCCAGTCTAGACACACTTGATTCCCTTACGGAGACATATCAATACATAGGTTTTAAGATTCTTACTAGTCAGATATTTTCCTCTGCGGGAAATATGGGGTTTTGAGTCCCTTTCACTGAGGACGGTGTAGGTCTTGTCTATTCCATAGTTGGTTTTTGGAACGGTACCTGTGCTTATATCAAACTCTGGTTTTATGCATCACCCCACCTCTCCTTCCCCCTTAAGCAGGTATAAGAGTGTTTTCTAAATGTGAGACACTGTTCTCTTTCCTAACTCAGTTCAAGTGTAGCCATGTTTACAGGATCTTCATAAGTGATATCTTATGATAAGTTTCTTTTTCTGTGTGACTTATTTCACTTAGAATCATCGTACCTGAATCCACCCATTTTGCTGCTACTGGTCTTATGACATTGATTTCATGGCTGAGGGATATTCCATCGTACGTAAGTACCACAATTTTTTGAACCATGTTTATATTTTCTGGGATACTTAAGGTGTATCCAAGTTGAGGCCCTTGTATGCAGTGCAGCCCTAAATTTTGGGGTGGCTCTGTCTTATTGATTTTCAGTTTTCCCAAGGTATATTCCCTAGACTGGTAGTGCCCTTGGCTCTGTAGCTCTGTTCTTTACTTGCTTTAGGGAACAGAATGCACTCCTCCAGAGAGGCAGTTGGCAATTTACATCCCGCCCATCAGCATAACAAGGCTCCCTGTTCTCCAGGGCCTGTCTTGCCTTTCTTGTTCTTACACATTTTGTGGATGTCCCTTTTGACCGGTGGGAAGTGATACTTCTTTGTAGTGCAGATTTGCATTGCCCGCTTGCTTGCTTGGCCAAAAAGGGCGTATGCGTTTTCTCCTGAATATATTCAGTAGAAAACGCATACACCCTTTTTGGCCAAGTGCATCATTGTCGAAGTTGTGCCCCTCTTCCTGTGCTTTAAAGGCAATTCCAACGTACCTCTTGAAATCTGTTTCCTGCTATTCTGCCTCGCTTTCAAGTCCGCCTCGTTGCCTTCCCTCAACAGATTTTTGGACGATAGTTGTCCTTTATTACTCGGCCAGTTTGTGAATTGCTGTGCCCCTGAGCTCCATTTTTCAACTCGTTTTTGGTGAGCTGACCGCAAGTCCAAAATTTTGCTTCAGGACCTATACTGGTTCCCGGTGGGTGGCTGAGAATTTGGTTAATTCTTCTTCCTGCCGGGAAATTACAGTGATATGTGCCCGTCCAAATGCCTAACAGCTACTCTCTCATTGGTTCTCCCTCTTCCCTTTCATCCTCTGCCAAATTGGCAACCTGTGCGAACCAAGAGGTTAAAGGGGCTGTCTCTCCAAGTTGGGAGGTTGATAGTAAAGCAGACGGAAAGTCAAACCGGAGCACCAGGAGAGGGACTATGCGTTGAGTTTTAGAAACCTTTCGTATTCACAGTGTGTCCGTTCTCTAGGTTTGCCGCACATGTTATAGCTGTAGTAATATTCCCTTCAACCTGGAGAGTTCGGACCCATGGAATGGGTGCCATGCATTATTGCTTTAAAGGGTCTGCATTTGCTCACCCAATCTCACCAATCGTCTCAGTCCCAAGTGTCCCTCCTTATGCCACATCCAGCTGTCGTTGTAGATAGGGTCATTCCAGCCTTCATCAGAGACCCTGAAGGAATTGTAAAGAATTTCCCAGTTTTTTTGTTTTGTATTTGAAATTCCTTTTTATAGTGGGTTTGAGCTGATTCTCGCTGCCATGTTTATGCCAGTCTAGACACACTTGATTCCCTTACGGAGACATATCAATACATAGGTTTTAAGATTCTTACTAGTCAGATATTTTCCTCTGCAGGAAATATGGGGTTTTGAGTCCCTTTCGCTGAGGACGGTGTAAGTCTTGTCTATTCCATAGTTGGTTTTTGGAACGGTACCTGTGCTTATATCAAACTCTGGTTTTATGCATCACCCCACCTCTCCTTCCCCCTTAAGCAGGTATAAGAGTGTTTTCTAAATGTGAGACACTGTTCTCTTTCCTAACTCAGTTCAAGTGTAGCCATGTTTACAGGATCTTCATAAGTGATATCTTATGATAAGTTTCTTTTTCTGTGTGACTTATTTCACTTAGAATCATCGTACCTGAATCCACCCATTTTGCTGCTACTGGTCTTATGACATTGATTTCATGGCTGAGGGATATTCCATCGTACGTAAGTACCACAAGTTTTTGAACCATGTTTATATTTTCTGGGATACTTAAGGTGTATCCAAGTTGAGGTCCTTGTATGCAGTGCAGCCCTAAATTTTGGGGTGGCTCTGTCTTATTGATTTTCAGTTTTCCCAAGGTATATTCCCTAGACTGGTAGTGCCCTTGGCTCTGTAGCTCTGTTCTTTACTTGTTTTAGGGAACAGAATGCACTCTTCCAGAGAGGCAGTTGGCAATTTACATCCCGCCCATCAGCATAACAAGGCTCCCTGTTCTCCAGGGCCTGTCTTGCCTTTCTTGTTCTTACACATTTTGTGGATGTCCCTTTTGACCGGTGGGAAGTGATACTTCTTTGTAGTGCAGATTTGCATTGCCCGCTTGCTTGCTTAGCCAAAAAGGTCGTATGCGTTTTCTCCTGAATATATTCAGGAGAAAACGCATACGCCCTTTTTGGCCAAGTGCATCATTGTCGAAGTTGTGCCCCTCTTCCTGTGCTTTAAAGGCGATTCCAACGTACCTCTTGAAATCTGTTTCCTGCTATTCTGCCTCGCTTTCAAGTCCGCCTCGTTGCCTTCCCTCAACAGATTTTTGGACGATAGTTGTCCTTTATTACTCGGCCAGTTTGTGAATTGCTGTGCCCCTGAGCTCCATTTTTCAACTCGTTTTTGGTGAGCTGACCGCAACTCCAAAATTTTGGCTCAGGACCTATACTGGTTCCCGGTGGGTGGCTGAGAATTTGGTTAATTCTTCTTCCTGCCGGGAAATTACAGTGATATGTGCCCGTCCAAATGCCTAACAGCTACTCTCTCATTGGTTCTCCCTCTTCCCTTTCATCCTCTGCCAAATTGGCAACCTGTGCGAACCAAGAGGTTAAAGGGGCTGTCTCTCCAAGTTGGGAGGTTGATAGTAAAGCAGACGGAAAGTCAAACCGGAGCACCAGGAGTGGGACTATTCGTTGAGTTTTAGAAACCTTTCGTATTCACAGTGTGTCCGTTCTCTAGGTTTCCCGCACATGTTATAGCTGTAGTAATATTCCCTTCAACCTGGAGAGTTGGGTCCCATGGAATGGGTGCCATGCATTATTGCTTTAAAGGGTCTGCATTTGCTCACCCAATCTCACCAATCGTCTCAGTCCCAAGTGTCCCTCCTTATGCCACATTCTGCTGTCGTTGTAGATAGGGTCATTCCAGCTTTCATCAGAGACCCTGAAGGAATTGTAAAGAATTTCCCAGTTTTTTTGTTTTGTTTTTGAAATTCCTTTTTATAGTCGGTTTGAGCTGATTCTCGCTGCCATGTTTATGCCAGTCTAGACACACTTGATTCCCTTACGGAGACATATCAATACATAGGTTTTAAGATTCTTACTAGTCAGATATTTTCCTCTGCGGGAAATATGGGGTTTTGAGTCCCTTTCACTGAGGACGGTGTAGGTCTTGTCTATTCCATAGTTGGTTTTTGGAACGGTACCTGTGCTTATATCAAACTCTGGTTTTATGCATCACCCCACCTCTCCTTCCCCCTTAAGCAGGTATAAGAGTGTTTTCTAAATGTGAGACACTGTTCTCTTTCCTAACTCAGTTCAAGTGTAGCCATGTTTACAGGATCTTCATAAGTGATATCTTATGATAAGTTTCTTTTTCTGTGTGACTTATTTCACTTAGAATCATCGTACCTGAATCCACCCATTTTGCTGCTACTGGTCTTATGACATTGATTTCATGGCTGAGGGATATTCCATCGTACGTAAGTACCACAATTTTTTGAACCATGTTTATATTTTCTGGGATACTTAAGGTGTATCCAAGTTGAGGCCCTTGTATGCAGTGCAGCCCTAAATTTTGGGGTGGCTCTGTCTTATTGATTTTCAGTTTTCCCAAGGTATATTCCCTAGACTGGTAGTGCCCTTGGCTCTGTACCTCTGTTCTTTACTTGCTTTAGGGAACAGAATGCACTCCTCCAGAGAGGCAGTTGGCAATTTACATCCCGCCCATCAGCATAACAAGGCTCCCTGTTCTCCAGGGCCTGTCTTGCCTTTCTTGTTCTTACACATTTTGTGGATGTCCCTTTTGACCGGTGGGAAGTGATACTTCTTTGTAGTGCAGATTTGCATTGCCCGCTTGCTTGCTTGGCCAAAAAGGGCGTATGCGTTTTCTCCTGAATATATTCAGTAGAAAACGCATACACCCTTTTTGGCCAAGTGCATCATTGTCGAAGTTGTGCCCCTCTTCCTGTGCTTTAAAGGCAATTCCAACGTACCTCTTGAAATCTGTTTCCTGCTATTCTGCCTCGCTTTCAAGTCCGCCTCGTTGCCTTCCCTCAACAGATTTTTGGACGATAGTTGTCCTTTATTACTCGGCCAGTTTGTGAATTGCTGTGCCCCTGAGCTCCATTTTTCAACTCGTTTTTGGTGAGCTGACCGCAAGTCCAAAATTTTGGTTCAGGACCTATACTGGTTCCCGGTGGGTGGCTGAGAATTTGGTTAATTCTTCTTCCTGCCGGGAAATTACAGTGATATGTGCCCATCCAAATGCCTAACAGCTACTCTCTCATTGGTTCTCCCTCTTCCCTTTCATCCTCTGCCAAATTGGCAACCTGTGCGAACCAAGAGGTTAAAGGGGCTGTCTCTCCAAGTTGGGAGGTTGATAGTAAAGCAGACGGAAAGTCAAACCGGAGCACCAGGAGAGGGACTATGCGTTGAGTTTTAGAAACCTTTCGTATTCACAGTGTGTCCGTTCTCTAGGTTTCCCGCACATGTTATAGCTGTAGTAATATTCCCTTCAACCTGGAGAGTTCAGACCCATGGAATGGGTGCCATGCATTATTGCTTTAAAGGGTCTGCATTTGCTCACCCAATCTCACCAATCGTCTCAGTCCCAAGTGTCCCTCCTTATGCCACATCCAGCTGTCGTTGTAGACAGGGTCATTCCAGCCTTCATCAGAGACCCTGAAGGAATTGTAAAGAATTTCCCAGTTTTTTTGTTTTGTATTTGAAATTCCTTTTTATAGTGGGTTTGAGCTGATTCTCGCTGCCATGTTTATGCCAGTCTAGACACACTTGATTCCCTTACGGAGACATATCAATACATAGGTTTTAAGATTCTTACTAGTCAGATATTTTCCTCTGCGGGAAATATGGGGTTTTGAGTCCCTTTCGCTGAGGACGGTGTAAGTCTTGTCTATTCCATAGTTGGTTTTTGGAACGGTACCTGTGCTTATATCAAACTCTGGTTTTATGCATCACCCCACCTCTCCTTCCCCCTTAAGCAGGTATAAGAGTGTTTTCTAAATGTGAGACACTGTTCTCTTTCCTAACTCAGTTCAAGTGTAGCCATGTTTACAGGATCTTCATAAGTGATATCTTATGATAAGTTTCTTTTTCTGTGTGACTTATTTCACTT
The DNA here is from genome assembly GCF_949752795.1 of Hyperoodon ampullatus. Classification (NCBI taxonomy): domain Eukaryota; kingdom Metazoa; phylum Chordata; class Mammalia; order Artiodactyla; family Ziphiidae; genus Hyperoodon; species Hyperoodon ampullatus. The sequence continues at coordinate 199,530 of NW_027640382.1, read as the reverse complement.
AGAATCATCGTACCTGAATCCACCCATTTTGCTGCTACTGGTCTTATGACATTGATTTCATGGCTGAGGGATATTCCATCGTACGTAAGTACCACAATTTTTTGAACCATGTTTATATTTTCTGGGATACTTAAGGTGTATCCAAGTTGAGGCCCTTGTATGCAGTGCAGCCCTAAATTTTGGGGTGGCTCTGTCTTATTGATTTTCAGTTTTCCCAAGGTATATTCCCTAGACTGGTAGTGCCCTTGGCTCTGTAGCTCTGTTCTTTACTTGCTTTAGGGAACAGAATGCACTCCTCCAGAGAGGCAGTTGGCAATTTACATCCCGCCCATCAGCATAACAAGGCTCCCTGTTCTCCAGGGCCTGTCTTGCCTTTCTTGTTCTTACACATTTTGTGGATGTCCCTTTTGACCGGTGGGAAGTGATACTTCTTTGTAGTGCAGATTTGCATTGCCCGCTTGCTTGTTTGGCCAAAAAGGGCGTATGCGTTTTCTCCTGAATATATTCAGGAGAAAACGCATACGCCCTTTTTGGCCAAGTGCATCATTGTCGAAGTTGTGCCCCTCTTCCTGTGCTTTAAAGGCGATTCCAACTTACCTCTTGAAATCTGTTTCCTGCTATTCTGCCTCGCTTTCAAGTCCGCCTCGTTGCCTTCCCTCAACAGATTTTTGGACGATAGTTGTCCTTTATTACTCGGCCAGTTTGTGAATTGCTGTGCCCCTAGCTCCATTTTTCAACTCGTTTTTGGTGAGCTGACCGCAAGTCCAAAATTTTGGTTCAGGACCTATACTGGTTCCCGGTGGGTGGCTGAGAATTTGGTTAATTCTTCTTCCTGCCGGGAAATTACAGTGATATGTGCCCGTCCAAATGCCTAACAGCTACTCTCTCATTGGTTCTCCCTCTTCCCTTTCATCCTCTGCCAAATTGGCAACCTGTGCGAACCAAGAGGTTAAAGGGGCTGTCTCTCCAAGTTGGGAGGTTGATAGTAAAGCAGACGGAAAGTCAAACCGGAGCACCAGGAGTGGGACTATTCGTTGAGTTTTAGAAACCTTTCGTATTCACAGTGTGTCCGTTCTCTAGGTTTCCCGCACATGTTATAGCTGTAGTAATATTCCCTTCAACCTGGAGAGTTGGGACCCATGGAATGGGTGCCATGCATTATTGCTTTAAAGGGTCTGCATTTGCTCACCCAATCTCACCAATCGTCTCAGTCCCAAGTGTCCCTCCTTATGCCACATTCTGCTGTCGTTGTAGATAGGGTCATTCCAGCTTTCATCAGAGACCCTGAAGGAATTGTAAAGAATTTCCCAGTTTTTTTGTTTTGTTTTTGAAATTCCTTTTTATAGTGGGTTTGAGCTGATTCTCGCTGCCATGTTTATGCCAGTCTAGACACACTTGATTCCCTTACGGAGACATATCAATACATAGGTTTTAAGATTCTTACTAGTCAGATATTTTCCTGTGCGGGAAATATGGGGTTTTGAGTCCCCTTCACTGAGGACGGTGTAGGTCTTGTCTATTCCATAGTTGGTTTTTGGAACGGTACCTGTGCTTATATCAAACTCTGGTTTTATGCATCACCCCACCTCTCCTTCCCCCTTAAGCAGGTATAAGAGTGTTTTCTAAATGTGAGACACTGTTCTCTTTCCTAACTCAGTTCAAGTGTAGCCATGTTTACAGGATCTTCATAAGTGATATCTTATGATAAGTTTCTTTTTCTGTGTGACTTATTTCACTTAGAATCATCGTACCTGAATCCACCCATTTTGCTGCTACTGGTCTTATGACATTGATTTCATGGCTGAGGGATATTCCATCGTACATAAGTACCACAATTTTTTGAACCATGTTTATATTTTCTGGGATACTTAAGGTGTATCCTAGTTGAGGTCCTTGTATGCAGTGCAGCCCTAAATTTTGGGGTGGCTCTGTCTTATTGATTTTCAGTTTTCCCAAGGTATATTCCCTAGACTGGTAGTGCCCTTGGCTCTGTAGCTCTGTTCTTTACTTGCTTTAGGGAACAGAATGCACTCCTCCAGAGAGGCAGTTGGCAATTTACATCCCACCCATCAGCATAACAAGGCTCCCTGTTCTCCAGGGCCTGTCTTGCCTTTCTTGTTCTTACACATTTTGTGGATGTCCCTTTTGACCGGTGGGAAGTGATACTTCTTTGTAGTGCAGGTTTGCATTGCCCGCTTGCTTGCTTGGCCAAAAAGGGCGTATGCGTTTTCTCCTGAATATATTCAGGACAAAACGCATACGCCCTTTTTGGCCAAGTGCATCATTGTCGAAGTTGTGCCCCTCTTCCTGTGCTTTAAAGGCGATTCCAACGTACCTCTTGAAATCTGTTTCCTGCTATTCTGCCTCGCTTTCAAGTCCGCCTCGTTGCCTTCCCTCAACAGATTTTTGGACGATAGTTGTCCTTTATTACTCGGCCAGTTTGTGAATGGCTGTGCCCCTGAGCTCCATTTTTCAACTCGTTTTTGGTGAGCTGACCGCAAGTCCAAAATTTTGGTTCAGGACCTATACTGGTTCCCGGTGGGTGGCTGAGAATTGGGTTAATTCTTCTTCCTGCCGGGAAATTACAGTGATATGTGCCCGTCCAAATGCCTAACAGCTACTCTCTCATTGGTTCTCCCTCTTCCCTTTCATCCTCTGCCAAATTGGTAACCTGTGCGAACCAAGAGGTTAAAGGGGCTGTCTCTCCAAGTTGGGGGGTTGATAGTAAAGCAGACGGAAAGTCAAACCGGAGCACCAGGAGAGGGACTATGCGTTGAGTTTTAGAAACCTTTCGTATTCACAGTGTGTCCGTTCTCTAGGTTTCCCGCACATGTTATAGCTGTAGTAATATTCCCTTCAACCTGGAGAGTTCGGACCCATGGAATGGGTGCCATGCATTATTGCTTTAAAGGGTCTGCATTTGCTCACCCAATCTCACCAATCGTCTCAGTCCCAAGTGTCCCTCCTTATGCCACATCCAGCTGTCGTTGTAGATAGGGTCATTCCAGCCTTCATCAGAGACCCTGAAGGAATTGTAAAGAATTTCCCAGTTTTTTTGTTTTGTTTTTGAAATTCCTTTTTATAGTGGGTTTGAGCTGATTCTCACTGCCATGTTTATGCCAGTCTAGACACACTTGATTCCCTTACGGAGACATATCAATACATAGGTTTTAAGATTCTTACTAGTCAGATATATTCCTCTGCGGGAAATATGGGGTTTTGAGTCCCTTTCGCTGAGGACGGTGTAGGTCTTGTCTATTCCATAGTTGGTTTTTGGAACGGTACCTGTGCTTATATCAAACTCTGGTTTTATGCATCACCCCACCTCTCCTTCCCCCTTAAGCAGGTATAAGAGTGTTTTCTAAATGTGAGACACTGTTCTCTTTCCTAACTCAGTTCAAGTGTAGCCATGTTTACAGGATCTTCATAAGTGATATCTTATGATAAGTTTCTTTTTCTGTGTGACTTATTTCACTTAGAATCATCGTACCTGAATCCACCCATTTTGCTGCTACTGGTCTTATGACATTGATTTCATGGCTGAGGGATATTCCATCGTACGTAAGTACCACAAGTTTTTGAACCATGTTTATATTTTCTGGGATACTTAAGGTGTATCCAAGTTGAGGTCCTTGTATGCAGTGCAGCCCTAAATTTTGGGGTGGCTCTGTCTTATTGATTTTCAGTTTTCCCAAGGTATATTCCCTAGACTGGTAGTGCCCTTGGCTCTGTAGCTCTGTTCTTTACTTGTTTTAGGGAACAGAATGCACTCCTCCAGAGAGGCAGTTGGCAATTTACATCCCGCCCATCAGCATAACAAGGCTCCCTGTTCTCCAGGGCCTGTCTTGCCTTTCTTGTTCTTACACATTTTGTGGATGTCCCTTTTGACCGGTGGGAAGTGATACTTCTTTGTAGTGCAGATTTGCATTGCCCGCTTGCTTGCTTGGCCAAAAAGGGCGTATGCGTTTTCTCCTGAATATATTCAGGAGAAAACGCATACGCCCTTTTTGGCCAAGTGCATCATTGTCGAAGTTGTGCCCCTCTTCCTGTGCTTTAAAGGCGATTCCAACGTACCTCTTGAAATCTGTTTCCTGCTATTCTGCCTCGCTTTCAAGTCCGCCTCGTTGCCTTCCCTCAACAGATTTTTGGACGATAGTTGTCCTTTATTACTCGGCCAGTTTGTGAATTGCTGTGCCCCTGAGCTCCATTTTTCAACTCGTTTTTGGTGAGCTGACCGCAAGTCCAAAATTTTGGTTCAGGACCTATACTGGTTCCTGGTGGGTGTCTGAGAATTTGGTTAATTCTTCTTCCTGCCGGGAAATTACAGTGATATGTGCCCGTCCAAATGCCTAACAGCTACTCTCTCATTGGTTCTCCCTCTTCCCTTTCATCCTCTGCCAAATTGGCAACCTGTGCGAACCAAGAGGTTAAAGGGGCTGTCTCTCCAAGTTGGGAGGTTGATAGTAAAGCAGACGGAAAGTCAAACCGGAGCACCAGGAGAGGGACTATGCGTTGAGTTTTAGAAACCTTTCGTATTCACAGTGTGTCCGTTCTCTAGGTTTCCCGCACATGTTATAGCTGTAGTAATATTCCCTTCAACCTGGAGAGTTCGGACCCATGGAATGGGTGCCATGCATTATTGCTTTAAAGGGTCTGCATTTGCTCACCCAATCTCACCAATCGTCTCAGTCCCAAGTGTCCCTCCTTATGCCACATCCAGCTGTCGTTGTAGATAGGGTCATTCCAGCCTTCATCAGAGACCCTGAAGGAATTGTAAAGAATTTCCTAGTTTTTTTGTTTTGTTTTTGAAATTCCTTTTTATAGTGGGTTTGAGCTGATTCTCGCTGCCATGTTTATGCCAGTCTAGACACACTTGATTCCCTTACGGAGACATATCAATACATAGGTTTTAAGATTCTTACTAGTCAGATATTTTCCTCTGCGGGAAATATGGGGTTTTGAGTCCCTTTCGCTGAGGACGGTGTAGGTCTTGTCTATTCCATAGTTGGTTTTTGGAACGGTACCTGTGCTTATATCAAACTCTGGTTTTATGCATCACCCCACCTCTCCTTCCCCCTTAAGCAGGTATAAGAGTGTTTTCTAAATGTGAGACACTGTTCTCTTTCCTAACTCAGTTCAAGTGTAGCCATGTTTACAGGATCTTCATAAGTGATATCTTATGATAAGTTTCTTTTTCTGTGTGACTTATTTCACTTAGAATCATCGTACCTGAATCCACCCATTTTGCTGCTACTGGTCTTATGACATTGATTTCATGGCTGAGGGATATTCCATCGTACGTAAGTACCACAATTTTTTGAACCATGTTTATATTTTCTGGGATACTTAAGGTGTATCCTAGTTGAGGTCCTTGTATGCAGTGCAGCCCTAAATTTTGGGGTGGCTCTGTCTTATTGATTTTCAGTTTTCCCAAGGTATATTCCCTAGACTGGTAGTGCCCTTGGCTCTGTAGCTCTGTTCTTTACTTGCTTTAGGGAACAGAATGCACTCCTCCAGAGAGGCAGTTGGCAATTTACATCCCACCCATCAGCATAACAAGGCTCCCTGTTCTCCAGGGCCTGTCTTGCCTTTCTTGTTCTTACACATTTTGTGGATGTCCCTTTTGACCGGTGGGAAGTGATACTTCTTTGTAGTGCAGGTTTGCATTGCCCGCTTGCTTGCTTGGCCAAAAAGGGCGTATGCGTTTTCTCCTGAATATATTCAGGAGAAAACGCATACGCCCTTTTTGGCCAAGTGCATCATTGTCGAAGTTGTGCCCCTCTTCCTGTGCTTTAAAGGCGATTCCAACGTACCTCTTGAAATCTGTTTCCTGCTATTCTGCCTCGCTTTCAAGTCCGCCTCGTTGCCTTCCCTCAACAGATTTTTGGACGATAGTTGTCCTTTATTACTCGGCCAGTTTGTGAATGGCTGTGCCCCTGAGCTCCATTTTTCAACTCGTTTTTGGTGAGCTGACCGCAAGTCCAAAATTTTGGTTCAGGACCTATACTGGTTCCCGGTGGGTGGCTGAGAATTGGGTTAATTCTTCTTCCTGCCGGGAAATTACAGTGATATGTGCCCGTCCAAATGCCTAACAGCTACTCTCTCATTGGTTCTCCCTCTTCCCTTTCATCCTCTGCCAAATTGGCAACCTGTGCGAACCAAGAGGTTAAAGGGGCTGTCTCTCCAAGTTGGGGGGTTGATAGTAAAGCAGACGGAAAGTCAAACTGGAGCACCAGGAGAGGGACTATGCGTTGAGTTTTAGAAACCTTTCGTATTCACAGTGTGTCCGTTCTCTAGGTTTCCCGCACATGTTATAGCTGTAGTAATATTCCCTTCAACCTGGAGAGTTCGGACCCATGGAATGGGTGCCATGCATTATTGCTTTAAAGGGTCTGCATTTGCTCACCCAATCTCACCAATCGTCTCAGTCCCAAGTGTCCCTCCTTATGCCACATCCAGCTGTCGTTGTAGATAGGGTCATTCCAGCCTTCATCAGAGACCCTGAAGGAATTGTAAAGAATTTCCCAGTTTTTTTGTTTTGTTTTTGAAATTCCTTTTTATAGTGGGTTTGAGCTGATTCTCGCTGCCATGTTTATGCCAGTCTAGACACCCTTGATTCCCTTACGGAGACATATCAATACATAGGTTTTAAGATTCTTACTAGTCAGATATTTTCCTCTGCGGGAAATATGGGGTTTTGAGTCCCTTTCGCTGAGGACGGTGTAGGTCTTGTCTATTCCATAGTTGGTTTTTGGAACGGTACCTGTGCTTATATCAAACTCTGGTTTTATGCATCACCCCACCTCTCCTTCCCCCTTAAGCAGGTATAAGAGTGTTTTCTAAATGTGAGACACTGTTCTCTTTCATAACTCAGTTCAAGTGTAGCCATGTTTACAGGATCTTCATAAGTGATATCTTATGATAAGTTTCTTTTTCTGTGTGACTTATTTCACTTAGAATCATCGTACCTGAATCCACCCATTTTGCTGCTACTGGTCTTATGACATTGATTTCATGGCTGAGGGATATTCCATCGTACGTAAGTACCACAAGTTTTTGAACCATGTTTATATTTTCTGGGATACTTAAGGTGTATCCAAGTTGAGGTCCTTGTATGCAGTGCAGCCCTAAATTTTGGGGTGGCTCTGTCTTATTGATTTTCAGTTTTCCCAAGGTATATTCCCTAGACTGGTAGTGCCCTTGGCTCTGTAGCTCTGTTCTTTACTTGTTTTAGGGAACAGAATGCACTCCTCCAGAGAGGCAGTTGGCAATTTACATCCCGCCCATCAGCATAACAAGGCTCCCTGTTCTCCAGGGCCTGTCTTGCCTTTCTTGTTCTTACACATTTTGTGGATGTCCCTTTTGACCGGTGGGAAGTGATACTTCTTTGTAGTGCAGATTTGCATTGCCCGCTTGCTTGCTTGGCCAAAAAGGGCGTATGCGTTTTCTCCTGAATATATTCAGGACAAAACGCATACGCCCTTTTTGGCCAAGTGCATCATTGTCGAAGTTGTGCCCCTCTTCCTGTGCTTTAAAGGCGATTCCAACGTACCTCTTGAAATCTGTTTCCTGCTATTCTGCCTCGCTTTCAAGTCCGCCTCGTTGCCTTCCCTCAACAGATTTTTGGACGATAGTTGTCCTTTATTACTCGGCCAGTTTGTGAATGGCTGTGCCCCTGAGCTCCATTTTTCAACTCGTTTTTGGTGAGCTGACCGCAAGTCCAAAATTTTGGTTCAGGACCTATACTGGTTCCCGGTGGGCGGCTGAGAATTGGGTTAATTCTTCTTCCTGCCGGGAAATTACAGTGATATGTGCCCGTCCAAATGCCTAACAGCTACTCTCTCATTGGTTCTCCCTCTTCCCTTTCATCCTCTGCCAAATTGGCAACCTGTGCGAACCAAGAGGTTAAAGGGGCTGTCTCTCCAAGTTGGGGGGTTGATAGTAAAGCAGACGGAAAGTCAAACCGGAGTACCAGGAGAGGGACTATGCGTTGAGTTTTAGAAACCTTTCGTATTCACAGTGTGTCCGTTCTCTAGGTTTCCCGCACATGTTATAGCTGTAGTAATATTCCCTTCAACCTGGAGAGTTGGGACCCATGGAATGGGTGCCATGCATTATTGCTTTAAAGGGTCTGCATTTGCTCACCCAATCTCACCAATCGTCTCAGTCCCAAGTGTCCCTCCTTATGCCACATCCAGCTGTCGTTGTAGATAGGGTCATTCCAGCCTTCATCAGAGACCCTGAAAGAATTGTAAAGAATTTCCCAGTTTTTTTGTTTTGTTTTTGAAATTCCTTTTTATAGTGGGTTTGAGCTGATTCTCGCTGCCATGTTTATGCCAGTCTAGACACACTTGATTCCCTTACGGAGACATATCAATACATAGGTTTTAAGATTCTTACTAGTCAGATATTTTCCTCTGCGGGAAATATGGGGTTTTGAGTCCCTTTCGCTGAGGACGGTGTAGGTCTTGTCTATTCCATAGTTGGTTTTTGGAACGGTACCTGTGCTTATATCAAACTCTGGTTTTATGCATCACCCCACCTCTCCTTCCCCCTTAAGCAGGTATAAGAGTGTTTTCTAAATGTGAGACACTGTTCTCTTTCCTAACTCAGTTCAAGTGTAGCCATGTTTACAGGATCTTCATAAGTGATATCTTATGATAAGTTTCTTTTTCTGTGTGACTTATTTCACTTAGAATCATCGTACCTGAATCCACCCATTTTGCTGCTACTGGTCTTATGACATTGATTTCATGGCTGAGGGATATTCCATCGTACGTAAGTACCACAAGTTTTTGAACCATGTTTATATTTTCAAGGATACTTAAGGTGTATCCAAGTTGAGGTCCTTGTATGCAGTGCAGCCCTAAATTTTGGGGTGGCTCTGTCTTATTGATTTTCAGTTTTCCCAAGGTATATTCCCTAGACTGGTAGTGCCCTTGGCTCTGTAGCTCTGTTCTTTACTTGTTTTAGGGAACAGAATGCACTCCTCCAGAGAGGCAGTTGGCAATTTACATCCCGCCCATCAGCATAACAAGGCTCCCTGTTCTCCAGGGCCTGTCTTGCCTTTCTTGTTCTTACACATTTTGTGGATGTCCCTTTTGACCGGTGGGAAGTGATACTTCTTTGTAGTGCAGATTTGCATTGCCCGCTTGCTTGCTTGGCCAAAAAGGGCGTATGCGTTTTCTCCTGAATATATTCAGGAGAAAACGCATACGCCCTTTTTGGCCAAGTGCATCATTGTCGAAGTTGTGCCCCTCTTCCTGTGCTTTAAAGGCGATTCCAACGTACCTCTTGAAATCTGTTTCCTGCTATTCTGCCTCGCTTTCAAGTCCGCCTCGTTGCCTTCCCTCAACAGATTTTTGGACGATAGTTGTCCTTTATTACTCGGCCAGTTTGTGAATTGCTGTGCCCCTGAGCTCCATTTTTCAACTCGTTTTTGGTGAGCTGACCGCAAGTCCAAAATTTTGGTTCAGGACCTATACTGGTTCCCGGTGGGTGTCTGAGAATTTGGTTAATTCTTCTTCCTGCCGGGAAATTACAGTGATATGTGCCCGTCCAAATGCCTAACAGCTACTCTCTCATTGGTTCTCCCTCTTCCCTTTCATCCTCTGCCAAATTGGCAACCTGTGCGAACCAAGAGGTTAAAGGGGCTGTCTCTCCAAGTTGGGAGGTTGATAGTAAAGCAGACGGAAAGTCAAACCGGAGCACCAGGAGAGGGACTATGCGTTGAGTTTTAGAAACCTTTCGTATTCACAGTGTGTCCGTTCTCTAGGTTTCCCGCACATGTTATAGCTGTAGTAATATTCCCTTCAACCTGGAGAGTTCGGACCCATGGAATGGGTGCCATGCATTATTGCTTTAAAGGGTCTGCATTTGCTCACCCAATCTCACCAATCGTCTCAGTCCCAAGTGTCCCTCCTTATGCCACATCCAGCTGTCGTTGTAGATAGGGTCATTCTAGCCTTCATCAGAGACCCTGAAGGAATTATAAAGAATTTCCCAGTTTTTTTGTTTTGTTTTTGAAATTCCTTTTTATAGTGGGTTTGAGCTGATTCTCGCTGCCATGTTTATGCCAGTCTAGACACACTTGATTCCCTTACGGAGACATATCAATACATAGGTTTTAGATTCTTACTAGTCAGATATTTTCCTCTGCGGGAAATATGGGGTTTTGAGTCCCTTTCGCTGAGGACGGTGTAGGTCTTGTCTATTCCATAGTTGGTTTTTGGAACGGTACCTGTGCTTATATCAAACTCTGGTTTTATGCATCACCCCACCTCTCCTTCCCCCTTAAGCAGGTATAAGAGTGTTTTCTAAATGTGAGACACTGTTCTCTTTCCTAACTCAGTTCAAGTGTAGCCATGTTTACAGGATCTTCATAAGTGATATCTTATGATAAGTTTCTTTTCCTGTGTGACTTATTTCACTTAGAATCATCGTACCTGAATCCACCCATTTTGCTGCTACTGGTCTTATGACATTGATTTCATGGCTGAGGGATATTCCATCGTACGTAAGTACCACAATTTTTTGAACCATGTTTATATTTTCTGGGATACTTAAGGTGTATCCAAGTTGAGGTCCTTGTATGCAGTGCAGCCCTAAATTTTGGGGTGGCTCTGTCTTATTGATTTTCAGTTTTCCCAAGGTATATTCCCTAGACTGGTAGTGCCCTTGGCTCTGTAGCTCTGTTCTTTACTTGTTTTAGGGAACAGAATGCACTCCTCCAGAGAGGCAGTTGGCAATTTACATCCCGCCCATCAGCATAACAAGGCTCCCTGTTCTCCAGGGCCTGTCTTGCCTTTCTTGTTCTTACACATTTTGTGGATGTCCCTTTTGACCGGTGGGAAGTGATACTTCTTTGTAGTGCAGATTTGTATTGCCCGCTTGCTTGCTTGGCCAAAAAGGGCGTATGCGTTTTCTCCTGAATATATTCAGGAGAAAACGCATACGCCCTTTTTGGCCAAGTGCATCATTGTCGAAGTTGTGCCCCTCTTCCTGTGCTTTAAAGGCGATTCCAACGTACCTCTTGAAATCTGTTTCCTGCTATTCTGCTTCGCTTTCAAGTCCGCCTCGTTGCCTTCCCTCAACAGATTTTTGGACGATAGTTGTCCTTTATTACTCGGCCAGTTTGTGAATTGCTGTGCCCCTGAGCTCCATTTTTCAACTCGTTTTTGGTGAGCTGACCGCAAGTCCAAAATTTTGGTTCAGGACCTATACTGGTTCCCGGTGGGTGGCTGAGAATTTGGTTAATTCTTCTTCCTGCCGGGAAATTACAGTGATATGTGCCCGTCCAAATGCCTAACAGCTACTCTCTCATTGGTTCTCCCTCTTCCCTTTCATCCTCTGACAAATTGGCAACCTGTGCGAACCAAGAGGTTAAAGGGGCTGTCTCTCCAAGTTGGGAGGTTGATAGTAAAGCAGACGGAAAGTCAAACCGGAGCACCAGGAGAGGGACTATGCGTTGAGTTTTAGAAACCTTTCGTATTCACAGTGTGTCCGTTCTCTAGGTTTCCCGCACATGTTATAGCTGTAGTAATATTCCCTTCAACCTGGAGAGTTCGGACCCATGGAATGGGTGCCATGCATTATTGCTTTAATGGGTCTGCATTTGCTCACCCAATCTCACCAATCGTCTCAGTCCCAAGTGTCCCTCCTTATGCCACATCCAGCTGTCGTTGTAGATAGGGTCATTCCAGCCTTCATCAGAGACCCTGAAGGAATTGTAAAGAATTTCCCAGTTTTTTTGTTTTGTTTTTGAAATTCCTTTTTATAGTGGGTTTGAGCTGATTCTCGCTGCCATGTTTATGCCAGTCTAGACACACTTGATTCCCTTACGGAGACATATCAATACATAGGTTTTAAGATTCTTACTAGTCAGATATTTTCCTCTGCGGGAAATATGGGGTTTTGAGTCCCTTTCGCTGAGGACGGTGTAGGTCTTGTCTATTCCATAGTTGGTTTTTGGAACGGTACCTGTGCTTATATCAAACTCTGGTTTTATGCATCACCCCACCTCTCCTTCCCCCTTATGCAGGTATAAGAGTGTTTTCTAAATGTGAGACACTGTTCTCTTTCCTAACTCAGTTCAAGTGTAGCCATGTTTACAGGATCTTCATAAGTGATATCTTATGATAAGTTTCTTTTTCTGTGTGACTTATTTCACTTAGAATCATCGTACCTGAATCCACCCATTTTGCTGCTACTGGTCTTATGACATTGATTTCATGGCTGAGGGATATTCCATCGTACGTAAGTACCACAATTTTTTGAACCATGTTTATATTTTCTGGGATACTTAAGGTGTATCCAAGTTGAGGTCCTTGTATGCAGTGCAGCCTTAAATTTTGGGGTGGCTCTGTCTTATTGATTTTCAGTTTTCCCAAGGTATATTCCCTAGACTGGTAGTGCCCTTGGCTCTGTAGCTCTGTTCTTTACTTGTTTTAGGGAACAGAATGCACTCCTCCAGAGAGGCAGTTGGCAATTTACATCCCGCCCATCAGCATAACAAGGCTCCCTGTTCTCCAGGGCCTGTCTTGCCTTTCTTGTTCTTACACATTTTGTGGATGTCCCTTTTGACCGGTGGGAAGTGATACTTCTTTGTAGTGCAGATTTGCATTGCCCGCTTGCTTGCTTGGCCAAAAAGGGCGTATGCGTTTTCTCCTGAATATATTCATGAGAAAACGCATACCCCCTTTTTGGCCAAGTGCATCATTGTCGAAGTTGTGCCCCTCTTCCTGTGCTTTAAAGGCGATTCCAACGTACCTCTTGAAATCTGTTTCCTGCTATTCTGCCTCGCTTTCAAGTCCGCCTCGTTGCCTTCCCTCAACAGATTTTTGGACGATAGTTGTCCTTTATTACTCGGCCAGTTTGTGAATTGCTGTGCCCCTGAGCTCCATTTTTCAACTCATTTTTGGTGAGCTGACCGCAAGTCCAAAATTTTGGTTCAGGACCTATACTGGTTCCCGGTGGGTGGCTGAGAATTTGGTTAATTCTTCTTCCTGCCGGGAAATTACAGTGATATGTGCCCGTCCAAATGCCTAACAGCTACTCTCTCATTGGTTCTCCCTCTTCCCTTTCATCCTCTGCCAAATTGGCAACCTGTGCGAACCAAGAGGTTAAAGGGGCTGTCTCTCCAAGTTGGGAGGTTGATAGTAAAGCAGACGGAAAGTCAAACCGGAGCACCAGGAGAGGGACTATTCGTTGAGTTTTAGAAACCTTTCGTATTCACAGTGTGTCCGTTCTCTAGGTTTCCCGCACATGTTATAGCTGTAGTAATATTCCCTTCAACCTGGAGAGTTCGGACCCATGGAATGGGTGCCATGCATTATTGCTTTAAAGGGTCTGCATTTGCTCACCCAATCTCACCAATCGTCTCAGTCCCAAGTGTCCCTCCTTATGCCACATCCAGCTGTCGTTGTAGATAGGGTTATTCCAGCCTTCATCAGAGACCCTGAAGGAATTGTAAAGAATTTCCCAGTTTTTTTGTTTTGTTTTTGAAATTCCTTTTTATAGTGGGTTTGAGCTGATTCTCGCTGCCATGTTTATGCCAGTCTAGACACACTTGATTCCCTTACGGAGACATATCAATACATAGGTTTTAAGATTCTTACTAGTCAGATATTTTCATGTGCGGGAAATATGGGGTTTTGAGTCCCTTTCACTGAGGACGGTGTAGGTCTTGTCTATTCCATAGTTGGTTTTTGGAACGGTACCTGTGCTTATATCAAACTCTGGTTTTATGCATCACCCCACCTCTCCTTCCCCCTTAAGCAGGTATAAGAGTGTTTTCTAAATGTGAGACACTGTTCTCTTTCCTAACTCAGTTCAAGTGTAGCCATGTTTACAGGATCTTCATAAGTGATATCTTATGATAAGTTTCTTTTTCTGTGTGACTTATTTCACTTAGAATCATCGTACCTGAATCCACCCACTTTGCTGCTACTGGTCTTATGACATTGATTTCATGGCTGAGGGATATTCCATCGTACGTAAGTACCACAATTTTTTGAACCATGTTTATATTTTCTGGGATACTTAAGGTGTATCCAAGTTGAGGTCCTTGTATGCAGTGCAGCCCTAAATTTTGGGGTGGCTCTGTCTTATTGATTTTCAGTTTTCCCAAGGTATATTCCCTAGACTGGTAGTGCCCTTGGCTCTGTAGCTCTGTTCTTTACTTGTTTTAGGGAACAGAATGCACTCCTCCAGAGAGGCAGTTGGCAATTTACATCCCGCCCATCAGCATAACAAGGCTCCCTGTTCTCCAGGGCCTGTCTTGCCTTTATTGTTCTTACACATTTTGTGGATGTCCCTTTTGACCGGTGGGAAGTGATACTTCTTTGTAGTGCAGATTTGCATTGCCCGCTTGCTTGCTTGGCCAAAAAGGGCGTATGCGTTTTCTCCTGAATATATTCAGGAGAAAACGCATACGCCCTTTTTGGCCAAGTGCATCATTGTCGAAGTTGTGCCCCTCTTCCTGTGCTTTAAAGGTGATTCCAACGTACCTCTTGAAATCTGTTTCCTGCTATTCTGCCTCGCTTTCAAGTCCGCCTCGTTGCCTTACCTCAACAGATTTTTGGACGATAGTTGTCCTTTATTACTTGGCCAGTTTGTGAATTGCTGTGCCCCTGAGCCCCATTTTTCAACTCGTTTTTGGTGAGCTGACCGCAAGTCCAAAATTTTGGTTCAGGACCTATACTGGTTCCCGGTGGGTGGCTGAGAATTTGGTTAATTCTTCTTCCTGCCGGGAAATTACAGTGATATGTGCCCGTCCAAATGCCTAACAGCTACTCTCTCATTGGTTCTCCCTCTTCCCTTTCATCCTCTGCCAAATTGGCAACCTGTGCGAACCAAGACGTTAAAGGGTCTGTCTCTCCAAGTTGGGAGGTTGATAGTAAAGCAGATGGAAAGTCAAACCGGAGCACCAGGAGAGGGACTATGCGTTGAGTTTTAGAAACCTTTCGTATTCACAGTGTGTCCGTTCTCTAGGTTTCCCGCACATGTTATAGCTGTAGTAATATTCCCTTCTACCTGGAGAGTTCGGACCCATGGAATGGGTGCCATGCATTATTGCTTTAAAGGGTCTGCATTTGCTCACCCAATCTCACCAATCGTCTCAGTCCCAAGTGTCCCTCCTTATTCCACATCCAGCTGTCGTTGTAGATAGGGTCATTCCAGCTTTCATCAGAGACCCTGAAGGAATTGTAAAGAATTTCCCAGTTTTTTTGTTTTGTTTTTGAAAATCCTTTTTATAGTGGGTTTGAGCTGATTCTCGCTGCCATGTTTATGCCAGTCTAGACACACTTGATTCCCTTATGGAGACATATCAATACATAGGTTTTAAGATTCTTACTAGTCAGATACTTTCCTCTGCGGGAAATATGGGGTTTTGAGTCCCTTTCACTGAGGACGGTGTAGGTCTTGTCTATTCCATAGTTGGTTTTTGGAACGGTACCTGTGCTTATATCAAACTCTGGTTTTATGCATCACCCCACCTCTCCTTCCCCCTTAAGCAGGTATAAGAGTGTTTTCTAAATGTGAGACACTGTTCTCTTTCCTAACTCAGTTCAAGTGTAGCCATGTTTACAGGATCTTCATAAGTGATATCTTATGATAAGTTTCTTTTTCTGTGTGACTTATTTCACTTAGAATCATCGTACCTGAATCCACCCACTTTGCTGCTACTGGTCTTATGACATTGATTTCATGGCTGAGGGATATTCCATCGTACGTAAGTACCACAATTTTTTGAACCATGTTTATATTTTCTGGGATACTTAAGGTGTATCCAAGTTGAGGTCCTTGTATGCAGTGCAGACCTAAATTTTGGGGTGGCTCTGTCTTATTGATTTTCAGTTTTCCCAAGGTATATTCCCTAGACTGGTAGTGCCCTTGGCTCTGTAGCTCTGTTCTTTACTTGTTTTAGGGAACAGAATGCACTCCTCCAGAGAGGCAGTTGGCAATTTACATCCCGCCCATCAGCATAACAAGGCTCCCTGTTCTCCAGGGCCTGTCTTGCCTTTATTGTTCTTACACATTTTGTGGATGTCCCTTTTGACCGGTGGGAAGTGATACTTCTTTGTAGTGCAGATTTGCATTGCCCGCTTGATTGCTTGGCCAAAAAGGGCGTATGCGTTTTCTCCTGAATATATTCAGGAGAAAACGCATACGCCCTTTTTGGCCAAGTGCATCATTGTCGAAGTTGTGCCCCTCTTCCTGTGCTTTAAAGGTGATTCCAACGTACCTCTTGAAATCTGTTTCCTGCTATTCTGCCTCGCTTTCAAGTCCGCCTCGTTGCCTTACCTCAACAGATTTTTGGACGATAGTTGTCCTTTATTACTCGGCCAGTTTGTGAATTGCTGTGCCCCTGAGCCCCATTTTTCAACTCGTTTTTGGTGAGCTGACCGCAAGTCCAAAATTTTGGTTCAGGACCTATACTGGTTCCCGGTGGGTGGCTGAGAATTTGGTTAATTCTTCTTCCTGCCGGGAAATTACAGTGATATGTTACCATCCAAATGCCTAACAGCTACTCTCTCATTGGTTCTCCCTCTTCCCTTTCATCCTCTGACAAATTGGCAACCTGTGCGAACCAAGAGGTTAAAGGGGCTGTCTCTCCAAGTTGGGAGGTTGATAGTAAAGCAGACAGAAAGTCAAACCGGAGCACCAGGAGAGGGACTATGCGTTGAGTTTTAGAAACCTTTCGTATTCACAGTGTGTCCGTTCTCTAGGTTTCCCGCACATGTTATAGCTGTAGTAATATTCCCTTCAACCTGGAGAGTTCGGACCCATGGAATGGGTGCCATGCATTATTGCTTTAAAGGGTCTGCATTTGCTCACCCAATCTCACCAATCGTCTCAGTCCCAAGTGTCCCTCCTTATGCCACATCCAGCTGTCGTTGTAGATAGGGTCATTCCAGCCTTCATCAGAGACCCTGAAGGAATTGTAAAGAATTTCCCAGTTTTTTTGTTTTGTTTTTGAAATTCCTTTTTATAGTGGGTTTCAGCGGATTCTCGCTGCCATGTTTATGCAAGTCTAGACACACTTGATTCCCTTACGGAGACATATCAATATATAGGTTTTAAGATTCTTACTAGTCAGATATTTTCCTCTGCGGGAAATATGGGGTTTTGAGTCCCTTTCGCTGAGGACGGTGTAGGTCTTGTCTATTCCATAGTTGGTTTTTGGAACGGTTCCTGAGCTTATATCAAACTCTGGTTTTATGCATCACCCCACCTCTCCTTCCCCCTTAAGCAGGTATAAGAGTGTTTTCTAAATGTGAGACACTGTTCTCTTTCCTAACTCAGTTCAAGTGTAGCCATGTTTACAGGATCTTCATAAGTGATATCTTATGATAAGTTTCTTTTTCTGTGTGACTTATTTCACTTAGAATCATCGTACCTGAATCCACCCACTTTGCTGCTACTGGTCTTATGACATTGATTTCATGGCTGAGGGATATTCCATCGTACGTAAGTACCACAATTTTTTGAACCATGTTTATATTTTCTGGGATACTTAAGGTGTATCCAAGTTGAGGTCCTTGTATGCAGTGCAGCCCTAAATTTTGGGGTGGCTCTGTCTTATTGATTTTCAGTTTTCCCAAGGTATATTCCCTAGACTGGTAGTGCCCTTGGCTCTGTAGCTCTGTTCTTTACTTGTTTTAGGGAACAGAATGCACTCCTCCAGAGAGGCAGTTGGCAATTTACATCCCGCCCATCAGCATAACAAGGCTCCCTGTTCTCCAGGGCCTGTCTTGTCTTTCTGGTTTTTACACATTTTGTGGATGTCCCTTTTGACCGGTTGGAAGTGATATTTCTTTGTAGTGCAGATTTGCATTGCCCGCTTGATTGCTTGGCCAAAAAGGGCGTATGCGTTTTCTCCTGAATATATTCAGGAGAAAACGCATACGCCCTTTTTGGCCAAGTGCATCATTGTCGAAGTTGTGCCCCTCTTCCTGTGCTTTAAAGGCGATTCCAACGTACCTCTTGAAATCTGTTTCCTGCTATTCTGCCTCGCTTTCAAGTCCGCCTCGTTGCCTTCCCTCAACAGATTTTTGGACGATAGTTGTCCTTTATTACTCGGCCAGTTTGTGAAATGCTGTGCCCCTGAGCTCCATTTTTCAACTCGTTTTTGGTGAGCTGACCGCAAGTCCAAAATTTTGGTTCAGGACCTATACTGGTTCCCGGTGGGTGGCTGAGAATTTGGTTAATTCTTCTTCCTGCCGGGAAATTACAGTGATATATGCCCGTCCAAACGCCTAACAGCTACTCTCTCATTGGTTCTCCCTCTTCCCTTTCATCCTCTGCCAAATTGGCAACCTGTGCGAACCAAGAGGTTAAAGGGGCTGTCTCTCCAAGTTGGGAGGTTGATAGTAAAGCAGACGGAAAGTCAAACCGGAGCACCAGGAGAGGGACTATTCGTTGAGTTTTAGAAACCTTTCGTATTCACAGTGTGTCAGTTCTCTAGGTTTCCCGCACATGTTATAGCTGTAGTAATATTCCCTTCAACCTGGAGAGTTCGGACCCATGGAATTTGTGCCATGCATTATTGCTTTAAAGGGTCTGCATTTGCTCACCCAATCTCACCAATCGTCTCAGGCCCAAGTGTCCCTCCTTATGCCACATCCAGCTGTCATTGTAGATAGGGTCATTCCAGCTTTCATCAGAGACCCTGAAGGAATTGTAAAGAATTTCCCAGTTTTTTTGTTTTGTTTTTGAAATTCCTTTTTATAGTGGGTTTGAGCTGATTCTCGCTGCCATGTTTATGCCAGTCTAGACACACTTGATTCCCTTACGGAGACATATCAATACATAGGTTTTAAGATTCTTACTAGTCAGATATTTTCCTCTGCCGGAAATATGGGATTTTGAGTCCCTTTCGCTGAGGAAGGTGTAGGTCTTGTCTATTCCATAGTTGGTTTTTGGAACAGTACCTGTGCTTATATCAAACTCTGGTTTTATGCATCACCCCACCTCTCCTTCAAACTCTAGCAGGCATAAGTGTGTTTTCTAAATGTGAGACTCTGTTCTCTTTCCTAACTCAGTTCACGTGTAGCCATGTTACAGGATCTTCATAAGTGATATCTTATGATAAATTTCTTTTTCTGTGTGACTTATTTCACTTAGAATCATCGAACCTGAATCCACTCATTTTGCTTCTACTGGCCTTATGACATTGATTTCATGGCTGAGGGATATTCCATCATACGTAAGTACCACAATTTCTTTACCATTTTTGTCTTTCCTTGGATATTTAAGGTGTCCCGGATTCGAGGTTCTTGTAAGCAGTGCTGCCCTAAATTTTGGGGTGGCTGTGTCTTATTGATATTCAGTTTTCCCAATGTATATTCCCATGACTGGAAGTGACTTAGGTTGTGAAGCTCTGTTGTTTACTTCTTTTAGAGAACACAGTGCACTCCTCCAGGGTGGCTGTTGGCAATTTACATCCCACCCATGAGCATAACAAGGCTTACTGTTCTCCAGAGCCTGTCTTGCCTTTCTGGTTTTTACACATTTTGCAGATGACCCTTTTGACCGGTGGGAAGTGATACTTATTTGTAGTGCAGATTTGCATTGTGCAGTTGCTTGGTTGGTCAAAATCGGCGTATGCGTTTTCTCCTGAATATATTCAGGTGAAAACGCATACGCCCTTTATGGACAATTCCATAATTGTCGAAGTTGTGATGCTTTTCCTGTGTTTAAAAGCAATTCCAATATACTTCTTGAAATCTGTTTCGTGCAATTCTGCATCATTTTAAAGTCTGCCTCGTGGCTTTCCCTCAACAGATTTTTGGAAGAGAGTAGTCCTTTATAACTCTGCAAGTTAGTGAAATGCTGTGCCGCTGTGCTCAGTTCTCAACTCGCGTTTTTGTGAGCTGACCGCAAATCCATAGTTTTGCTTCAGGACCTGTACAGGTTCTGGGGGGGGGGGGCAGGCTGAGAGTTTGGTTAATTCTTCTTCGTGACGGGAAATTAGAGTGACATGTGGCCGTCCAAATACCTACAGCTACTCTCTCATTGGTTCTCCCTTTTCCCTTATATCCTCTGAACAATGTGCCAACTGTGCGAAACAAGTTATAGGGGTTGACTCTCCAAGTTGGGAGATTGATATTAAAGCAGTAGGAATGTCAAGTTGGAGCACAAGGAGAGAAAAAAAATTAGTAGAGTTTTAGAAACCTTTCTCCATCAGAGGGTGTCCATTCTCTAGGTTTCCCATACATGTTATAACTGTAGTGATATTCCCATCTACCTGGAGAGTTGGGAACCATGGAATGATGGGCAGGAATTATTGCTTTAGAGGGTCTGCCTTTTCTCACCCAATCTCACTAATCGTCTCAGTCCCAAGTGACCAGCCTTATGCCACATCCAGCTGTCGTTGTAGACAGGGTCATTCCAAGTTTCATCAGAACCCCTGAAGGTATTGTGTAAGAATTAAACTGTTTTTTGTTTTGTTTTGAAATTCATTTTTATAGTGGGTTTGAGCTGCTTCTCACTGCCGTGTTTATGTCGTGCTAGGCACACTTGGTTCCTTTACGGAGACATATCAATACATAGGTTTTAAGATTCTTACTAGTCAGATATATTTCTCTGCCGGGAATTAGGGGGTTGAGTCCCGTTCACTGAGGAAGGAGTAGGGCTTGTCTCTTCTGTATTTGGATTATGGAATGTTACCTGTGCTAATATCAAACTCTGGTTTTGTGTGTCTCCCCACCTCTCCTTTCCCCTTAAGCAAGCATAAGTGTGTTTTCTATATCTGAGACACTGTTCTCTTTCCTAATTCAGTTCATATGTACCCATGTTTACATTCCCTTCATAAGTGATATCTTATGTCAGAATGCACTATGGCCCTTGTCATAATAATGCTCCATGACACCTGTCATCACAATGTTACATGCTCTTGTCATCACAATTCTCCATGCACTTGTCATTGCAATGTTCCATGCCCCCTGTCATAGCAAGCTCCAAGTGTTTGTCATCACAATGCTTCATGACCTTGTCATCAAAATTCTCAATGGCCCTTGTCATCACAATGCTCCGTGCCCTTGTCATCACAATGCTCCATGACCCCTGTCATCACAATGCTCCCTGACACCTGTCATCACAATGCTTCATGCCCCTTGTCATTACAGTGCTTCATGATGCTCGTCATCACAATTACGCAAGGTCTTCTCATCAAAATGCTCCACGGTTTTGCCATCACAATTCTCCATGCCCTGGTCATCTCAAAGCTCAATGTCCCTCGTCCTCACAATTCTCCACTTCCTTGTCATCACAATGCTCCATGGCACTTCTCATCACAATGTTATATGCTCTTGTCATCACAATACTCCATGCACTTGTCATCGCAATGCTCCATGACCCCTGTCATAGGAAGCTCCATGCGCTTGTCATCACAATGTTTCACGACCTGGACATTAAAATTATCAGTGGACCTTGTCATCTCAATGCTCCATGCCCTTGTCATCAAAATGCTCCTTTACGTTTGTCACAACAATCCTCCATGACACTTGGCATCACAATGCTCCGTGTTATTGTCATCACAATGGAACATGACATATGTCATCACAATGCTCCCTGACACCTGTCTTCACAATACTCCATGACCTTGTCATCACAATGCTTCATGCCCTTGTCATCACAATGTGCCATGCCCACTGTCATCACAATAATCCATGAAACTTGTCAGACAAATGCTCCATGACCCTTTTCATCAAAATGCTCCATGAACACTGTCATCACAATGCACCATGCCCATCATCATAATGCTTCATGCTATTGTCATCACAATGAAATCAAAATGTTCCATGACCTCTGTCATCACAATGCTCCAAACCCTTGTGATCACAATGTTCCATAACACTTGTCATCACAATGCCCCATGACGCTGGTCATCACAATTATCCATGGACTTCTCATCACAATGCCCCATGACATTTGTCATCACAATGCTCAATACACATGTCATCACAATGCTCCCTTACTCTTGCCATCGGTATGCTCCTTGAACCCTTTCATGACAAGGCTCCATGCCTTTTTCATCACAATGATCCATGCACTTTTCATCACAATGCTCCATGCCCTTGTCATCACAATGGTCCTAGACCCCTGTAATCACAATGCTCCATGCCCCTTTTCATCAGAATGCTCCATGAGACTTGGCATCACAAGGCTCCATGGACTTCTCATCACAATGCTCCAGGACGTTGTCATCAAAATGCTCCATTCCCTTATCATCACAATGCTCCATGACGCCTGTCATCACAATACTCCATGAACGTTTTCAGCCCAATGCTCCATGACCTTCTCATTACAATGCTCCTTGACCAATATCATCACAATGCTCCATGACCACTGTCATCACAACGCTCCATGACACCTGACAACACAATGATCCGGTACTCTTGTCATCACAATGCTCCATTCCCTAGTCATCACAATGCTCCATGACCCCTGTCATCACAAAACTCCATGAACATTTTCAGCCCAATGCTCCATGACACTTGGCATCACAATGATGCATGCCCTTGTCATCCCAATGCTCCTTGACCCCTGTAAACACAATGCTCCTTGACGCTTGCCATCACAGTGCTCCTGGACACCTGTCATCTCAATGCTCCATGCCTTTGTCAGCAAAATGCTACATGACCCTGTCATTACGATGCTCTATGCGCTTGTCCTCACAATACTCCATGAACCTTGGGATCACATTGCTTCCTGCCCTTGTCATCACAATGCTCCATGTTCCTTGAAATCAAAATGATCCAAGACCTCTGTCCTCACAATGCTCCAAACCCTTGTGATCACAATGTTCCATAACACTTGTCATCACAACGCTCCATGATGCCTTTCATCACAATACTCCATGCCCTTTTCATCACAATGCTCCATGACCTTTGTCATCATAATTTTCAATACACTTGTCATCACAATGCTCCCTGACACTTGTCGTCAGAATGCTCCTTGAAACCTGTCACAAAAAGGCTCCATGCCTTTTTCATCACAATGCCCCATGCCGTTTTCATCACAATGCTCCATGCCAATGTCATCAAATTACTCCACAAGCTTGTCATCAGAATGCTCCCTGACCCTTGTCATCTCAATGCTCCAAGCCATTGTCATCACAATGCTCCATTACCTTTGTCATCAGAATCCTCCATGACACTTGGCAACACAATGCTCCATGCCATTGTCATCACAATGGGCCATTACATATGTCATCACAATGCTCCCTGACACCTGTCTTCACAATACTGCATGACCTGGTCATCACAGTGCTCCATGCCCTTGTCATCACATGCGCCATTCCAACTGTCATCGCAATAATCCATGAAACTTATTAGACCAATGCTCCATGCCCTTGTCATCACAATGTTCCATGCCCTTCTTATCACAATGCTCCACGACCCCTGTCATCACAATTCTCCGTGACTCCAGTCATCACAATGCTTCATGACCTTTGTCATCACAATGGTCCATGCCCTCCTCATCTACAGTCTCTGTGACTTTTTAACCACAATGCTCCATGAACTTTTCATCACAATGCTCTTTGACCCTTGTCATCACAATGCTCTATGCCTTTCTCAGCACAATGCTCCATGACCCTTGTCATCACAATGCTCCATGCGCTTGTCAGCACAATGCTCCATGACCCATGTCATCACAATGCTCCATGCGCTTGTCAGCACAATGCTCCATGACCCATGTCATCACAATGCGCCATGCGCTTGTCATCACAGTGCTCCACAATCTTGTCATCACAATGCTCCATAAACCTTGTCATCACAATGCTCCATGCACTTCTCATCAAAATGCTCTCTCACCACTGATATCACAATGTTACATCACTATTCATCACAATACTCCCTCACCCCTGTCATCACAATGTTCCATGACTCCTGTCATCACAATTCTACATGCGCTTATCATCACAATGTTCGATGACCCCTGACATCACAATGTTCCATAACCCCTGTCATCAAAATGCTCCATGAACCATTTCATCAAAATGCTCAATGACCCCTGACATCACAATGTTCCATAACCCCTGTCATCAAAATGTTGCATGACCCTTTTCATCAAATTGTTCCATGACCCTGTCATCACAATGCTCCCTGCCCTTCTCATCACAATGCACCACGCCCTTGTCATCAAAATGCTCCATGACCTTTGTCATCACAAAGATCCATGACCCTTTGCATCACAATGCTCCATGTCATGGTCATCACAATGCTCCATGAACGCTCTCATCACATTGCTCCATGCCATTGTCATCACAATGCTACCTGACACATGTCATCAGAATGCTCCATGGCCTTCTCATCACAATGCTCCATGCCCTTGCCATCACAATGCTCCATTACACCTGTGATAACAATGCTCCATTACCCCTGCCATCACGATGTTCCATGGCCTTGTCATTACAAGGCTCCATGACCCTTCTCATCACAATGCTCCAAGACCCCTGTAATCACAATGCTCCATGCCCCTTTTCATCTCAATGATCCATGAACCCTGTCATCATAATGCACCATGCCCATCATCATAATGCTTCATGCTATTGTCATCACAATGAAATCAAAATGATCCATGACCTCTGTCATCACAATGCTCCAAACCCTTGTGATCACAATGTTCCATAATACTTGTCATCACAACGCCCCATGATGCTGGTCATCACAATTATCCATGGACTTCTCATCACAATGCTCCATGACCCTTGTCATCACAATTCTCAATACACTTGTCATCACAATGCTCCCTGACACCTGTCGTCAGTATGCTCATTGAACCCTGTCATGACAAGTCTCCATGCCTTTTTCATCACAGTGATCCATGCCCTTTTCATCACAATGCTCCATGCCATTGTCATCACAATACTCCACAAGCTTGTCATCAGAATGCTCCGTGACACTTGTCATCACAATGATCCATGACCCCTGTCGTCACAATGCTCCATGACACCTGTCATCACAATGCTCCATGCCCCTTGTCATTACAGTGTTCCATGATGCTCGTCATCACAATTATCCATGGTCTTCTCATCACAGTGCTCCACGGTCTTGCCATCACAATGCTCCATGCCCTGGTTATGACAATGCACCATGTCCCTTGTCATCACAATTCTCCACGTCCTTGTCATCACAGTGCTCCATGACAGTTCTCATCACTATGTTACATGCTCTTGTCATCACAATTCTCCATGCACTTGTCATCGCAATGCCCCATGACCCCTGTCATAGCAAGCTCCATGCCTTTGTTATCACAATGCTTCACGACCTTTTCATCAAAATTCTCACTGCCCGTTGTCATCACAATGCTCCATGCCCTTGTCATCACAATGATCCAAGCCCTTGTCATCACAATGCTCCATTACCTTTGTCATCACAATCCTCCATAACACTTGGCATCACAATGCTCCATGCCATTGTCATCACAATGGACCATGAAATATGTCATCACAATGCTCCCTGACACCTGTCTTCACAATACTCCATGACCTTGTCTTCACAATGCTCCATGACCTTGTCATCACAATGTGCCATGCCCACTGTCAACACAATTATCCATGAAACTTGTCAGACCAATGCCCTATGCCCCTGTCATCACAAAGCTCCATGCCCTTGTCATCACAATGCTCCATGACCCCAGTCATCACAATTCTCCGTGACTCCAATCTTCACAAGGCTTCATGACCTGTGTCATCACAATGGTCCATGCCCTCATCATCACAAGGCTCTGTGAACTTTGTCACCACAATGCTCCATGAACTTTTCATCACAATGCTCCGTGACACTTGTCATCACAATGCTCCGTGCCTTTGTCAACTCAATGCTCCATGACCCTTGTCATCACAATGCTCCACAACCTTGTCATCACAATGCTCCATAAAGATTGTCATGACAATGCTCCATGCACTTCTTATAAAAATGCTCTCTCACCACTGATATCAACATGTTCCCTCACTAGTCATCACAATACACCCACTCCCCTGTCATCACAATGGTCCTTAAACCCTGTCATGGAAATGTTCCATGACCCTTGACATCTCAATGTTCCATAACCCCTGTCATCAAAATGTTCCATGACACTTTTCATCAAATTGCTCCATGACCCTGTTATCACAATGCTCCCTGCCCTACACAACAGAATGCACCACACCTCTTGTCATCAAAATGCTCCATGACCTTTGTCATCACAAAGCTCCATGACCCTTGGCATCACAATGCTGCATGCCATTGTCATCACAATGCTCCATGAAACCTCTCATCACATTGTTCCATGCCCTTGTCATCACAGGCTACATGATGCTTTTCATCACAATGCTCGATGCCATTCTTATCACAATGCTCCATGCGCTTGTCATTACAATCCTCCATGACCCATGTATCACAGTGTTCCATGCCCTGGTCATCACAATGCTCCATGACCCCTGTCATAAAAATGCTCCATGACCACTGCCATCACAATGTTCCACGGCCTTGTCATCACAAGGCTCCATGACCCTTGTCATCACAGTGCTCCAAGACCCCTGTAATCACAATGCTCCATGCCCTTGTCATCACAAAGCTCCATGACGCATGTCATCAGAATTCTCCATGGCCTTCTCATTCACGATGCTCCATGCCCTTGTCATCACAATGCTCCAAGACTCCTGTAATCACAATGCTCCATGCCCCTTTTCATCTCAATGCTCCATGAACCCTGTCATCACAATGCAGCATGCCCATCATCATAATGCTTCAGGCTATTGTCATCACAATGAAATCAAAATGCCCCATGACCTCTGTCATCACAATGCTCCAAATCCTTGTGATCAAAATGTTCCATAACACTTATCATCACAACGCCCCATGACGCTCGTCATCACAATTATCCATCGTCTTCTCATCACAATGCTCCATGACCTTTGTCATCACAATGCTCAATACCCTTGTCATCACAATGCTCCCTGACACTTGTCGTCAGTATGCTCCTTGAACCCTGTCATGACCAGGCTCCATGCCTTTTTCATCACAATGATCCATGCCCTTTTCATCACAGTGCTCCAAGACCCCTGAAAACACAATGCTCCATGCCCTTGTCCTCACAAAGCTCCATGATGCATGTCATCAGAACGCTCCATGGCCTTCTCATCCCAATGCTCCATGCCCTTGTCACCACAATGCTCCAAGACCTCTGTAATCACAATGCTGCATGCCCCTTTTCCTCAGAATGCCCCATGAGACATGTCATCACAAGGCTCCATGGTCTTCTCATCACAATGCTCCAGTACCTTGTCATCACAATGCTCCATGACGCCTCTCATCACAACACTCCATGAACATTTTCAGCCAATGGTCCATGACCTTCTCATCACAATGCTCCCTGACCCCTGTCATCACAATGCTCCATGACCACTGTCATCACAATGCTCCATGAACCCTGACGACACAATGATCCGGGACTCTTGTCATCAAAATGCTCCATGAACCTTGTCATCACAATGATCCATGCTCTTGTCATCCCAATGCTCCATGACCCCTGTAATCACAATGCTCCATGACGCTTGTCATCAAAGTGCTCCATGAACCTTGTCATCACAATGCTCCTTGCCTTTGTCAGCAAAATGCTACATAATCTTGTCATCACAATGCTCCATGCGCTTGTCATCACAACCCTCCATGACCCTTGGGATCACATTGCTTCATGCCCTTGTCATCTCGCTCTTGCCTTTCTGGTTTTTACAGATATACAGATGTCCCTTTCGACCGGTGGGAAGTGACAATTCTTTGTAGTGTGGATTTGCATTGCATGCTTGCTTCATTGGCCAGAAAGGACGTATGCGTTTTCTCCTGAATATATTCAGGGGAAAAGGCATACGCCCTTTTTGGCCAAGTGCATCACCGTCCAAGTTGGGATGCTTTTTCTGTGCTTCAAAGGCGATTCCAATTTACCTCTTGAAATATGTTTTGTGCAATTCTGCCTCATTTTCAAGTCCGCTTCATTGCCTTCCCTCAACAGATTTCTGGAAGAGAGTAGTCCTTTATAACTCTGCAGGTTTTTGAATTGCTGGGCCCCTGAGCTCCAATTTTCAAATCCCATTTTTGTGAGCTGGCCGCAAATCCACAATTTTGCTTCAGGACCTATACTGGTTCCAGGGGTGGCTTTATTGGTTCCCTGTGGGTGGCTGAGGCTTTGGTTAATTCTTCTTCCTGAGGGGAAATTAGAGTGACATGTGCCCGTCCAAATGCCTACATCTACTCTCTGATTGGTTCTCCCTCTTCCCTTTCATCATCTGCACAAATAGCAAACTGTGCGAACCAGGAGGTTATAGGGGCTGACTCTCCTAAGTTGGGAGATTGATAGTAAAGCAGTTGGAATGCCAAAGTGGAGCACAAGGAGAGGAAAAATTAGGAGAGTTTTAGAAACCTTTCGCCATCACAGGGTGTCCATTCTCTAGGTTTCCCATACATGTTATAACTGTAGTGATATTCCCTTCTACCTGGAGATTTGGGACCCATGGAATGGTGGCATGCATTACTACTTTAAAGGTTCTGCATTTTCTCTCCCAATCTCACCAGTCCTCTCAGTCCCAAGTGTCCAGCCTTATGCCTCATCCAGCTGTCTTTGCAGATAGGGTCATTCCAGGTTTCATTAGAACCCCTGAAGGAATTGTGTAAGAATTTTGCTGTTTTTTGGTTTTGTTTTTGAAATTCATTTTTATTATGGGGTTGAGCTGGTTTTCACTGACCTGTTTATGCCAGTCTAGACACAATTGATTTCCTTACGGAGACATATGAATACATAGGTTTTAAGATTCTTACTAGTCAGATATATTCCTCGGCGGGGAATAGGGGTGTTGAGTCCCATTCACTGAGGAAGGTGTAGGTCTTGTCTATTCTGTATTTGGTTTATGGAATGGTACCTGTGCTAATATCATACTCTGGTTTTATGCATCACCCCACCTCTCCATTCCCCTGAAGCAGGCATAAGAGTTTTTTTCTAAATGTGAGACTCTGTTCTCTTTCCTAATTCAGTTCATGTGTTGTGATATTGACATTCCCTCTATAAGTGATATCTTATGATAAGATTCTTTTTCTGTGTGACTAATTTCCCTTAGAATCATCATACCTAAATCCACTCATTATGCTGCTACTGGCCTTATATACACTGATTTCACGTCTGAGTGATATTCCGTTGTACAAAATTACCACAAGTTCTTTATGCATTTCTCTTTTTCCTGGGATATTTTAGGTTTACCAAAGTTGAGGTTCTTGTATGCAGAGCAGCCCTAAACTTTGGGGTGCCTGTGTCTTATTGATATTTAGTCTTCCCAAGTCATATGCCCGTGAGTTGAAGTCCCCTTTGCTAGGGGGCTTTGTATTTTAGAAGTTTTAGGAAACAGCATACACTTCTTCAGAGTGGCTCTTGGATATTTATACCCCACCCATCAGCGTGACTAGGCTCCCTGTTTTCCATGGCCTCTCCTGCATTTCTGGTTTGTACACATTTTTTGGATTGCCTTTCTGAGCAGTGGAAATTGAGACTCCTTTGTTGTGCAGATTTGCATTTCCCTCTTGCTTGGTTGGCCAAAAACTCTGCATGTGTTTTTTTCCTGAAGATATTCACGAAAAAAACGCATACACCCATTTGCCCAACTGCATCATTTTAGAAATTCTGCTGCTTTTCATATGCTTTAAATGTGAGTACAATCTACCTTTTGAAATCTGTTTCCTGCAATTCTGCCTCTCATTCAGATCCTCTTCGTTGCCTTACCTGAATATATTTTTGGACGTTGGTTATCATTTATATCTTTGCAGGTCTTTGAATTGTCTGCTCCTGAGCTCCATTTTGCAACTCGCTTTTTTTGTGAGCTGGCCGCCAAACCATTGGATTGCTTCCGGCCCTATTCTGGTTCTGGGGAGGCAGGCTGAGCCTTTGGTTAATTCTTCTTCCTAATGGGAAATTAGAGTGACATGTGCCTGTCAAAACTCCTACAGCTAATCTCTCATTGGTTCCCCCTCTTCCCATTTACCCTCTGCACAAATTGCAAACTGTGGGAAACAGGAGGTTAAAGGTGCTGATTCTCCAAGTGGGGAGGTTGTTAGTAATGTGGCTGGAATGGCGAACCCCAGCAGCAGGAGATCAAAAATGAGGTGCATTTTAGACACCTTTCCTGAGCACACGGTGTACATTCATCTCGGTTTCCCAGGCATGTTTTCGCTGTCAGAAGACTCCCTTGAACCTGCAGATTTGGGACCCATGGAATGGGTACCAGGCAGTATTACTTTAAAAGGTCTGCATTTCCTCACCCAGCCTCTCTAACATCTCTTAGCGTGCATAGCTTCCAGCCTTATATAATCATCCTGCTGTGGGTCTACATGTGTTCAATCCATGTTACATCGTAGCCCTTCAACAAAAGTTGTAAGAATTTTTGTCTGTCTCACTGTTTTTATAAATAGTTTTAAATTTATTTTTATATTGGTTACAGCTGATTTTCAAAGCTCTGTTTTTTGCTGCTGTACATGCACTTGATTCATGTACTGTGAGACAACAATAACTTCTTTTTCAGATGCTTACCAGTCATATGTATTATTTTCCAGTGACTTGAGTGGGCTGAGTGCAGTTCTTTGAGGTACCGTGTAGGCCTTGTCAGTTATTCAATTTGGTACTTGGAATGGTATCTTTGCTAATTTCAACCTCCTGGATAATACCTCACCATTCCCCACCTTTCCCATTTAGCAGCCTTATGTCTATTTTCTACATATTTGACTATGTTTCTGTTTTGTAATTTATTTCATGTGTAGCCATTTTTGATTCCACCTTTAAGTGACATCTTATGATATGTGTCTTTTTCTTTCTGACATATGTCACTTAGAATGATCGTATGTAACTCCTCCAGAGTTGTTACAACTGGCCTTATTTCATTGATTTCTGGATGAGTAATATTCCACTCTACATAAGTACCCCATCTCTTTTATCCATTTTATCCTTCCAGGGACATTTAGGTTATATCCAAGTTGAGGCCCTTTTTAACAGAGAGGTGGTAAACGTTCGGGTGCCTGTTTTCTGTCGATTTTTGTTTTTCCCAAGGTACACGCCCATGAGTGCAAGTGCCCTATGCTCTGTAGCTCATTTTTTAGATGTTTTAGCAAACACAATACACTTCTCCAGAGTGGCCGTTGGCAAATTACATTTCCACTATCAGCCTCACAGGGCTCCCTTTTCTCCTCGCCCTGTCCTGCATTTCTGGTGTTTACACTTTATGTGGATGGCCCTTCTGACTGACGTGATGTGATACATTTTGTGATATTGATTTCCAGTGCCCACCTGTTGGGTTGGATAAAAAGTGTGTATGGCCTTTACTTGAATATATTCAGAAAAAATGCATACACCCTTTTTGGCCAACTGCATCATTGGCGATGTTCAGCCCCTTTTCTTGTGCTTTAATGGGGAGTCCTTTCTACCTCTTCAAATCTGTTTCCTGCCACTCTCCCTTGCTTACAAGTCCTTTTCTGTGACTTACCTCAAGACATTTTTCGACGATAGATATTTTCAACTCTGCAGTTTCATGAATTTTAGTGCCCCTGAGTTCCATTTTTCAACTTGTGTTTTTGGAAACTGGACACAAAACAGTGGGATTTCCTCTAGCCCTATTCTGTTTCCGTGGGCAATTCTAGCCTTTGATGAATTTGTGTTCTGGATTGGAAATTAGAGTGGCATGTGCCTGTCCGAACACCTAAGACATGTCTCTATATTTTTCTCATCCTTCCGCTACATCCTCTGGACATATTCCAAACTGTGTGCAACAGGATGTTGACGGTGCTGATATCACCAAGTGAGGAGATTGTTAGGAAAGATGCTGGAGGGTTGAACCCGAGCACCATGCAATGAGGAGATGAGGTGCCTTTTCCAAACTCTTTCCGATCAAACGGTGTACCATCCTCTAGGTGTGACAGGCATGTTTTAGCTGTAGGAAGGGTCCCGTGCATGTAAGGAGAACACCGGGGATTTTTCCAAATCAGTGCCTCCCCGAACCACAAACTGGGGAATTTTTAAGCTACGGCTACACGTATGTCCTTTAAGGGCCTTGGGAAATAGGCAGAGCCCAAACTTTAGATGACTGAAATCTTCAGGGTCAGAGCGCTCACCATCGGCCTTGCTTAGGTTACATTTTATCTGTCATTGATAGATGATGTCAATAAAAATATCTATTCTTTTTCAGATTATTTCCCCTTATAGGTTATTGCAAAATATTCAGTGTAGTTCCCTGTGCTATACAGTAGTTCCTTGTTGATGATCTATTTTATACATAGCAGTGTGTATGTGTTAATCCCAAACTGTTAATTTATCCCTTCTCCTACCTTTCCCCTTTGGTAATAATAAATTATAAGGTTTTATACTTCTCAGAAATGGGGGAGCTGAAAGAGAGGTATCATTTTCAATGGAAAAGCATTCAAAACAAGATTGAAGCTTCAGCCAAGAGTATTCGATGTACATCCATGAAAATAAATCACTTCATTTCTCTAATGTTGACCTGACAAATAAGACAGACGTCTTCACTGAACTTGCTTATAGGAAAGTGATGGAAATATCAAATGTAAGTCTTAGAAACATCTTATTTTACCCGAGCATTATACACTGCTCTATGTTAACTACAGTTTGGCTCACACATATGTTCATTGAAGTTACAATGTTCTCAATTTCTGTTACTGATCCTCCAGAGTGGACCCCAACAGGAGTCCCCGTGCCCAGTGTCATTGGAGCCAACAGATCAAGACTGAGTTTGGTTCAGAAGCAAAGGAAACATTATTTTGAAAACAGAATGGAGAGGTGAGAGCGTGCACTCCCCCATGGGCTGTGGGCTGGGCTGCTGTGTAGGGTCCCCGGCAGCGTCAGTGGGAGGGAGGGGATGGAGCTCTCGAGGGATGAGTTGGCTGCAGCTCAGGCTCTATGCCGCGCAGTCTGCATGGGACCCCACTAGCTGAGGTGTCGACCCAGCCATTCTGCACTAGGAAATCGGGTCTGAAGTGCCGGGTGTGGGACCTCTGCATGCGGAAACCTAGGAGCACGTGAAATTAGACAAAGCACAAAGGAAAACCAGGTTAGACTTTATTTTATTGCCCAGATTCTCTTTTTATCTCCCAGGAATTTTTAATGAACGTTGCCGGAGACGAACACCTCCTCTGCTTTTTGTTCCGTTCCTTATTCTTGGGGTGTTGAGGGTGCAGACCCCTCTTTTGTAACTGCTTCATGTTGTGGTGGGAGCCCTGATACATGGGGGGAGGGTCAAAATGTCTCCACACCAGCCTCCTGGTGAGGTTGATTGTCCCAAGGCCTCCTGCCTCACTTCTCGTCCGCCTGAGCACCAGCATTGGAAGTGTTACAGATTCTAATGACCTTTAAGGGTCCAGGAAAGAGAGGCGCAGAGATGCTGCGGTGGCAGGTTTCACCCCACCCCACATATGTTCGGCGACCTTAGGCTGACAGTTTTTGCCAGACTAGATGCTCTGACCAGTAGTCTGTGCTTTCTTTAATTAGGTCCCTGAATTAATGTACAAACAGCACCATGTGTCAGAGCCCTGCCCGCACAACTCCCAGACAGTCCAGGGTCAGTGGTGATCCAGGACCATGACGTCCACTGAGTCAACGGCCTTTAGAAGTAGCCAGCAGTCCAGCCGGTCATATTGGCCACCATCACCGCGGTGTCTGTAGGGTTTTCTATGGTGAAAGCGTGATATACGTTTCCCCCGCCAAGCTTATTAGCTCCCCTCTGGGTGCAGTAAGTCCTGCAAGCAGTAGTCTGCTCTTTCGGGGCACAGTCTTGTCGTTTTCTGAGAGAAACTCCAGGTCAAGTGATGGCCACACGAGTCATCTTGGGGGCCCGTTGCCCCCGTTTATCTCTCTGGAGGTTGGAGTTGGAGGGCCTCCTCACTCGAGGTCAGTGTGTCCACAGAGCGACCCCTGCAACTTCAGGGCATGATGGGTGGTTAGGATCACCACGTGGGGTCCTTTTCCCTTAGGAGGGAGCTGGTCTTGCGGGCTGCTGATTTCCAGCTTTTTAGATACCCCAGTATCCGGGCCTGATGAGTCGGTGGGCAAAGCCCTTGGTGACCATAGTTTATCATACCTGAAGGGCATTCTTGTGTTGCTCCATTTCAAGTGGTCCCAGTTTTTGCACTAAGGCTCCAAGGGCGATTAACCTTTGACCGGGTATGTAAAGGTCAAAGGGTTTAGCTAAATTAGGGAGTTCCTGGGCAAGGGTCTGTATTGACTGCTCTTTCCATTCTTGAAAGGCTGCTTCTGGATTCTATTCAAAAGGATCATCATCTTTTCGTGTCAGTGTTTCATGTAGAGGCCCAGCTATTACACTGTAGTTAGGGATCCAGATGCAGAAAACCTTGGCCTCCCCAGGAACCCCTAAGCTGTCTTCTAGTTGTAGAAGAGGTAAGGCTGCAAATGGCTTCTTCCCTATCCTGGGATGCGTTTCTCCGAATATCTGTGAGAATGAAGCCCAGGCATGTCACCTTAGCCTGGGATATTTGAGCGTTTTTCTTGGACACCTTCTATCCTTTCTTGGCTAGGTAGTTCAGAGGCGTCTTTAGTAGGCCTGGCGATCAGAATGTCATCTGCATATTGAAGGAGGGTTCCCTTTTACAGAGGTTGAACTTTTAGGTCTTTAGAGGACATTTCCCCAATGATGGTGTGGGGATTTTTGAACCATTGGGGCAGGACGGCCCAGCATTATTGCTTTTGTTGCATGTTGTGTCCTGCCACTCACAAGCCAAAAATTCTTGTGACTCTGAGATGAATGGAATACAGAAGAAGGCATCATTGAAGTCTAATACAGAATGCCATGGCCTGGTGGAAGGTAGAATGACCAGCAGGGAGTAGGAAATAGGAGCTACTGGATGTATATCCTTGGTGGCTTCACTGACTGTCCTGATATACTTTACCAGGTCTCCAGCAGCCCATGGGGCTCTCGTGGTCAGGCCAATCCCAGGATATGGAGCTCACCTGGGCGGCACCCCTACCCCACAGCCCACGGGGCTCTCGTGGTCAAGTCCCTCCCAGGGTATGGAGCTCACCTCTGCAGCTACCCAGCAGCCCATGGGGCTCTCCTACTCAGGCCCTTCCCAGGATACAGAGCTCCCCTGGGCAGGTACCCCAGCAGGGCTGGACACCCAGGAACTGTGCACATAGCCCACCTTGCAGAGAACCCACAGCTCACCTGTCGCTCACAGCTGACACAGAACACCTCAGAGCAGGACTTGAACTAACAAACAGCAGCTCTGACAGGTCTGTGACCATGGCTATCACTCTCTGCAGGCTCTTTCTGCCTCGTCTTCCAGACACTTCCACTGCAGCCAGGGCACCAGGCCTCTGTCTCCACGGACCATCCCTCCTCTCCCTGACTCCTGGGTTCCTCTCATTAGGATAGGGTCTTCTTGAAGTTGTTTTCCACTCATGGACCAGATAAAATGATAAGAAAACAAGCCGCAGCTGCAGCCCCTTGTCTATCCTGACTCTCAAGAGCCCACACCTGTTCCTAGGGCCTGGCCCGTTTAGCAAGTTTCATTTTCTGCAACTGTGAACCCTGAGGGGTGAGGATTGGCTGATTTTGGCAGCCTGAAACTGCCTGCCGGCCCGCCAAAGGTGTCCCTGGGTTGAGGGCAATATAAACAGCACTCCAGTGAGCGACAGCCCTTGTAGCTGTGACTGACGGCATATTCTCTGCCCCGTAGGCAGTTCCGGAGCTGTGCTGGTGGGAGGGAGTGAGGGTCCGTGGCTTTGTGGGTGGCCCAGTGTGAGTGGGGCTCTGCTGGACTTTCTGCAGGAGTTGCCAGGCTGCCACCTGCTAAAGAAGAGGATGTGTCACCGATACCTGCCACTGGAATTTCTCCCCAGGCAGAGGTGAGGAAGTAAAAAAGCAGTGGGGGCCGTGGCAGGAGGGGTATCTCAGGCAGGGAAATGGAAAGCTTCCAGAAGAGCATCTGGGGACAGGACCATCCTGACTGGCCTGCAGGCACCAAGTCGGCCTGCGTGCTGTCACTGTTGTGGCTCCACAGCCCTTTCTCTAGGCTTTCAAGCCCTTGTACATATTCAGGTGTTTTACCTGGGAAGGGTGGCAAAAGTTCAACAGCAGCTGGCCTGGGGCTCAGCTCACGGTTACTCACAGATGCCTCGGCATGGCCCCCTCTTTGCAATGAGGATGCTCCTTGCGTAGGAGTGGGCTGCTGGCTCTATGGGAGATGATTCCCCACCTCTGACCAATTTCAGAATTGTTTACCGCTGGAGCAAGTGCCCTGATAGTGTTTTCCTCTGTCTAACTGGTGGGTTCAGGTTATTTTTTTTCTTTTTTTGTTCAAGTTAGATTTTATTCCTCTTTTATGTATTTATAGATATAAGCATGGAAATCATTCATTCATATAAATACATCTGTGTGAAGGGAAGAACTTTTTTCTGTTTTATTTTTAAATTTTATTTTTTAAATTTTGAAATTTAATTTTATTTATTTTTTTATACAGCAGGTTATTATTAGTTATGTATTTTATGCATATACATGTGTACAGGTCAATCCCAATCTCCCAACTCATCCCACCACCACCACCCCATGGCTTCCCACACTAGGTGTCCATACGTGTGTTCTCTACCTCTGTGTCTCTATTTCTTCCCTGCAAACCAGTTCATCTGTACCATTTTTCTAGGTTCCACATATATGCATTAATATACCATATTTGTTTTTCTCTTTCTGACTTACTTCATTCTGTATGACAGTCTCTAGATCCATCGACGTCTCTACAAATGACCCAGTTTCATTCCGTCTTATGGCTGAGTAATATTCCATTTTATATATGTACCACATCTTTATCCATTCGTCTGTCTGTGGGTATTTAGGTTGCTTCCATTACCTGGCTATTGTAAATAGTTCTGAAATGAGCATTGTGGTGAATGTGCCTTTTTGATTTATGGTTTTCTCTGGGTATATGCCCAGAAGCGGGATTGCTGGATCATATGGTAATTCTATATCTAGGTTTTTTAAGGAAACTCCATACTGTTCTCCATCGTGACTGTATCAATTTACATTTCCACCACTAGTGGAAGAGGGATCCTTTTGTCCACACCCTCCCCAGAATTTGTTGTTTGTAGATTTTCTGATGATGCCGATTCTAACAGGTGTGAGGTGATACCTCATTGTAGTTTTGATTTGCATTTCTCTAATAATTAGTGATGTTGAGCAGCTTTTCATGTGCGTCTTGGCCATCTCTGTGTCTTCTTTGAAGAAACGTCTCTTTAGATCTTCTGCCCATTTTTGTATTGGGTTGTTTGTTTTTTTAATATTAAGCTGCATGAGCTCTTTATATATATTGGAGATTAAACCTTTGTCCATTGATTCGTTTGCAAATATTTTCGCCCATTCTGAGGGATGCTTTTTGCCATTCCCGTTTTTTTAACAAAAAAAGAAAGAAAGAAAAAGAAGCAGAACACTAATGTGTGTAAAATATGTCTTTTGAAACTGTCGTTTTGAAATATGGACATACTTTGAATTTTTTGGTCGATATATGAACCCGGTATTTGTTTTCAGGGCAGGTGTCCTTTACAGGCCTGCAATGATTTTGAATATCAACTGACCATTAGCGCTGGGATTAAAGCTGCTGTTTTGTGAAACGGCCACAAGGTGGCAGCAGTTCTCCCTTACCAAATCTGCTTACTAGAGCAACAGAGCCTCAATGGAAGTCATGTTCTAGATTGGAATTTAGAATGGAATATGCCAGGAGAAAGCCCCTCAAGTTTGTCTCACTGCTTCTTGTTCGAGTTTTTAATGTAATTTTTTATTTTTTATTACAGCAAATTTGATTACAATGTTTGGCTTGTTGTAGGTGTGGAAGATGTGGTTCTTTTACACATACACATATGTCTGTTCTTCCTGGGATCCTTTTCCCATGTACCTTATGACAGAATGTTGAGTAGTCTTCTCTTGGTATTCTGTAGGTCTTTGGTGATTATATATGTCACCTGTGTTTGTATATGTCTGTTAACCCCAATATCATAATGAAACCAATCCTCACACCTTTCCATTGGTGAACCATATGTTTGTTGAATGAATCTGTGATTGCCCTTCTCCGTGGAAATATCTGCCCTGGTATCCATTTTTCGGTCACACCTATAAGAGATATGATACGATATGTGTCTTTCACTTTCTGACTTACTACAAGTCACGTGATTACCTCTAGACACACCTACGGTGCTGCAAATGGCATTGTGTCCTTTTATTCCTTGGCTTCTATTCTGCCTTAGCGAGGTCCATTTTCAACAATGTGATTCCCTGAGGACTGAGGATTAGCTGACTTGGGTAGCCTGACCCTGCCGGCCGGCCCTCCCCAGGTGTGCCTGGGTTGAGTTCAATATAAACAGCGCTGCAGGCAGCAATAGCCCCTGAAGCTGTGCCTGACTCCATATTCTCTGCCCCGTCAGCAGTCTCGGGGCTGTTCTGGAGGGAGGGAGTGAGGGGCCACGGCTTTGTGGGTGGCCCGGTGTGAGTGGGTCTCTGCTGGACTTTCTGCAGGATTTGCCAGGTTTCCACCTGTAAAGAAGAGGATGTGTCACCCATACATTCCGCTGGAATTTCTCTCCGGACAGAGGTGAGGAAGGAAAAAAGCAGTGGGTGCCGGGACAGGAGGGGTATCTCAGGCAGGGCAATGGAAAGCTTCCAGAAGAGTGCCCAGGGCCAGGACCATACTGGCTGGCCTGCAGGCCCAAGTTGGCCTGCGTGCTGTCGCTGGTGTGGCTCCACACCCCTTCCTCTAGGTTTTCAAGCCCTTGTACATATTCAGGTGTTTTACCTGGGAAGGGTGGGAAAAGTTCAACAGCAGCTGGCCTGGGGCTCAGCTCACGGTTACTCACAGATGCCTCGGGTCCCTTTCACTGAGGAAGGTGTAGGTCTTGTCTATTCCATAGTTGGTTTTTGGAACGGTACCTGTGCTTATATCAAACTCTGGTTTTATGCATCACCCCACCTCTCCTTCCCCCTTAAGCAGGCATGAGAGTGTTTTCTAAATGTGAGACACTGTTCTCTTTCCTAACTCAGTTCAAGTGTAGCCATGTTTACAGGATCTTCATAAGTGATATCTTATGATAAGATTCTTTTTCTGTGTGACTTATTTCACTTAGAATCATCATACCTGAATCCACCCATTTTGCTGCTACTGGTCTTATGACATTGATTTCATGGCTGAGGGATATTCCATCGTATGTAAGTACCAAAATTTTTTGAACCATTAATATATTTCCTGGGATATTTAAGGTGTACCCAAGTTGAGGTCCTTGTAAGCAGTGCAACCCTAAATTTTGGGGTGGCTCTGTCTTATTGATTTTCAGTTTTCCCAAGGTATATTCCCTAGACTGGAAGTGCCCTTGGCTCTGTAGCTCTGTTCTTTACTTGTTTTAGGGAACACAATGCACTCCTCCAGAGAGGCAGTTGGCAATTTATATAACGCCAATCAGCATAACAAGTCTCCTTGTTCTCCAGGGCCTGTCTTGCCTTTCTGGTTTTTACACATTTTGTGGATGTCCCTTTTGACCGGTGGGAAGTGATACTTCTTGGTAGTGCAGATTTGCATTGCCCGCTTGCTTGCTTGGCCAAAAAGGGCGTATGCGTTTTCTCCTGAATATATTCAGGAGAAAACGCATACGCCCTTTTTGGCCAAGTGAATCATTGTCGAAGTTGTGCCCCTCTTCCTGTGCTTTAAAGGCGATTCCAACGTACCTCTTGAAATCTGTTTCCTGCTATTCTGCCTTGCTTTCAAGTCCGCCTCGTTGCCTTCCCTCAACAGATTTTTGGACAATAGTTGTCCTTTATTACTCGGCCAGTTTGTGAATTGCTGTGCCCCTGAGCTCCATTTATCAACTCGTTTTTTGTGAGCTGACCGCAAGTCCAAAATTTTGGTTCATGACCTATGCTGGTTCCCGGTGGGGGGCTGAGAGTTTGATTAATTCTTCTTCCTGCCGGGATGTTAGAGTGATATGTGCCCATCCAAATGCCTAACAGCTACTCTCTCATTGGTTCTCCCTCTTCCCTTTCATCCTCTGCCAAATTGGAAACCTATGCGAACCAGGAGGTTAAAGGGGCTGTCTTTCCAATTTGGAGATTGATAGTAAAGCAGATGGAAAGTCAAACTGGAGCACCAGGGTAGGCACTATTCGTGAGTTTTAGAAACTTTTCGTATTCACAGTCTGTTCGTTCTCTATGTTTCCCGTACATGTTTAGCTGTAGTAATATTCCTTTCAACCTGGAGAGTTGGGACCCATGGAATGGGTCCCAGGCATTTGTGCTTTAAAGGGTCTGCATTTGCTCACCCAATCTCACCAAACCTCTCAGTCCCAAGTGTCCAGCCTTATGCCACATCCAGGTGTCGTTGTAGATAGGGTCTTTCCAGGTTTCATCAGAGACCCTGAAGGAATTGTTAAGAATTTCCCAGTTTTTTGTTTTGTTTTTGAAATTCCTTTTTATAGTGGGTTTGAGCTGATTCTCACTGCCATGTTTATGCCAGTCTAGACACAGATGATTCTCTTACGGAGACATATCAATACATAGGTTTTAAGTTTCTTACTAGTCAGATATATTCCTCTGCGGGAAATATGGGGTTTTGAGTCCCTTTCACTGAGGAAGGTGTAGGTCTTGTCTATTCCATAGTTGGTTTTTGGAACGGTACCTGTGCTTATACCAAACTCTGGTTTTATGCATCACCCCACCTCTCCTTACCCCTTAAGCAGGCATAAGAGTGTTTTCTAAATGTGAGACACTGTTCTCTTTCCTAACTCAGTTCAAGTGTAGCCATGTTTACAGGATCTTCATAAGTGATATCTTATGATAACTTTCTTTTTCTGTGTGACTTATTTCACTTAGAATCATCGTACCGGAATCCACCCATTTTGCTGCTACTGGTCTTATGACATTGATTTCATGGCTGAGGGATATTCCATCATATGTAAGTACCACAATTTTTTGAGCTATTTTTATATTTCCTGGGATAATTAAGGTGTACCCAAGTTGAGGTCCTTGTAAGCAGTGCAGCCTTAAATTTTGGGGTGGCTCTGTCTTAATGATTTTCAGTTTTCCCAAGGTATATTCCCTAGACTGGAAGTGCCCTTGGCTCTGTAGCTCTGTTGTTTACTTGTTTTAGGGAACACAATGCACTCCTCCAGAGAGGCAGTTGTCAATTTACATCCCGCCCTTCAGCATAACAAGGCTCCCTGTTCTCAAGGGTCTGTCTTGCCTTTCTGGTTTTTACACATTTTGTGGATGTCTCTTTTGACCGGTGGGAAGTGATTCTTCTTTGTAGTGCAGATTTGCATTGCCCGCTTGATTGCTTGGCCAAAAAGGGCGTATGCGTTTTCTCCTGAATATATTCAGGAGAAAACGCATACGCCCTTTTTGGCCAAGTGCATCATTGTCAAAGTTGTGCCCCTCTTCCTGTGCTTTAAAGGCGATTCCAACGTACCTCTTGAAATCTGTTTCCTGCTATTCTGCCTCGCTTTCAAGTCGGCCTCGTTGCCTTCCCTCAACAGATTTTTGGACGATACTTGTCGTTTATTACTCGGCCAGTTTGTGAATTGCTGTGCCCCTGAGCTCCATTTATCAACTCGTTTTTGGTGAGCTGACCGCAAGTCCAAAATTTTGGTTCAGGACCCATACTGGTTCCCGGTGGGTGTCTGAGACTTTGGTTAATTCTTCTTCCTGCCGGGAAATTACAGTGATATGTGCCCGTCCAAATGCCTAACAGCAACTCTCTCATTGGTTCTCCCTCTTCCCTTTCATCCTCTGCCAAATTGGCAACCTGTGCGAACCAGGAGGTTAAAGGGGCTGTCTCTCCAAGTTGGGAGGTTGATAGTAAAGCAGATGGAAAGTCAAACCGCAGCACCAGGAGAGGGACTATTAGTTGAGTTTTAGAAACCTTTCGTATTCACAGTGTGTCCGTTCTCTAGGTTTCCCGTACATGTTATAACTGTAGTAATATACCCTTCAACCTGGAGAGTTCGGACCCATGGAATGGGTGCCATGCATTATTGCTTTAAAGGGTCTGCATTTGCTCACCAAATATCACGAATCGTCTCAGTCCCAAGTGTCCAGCCTTATGCCACATCCAGCTGTCGTTGTAGATAGGGTCATTCCAGGTTTCATCAGAGACCCTGAAGGAATTGTAAAGAATTTCCCAGTTTTTTTGTTTTGTTTTTGAAATTCCTTTTTATAGTGGGTTTGAGCTGATTCTCGCTGCCATGTTTATGCCAGT
The DNA here is from genome assembly GCF_949752795.1 of Hyperoodon ampullatus. Classification (NCBI taxonomy): domain Eukaryota; kingdom Metazoa; phylum Chordata; class Mammalia; order Artiodactyla; family Ziphiidae; genus Hyperoodon; species Hyperoodon ampullatus. Next base: position 157,258 of record NW_027640382.1, on the reverse strand, counting down.
CTAGACACACTTGATTCCCTTACGGAGACATATCAATACATAGGTTTTAAGATTCTTACTAGTCAGATATATTCCTCTGCGGGAAATATGGGGTTTTGAGTCCCTTTCACTGAGGAAGGTGTAGGTCTTGTCTATTCCATAGTTGGTTTTTGGAACGGTACCTGTGCTTATATCAAACTCTGGTTTTATGCATCACCCCACCTCTCCTTCCCCCTTAAGCAGGCATAAGAGTGTTTTCTAAATGTGAGACACTGTTCTCTTTCCTAACTCAGTTCAAGTGTAGCCATGTGTACAGGATCTTCATAAGTGATATCTTATGAGAAGTTTCTTTTTCCCTGTGACTTATTTCACTTAGAATCATCGTACCTGAATCCACCCATTTTGCTGCTACTGGTCTTATGACATTGATTTCATCGCTGAGGGATATTCCATCGTATGTAAGTACCACAATTTTTTGATCCATTTTTATATTTCCTGGGATATTTAAGGTGTACCCAAGTTGAGGTCCTTGTAAGCAGTGCAGCCCTATATATTGTGGTGGCTCTGTCTCATTGATTTTCAGTTTTCCCAACGTATATTCCCTAGACTGGAAGTGCCCTTGGCTCTGCAGCTCTGTTATTTACTTGTTTTAGGGAACACAATGTACTCCTCCAGAGAGGCAGTTGGCAATTTACATCCCGCCCATCAGCATAACAAGGCTCCCTGTTCTCCAGGGCCTGTCTTGCCTTTCTGGTTTTTACACATTTTGTGGATGTCCCTTTTGACCGGTGGGAAGTGATACTTCTTTGTACTGCAGATTTGCATTGCCTGCTTGCTTGCTTGGCCAAAAAGGGTGTATGCGTTTTCTCCTGAATATATTCAGGAGAAAACTCATACGCCCTTTTTGGCCAAGTGCATCATTGTCGAAGTTGTGCCCCTCTTCCTGTGCTTTAAAGGCGATTCCAACGTACCTCTTGAAATCTGTTTCCTGCTATTCTGGCTCGCTTTCAAGTCCGCCTCGTTGCCTTCCCTCAACAGATTTTTGGATGATAGTTGTCCTTTATTACTCAGCCAGTTTGTGAATTGCTATGCCCCTGAGCACCATTTTTCAACTCGTTTTTGGTGAGCTGACCGCAAGTCCAAAATTTTGGTTCAGGACTTATACTGGTTCCCTGTGGGTGGCTGAGACTTTGGTTAATTCTTCTTCCTGCCGGGAAATTACAGTGATATGTGCCCGTCCAAATGCCTAACAGGTAATCTCTCATTGGTTCTCCCTATTCCCTTTCATCCTCTGCCAAATTGGCAACCTGTGCGAACCAGGAGGTTAAAGGGGCTGTCTCTCCAAGTTGGCAGGTTGATAGTAAAGCTGATGGAAAGTCAAACCGGAGCACCAGGAGAGGGACTATTCATTGAGTTTTAGAAACCTTTCGTATTCACAGAGTGTCCGTTCTCTAGCTTTCCCGTACATGTTATATCTGTAGTAATATTCCCTTCAACCTGGAGAGTTGGGACCCATGGAATGTGTGCCATGCATTATTGCTTTAAAGGGTCTGCATTTGCTCACCCAATCTCTCCAATCCTCTCAGTCCCAAGTGTCCAGCCTTATGCCACATCCAGCTGTCGTTGTAGATAGGGTCATTCCAGGTTTCATCAGAGACCCTGAAGGAATTGTAAAGAATTTTCCAGTTTTTTGGTTTTGTTTTTGAAATTCCTTTTTATAGTGGGTTTGAGCTGATTCTCGCTGCCATGTTTATGCCAGTCTAGACACACTTGATTCCCTTACGGAGACATATCAATACATAGGTTTTAAGATTCTTACTAGTCAGATATATTCCTCTGCGGGAAATATGGGGTTTTGAGTCCCTTTCACTGAGGAAGGTGTAGGTCTTGTCTATTCCATAGTTGGTTTTTGGAACGGTACCTGTGCTTATATCAAACTCTGGTTTTATGCATCACCCCACCTCTCCTTCCCCCTTAAGTAGGCATAAGAGCGTTTTCTAAATGTGAGACTCTGTTCTCTGTCCTAACTCAGTTCAAGTGTAGCCATGTTTACAGGATCTTCATAAGTGATATCTTATGATAAGTTTCTTTTTCTGTGTGACTTATTTCACTTAGAATCATCGTACCTGAATACACCCATTTTGCTGCTACTGGTCTTATGACATTGATTTCATGGCTGAGGGATATTCCATCGTACGTAAGTACCACAATTTTTTGAACCATTTTTATATTTCCTGGGATATTTAAGGTGTACCCAAGTTGAGGTCCTTGTAAGCAGTGCAGCCCTAAATTTTGGGGTGGCTCTGTCTTATTGATTTTCAGTTTTCCCAAGGTATATTCCCTATACTGGAAGTGTCCTTGGCTCTGTAGCTCTGTGGTTTACTTGTTTTAGGGAACACAATGCACTCCTCCAGAGAAGCAGTTGGCAATTTACATCCCGCCCATCAGCATAACAAGGCTCCCTGTTCTCCAGGGCCTGTCTTGCCTTTCTGGTTTTTACACATTTTGTGGAAATCCCTTTTGACCGGTGGGAAGTGATAGTTCTTTGTAGTGCAGATTTGCATTGCCCGCTTGCTTGCTTGGCCAAAAAGGGCGTATGCGTTTTCTCCTGAATATATTCAGGAGAAAACGCATACGCCCTTTTTGGCCAAGTGCATCATTGTCGAAGTTGTGCCCCTCTTCCTGTGCTTTAAAGGCGATTCCAGCGTACCTCTTGAAATCTGTTTCCTGCTATTCTGCCTCGCTTTCAAGTCCGCCTCGTTGCCTTCCCTCAACAGATTTTTGGAAGATAGTTCTCCTTTATTACTCCGCCAGTTTGTGAATTGCTGTGCCCCTGAGCTCCATTATTCAACTCGTTTTTTGTGAGCTGACCGCAAGTCCAAAATTTTGGTTCAGGACCTATACTGGTTCCCGGTGGGTGGCTGAGAATTTGGTTAATTCTTCTTCCTGCCGGGAAATTAGAGTGATATGTGCCCGTCCAAATGCCTAACAGCTACTCTCTCATTGGTTCTCCCTCTTCCCTTTCATCCTCTGCTAATTTGGCAACCTGTGCGAACCAGGAGTTAAAGGGGCTGTCTCTCCAAGTTGGGAGGTTGATAGTAAATCAGATGGAAAGTCAAACCGGGGCACCAGGAGAGGGACTATTCGTTGAGTTTTAGAAACCTTTCGTATTCACAGTGTGTCCGTTCTCTAGGTTTCCCGTACATGTTATTGCTGTAGTAATATTCCCTTCAGCCTGGAGAGTTGGGACCCATGGAATGGGTGCCATGCATTATTGCTTTAAAGGGTCTGCATTTGCTCACCCAATCTCACCAATCGTCTCAGTCCCAAGTGTCCAGCCTTATGCCACATCCAGCTGTCGTTGTAGATTGGGTCATTCCAGGTTTCATCAGAGACCCTGAAGGAATTGTGAAGAATTTCCCAGTTTTTTTGTTTTGTTTTTGAAATTCCTTTTTATAGTGGGTTTGAGCTGATTCTCGCTGCCATGTTTATGCCAGTCTAGACACACTTGATTCCCTTACGGAGACATATCAATACATAGGTTTTAAGATTCTTACTAGTCAGATATATTCCTAGGCGGGAAATATTGGGTTTTGAGTCCCTTTCACTGAGGAAGGTGTAGGTCTTTTCTATTCCATAGTTGGTTTTTGGAATGGTACCTGTGCTTATATCAAACTCTAGTTTTATGCATCACCCCACCTCTCCTTCCCCCTTAAGCAGGCAAAAGAGTATTTTCTAAATGTGAGACACTGTTCTCTTTCCTAACTCAGTTCAAGTGTAGCCATGTTTACAGGATCTTCATAAGTGATATCTTATGATAAGTTTCTTTTTCTCTGTGACTTATTTCACTTAGAATCATCGTACCTGAATCCACCCATTTTGCTGCTACTGGTCTTATGACATTGATTTCATGGCTGAGGGATATTCCATCGTACGTAAATACCACAATTTTTTGAACCATTTTTATATTTCCTAGGATATTTAAGGTGTACCCAAGTTGAGGTCCTTGTAAGCAGTGCAGCCCTAAATTTTGGGGTGGCTCTGTCTTATTGATTTTCAGTTTTCCCAAGGTATATTCCCTAGACTGGTAGTGCCCTTGGCTCTGTAGCTCTGTTCTTTACTTGTTGTAGGGAACAGAATGCACTCTTCCAGAGAGGCAGTTGGCAATTTACATCCCGCCCATCAGCATAACAAGGCTCCCTGTTCTCTAGGACCTGTCTTGCCTTTCTGGTTTTTACACATTTTGTGGATGTGTCTTTTGACCGGTGGAAAGTGATACTTCTTTGTAGTTCAGATTTGCATTGCCCGCTTGCTTTCTTGGCCAAAAAGCGCGTATGCATTTTCTCCTGAATATATTCAGGAGAAAACGCATACGCCCTTTTTGGCCAAGTGCATCATTGTCGAAGTTGTGCCCCTCTTCCTGTGCTTTAAAGGCGATTCCAACGTACCTCTTGAAATCTGTTTCCTGCTATTCTGCCTCGCTTTCAAGTCCGCCGCGTTGCCTTCCCTCAACAGATTTTTTGACGACAGTTGTCCTTTATTACTCGGCCAGTTTGTGAATTGCTGTGCCCCTGAGCTCCATTTTTCAACTCGTTTTTGATGAGGTGACCGCAAGTCCAAAATTTTGGTTCAGGTCCTATACTGGTTCCCGGTGGGGGGCTGATACTTTGGTTAATTCTTCTTGCTGCCGGGGAATTACAGTGATATGTGCCCGTTCAAATGCCTAACAGCTACTCTCTCATTGGTCCTCCCTCTTCCCTTTCATCCTCTGCCAAATTGGCAACCTGTGCGAACCAGGAGGTTAAAGGGGCTGTCTCTCCAAATTGGGAGGATGATAGTAAAGCAGGTGTAAAGTCAAACCGGAGCACCAGGAGAGGGACTATTCCTTGAGTTTTAGAAACCTTTCGTATTCACAGTGTGTCCGTTCTCTAGGTTTCCTGTACATGTTATAACTGTAGTAATATTCCCTTCAACCTGGAGAGTTGGGACCCATGGAATGGGTGCCATGCATTATTGCTTTAAAGGGTGTGCATTTGCTCACCCATTCTCACCAATCCTCTCAGTCTCAAGTGTCCAGCCTTATGCCACATCCAGCTGTCGTTGTAGATAGGGTCATTCCAGCTTTCATCAGAGACCCTGAAGGAATTGTAAAGAATTTCCCAATTTTTTGTTTTGTTTTTGAAATTCCTTTTTATCGTGGGTTTGAGCTGATTCTCGCTGCCATGTTTATGCCAGTCTAGACACACTTGATTCCCTTAAGGAGACATATCAATACATAGGTTTTAAGATTCTTACTAGTCAGATATATTCCTCTGCAGGAAATATGGGATTTTGAGTCCCTGTCACTGAGGAAGGTGTAGGTCTTGTCTATTCCATAGTTGGTTTTTGGAACGGTACCTGTGCTTATATCAAACTCTGGTTTTATGCATAACCCCACCTCTCCTTCCCCCTTAAGCCGGCATAAGAGTGTTTTCTAAATGTGAGACACTGTTCTCTTTCCTAACTCAGTTCAAGTGTAGCCATGTGTACAGGATCTTCATAAGTGATATCTTATTATAAGTTTCTTTTTCTCTGTGACTAATTTCACTTAGAATCATCGTACCTGAATCCACCCATTTTGCTGCTACTGGTCTTATGACATTGATTTCATGGCTGAGGGATATTCCCTCGTACGTAATTACCACTATTTTTTGAACCATTTTTATATTTCCTGGGATATTTAAGGGGTACCCAAGTTGAGGTCCTTGTAAGCAGTGCAGCCCTAAATTTTTTGGTGGCTCTGTCTTATTGATTTTCAGTTTTCCAAAGGTATATTCCCTAGACTGGAAGTGCCCTTCTGCTCTGTAGCTCTGTTCTTTACTTGTTTTAGGGAACACAATGAACTCCTCCAGAGAGGCAGTTGGCAATTTACATGCCGCCAATCAGCATAACAAGGCTCCCTGTTCTCCAGGACCTGTCTTGCCTTTCTGGTTTTTACACATTTTGTGGATGTCCCTTTTGACCCGTGGGAAGTGATACTTCTTTGTAGTGCCGATTTGCATTGCCCGCTTGCTTGCTTGGCCAAAAAGGGCGTATGCGTTTTCTCCTGAATATATTCAGGAGAAAACGCATACGCCCTTTTTGGCCAAGTGCATCATTGTCGAAGTTGTGCCCCTCTTCCTGTGCTTTAAAGGCGATTCCAATGTACCTCTTGAAATCTCTTTCCTGCTATTCTGCCTCGCTTTCAAGTCCGCCTCGTTGCCTTCTCTCAACAGATTTTTGGACGATAGTTGTCCCTTATTACTCGGCCAGTTTGTGAATTGCTGTGCCCCTGAGCTCCAGTTTTCAACTCGTTTTTGGTGAGCTGACCCCAAGTCCAAAATTTTGGTTCAGGACCTATACTGGTTCCCGGTGGGTGGCTGAGACTTTGGTTAATTATTCTTCCTGCCGTGAAATTACAGTGATATGTGCACGTCCAAACGCCTAACAGCTACTCTCTCATCGGTTCTCCCTCTTCCCTTTCATCCTCTGCCAAATTGGAAACATGTGCGAACCAGGAGGTTAAAGGGGCTGTCTCTCCAAGTTGGGAGGTTGATAGTAAAGCAGATGGAAAGTCAAACCGGAGCACCAGGAGAGGGACTATTTGTTGAGTTTTAGAAACCTTTCGTATTCACAGTGTGTCCATTCTCTAGGTTTCCCGTATATGTTATAACTGTAGTAATATTCCCTTCAACCCGGAGAGTTGGGACCCATGGAATGGGTGCCATGCATTATTGCTTTAAAGGGTCTGCATTTGCTCACCCAATCTCACCAATCCTCTCAGTCTCAAGTGTCCAGCCTTATGCCACATCCAGCTGTCGTTGTAGATAGGGTCATTCCAGGTTTCATCAGAGACCCTGAAGGAATTGTAAAGAATTTCCCAGTTTTTTTGTTTTGTTTTTGAAATTCCTTTTTATCGTGGGTTTGAGCTGATTCTCGCTGCCATGTTTATGCCAGTCTAGACACACTTGATTCCCTTACAGAGACATATCAATACATAGGATTTAAGATTCTTACTAGTCAGATATATTCCTCTGCAGGAAATATGGGGTTTTGAGTCCCTTTCACTGAGGAAGGTGTAGGTCTTGTCTATTCCATAGTTGGTTTTTGGAACGGTACCTATGCTTATATCAAACTCTGGTTTTATGCATCACCCCACCTCTCCTTCCCCCTTAAGCAGGCATAAGAGTGTTTTCTAAATGTGAGACACTGTTCTCTTTCCTAACTCAGTTCAAGTGTAGCCATGTTTACAGGATCTTCATAAGTGATATTTTATGATAAGTTTCTTTTTCTGTGTGACTTATTTCACTTAGAATCATCGTACCTGAATCCACCCATTTTGCTGCTACTGGTCTTATGACATTGATTTCATGGCTGAGGGATATTCCATCGTACGTAAGTACCTCAATTTTTTGAACCATTTTTATATTCCTGGGATATTTAAGGTGTACCCAAGTTGGGGTCCTTGTAAGCAGTGCAGCCCTAAATTTTGGGGTGGCTCTGTCTTATTGATTTTCAGTTTTCCCAAGGTATATTCCCTAGACTGGAAGTGCCCTTGGCTCTGTAGCTTTGTTCTTTACTTGTTTTAGGGAACACAATATACTCCTCCAGAGAGGCAGTTGGCAATTTACATCCCGCCCATCAGCATATCAAGGCTCCCTGTTCTCCAGGGCCTGTCTTGCCTTTCTGGTTTTTACACGTTTTGTGGATGTTCGTTTTGACCGGTGGAAAGTGATACTTCTTTGTAGTGCAGATTTGCATTGCCCGCTTGCTTGCTTGGCCAAAAAGGGCGTATGCGTTTTCTCCTGAATATATTCAGGAGAGAACGCATATGACCTTTTTGGCCAAGTGCATCATTGTCGAAGTTGTGCCCCTCTTCCTGTGCTTTAAAGGCGATTCCAGCGTACCTGTTGAAATCTGTTCCCTGCTATTCAGCCTCGCTTTCAAGTCCGCCTCGTTGCCTTCCCTCAACAGATTTTTGGATGATAGTTCTCCTTTATTACTCCGCCAGTTTGTGAATTGCTGTGCCCCTGAGCTCCATTATTCAACTCGTTTTTTGTGAGCTGACCGCAAGTCCAAAATTTGGGTTCAGGACCTATACTGGTTCCCGGTGGGTGGCTGAGACTTTGGTTAATTCTTCTTCCTGCCGGGAAATTAGAGTGATATGTGCCCGTCCAAATGCCTAACAGCTACTCTCTCATTGGTTCTCCCTCTTCACTTTCATCCTTTGCTAAATTGGCAACCTGTGCGAACCAGGAGTTAAAGGGGCTGTCTCTCCAAGTTGGGAGGTTGATAGTAAAGCAGATGGAAAGTCAAACCGGAGCACAAGGAGAGGGACTATTCGTTGAGTTTTAGAAACCTTTCGTATTCACAGTGTGTCCGTTCTCTAGGTTTCCCGTACATGTTATTGCTGTAGTAATATTCCCTTCAGCCTGGAGAGTTGGGACCCATGGAATGGGTGCCATGCATTATTGCTTTAAAGGGTCTGCATTTGCTCACCCAATCTCACCAATCGTCTCAGTCCCAAGTGTCCAGCCTTATGCCACATCCAGCTGTCCTTGTAGATTGGGTCATTCCAGGTTTCATCAGAGACCCTGAAGGAATTGTAAAGAATTTCCCAGTTTTTTTGTTTTGTTTTTGAAATTCCTTTTTTATAGTGGCTTTGAGCTGATTCTCGCTGCCATGTTTATGCCAGTCTAGACACACTTGATTCGCTTACGGAGACGTATCAATACATAGGTTTTAAGATTCTTACTAGTCAGATATATTCCTCTGCGGGAAATATGGGGTTTTGAGTCCCTTTCACTGAGGAAGGTGTAGGTCTTGTCTATTCCATAGTTGGTTTTTGGAATGGTACCTGTGCTTATATCAAACTCTGCTTTTATGCATCACCCCACCTCTCCTTCCCCCTTAAGCAGGCAAAAGAGTATTTTCTAAATGTGAGACACTGTTCTCTTTCCTAACTCAGTTCAAGTGTAGCCATGTTTACAGGATCTTCATAAGTGATATCTTATGATAAGTTTCTTTTTCTCTGTGACTTATTTCACTTAGAATCATCGTACCTGAATCCACCCATTTTACTGCTACTGGTCTTTTGACATTGATTTCATGGCTGAGGGATATTCCATTGTACGTAAGTACCACAATTTTTTGAACCATTTTTATATTTCCTGGGATATTTAAGGTGTACCCAAGTTGAGGTCCTTGGAAGCAGTGCAGCCCTAAATTTTGGGGTGGCTGTGTCTTATTGATTTTCAGTTTTCCAAATGTATATTCCCTAGACTGGAAGTGCCCTTCTGCTCTGTAGCTCTGTTCTTTACTTGTTTTAGGGAACACAATGCACTCCTCCAGAGAGGCAGTTGGCAATTTACATCCCGCCCATCAGCATAACAAGGCTCCCTGTTCTCTAGGACCTGTCTTGACTTTCTGGTTTTTACACATTTTGTGGATGTCCCTTTTGACCGGTGGGAAGTGATACTTCTTTGTAGTGCAGATTTGCATTGCCCGCTTGCTTTCTTGGCCAAAAAGGGCGTATGCGTTTTCTCCTGAATATATTCAGGAGAAAACGCATACGCCCTTTTTGGCCAAGTGCATCATTGTCGAAGTTGTGCCCCTCTTCCTGTGCTTTAAAGGCGATTCCAACGTACCTCTTGAAATCTGTTTCCTGCTATTCTGCCTCGCTTTCAAGTCCGCCTCGTTGCCTTCCCTCAACAGATTTTTGGACGGCAGTTGTCCTTTATTACTCGGCCAGTTTGTGAATTGCTGTGCCCCTGAGCTCCATTTTTAAACTCGTTTTTGGTGAGGTGACCGCAAGTCCAAAATTTTGGTTCAGGACCTATGCTGGTTCCCGGTGGGTGTCTGAGACTTTGGTTAATTCTTCTTGCTGTCGGGGAATTACAGTGATATGTGCCCGTTCAAATGCCTAACAGCTACTCTCTCATTGGTCCTCCCTCTTCCCTTTCATCCTCTGCCAAATTGGCAACCTGTGCGAACCAGGAGGTTAAACGGGCTGTCTCTCCAAGTTGGGAGGATGATAGTAAAGCAGGTGTAAAGTCAAACCAGAGCACCAGGAGAGGGACTATTCGTTGAGTTTTAGAAACCTTTCGTATTCACAGTGTGTCCGTTCTCTAGGTTTCCCGTACATGTTATAGCTGTAGTAATATTCCCTTCAACCTGGAGAGTTGGGACCCATGGAATGGGTGCCATGCATTATTGCTTTAAAGGGTCTGCATTTGCTCACCCAATCTCACCAATCGTCTCAGTCCCAAGTGTCCCTCCTTATGCCACATCCAGCTGTCGTTGTAGATATGGTCATTCCAGGTTTCATCAGAGACCCTGAAGGAATTGTAAAGAATTTCCCAGTTTTTTTGTTTTGTTTTTGAAATTCCTTTTTATAGTGGGTTTGAGCTGATTCTCGCTGCCATGTTTATGCCAGTCTAGACACACTTGATTCCCTTACAGAGACATATCAATACATAGGTTTTAAGATTCTTACTAGTCAGATATATTCCTCTGCGGGAAATATGGGGTTTTGAGTCCCTTTCACTGAGGAAGGTGTAGGTCTTGTCTATTCCATAGTTGGTTTTTGGAACGGTACCTGTGCTTATATCAAACTCTGGTTTTATGCATCACCCCACCTCTCCTTCCCCCTTAAGCAGGCATAAGAGTGATTTCTAAATGTGAGACACTGTTCTCTTTCCTAACTCAGTTCAAGTGTAGCCATGTTTACAGGATCTTCATAAGTGATATTTTATGATAAGTTTCTTTTTCTGTGTGACTTATTTCACTTAGAATCATCGTACCTGAATCCACCCATTTTGCTGCTACTGGTCTTATGACATTGATTTCATGGCTGAGGGATATTCCCTCGTACGTAAGTACCAGTATTTTTTGAACCATTTTTATATTTCCTGGGATATTTAAGATGTACCCAAGTTGAGGTCCTTGTAAGCAGTGCAACCCTAAATTTTTTGGTGGCTCTGTCTTATTGATTTTCAGTTTTCCAAAGGTATATTCCCTAGACTGGAAGTGCCCTTCTGCTCTGTAGCTCTGTTCTTTACTTGTTTTAGGGAACACAATGCACTCATCCAGAGAGGCAGTTGGCACTTTACATGCCGCCAATCAGCATAACAAGGCTCCCTGTTCTCCAGGACCTGTCTTGCCTTTCTGGTTTTTACACATTTTGTGGATGTCCCTTTTGACCGGTGGGAAGTGATACTTCTTTGTATTGCAGATTTGCATTGCCTGCTTGCTTGCTTGGCCAAAAAGGGCGTATGCGTTTTCTCCTGAATATATTCAGGAGAAAATGCATACGCCCTTTTTCGCCAAGTGCATCATTGTCGAAGTTGTGCCCCTCTTCCTGTGCTTTAAAGGCGATTCCAACGTACCTCCTGAAATCTGTTTCCTGCTATTCTGGCTTGCTTTCAAGTCCGCCTCGTTGCCTTCCCTCAACAGATTTTTGGACGATAGATGTCTTTTATTACTTGGCCAGTTTGTGAATTGCTGTGCCCCTGAGCTCCATTTTTGAACTCGATTTTGGTGAGCTGACCGCAAGTCCAAAATTTTGGTTCAGGACCTATACTGGTTCCCGGTGGGTGGCTGAGACTTTGGTTAATTCTTCTTCCTGCCAGGAAATTACAGTGATATGTGCCCGTCCAAATGCCTAACAGCTACTCTCTCATTGCTTCTCCCTCTTCCCTTTCATCCTCTGCCAAATTGGCAACCTGTGCAAACCAGGAGGTTAAAGGGGCTGTCTCTCCAAGTTGGGAGGTTGATAGTAAAGCAGATGCAAAGTCAAACCGGAGCACCAGGAGAGGGACTATTCGTTGAGTTTTAGAAACCTTTCGTATTCACAGTGTGTCCGTTCTCTAGGTTTCCCGTACATGTTATAACTGTAGTAATATTCCCTTCAACCTGGAGAGCTGGGACCCATGGAATGGGTGCCATGCATTATTGCTTTAAAGGGTCTGCATTTGCTCAGCCAATCTCACCCATCGTCTCAGTCCCAAGTGTCCAGCCTTATGCCACATCCAGCTGTCGTTGTAGATAGGGTCATTCCAGGTTTCATCAGTGACCCTGAAGGAATTGTAAAGAATTTCCCAGTTTTTTTGTTTTGTTTTTGAAATTCCTTTTTATAGTGGGTTTGAGCTGATTCTCGCTGCCATGTTTATGCCAGTCTAGACACACTTGATTCCCTTACGGAGACATATCAATACATAGGTTTTAAAATTCTTACTAGTCAGATATATTCCTCTGCGGGAAATATGGGGTTATGAGTCCCTTTCACTGAGGAAGGTGTAGGTCTTGTCTATTCCATAGTTGGTTTTTGGAACGGTACCTGTGCTTATATCAAACTCTGGTTTTATGCATCACCCCACCTCTCCTTCCCCCTTAAGCCGGCATAAGAGTGTTTTGTAAATGTGAGACACTGTTCTCTTTCCTAACTCAGTTCAAGTGTAGCCATGTTTACAGGATCTTCATAAGTGATATCTTATGATAAGTTTCTTTTTCTGTGTGACTTATTTCACTAGGAATCATCGTACCTGAATCCACCCATTTTGCTGCTACTGGTCTTATGACATTGATTTCATGGCTGAGGAATATTCCATCGTACGTAAGTACCACAATTTTTTGAACCATTTTTATATTTCCTGGGATATTTAAGGTGTACCCAAGTTGAGGTCCTTGTAAGCAGTGCAGCCCTATATTTTGGGGTGGCTCTGTCTTATTGAATTGCAGTTTTCCCAAGGAATATTCCCTAGACTTGAAGTGCCCTTGGCTTTGTAGCTCTGTTCTTTACTTGTTTTAGGGAACACAGTGCACTCCTCCAGAGAGGCAGTTGGCAATTTACATCCCACCCATCAGCATAACAAGGCTCCATGTTCTCCAGAGCCTGTCTTGTCTTTCTGGTTTTTACACATTTTATGGATGTCCCTTTTGACCGGTAGGAAGTGATACTTATTGTAGTGCAGATTTGCATTGCCCGCTTGCTTGCTTGGCCAAAAAGGGCGTATGCGTTTTCTCCTGAATATATTCAGGAGAAAACGCATACGCCCTTTTTGGCCAAGTGCATCATTGTCGAAGTTGTACCCCTCTTCCTGTGCTTTAAAGGCGATTCCAACGTACCTCTTGAAATCTGTTCCCTGCTATTCTGCCTCGCTTTCAAGTCCGCCTCGTTGCCTTCCCTCAACAGATTTTTGGACGATAGTTGTCTTTTATTACTCGGCCAGTTTGTGAATTGCTGTTCCCCTGAGCTCCATTTTTCAACTCCTTTTTGGTGAGGTGACCGCAAGTCCGAAATTTTGGTTCAGGACCTATGCTGGTTCCCGGTGGGGGGCTGAGACTTTGGTTAATTCTTCTTCCTGCCGGGAAATTACAGTGATATGTGCCCATTCAAATGCCTAACAGCTACTCTCTCATTGGTTCTCCCTCTTCCCTTTCATCCTCTGCCAATTTGGCAACCTGTGCGAACCAGGAGGCTAAAGGGGCTGTCTCTCCAAGTTGGGAGGATGATAGTAAAGCAGGTGTAAAGTCAAACTGGAGCACCAGGAGAGGGACTATTCGTTGAGTTTTAGAAACCTTTCGTATTCACTGTGTGTCAATTCTCTAGGTTTCCCGTACATGTTATAGCTGTAGTAATATTCCCTTCAACCTGGAGAGTTGGGACCCATGGAATGGGTGCTATGCATTATTGCTTTAAAGGGTCTGCATTTGCTCACCCAATCTAACCAATCATCTCAGTCCCAAGTGTCCAGCCTTATGCCATATCCAGCTGTCGTTGTAGATAGGGTCATTCCAGGTTTCATCAGAGACCCTGAAGGAATTGTAAAGAATTTCCCAGGTTTTTGTTTTGTTTTTGAAATTCCTTTTTATAGTGGGTTTGAGCTGATTCTCGCTGCCATGTTTATGCCAGTCTAGACACACTTGATTCCCTTACGGAGACATATCAATACATAGGTTTTAAGATTCTTACTAGTCAGATATATTCCTCTGCGGGAAATATGGGGTTTTGAGTCCCTTTCACTGAGGAAGGTATAGGTCTTGTCTATTCCATAGTTGGTTTTTGGAACGGTACCTGTGCTTATATCAAACTCTGGTTTTATGCATCACCCCACCTCTCCTTCCCCCTTAAGCAGGCATAAGAGTGTTTTCTAAATGTGAGACACTGTTCTCTTTCCTAACTCAGTTCAAGTGTAGCCATGTTTACAGGATCTTCATAAGTGATATCTTATGATAAGTTTCTTTTTCTCTGTGACTTATTTCACTTAGAATCATCGTACCTGAATCCACCCATTTTGCTGCTACTGGTCTTATGACATTGATTTCATGGCTGAGGGATACTCCATCGTACGTAAGTACCACAATTTTTTGAACCATTTTTATATTTCCTGGGATATTTAAGGTGTACCCAAGTTGAGGTCCTTGTAAGCAGTGCAGCCCTAAATTTTGGGGTTGCTCTGTCTTATTGATTTTCAGTTTTCCCAAGGTATATTCCCTAGACTGGAAGTGCCCTTGGCTCTGTAGCTCTGTTCTTTACTTGTTTTAGGGAACACAGTGCACTCCTCCAGAGAGGCAGTTGGCAATTTACATCCCGCCCATCAGCATAACAAGGCTCCCTGTTCTCCTGGGCCTGTCTTGCCTTTCTGGTTTTTACACATTTTGTGGATGTCCCTTTTGACCGGTGGGAAGTGATACTTCTTTGTAGTGCAGATTTGCATTGCCCGCTTGCTTGCTTGGCCAAAAAGGGCGTATGCGTTTTCTCGTGGATATATTCAGGAGAAAACGCATACAGCCTTTTTGGCCAAGTGCATCATTGTCGAAGTTGTGCCCCTCTTCCTGTGCTTTAAAGGCGATTCCAACGTAACTCTTGAAATCTGTTTCCTGCTATTCTGCCTCGCTTTCAAGTCCGCCTCGTTGCCTTCCATCAACAGATTTTTGGACGATAGTTGTCCTTTATTTCTCGGCCAGTTTGTGAATGGCTGTGCCCCTGAGCTCCATTTTTCAACTCGTTTTTGGTGAGCTGACCGCATTCCAAAATTTTGGTTCAGGAGTTATACTGGTTCCCGGTGAGTGGCAGAGACTTTGCTTAATTCTTCTTCCTGCCAGGAAATTAGAGTGATATGTGCCCGTCCAAATGCCTAACAGCTATTCCCTCATTGGTTCTCCCTCTTCCCTTTCATCCTCTGCCAAATTGGCAACCTGTGCGAACCAGGAGGTTAAAGGGGATGTCTCTCCAAGTTGGGAGTTTGATAGTAAAGGAGATGGAAAGTCAAAACGGAGCACCAGGAGAGGGACTATTCGTTGAGTTTTAGAAACCTTTCGTATTCACAGTGTGTCCGTTCCCTAGGTTTCCCGTACATGTTATATCTGTAGTAATATTCCCTTCAACCTGGAGAGTTGGTACCCATGGAATGTTTGCCAGGCATTTGTGCTTTAAAGGGTCTGCATTTCCTCACCCAATCTCACCAATCGTCTCAGTCCCAAGTGTCCCTCCTTATGCCACATCCAGCTGTCGTTGTAGATACGGTCATTCGAGGTTTCATCAGAGACCCTGAAGGAATTGTAAAGAATTTCCCAGTTTTTTTGTTTTGTTTTTGAAATTCCTTTTTATAGTGGGTTTGAGCTGATTCTTGCTGCCATGTTTATGCCAGTCTGGACACACTTGATTCCCTTACAGAGACATATCAATACATAGGTTTTAAGATTCTTACTAGTCAGATATATTCCTCTACGGGAAATATGGGGTTTTGAGTCCCTTTCACTGAGGAAGGTGTAGGTCTTGTCTATTCCATAGTTGGTTTTTGGAACGGTACCTGTGCTTTTATCAAACCCTGGTTTTATGCATCACCCCACCTCTCCTTCCCCCTTAAGCAGGCATAAGCTTGTTTTCTAAATGTGAGACACTGTTCTCTTTCCTAACTCAGTTAAAATGTAGCCATGTTTACAGGATCTTCATAAGTGATATCTTATGATAAGTTTCTTTTTCTCTGTGACTTATTTCACTTAGAATCATCGTACCTGAATCCACCCATTTTGCTGCTACTGGTCTTATGACATTGATTTCATGGCTGAGGGATATTCCATCGTACGTAAGTACCACAATTTTTTGAACCATTTTTATAT
Organism: Hyperoodon ampullatus; assembly: GCF_949752795.1. NCBI lineage: Eukaryota > Metazoa > Chordata > Mammalia > Artiodactyla > Ziphiidae > Hyperoodon > Hyperoodon ampullatus. Next base: position 141,139 of record NW_027640382.1, on the reverse strand, counting down.
TTCCTGGGATATTTAAGGTGTACACAAGTTGAGGTCCTTGTAAGCAGTGCAGCCCTAAATTTTGGGGTGGCTCTGTCTTATCGATTTTCAGTTTTCCCAAGGTATATTCCCTACACTTGAAGTGCCCTTGGCTCTGTAGCTCTGTTGTTTATTTGTTTTAGGGAACACAATGCACTCCTCCAGAGAGGCAGTTGGCAGTTTACATCCCGCCCATCAGCATAACAAGGCTCCATGTTCTCCAGGGCCTGTATTGCATTTCTGGATTTTACACATTTTGTGGATTTCCCTTTTGACCGGTGGGAAGTGATACTTCTTTGTAGTGCAGATTTGCATTGCCCGCTTGCTTGCTTGGCCAAAAAGGGCATATGCGTTTTCTCCTGAATATATTCAGGAGAAAACACATACGCCCTTTTTGGCCAACTGCATCATTGTCGAAGTTGTGCCCCTCTTCCTGTGCTTTAAAGGCAATTCCAACGTACCTCTTGAAATCTGTTTCCTGCTATTCTGCCTCGCTTTCAAGTCCGCCTCGTTGCCTTCCCTCAACAGATTTTTGGATGATAGTTGTCCTTTATTACTCGGCCAGTTTGTGAATTGCTGTGCCCCTGAGCTCCATTTTTCAACTCGTTTTTGGTGAGCTGACCGCAAGTCCAAAATTTTGGTTCAGGACCTATACTGTTTCCCGGTGGGTGGCTGAGACTTTGGTTAATTCTTCTTCCTGCCGGGAAGTTAGAGTGATATGTGCCCGTCGAAATGCCTAACAGCTACTCTCTCATTGGTTCTCCCTCTTCCCTTTCATCCTCTGCCAAATTGGCAACATGTGCGAACCAGGAGGTTAAAGGGGCTGTCTCTCCAAGTTGGGAGGTTGATAGTAAAGCAGATGTAAAGTCAAACCGGATCACCAGGAGAGGGACTATTCGTTGAGTTTTAGAAACCTTTCGTATTCACAGTGTGTCCTTTCTCTAGGTTTCCCGTACATGTTATAGCTGTAGTAATATTCCCTTCAACCTGGAGAGTTTGGACCCATGGAATGGGTGCCAGGCATTTTTGCTTTAAAGGGTCTGCATTTGCTCACCCAATCTCACTAATCGTCTCAGTCCCAAGTGTCCCTTCTTATGCCACATCCAGCTGTTGTTGTAGATAGGTTCATTCCAGGTTTCATCAGAGACCCTGAAGGAATTGTAAAGAATTTCCCAGTTTTTTTGTTTTGTTTTTGAAATTCCTTTTTATAGTGGGTTTGAGCTGATTCTCGCTGCCATGTTTATGCCAGTCTAGACACACTTGATTCCCTTACGGAGACATATCAATACATAGGTTTTGAGACTCTTACTAGTCAGATATATTCCTCTGCGGGAAATATGGGGTTTTGAGTCCCTTTCACTGAGGAAGGTGTAGGTCTTGTCTATTCCATAGTTGGTTTTTGGAACGGTACCTGTGCTTATATCAAACTCTGGTTTTATGCATCACCCCACCTCTCCTTCCCCCTTAAGCAGGCATAAGGGTTTTTTCTAAATATGAGAAACTGTTCTCTTTCTTAACTCAGTTCAAGTGTAGCCATGTTTACAGGATCTTCATAAGTGATATCTTATGATAAGTTTCTTTTTCTGTGTGACTTATTTCATTTAGAATCATCGTACCTGAATCCACCCATTTTGCTACTACTGGTCTTATGACATTGATTTCATGGCTGAGGGATATTCCATCGTACGTAAGTACCACAATTTTTTGAACCATTTTTATATTTCCTGGGATACTTAATGTGTATCCAAGTTGAGGTCCTTGTAAGCAGTGCAGCCCTAAATTTTGGGGTGGCTCTGTCTTATTGATTTTCAGTTTTCCCAAGGTATATTCCCTAGACTGGAAGTGCCCTTGGCTCTGTAGCTCTGTTGTTTACTTGTATTAGGGAACACAGTGCACTCCTCCAGAGAAGCAGTTGGCAATTTACATCCCGCCCGTCAGCATAACAAGGCTCCCTGTTCTCCAGGGCCTGTCTTGCCTTTCTGGTTTTTACACATTTTGTGGATGTCCCTTTTGACCGGTGGGAAGTGATACTTCTTTGTGGTGCAGATTTGCATTGCCCGCTTGCTTGCTTGGCCAAAAAGGGCGTATGTGTTTTCTCCTGAATATATTCAGGAGAAAACGCATACGCACTTTTTGGCCAAGTGCATCATTGTCGAAGTTGTGCCCCTCTTCCTGTGCTTTAAAGGCGATTCCAATGTACCTCTTGAAATCTGTTTCCTGCTATTCTGCCTCGCTTTCAAGTCCACCTCGTTGCCTTCCCTCAACAGATTTTTGGACGATAGTTGTCCTTTATTACTCGGCCAGGTTTTGAATTGCTGTGACCCTGAGCTCCATTATTCAACTCGTTTTTGGTGAGCTGACCGCAAGTCCAAAATTTTGGTTCAGGACCTATACTGGTTCCCGGTGGGTGGCTGAGACTTTGGTTAATTCTTCTTCCTGCCGGGAAATTAGAGTGATATGTGCCCGTCCAAATGCCTAACAGCTACTCTCTCATTGGTCCTCCCTCTTCCCTTTCATCCTCTGCCAAATTGGCAACCTGTGTGAACCAGGAGGTTAAAGGGGCTGTCTCTCCAAGTTGGGAGGTTGATAGTAAAGCAGATGAAAAGTCAAACCAGAGCACCAGGAGAGGAACTATTCGTTGAGTTTTAGAAACCTTTCGTATTCACAGTGTGTCCGTTCTCTAGGTTTCCCGTACATGTTATAGCTGTAGTAATATTCCCTTCAACCTGGAGAGTTGGGGCCCATGGAATGGATGCCAGGAATTTGTGATTTAAAGGGTCTGCATTTGCTCACCCAATCTCACCAAACCTCTCAGTCCCAAGTGTCCTTCCTTATGCCACATCCAGCTGTCGTTGTAGTTAGGGTCATTCCAGGTTTCTTCAGGGACCCTGAAGGAATTGTAAAGAATGTCCCAGTTTTTTTGTTTTGTTTTTGAAATTCCTTTTTATAGTGGGTTTGAGCTGATTCTCGCTGTCATGTTTATGCCAGTCTAGACACACTTGATTCCCTTACGGAGACATATCAATACATAGGTTTTAAGATTCTTACTAGTCAGATATATTCCTCTGCGAGAAATATGGGGTTTTGAGTCCCTTTCACTGAGGAAGGTGTAGGTCTTGTCTATTCCATAGTTGGTTTTTGGAACGGTACCTGTGCTTATATCAAACTCTGGTTTTATGCATCACCCCACCTCTCCTTCCCCCTTAAGCAGGCATAAGAGTGTTTTCTAAATATGAGACACTGTTCTCTTTCCTAACTCAGTTCAAGTGTAGCCATGTTTATAGGACCTTCATAAGTGATATCTTATGATAAGTTTCTTTTTCTGTGTGACTTATTTCACTTAGAATCATAGTACCTGAATCCACCCATTTTGCTGCTACTGGTCTTATGACATTGATTTCATGGCTGAGAGATATTCCATCGTACGTAAGTACCACAATTTTTTGAACCATTTTTATATTTCCTGGGATACTTAAGGTGTATCCAAGTAGAGGTCCTTGTAAGCAGTGCAGCCCTAAATTTTGGGGTGGCTCTGTCTTATTGATTTTCAGTTTTCCCAAGGTATATTCCCTAGACTGGAAGTGCCCTTGGCTCTGTAGCTCTGTTCTTTACTTGTTTTAGGGAACACAATGCACTCCTCCAGAGCGGCAGTTGGCAATTTACATCCCGCCCATCAGCATAACAAGGCTCCCTGTTCTCCAGGGCCTGTCTTGCCTTTCGGGTTTTTACACATTTTGTGGATGTCCCTTTTGACCGGTGGGAAGTGATACTTCTTTGTAGTGCAGATTTGCATTGCCCGCTTGCTTGCTTGAACAAAAAGGGCGTATGCGTTTTCTCCTGAATATATTCAGGAGAAAACGCATACGCCCTTTTTGGCCAAGTGCATCATTGTCGAAGTTGTGCCCCTCTTCGTGTGCTTTAAAGGCGATTCCAACGTACCTCTTGAAATCTGTTTCCTGCTATTCTGCCTCGCTTTCAAGTCCGCCTCGTTGCCTTCCCTCAACAGATTTTTGGACGATAGTTGCCCTTTATTTCTCGGCCAGTTTGTGAATGGCTGTGCCCCTGAGCTCCTTTTTTCAACTCGTTTTTGGTGAGCTGACCGCAAGTCCAAAATTTTGGTTCAGGACCTATACTGGTTCCCTGTGGGTGGCTGAGACTTTGGTTAATTCTTCTTCCTGCCGGGAAATTACAGTGATATGTGCCCGTCCAACTGCCTAACAGCTACTCTCTCATTGGTTCTCCCTCTTCCCTTTCATCCTCTGCCAAATTGGCAACCTGTGCGCACCAGGAGGTTAAAGGGGCTGTCTCTCCAAGTTGGGAGGTTGATAGTAAAGCAGATGGAAAGTCAAACCGGAGCACCAGGATAGGACGATTCGTTGAGATTTAGAAACCTTTCGTATTAACAGTGTGTCCATTCTCTAGGTTTCCCGTACATGTTATAGCTGTAGTAATATTCCCTTCAACCTGGAGAGTTGGGACTCATGGAATGGGTGCCAAGCATTTGTGCTTTAAAGGGTCTGCATTTGCTCACCCAATCTCACCAATCGTCTCAGTCCCAAGTGTCCCTCCTTATGCCACATCCAGCTGTCGTTGTAGGTAGGGTCATTCCAGGTTTCATCAGAGACCCTGAAGGAATTGTAAAGAATTTCCCAGTTTTTTTGTTTTGTTTTTGAAATTCCTTTTTATAGTGGGCTTGAGCTGATTCCCGCTGCAATGTTTATGGCAGTGTAGACACACTTGATTCTCTTACGGAGACATATCAATACATAGGTTTTAAGATTCTTACTAGTCAGATATATTCCTCTGCGGGAAATATGGTGTTTTGAGTCCCTTTCACTGAGGAAGGTGTAGGTCTTGTCTATTCCATAGTTGGTTTTTGGAACGGTACCTGTGCTTATATCAAACTCTGGTTTTATGCATCACGCCACCTCTCCTTCCCCCTTAAGCAGGCATAAGTGTGTTTTCTAAATATGAGACACTGTTCTCTTTCCTAACTCAGTTCAAGTGTAGCCATGTTTATAGGATCTTCATAAGTGATATCTTATGATAAGTTTCTTTTTCTGTGTGACTTATTTCACTTAGAATCATCGTACCTGAATCCACCCATTTTGCTGCTACTGGTCTTATGACATTGATTTCATGGCTGAGGGATATTCCATCGTACGTAAGTACCACAATTTTTTGAACCATTTTTATATTTCCTGGGATACTTAAGGTGTAACCAAGTTGAGGTCCTTGTAAGCAGTGCAGCCCTAAATTTTGGGGTGGCTCTGCCTTATTGATTTTCAGTTTTTCCAAGGTATATTCCCTGGACTGGAAGTGCCCTTGGCTCTGTAGCTCTGTTCTTTACTTGTTTTAGGGAACACAATGCACTCCTCCAGAGAGGCAGTTGGCAATTTACATCCCGCCCATCAGCATAACAAGGCTCCCTGTTCTCCGGGACCTGTCTTGCCTTTCTGGTTTTTACACATTTTGTGGATGTACCTTTTGACCGGTGGGAAGTGATACTTCTTTGTAGTGCAGATTTGCATTGCCCGCTTGCTTGCTTGGCCAAAAAGGGCGTATGCGTTTTCTCCTGAATATATTCAGGAGAAAACGCATACGCCCTTTTTGAGCATGTGCATCATTGTCGAAGTTGTGCCCCTCTTCCTGAGCTTTAAAGGCGATTCCAACGTACCTCTTGAAATCTGTTTCCTGCTATTCTGCCTCGCTTTCAAGTCCGCCTCGTTGCCTTCCCTCAACAGATTTTTGGACGATAGTTGTCCTTTATTACTCGGCCAGTTTGTGAATTGCTGTGTCCCTGAGCTCCTTTTTTCAACTCGTTTTTGGTGAGCTGACAGCAAGTCCGAAATTTTGGTTCAGGACCTATACTGGTTCCCGGTGGGGGGCTGAGACTTTGGTTAATTCCTCTTCATGCCGGGAAATTACAGTGATATGTGCCCGTCCAAATACCTAATAGCTACTCTCTCTTTGGTTCTCCCTCTTCCCTTTCATCCTCTGCCATATTGGCAACCTGTGCGAACCAGGAGGTTAAAGGGGCTGTCTCTCCAAGTTGGGAGGTTGATAGTAAAGCAGATGGAAAGTCAAACCGGAGCACCAGGAGAGGGACTATTAGTTGAGTTTTAGAAACCTTTCGTATTCACAGTGTGTCCGTTCTCTAGGTTTCCCGTATATGTTATGGCTGTAGTAATATTCCCTTCAACCTGGAGAGTTGGGACCCATGGAATGGGTGCCAGGCATTTGTGCTTTAAAGGGTCTGCATTTGCTCACCCAATCTCACAAATCGTCTCAGTCCCAAGTTTCCTTCCTTATGCCACATCCAGCTCTCGTTGTAGAAAAAGTCATTCCAGGTTTCATCAGAGACCCTGAAGGAATTGTAAAGAATTTCCCAGTTTTTTTGTTTTGTTTTTGAAATTCCTTTTTATAGTGTGTTTCAGCTGATTCTCGCTGCCATGTTTATGCCAGTCTAGACACACTTGATTCCCTTACAGAGACATATCAATACATAGGTTTTAAGATTCTTACTAGTCAGATATATTCCTCTGCGGGAAATATGGTGTTTTGAGTCCCTTTCACTGAGGAAGGTGTAGGCCTTGTCTATTCCATAGTTGGTTTATGGAACGGTACCTGTGCTTATATCAAACTCTGGTTGTATGCATCACCCCACCTCTCTTTTCCCTTAAGCAGGCATAAGAGTGTTTTCTAAATGTGAGACACTGTTCTCTTTCCTAACTCAGTTCAAGTGTAGCCATGTTTACAGGATCTTCATAAGTGATATCTTATGATAAGTTTCTATTTCTGTGTGACTTATTTCACTTAGGATCATCGTACCTGAATCCACCCATTTGGCTGCTACTGGTCTTATGACATTGATTTCATGGCTGAGGGATATTCCATCGTACGTAAGTACCACAATTTTCTGAACCATTTTTATATTTCCTGGGATATTTAAGGTGTACCCAAGTTGAGGTCCTTGTAAGCAGTGCAGCCCTAAATTTTGGGGTGGCTCTGTCTTATTGATTTTCAGTTTTCCCAAGGTATATTCCCTAGACTGGAAGTGCCCTTGGCTCTGTAGCTCCGTTGTTTACTTGTTTTAGGTAACACAATGCACTCCTCCAGAGAGGCAGTTGGCAATTTACATCCCGCCTATCAGCATAACAAGGCTCCCTGTTCTCCAGGGCCTGTCTTGCCTTTCTGGTTTTTACACATTTTGTGGATGTCCCTTTTGACAGGTGGGAAGTGATACTTCTTTGTAGTGCAGATTTGCATTGCCCGCTTGCTTGCTTGGCCAAAAAGGGCGTATGCGTTTTCTCCTGAATATATTCAGGAGAAAACGCATACGCCCTTTTTGGCCAAGTGCATCATTGTCGAAGTTGGGCCCCTCTTCCTGTGCTTTAAAGGCGATTCCAACGTACCTCTTGAAATCTGTTTCCTGCTATTCTGCCTCGCTTTCAGGTCCGCCTCGTTGCCTTCCCTCAACAGATTTTTGGACGATAGTTGTCCGTTATTACTCGGCCAGTTTGTGAATTGCTGTGCCCCTGAGCTCCATTATTCAACTAGTGTTTGGTGAGCTGACCGCAAGTCCAAAATTTTAGTTCAGGACCTATACTGGTTCCCAGTGGGTGGCTGAGACTTTGCTTAATTCTTCTTCCTGCCGGTATATTCCAGTGATATGTGCCCGTCCAAATGCCTAACAGCTACTCTCTCATTGGTTCTCCCTCTTCCCTTTCATCCTCTGCCAAATTGGCAACCTGTGCGAACCAGGAGGTTAAAGGGGCTGTCTCTCCAAGTTGGGAGGTTGATAGTAAAGCAGATGGAAAGTCAAACCGGAGCACCAGGAGAGGGACTATTCATTGAGTTTTAGAAACCTTTCGTATTCACAGTGTGTCCGTTCTCTAGGTTTGCCGTACATGTTATAACTGTAGTAATATTCCCTTCAACCTGGAGAGTTGGGACCCATGGAATGGGTGCCATGCATTATTGCTTTAAAGGGTCTGCATTTGCTCACCCAATCTCACCAATCCTCTCAGTCCCAAGTGTCCAGCCTTATGCCACATCCAGCTGTTTGTAGATAGGGTCATTCCAGGATTCATCAGAGACCCTGAAGGAATTGTAAAGAATTTCCTAGTTTTTTTGTTTTGTTTTTGAAATTCCTTTTTATACTGGGTTTGAGCTGATTCTCGCTGCCATGTTTATGCCAGTCTAGACACACTTGATTCCCTTACGGAGACATATCAATACATAGGTTTTAAGATTCTTACTAGTCAGATATATTCCTCTGCGGGAAATATGGGGTTTTGAGTCCCTTTCACTGAGGAAGGTTTAGGTCTTTTCTATTCCATAGTTGGTTTTTGGAACAGTACCTGTGCTTATATCAAACTCTGGTTTTATGCATCACCCCACCTCTCCTTCCCCCTTAAGCAGGCATAAGAGTGTTTTCTAAATGTGAGACACTGTTCTCTTTCCTAACTCAGTTCAAGTGTAGCCATGTGTACAGGATCTTCATAAGTGATATCTTATGATAAGTTTCTTTTTCTGTGTGACTTATTTCACTTAGAATCATCGTACCTGAATCCACCCATTTTGCTGCTACTGGTCTTATGACATTGATTTCATGGCTGAGGGATATTCCATCGTACGTAAGTACCACAATTTTTTGAACCATTTTTATATTTCCTGGGATATTTAAGGTGTACCCAAGTTGAGGTCCTTGTAAGCAGTGCAGCCCTAAATTTTGGGGTGGCTCTGTCTTATTGATTTTCAGTTTTCCCAAGGAATATTCCCTAGACTGGAAGTGCCCTTGGCTCTGTAGCTCTGTTGTTTACTTGTTTTAGGGAACACAATGCACTCCTCCAGAGAGGCAGTTGGCAATTTACATCCCGCCCATCAGCATAACAAGGATCCCTGTTCTACAGGGCCTGTCTTGCCTTTCTGGATTTTACACATTTTGTGGATGTCCCTTTTACCGGTGGGAAGTGATACGTCTTTGTAGTGCAGATTTGCATTGCCCGCTTGCTTGCTTGGCCAAAAAGGGCGTATGTGTTTTCTCCTGAATATATTCAGGAGAAAACGCATACGCCCTTTTTGGCCAAGTGCATCATTGTCGAAGTTGTGCCTCTCTTCCTGTTTTTTAAAGGCGATTCCAACGTACCTCTTGAAATCTGTTTCCTGCTATTCTGCCTCGCTTTCAAGTCCGCCTCCTTGCCTTCCCTCAACAGATTTTTGGACGATAGTTGTCCTTTATTACTCGGCCAGTTTGTGAATTGCTGTGCCCCTGAGCTCCATTTTTCAACTCGTTTTTGATGAGCGGACCGCAAGTCCAAAATTTTGGTTCAGGACCTATACTGGTTCCCGGTGGGTGGCTGAGACTTTGCTTAATTCTTCTTCCTGCCGGGAAATTCCAGTGATATGTGCCCGTCCAAATGCCTAACAGCTACTCTCTCATTGGTTCTCCCTCTTCCCTTTCATCCTCTGCCAAATTGGCAACCTGTGCGAACCAGGAGGTTAAAGGGGCTGTCTCTCCAAGTTGGGAGGTTGATAGTAAAGCAGATGGAAAGTCAAACCAGAGCACCAGGACAGGGACTATTCGTTGAGTTTTAGAAACCTTTCGTATTCACAGTGTGTCCGTTCTCTAGGTTTCCCGTACATGTTATAGCTGTAGTAATATTCCCTTCAACCTGGAGAGTTGGGACCCATGGAATGGGTGCCAGGCATTTGTGCTTTAAAGGGTCTGCATATGCTCATCCAATCTCACCAATCGTCTCAGTCCCAAGTGTCCCTCCTTATGCCACATCCAGCTGTCATTGTAGATAGGGTCATTCCAGGTTTCATCAGAGACCCTGAAGGAATTGTAAAGAATTTCCCAGTTTTTTGTTTTGTTTTTGAAACTCCTTTTTATAGTGGGTTTGAGCTGATTCTCTCTGCCATGTTTATGCCAGTCTAGACACACTTGATTCCCTTACGGAGACATATCAATACATAGGTTTTAAGATTCTTACTAGTCAGATATATTCCTCTGAGGGAAATATGGGGTTTTGAGTCCCTTTCACTGAGGAAGGTGTAGGTCTTGTCTATTCCATAGTTGGTTTTTGGAATGGTACCTGTGCTTATATCAAACTCTGGTTTTATGCATCACCCCACCTCTCCTTCCCCCTTAAGCAGGCATAAGAATGTTTTCTAAATGTGAGACACTGTTCTCTTTCCTAACTCAGTTCAAGTGTAGCCATGTTTACAGAATCTTCATAAGTGATATCTTATGATAAGTTTCTTTTTCTGTGTGACTTATTTCACTTAGAATCATCGTACCTGAATCCACCCATTTTGCTGCTACTGGTCTTATGACATTGATTTCATGGCTGAGGGATATTCCATCTTACGTAAGTACCACAATTTTTTGAACCATTTTTATATTTCCTGGGATATTTAAGGTGTACCCAAGTTGAGGTCCTTGTAAGCAGTGCAGCCCTAAATTTTGGGGTGGCTCTGTCTTATTGATTTTCAGTTTTCCCAAGGTATATTCCCTAGACTGGAAGTGCCCTTGGCTCTGTAGCTCTGTTGTTTACTTCTTTTAGGGAACACAATGCACTCCTCCAGAGAGGCAGTTGGCAATTTACATCCCGCCCATCAGCATAACAAGGCTCCCTGTTCTCCAGGGCCTGTCTTGCCTTTCTGGTTTTTACACATTTTGTGGATGTCGCTTTAGACCGGTGGGAAGTGATACTTCTTTGTAGTCCAGATTTGCATTGCCCGCTTGCTTGCTTGGCCAAAAAGGGCGTATGCGTTTTCTCCTGAATATATTCAGGAGAAAACGCATACGCCCTTTTTGGCCAAGTGCATCATTGTCGAAGTTGTGCCCCTCTTCCTGTGCTTTAAAGGTGATTCCAACGTACCTCTTGAAATCTGTTTCCTGCTATTCTGCCTCGCTTTCAAGTCCGCCTCGTTGCCTTCCCTCAACAGATTTTTGGACGATAGTTGTCCTTTATTACTCGGCCAGTTTGTGAATGGCTGTGCCCCTGAGCTCCATTTTTCAACTCGTTTTTGGTGAGCTGACTGCAAGTCCAAAATTTTGGTTCAGGACCTATACTGGTTCCCGGTGGTTGGGTGAGACTTTGGTTAATTCTTCTTCCTGCCGGGAAATTCCAGTGATATGTGCCCGTCCAAATGCCTAACAGCTACTCTCTCATTGGTTCTCCCTCTTCCCTTTCATCCTCTGCCAAATTGGCAACCTGTGCGAACCAGGAGGTTAAAGGGGCTGTCTCTCCAAGTTGGGAGTTTGATAGTAAAGCAGATGGAAAGTCAAACCGGAACACCAGGAGAGGGACTATTCGTTCAGTTTTAGAAACCTTTCGTATTCACAGTGTGTCCGTTCCCTAGGTTTCCCGTACATGTTATAGATGTAGTAATATTCCCTTCAACCTGGAGAGTTGTGGCCCATGGAATGGGTGCCAGACATTTGTGCTTTAAAGGGTCTGCATTTGATCAACCAATCTCACCAATCCTCTCAGTCCCAAGTGTCCAGCCTTATGCCATATCCAGCTGTCGTTGTAGATTGGGTCATTCCAGGTTTCATCAGAGACCCTGAAGGAATTGTAAAGAATTTCCCAGTTTTTTCGTTTTGTTTTTGAAATTCTTTTGAGTGGGTTTGAGCTGATTCTCGCTGCCATGTTTATGCCAGTCTAGACACACTTGATTCCCTTATGGAGACATATCAATACATAGGTTTTAAGATTCTTACTAGTCAGATATATTCCTCTGCGGGAAATATGGGGTTTTGAGTCCCTTTCACTGAGGAAGGTGTAGGTCTTGTCTATTCCATAGTTTGTTTTTGGAACGGTACCTGTGCTTATATCAAACTCTGGTTTTATGCATCACCCCACCTCTCCTTCCCCCTTAAGCAGGCATAAGAGTGTTTTCTAAATGTTAGACACTGCTCTCTTTCCTAACTCAGTTCAAGTGTAGCCATGTTTACAGGATCTTCATAAGTGATATCTTATGATAAGTTTCTTTTTCTGTGTGACTTATTTCACTTAGAATCATCGTACCTGAATCCACCCATTTTGCTGCTACTGGTCTTATGACATGGATTTCATGGCTGAGGGATACTCCATCATACGTAAGTACCACAATTTTTTGAATCATTTTTATATTTCCTGGGATATTTAAGGTGTACCCAAGTTGAGGTCCTTGTAAGAAGTGCAGCCCTAAATTTTGGGGTGGCTCTGTCTTATTGGTTTTCAGTTTTCCCAAGGTATATTCCCTAGACTGGAAGTTCCCTTGGCTCTGTAGCTCTGTTGTTTACTTGTTTTAGGGAACACAATGCACTCCTCCAGAGAGGCACCTGGCAATTTACATCCCGCCCATCAGCATAACAAGGCTCCCTGTTCTCCAGGGCCTGTCTTGCCTTTCTGGTTTTTACACATTTTGTGAATGTCCCTTTTGACCGGTGGGAAGTGATACTTCTTTGTAGTGCAGATTTGCATTCCCCGCTTGCTTGCTTGGCCAAAAAGGGCGTATGCGTTTTCTCCTGAATATATTCAGGAGAAAACGCATACGCCCTTTTTGGCCAAGTGCATCATTGTCGAAGTTGTGCCCCTCTTCCTGTGCTTTAAAGGCGATTCCAACGTACCTCTTGAAATCTGTTTCCTGCTATTCTGCCTCGCTTTCAAGTCCGCCTCGTTGCCTTACCTCAACAGATTTTTGGACGATAGTTGTCCTTTATTACTCGGCCAGTTTGTGAATTGCTGTGCCCCTGAGCTCCATTTTTCAACTCGTTTTTGGTGAGGTGACCGCAAGTCAAAATTTTGGTTCAGGAACTATACTGGTTCCCAGTGGGTGGCTGAGACTTTGGTTAATTCTTCTTCCTGCCGGGAAATTACAGTGATATGTGCCCGTCCAAATGCCTAACAGCTATTCTCTCATTGGTTCACCCTCTTCCCTTTCATCCTCTGCCAAATTGGAAACCTGTGCAAACCAGGAGGTTAAAGGGGCTGTCTCTCCAAGTTGGGAGGTTGATAGTAAAGAGATGGAAAGTGAAACCGGAGCACCAGGAGAGGGACTATTCGTTGAGTTTTAGAAACCTTTCATATTCACAGTGTGTCCGTTCTCTAGGTTTGCTGTACATGTTATAGCTGTAGTAATATTCCCTTCAACCTGGAGAGTTGGGACCCATGGAATGTGTGCCATGCATTATTGATTTAAAGGGTCTGCATTTGCTCACCCAATCTCACCAATCCTCTCAGTCCCAAGTGTCCAGCCTTATGCCTCATCCAGCTGTCATTATAGATAGGGTCATTCCAGGTTTTATCAGAGACCCTGAAGGAATTGTAAAGAATTTCCCAGTTTTTTTGTTTTGTTTTTGAAATTCCTTTGTATAGTGGGTTTGAGCTGATTCTCGCTGCCATGTTTATGCCAGTCTAGATACACTTGATTCCGTTATGGAGACATATCAATACATAGGTTTTAAGATTCTTACTAGTCAGATATATTCCTCTGCGGTAAATATGGTGTTTTGAGTCCCTTTCACTGAGGAAGGTGAAGGTCTTGTCTATTCCATAGTTGGTTTTTGGAACGGTACCTGTGCTTATATCAAACTCTTGTTTTATGCATCACCCCACCTCTCCTTCCCCCTTAAGCAGGCATAAGAGTGTTTTCTAAATGTGAGTCACTGTTCTCTTTCCTAACTCAGTTCAAGTGTAGCCATGTTTACAGGATCTTCATAAGTGATATCTTATGATAAGTTTCTTTTTCTGTGTGACTCATTTCACTTAGAATCATCTTACCCGTATCCACCCATTTTGCTGCTACTGGTCTTATGACATTGATTTCATGGCTGAGGGATATTCTATCGTACGTAAGTACCACAAATTTTTGAACCATTTTTATATTTACTGGGATATTTAAGGTGTACCCAAGTTGAGGTCCTTGTAAGCAGTGCAGCCCTAAATTTTGGGATGGCTCTGTCTTATTGATTTTCAGTTTTCCCAAGGTATATTCCACAGACGGGAAGTGCCCTTGGCTCTGTAGCTCTGTTCTTTACTTGTTTTAGGGAACACAATGCACTCCTCCAGAGAGGCAGTTGGAAATTTACATCCCGCCCATCAGCATAACAAGGCTCCCTGTTCTCCAGGGCCTGTCTTGCCTTTCTGGTTTTTACACATTTTGTGGATGTCCCTTTTGACCGGTGGGAAGTGATACTTCTTTGTAGTGCAGATTTGCATTGCCCGCTTGCATGCTTGGACAAAAAGGGCATATGCGTTTTCTCCTGAATATATTCAGGAGAAAACACATATGCCCTTTTTGGCCAAGTGCATCATTGTCGAAGTTGTGCCCCTCTTCCTGTGCTTTAAAGGCGATTCCATCGTACCTCTTGAAATCTGTTTCCTGCTATTCTGCCTCGCTTTCAAGTCCGCCTCGTTGCCTTCCCTCAACAGAATTTTGGAAGATAGCTGTCCTTTATTACTCGGCTAGATTGTGAATTGCTGTGCCCCTGAGCTCCATTTTTCAACTCGTTTTTGGTGAGCTGACCGCAAGTCCAAAATTTTGGTTCAGGACCTATACTGGTTCCCGCTGGGTGGCTGAGACTTTGGTTCATTCTTCTTCCTGCCGGGAAATTACAGTGATAAGTGCCCGTCCAAATGCCTAACAGCTACTCTCTCATTGGTTCTCCATTTTTCCTTTCATCCTCTGCCAAATTGGCAACCTGTGCGAACCAGGAGGTTAAAGGGGCTAACTCTCCAAGTTAGGAGGTTGATAGTAAAGTAGATGGAAAGTCAAACCAGAGCACCAGGAGAGGGACTATTCGTTGAGTTTTAGAAACCATTCGTATTCACAGTGTGTCCGTTCTCTAGGTTTCCCGTACATGTTATAACTGTAGTAATATTCCCTTCAACCTGGAGAGTTGGGACCCATGGAATGGTGCCAGGCATTTGTGCTTTAAAGGGTCTGCATTTGCTCACCCAATCTCACCAATCCTCTCAGTCCCAAGTGTCCAGCCTTATGCCACATCCAGCTGTCGTTGTACATAGGGTCATTCCAGGTTTCATCAGAGACCCTGTAGGAATTGTAAAGAATTTCCAAGTTTTTTTGTTTTGTTTTTGAAATTCCTTTTTATAGTGAGTTTGAGCTGATTCTCGCTGCCATGTATATGACAGTCTAGACACACTTGATTCCCTTACGGAGACATATCAATACATAGGTTTTAAGATTCTTACTAGTCAGATATATTCCTCTGCGGGAAATATGGGGTTTTGAGTCCCTTTCACTGAGGAAGGTGTAGGTCTTGTCTATTCTATAGTTTGTTTTTGGAACGGTACCTGTGCTTTTATCAAACTCTGGTTTTATGCATCACCCCACCTCTCATTCCCCCTTTAGCAGGCATAAGAGTGTTTTCCAAAGGTGACACTCTGTTCCCTTTCCTAACTGAGTTCAAGTGTAGCCATGTTTACAGGATCTTCATAAGTGATATTTTAATATAAGTTTCTTTTTCTGTGTCACTTATTTCACTTAGAAGCATCATACCTCAATCCACTCATTTTGCTGCTACTGGTCTTATGCCATTGATTGCATGGCTGAGGGATATTCCATCGTACGGAAGTACCACAATTTTTTGAACCATTTTTATATTTCCTGGGATATTTAAGGTGTACCCAAGTTGAGGTTTTTGTAAGCAGTGCAGCCCTAAATTTTGGGGTGGATCTGTCTTATTGATTTTCAGATTTCCCAAGGTATATTCCCTAGACTGGAAGTGCCCTTGGCTCTGTAGCGCTGTTGTTTACTTGTTTTAGGGAACACAATGCACTCCTCCAGAGAGGCAAGTGGCAATTTACATCCCGCCAATCAGCATAACAAGACTCCCTGTTCTCCAGGGCCTGTCTTGCCTTTCTTGTTCTTACACATTTTGTGGATGTCCGTTTTGACCAGTGGGAAGTGATACTTCTTTGTAGTGCAGATTTGCATTGCCCGTTTGCTTGCTTGGCCAAAAAGGGCGTATGCGTTTTCTCCTGAATATATTCAGGAGAAAACGCATACGCCCTTTTTGTCCAAGTGCATCATTGTCGAAGTTGTGCCCCTCTTCCTGTGCTTTAAAGGCGATTCCAACGTACCTCTTGAAATCTGTTTCCTGCTATTCTGCCTCGCTTTCAAGTCCGCCTCGTTGCCTTCCCTCAACAGATTTTTGGACGATAGTTGTCCTTTATTACTCGGCCAGTTTGTGAATTGCTGTGCCCCTGAGCTCCATTTTTCAACTCGTTTTTTGTGAGCCGACCGCATTCCAAAATTTTGGTTCAGGGGCTATACTGGTTCCCGGTGGATGGCTGAGACTTTGGTTAATTCTTCTTCCTGCCGGGAAATTACAGTGATATGTGCCCGTCCAAATGCCTAACAGCTACTCTCTCATTGGTTCTCCCTCTTCCCTTTCATCCTCTGCCAAATTGGCAACCTGTGCGAACCAGGAGGTTAAAGGGGCTGTCTCTCCAAGTTGGGAGGTTGATAGTAAAGCAGATGGAAAGTCAAAGCCGAGCACCAGGAGAGGGACTATTCGTTGAGTTTTAGAAACCTTTTGTATTCACAGTGTGTCCGTTCTCTAGGTTTCCCGTACATGTTATAGCTGTAGTAGTATTCCTTTTAACCTGGAGAGTTGGGATCCATGGAATGGGTGCCAGGCATTTGTGCTTTAAAGGGTCTGCATTTGCTCACACAATCTCACTAATCCTCTAAGTCCCAAGTGTCCAGGCTTATGCCACATCCAGCTGTCGTTGTACATAGGGTCATTCCAGGTTTCATCAGAGACCCTGAAGGAATTGTAAAGAATTTCCCAGTTTTTTTGTTTTGTTTTTGAAATTCCTTTATATAGTGGGTTTGAGCTGATTCTCGCTGCCATGTTTATGCCTGTCTAGACACACTAGATTCCCTTACGGAGACATATCAATACATAGGTTTTAAGATTCTTACTAGTCAGATATATTCCTCTGCGGGAAATATGGGGTTTTGAGTCCCTTTCACTGAGGAAGGTGTAGGTCTTGTCTATTCCATAGTTGGTTTTTGGAACGGTACCTGTGCTTATATCAAACTCTGGTTTTATGCATCACCCCACCTCTCCTTCCCCCTTAAGCAGGCATAAGAGTGTTTTCTAAATGTGAGACACTGTTCTCTTTCCTAACTCAGTTCAAGTGTAGCCATGTTTACAGGATCTTCATAAGTGATATCTTATGATAAGTTTCTTTTTCTGTGTGACTTATTTCACTTAGAATCATCGTAGCTGAATTCACCCATTTTGCTGCTACTGGTCTTATGACATTGATTTCATGGCTGAGGGATATTCCATCGTATGTAAGTACCACAATTTTTTGAACCATTTTTATATTTCCTGGGATATTTAAGGTGTACCCAAGGTGAGGTCCTTGTAAGCAGATCAGCCCTAAATTTTGGGGTGGCTCTGCCTTATCAATTTTCAGTTTTCCCAAGGTATATTCCGTAGACTGGAAGTGCCCTTGGCTCTGTAACTCTGTTGTTTATTCGTTTTAGGGAACACAATGCACTCCTCCAGAGAGGCAGTTGGCTAGTTACATCCCGCCCATCAGCATAACAAGGCTCCCTGTTCTCCAGGGCCTGTCTTGACTTTCTGCTTTTTACACATTTTGTGGCCGTCCCTTTTGACCGGTGGGAAGTGATACTTCTTTGTAGTACAGATTTGCATTGCCCGCTTGCTTGCTTGGCCAAAAAGGGCGTATGTGTTTTCTCCTGAATATATTAAGGAGAAAACGCATACGCCCTTTTTGGCCAAGTGCATCATTGTCGAAGTTGTGCCCCTCTTTTTGTGCTTTAAAGGCGATTACAACTTACCTTTGAAATCTGTTTCCTGCTATTCTGCCTCGTTTTCGAGTCCGGCTCGTTGCCTTCCCACAACAGATTTTTGGACGATAGTTGTCCTTTATTACTCGGCCAGTTTGTGAATTGCTGTGCCCCTGAGCTCCATTTTTCTATTCGTTTTTTGTGAGCAGACCGCAAGTCCAAAATTTTGGTTCAGGACCTAAACTGGTTCCCGGGGGGTGGCTGAGACTTTGGTTAATTCTTATTCCTGCTGGGAAATTACAGTGATATGTGCCCGTCCAAATGCCTAACAGCTACTCTCTCATTTGTTCTCCCTCTTCCCTTTCATCCTCTGCCAAATTGGCAACCTGTGTGAACCAGGAGGTTAAAGGGGCTGTCTCTCCAAGTTGGGAGGTTGATAGTAAAGCAGATGGAAAGTCAAACTGGAGGACCAGGAGAGGGACTATTCGTTGAGTTTTAGAAACCTTTCGTATTCACAGTGTGTCCGTTCTCTAGGTTTCCCGTACATGTTATAACTGTAGTAATATTCCCTTCAACCTGGAGAGTTGGGACCCATGGAATGGGTGCCAGGCATTTGGGCTTTAAAGGGTCTGCATTTGCTCACCCAATCTCCCCAATCGTCTCAGTCCCAAGTGTACCTCCTTATGCCACATCCAGCTGTCATTGTAGATAGGGTCATTCCAGGTTTCATCAGAGACGCTGAAGGAATTGTAAAGAATTTCCCAGTTTTTTTGTTTTGTTTTTGAAATTCCTTTTTAGAGTGGGTTTGAGCTGATTCTCGCTGCCATGTTTATGCCAGTCTAGACACACTTGATTCCCTTACGGAGACATATCAATACATATGTTTTAAGATTCTTACTAGTCAGATATATTCCTCTGCGGGAAATATGGGGTTTTGAGGCCCTTTCACTGAGGAAGGTGTAGGTCTTGTCTATTCCATAGTTGGTTTTTGGAACGGTACCTGTGCTTATATCAAACTCTGGTTTTATGCATCACCCCACCTCTCCTTCCCCCTTAAGCAGGCATAAGAGTGTTTTCTAAATGTGAGACACTGTTCTCTTTCCTAAATCAGTTCAAGTGTAGCCATGTTTACAGGATCTTCATAAGTGATATCTTATGATAAGTTTCTTTTTCTGTGTGACTTATTTCACTTAGAATCATCGTACCTGAATCCACCCATTTTGCTGCTACTGGTCTTATGACATTGATTTCATGGCTGAGGGATATTCCATCGTACGTAAGTACCACAATTTTTTGAACCATTTTTATATTTCCTGAGATATTTAAGGTGTACCCAAATTGAGGTCCTTGTAAGCAGTGCAGCCCTAAATTTTGGGGTGGCTCTGTCTTATTGATTTTCAGTTTTCCCAAGGTATATTCCCTAGACTGGAAGTGCCCTTGGCTCTGTAGCTCTCTTCTTTACTTGTTTTAGGGAACACAATGCACTCCTCCAGAGAGGCAGTTGGCAATTTACATCCCGCCC
The DNA here is from genome assembly GCF_949752795.1 of Hyperoodon ampullatus. Lineage (NCBI taxonomy): Eukaryota > Metazoa > Chordata > Mammalia > Artiodactyla > Ziphiidae > Hyperoodon > Hyperoodon ampullatus. The sequence goes on along the minus strand of NW_027640382.1, from coordinate 121,812 downwards.
ATCGGCATAACAAGGCTCCCTGTTCTCCAGGGCCTGTCTTGCCTTTCTGGTTTTTACACATTTTGTGGATGTCCCTTTTGACCGGTGGGAAGTGATACTTCTTTGTAGTGCAGATTTCCATTGCCCGCTTATTTGCTTGGCCAAAGAGGGCGTATACGTTTTCTCCTGAATATATTCAGGAGAAAACGCATACGCCCTTTTTGGCCAAGTGCATCATTGTCGACGTTGTGCCCTTCTTCCTGTGCTTTAAAGGCGATTCCAAAGTACCTCCTGAAATCTGTTTCCTGCTATTCTGCCTCGCTTTCAAGTCCGCCTCGTTGCCTTCCCTCAACAGATTTTGGACGATACTTGTCCTTTATTACTCGGCCAGTTTGTGAATTGCTGTGCCCCTGAGCTCCATTTTTCAACTCGTTTTTGGAGAGCTGACCGCAAGTCCAAAATTTTGGTTCAGGACCTATACTGGTTCCCAGTGGGTGGCTGAGACTTTATTTAATTCTTCTTCCTGCCGGGAAATTACAGTGATATGTGCCCGTCCAAATGCCTAACAGCTACTCTCTCATTGGTTCTCCCTCTTCCCTTTCATCCTCTGCCAAATTGGCAACCTGTGCGAACCACGAGGTTAAAGGGGCTGTCTCTCCAAGTTGGGAGGTTGATAGTAAAGCAGATGGAAAGTCAAACCGGAGCACCAGGAGAGGGACTATTCGTTGAGTTTAGAAACCTTTCATATTCACAGTGTGTCCGTTCTCTAGGTTTCCCGTACATGTTATAGCTGTAGTAATATTCCCTTCAACCTGGAGAGTTGGGACCCATGGAATGGGTGCCATGCATTATTGCTTTAAAGGGTCTGCATTTGCTCACCCAATCTCACCAATCGTCTCAATCCCAAGTGTCCCTCCTTATGCCACATCCAGCTGTCGTTGTAGATAGGGTCATTCCAGGTTTCATCAGAGACCCTGAAGGAATTGTAAAGAATTTCCTAGTTTTTTTGTTTTGTTTTTGAAATTCCTTTTTATACTGGGTTTGAGCTGATTCTCGCTGCCATGTTTATGCCAGTCTAGACACACTTGATTCCCTTACGGAGACATATCAATACATAGGTTTTAAGATTCTTACTAGTCAGATATATTCCTCTGCGGGAAATATGGGGTTTTGAGTCCCTTTCACTGAGGAAGGTTTAGGTCTTTTCTATTCCATAGTTGGTTTTTGGAACAGTACCTGTGCTTATATCAAACTCTGGTTTTATGCATCACCCCACCTCTCCTTCCCCCTTAAGCAGGCATAAGAGTGTTTTCTAAATGTGAGACACTGTTCTCTTTCCTAACTCAGTTCAAGTGTAGCCATGTGTACAGGATCTTCATAAGTGATATCTTAGGATAAGTTTCTTTTTCTGTGTGACTTATTTCACTTAGAATCATCGTACCTGAATCCACCCATTTTGCTGCTACTGGTCTTATGACATTGATTTCATGTCTGAGGGATATTCCATCGTACGTAAGTACCACAATTTTTTGAACCATTTTTATATTTCCTGGGATATTTAAGGTGTACCCAAGTTGAGGTCCTTGTAAGCAGTGCAGCCCTAAATTTTGGGGTGGCTCTGTCTTATTGATTTTCAGTTTTCCCAAGGAATATTCCCTAGACTGGAAGTGCCCTTGGCTCTGTAGCTCTGTTGTTTACTTGTTTTAGGGAACACAATGCACTCCTCCAGAGAGGCAGTTGGCAATTTACATCCCGCCCATCAGCATAACAAGGCTCCCTGTTCTCCAGGGCCTGTCTTGCCTTTCTGGATTTTAAACATTTTGTGGATGTCCCTTTTACCGGTGGGAAATGATACGTCTTTGTAGTGCAGATTTGCATTGCCCGCTTGCTTGCTTGGCCAAAAAGGGCGTATGTGTTTTCTCCTGAATATATTCAGGAGAAAACGCATACGCCCTTTTTGGCCAAGTGCATCATTGTCGAAGTTGTGCCCCTCTTCCTGTTTTTTAAAGGCGATTCCAACGTACCTCTTGAAATCTGTTTCCTGCTATTCTGCCTCGCTTTCAAGTCCGCCTCCTTGCCTTCCCTCAACAGATTTTTGGACGATAGTTGTCCTTTATTACTCGGCCAGTTTGTGAATTGCTGTGCCCCTGAGCTCCATTTTTCAACTCGTTTTTGATGAGCGGACCTCAAGTCCAAAATTTTGGTTCAGGACCTATACTGGTTCCCGGTGGGTGGCTGAGACTTTGCTTAATTCTTCTTCCTGCCGGGAAATTCCAGTGATATGTGCCCGTCCAAATGCCTAACAGCTACTCTCTCATTTGTTCTCTCTCTTCCCTTTCATCCTCTGCCAAATTGGCAACCTGTGCGAACCACGAGGTTAAAGGGGCTGTCTCTCCAAGTTGGGAGGTTGATAGTAAAGCAGATGGAAAGTCAAACCGGAGCACCAGGAGAGGGACTATTCGTTGAGTTTTAGAAACCTTTCGTATTCGCAGTGTGTCCGTTCTCTAGGTTTCCCGTACATGTTATAACTGTAGTAATATTCCCTTCAACCTGGAGAGTTGGGACCCATGGAATGGGTGCCTTGCATTTGTGCTTTAAAGGGTCTGCATTTGCTCACCCAAACTCACCAATCGTCTCAGTCCCAAGTGTCCCTCCTTATGCCACATCCAGCTGTCGTTGTAGATAGGGTCATTCCAGGTTTCATCAGAGACCCTGAAGGAATTGTAAAGAATTTCCCAGTTTTTTTGTTTTGTTTTTGAAATTCCTTTTTATAGTGGGTTTGAGCTGATTCTCGCTGCCATGTTTATGTCAGTCTAGACACACTTGATTCCCTTACGGAGACATATCAATACATAGGTTTTAAGATTCTTACTAGTCAGATATATTCCTCTGCGGGAAATATGGGGTTTTGAGTCCCTTTCACTGAGGAAGGTGTAGGTCTTCTCTATTCCATAGTTGGTTTTTGGAACGGTACCTGTGCTTATATCAAACTCTGGTTTTATGCATCACCCCACCTCTCCTTCCCCCTTAAGCAGGCATAAGAGTGTTTTCTAAATATGAGACACTGTTCTCTTTCGTAACTCAGTTCAAGTGTAGCCATGTTTATAGGATCTTCTTAAGTGATATCTTATGATAAGTTTCTTTTTCTGTGTGACTTATTTCACTTAGAATCATCGTACCTGAATCCACCCATTTTGCTGCTACTGGTCTTATGACATTGATTTCATGGCTGAGGGATATTCCATCGTATGTAAGTACCACAATTTTTTGAACCATTTTTATATTTCCTGGGATACTTAAGGTGTATCCAAGTTGAGGTCCTTGTAAGCAGTGCAGCCGTAAATTTTGGGGTGGCTCTGTCTTATTGATTTTCAGTTTTCCCAAGGTATATTCCCTAGATTGGAAGTGCCCTTGGCTCTGTAGCTCTGTTCTTTACTTGTTTTAGGGAACACAATGCACTCCTCCAGAGAGGCAGTTGACAATTTACATCCCGCCCATCAACATATCAAGGCTGCATGTTCTCCAGGGCCTGTCTTGCCTTTCTGGTTTTTACACATTTTGTGGATGTCCCTTTTGAACGGTGGGAAGTGATACTTATTTTTAATGCAGATTTGCATTGCCCGTTTGCTTGCTTGGCCAAAAAGGGCGTATGCATTTTCTCCTGAATATATTCAGGAGAAAATGAATACACACTTTTTGGCCAAGTGCATTATTGTCGAAGTTGTGCACCTCTTCCTGTGCTTTAAAGGCGATTGCAACGTACATCTTGAAATCTGTTTCCTGTTCTTCTGACTCGCATTCAAGTACACCTCGTTGCCTTTCCTCAACACATTTTTGGACGATAGTTGTCCTTTATTACTCGGCCAGTTTGTGAATTGCTGTGCCCCTGAGCTCCATTTTTCAACTTGTTTTTGGTGAGCTGACCGCAAGTCCAAAATTTTGCTTCAGGACCTATACTGGTTCCCGGTGGGTGGCTGAGACTTTGGTTAATTCTTCTTCCTGCTGGGAAATTACAGTGATATGTGCCTGTCCAAATGCCTCACAGCTACTCTCTCATTGGTTCTCCCTCTTCCCTTTCATCCTCTGCCAAATTGGAAACCTGTGCGAACCAGGAGGTTAAAGGGGCTGTCTCTCCAAGTTGGGAGGTTGATAGTAAAGCAGATGGAAAGTCAAACCGGAGCACCAGGAGAGGGACTATTCGTTGTGTTTAGAAACCTTTCATATTCACAGTGTGTCCGTTCTCTAGGTTTCCCGTACATGTTATAGCTGTAGTAATATTCCCTTCAACCTGGAGAGTTGGGACCCATGTAATGGGTGCCAGGAATTTGTGCTTTAAAGGGTCTGCATTTGCTCACCCAATCTCACCAATCGTCTCAATCCCAAGTGTCCCTCCTTATGCCACATCCAGCTGTCGTTGTAGATAGGGTCATTCCAGGTTTCATCAGAGACCCTGAAGATATTGTAAAGAATTTCCCAGTTTTTTTATTTTGTTTTTAAATTCCTTTTTATAGTGGGCTTGAGCTGATTCCCGCTGCCATATTTATGCCAGTCTAGACACACTTGATTCCCTTACGGAGACATATCAATACATAGGTTTTAAGATTCTTACTAGTCTGATATATTCCTCTGCGGGAAATATGGGGTTTTGAGTCCCTTTCACTGAGGAATGTGTAGGTCTTGTCTATTCCATAGTTGGTTTTTGGAACGGTACCTGTGCTTATATCAAACTCTGGTTTTATGCATCACCCCACCTCTCCTTCCCCCTTAAGCAGGCATAAGTGTGTTTTCTAAATGTGAGACACTGTTCTCTTTCCTAACTCAGTTCAAGTGTAGCCATGTTTATAGGATCTTCTTAAGTGATATCTTATGATAAGTTTCTTTTTCTGTGTGACTTATTTCACTTACAATCCCCGAACCTGAATCCACCCATTTTGCTACTACTGGTCTTATGACATTGATTTCATGGCTGAGGGATATTCCATCGTACGTAAGTACCACAGTTTTTTGAACCATTTTTATATTTCCTGGGATATTTAAGGTGTACCCAAGTTGAGGTCCTTGTAAGCAGTGCAGCCCTAAATTTTGGGGTGGCTCTGTCTTATTGATTATCAGTTTTCCCAAGGTATATTCCCTAGACTGGAAGTGCCCTTGGCTCTGTAGCTCTGTTCTTTACTTGTTTTAGGGAACACAATGCATTCCTCCAGAGAGGCAGTTGGCAATTTACATCCTGCCCATCAGCATAACAAGGCTCCCTGTTCTCCAGGGCCTGTCTTGCCTTTCTGGTTTTTACACATTTTGTGGATGTCCCTTTTGACCGGTGGGAAGTGATACTTCTTTGTAGTGCAGATTTGCATTGCCCGCTTGCTTGCTTGGCCAAAAAGGGCGTATGCGTTTTCTCCTGAATATATTCAGGAGAAAACGCATACGCCCTTTTTGGCCAAGTGCATCATTGTCGAAGTTGTGCCCCTCTTCCTCTGCTTTTAAGGTGATTCCAACGTACCTCTTGAAATCTGTTTCCTGCTATTCTGCCTCGCTTTCAAGTGCACATCGTTGCCTTTCCTCAACAGATTTTTGGACGATAGTTGTCCTTTATTACTCGGCCAGTTTGTGAATTGCTGTGCCCCTGAGCTCCATTTTTCAACTCGTTTTTGGTGAGCTGACCGCAAGTCCAAAATTTTGCTTCAGGACCTATACTGGCTCCCGGTGGGTGGCTGAGACTTTGGTTAATTCTTCTTCCTGCCGGGAAATTAGAGTGATATGTGCCCGTCCAAATGCCTAACAGCTACTCTCTCATTGGTTCTCCCTCTTCCCTTTCATCCTCTGCCAAATTAGAAACCTGTGCGAACCAGGAGGTTAAAGGGGCTGTCTCTCCAAGTTGGGAGGTTGATAGTAAAGCAGATGGAAAGTCAAACCGGAGCACCAGGAGAGGGACTATTTGTTGAGTTTTAGAAACCTTTCGTATTCACAGTGTGTCCATTCTCTAGGTTTCCCGTATATGTTATAACTGTAGTAATATTCCCTTCAACCCGGAGAGTTGGGACCCATGGAATGGGTGCCAGGCATTTGTGCTTTAAAGGGTCTGCATTTGCTCACCCAATCTCACCAATCGTCTCAGTCCCAAGTGTCCCTCCTTATGCCACATCCAGCTGTCGTTGTAGATAGGGTCATTCCAGGTTTCATCAGAGACCCTGAAGGAATTGTAAAGAATTTCCCAGATTTTTTGTTTTGTTTTTGAAATTCCTTTTTATAGTGGGTTTGAGCTGATTCTCGCTGCCATGTTTATGCCAGTCTAGACACACTTGATTCCCTTACGGAGACATATCAATACATAGGTTTTAAGATTCTTACTAGTCAGATATATTCCTCTGCGGGAAATATGGTGTTTTGAGTCCCTTTCACTGAGGAAGGTGTAGGTCTTGTCTATTCCATAGTTGGTTTTTGGAACGGTACCTGTGCTTATATCAAACTCTGGTTTTATGCATCACCCCACCTCTCCTTCCAACTTAAGCAGGCATAAGAGTGTTTTCTAAATATGAGACACTGTTCTCTTTCCTAACTCAGTTCAAGTGTAGCCATGTTTATAGGATCTTCATAAGTGATATCTTAGGATAAGTTTCTTTTTCTGTGTGACTTATTTCACTTAGAATCATCGTACCTGAATCCACCCATTTTGCTGCTACTGGTCTTATGACATTGATTTCATGGCTGAGGGATATTCCATCGTACGTAAGTACCACAATTTTTTGAAACATTTTTATATTTCCTGGGATACTTAAGGTGTATCCAAGCGAGGTCCTTGTAGGCAGTGTAGCCCTAAATTTTGGGGTGGCTCTGTCTTATTGATTTTCAGTTTTCCCAAGGTATATTCCCTAGACTGGAAGTGCCCTTGGCTCTGTAGCTCTGTTGTTTACTTGTTTTAGGGAACACAATGCACTCCTCCAGAGAGGCAGTTCGCAATTTACATCCCGCCAATCAGCATAACAAGGCTCCCTGTTCTCCAGGGCCTGTCTTGCCTTTCTGGTTTTTACACATTTTGTGGATGTCCCTTTTGACCCGTCGGAAGTGATACTACTTTGTATTGCAGATTTGCATTGCCCGCTTCTTTGCTTGTCCAAAAAGGGCGTATGCGTTTTCTCCTGAATATATTCAGGAGAAAACGCATACGCCCATTTTGGGCAAGTGCATCATTGTCGAAGTTGTGCCCCTCTTCCGGTGCTTTAAAGGCGATTCCAACGTACTTCTTGAAATCTGTTTCCTGCTATTCTGACTCGCTTTCAAGTCCACCTCGTTGCCTTCCCTCAACAGATTTTTGGACGATAGTTGTCCTTTATTACTCGGCCAGTTTGTGAATTGCTGTGCCTCTGAGCTACATTTTTCAACTCGTTTTTGGTGAGCTGACCGCAAGTCCAAAATTTTGGTTCAGGACCTATACTGGTTCCCGGTGGGTGGCTGAGACTTTGGTTAATTCTTCTTCCTGCCTGGAAATTACAGTGATATGTGCCCGTCCAAATGCCTAACAGCTACTCTCTCATTGGTTCTCCCTCTTCCCTTTCATCCTCTGGCAAATTGGCAACCTGTGTGAACCAGGAGGTTAAAGGGGCTGTCTCTCCAAGTTTGGAGGTTGATAGTAAAGCAGATGAAAAGTCAAACCGGAGCACCAGGAGAGGGACTATTCGTTGAGTTTTAGAAACCTTTCGTATTCACAGTGTGTCCGTTCTCTAGGTTTCCCGTACATGTTATAGCTGTAGTAATATTCCCTTCAACCTGGAGAGTTGGGGCCCATGGAATGCGTGTCAGGCATTTGTGATTTAAAGGGTCTGCATTTGCTCACCCTATCTCACCAAACCTCTCAGTCCCAAGTCTCCTTCCTTATGCCACATCCAGCTGTCGTTGTAGATAGGGTCATTCCAGGTTTCATCAGGGACCCTGAAGGAATTGTAAAGAATTTCCCAGTTTTTTTGTTTTGTTTTTGAAATTCCTTTTTATAGTGGGTTTGAGCTGATTCTCGCTGCCATGTTTATGCCAGTCTAGACACACTTGATTCCCTTATGGAGACATATCAATACATAGGTTTTATGATTCTTACTAGTCAGATATATTCCTCTGCGGGAAATATGGGGTTTTGAGTCCCTTTCACTGAGGAAGGTGTAGGTCTTGTGTATTCCATAGTAGGTTTTTGGAACGGTACTTGTGCTTATATCAAACTCTGGTTTTATGCATCACCCCACCTCTCCTTCCCCCTTAAGCAGGCATAAGAGTGTTTTCTAAATGTGAGACACTGTTCTCTTTCCTAACTCAGTTCAAGTGTAGCCATGTTTATAGGATCTTCATAAGTGATATCTTATGATAAGTTTCTTTTTCTGTGTGACTTATTTCACTTAGAATCATCGTACCTGAATCCACCCATTTTGCTGCTACTGGTCTTATTACATTGATTTCATGGCTGAGGGATATTCCATCGTAAGTAAGTACCACAATTTTTTGAACCTTTTTTATATTTCCTGGGATACTTAAGGTGTATCAAAGTTGAGGTCCTTGTAAGCAGTGCAGCCGTAAATTTTGGGGTGGCTCTGTCTTATTGATTTTCAGTTTTCCCAAGGTATATTCCCTAGACTGGAAGTGCCCTTGGCTCTGTAGCTCTGTTGTTTACTTGTTTTAGGGAACACAATGCACTCCTCCAGAGAGGCAGTTGGCAATTTACATCCCGCCCATCAGCATAACAAGGCTCCCTGTTCTCCAGGGCCTGTCTTGCCTTTCTGGTTTTTACACATTTTGTGGATGTCCCTTTTGACCGGTGGGAAGTGATACTTCTTTGTAGTGCAGATTTGCATTGCCCGCTTGCTTGCTCGGCCAAAAAGGGCGTATGCGTTTTCTCCTGAATATATTCAGGAGAAAACGCATACGCCCTTTTTGGCCAAGTGCATCATTGTCGAAGTTGTGCCCCTCTTCCTGTGCTTTAAATGCGATTCCAATGTACCTCTTGAAATCTGTTTCCTGCTATTCTGCCTCGATTTTAAGTCTGCCTCCTTGCCTTTCCTCAACAGATTTTTGGACGATAGTTGTCCTTTATTACTCGACCAGTTTGTGAATTGCTGTGCCCCTGAGCTCCATTTTTCAACTCGTTTTTGGTGAGCTGACCGCAAGTCCAAAATTTTGGTTCAGGACCTATAATGGTTCCCGGTGGGTGGCTGAGACTTTGGTTAATTCTTCTTCCTGCCGGGAAATTACAGTGATATGTGCCCGTCCAAATGCCTAACAGCTACTCTCTCATTGGTTCTCCCTCTTCCCTTTCATCCTCTGCCAAATTGGAAACCTGTGCGAAACAGTACGTTAAAGGGGCTGTCTCTCCATGTTGGGAGGTTGATAGTAAAGCAGATGGAAAGTCAAACCGGAACACCAGGATAGGGGCTATTCGTTGAGTTTTAGAAACCTTTCGTATTCACAGTGTGTCCGTTCTCTAGGTTTCCCGTACATGTTATAGCTGTAGTAATATTCCCTTCAACCTGGAGATGTGGGACTCATGGAATGGGTGCCAAGCATTTGTGCTTTAAAGGGTCTGCATTTGCTCACCCAATCTCTCCAATCGTCTCAGTCCCAAGTGTCCCTCCTTATGCCACATCCAGCTGTCGTTGTAGATAGGGTCATTCCAGGTTTCATCAGAGACCCTGAAGGAATTGTAAAGAATTTCCCAGTTTTTTTGTTTTGTTTTTGAAATTCCTTTTTATAGTGGGTTTGAGCTGATTCTCGCTGCCATGTTTATGCCAGTCTAGACACACTTGATTCCCTTACGGAGACATATCAATACATAGGTTTTAAGATTCTTACTAGTCAGATATATTCCTCTGCGGGAAATATGGGGTTTTGAGTCCCTTTCACTGAGGAATGTGTAGGTCTTGTCTATTCCATAGCTGGTTTTTGGAACGGTACCTGTGCTTATATCAAACTCTGGTTTTATGCATCACCCCACCTCTCCTTCCCCCTTAAACAGGCATAAGTGTGTTTTCTAAATATGAGACACTGTTCTCTTTCCTAACTCAGTTCAAGTGTAGCCATGTTTATAGGATCTTCTTAAGTGATATCTTATGATAAGTTTCTTTTTCTGTGTGACTTATTTCACTTAGAATCCCCGAACCTGAATCCACCCATTTTGCTACTACTGGTCTTATGCCATTGATTTCATGGCTGAGGGATATTCCATCGTACGTAAGTACCACAGTTTTTTGAACCATTTTTATATTTCCTGGGATATTTAAGGTGTACCCAAGTTGAGGTCCTTGTAAGCAGTGCAGCCCTAAATTTTGGGGTGGCTCTGTCTTTTTGATTTTCAGTTTTCCCAAGGTATATTCCCTAGACTGGAAGTGCCCTTGGCTCTGTAGCTCTGTTGTATACTTGTTTTAGGGAACACAATGCACTCCTCCAGAAAGGCAGTTGGCAATTTACATCCCGCCCATCAGCATAACAAGGCTCCCTGTTCTCCAGGGCCTGTCTTTCCTTTCTGGTTTTTACACATTTTGTGGATGTCCCTTTTGACCGGTGGGAAGTGATACTTCTTTGTAGTGCAGATTTGCATTGCCCGCTTGCTTGCTTGGCCAAAAAGGGCGTATGCGTTTTCTCCTGAATATATTCAGGAGAAAACGCATACGCCCTTTTTGGCCAAGTGCATCATTGTCGAAGTTGTGCCCCTCTTCCTGTGCTTTTAAGGTGATTCCAACGTACCTCTTGAAATCTGTTTCCTGCTATTCTGCCTCGCTTTCAAGTGCACATCGTTGCCTTTCCTCAACAGATTTTTGGACGATAGTTGTCCTTTATTACTCGGCCAGTTTGTGAATTGCTGTGCCCCTGAGCTCCATTTTTCAACTCGTTTTTGGTGAGCTGACCGCAAGTCCAAAATTTTGCTTCAGGACCTATACTGGCTCCCGGTGGGTGGCTGAGACTTTGGTTAATTCTTCTTCCTGCCGGGAAATTAGAGTGATATGTGCCCGTCCAAATGCCTAACAGCTACTCTCTCATTGGTTCTCCCTCTTCCCTTTCATCCTCTGCCAAATTAGAAACCTGTGCGAACCAGGAGGTTAAAGGGGCTGTCTCTCCAAGTTGGGAAGTTGATAGTAAACAGATGTAAAGTCAAACCGGAGCACCAGGAGAGGGACTATTCATTGAGTTTTAGAAACCTTTCGTATTCACAGTGTGTCTGTTTTCTAGGTTTCCCGTACATGTTATAGCTGTAGTAATATTCCCTTCAACCTGGAGAGTTGGGACCCATGGAATGGGTGCCAGGCATTTGTGCTTTAAAGGGTCTGCATTTGCTCACCCAATCTCACCAATCGTCTCAGTCCCAAGTGTCCCTCCTTATGCCACATCCAGCTGTCGTTGTAGATAGGGTCATTCCAGGTTTCATCAGAGACCCTGAAGGAATTGTAAAGAATTTCCCAGATTTTTTGTTTTGTTTTTGAAATTCCTTTTTATAGTGGGTTTGAGGTGATTCTCGCTGCCATGTTTATGCCAGTCTAGACACACTTGATTCCCTTATGGAGACATATCAATACATAGGTTTTTAGATTCTTACTAGTCAGATATATTCCTCTGCGGGAAATATGGTGTTTTGAGTCCCTTTCACTGAGGAAGGTGTAGGTCTTGTCTATTCCATAGTTGGTTTTTGGAACGGTACCTGTGCTTATATCAAACTCTGGTTTTATGCATCACCCCACCTCTCCTTCCAACTTAAGCAGGCATAAGAGTGTTTTCTAAATATGAGACACTGTTCTCTTTCCTAACTCAGTTCAAGTGTAGCCATGTTTATAGGATCTTCATAAGTGATATCTTAGGATAAGTTTCTTTTTCTGTGTGACTTATTTCACTTAGAATCATCGTACCTGAATCCACCCATTTTGCTGCTACTGGTCTTATGACATTGATTTCATGGCTGAGGGATATTCCATCGTACGTAAGTACCACAATTTTTTGAACCATTTTTATATTTCCTGGGATACTTAAGGTGTATCCAAGCGAGGTCCTTGTAAGCAGTGCAGCCCTAAATTTTGGGGTGGCTCTGTCTTATTGATTTTCAGTTTTCCCAAGGTATATTCCCTAGACTGGAAGAGCCCTTGGCTCTGTAGCTCTGTTGTTTACTTGTTTTAGGGAACACAATGCACTCCTCCAGAGAGGCAGTTGGCAATTTACATCCCGCCCATCAGCATAACAAGGCTCCCTGTTCTCCAGGGCCTGTCTTGCCTTTCTGGTTTTTACACATTTTGTGGATGTCCCTTTTGACCGGTGGGAAGTGATACTTCTTTGTAGTGCAGATTTGCATTGCCCGCTTGCTTGCTTGGCCAAAAAGGGCGTATGCGTTTTCTCCTGAATATATTCAGGAGAAAACGCATACGCCCTTTTTGGGCAAGTGCATCATTGTCGAAGTTGTGCCCCTCTTCCTGTGCTTTAAAGGCGATTCCAACGTACCTCTTGAAATCTGTTTCCTGCTATTCTGACTCGCTTTCAAGTCCACCTCGTTGCCTTCCCTCAACAGATTTTTGGACGATAGTTGTCCTTTATTACTCGGCCAGTTTGTGAATTGCTGTGCCCCTGAGCTCCATTTTTCAACTCGTTTTTGGTGAGCTGACCGCAAGTCCAACATTTTTGTTCAGGAACTATGCTGGTTCCCGGTGGGTGGCTTAGAGTTTGGTTAATTCGTCTTCCTGCTGGGAAGTTAGAGTGATATGTGCCCGTCCAAATGCCTAACAGCTACTCTCTCATTGGTTCTCCCTCTTCCATTTCATCCTCTGCCAAATTGGCAACCTGTGAGAACCAGGAGGTTAAAGGGGCTGTCTCTCCAAGTTGGGAGGTTGATAGTAAAGCAGATGGAAAGTCAAACCGGAGCACCAGGAGAGGGACTATTCGTTGAGTTTTAGAAACCTTTCGTATTCACAGTGTGTCCGTTCTCTAGGTTTCCCGTACATGTTATAGCTGTAGTAATATTCCCTTCAACCTGGAGAGTTGGGACTCATGGAATGGGTGCAAGTCATTTGTGCTTTAAAGGGTCTGCATTTGCTCACCCAATCTCACCAATCCTCTCAGTCCCAAGTGTTCCTCCTTATGCCACATCCAGCTGTCATTGTAGATGGGGTCATTCCAGGTGTCATCAGAGACCCTGAAGTAATTGTACAGAATTTCCCATTTTTTTTGTTTTGTTTTTGAAATTCCTTTTTATAGTGGGTTTGAGCTGATTCCCGCTGCCATGTTTATGCCAGTCTAGACACACTTGATTCCCTTATGGAGACATATGAATACATAGGTTTTAAGATTCTTACTAGTCAGATATATTCCTCTTCGGGAAATATGGGGTTTTGAGTCCCTTTCACTGAGGAAGGTGTAGGTCTTGTCTATTCCGTAGTTGGTTTTTGGAACGGTACCTGTGCTTATATCAAACTCTGGTTTTATGCATCACCCCACCTCTCCTTCCCCCTTAAGCAGGCATAAGAGTGTTTTCTAAATGTGAGACACTGTTCTCTTTCCTAACTCAGTTCAAGTGTAGCCATGTTTACAGGATCTTCATAAGTGATATCTTATGATAACTTTCTTTTTCTGTGTGACTTATTTCACTTAGAATCATCGTACCTGAATCCACCCATTTTGCTGCTACTGGTCTTATGACATTGATTTCATGGCTGAGGGATATTCCATCGTACGTAAGTACCACAATTTTTTGAACCATTTTTATATTTCCTGGGATATTTAACGTGTACCCAAGTTGAGGTCCTTGTATGCAGTGCAGCCCTAAATTTTGGGGTGGCTCTGTCTTATTGATTTTCGCTTTACCCATGGTATATTCCCTAGACTGGAAGTGCCCTTGGCTCTGTATCTCTGTTCTTTACTTGTTTTAGGGAACACAATGTACTCCTCCAGAGAGGCAGTTGGCAATTTACATCCCGCCCATCAGCATAACAAGGCTCCCTGTTCTCCAGGGCCTGTCTTGTCTCTCTGGTTTTTACACATTTTGTGGATGTCCCTTTTGACGGCTGGGAAGTGATACTTCTTTGTAGTGCAGATTTGCATTGCCCGCTTGCTTGCTTGGCCAAAAAGGGCGTATGCGTTTTCTCCTGAATATATTCAGGAGAAAATGCATACGCCCTTTTTGGCCAAGTGCATCATTGTCGATGTTGTGCGCCTCTTCCTGTGCTTTAAAACCGATGCCAACGTACCTCTTGAAATCTGTTTTTTCTTATTCTGCCTCGCTTTCAAGTCCGGTTCTTTGTCCTCCCTCAAAAGATTTTTGAACGATAGTTGTCCTTTATTACTCGGCCAGTTTGTGAATTGCTGTGCCCCTGAGCTCCATTTTTCAACTCGTTTTTTGTTAGCTGACTGAAAGTCCAAAATTTTGGCTCAGAACCTATACTGGTTCCTGGTGGGTGGCTGAAATTTGGTTAATTCTTCTTCCTGCCTGGAAATTAGAGTGACATGTGCCCGTCCAAATGCCTAACAGCTACTCTCTCATTGGTTCTCCCTCTTCCCTTTCATCCTCTGCCAAATTGCAAACCTGTGCGAACCAGGAGGTTAAATGGGCTGTCTCTCCAAGTTGGGAGATTAATAGTAAAGCATATGGAAAGTCAAACCGAAGCAACAGGAGAGGGACTATTCGTTGAGTTTTAGAAACTTTTCGTATTCACAGTGTGTCCGTTCTCTAGGTTTCCCGTACATGTCATAGCTGTAGATATATTCCCTTCAACCTGGAGAGTTGGGACCCATGGAATGGGTGCCATGCATTATCGCTTTAAAGGGTCTGCATTTGCTCACCCAATCTCACCAATCGTCTCAGTCCAAAGTGTCCAGCCTTAGGCCACATCCAGCTGTCATTGTACATAGGGTCATTCCAGGTTTCATCAGAGACCCTGAAGGAATTGTAATGAATTTCCCAGTTTTTTTGATTTGTTTTTGAAATTCCTTTTTATACTGGTTTTGAGCTGATTCTCGCTGCCATGTTTATGCCAGTCTAGACACACTTGATTCCCTTACGGAGACATATCAATACATAGGTTTTAAGATTCTTACTAGTCAGATATATTCCTGTGCAGGAAATAAGGGGTTTTCAGACCCTTTCACTGAAGAAAGTGTAGGTCTTGCCTATTCCATAGTTGGTTTTTGGAACGGTACCTGTGCTTATATCAAACTCTGGTTTTATGCATCACCCCACCTCTCCTTCCCCCTTAAGCAGGCATAAGAGTGTTTTCTAAATGTGAGACTCTGTTCTCTTTCCTAACTCAGTTCAAGTGTAGCCATGTTTACAGGAACTTCATGAGTGATATCTTATGATAAGTGTATTTTTCTGTGTGACTTATTTCACTTAGAATCATCGTACCTGAATCCACCCATTTTGCTGCTACTGGTCTTATGACATTGATTTCATGGTTGAGGGATATTCCATCGTACGTAAGTACCACAATTTTTTGAACCATTTTTATATTTCCTGGGATATTTAAGGTGTACCCAAGTTGAGGTCCTTGTAAGCAGTGCAGCCCTAAATTTTGGGGTGGCTGTGTCTTATTGATTTTTAGTTTTCCCAAGGTATATTCCCTAGACTGGAAGTGCCCTTGGCTCTGTAGCTCTGTTGTTTACTTGTTTTAGGGAACACAATGCACTCCTCCAGAGAGGCAGTTGGCAATTTACATCCCGCCCATCAGCATAAAAAGGCTCCATGTTCTCCAGGGCCTGTCTTGCCTTTCTGGTTTTTACACATTTTGTGGATGTCCCTTTTGACCGGTGGGAAGTGTTACTTCTTTGTAGTGCAGATTTGCATTGCCCGCTTGCTTGCTTGGCCAAAAAGGGCGTATGCGTTTTCTCCTGAATATATTCAGGAGAAAACGCATACGCCCTTTTTGGCCAAGTGCATCATTGTCGAAGTTGTGCCCTTCTTCCAGTGCTTTAAAGGCGATTCGAACGTACCTCTTGAAATCTGTTTCCTGCTATTCTGCCTCGCTTTCAAGTCCGCCTCGTTGCCTTCCCTCAACAGATTTTTGGACGATAGTTGTCCTTTATTACTCGGCCAGTTTGTGAATTGCTGTGCCCCTGAGCTCCATTTTTCAACTCGTTTTTGGTGAGCTGACCGCAAGTCCAAAATTTTCGTTCAGGACCTATGCTGGTTCCCGGTGGGGGGCTGAGACTTTGGTTAATTCTTCTTCCTGCCAGGAAATTACAGTGATATGTGCCCGTCCAAATGCCTAACAGCTACTCTCTCATTGGTTCTCCCTCTTCCCTTTCATCCTCTGCCAAATTGGCAACCTGTGCGAACCAGGAGGTTAAAGGGGCTGTCTCTCCAAGTTGGGAGGTTGATAGTAACGCAGATGGAAAGTCAAACCAGAGCACCAGGAGAGGGACTATTCGTTGAGTTTTAGAAACCTTTCGTATTCACAGTGTGTCCGTTCTCTAGGTTTCCCGTACATGTTATAGCTGTAGTAATATTCCCTTCAACCTGGAGAGTTGGGACCCATGGAATGGGTGCCATGCATTATTGCTTTAAACGGTCTGCATTTGCTCACCCAATCTCACCAATCCTCTCAGTCCCAAGTGTCCACCCTTATGCCACATCCAGCTGTCGTTGTAGATAGGGTCATTCCCGGTTTCATCAGAGTCACTGAAGGAATTGTAAAGAATTTCCCAGTTTTTTTGTTTTGTTTTTGAAATTCCTTTTTATAGTGGGTTTGCGCTGATTCTCCCTTCCATGTTTATGCCAGCCTAGGCACACTTGATTCCCTTACAGAGACATATCAATACATAGGTTTTAAGATTCTTACTAGTCAGATATATTCCTCTGCGGGAAATATGGGGTTTTGAGTCCCTTTCACTGAGGAAGGTGTAGGTCTTGTCTCTTCCATAGTTGGTTTTTGGAACGGTACCTGTGCTTATATCAAACTCTGGTTTTATGCATCACCCCACCTCTCCTTCCCCCTTAAGCAGGAATAAGAGTGTTTTCTAAATGTGAGACACTGTTCTCTTTCCTAACTCAGTTCAAGTGTAGCCATGTTTACAGGATCTTCATAAGTGATATCTTATGATAAGTTTCTTTTTCTGTGTGACTTATTTCACTTAGAATCATCGTACCTGAATCCACCCATTTTGCTGCTAATGGTCTTATGACATTGATTTCATGGCTGAGGGATATTCCATCGTACGTAAGTACCACAATTTTTTGAACCATTTTTATATTTCCTGGGATATTTAAGGTGTACCCAAGTTGAGGTCCTTGTAAGCAGTGCAGCCCTAAATTTTGCAGTGGCTCTGTCTTATTGATTTTCAGATTTCCCAAGGTATATTCCCAAGATTGGAAGTGCCCTTGGCTCTGTAGCTCTGTTCTTTACTTGTTTTAGGGAACACAATGCACTCCTCCAGAGAGGCAGTTGGCAATTTACATCCCGCCCATCAGCATAACAAGGCTCCCTGTTCTCCAGGGCCTCTCTTTCCTTTCTGGTTTTTACACATTTTGTGGATGTCCCTTTTGACCGGTGGGAAGTGATACTTCTTTGTAGTGCAGATTTGCATGCCCGCTTGCTTGCTTGGCCAGAAAGGGCGTATGCGTTTTCTCCTGAATATATTCAGGAGAAAACGCATACGCCCTTTTTGGCCAAGTGCATCATTGTCGAAGTTGTGCCCCTCTTCCTGTGCTTTAAAGGCGATTCCAACGTACCTCTTGAAATCTGTTTCCTGCTATTCTGCCTCGCTTTCAAGTCCGCCTCGTTGCCTTCCCTCAACAGATTTTTGGACGATAGTTGTCCTTTATTACTCGGCCAGTTTGTGAATTGCTGTGCCCCTGAGCTCCATTTTTCAACTCGTTTTTGGTGAGCGGCCCGCAAGTCCAAAATTTTGGTTCAGGACCTATACTGGTTCCCGGTGGGCGGCTGAGACTTTGGTTCATTCTTCTTCCTGTCGGGAAGTTAGAGTGATATGTGCCCGTCCAAATGCCTAACAGCTACTCTCTCATTGGTTCTCCCTCTTCCCTTTCATCCTCTGCCAAATTGGCAACCTGTGCGAACCAGGAGGTTAAAGGGGCTGTCTCTCCAAGTTGGGAGATTGATAGTAAAGCAGATGGAAAGTCAAACCAGAGCACCAGGAGAGGGACTATTCGTTGAGTTTTAGAAACATTTCGTATTCACAGTGTGTCCGTTCTCTACGTTCCCCGTACATGTTATAACTATAGTAATATTCCCTTCAACCTGGAGAGTTGAAACCCATGAAATGGGTGCCATGCATTATTGCTTTAAAGGGTCTGCATTGGCTCACCCAATCTCATCAATCCTCTCAGTCCCTAGTGTCCCTCCTTATGCCACATCCAACTGTCATTGTAGATAGGGTCATTCCAGGTTTCATCACAGACCCTGAAGGAATTGTAATTAATTTCCCAGTTTTTTTGTTTTGTTTTTGAAATTCCTTTTTATAGTGGGTTTGAGCTGATTCTCGCTGCCATGTTTATGCCAGTCTAGACACACTTGATTCCCTTACGGAGACATATCAATACATAAGTTTTAAGATTCTTACTAGTAAGATATATTCCTCTGCAGGAAATATGGTGTTTTGAGTCCCGTTCACAGAGGAAGTAGTAGGTCTTGTCTATTCTGTATTTGGATTATGGAACCGTACCTGTGCTAATATCAAACTCTGGTTTTATTCATCACCCCACCTCTGCTTTCCCCTTAAGCATGCATAAGAGTGTTTTCTATATATGAGACTCTGTTCCCTTTCCTAATTCATTCCATGTGTAGCCATGTTTATACACCCTTCATAAGTGATATCTTATGATAAGTTTCTTTTTCTGTGTGATTTTTTCAGTTAGAATCATGGTACATGAATCCCATCATTATGCTGCTACTGGCCTTATGACATTGACTTCATGGCTGAGGGATATTCCATCATACGTATGTACCACAATTTCTTTACCATTTTTGTCTTTCCTGGGTTATTTAAGGTGTCCCGAAGTCGAGGTTCTTGTAAGCAGTGCTGCCCTATATTTTGGGTTGGCTGTGTCTTATTGATTTTCAATTTTCCCAAGGTATATTCCCATGACTGGAAGTGCCTTAGGTTGTGAAGCTCTGTTGAGTAATTCTTTTAGGGAACACAATGCACTCCTCCAGAGTGACTGTTGGCAATCTACATCCCACCCATCAGCATAACAAGGCTCCCTGTTCTCCAGAGCCCCTCTTGCCTTTCTGGTTTTTACACATTTTACGGATATCCCTTTTGACTGGTGGGAAGTGATACTTCTTTGTAGTGCAGATTTGCATTGTGCGGTTGCTTGGTTGGCCAAAATGGATGTATGCGTTTTCTCCTGAATATATTCAGGAGAAAACGCATGCGCCCTTTATGGACAATTCCATAATTGTCGAAGTTGTGATGCTTTTCCTGTGTTTAAAGGCGATTCCAATGTACTTCTGGAAATCTGTTTCGTGCAAATCTCCCTCATTTTCAAGTCCGCCTCATGGCTTCTCCTCAACAGATTTTTGGAAGAGAGTAGTCCTCTATAACTCTGCAAGTTAGTGAATTGCTGTGCCCCTGAGCTCCATTTTTCAACTTGTGTTTTTGTGAGCTGACCGCAAACCCACAATTTTGCTTCAGGACCTATACTAGTTATGGGTGTGGGGCAGGCTCAGAGTTTGGTTAATTCTTCTTCATGACGGGAAATTAGACTGACATGTGGCCGTCCAAATGCCTACAGCTACTCTCTCATTGGTACTCCCTCTTCCCTTATATCCTCTGCACAATGTGCCAACTGTGCGAACCAGGAGGTTATAGGGGCTGACTCTCCAAGTTGGGAGATTGATATTAAAGCAGTTGGAATGTCAAGCTGGAGCACATGGAGAGAAAAAAATTAGTAGAGTTTTAGAAACCTTTCACCATCAGATGGTGTGCATTCTCTAGGTTTCCCATACATGTTATAACTGTAGTGATATTCCCTTCTACCTGGAGAGTTGGGAACCATGGAATCAGTGGCAGGCATTATTGATTTAAAGCGTCTGCATTTTCTCACCCAATCTCACCAATCCTCTCAGTCCCAAGTGAACAGCCTTATGCCACATCCAGCTGTTGTTGTAGATAGGGTCATTCCAAGTTTCATCAGAACCCCTGAAGGTATTGTGTAAGAATTTCACTGTTTCTTTGTTTTGTTTTGAAATTCCTTTTTATAGTGGGTTTGAGCTGATTCTCACTGCCGTGTTTATGTCATTCTAGACACACTTGGTTCCCTTATGGAGACATATCAATACATAGGTTTTAAGATCCTTACTAGTCAGATATATTTCTCTGTGGGGAATAGGGGTTTTGAGTCCCATTCACTGAGGAACGAGTCGGGCTTGTCTCTTCTGTATTTGGATTATAGAACGGTACCTGTGTTAATATCAAACTCTGGTTTTGTGTGTCTCCCCACCTCTCCTTCCCCCTTAAGCAAGCATAAGAGTGTTTTCTAAATCTGAGACTCTGTTCTCTTTCCTAATTCAGTTCATATGTAGCCAGGTTTACAGTCCCTTCATAAGTGATATCTTATATCAGAATGCACCATGGCCCTTGTCATAATAATGCTCCATGACCCCTGTCATCACAATGCTCCATTCCCTGGTTATCACAATGCTTCATGTCCCTTGTCATAACAATTCTCCACGTACTTGTCATCACAATGCTACATGACACTTCTCTTCACAAAGTTACATGCTCGTTTCATCACAATTCTCCATGCACTTGTCATTGCAATGTTCCATGACCCCTGTCATAGCAAGCTCCAAGTGTTTGTCATCACAATGCTTCACGACTTTATCATCTAAATTCTCAATGGCACTTTTCATCACAATGTTCCGTACCCTTGTCATCACAATGCTCCATTCCCTTGTCATCACAATGCTCCATGACCCCTGTCATCACAATGCTCCCTGACACCTGTCATCACAATGCTTCATGCCCCTTGTCATTACAGTACTCCATGATGCTCATCATCACAATTACCCAAGGTCTTCTTATCACAATGCTCCACGGTTTTGCCATCACAATGCTCCATGCCCTGGTCATCTCAAAGCTCAATGTCCCTTGTCCTCACAATTCTCCACGTCCTTGTCATCACAATGCTCCATGGCACTTCTCATCACAATGTTATATGCTCTTGTCATAACAATACTCCATGCACTTGTCATCGCAATGCTCCATGACCCCTGTCATAGGAAGCTCCATGCGCTTGTCATCACAATGTTTCAGGACATGGACATTAAAATTATCAATGGCCCTAGTCATCTCAATGCTCCATGCGCTTATCATCACAATGCTCCTTTACCTTTGTCACAACAATCCTCCATGACACTTGGCATCACAATGCTCCGTGCTATTGTCATCACAATGGAACATGACATATGTCATCACAATGCTCCCTGACACCTGTCTTCACAATACTCCATGACCTTGTCATCACAATGCTCCATGCCCTTGTCATCACAATGTGCCATGCCCACTGTCATCAAAATAATCCATGAAACTTGTCAGACCAAAGCTCCATGCCACCTTTCATCACAATGCTCCATGAACCCTGTCATCACAATGCACCATGCCCATCATCATAATGCTTCATGCTCTTGTCATCACAATGAAATCAAAATGTTCCATGACCTCTGTCATCACAATGCTCCAAACCCTTGTGATCACAATGTTCCATAACACTTGTCATCACAATACCCCATGACGCTACTCATCACAATTATCCATGGACTTCTCATCACAATGCCCCATGACATTTGTCATCACAATGCGCAATACACATGTCATCACAATGCTCCCTGACTCTTGCCATCAGTATGCTCCCTGAACCCTTTCATGACAAGGCTCCATGCCTTTTTCATCACAATGATCCATGCCATTTTCATCACAATGCTCCAAGACAACTGTAATCACAATGCTCCATGCCCTTGTCATCACAAAGTTCCATGATGCATGTCATCAGAATGCTCCATGGCCTTCTCATCACAATGCTCCATGCCCTTGTCATCACAATGCTCCAAGACCCCTGTAATCAAAATGGTCCATGCCCCTTTTCATCAGAATGCTCCATGAGACTTGTCATCACAAGGCTCCATGGTCTTCTCATCACAATGCTCCAGGACATTGTCATCAAAATGCCCCATTCCCTTATCATCACAATGCTCCATGACCCCTGTCATCACAATACTCCATGAACATTTTCAGCCCAATGCTCCATGACCTTCTCATCACAATTCTCCATGACCAATATCATCACAATGCTCCATGACCACAGTCATCACAACGCTCAATATCACCTGACAACACAATGATCCGGGACTCTTGTCATCACAATGCTCCATTCCCTAGTCATCACAATGCTCCATGACCCCTGTCATCACAATACTCCATGAACATTTTCAGCCCAATGCTCCATGACACTTGTCATCACAATGATGCATGCCCTTGTCATCCCAATGCTCCATGACCCCTGTAATCACAATGCTCCGTGACGCTTGTCATCACAGTGCTCCATGACACCTGTCATCACAATGCTCCATGCCTTTGTCAGCAAAATGCTACATGACCTTGTCATTACAATGTTCTATGCACTTGTCATCACAATACTCCATTACCATTGCCATCACAATCCTCCATGAACCTTGGGATCACATTGCTCCATGCCCTTGTCATCACAATGCTCCATGCTCCTTGAAATCAAAATGATCCATGACCTCTGTCATCACAATGCTCCAAACCCTTGTGATCACAATGTTCCATAACACTTGTCATCACAATGCTCCATGATGCCTGTCATCACAATACTCCATGCCCTTTTCATCACAATGCTCCATGACCTTTGTCATCACAATTCTCGATACACTTGTCATCACAATGCTCCCTGACACTTGTCGTCAGAATGCTCCTTGAACCCTGTCACAAAAAGGCTCCATGCCTTTTTCATCAAAATGCACCATGCCGTTTTCATCACAATGCTCCATGCCATTGTCATCAAAATACTCCACAAGCTTGTCATCAGAATGCTCCATGTCCCTTGTCATCACAATTTTCCATGCACTTGTCAGCACAATGCTCCCTGACCCTTGTCATCACAATGCTCCATTACCTTTGTCATCAGAATCCTCCATGACACTTGGCATCACAATGCTCCATGGCATTGTCATCACAATGGGCCATTACATATGTCATCACAATGCTCCCTGACACCTGTCTTCACAATAATGAATGACCTGGTCATCACAATGCTCCATGCCCTTGTCATCACAATGCACCATTCCAACTGTCATCGCAATAAGCCATGAAACTTATTAGACCAATGCTCCATGCCCTTGTCATCACAATGCCCCAAGCCCTTGTTATCACAATGCTCCATGACCCCTGTCATGACAATGCTCCGTGACTCCAGTCATCACAAGGCTTCATGACCTTTGTCATCACAGTGGTCCATGCCCTTGTCATCAACAGTCTCTGTGACCATTTTAACCACAATGCTTCATGAACTTTTCATCACAATGCTCTTTGACCTTTGTCATCACAATGCTCTATGCCTTTCTCAGCACAATGCTCCATGACCATTGTCATCACAATGCTCCATGCGCTTGTCAGCACAATGCTCCATGACCCATGTCATCACAATGCACCATGTGCTTGCCGTCACAGTGCTCCACAAACTTGTCATCACAATGCTCCATAAACCTTGTCATCACAATGCTCCATGCACTTCAAATCAAAATGCTCTCTCACCACTGATATCACAATGTTACATCACTATTCATCACAATACTCCCTCAACCCTGTCATCACATTGTTCCATGACTCCTGTCATCACAATGCTACATGCACTTATCATCACAATGTTCGATGATCCCTGACATCACAATGTTCCATAACCCCTGTCATCAAAATGCTCCATGACCCTTTTCATCAAAATGCTCCATGACCCCTGACATCACAATGTTACATATCGCCTCTCATCAAAATGTTCCATGACCCTTTTCATCAAATTGGTCCATGACAATGTCATCACAATGCTCCCTGCCCTTCTCATCACAATGCACCACGCCCTTGTCATCAAAATGCTCCATGACCTTTGTCATCACAAAGCTCCATGACCCTTGGCATCACAATGCTCCATGCCATTGTCATCACAATACTCCATGAAACCTCTCATCACATTGTTCCATGCAATTGTCATCAAAAAGCTCCATGGTGCTTGTCATCACACTGCTCGATGCCCTTCTCATCACAATGCTCCATGCCCTTGTCATTACAATCCTCCATGACCCATGGATCACTGTGTTCCGTGCCCTTGTCATCACAATGCTCCATGCCCACTCTCATCACAATAATCCATGAAACTTTTCAGACAAATGTTCCATGCCCTTGTCATCACAATGCTCCATTACCCCTGTCATAACAATGCTCCATGAACACTGCCATCACAACGTTCCACGGGCTTGTCATCACAAGGCTCCATGACCCTTGTCATCACAATGCTCCAAGACACCTGTAATCACAGTGCTACATGCCCTTGTCATCACAGAGCTCCATGATGCATGTCATCAGAATGCTCCATGCCCTTGCCATCACAATGCTCCATTACCCCTGTGATAACAATGCTCCATGATCCCTGCCATCACGATGTTCCATGGCCTTGTCATCACAAGGCTCCATGACCCTTCTCATCACAATGCTCCAAGACCCCTGTAATCACAATGCTCCATGTCCCTTTTTATCTCAATGATCCATGAACCCTGTCATCACAATGCACCATGCCCATCATCATAATGCTTCAGGCTATTGTCATCACAATGAAATCAAAATGCTCCATGACCTCTGTCATAACACTGCTCCAAACCCTTGTGATCACCATATTCCATAACACTTGTCATCACAATGCCCCATGACGCTCGTCATCACAATTATCTATGTTCTTCTCTTCACAATGCTCCATGACCTTTGTCATCACAATGCTCAACACACTTGTCATCAAAATGCTCCCTGACACTTGTTCTCTGTATGCTCCTTGAACCCTGTCATGACAAGGCTCCATGCCTTTTTCATCACAATGATCCATGCCTTTTTCATCACAATGCTCCAAGACGCCTGTAATTACAATGCTCCATGCCCTTGTCATCACAAAGCTCAATGACGCATGTCATCAGACTGCTCCTTGGCCTTCTCATCACAATGCTCCATGCCCTTGTTATCACAATTTTCCAAGACACTCTAATCAAAATGCTCCATGCCCCTTTTCATCAGTATGCTCCATGAGACTTGTCTCACAAGGCTCCATGGTTTTCTCATCACAATGCTCCAGCACCTTGTCATCACAATGCTTCACGACCTTGTCATGAAAATTTTCAATGGCCCTTGTCATCATAATGCTCCAAGCCCTAGTCATCACAATGCTCCATTATATTTGTCATCACAATCCTCCATTACATTTGGCATCACAATGCTCCATGCCATTGTCATCGCAATGGACCATGACATATGTCATCACAATGCTCCCTGACACCTGTCTTCACAATACTCCATGACCTTCTCATCACAATGCCCCATGCCCTTGTCATCACAATGCCCCATGCCCACTGTCATCACAATAATCTATTAAACTTGTCAGACCAATGCTCCATGCCCCTGTCATCACAATGCTCCATGCCCTTGTCATCACAATGCTCCATGACCCTTGTCATCACAATGCTCTGTGACTCCAGTCATCACAATGCTTCATAACATTTGTCATCACAGTGGTCCATGCCCACATCATCACAAGGCTCTATGACCTTTGTAACCACAATACTCCATGAACGTTTCATCACAATGCTCCGTGACCCTTGTCATCACAATGCTCCATGCCTTTGTCAGAACAATGCTCCATGACCCTTGTCATCACAATGTGCCACGTAATTTTCATCACAACGGTCCACAAGCTTGTCATCGTAATGCTCCATAAACCTTGTAATCACAATGCTCCATGCACTTCTCATCAAAATGCTCTCTCAACAGAGATATCACAATGTTCCATCACTAGTCATCACAATACTCCCTCACCCCTGTAATCACAATGTTGCATGACCCCTGTCATCACAATGCTACATCCCCTTATCATCACAATGTTCCATGACCCCTGACATCACAATGTTCCATAACCCCTGTCATCAAAATGCTCCATGACCCTTTTCATCCCAAAGCTCCATGACCCCTGACATCACAATGTTCTATAACCCCTGTCATCAAAATGTTCCATTACACTTTTCATCAAATTGCTGCATGACCCTGTCATCAAAATGCTCCCTGCCCTTCTCATCACAATGCACCACGCCCTTGACATCAAAATGCTCCATGACTTTTGTCATCACAAAGCTCCATAACCCTTGGAATCACAATGTTCCATGAACCGTCTCATCACATTGTTCCATGCCCTTGTCATCACAATGCTCCAAGACCACTGTAATCACAATGCTCCATGCCCCTTTTCATCTCAATGCTCCATGAACGCTCTCATCACAATGCACCATGCCCATCACAATAATGCTTCAGGCTATTGTCATCACAATGAAATCAAAATGCTCCATGACCTCTGTCATCACAATGCTCCAAACCCTTGTGATCACAATGTTCCATAAAACTTATCATCACAACACCCCATGACGCTCATCATCAAAATTATCCATGGTCTTCTCATCACAATGCTCCATGAACTTTGTCATCACAATGCTCATTACACTTGTCATCACAATGCTCCGTGACACTTGTCGTCAGTATGCTCCTTGAACCCTGTCATGACAAGGCTCCATGCCTTTTTCATAACAATGATCCATGCCATTTTCATCACAATACTCCATGCCCTTGTCAGCACAAAGCTCCATGACGCATGTCATCAGAATGCTCCATGGCCTTCTCATCACAATACTCCATGCCCTTGTCATCACAATGCTCCAAGACCCCTGTAATCACAATGCTCCATGCCCCTTTTCATCAGAATGTTCCATGAGAATTGCCATCACAAGGCTCCATGGACTTCCCATCACAATGCTCCAGGACCTTGTCATCACAGTGCTCAATTCCCTTCTCATTACAATGCTCCATGACCCGTGTCATCACAATACTCCATGAACATTTTCAGCCCAATGCTTCATGACCTTCTCATCACAATGCTCCATGACCCATATCATCACAATCCTCCATGACCACTGTCATCACAACACTCCATGACCCCTGACAACACAATGTTCCGGGACTCTTGTCATCACAATGCTCCATTCCCTTGTCATCACAATGCTCCATGAACATTTTCAGCCCAATGCTCCATGACACTTGTCATCACAATGATCCATGCCCTTGTCATCCCAATGCTCCATGACCCCTGTAATCACAATGCTCCGTGACGCTTATCATCACAGTGCTCCATGACCCTTATCATCACAATTCTCCATGCCTGTGTCATCAAAATCCTACATGACCTTGTCATCACAATGCTCCATGAGCTTGTCATCACAATACTCCATTACCATTTTCATCACAATCCTCCATGAACCTTGGGATCACATTGCTCCATGCCCTTGTCATCACAATGCTCCATGCTCCTTGAAATCAAAATGGTCCATGACCTCTGTCATCACAATGCTCCAACCCCTTTTGATCACAATGTTCCATAACACTTGAAATCACAACACTCCATGATGACTGTCATGACAATACTCCATGCACTTGTCGTCACAATGCTCCATGACCTTTGTCATCACAATTCTCAATACACTTGTCATCACAATGCTCCCTGACACTTGTCATCAGAATACTCCTTGAACACTGTCATGAAAAGGCTCCATGCCTTTTTCATAAGAATGCTCCATGCCCTTTTCATCACAACGCTCCATGTCATTGTCATCACAATACTCCACAAGCTTGTCATCAGAATGCTCCCTGATCATTGTCTTCAGAATGCTCCATGAACCCTGTCATCACAATGCTCCATAACCCTTGTCATTACAGTGTTCCATGACGCTCGTCATCACAATTATCCATGGACTTCTCATCACAATGCTCCATGACCTTTGTCATCACAATTCTCAATACACTTGTCATCACAATGCTCCCTGATACTTGTCATCACTTTGCTCATTGAAACCTGTCGTGACAAGTCTCCATGCCTTTTTCATCACAATGATCCATGCCCTTTTCATCACAATGCTCCATGCCATTGTCATCACAATACTCCACAAGCTTGTCATCAGAATGCTCCGTGACACTTTTCATCTCAATGATCCATGACCCCTGTCATCACAATGCTCCATGACACCTGTCATCACAATGCTCCATGCCCCTTGTCATTACAGTGCTCCATGATGTTCGTCATCACAATTATCCATGGTCTTCTCATCACAGTGCTCCACGGTCTTGCCATCACAATGCCCCATGCCCTGGTCATCACAATGCTCCATGTCCCGAGTCATCACAATGCTCCATGACCCTGTCATCACAATGCTCCATACCGCTTGTCATTACAGTGCTCCATGACACTCGTAATCACAATTGTCCATGGTCTTCTCATCACAATGCTCCACGCCCTTGTCATCAAAATGCTCCATGACACTTGTCATCACAATGCTCCATGACCACTGTCATAACAATGCTCCATGACCCCTGTCATCACAAGGCTCCATACCACTTGTCATTACAGTGCTCCATGACGCTCCTCATCACAATTATCCATGGTCTTCTCATCACAATGCTCCACAGTCTTGCCATCACAGTGCTCCATGCCTTGGGCATCACAATGCTCCATGTCCCCGGTCATCACAATGCTCCATGACCACTGTCATCACAATGCTCTATACCCCTTGTCATTACAGTGCTCCATGACACTCGTCATCACAATTATCCATGGTCTTCTCATCACAGTGCTCCACGATCTTGACATCACAAGGCTCCATGCCCTGGTCATCACAATGCTCCATGTCCCCAGTCATCACAATGCTCCATGACCCCTGTCATCACAATGCTCCATACCCCTTGTCATTACAGTGCTCCATGACGCTCGTCATCACAATTATCCATGGTCTTCTCATCACAGTGCTCCACGGTCTTGCCATCACAATGCTCCATGCCCTGGTCATCACAA
Organism: Hyperoodon ampullatus; assembly: GCF_949752795.1. NCBI lineage: Eukaryota > Metazoa > Chordata > Mammalia > Artiodactyla > Ziphiidae > Hyperoodon > Hyperoodon ampullatus. The sequence continues at coordinate 92,720 of NW_027640382.1, read as the reverse complement.
TGCTCCATGTCCCCTGTCATAACAATGCTCCATGTCCCCTGTCATAACAATTCTCCACGTTCTTCGTATCACTATGCTCTCTGATACTTCTCATCACAGTGTTACATGTTTTGTCATCACAATTCTCTATGCACTTGTCATCGCAATGCTCCATGACCCCTGTCATAGCAAGCTCCATGTGATTGTCATCACAATGCTTCATGAACATGTCATCAAAATTCTCAATGGCCCTTGTTATCACAATGCTCCATGACCCTTGTCATCACAATGCTCCAAGCCCTTGTCATCAAAATGCTCCATTACCTTTGTCATCACAATCCTCCATGACAATTGGCATCACAATGCTACATTCCATTGTCATTGCAATAGACCATGACATATGTCATCACAATGCTCCCTGACACCCTTCTTCACAATACTCCATGACCTTCTCATCACAATGCTCCATGCCCTTGTCATCACAATGCGCCATGCCCACTGTCATCACAATAATCCCTGAAAATTGTCAAACCAATGCAACATGCCCCTGTCATCACAATGCTCCATGCCCTTTCATCACAATGCTCTATGACCCCTGTCATCACAATGCTCCGTGACTCCAGTCATCACAATGCTTCATGACCTTTGTCATCACAATGGTCCATGCCCTCGTCATCACAAGGCTCTGTAACCTTTGTGACCACAACACTCCATGAAGATTTCATCACAATGCTCGGTGACCCTTGTCATCACAATGCTCCATGCCTTTGTCAGCACATTACTCCATGACACATGGCATCAAATGTGCCATGCGCTTGTCATCACAATGCTCCACATCTTTGTCATCACAATGCTCCATAAACCTTGTCATCACAATGCTCCATGCGTTTGTCAGCACAATGTTCCATGACCCATGTCATCACAATGTGCCCTGCGTTTCTCATCACAATGCTCCACAGCCTTGTCATCACAATGCTCCATGCACCTCTCATCAAAATGCTCTCTCACCACTGATATCACAATGTTCCATAACTAGTCAACACAATACTCCCTCCACCCTGTCATCCCAATGTTCCATGACCCTTGTCACAACAATGCTACATGCTCTTATCATCACAATGCTCCATGACCCCTGACATCACAATGCTCCATGACCCTTTACATCACAATGCTCCATGACCCCTAACATCACAATGTTCCATAAACACTGTCATCAAAATGTTCCATGACCCTTTTCATCCAATTGCTCCATGACCCTGTCATCACAATGCTCCCTGCCCTTCTCATCACAATGCACCACGCCCTTGTCATCAAAATGCTCCATGGCCTATGTCATCACAAAGCTCCATGACCCTTGGAATCACAATGCTCCATGCCATTGTCATCACAAAGCTCCATGAAACCTCTCATCACATTGCTCCATGCCGTTGTCATCACAAAGCTCCTTGACGCTTGTCATCACAATGCTCCATGCCCTTGTCATTGCAATCCTCCATGACACATGTATCACTGTGTTCCGTGCCCTTGTCATCACAATGCTCCATGCTCACTCTCATCACAATAATCCATGAAACTTTTCAGACCAATGCTCCATGCCCTTGTCATCACAATGCTCCCTTACACCTGTCATAACAATGCTGCATGACCCCTGCCATCACAATGTTCTACGGCCTTGTCATCACAAGACTCCATGGCCCTTGTCATCACAATGCTCCAAGACCCCTGTAATCACAATGCTCCATGCCCATGTCATCACAAAGCTCCCTGACGCATGTCATCAGAATGCTCCATGGCCTTCTCATCACAATACTCCATGCCCTTGTCATCACAATGCTCCAAGACCCTTGTTATTACAATGATCCATGACTCTTTTCATCTCAATGCTCCATGAACCCTGTCATCACAATGCACCATGCCCATCATCATAATGCTTCATGCTATTGTCATCACAATGAAATCAAAATTCTCCATGACCTCTCTCATCACAATGCTCCAAACCCTTGTGATCACAATGTTCCATAACACTTGTCATCACAACGCCCCATGACGCTGGTCATCACAATTATCCATGGACTTCTCATCACAATGCTCCATGACCTTTGTCATCACAATTCTCAATACACTTGTCATCACAATGCTCCCTGACACTTGTCATCAGTATGCTCATTGAACACTGTCATGACAAGTCTCCATGCCTTTTTCATCACAATGATCCATGCCCTTTTCATCACAATGTTTCATGCCATTGTCATCACAATACTCCACAAGCTTGTCATCAGAATGCTCCGTGACCTTTGTCATCTCAATGATCCATGACCCCTGTCATGACAATGCTCCATGACACCTGTCATCACAATGCTCCATGCCCCTTGTCATTACAGTGCTCCATGATGTTCGTCATCACAATTATCCATGGTCTTCTCATCACAGTGCTCCACGGTCTTGCCATCACAATGCTCCATGCCCTGGTCATCACAATGCTCCATGTCCCCAGTCATCACAATGCTCCATGACCCCTGTCATCACAATGCTCCATACTGCTGTCATTACAGTGCTCCATGACACTCGTAATCACAATTGTCCATGGTCTTCTCATCACAATGCTCCACGCCCTTGTCATCAAAATGCTCCATGACACTTGTCATCACAATGCTCCATGACCACTGTCATAACAATGCTCCATGACCCCTGTCATCACAAGGCTCCATACCTCTTGTCATTACAGTGCTCCATGACGCTCCTCATCACAATTATCCATGGTCTTCTCATCACAATGCTCCACGGTCTTGCTATCACAGTGCTCCTTGCCTTGGGCATCACAATGCTCCATGTCCCCGGTCATCACAATGCTCCATGACCACTGTCATCACAATGCTCTATACCCCTTGTCATTACAGTGCTCCATGACCCTCGTCATTACAATTATCCATGGTCTTCTCATCACAGTGCTCCACGATCTTGCCATCGCAATGCTCCATGCCCTGGTCATCACAATGCTCCATGTCCCCTGTCATCACAATTCTCCACGATCTTGGCATCACTATGCTCCATGACACTTCTTATCACAGTGTTACATGCTTTGTCATCACAATTCTCTATGCACTTGTCATCACAATGCTCCATGACCCCGTCATAGCAAGCTCCATGTGCTTGTCATCACAATACTCCATGCCCTTGTCGTCACAATTCTCCATGACCTTTGTCATCACAATGCTCCCTGACACTTGTCGTCAGAATGCTCCCTGAAAACTGTCATGAAAAGGCTCCATGTCTTTTTCATCACAATGCCCCATGCCATTTTCATCAAAATGCTCCATGTCATTGTCATCAAAATACTCCACAAGCTTGTCATCAGAATGCTCCATGAACCTTGTCATCACAATGCTCCATGACCCCTGTCATCACAATGCTCCATACCCCTTGTCATTACAGTGCTCCATGACGCTCATCATCACAATTATCCATGGTCTTCTCATCACAATGCTCCACGGTCTTGCCATCACAATACTCCATGCCCTGGTCATCACAATGCTCCATGTCCCCTGTCATAACAATTCTCCACGTTCTTGGCATCACTGTGCTCCATGATGCTTTTCATCACAGTGTTACATGCTTTGTCATCACAATTCTCTATGCACTTTTCATCGCACTGCTCCATGATCCCTGTCACAGCAAGCTCCATGTGATTGTCATCACAATGCTTCATGAACATGTCATCAAAATTCTCAATGGCCCTTGTTATCACAATGCTCCATGACCCTTGTCATCACAATGCCCCAAGCGCTTGTCATCAAAATGCTCCATTACCTTTGTCATCACAATCCTCCATGACACTTGGCATCACAATGCTCCATTCCATTGTCATCGCAATGGACCACGACATATGTCATCACAATGCTCCCTGACACCCTTCTTCACAATACTCCATGACCTTCTCATCACAATGCTCCATGCCCTAGTCATCACAATGCGCCATGCCCACTGTCATCACAATAATCCCTGAAACTTGTCAAACCAATGCAACATGCCCCTGTCATCACAATGCTCCATGCCCTTTCATCACAATGCTCTATGACCCCTGTCATCACAATGCTCCATGACTCCAGTCATAACAATGCTTCATGACCTTTGTCATTACAATGGTCCATGCCCTCGTCATCACAATGCTCTGTGACCTTTGTCACCACAGAGCTCCATGAACATTTCATCACAATGCTTGGTGACCCTTGTCCTCCCAATGATCAATGCCTTTGTTAGCACAATACTCCATGACCCATGGCATCACAATGTGCCATGCACTTGTCATCACAATGCTCCACATCTTTGTCATCACAATGCTCCATAAACCTTGTCATCACACTGCTCCATGCACTTCTCATCAAAATGCTCTCTCACCACTGATATCACAATGTTCAATCACTAGTCAACACAATGCTCCCTCACCCCTGTCATCACAATATTCCATGACCCTTGTCACAACAATGCTACATGCCTTTATCATCACAATGCTCCATTCCCCTGACATCACAATGTTCCATAACACCTGTCATCACAATGCTCCCTGCCCTTCACAACAGAATGCACCACACCCTTGTCATCAAAATGCTCCATGACCTTTGTCATTACAAAGCTCAATGACCCTTGTCATCACAATGCTGCATGCCATTGTCATCACAATGCTCCATGAACCCTCTCATCACATTGTTCCATGCCCTTGTCATCACAGGCTCCATGATGCTTTTCATCACAATGCTCGATGCCATTCTTATCACAATGCTCCATGCGCTTCTCATTACAATCCTCCATGACCCATGTATCACAGTGTTCCATGCCCTTGTCATCACAATGCTCCTTGCCCCCTCTCATCACAATAATCCATGAAACTTTTCAGACCAATGCTCCATGCCCTTGTCATCACAATGCTCCATTACCCCTGTCATAACAATGCTCCATGACCCCTGCCATCACAATGTTCCACAGCCTTGTCATCACAAGGCTCCATGACCCTTGTCATCACAATGCTCCAAGACCCCTGTAATCACAATGCTCCATGCCCTTGTCATCACAAAGCTCCATGACGCATGTCAACAGAATGCTCCATGGCCTTCTCATTCACGATGTTCCATGCCTTTGTCATCACAATGCTCCAAGACTCCTGTAATCGCAATGCTCCATGCCCCTTTTCATCTCAATTCTCCATGAACCCTGTCATCACAATGCACCATGCCCATCATCATAATGCTTCACGCTATTGTCATCACAATGAAACCAAAATGCTCCATGACCTCTGTCATCAAAATGCTCCAAATCCTTGTGATCAATATGTTCCATAACACTTATCATCACAACGCCCCATGACGCTCGTCATCACAAGTATCCATGGTCTTCTCATCACAGTGCTCCATGACCTTTGTCATCACAATAATCAATACCCTTGTCATCACAATGCTCCCTGACACTTGTTGTCAGTTTGCTCCTTGAACCCTGTCATGACAAGGCTCCATGCCTTTTTCATCACAATGATCCATGCCCTTTTCATCACAGTGCTCCAAGACCGCTGTAATCACAATGCTCCATGCCCTTGTCATCACAAAGCTCCATGATGCATGTCATCAGAACGCTCCATGGCCTTCTCATCCCAATGCTCCATGCCCTTGTCATCACAATGCTCCAAGACCCCTGTAATCACAATGCTCCATGGCACTTTTCATCAGAATGCTCCATGAGACTTGTCATCACAAGGCTCCATGGTCTTCTCATCACAGTGCTCCAGTACCTTGTCATCACAATGCTCCATGACCCCTGTCATCACGGTACTCCATGGACATTTTCAGCCCAATGCTCCATGACCTTCTCATCACAATGCGCCATGACCCCTGTCATCACAATGCTCCATGACCACTGTCATCACAATGCTGCATGAACCCTGACAACACAATGATCCGGGACTCTTGTCATTAAAATGCTCCATGACCATTGTCATCACAATGATCCATGCGCTTGTCATCCCAATGCTCCATGACCCCTGTAATCACTATGCTCCGTGATGCTTGTCATCACAGTGCTCCATGAACCTTGTCATCATAATGCTCCTTGCCTTTGTCAACAAAATGGTACATAATCTTGTCATCACAATTCTCCATGCGCTTGTCATCACAATCCTCCATGACCATTGGGATCACATTGCTTCATGCCCTTGCCATCTCTCTCTTGCCTTTGTTTTTTTTTTTTTTTTTTTTTTTTTTTTTTTTTTGCTGTATGTGGGCCTCTCACTGCTGTGGCCTCTCCCATTGCGGGGCACAGGCTCCGGACGCACAGGCCCAGTTGCCATGGCTCACGGGACCAGCCGCTCCACGGCACGTGGGATCCTCCCAGACCGGGGCACGAACCCGTGTCCCTGCATCGGCAGGCAGACTCGCAACCACTGCGCCACCAGGGAAGCCCAACCTTTCTGGTTTTTACAGATATTCGGATGTCCCTTTTGACCAGTGGTAAGTGACAATTCTTTGTAGCGTGGATTTGTATTGCGCGCTTGCTTGATTGGCCAAAAAGGGTGTATGCGTTTTCTTCTGAATATATTCAGGAGAAAAGGCATACGCCCTTTTTGGCCAAGTGCATCTCTGACCAAGTTGGGATGCTTTTCCTGTGCTTTAAAGGCGATTCCAATTTACCTCTTGAAATATATTTTGTGCAATTCTGCCTCATTTGCAAGGCCGCTTCATTGCCTTCCCTCAACAGATTTTTGGAAGACAGTAGTACTTTATAAGTCTGCAGGTTTGTGAATTGCTGTGCCCCTGAGCTCCAATTTTCAAATCCCATCTTTGTGAGCTGGCCGCAAATCCACAATTTTGCTTCAGGACCTATACTGGTTCCAGGGGTGGCTATATTGGTTCCCTGTGGGTGGCTGAGTCTTTGGTTAATTCTTCTTCCTGCCGGGAAATTAGAGTGACATGTGCCCGTCCAAATGCCTACATCTACTCTCTGATTGGTTCTCCCTCTTCCCTTTCATCCTCTGCACAATTAGCAAACTGTGCGAACCAGGAGGTTATAGGGGCTGACTCTCCTAAGTTGGGAGATTGATAGTAAAGCAGTTGGAATGCCAAAGTGGAGCACAAGGAGAGGAAAAATTAGGAGAGTTTTAGAAACCTTTCGCCATCACAGGGTGTCCATTTTCTAGGTTTCCCATACATGTTATAATTGTAGTGATATTCCCTTCTACCTGGAGATTTGGGACACATGGAATGGTGGCATGCATTACTACTTTAAAAGGTCTGCATTTTCTCTCCCAATCTCACCAGTCCTCTCAGTCCCAAGTGTCCAGCCTTATGTCTCATCCAGCTGTCTTTGCAGATAGGGTCATTCCAGGTTTCATCAGAACCCCTGAAGGAATTGTGTAAGAATTTCGCTGTTTTTTGGGGTTTTTTTTGAAATTCATTTTTATAATGGGGTTGAGCTGATTTTCACTGACGTGTTTATGCCAGTCTAGACACAATTGATTCCCTTACGGAGACATATCAATACATAAGTTATAAGATTCTTAGTAGTCAGATATATTCCTCTGTGGGGCATAGGGGTGTTGAGTCCCGTTCACTGAGGAAGGTGTAGGTCTTGTCTATTCTGTATTTGGTTTATGGAATGGTACCTGTGCTAATATCAAACTCTGGTTTTATGCATCACCCCACCTCTCCTTTCCCCTGAAGCAGGCATAAGAGATTTTTGCTAAATGTGAGACTCTGTTCTCTTTCCTAATTCAGTTCATGTGTTGTGATATTGACATTCCCTCTATAAGTGATATCTTATGATAAGATTCTTTTTCTGTGTGACTAATTTCCCTTAAAATCATCATACGTAAATCCACTCATTATGCTGCTACTGGCCTTATATACATTGATTTCACGTCTGAGTGATATTCCGTTGTGCAAAATTACCACAAGTTCTTTATGCATTTCTCTTTTTCCTGGGATATTTTAGGTGTACCAAAGTTGAGGTTCTTGTATGCAGAGCAGCCCTAAACTTTGGGGTGCCTGTGTCTTATTGACATTTAGTCTTCCCAAGTTATATGTCCATGAGTTGAAATCCCCTTGCTCTGGGGCTTTGTATTTTAGATGTTTTAAAAACAGCATACACTTCTTCAGAGTGGCTCTTGGATATTTATACCCCACCCATCAGTGTGACTAGGCTCCCTGTTTTCCATGGCCTCTCCTGCATTTCTGGTTTGTACACATTTTTTGGATGGCCTTTCTGAGCAGTGGAAATTGAGACTTCTTTGTTGTGTGGATTTGCATTTCCCTCTTGCTTGGTTGGCCAAAAACTCTGCATGTGTTTTTTTCCTGAAGATATTCACGAAAAAAACGCATACACCCTTTTGCCCAACCGCATCATTTTAGAAATTCTGCTGCTTTTCATATGCTTTAAATGTGAGTACAATCTACCTTTTGAAATATGTTTCCTGCAATTCTGCCTCTCATTCAGATCCTCTTCGTTACCTTACCTGAATATATTTTTGGACGTTGGTTATCATTTATATCTTTGCAGGTCTTTGAATTGTCTGCTCCTGAGCTCCATTTTGCAACTCGCTTTTTTTGTGAGCTGGCCGCCAAACCATTGGATTACTTCCGGCCCTATTCTGGTTCTGGGGAGGCAGGCTGAGCCTTTGGTTAATTCTTCTTCCTAATGGGAAATTAGAGTGACATGTGCCTGTCAAAAGTCCTACAGCTAATCTCTCATTTGTTCCCCCTCTTCCCATTTATCCTCTGCACAAATTGCAAACTGTGTGAAGCAGGAGGTTAAAGGTGCTGATTCTCCAAGTGGGGAGATTGTTAGTAATGTGGCTGGAATGGCGAACCCCAGCACCAGGAGATCAAAAATGAGGTGCATTTTAGACACCTTTCCTGAGCACACGGTGTACATTCATCTCGGTTTCCCAGGCATGTTTTCGCTGTCAGAAGATTCCCTTGAACCTGCAGATTTGGGACCCATGGAATGGGTACCAGGCAGTATTACTTTAAAAGGTCTGCATTTCCTCACCCAGCCTCTCTAACATCTCTTAGCGTGCATAGCTTCCAGCCTTATATAATCATCCTGCTGTGGGTCTACATGTGTTCAATCCATGTTACATCGTAGCCCTTCAACAAAAGTTGTAAGAATTTTTGTCTGTCTCACTGTTTTTATAAATAGTTTTAAATTTATTTTTATATTGGTTACAGCTGATTTTCAAAGCTCTGTTTTTTGCTGCTGTACATGCACTTGATTCATGTACTGTGAGACAACAATAACTTCTTTTTCAGATGCTTACCAGTCATATGTATTATTTTCCAGTGACTTGAGTGGGCTGAGTGCAGTTCTTTGAGGTACCGTGTAGGCCTTGTCAGTTATTCAATTTGGTACTTGGAATGGTATCTTTGCTAATTTCAACCTCCTGGATAATACCTCACCATTCCCCACCTTTCCCATTTAGCAGCCTTATGTCTATTTTCTACATATTTGACTATGTTTCTGTTTTGTAATTTATTTCATGTGTAGCCATTTTTTATTCCACCTTTAAGTGACATCTTATGATATGTGTCTTTTTCTTTCTGACATATGTCACTTAGAATGATCGTATGTAACTCCTCCAGAGTTGTTACAACTGGCCTTATTTCATTGATTTCTGGATGAGTAATATTCCACTCTACATAAGTACCCCATCTCTTTTATCCATTTTATCCTTCCAGGAACATTTAGGTTATATCCAAGTTGAGGCCCTTTTTAACAGAGAGGTGGTCAACGTTCGGGTGCCTGTTTTCTGTCGATTTTTGTTTTTCCCAAGGTACACGCCCATGAGTGCAAGTGCCCTATGCTCTGTAGCTCATTTTTTAGATGTTTTAGCAAACACAATACACTTCTCCAGAGTGGCCGTTGGCAAATTACATTTCCACTATCAGCCTCACAGGGCTCCCTTTTCTCCTCGCCCTGTCCTGCATTTCTGGTGTTTACACTTTATGTGGATGGCCCTTCTGACTGATGTGAAGTGATACATTTTGTGATATTGATTTCCAGTGCCCACCTGTTGGGTTGGATAAAAAGTGTGTATGGCCTTTACTTGAATATATTCAGAAAAAATGCATACACCCTTTTTGGCCAACTGCATCATTGGCGATGTTCAGCCCCTTTTCTTGTGCTTTAATGGGGAGTCCTTTCTACCTCTTCAAATCTGTTTCCTGCCACTCTCCCTTGCTTACAAGTCCTTTTCTGTGACTTACCTCAAGACATTTTTCGACGATAGATATTTTCAACTCTGCAGTTTCATGAATTTTAGTGCCCCTGAGTTCCATTTTTCAACTTGTGTTTTTGGAAACTGGACACAAAACAGCGGGATTTCCTCTAGCCCTATTCTGTTTCCGTGGGCAATTCTAGCCTTTGATGAATTTGTCTTCTGGATTGGAAATTAGAGTGGCATGTGCCTGTCCGAACACCTAAGACTTGTCTCTAAATTTTTCTCATCCTTCCGCTTCATCCTCTGGACAAATTCCAAACTGTGTGCAACAGGATGTTGACGGTGCTGATATCCCCAAGTGAGGAGATTGTTAGGAAAGATGCTGGAGGGTTGAACCCGAGCACCAGGCGATGAGGAGATGAGGTGCCTTTTCCAAACTCTTTCCGATCAAACGGTGTACCATCCTCTAGGTGTGACAGGCATGTTTTAGCTGTAGGAAGGGTCCCGTGCATGTAAGGAGAACACCAGGGATTTTTCCAAATCAGTGCCTCCCCGAACCCCAAACTGGGGAATTTTTAAGCTACGGCTACACGTATGTCCTTTAAGGGCCTTGGGAAATAGGCAGAGCCCAAACTTTAGATGACTGAAATCTTCAGGGTCAGAAGCGCTCACCATCGGCCTTGCTTAGGTTACATTTTATCTGTCATTGATAGATGATGTCAATAAAAATATCTATTCTTTTTCAGATTATTTCCCCTTGTAGGTTATTGCAAAATATTCAGTGTAGTTCCCTGTGCTATACAGTAGTTCCTTGTTGATGATCTATTTTATACATAGCAGTGTGTATGTGTTAATCCCAAACTGTTAATTTATCCCTTCTCCTACCTTTCCCCTTTGGTAATAATAAATTATAAGATTTTATACTTCTCAGAAATGGGGGAGCTGAAAGAGAGGTATCATTTACAGTGGAAAAGCATTCAAAACAAGATTGAAGCTTCAGCCAAGAGTATTCGATGTACATCCATGGAAATAAATCACTTCATTTCTCTAATGTTGACCTGACAAATAAGACAGACGTCTTCACTGAACTTGCTTATAGGAAAGTGATGGAAATATCAAATGTAAGTCTTAGAAACATCTTATTTTACCCGAGCATTATACACTGCTCTATGTTAACTACAGTTTGGCTCACACATCTGTTCATTGAAGTTACAATGTTCTCAATTTCTGTTACTGATCCTCCAGAGTGGACCCCAACAGGAGTCCCCGTGCCCAGTGTCATTGGAGCCAACAGATCAAGACTGAGTTTGGTTCAGAAGCAAAGGAAACATTATTTTGAAAACAGAATGAAGAGGTGAGATCGTGCACTCCCCCATGGGCTGTGGGCTGGGCTGCTGTGTAGGGTCCCCGGCAGCGTCAGTGGGAGGGAGGGGTTGGAGCTCTCGAGGGCTGCATTGGCTGCAGCTCAGGCTCTATGCCGCGGAGTCTGCATGGGACCCCGCTAGCTGAGGTGTCGACCCAGCCATTCTGCACTAGGAAATCGGGTCTGAAGTGCCGGGTGTGGGACCTCTGCATGCGGAACACTAGGAGCACGTGAAATTAGACAATGCACAAAGGAAAAACAGGTTAGACTTTATTTAATTGCCCAGATTCTCTTTTTATCTCCCAGGAATTTTTAATGAACGTTGCCGGAGACGAACACCTCCTCTGCTTTTTGTTCCGTTCCTTATTCTTGGGGTGTTGAGGGTGCAGACCCCTCTTTTGTAACTGCTTCATGCTGTGGTGGGAGCCCTGATACATGGGGGGAGGGTCAAAACGTCTCCACACCAGCCTCCTGGTGAGGTTGATTGTCCCAAGGCCTCCTGCCTCACTTCTCGTCCGCCTGAGCACCAGCATTGGAAGTGTTAAAGATTCTAATGACCTTTAAGGGTCCAGGAAAGAGAGGCGCAGAGATGCTGCGGTGGCAGGTTTCACCCCACCCCACATATGTTCGGCGACCTTAGGCTGACAGTTTTTGCCAGACTAGATGCTCTGACCAGTAGTCTGTGCTTTCTTTAATTAGGTCCCTGAATTAATGTACAAACAGCACCATGTGTCAGAGCCCTGCCCGCGCAACTCCCAGACAGTCCAGGGTCAGTGGTGATCCAGGACCATGACGTCCACTGAGTCAACGGCCTTTAGAAGTAGCCAGCAGTCCAGCCGGTCATATTGGCCACCATCACCGCGGTGTCTGTAGGGTTTTCTATGGTGAAAGCGTGATATACGTTTCCCCCGCCAAGCTTATTAGCTCCCCTCTGGGTGCAGTAAGTCCTGCAAGCAGTAGTCTGCTCTTTCGGGGCACAGTCTTGTCGTTTTCTGAGAGAAACTCCAGGTCAAGTGATGGTCACACGAGTCATCTTGGGGGCCCGTTGCCCCCGTTTATCTCTCTGGAGGTTGGAGTTGGAGGGCCTCCTCACTCGAGGTCAGTGTGTCCACAGAGCGACCCCTGCAACTTCAGGGCATGATGGGTGGTTAGGATCACCACGTGGGGTCCTTTTCCCTTAGGAGGGAGCTGGCCTTGTGGGCTGCTGATTTCCAGCTTTTTAGATACCCCAGTATCCTGGCCTGATGAGTCGGTGGGCAAAGCCCTTGGTGACCATAGTTTATCATACCTGAAGGGCATTCTTGTGTTGCTCCATTTCAAGTGGTCCCAGTTTTTGCACTAAGGCTCCAAGGGCGATTAACCTTTGACTGGGTATGTAAAGGTCAAAGGGTTTAGCTAAATTAGGGAGTTCCTGGGCAAGGGTCTGTATTGACTGCTCTTTCCATTCTTGAAAGGCTGCTTCTGGATTCTATTCAAAAGGATCATCATCTTTTCGTGTCAGTGTTTCATGTAGAGGCCCAGCTATTACACTGTAGTTAGGGATCCAGATGCAGAAAACCTTGGCTTCCCCAAGAACCCCTAAGCTGTCTTCTAGTTTTAGAAGACGTAAGGCTGCAAATGGCTTCTTCCCTATCCTGGGATGCGTTTCTCCGAATATCTGTGAGAATGAAGCCCAGGCATGTCACCTTAGCCTGGGATATTTGAGCGTTTTTCTTGGACACCTTCTATCCTTTCTTGGCTAGGTAGTTCAGAGGCGTCTTTAGTAGGCCTGGCGATCAGAATGTCATCTGCATATTGAAGGAGGGTTCCCTTTTAAAGAGGTTGAACTTTTAGGTCTTTAGAGGACATTTCCCCAATGATGGTGTGGGGATTTTTGAACCATTGGGGCAGGACGGCCCAGCATTATTTCTTTTGTTGCATGTTGTGTCCTGCCACTCACAAGCCAAAAATTCTTGTGACTCTGAGATGAATGGAATACAGAAGAAGGCATCATTGAAGTCTAATACAGAATGCCATGGCCTTGTGGAAGGTAGAATGACCAGCAGGGAGTAGGAAATAGGAGCTACTGGATGCATATCCTCGGTGGCTTCACTGACTGTCCTGATATACTTTATCAGGTCTCCAGCAGCCCATGGGGCTCTCGTGGTCAGGCCAATCTCAGGATATGGAGCTCACCTGGGCTGCACCCCTACCCCACAGCCCACGGGGCTCTCGTGGTCAAGTCCCTCCCAGGGTATGGAGCTCACCTCTGCAGCTACCCAGCAGCCCATTGGGCTCTCCTACTCAGGCCCTTCCCAGGATACAGAGCTCCCCTGGGCAGGTACCCCAGCAGGGCTGGACACACAGGAACTGTGCACATAGCCCACCTTGCAGAGAACCCCCTGCTCACCTGTCGCTCACAGCTGACACAGAATACCTCAGAGCAGGACTTGAACTAACAAACAGCAGTTCTGACAGGTCTGTGACCATGGCTATCACTCTCTGCAGGCTCTTTCTGCCTGGTCTTCCAGACACTTCCACTGCAGCCAGGGCACCAGGCCTCTGTCTCCACCCACCATCACTCCTCTCCCTGACTCCTGGGTTCCTCTCATTAGGATAGGGTCTTCTTGAAGTTGTTATCCACTCATGGACCAGATAAAATGATAAGAAAACAAGCCGCAGCTGCAGCCCCTTGTCTATCCTGACTCTCAAGAGCCCACACCTGTTCCTAGGGCCTGGCCCGTTTAGCAAGTTTCATTTTCTGCAACTGTGAGCCCCTGAGGGGTGAGGATTGGCTGATTTTTGCAGCCTGAAACTGCCTGCCAGCCCTCCACAGGTGTGCCTGAGTTGAGGGCAATATAAACAGCTCTCCAGTGAGCGACAGCCCTTGTAGCTGTGACTGACGCCATATTCTCTGCGCCGTAGGCAGTGCCGGGGCTGTGCTGGTGGGAGGGAGTGAGGGGCCACGGCTTTGTGGGTGGCCCAGTGTGAGTGGGGCTCTGCTGGACTTTCTGCAGGACATGCCAGGCTGCCACCTGCTAAAGAAGAGGATGTGTCACCGATACCTGCCGCTGGAATTTCTCCCCAGGCAGAGGTGAGGAAGTAAAAAAGCAGTGGGGGCCGTGGCAGGAGGGGTATCTCAGGCAGGGAAATGGAAAGCTTCCAGAAGAGCATCTGGGGCCAGGACCATCCTGACTGGCCTGCAGGCACCAAGTCGGCCTGTGTGCTGTCGCTGGTGTGGCTCCACAGCCCTTCTTCTAAGCTTGCAAGTTCTTGTACATATTCAGGTGTTTTAACTGGAAAGGGTGGGAAGAGTTCAGCTGCAGCAGGACTGGGGTTTAGCTCACGTTTACTCACAGATGCCTTGGCTTGGTACCCCAGTTTTGCAATGAGGACCCTCCTTGCTTGGGGGGTGGGCTGCTGGCTGTATGGGAGATGATTCCCCACCTCTGACCAATTTCATAATTGTTTACCGCTGGAACAAGTGCCCTGATAGGGTTTTCCTCTGTATAACTGGTGGGTTCAGGTTTTTTTTTCTTTTTTGGTTCAAGTTAGATTTTATTCCTCTTTTATGTATTTATAGATATAAGCATGGAAATAATTCATTCATATAAATACATCTGTGTGAAGGGAAGAACTTTTTTCTGTTTTATTTTTAAATTTTATTTTTTAAAATTTTGAAATTTAATTTTATTTATTTTTTATACAGCAGGTTATTATTAGTTATGTATTTTATGCATATACATGTATACAGGTCAATCCCAATCTCCCAACTCACCCCAACACCACCTCCCCATGGCTTCCCACACTTGGTGTCCATACGTGTGTTCTCTACCTCTGTGTCTCTATTTCTTCCCTGCAAACCAGTTCATCTGTACCATTTTTCTAGGTTCCACATATATGCATTAATATACAATATTTGTTTGTCTCTTTCTGACTTACTTCATTCTGTATGACAGTCTCTAGATCCATCGACGTCTCTACAAATGACCCAGTTTCATTCCTTCTTATGGCTGAGTAATATTCCATTTTATATATGTACCACATCTTTATCCATTCGTCTGTCTGTGGGTATTTAGGTTGCTTCCATTACCTGGCTATCGTAAATAGTGCTGAAATGAGCATTGTGGTGAATGTGCCTTTTTGATTTATGGTTTTATCTGGGTATATGCCATGAAGTGGGATTGCTGGATCATATGGTAATTCTATTTCTAGTTTTTTTAAGGAAACTCCATACTGTTCTCCATCGTGACTGTATCAATTTACATTTCCACCACTAGTGGAAGAGGGATCCTTTTGTCCACACCCTCCCCAGAATTCGTTGTTTGTAGATTTTCTGATGATGCCGATTCTAACAGGTGTGAGGTGATACCTCATTGTAGTTTTGATTTGCATTTCTCTAATAATTAGTGATGTTGAGCAGCTTTTCATGTGCGTCTTGGCCATCTCTGTGTCTTCTTTGAAGAAACGTCTCTTTAGATCTTCTGCCCATTTTTGTATTGGGTTGTTTGTTTTTTTAATATTAAGCTGCATGAGCTCTTTATATATATTGGAGATTAAACTTTTGTCCATTGATTCGTTTGCAAATATTTTCGCCCATTCTGAGGGATGCTTTTTGCCATTCCCGTTTTTTTAAAAAAAAAGAAAGAAAGGAAAAGAAGCAGAACACTAATGTGTGTAAAATATGCCTTTTGAAACTGTCGTTTTGAAATATGGACGTCCTTTGAATATTTTGGTCGATATATGAACCCAGGATTTGTTTTCAGGGCAGGTGTCATTTACAGGCCTGCAATGATTTTGAATATCAACTGACCATTAGCGCTGGGATTAAAGCTGCTGTTGTGTGAAACGGCCACAAGGTGGCAGCAGGTCTCCCTTACCAAATCTGGTTACTGGGGCAACAGAGCCTCAATGGAAGCCGTGTTCTAGATTGGAATTTAGAATGGAATGTGCCAGGAGAAAGCCCCTCAAGTTTGCCTCACTACTTCTTGTTCGTGTTTTTAATTTAATTTTTTATTTTTTATTACAGCAAATTTGATTACAATGTTTGGCTTGTTGTAGGTGTGGAAGATGTGGTTCTTTTACACATACACATATGTCTGTTCTTCCTGGGATCCTTTTCCCATGTACCTTATGACAGAATGTTGAGTAGTCTTCTCTTGGTATTCTGTAGGTCTTTGGTGATTATATATGTCACCTGTGTTTGTATATGTCTGTTAACCCCAATATCATAATGAAACCAATCCTCACACCTTTCCATTGGTGAACCATAAGTTTGTTGAATGAATCTGTGATTGCCCTTCTCCGTGGAAATATCTGCCCTGGTATCCATTTTTCGGTCACACCTATAAGAGATATGATATGATATGTGTCTTTCACTTTCTGACTTACAACAACTCACGTGCTTACCTCTAGACACACCTACGGTGCTACAAATGGCACCGTGTCCTTTTATTCCTTGGCTTCTATTCTGCCTTAGCGAGGTCCATTTTCAACAATGTGATTCCCTGAGGGCTGAGGATTAGCTGACCTGGGTAGCCTGACCCTGCCGGCCGGCCCTCCCCAGGTGTGCCTGGGTTGAGGTCAATATAAACAGCGCTGCAGGCAGCAATAGCCCCTGAAGCTGTGCCTGACTCCATATTCTCTGCCCCGTCAGCAGTGTCGGGGCTGTGCTGTTGGGAGGGAGTGAGGGGCCACGGCTTTGTGGGTGGCCCGGTGTGAGTGGGTCTCTGCTGGACTTTCTGCAGGAGTTGCCAGGCTTCCACCTGTAATGAAGAGGATGTGTCACCCATACCTTCCGCTGGAATTTCTCTCCGGACAGAGGTGAGGAAGGAAAAAAGCAGTGGGGGCCGGGACAGGAGGGGTATCTCAGGCAGGGCAATGGAAAGCTTCCAGAAGAGCGCCCAGGGCCAGGACCATCCTGACTGGCCTGCAGGCACCAAGTTGGCCTGCATGCTGTCGCTGGTGTGGCTCCACGGCCCTTCCTCTAGGCTTTCAAGCCCTTGTACATATTCAGGTGTGTTACCTGGGAAGGGTGGGAAAAGTTCAACAGCAGCTGGCCTGGGGCTCAGCTCACGGTTACTCACAGATGCCTCGGCATGGCCCCCCGCTTTGCAATGAGGACGCTCCTTGCGTAGGAGTGGGCTGCTGGCTCTATGGGAGATGATTCCCCACCTCTGACCAATTTCAGAATTGTTTACCGATGGAGCAAGTGCCCTGATTGTGTTTTCCTCTGTCTAACTCGTGGGTTCAGTTTTTTTTTTCTTTTTTGGTTCAAGTTAGATTTTATTCCTCTTTTATGTATTTATAGATATAAGCATGGAAATAATTCATTCATATAAATACATCTGTGTGAAGGGAAGAACTTTTTTCTGTTTTATTTTTAAATTTTATTTTTTAAAATTTTGAAATTTAATTTTATTTATTTTTTATACAGCAGGTTATTATTAGTTATGTATTTTATGCATATACATGTATACAGGTCAATCCCAATCTCCCAACTCACCCCAACACCACCTCCCCATGGCTTCCCACACTTGGTGTCCATACGTGTGGTCTCTACCTCTGTGTCTCTATTTCTTCCCTGCAAACCAGTTCATCTGTACCATTTTTCTAGGTTCCACATATATGCATTAATATACAATATTTGTTTGTCTCTTTCTGACTTACTTCATTCTGTATGACAGTCTCTAGATCCATCGACGTCTCTACAAATGACCCAGTTTCATTCCTTCTTATGGCTGAGTAATATTCCATTTTATATATGTACCACATCTTTATCCATTCGTCTGTCTGTGGGTATTTAGGTTGCTTCCATTACCTGGCTATCGTAAATAGTGCTGAAATGAGCATTGTGGTGAATGTGCCTTTTTGATTTATGGTTTTATCTGGGTATATGCCATGAAGTGGGATTGCTGGATCATATGGTAATTCTATTTCTAGTTTTTTTAAGGAAACTCCATACTGTTCTCCATCGTGACTGTATCAATTTACATTTCCACCACTAGTGGAAGAGGGATCCTTTTGTCCACACCCTCCCCAGAATTCGTTGTTTGTAGATTTTCTGATGATGCCGATTCTAACAGGTGTGAGGTGATACCTCATTGTAGTTTTGATTTGCATTTCTCTAATAATTAGTGATGTTGAGCAGCTTTTCATGTGCGTCTTGGCCATCTCTGTGTCTTCTTTGAAGAAACGTCTCTTTAGATCTTCTGCCCATTTTTGTATTGGGTTGTTTGTTTTTTTAATATTAAGCTGCATGAGCTCTTTATATATATTGGAGATTAAACTTTTGTCCATTGATTCGTTTGCAAATATTTTCGCCCATTCTGAGGGATGCTTTTTGCCATTCCCGTTTTTTTAACAAAAAAAGAAAGAAAGGAAAAGAAGCAGAACACTAATGTGTGTAAAATATGCCTTTTGAAACTGTCGTTTTGAAATATGGACGTCCTTTGAATATTTTGGTCGATATATGAACCCAGGATTTGTTTTCAGGGCAGGTGTCATTTACAGGCCTGCAATGATTTTGAATATCAACTGACCATTAGCGCTGGGATTAAAGCTGCTGTTGTGTGAAACGGCCACAAGGTGGCAGCAGGTCTCCCTTACCAAATCTGGTTACTGGGGCAACAGAGCCTCAATGGAAGCCGTGTTCTAGATTGGAATTTAGAATGGAATGTGCCAGGAGAAAGCCCCTCAAGTTTGCCTCACTACTTCTTGTTCGTGTTTTTAATTTAATTTTTTATTTTTTATTACAGCAAATTTGATTACAATGTTTGGCTTGTTGTAGGTGTGGAAGATGTGGTTCTTTTACACATACACATATGTCTGTTCTTCCTGGGATCCTTTTCCCATGTACCTTATGACAGAATGTTGAGTAGTCTTCTCTTGGTATTCTGTAGGTCTTTGGTGATTATATATGTCACCTGTGTTTGTATATGTCTGTTAACCCCAATATCATAATGAAACCAATCCTCACACCTTTCCATTGGTGAACCATAAGTTTGTTGAATGAATCTCTGATTGCCCTTCTCCGTGGAAATATCTGCCCTGGTATCCATTTTTCGGTCACACCTATAAGAGATATGATATGATATGTGTCTTTCACTTTCTGACTTACAACAACTCACGTGCTTACCTCTAGACACACCTACGGTGCTACAAATGGCACTGTGTCCTTTTATTCCTTGGCTTCTATTCTGCCTTAGCGAGGTCCATTTTCAACAATGTGATTCCCTGAGGGCTGAGGATTAGCTGACCTGGGTAGCCTGACCCTGCCGGCCGGCCCTCCCCAGGTGTGCCTGGGTTGAGGTCAATATAAACAGCGCTGCAGGCAGCAATAGCCCCTGAAGCTGTGCCTGACTCCATATTCTCTGCCCCGTCAGCAGTGTCGGGGCTGTGCTGGTGGGAGGGAGTGAGGGGCCACGGCTTTGTGGGTGGCCCGGTGTGAGTGGGTCTCTGCTGGACTTTCTGCAGGAGTTGCCAGGCTTCCACCTGTAATGAAGAGGATGTGTCACCCATACCTTCCGCTGGAATTTCTCTCCGGACAGAGGTGAGGAAGGAAAAAAGCAGTGGGGGCCGGGACAGGAGGGGTATCTCAGGCAGGGCAATGGAAAGCTTCCAGAAGAGCGCCCAGGGCCAGGACCATCCTGACTGGCCTGCAGGCACCAAGTTGGCCTGCATGCTGTCGCTGGTGTGGCTCCACGGCCCTTCCTCTAGGCTTTCAAGCCCTTGTACATATTCAGGTGTGTTACCTGGGAAGGGTGGGAAAAGTTCAACAGCAGCTGGCCTGGGGCTCAGCTCACGGTTACTCACAGATGCCTCGGCATGGCCCCCCGCTTTGCAATGAGGACGCTCCTTGCGTAGGAGTGGGCTGCTGGCTCTATGGGAGATGATTCCCCACCTCTGACCAATTTCAGAATTGTTTACCGATGGAGCAAGTGCCCTGATTGTGTTTTCCTCTGTCTAACTCGTGGGTTCAGGTTTTTTTTTTTCTTTTTTGGTTCAAGTTAGATTTTATTCCTCTTTTATGTATTTATAGATATAAGCATGGGAATAATTCATTCATATAAATACATCTGTGTGAAGGGAAGAACTTTTTTCTGTTTTATTTTTAAATTTTATTTTTTAAAATTTTGAAATTTAATTTTATTTATTTTTTATACAGCAGGTTATTATTAGTTATGTATTTTATGCATATACATGTATACAGGTCAATCCCAATCTCCCAACTCACCCCAACACCACCTCCCCATGGCTTCCCACACTTGGTGTCCATACGTGTGGTCTCTACCTCTGTGTCTCTATTTCTTCCCTGCAAACCAGTTCATCTGTACCATTTTTCTAGGTTCCACATATATGCATTAATATACAATATTTGTTTGTCTCTTTCTGACTTACTTCATTCTGTATGACAGTCTCTAGATCCATCGACGTCTCTACAAATGACCCAGTTTCATTCCTTCTTATGGCTGAGTAATATTCCATTTTATATATGTACCACATCTTTATCCATTCATCTGTCTGTGGGTATTTAGGTTGCTTCCATTACCTGGCTATCGTAAATAGTGCTGAAATGAGCATTGTGGTGAATGTGCCTTTTTGATTTATGGTTTTCTCTGGGTATATGCCCAGAAGTGGGATTGGTGGATCATATGGTAATTCTATTTCTAGTTTTTTTAAGGAAACTCCATACTGTTCTCCATCGTGACTGTATCAATTTACATTTCCACCACTAGTGGAAGAGGTATCCTTTTGTCCACACCCTCCTCAGAATTCGTTGTTTGTAGATTTTCTGATGATGCCAATTGTAACAGGTGTGAGGTGATACCTCATTGTAGTTTTGATTTGCATTTCTCTAATAATTAGTGATGTTGAGCAGCTTTTCATGTGCGTCTTGGCCATCTCTGTGTCTTCTTTGAAGAAACGTCTCTTTAGATCTTCTGCCCATTTTTGTATTGGGTTGTTTGTTTTTTTAATATTAAGCTGCATGAGCTCTTTATATATATTGGAGATTAAACTTTTGTCCATTGATTCGTTTGCAAATATTTTCGCCCATTCTGAGGGATGCTTTTTGCCATTCCCGTTTTTTTAACAAAAAAAGAAAGAAAGGAAAAGAAGCAGAACACTAATGTGTGTAAAATATGCCTTTTGAAACTGTCGTTTTGAAATATGGACGTCCTTTGAATTTTTTGGTCGATATATGAACCCAGGATTTGTTTTCAGGGCAGGTGTCATTTACAGGCCTGCAATGATTTTGAATATCAACTGACCATTAGCGCTGGGATTAAAGCTGCTGTTGTGTGAAACGGCCACAAGGTGGCAGCAGGTCTCCCTTACCAAATCTGGTTACTGGGGCAACAGAGCCTCAATGGAAGTCGTGTTCTAGATTGGAATTTAGAATGGAATGTGCCAGGAGAAAGCCCCTCAAGTTTGTCTCACTACTTCTTGTTCGTGTTTTTAATTTAATTTTTTATTTTTTATTACAGCAAATTTGATTACAATGTTTGGCTTGTTGTAGGTGTGGAAGATGTGGTTCTTTTACACATACACATATGTCTGTTCTTACTGGGATACTTTTCCCATGTACCTTATGACAGAATGTTGAGTAGTCTTCTCTTGGTATTCTGTAGGTCTTTGGTGATTATATATGTCACCTGTGTTTGTATATGTCTGTTAACCCCAATATCATAATGAAACCAATCCTCACACCTTTCCATTGGTGAACCATAAGTTTGTTGAATGAATCTGTGATTGCCCTTCTCCGTGGAAATATCTGCCCTGGTATCCATTTTTCAGTCACACCTATAAGAGATATGATATGATATGTGTCTTTCACTTTCTGACTTACAACAACTCACGTGCTTACCTCTAGACACACCTACGGTGCTACAAATGGCATTGTGTCCTTTTATTCCTTGGCTTCTATTCTGCCTTAGCGAGGTCCATTTTCAACAATGTGATTCCCTGAGGGCTGAGGATTAGCTGACCTGGGTAGCCTGACCCTGCCGGCCGGCCCTCCCCAGGTGTGCCTGGGTTGAGGTCAATATAAACAGCGCTGCAGGCAGCAATAGCCCCTGAAGCTGTGCCTGACTCCATATTCTCTGCCCGGTCAGCAGTGTCGGGGCTGTGCTGGTGGGAGGGAGTGAGGGGCCACGGCTTTGTGGGTGGCCCGGTGTGAGTGGGTCTCTGCTGGACTTTCTGCAGGAGTTGCCAGGCTTCCACCTGTAATGAAGAGGATGTGTCACCCATACCTTCTGCTGGAATTTCTCTCCGGACAGAGGTGAGGAAGGAAAAAAGCAGTGGGGGCCGGGACAGGAGGGGTATCTCAGGCAGGGCAATGGAAAGCTTCCAGAAGAGCGCCCATGGCCGGGACCATCCTGACTGGCCTGCAGGCACCAAGTTGGCCTGCGTGCTGTCACTGGTGCGGCTCCACGGCCCTTCCTCTAGGCTTTCAAGCCCTTGTACATATTCAGGTGTTTTACCTGGGAAGGGTGGGAAAAGTTCAACAGCAGCTGGCCTGGGGCTCAGCTCACGGTTACTCACAGATGCCTCGGCATGGCCCCCCGCTTTGCAATGAGGACGCTCCTTGCGTAAGAGTGGGCTGCTGGCTCTATGGGAGATGATTCCCCACCTCTGACCAATTTCAGAATTGTTTACCGATGGAGCAAGTGCCCTGATTGTGTTTTCCTCTGTCTAACTCGTGGGTTCAGGTTTTTTTTTTCTTTTTTGGTTCAAGTTAGATTTTATTCCTCTTTTATGTATTTATAGATATAAGCATGGGAATAATTCATTCATATAAATACATCTGTGTGAAGGGAAGAACTTTTTTCTGTTTTATTTTTAAATTTTATTTTTTAAAATTTTGAAATTTAATTTTATTTATTTTTTATACAGCAGGTTATTATTAGTTATGTATTTTATGCATATACATGTATACAGGTCAATCCCAATCTCCCAACTCACCCCAACACCACCTCCCCGTGGCTTCCCACACTTGGTGTCCATACGTGGGTTCTCTACCTCTGTGTCTATATTTCTTCCCTGCAAACCAGTTCATCTGTACCATTTTTCTAGGTTCCACATATATGCATTAATATACAATATTTGTTTGTCTCTTTCTGACTTACTTCATTCTGTATGACAGTCTCTAGATCCATCGACGTCTCTACAAATGACCCAGTTTCATTCCTTCTTATGGCTGAGTAATATTCCATTTTATATATGTACCACATCTTTATCCATTCGTCTGTCTGTGGGTATTTAGGTTGCTTCCATTACCTGGCTATCGTAAATAGTGCTGAAATGAGCATTGTGGTGAATGTGCCTTTTTGATTTATGGTTTTATCTGGGTATATGCCCAGAAGTGGGATTGCTGGATCATATGGTAATTCTATTTCTAGTTTTTTTAAGGAAACTCCATACTGTTCTCCATCGTGACTGTATCAATTTACATTTCCACCACTAGTGGAAGAGGGATCCTTTTGTCCACACCCTCCCCAGAATTCGTTGTTTGTAGATTTTCTGATGATGCCAATTGTAACAGGTGTGAGGTGATACCTCATTGTAGTTTTGATTTGCATTTCTCTAATAATTAGTGATGTTGAGCAGCTTTCCATGTGCGTCTTGGCCATCTCTGTGTCTTCTTTGAAGAAACGTCTCTTTAGATCTTCTGCCCATTTTTGTATTGGGTTGTTTGTTTTTTTAATATTAAGCTGCATGAGCTCTTTATATATATTGGAGATTAAACTTTTGTCCATTGATTCGTTTGCAAATATTTTCGCCCATTCTTAGGGATGCTTTTTGCCATTCCCGTTTTTTTAACAAAGAAAGAAAGGAAAAGAAGCAGAACACTAATGTGTGTAAAATATGCCTTTTGAAACTGTCGTTTTGAAATATGGACGTCCTTTGAATTTTTTGGTCGATATATGAACCCAGGATTTGTTTTCAGGGCAGGTGTCATTTACAGGCCTGCAATGATTTTGAATATCAACTGACCATTAGCGCTGGGATTAAAGCTGCTGTTGTGTGAAACGGCCACAAGGTGGCAGCAGGTCTCCCTTACCAAATCTGGTTACTGGGGCAACAGAGCCTCAATGGAAGTCGTGTTCTAGATTGGAATTTAGAATGGAATGTGCCAGGAGAAAGCCCCTCAAGTTTGCCTCACTACTTCTTGTTCGTGTTTTTAATTTAATTTTTTATTTTTTATTACAGCAAATTTGATTACAATGTTTGGCTTGTTGTAGGTGTGGAAGATGTGGTTCTTTTACACATACACATATGTCTGCTCTTCCTGGGATCCTTTTCCCATGTACCTTATGACAGAATGTTGAGTAGTCTTCTCTTGGTATTCTGTAGGTCTTTGGTGATTATATATGTCACCTGTGTTTGTATATGTCTGTTAACCCCAATATCATAATGAAACCAATCCTCACACCTTTCCATTGGTGAACCCTAAGTTTGTTGAATGAATCTGTGATTGCCCTTCTCCGTGGAAATATCTGCCCTGGTATCCATTTTTCGGTCACACCTATAAGAGATATGATATGATATGTGTCTTTCACTTTCTGACTTACAACAACTCACGTGCTTACCTCTAGACACACCTACGGTGCTACAAATGGCATTGTGTCCTTTTATTCCTTGGCTTCTATTCTGCCTTAGCGAGGTCCATTTTCAACAATGTGATTCCCTGAGGGCTGAGGATTAGCTGACCTGGGTAGCCTGACCCTGCCGGCCGGCCCTCCCCAGGTGTGCCTGGGTTGAGGTCAATATAAACAGCGCTGCAGGCAGCAATAGCCCCTGAAGCTTTGCCTGACTCCATATTCTCTGCCCCGTCAGCAGTTTCGGGGCTGTGCTGGTGGGAGGGAGTGAGGGGCCACGGCTTTGTGGGTGGCCCGGTGTGAGTGGGTCTCTGCTGGACTTTCTGCAGGAGTTGCCAGGCTTCCACCTGTAATGAAGAGGATGTGTCACCCATACCTTCCGCTGGAATTTCTCTCCGGACAGAGGTGAGGAAGGAAAAAAGCAGTGGGGGCCGGGACAGGAGGGGTATCTCAGGCAGGGCAATGGAAAGCTTCCAGAAGAGCGCCCAGGGCCAGGACCATCCTGACTGGCCTGCAGGCACCAAGTTGGCCTGCGTGCTGTCGCTGGTGCGGCTCCACGGCCCTTCCTCTAGGCTTTCAAGCCCTTGTACATATTCAGGTGTTTTACCTGGGAAGGGTGGGAAAAGTTCAACAGCAGCTGGCCTGGGGCTCAGCTCACGGTTACTCACAGATGCCTCGGCATGGCCCCCCGCTTTGCAATGAGGACGCTCCTTGCGTAGGAGTGGGCTGCTGGCTCTATGGGAGATGATTCCCCACCTCTGACCAATTTCAGAATTGTTTACCGATGGAGCAAGTGCCCTGATTGTGTTTTCCTCTGTCTAACTCGTGGGTTCAGGTTTTTTTTTTTCTTTTTTGGTTCAAGTTAGATTTTATTCCTCTTTTATGTATTTATAGATATAAGCATGGAAATAATTCATTCATATAAATACATCTGTGTGAAGGGAAGAACTTTTTTCTGTTTTATTTTTAAATTTTATTTTTTAAAATTTTGAAATTTAATTTTATTTATTTTTTATACAGCAGGTTATTATTAGTTATGTATTTTATGCATATACATGTATACAGGTCAATCCCAATCTCCCAACTCACCCCAACACCACCTCCCCATGGCTTCCCACACTTGGTGTCCATACGTGTGTTCTCTACCTCTGTGTCTCTATTTCTTCCCTGCAAACCAGTTCATCTGTACCATTTTTCTAGGTTCCACATATATGCATTAATATACAATATTTGTTTGTCTCTTTCTGACTTACTTCATTCTGTATGACAGTCTCTAGATCCATCGACGTCTCTACAAATGACCCAGTTTCATTCCTTCTTATGGCTGAGTAATATTCCATTTTATATATGTACCACATCTTTATCCATTCGTCTGTCTGTGGGTATTTAGGTTGCTTCCATTACCTGGCTATCGTAAATAGTGCTGAAATGAGCATTGTGGTGAATGTGCCTTTTTGATTTATGGTTTTATCTGGGTATATGCCCAGAAGTGGGATTGCTGGATCATATGGTAAGTCTATTTCTAGTTTTTTTAAGGAAACTCCATACTGTTCTCCATCGTGACTGTATCAATTTACATTTCCACCACTAGTGGAAGAGGGATCCTTTTGTCCACACCCTCCCCAGAATTCGTTGTTTGTAGATTTTCTGATGATGTCAGTTGTAACAGGTGTGAGGTGATACCTCAGTGGAGTTTTGATTTGCATTTCTCTAATAATTAGTGATGTTGAGCAGCTTTTCATGTGCGTCTTGGCCATCTCTGTGTCTTCTTTGAAGAAACGTCTCTTTAGATCTTCTGCCCATTTTTGTATTGGGTTGTTTGTTTTTTTTAATATTAAGCTGCATGAGCTCTTTATATATATTGGAGATTAAACCTTTGTCCATTGATTCATTTGCAAATATTTTCGCCCATTCTGAGGGATGCTTTTTGCCATTCCCGTTTTTTTAACAAAAAAAGAAAGAAAGAAAAAGAAGCAGAACACTAATGTGTGTAAAATATGCCTTTTGAAACTGTCGTTTTGAAATATGGACGTCCTTTGAATTTTTTGGTCGATATATGAACCCAGGATTTGTTTTCAGGGCAGGTGTCATTTACAGGCCTGCAATGATTTTGAATATCAACTGACCATTAGCGCTGGGATTAAAGCTGCTGTTGTGTGAAACGGCCACAAGGTGGCAGCAGGTCTCCCTTACCAAATCTGGTTACTGGGGCAACAGAGCCTCAATGGAAGTCGTGTTCTAGATTGGAATTTAGAATGGAATGTGCCAGGAGAAAGCCCCTCAAGTTTGTCTCACTACTTCTTGTTCGTGTTTTTAATTTAATTTTTTATTTTTTATTACAGCAAATTTGATTACAATGTTTGGCTTGTTGTAGGTGTGGAAGATGTGGTTCTTTTACACATACACATATGTCTGTTCTTCCTGGGATCCTTTTCCCATGTACCTTATGACAGAATGTTGAGTAGTCTTCTCTTGGTATTCTGTAGGTCTTTGGTGATTATATATGTCACCTGTGTTTGTATATGTCTGTTAACCCCAATATCATAATGAAACCAATCCTCACACCTTTCCATTGGTGAACCATAAGTTTGTTGAATGAATCTCTGATTGCCCTTCTCCGTGGAAATATCTGCCCTGGTATCCATTTTTCGGTCACACCTATAAGAGATATGATATGATATGTGTCTTTCACTTTCTGACTTACAACAACTCACGTGCTTACCTCTAGACACACCTACGGTGCTACAAATGGCATTGTGTCCTTTTATTCCTTGGCTTCTATTCTGCCTTAGCGAGGTCCATTTTCAACAATGTGATTCCCTGAGGGCTGAGGATTAGCTGACCTGGGTAGCCTGACCCTGCCGGCCGGCCCTCCCCAGGTGTGCCTGGGTTGAGGTCAATATAAACAGCGCTGCAGGCAGCAATAGCCCCTGAAGCTGTGCCTGACTCCATATTCTCTGCCCTGTCAGCAGTGTCGGGGCTGTGCTGGTGGGAGGGTGGGAGCGGCCACGGCTTTGTGGGTGGCCCGGTGTGAGTGGGTCTCTGCTGGACTTTCTGCAGGAGTTGCCAGGCTTCCACCTGTAAAGAAGAGGATGTGTCACCTCTACCATCCACTGGAATTTCTCTCCGGACAGAGGTGAGGAAGGAAAAAAGCAGTGGGGGCCGGGACAGGAGGGGTATCTCAGACCGGGCAATGGAAAGCTTCTAGAAGAGCGCCCAAGGCCAGGCCCATCCTGGCTGGCCTGCAGGCACCAAGTTGGCCTGCGTGCTGTCGCTGGTGTGGCTCCACGGCCCTTCCTCTAGGCTTTCAAGCCCTTGTACATATTCAGGTGTTTTACCTGAGAAGGGTGGGAAAAGTTCAACAGCAGCTGGCCTGGGGCTCAGCTCACGGTTACTCACAGATGCCTCGGCATGGCCCCCCGCTTTGCAATGAGGACGCTCCTTGCGTAGGAGTGGGCTGCTGGCTCTATGGGAGATGATTCCCCACCTCTGACCAATTTCAGAATTGTTTACCGATGGAGCAAGTGCCCTGATTGTTTTTTCCTCTGTCTAACTCGTGGGTTCAGGTTTTTTTTTTTTCTTTTTTGGTTCAAGTTAGATTTTATTCCTCTTTTATGTATTTATAGATATAAGCATGGGAATAATTCATTCATATAAATACATCTGTGTGAAGGGAAGAACTTTTTTCTGTTTTATTTTTAAATTTTATTTTTTAAAATTTTGAAATTTAATTTTATTTATTTTTTATACAGCAGGTTATTATTAGTTATGTATTTTATGCATATACATGTATACAGGTCAATCCCAATCTCCCAACTCACCCCAACACCACCTCCCCGTGGCTTCCCACACTTGGTGTCCATACGTGGGTTCTCTACCTCTGTGTCTCTATTTCTTCCTTGCAAACCAGTTCATCTGTACCCTTTTTCTAGGTTCCACATATATGCATTAATATACAATATTTGTTTGTCTCTTTCTGACTTACTTCATTCTGTATGACAGTCTCTAGATCCATCGACGTCTCTACAAATGACCCAGTTTCATTCCTTCTTATGGCTGAGTAATATTCCATTTTATATATGTACCACATCTTTATCCATTCGTCTGTCTGTGGGTATTTAGGTTGCTTCCATTACCTGGCTATCGTAAATGGTGCTGAAATGAGCATTGTGGTGAATGTGCCTTTTTGATTTATGGTTTTATCTGGGTATATGCCCAGAAGTGGGATTGCTGGATCATATGGTAATTCTATTTCTAGTTTTTTTAAGGAAACTCCATACTGTTCTCCATCGTGACTGTATCAATTTACATTTCCACCACTAGTGGAAGAGGGATCCTTTTGTCCACACCCTCCCCAGAATTCGTTGTTTGTAGATTTTCTGATGATGCCAATTGTAACAGGTGTGAGGTGATACCTCATTGTAGTTTTGATTTGCATTTCTCTAATAATTAGTGATGTTGAGCAGCTTTCCATGTGCGTCTTGGCCATCTCTGTGTCTTCTTTGAAGAAACGTCTCTTTAGATCTTCTGCCCATTTTTGTATTGGGTTGTTTGTTTTTTTAATATTAAGCTGCATGAGCTCTTTATATATATTGGAGATTAAACTTTTGTCCATTGATTCGTTTGCAAATATTTTCGCCCATTCTGAGGGATGCTTTTTGCCATTCCCGTTTTTTTAACAAAAAAAGAAAGAAAGAAAAAGAAGCAGAACACTAATGTGAGTAAAATATGCCTTTTGAAACTGTCGTTTTGAAATATGGACGTCCTTTGAATTTTTTGGTCGATATATGAACCCAGGATTTGTTTTCAGGGCAGGTGTCATTTACAGGCCTGCAATGATTTTGAATATCAACTGACCATTAGCGCTGGGATTAAAGCTGCTGTTGTG
Organism: Hyperoodon ampullatus; assembly: GCF_949752795.1. Classification (NCBI taxonomy): domain Eukaryota; kingdom Metazoa; phylum Chordata; class Mammalia; order Artiodactyla; family Ziphiidae; genus Hyperoodon; species Hyperoodon ampullatus. Next base: position 62,715 of record NW_027640382.1, on the reverse strand, counting down.
TGAAACGGCCACAAGGTGGCAGCAGGTCTCCCTTACCAAATCTGGTTACTGGGGCAACAGAGCCTCAATGGAAGTCGTGTTCTAGATTGGAATTTAGAATGGAATGTGCCAGGAGAAAGCCCCTCAAGTTTGTCTCACTACTTCTTGTTCGTGTTTTTAATTTATTTTTTTATTTTTTATTACAGCAAATTTGATTACAATGTTTGGCTTGTTGTAGGTGTGGAAGATGTGGTTCTTTTACACATACACATATGTCTGTTCTTCCTGGGATCCTTTTCCCATGTACCTTATGACAGAATGTTGAGTAGTCTTCTCTTGGTATTCTGTAGGTCTTTGGTGATTATATATGTCACCTGTGTTTGTATATGTCTGTTAACCCCAATATCATAATGAAACCAATCCTCACACCTTTCCATTGGTGAACCATAAGTTTGTTGAATGAATCTCTGATTGCCCTTCTCCGTGGAAATATCTGCCCTGGTATCCATTTTTCGGTCACACCTATAAGAGATATGATATTATATGTGTCTTTCACTTTCTGACTTACAACAACTCACGTGCTTACCTCTAGACACACCTACGGTGCTACAAATGGCATTGTGTCCTTTTATTCCTTGGCTTCTATTCTGCCTTAGCGAGGTCCATTTTCAACAATGTGATTCCCTGAGGGCTGAGGATTAGCTGACCTGGGTAGCCTGACCCTGCCGGCCGGCCCTCCCCAGGTGTGCCTGGGTTGAGGTCAATATAAACAGCGCTGCAGGCAGCAATAGCCCCTGAAGCTGTGCCTGACTCCATATTCTCTGCCCGGTCAGCAGTGTCGGGGCTGTGCTGGTGGGAGGGAGTGAGGGGCCACGGCTTTGTGGGTGGCCCGGTGTGAGTGGGTCTCTGCTGGACTTTCTGCAGGAGTTGCCAGGCTTCCACCTGTAATGAAGAGGATGTGTCACCCATACCTTCCGCTGGAATTTCTCTCCGGACAAAGGTGAGGAAGGAAAAAAGCAGTGGGGGCCGGGACAGGAGGGGTATCTCAGGCAGGGCAATGGAAAGCTTCCAGAAGAGCACCCAGGGCCAGGACCATCCTGACTGGCCTGCAGGCACCAAGTTGGCCTGCGTGCTGTCGCTGGTGCGGCTCCACGGCCCTTCCTCTAGGCTTTCAAGCCCTTGTACATATTCAGGTGTTTTACCTGGAAGGGTAGGAAAAGTTCAACAGCAGCTGGCCTGGGGCTCAGCTCACGGTTACTCACAGATGCCTCGGCATGGCCCCCCGCTTTGCAATGAGGACGCTCCTTGCGTAGGAGTGGGCTGCTGGCTGTATGGGAGATGATTCCCCACCTCTGAAGAATTTCAGAAGTGTTTACCGATGGAGCAGGTGCCCTGATTGTGTTTTCCTCTGTCTAACTCGTGGGTTCAGGTTTTTTTTTTCTTTTTTGGTTCAAGTTAGATTTTATTCCTCTTTTATGTATTTATAGATATAAGCATGGGAATAATTCATTCATATAAATACATCTGTGTGAAGGGAAGAACTTTTTTCTGTTTTATTTTTAAATTTTATTTTTTAAAATTTTGAAATTTAATTTTATTTATTTTTTATACAGCAGGTTATTATTAGTTATGTATTTTATGCATATACATGTATACAGGTCAATCCCAATCTCCCAACTCACCCCAACACCACCTCCCCGTGGCTTCCCACACTTGGTGTCCATACGTGGGTTCTCTACCTCTGTGTCTCTATTTCTTCCCTGCAAACCAGTTCATCTGTACCATTTTTCTAGGTTCCACATATATGCATTAATATACAATATTTGTTTGTCTCTTTCTGACTTACTTCATTCTGTATGACAGTCTCTAGATCCATCGACGTCTCTACAAATGACCCAGTTTCATTCCTTCTTATGGCTGAGTAATATTCCATTTTATATATGTACCACATCTTTATCCATTCGTCTGTCTGTGGGTATTTAGGTTGCTTCCATTACCTGGCTATCGTAAATAGTGCTGAAATGAGCATTGTGGTGAATGTGCCTTTTTGATTTATGGTTTTATCTGGGTATATGCCCAGAAGTGGGATTGCTGGATCATATGGTAATTCTATTTCTAGTTTTTTTAAGGAAACTCCATACTGTTCTCCATCGTGACTGTATCAATTTACATTTCCACCACTAGTGGAAGAGGGATCCTTTTGTCCACACCCTCCCCAGAATTCGTTGTTTGTAGATTTTCTGATGATGCCGATTCTAACAGGTGTGAGGTGATACCTCATTGTAGTTTTGATTTGCATTTCTCTAATAATTAGTGATGTTGAGCAGCTTTTCATGTGCGTCTTGGCCATCTCTGTGTCTTCTTTGAAGAAACGTCTCTTTAGATCTTCTGCCCATTTTTGTATTGGGTTGTTTGTTTTTTTAATATTAAGCTGCATGAGCTCTTTATATATATTGGAGATTAAACTTTTGTCCATTGATTCGTTTGCAAATATTTTCGCCCATTCTGAGGGATGCTTTTTGCCATTCCCGTTTTTTTAACAAAAAAAGAAAGAAAGGAAAAGAAGCAGAACACTAATGTGTGTAAAATATGCCTTTTGAAACTGTCGTTTTGAAATATGGACGTCCTTTGAATATTTTGGTCGATATATGAACCCAGGATTTGTTTTCAGGGCAGGTGTCATTTACAGGCCTGCAATGATTTTGAATATCAACTGACCATTAGCGCTGGGATTAAAGCTGCTGTTGTGTGAAACGGCCACAAGGTGGCAGCAGGTCTCCCTTACCAAATCTGGTTACTGGGGCAACAGAGCCTCAATGGAAGTCGTGTTCTAGATTGGAATTTAGAATGGAATGTGCCAGGAGAAAGCCCCTCAAGTTTGCCTCACTACTTCTTGTTCGTGTTTTTAATTTAATTTTTTATTTTTTATTACAGCAAATTTGATTACAATGTTTGGCTTGTTGTAGGTGTGGAAGATGTGGTTCTTTTACACATACACATATGTCTGCTCTTCCTGGGATCCTTTTCCCATGTACCTTATGACAGAATGTTGAGTAGTCTTCTCTTGGTATTCTGTAGGTCTTTGGTGATTATATATGTCACCTGTGTTTGTATATGTCTGTTAACCCCAATATCATAATGAAACCAATCCTCACACCTTTCCATTGGTGAACCCTAAGTTTGTTGAATGAATCTGTGATTGCCCTTCTCCGTGGAAATATCTGCCCTGGTATCCATTTTTCGGTCACACCTATAAGAGATATGATATGATATGTGTCTTTCACTTTCTGACTTACAACAACTCACGTGCTTACCTCTAGACACACCTACGGTGCTACAAATGGCATTGTGTCCTTTTATTCCTTGGCTTCTATTCTGCCTTAGCGAGGTCCATTTTCAACAATGTGATTCCCTGAGGGCTGAGGATTAGCTGACCTGGGTAGCCTGACTCTGCCGGCCGGCCCTCCCCAGGTGTGCCTGGGTTGAGGTCAATATAAACAGCGCTGCAGGCAGCAATAGCCCCTGAAGCTTTGCCTGACTCCATATTCTCTGCCCCGTCAGCAGTTTCGGGGCTGTGCTGGTGGGAGGGAGTGAGGGGCCACGGCTTTGTGGGTGGCCCGGTGTGAGTGGGTCTCTGCTGGACTTTCTGCAGGAGTTGCCAGGCTTCCACCTGTAATGAAGAGGATGTGTCACCCATACCTTCCGCTGGAATTTCTCTCCGGACAGAGGTGAGGAAGGAAAAAAGCAGTGGGGGCCGGGACAGGAGGGGTATCTCAGGCAGGGCAATGGAAAGCTTCCAGAAGAGCGCCCAGGGCCAGGACCATCCTGACTGGCCTGCAGGCACCAAGTTGGCCTGCGTGCTGTCGCTGGTGCGGCTCCACGGCCCTTCCTCTAGGCTTTCAAGCCCTTGTACATATTCAGGTGTTTTACCTGGGAAGGGTGGGAAAAGTTCAACAGCAGCTGGCCTGGGGCTCAGCTCACGGTTACTCACAGATGCCTCGGCATGGCCCCCCGCTTTGCAATGAGGACGCTCCTTGCGTAGGAGTGGGCTGCTGGCTCTATGGGAGATGATTCCCCACCTCTGACCAATTTCAGAATTGTTTACCGATGGAGCAAGTGCCCTGATTGTGTTTTCCTCTGTCTAACTCGTGGGTTCAGGTTTTTTTTTTTCTTTTTTGGTTCAAGTTAGATTTCATTCCTCTTTTATGTATTTATAGATATAAGCATGGGAATAATTCATTCATATAAATACATCTGTGTGAAGGGAAGAACTTTTTTCTGTTTTATTTTTAAATTTTATTTTTTAAAATTTTGAAATTTAATTTTATTTATTTTTTATACAGCAGGTTATTATTAGTTATGTATTTTATGCATATACATGTATACAGGTCAATCCCAATCTCCCAACTCACCCCAACACCACCTCCCCATGGCTTCCCACACTTGGTGTCCATACGTGTGTTCTCTACCTCTGTGTCTCTATTTCTTCCCTGCAAACCAGTTCATCTGTACCATTTTTCTAGGTTCCACATATATGCATTAATATACAATATTTGTTTTTCTCTTTCTGACTTACTTCATTCTGTATGACAGTCTCTAGATCCATCGACGTCTCTACAAATGACCCAGTTTCATTCCTTCTTATGGCTGAGTAATATTCCATTTTATATATGTACCACATCTTTATCCATTCGTCTGTCTGTGGGTATTTAGGTTGCTTCCATTACCTGGCTATCGTAAATAGTGCTGAAATGAGCATTGTGGTGAATGTGCCTTTTTGATTTATGGTTTTATCTGGGTATATGCCCAGAAGTGGGATTGCTGGATCATATGGTAAGTCTATTTCTAGTTTTTTTAAGGAAACTCCATACTGTTCTCCATCGTGACTGTATCAATTTACATTTCCACCACTAGTGGAAGAGGGATCCTTTTGTCCACACCCTCCCCAGAATTCGTTGTTTGTAGATTTTCTGATGATGCCGATTCTAACAGGTGTGAGGTGATACCTCATTGTAGTTTTGATTTGCATTTCTCTAATAATTAGTGATGTTGAGCAGCTTTTCATGTGCGTCTTGGCCATCTCTGTGTCTTCTTTGAAGAAACGTCTCTTTAGATCTTCTGCCCATTTTTGTATTGGGTTGTTTGTTTTTTTAATATTAAGCTGCATGAGCTCTTTATATATATTGGAGATTAAACTTTTGTCCATTGATTCGTTTGCAAATATTTTCGCCCATTCTGAGGGATGCTTTTTGCCATTCCCGTTTTTTTAACAAAAAAAGAAAGAAAGGAAAAGAAGCAGAACACTAATGTGTGTAAAATATGCCTTTTGAAACTGTCGTTTTGAAATATGGACGTCCTTTGAATTTTTTGGTCGATATATGAACCCAGGATTTGTTTTCAGGGCAGGTGTCATTTACAGGCCTGCAATGATTTTGAATATCAACTGACCATTAGCGCTGGGATTAAAGCTGCTGTTGTGTGAAATGGCCACGAGGTGGCAGCAGGTCTCCCTTACCAAATCTGGTTACTGGGGCAACAGAGCCTCAATGGAAGTCGTGTTCTAGATTGGAATTTAGAATGGAATGTGCCAGGAGAAAGCCCCTCAAGTTTGCCTCACTACTTCTTGTTCGTGTTTTTAATTTAATTTTTTATTTTTTATTACAGCAAATTTGATTACAATGTTTGGCTTGTTGTAGGTGTGGAAGATGTGGTTCTTTTACACATACACATATGTCTACTCTTCCTGGGATCCTTTTCCCATGTACCTTATGACAGAATGTTGAGTAGTCTTCTCTTGGTATTCTGTAGGTCTTTGGTGATTATATATGTCACCTGTGTTTGTATATGTCTGTTAACCCCAATATCATAATGAAACCAATCCTCACACCTTTCCATTGGTGAACCATAAGTTTGTTGAATGAATCTCTGATTGCCCTTCTCCGTGGAAATATCTGCCCTGGTATCCATTTTTCGGTCACACCTATAAGAGATATGATATGATATGTGTCTTTCACTTTCTGACTTACAACAACTCACGTGCTTACCTCTAGACACACCTACGGTGCTACAAATGGCATTGTGTCCTTTTATTCCTTGGCTTCTATTCTGCCTTAGCGAGGTCCATTTTCAACAATGTGATTCCCTGAGGGCTGAGGATTAGCTGACCTGGGTAGCCTGACCCTGCCGGCCGGCCCTCCCCAGGTGTGCCTGGGTTGAGGTCAATATAAACAGCGCTGCAGGCAGCAATAGCCCCTGAATCTGTGCCTGACTCCATATTCTCTGCCCCGTCAGCAGTGTCGGGGCTGTGCTGGTGGGAGGGAGTGAGGGGCCACGGCTTTGTGGGTGGCCCGGTGTGAGTGGGTCTCTGCTGGACTTTCTGCAGGAGTTGCCAGGCTTCCACCTGTAATGAAGAGGATGTGTCACCCATACCTTCCGCTGGAATTTCTCTCCGGACAGAGGTGAGGAAGGAAAAAAGCAGTGGGGGCCGGGACAGGAGGGGTATCTCAGGCAGGGCAATGGAAAGCTTCCAGAAGAGCGCCCAGGGCCAGGACCATCCTGACTGGCCTGCAGGCACCAAGTTGGCCTGCGTGCTGTCGCTGGTGTGGCTCCACGGCCCTTCCTCTAGGTTTTCAAGCCCTTGTACATATTCAGGTGTTTTACCTGGGAAGGGTGGGAAAAGTTCAACAGCAGCTGGCCTGGGGCTCAGCTCACGGTTACTCACAGATGCCTCGGCATGGCCCCCCGCTTTGCAATGAGGACGCTCCTTGCGTAGGAGTGGGCTGCTAGCTCTATGGGAGATGATTCCCCACCTCTGACCAATTTCAGAATTGTTTACCGATGGAGCAAGTGCCCTGATTGTGTTTTCCTCTGTCTAACTCGTGGGTTCAGGTTTTTTTTTTTCTTTTTTGGTTCAAGTTAGATTTTATTCCTCTTTTATGTATTTATAGATATAAGCATGGAAATAATTCATTCATATAAATACATCTGTGTGAAGGGAAGAACTTTTTTCTGTTTTATTTTTAAATTTTATTTTTTAAAATTTTGAAATTTAATTTTATTTATTTTTTATACAGCAGGTTATTATTAGTTATGTATTTAATGCATATACATGTATACAGGTCAATCCCAATCTCCCAACTCACCCCAACACCACCTCCCCATGGCTTCCCACACTTGGTGTCCATACGTGTGGTCTCTACCTCTGTGTCTCTATTTCTTCCCTGCAAACCAGTTCATCTGTACCATTTTTCTAGGTTCCACATATATGCATTAATATACAATATTTGTTTGTCTCTTTCTGACTTACTTCATTCTGTATGACAGTCTCTATATCCATCGACGTCTCTACAAATGACCCAGTTTCATTCCTTCTTATGGCTGAGTAATATTCCATTTTATATATGTACCACATCTTTATCCATTCATCTGTCTGTGGGTATTTAGGTTGCTTCCATTACCTGGCTATCGTAAATAGTGCTGAAATGAGCATTGTGGTGAATGTGCCTTTTTGATTTATGGTTTTCTCTGGGTATATGCCCAGAAGTGGGATTGCTGGATCATATGGTAATTCTATTTCTAGTTTTTTTAAGGAAACTCCATACTGTTCTCCATCGTGACTGTATCAATTTACATTTCCACCACTAGTGGAAGAGGTATCCTTTTGTCCACACCCTCCTCAGAATTCGTTGTTTGTAGATTTTCGGATGATGCCAATTGTAACAGGTGTGAGGTGATACCTCATTGTAGTTTTGATTTGCATTTCTCTAATAATTAGTGATGTTGAGCAGCTTTTCATGTGCGTCTTGGCCATCTCTGTGTCTTCTTTGAAGAAACGTCTCTTTAGATCTTCTGCCCATTTTTGTATTGGGTTGTTTGTTTTTTTAATATTAAGCTGCATGAGCTCTTTATATATATTGGAGATTAAACTTTTGTCCATTGATTCGTTTGCAAATATTTTCGCCCATTCTGAGGGATGCTTTTTGCCATTCCCGTTTTTTTAACAAAAAAAGAAAGAAAGGAAAAGAAGCAGAACACTAATGTGTGTAAAATATGCCTTTTGAAACTGTCGTTTTGAAATATGGACGTCCTTTGAATTTTTTGGTCGATATATGAACCCAGGATTTGTTTTCAGGGCAGGTGTCATTTACAGGCCTGCAATGATTTTGAATATCAACTGACCATTAGCGCTGGGATTAAAGCTGCTGTTGTGTGAAACGGCCACAAGGTGGCAGCAGGTCTCCCTTACCAAATCTGGTTACTGGGGCAACAGAGCCTCAATGGAAGTCGTGTTCTAGATTGGAATTTAGAATGGAATGTGCCAGGAGAAAGCCCCTCAAGTTTGTCTCACTACTTCTTGTTCGTGTTTTTAATTTAATTTTTTATTTTTTATTACAGCAAATTTGATTACAATGTTTGGCTTGTTGTAGGTGTGGAAGATGTGGTTCTTTTACACATACACATATGTCTGTTCTTCCTGGGATACTTTTCCCATGTACCTTATGACAGAATATTGAGTAGTCTTCTCTTGGTATTCTGTAGGTCTTTGGTGATTATATATGTCACCTGTGTTTGTATATGTCTGTTAACCCCAATATCATAATGAAACCAATCCTCACACCTTTCCATTGGTGAACCATAAGTTTGTTGAATGAATCTGTGATTGCCCTTCTCCGTGGAAATATCTGCCCTGGTATCCATTTTTCAGTCACACCTATAAGAGATATGATATGATATGTGTCTTTCACTTTCTGACTTACAACAACTCACGTGCTTACCTCTAGACACACCTACGGTGCTACAAATGGCATTGTGTCCTTTTATTCCTTGGCTTCTATTCTGCCTTAGCGAGGTCCATTTTCAACAATGTGATTCCCTGAGGGCTGAGGATTAGCTGACCTGGGTAGCCTGACCCTGCCGGCCGGCCCTCCCCAGGTGTGCCTGGGTTGAGGTCAATATAAACAGCGCTGCAGGCAGCAATAGCCCCTGAAGCTGTGCCTGACTCCATATTCTCTGCCCGGTCAGCAGTGTCGGGGCTGTGCTGGTGGGAGGGAGTGAGGGGCCACGGCTTTGTGGGTGGCCCGGTGTGAGTGGGTCTCTGCTGGACTTTCTGCAGGAGTTGCCAGGCTTCCACCTGTAATGAAGAGGATGTGTCACCCATACCTTCTGCTGGAATTTCTCTCCGGACAGAGGTGAGGAAGGAAAAAAGCAGTGGGGGCCGGGACAGGAGGGGTATCTCAGGCAGGGCAATGGAAAGCTTCCAGAAGAGCGCCCATGGCCGGGACCATCCTGACTGGCCTGCAGGCACCAAGTTGGCCTGCGTGCTGTCACTGGTGCGGCTCCACGGCCCTTCCTCTAGGCTTTCAAGCCCTTGTACATATTCAGGTGTTTTACCTGGGAAGGGTGGGAAAAGTTCAACAGCAGCTGGCCTGGGGCTCAGCTCACGGTTACTCACAGATGCCTCGGCATGGCCCCCCGCTTTGCAATGAGGACGCTCCTTGCGTAAGAGTGGGCTGCTGGCTCTATGGGAGATGATTCCCCACCTCTGACCAATTTCAGAATTGTTTACCGATGGAGCAAGTGCCCTGATTGTGTTTTCCTCTGTCTAACTCGTGGGTTCAGGTTTTTTTTTTCTTTTTTGGTTCAAGTTAGATTTTATTCCTCTTTTATGTATTTATAGATATAAGCATGGGAATAATTCATTCATATAAATACATCTGTGTGAAGGGAAGAACTTTTTTCTGTTTTATTTTTAAATTTTATTTTTTAAAATTTTGAAATTTAATTTTATTTATTTTTTATACAGCAGGTTATTATTAGTTATGTATTTTATGCATATACATGTATACAGGTCAATCCCAATCTCCCAACTCACCCCAACACCACCTCCCCGTGGCTTCCCACACTTGGTGTCCATACGTGGGTTCTCTACCTCTGTGTCTCTATTTCTTCCCTGCAAACCAGTTCATCTGTACCCTTTTTCTAGGTTCCACATATATGCATTAATATACAATATTTGTTTGTCTCTTTCTGACTTACTTCATTCTGTATGACAGTCTCTAGATCCATCGACGTCTCTACAAATGACCCAGTTTCATTCCTTCTTATGGCTGAGTAATATTCCATTTTATATATGTACCACATCTTTATCCATTCGTCTGTCTGTGGGTATTTAGGTTGCTTCCATTACCTGGCTATCGTAAATGGTGCTGAAATGAGCATTGTGGTGAATGTGCCTTTTTGATTTATGGTTTTATCTGGGTATATGCCCAGAAGTGGGATTGCTGGATCATATGGTAATTCTATTTCTAGTTTTTTTAAGGAAACTCCATACTGTTCTCCATCGTGACTGTATCAATTTACATTTCCACCACTAGTGGAAGAGGGATCCTTTTGTCCACACCCTCCCCAGAATTCGTTGTTTGTAGATTTTCTGATGATGCCAATTGTAACAGGTGTGAGGTGATACCTCATTGTAGTTTTGATTTGCATTTCTCTAATAATTAGTGATGTTGAGCAGCTTTCCATGTGCGTCTTGGCCATCTCTGTGTCTTCTTTGAAGAAACGTCTCTTTAGATCTTCTGCCCATTTTTGTATTGGGTTGTTTGTTTTTTTAATATTAAGCTGCATGAGCTCTTTATATATATTGGAGATTAAACTTTTGTCCATTGATTCGTTTGCAAATATTTTCGCCCATTCTGAGGGATGCTTTTTGCCATTCCCGTTTTTTTAACAAAAAAAGAAAGAAAGAAAAAGAAGCAGAACACTAATGTGAGTAAAATATGCCTTTTGAAACTGTCGTTTTGAAATATGGACGTCCTTTGAATTTTTTGGTCGATATATGAACCCAGGATTTGTTTTCAGGGCAGGTGTCATTTACAGGCCTGCAATGATTTTGAATATCAACTGACCATTAGCGCTGGGATTAAAGCTGCTGTTGTGTGAAACGGCCACAAGGTGGCAGCAGGTCTCCCTTACCAAATCTGGTTACTGGGGCAACAGAGCCTCAATGGAAGTCGTGTTCTAGATTGGAATTTAGAATGGAATGTGCCAGGAGAAAGCCCCTCAAGTTTGTCTCACTACTTCTTGTTCGTGTTTTTAATTTAATTTTTTATTTTTTATTACAGCAAATTTGATTACAATGTTTGGCTTGTTGTAGGTGTGGAAGATGTGGTTCTTTTACACATACACATATGTCTGTTCTTCCTGGGATCCTTTTCCCATGTACCTTATGACAGAATGTTGAGTAGTCTTCTCTTGGTATTCTGTAGGTCTTTGGTGATTATATATGTCACCTGTGTTTGTATATGTCTGTTAACCCCAATATCATAATGAAACCAATCCTCACACCTTTCCATTGGTGAACCATAAGTTTGTTGAATGAATCTGTGATTGCCCTTCTCCGTGGAAATATCTGCCCTGGTATCCATTTTTCGGTCACACCTATAAGAGATATGATATGATATGTGTCTTTCACTTTCTGACTTACAACAACTCACGTGCTTACCTCTAGACACACCTACGGTGCTACAAATGGCATTGTGTCCTTTTATTCCTTGGCTTCTATTCTGCCTTAGCGAGGTCCATTTTCAACAATGTGATTCCCTGAGGGCTGAGGATTAGCTGACCTGGGTAGCCTGACCCTGCCGGCCGGCCCTCCCCAGGTGTGCCTGGGTTGAGGTCAATATAAACAGCGCTGCAGGCAGCAATAGCCCCTGAAGCTGTGCCTGACTCCATATTCTCTGCCCGGTCAGCAGTGTCGGGGCTGTGCTGGTGGGAGGGAGTGAGGGGCCACGGCTTTGTGGGTGGCCCGGTGTGAGTGGGTCTCTGCTGGACTTTCTGCAGGAGTTGCCAGGCTTCCACCTGTAATGAAGAGGATGTGTCACCCATACCTTCCGCTGGAATTTCTCTCCGGACAAAGGTGAGGAAGGAAAAAAGCAGTGGGGGCCGGGACAGGAGGGGTATCTCAGGCAGGGCAATGGAAAGCTTCCAGAAGAGCACCCAGGGCCAGGACCATCCTGACTGGCCTGCAGGCACCAAGTTGGCCTGCGTGCTGTCGCTGGTGCGGCTCCACGGCCCTTCCTCTAGGCTTTCAAGCCCTTGTACATATTCAGGTGTTTTACCTGGGAAGGGTAGGAAAAGTTCAACAGCAGCTGGCCTGGGGCTCAGCTCACGGTTACTCACAGATGCCTCGGCATGGCCCCCCGCTTTGCAATGAGGACGCTCCTTGCGTAGGAGTGGGCTGCTGGCTGTATGGGAGATGATTCCCCACCTCTGAAGAATTTCAGAAGTGTTTACCGATGGAGCAGGTGCCCTGATTGTGTTTTCCTCTGTCTAACTCGTGGGTTCAGGTTTTTTTTTTCTTTTTTGGTTCAAGTTAGATTTTATTCCTCTTTTATGTATTTATAGATATAAGCATGGGAATAATTCATTCATATAAATACATCTGTGTGAAGGGAAGAACTTTTTTCTGTTTTATTTTTAAATTTTATTTTTTAAAATTTTGAAATTTAATTTTATTTATTTTTTATACAGCAGGTTATTATTAGTTATGTATTTTATGCATATACATGTATACAGGTCAATCCCAATCTCCCAACTCACCCCAACACCACCTCCCCGTGGCTTCCCACACTTGGTGTCCATACGTGGGTTCTCTACCTCTGTGTCTCTATTTCTTCCCTGCAAACCAGTTCATCTGTACCATTTTTCTAGGTTCCACATATATGCATTAATATACAATATTTGTTTGTCTCTTTCTGACTTACTTCATTCTGTATGACAGACTCTAGATCCATCGACGTCTCTACAAATGACCCAGTTTCATTCCTTCTTATGGCTGAGTAATATTCCATTTTATATATGTACCACATCTTTATCCATTCGTCTGTCTGTGGGTATTTAGGTTGCTTCCATTACCTGGCTATCGTAAATAGTGCTGAAATGAGCATTGTGGTGAATGTGCCTTTTTGATTTATGGTTTTATCTGGGTATATGCCCAGAAGTGGGATTGCTGGATCATATGGTAATTCTATTTCTAGTTTTTTTAAGGAAACTCCATACTGTTCTCCATCGTGACTGTATCAATTTACATTTCCACCACTAGTGGAAGAGGGATCCTTTTGTCCACACCCTCCCCAGAATTCGTTGTTTGTAGATTTTCTGATGATGCCGATTCTAACAGGTGTGAGGTGATACCTCATTGTAGTTTTGATTTGCATTTCTCTAATAATTAGTGATGTTGAGCAGCTTTTCATGTGCGTCTTGGCCATCTCTGTGTCTTCTTTGAAGAAACGTCTCTTTAGATCTTCTGCCCATTTTTGTATTGGGTTGTTTGTTTTTTTAATATTAAGCTGCATGAGCTCTTTATATATATTGGAGATTAAACTTTTGTCCATTGATTCGTTTGCAAATATTTTCGCCCATTCTGAGGGATGCTTTTTGCCATTCCCGTTTTTTTAACAAAAAAAGAAAGAAAGGAAAAGAAGCAGAACACTAATGTGTGTAAAATATGCCTTTTGAAACTGTCGTTTTGAAATATGGACGTCCTTTGAATATTTTGGTCGATATATGAACCCAGGATTTGTTTTCAGGGCAGGTGTCATTTACAGGCCTGCAATGATTTTGAATATCAACTGACCATTAGCGCTGGGATTAAAGCTGCTGTTGTGTGAAACGGCCACAAGGTGGCAGCAGGTCTCCCTTACCAAATCTGGTTACTGGGGCAACAGAGCCTCAATGGAAGCCGTGTTCTAGATTGGAATTTAGAATGGAATGTGCCAGGAGAAAGCCCCTCAAGTTTGCCTCACTACTTCTTGTTCGTGTTTTTAATTTAATTTTTTATTTTTTATTACAGCAAATTTGATTACAATGTTTGGCTTGTTGTAGGTGTGGAAGATGTGGTTCTTTTACACATACACATATGTCTGCTCTTCCTGGGATCCTTTTCCCATGTACCTTATGACAGAATGTTGAGTAGTCTTCTCTTGGTATTCTGTAGGTCTTTGGTGATTATATATGTCACCTGTGTTTGTATATGTCTGTTAACCCCAATATCATAATGAAACCAATCCTCACACCTTTCCATTGGTGAACCCTAAGTTTGTTGAATGAATCTGTGATTGCCCTTCTCCGTGGAAATATCTGCCCTGGTATCCATTTTTCGGTCACACCTATAAGAGATATGATATGATATGTGTCTTTCACTTTCTGACTTACAACAACTCACGTGCTTACCTCTAGACACACCTACGGTGCTACAAATGGCATTGTGTCCTTTTATTCCTTGGCTTCTATTCTGCCTTAGCGAGGTCCATTTTCAACAATGTGATTCCCTGAGGGCTGAGGATTAGCTGACCTGGGTAGCCTGACTCTGCCGGCCGGCCCTCCCCAGGTGTGCCTGGGTTGAGGTCAATATAAACAGCGCTGCAGGCAGCAATAGCCCCTGAATCTGTGCCTGACTCCATATTCTCTGCCCCGTCAGCAGTGTCGGGGCTGTGCTGGTGGGAGGGAGTGAGGGGCCACGGCTTTGTGGGTGGCCCGGTGTGAGTGGGTCTCTGCTGGACTTTCTGCAGGAGTTGCCAGGCTTCCACCTGTAATGAAGAGGATGTGTCACCCATACCTTCCGCTGGAATTTCTCTCCGGACAGAGGTGAGGAAGGAAAAAAGCAGTGGGGGCCGGGACAGGAGGGGTATCTCAGGCAGGGCAATGGAAAGCTTCCAGAAGAGCGCCCAGGGCCAGGACCATCCTGACTGGCCTGCAGGCACCAAGTTGGCCTGCGTGCTGTCGCTGGTGCGGCTCCACGGCCCTTCCTCTAGGCTTTCAAGCCCTTGTACATATTCAGGTGTTTTACCTGGGAAGGGTGGGAAAAGTTCAACAGCAGCTGGCCTGGGGCTCAGCTCACGGTTACTCACAGATGCCTCGGCATGGCCCCCCGCTTTGCAATGAGGACGCTCCTTGCGTAGGAGTGGGCTGCTGGCTCTATGGGAGATGATTCCCCACCTCTGACCAATTTCAGAATTGTTTACCGATGGAGCAAGTGCCCTGATTGTGTTTTCCTCTGTCTAACTCGTGGGTTCAGGTTTTTTTTTTTCTTTTTTGGTTCAAGTTAGATTTCATTCCTCTTTTATGTATTTATAGATATAAGCATGGGAATAATTCATTCATATAAATACATCTGTGTGAAGGGAAGAACTTTTTTCTGTTTTATTTTTAAATTTTATTTTTTAAAATTTTGAAATTTAATTTTATTTATTTTTTATACAGCAGGTTATTATTAGTTATGTATTTTATGCATATACATGTATACAGGTCAATCCCAATCTCCCAACTCACCCCAACACCACCTCCCCATGGCTTCCCACACTTGGTGTCCATACGTGTGTTCTCTACCTCTGTGTCTCTATTTCTTCCCTGCAAACCAGTTCATCTGTACCATTTTTCTAGGTTCCACATATATGCATTAATATACAATATTTGTTTTTCTCTTTCTGACTTACTTCATTCTGTATGACAGTCTCTAGATCCATCGACGTCTCTACAAATGACCCAGTTTCATTCCTTCTTATGGCTGAGTAATATTCCATTTTATATATGTACCACATCTTTATCCATTCGTCTGTCTGTGGGTATTTAGGTTGCTTCCATTACCTGGCTATCGTAAATAGTGCTGAAATGAGCATTGTGGTGAATGTGCCTTTTTGATTTATGGTTTTATCTGGGTATATGCCCAGAAGTGGGATTGCTGGATCATATGGTAAGTCTATTTCTAGTTTTTTTAAGGAAACTCCATACTGTTCTCCATCGTGACTGTATCAATTTACATTTCCACCACTAGTGGAAGAGGGATCCTTTTGTCCACACCCTCCCCAGAATTCGTTGTTTGTAGATTTTCTGATGATGCCGATTCTAACAGGTGTGAGGTGATACCTCATTGTAGTTTTGATTTGCATTTCTCTAATAATTAGTGATGTTGAGCAGCTTTTCATGTGCGTCTTGGCCATCTCTGTGTCTTCTTTGAAGAAACGTCTCTTTAGATCTTCTGCCCATTTTTGTATTGGGTTGTTTGTTTTTTTAATATTAAGCTGCATGAGCTCTTTATATATATTGGAGATTAAACTTTTGTCCATTGATTCGTTTGCAAATATTTTCGCCCATTCTGAGGGATGCTTTTTGCCATTCCCGTTTTTTTAACAAAAAAAGAAAGAAAGGAAAAGAAGCAGAACACTAATGTGTGTAAAATATGCCTTTTGAAACTGTCGTTTTGAAATATGGACGTCCTTTGAATTTTTTGGTCGATATATGAACCCAGGATTTGTTTTCAGGGCAGGTGTCATTTACAGGCCTGCAATGATTTTGAATATCAACTGACCATTAGCGCTGGGATTAAAGCTGCTGTTGTGTGAAATGGCCACGAGGTGGCAGCAGGTCTCCCTTACCAAATCTGGTTACTGGGGCAACAGAGCCTCAATGGAAGTCGTGTTCTAGATTGGAATTTAGAATGGAATGTGCCAGGAGAAAGCCCCTCAAGTTTGCCTCACTACTTCTTGTTCGTGTTTTTAATTTAATTTTTTATTTTTTATTACAGCAAATTTGATTACAATGTTTGGCTTGTTGTAGGTGTGGAAGATGTGGTTCTTTTACACATACACATATGTCTACTCTTCCTGGGATCCTTTTCCCATGTACCTTATGACAGAATGTTGAGTAGTCTTCTCTTGGTATTCTGTAGGTCTTTGGTGATTATATATGTCACCTGTGTTTGTATATGTCTGTTAACCCCAATATCATAATGAAACCAATCCTCACACCTTTCCATTGGTGAACCATAAGTTTGTTGAATGAATCTCTGATTGCCCTTCTCCGTGGAAATATCTGCCCTGGTATCCATTTTTCGGTCACACCTATAAGAGATATGATATGATATGTGTCTTTCACTTTCTGACTTACAACAACTCACGTGCTTACCTCTAGACACACCTACGGTGCTACAAATGGCACTGTGTCCTTTTATTCCTTGGCTTCTATTCTGCCTTAGCGAGGTCCATTTTCAACAATGTGATTCCCTGAGGGCTGAGGATTAGCTGACCTGGGTAGCCTGACCCTGCCGGCCGGCCCTCCCCAGGTGTGCCTGGGTTGAGGTCAATATAAACAGCGCTGCAGGCAGCAATAGCCCCTGAATCTGTGCCTGACTCCATATTCTCTGCCCCGTCAGCAGTGTCGGGGCTGTGCTGGTGGGAGGGAGTGAGGGGCCACGGCTTTGTGGGTGGCCCGGTGTGAGTGGGTCTCTGCTGGACTTTCTGCAGGAGTTGCCAGGCTTCCACCTGTAATGAAGAGGATGTGTCACCCATACCTTCCGCTGGAATTTCTCTCCGGACAGAGGTGAGGAAGGAAAAAAGCAGTGGGGGCCGGGACAGGAGGGGTATCTCAGGCAGGGCAATGGAAAGCTTCCAGAAGAGCGCCCAGGGCCAGGACCATCCTGACTGGCCTGCAGGCACCAAGTTGGCCTGCGTGCTGTCGCTGGTGTGGCTCCACGGCCCTTCCTCTAGGTTTTCAAGCCCTTGTACATATTCAGGTGTTTTACCTGGGAAGGGTGGGAAAAGTTCAACAGCAGCTGGCCTGGGGCTCAGCTCACGGTTACTCACAGATGCCTCGGCATGGCCCCCCGCTTTGCAATGAGGACGCTCCTTGCGTAGGAGTGGGCTGCTAGCTCTATGGGAGATGATTCCCCACCTCTGACCAATTTCAGAATTGTTTACCGATGGAGCAAGTGCCCTGATTGTGTTTTCCTCTGTCTAACTCGTGGGTTCAGGTTTTTTTTTTTCTTTTTTGGTTCAAGTTAGATTTTATTCCTCTTTTATGTATTTATAGATATAAGCATGGAAATAATTCATTCATATAAATACATCTGTGTGAAGGGAAGAACTTTTTTCTGTTTTATTTTTAAATTTTATTTTTTAAAATTTTGAAATTTAATTTTATTTATTTTTTATACAGCAGGTTATTATTAGTTATGTATTTAATGCATATACATGTATACAGGTCAATCCCAATCTCCCAACTCACCCCAACACCACCTCCCCATGGCTTCCCACACTTGGTGTCCATACGTGTGGTCTCTACCTCTGTGTCTCTATTTCTTCCCTGCAAACCAGTTCATCTGTACCATTTTTCTAGGTTCCACATATATGCATTAATATACAATATTTGTTTGTCTCTTTCTGACTTACTTCATTCTGTATGACAGTCTCTATATCCATCGACGTCTCTACAAATGACCCAGTTTCATTCCTTCTTATGGCTGAGTAATATTCCATTTTATATATGTACCACATCTTTATCCATTCATCTGTCTGTGGGTATTTAGGTTGCTTCCATTACCTGGCTATCGTAAATAGTGCTGAAATGAGCATTGTGGTGAATGTGCCTTTTTGATTTATGGTTTTCTCTGGGTATATGCCCAGAAGTGGGATTGCTGGATCATATGGTAATTCTATTTCTAGTTTTTTTAAGGAAACTCCATACTGTTCTCCATCGTGACTGTATCAATTTACATTTCCACCACTAGTGGAAGAGGTATCCTTTTGTCCACACCCTCCTCAGAATTCGTTGTTTGTAGATTTTCGGATGATGCCAATTGTAACAGGTGTGAGGTGATACCTCATTGTAGTTTTGATTTGCATTTCTCTAATAATTAGTGATGTTGAGCAGCTTTTCATGTGCGTCTTGGCCATCTCTGTGTCTTCTTTGAAGAAACGTCTCTTTAGATCTTCTGCCCATTTTTGTATTGGGTTGTTTGTTTTTTTAATATTAAGCTGCATGAGCTCTTTATATATATTGGAGATTAAACTTTTGTCCATTGATTCGTTTGCAAATATTTTCGCCCATTCTGAGGGATGCTTTTTGCCATTCCCGTTTTTTTAACAAAAAAAGAAAGAAAGGAAAAGAAGCAGAACACTAATGTGTGTAAAATATGCCTTTTGAAACTGTCGTTTTGAAATATGGACGTCCTTTGAATTTTTTGGTCGATATATGAACCCAGGATTTGTTTTCAGGGCAGGTGTCATTTACAGGCCTGCAATGATTTTGAATATCAACTGACCATTAGCGCTGGGATTAAAGCTGCTGTTGTGTGAAACGGCCACAAGGTGGCAGCAGGTCTCCCTTACCAAATCTGGTTACTGGGGCAACAGAGCCTCAATGGAAGTCGTGTTCTAGATTGGAATTTAGAATGGAATGTGCCAGGAGAAAGCCCCTCAAGTTTGTCTCACTACTTCTTGTTCGTGTTTTTAATTTAATTTTTTATTTTTTATTACAGCAAATTTGATTACAATGTTTGGCTTGTTGTAGGTGTGGAAGATGTGGTTCTTTTACACATACACATATGTCTGTTCTTCCTGGGATACTTTTCCCATGTACCTTATGACAGAATATTGAGTAGTCTTCTCTTGGTATTCTGTAGGTCTTTGGTGATTATATATGTCACCTGTGTTTGTATATGTCTGTTAACCCCAATATCATAATGAAACCAATCCTCACACCTTTCCATTGGTGAACCCTAAGTTTGTTGAATGAATCTGTGATTGCCCTTCTCCGTGGAAATATCTGCCCTGGTATCCATTTTTCGGTCACACCTATAAGAGATATGATATGATATGTGTCTTTCACTTTCTGACTTACAACAACTCACGTGCTTACCTCTAGACACACCTACGGTGCTACAAATGGCATTGTGTCCTTTTATTCCTTGGCTTCTATTCTGCCTTAGCGAGGTCCATTTTCAACAATGTGATTCCCTGAGGGCTGAGGATTAGCTGACCTGGGTAGCCTGACCCTGCCGGCCGGCCCTCCCCAGGTGTGCCTGGGTTGAGGTCAATATAAACAGCGCTGCAGGCAGCAATAGCCCCTGAAGCTGTGCCTGACTCCATATTCTCTGCCCGGTCAGCAGTGTCGGGGCTGTGCTGGTGGGAGGGAGTGAGGGGCCACGGCTTTGTGGGTGGCCCGGTGTGAGTGGGTCTCTGCTGGACTTTCTGCAGGAGTTGCCAGGCTTCCACCTGTAATGAAGAGGATGTGTCACCCATACCTTCTGCTGGAATTTCTCTCCGGACAGAGGTGAGGAAGGAAAAAAGCAGTGGGGGCCGGGACAGGAGGGGTATCTCAGGCAGGGCAATGGAAAGCTTCCAGAAGAGCGCCCATGGCCGGGACCATCCTGACTGGCCTGCAGGCACCAAGTTGGCCTGCGTGCTGTCACTGGTGCGGCTCCACGGCCCTTCCTCTAGGCTTTCAAGCCCTTGTACATATTCAGGTGTTTTACCTGGGAAGGGTGGGAAAAGTTCAACAGCAGCTGGCCTGGGGCTCAGCTCACGGTTACTCACAGATGCCTCGGCATGGCCCCCCGCTTTGCAATGAGGACGCTCCTTGCGTAAGAGTGGGCTGCTGGCTCTATGGGAGATGATTCCCCACCTCTGACCAATTTCAGAATTGTTTACCGATGGAGCAAGTGCCCTGATTGTGTTTTCCTCTGTCTAACTCGTGGGTTCAGGTTTTTTTTTTCTTTTTTGGTTCAAGTTAGATTTTATTCCTCTTTTATGTATTTATAGATATAAGCATGGGAATAATTCATTCATATAAATACATCTGTGTGAAGGGAAGAACTTTTTTCTGTTTTATTTTTAAATTTTATTTTTTAAAATTTTGAAATTTAATTTTATTTATTTTTTATACAGCAGGTTATTATTAGTTATGTATTTTATGCATATACATGTATACAGGTCAATCCCAATCTCCCAACTCACCCCAACACCACCTCCCCGTGGCTTCCCACACTTGGTGTCCATACGTGGGTTCTCTACCTCTGTGTCTATATTTCTTCCCTGCAAACCAGTTCATCTGTACCATTTTTCTAGGTTCCACATATATGCATTAATATACAATATTTGTTTGTCTCTTTCTGACTTACTTCATTCTGTATGACAGTCTCTAGATCCATCGACGTCTCTACAAATGACCCAGTTTCATTCCTTCTTATGGCTGAGTAATATTCCATTTTATATATGTACCACATCTTTATCCATTCGTCTGTCTGTGGGTATTTAGGTTGCTTCCATTACCTGGCTATCGTAAATAGTGCTGAAATGAGCATTGTGGTGAATGTGCCTTTTTGATTTATGGTTTTATCTGGGTATATGCCCAGAAGTGGGATTGCTGGATCATATGGTAATTCTATTTCTAGTTTTTTTAAGGAAACTCCATACTGTTCTCCATCGTGACTGTATCAATTTACATTTCCACCACTAGTGGAAGAGGGATCCTTTTGTCCACACCCTCCCCAGAATTCGTTGTTTGTAGATTTTCTGATGATGCCAATTGTAACAGGTGTGAGGTGATACCTCATTGTAGTTTTGATTTGCATTTCTCTAATAATTAGTGATGTTGAGCAGCTTTCCATGTGTGTCTTGGCCATCTCTGTGTCTTCTTTGAAGAAACGTCTCTTTAGATCTTCTGCCCATTTTTGTATTGGGTTGTTTGTTTTTTTAATATTAAGCTGCATGAGCTCTTTATATATATTGGAGATTAAACTTTTGTCCATTGATTCGTTTGCAAATATTTTCGCCCATTCTTAGGGATGCTTTTTGCCATTCCCGTTTTTTTAACAAAGAAAGAAAGGAAAAGAAGCAGAACACTAATGTGTGTAAAATATGCCTTTTGAAACTGTCGTTTTGAAATATGGACGTCCTTTGAATTTTTTGGTCGATATATGAACCCAGGATTTGTTTTCAGGGCAGGTGTCATTTACAGGCCTGCAATGATTTTGAATATCAACTGACCATTAGCGCTGGGATTAAAGCTGCTGTTGTGTGAAACGGCCACAAGGTGGCAGCAGGTCTCCCTTACCAAATCTGGTTACTGGGGCAACAGAGCCTCAATGGAAGTCGTGTTCTAGATTGGAATTTAGAATGGAATGTGCCAGGAGAAAGCCCCTCAAGTTTGCCTCACTACTTCTTGTTCGTGTTTTTAATTTAATTTTTTATTTTTTATTACAGCAAATTTGATTACAATGTTTGGCTTGTTGTAGGTGTGGAAGATGTGGTTCTTTTACACATACACATATGTCTGCTCTTCCTGGGATCCTTTTCCCATGTACCTTATGACAGAATGTTGAGTAGTCTTCTCTTGGTATTCTGTAGGTCTTTGGTGATTATATATGTCACCTGTGTTTGTATATGTCTGTTAACCCCAATATCATAATGAAACCAATCCTCACACCTTTCCATTGGTGAACCCTAAGTTTGTTGAATGAATCTGTGATTGCCCTTCTCCGTGGAAATATCTGCCCTGGTATCCATTTTTCGGTCACACCTATAAGAGATATGATATGATATGTGTCTTTCACTTTCTGACTTACAACAACTCACGTGCTTACCTCTAGACACACCTACGGTGCTACAAATGGCATTGTGTCCTTTTATTCCTTGGCTTCTATTCTGCCTTAGCGAGGTCCATTTTCAACAATGTGATTCCCTGAGGGCTGAGGATTAGCTGACCTGGGTAGCCTGACCCTGCCGGCCGGCCCTCCCCAGGTGTGCCTGGGTTGAGGTCAATATAAACAGCGCTGCAGGCAGCAATAGCCCCTGAAGCTTTGCCTGACTCCATATTCTCTGCCCCGTCAGCAGTTTCGGGGCTGTGCTGGTGGGAGGGAGTGAGGGGCCACGGCTTTGTGGGTGGCCCGGTGTGAGTGGGTCTCTGCTGGACTTTCTGCAGGAGTTGCCAGGCTTCCACCTGTAATGAAGAGGATGTGTCACCCATACCTTCCGCTGGAATTTCTCTCCGGACAGAGGTGAGGAAGGAAAAAAGCAGTGGGGGCCGGGACAGGAGGGGTATCTCAGGCAGGGCAATGGAAAGCTTCCAGAAGAGCGCCCAGGGCCAGGACCATCCTGACTGGCCTGCAGGCACCAAGTTGGCCTGCGTGCTGTCGCTGGTGCGGCTCCACGGCCCTTCCTCTAGGCTTTCAAGCCCTTGTACATATTCAGGTGTTTTACCTGGGAAGGGTGGGAAAAGTTCAACAGCAGCTGGCCTGGGGCTCAGCTCACGGTTACTCACAGATGCCTCGGCATGGCCCCCCGCTTTGCAATGAGGACGCTCCTTGCGTAGGAGTGGGCTGCTGGCTCTATGGGAGATGATTCCCCACCTCTGACCAATTTCAGAATTGTTTACCGATGGAGCAAGTGCCCTGATTGTGTTTTCCTCTGTCTAACTCGTGGGTTCAGGTTTTTTTTTTTCTTTTTTGGTTCAAGTTAGATTTTATTCCTCTTTTATGTATTTATAGATATAAGCATGGGAATAATTCATTCATATAAATACATCTGTGTGAAGGGAAGAACTTTTTTCTGTTTTATTTTTAAATTTTATTTTTTAAAATTTTGAAATTTAATTTTATTTATTTTTTATACAGCAGGTTATTATTAGTTATGTATTTTATGCATATACATGTATACAGGTCAATCCCAATCTCCCAACTCACCCCAACACCACCTCCCCATGGCTTCCCACACTTGGTGTCCATACGTGTGTTCTCTACCTCTGTGTCTCTATTTCTTCCCTGCAAACCAGTTCATCTGTACCATTTTTCTAGGTTCCACATATATGCATTAATATACAATATTTGTTTGTCTCTTTCTGACTTACTTCATTCTGTATGACAGTCTCTAGATCCATCGACGTCTCTACAAATGACCCAGTTTCATTCCTTCTTATGGCTGAGTAATATTCCATTTTATATATGTACCACATCTTTATCCATTCGTCTGTCTGTGGGTATTTAGGTTGCTTCCATTACCTGGCTATCGTAAATAGTGCTGAAATGAGCATTGTGGTGAATGTGCCTTTTTGATTTATGGTTTTATCTGGGTATATGCCCAGAAGTGGGATTGCTGGATCATATGGTAAGTCTATTTCTAGTTTTTTTAAGGAAACTCCATACTGTTCTCCATCGTGACTGTATCAATTTACATTTCCACCACTAGTGGAAGAGGGATCCTTTTGTCCACACCCTCCCCAGAATTCGTTGTTTGTAGATTTTCTGATGATGTCAGTTGTAACAGGTGTGAGGTGATACCTCAGTGGAGTTTTGATTTGCATTTCTCTAATAATTAGTGATGTTGAGCAGCTTTTCATGTGCGTCTTGGCCATCTCTGTGTCTTCTTTGAAGAAACGTCTCTTTAGATCTTCTGCCCATTTTTGTATTGGGTTGTTTGTTTTTTTTAATATTAAGCTGCATGAGCTCTTTATATATATTGGAGATTAAACCTTTGTCCATTGATTCATTTGCAAATATTTTCGCCCATTCTGAGGGATGCTTTTTGCCATTCCCGTTTTTTTAACAAAAAAAGAAAGAAAGAAAAAGAAGCAGAACACTAATGTGTGTAAAATATGCCTTTTGAAACTGTCGTTTTGAAATATGGACGTCCTTTGAATTTTTTGGTCGATATATGAACCCAGGATTTGTTTTCAGGGCAGGTGTCATTTACAGGCCTGCAATGATTTTGAATATCAACTGACCATTAGCGCTGGGATTAAAGCTGCTGTTGTGTGAAACGGCCACAAGGTGGCAGCAGGTCTCCCTTACCAAATCTGGTTACTGGGGCAACAGAGCCTCAATGGAAGTCGTGTTCTAGATTGGAATTTAGAATGGAATGTGCCAGGAGAAAGCCCCTCAAGTTTGTCTCACTACTTCTTGTTCGTGTTTTTAATTTAATTTTTTATTTTTTATTACAGCAAATTTGATTACAATGTTTGGCTTGTTGTAGGTGTGGAAGATGTGGTTCTTTTACACATACACATATGTCTGTTCTTCCTGGGATCCTTTTCCCATGTACCTTATGACAGAATGTTGAGTAGTCTTCTCTTGGTATTCTGTAGGTCTTTGGTGATTATATATGTCACCTGTGTTTGTATATGTCTGTTAACCCCAATATCATAATGAAACCAATCCTCACACCTTTCCATTGGTGAACCATAAGTTTGTTGAATGAATCTCTGATTGCCCTTCTCCGTGGAAATATCTGCCCTGGTATCCATTTTTCGGTCACACCTATAAGAGATATGATATGATATGTGTCTTTCACTTTCTGACTTACAACAACTCACGTGCTTACCTCTAGACACACCTACGGTGCTACAAATGGCATTGTGTCCTTTTATTCCTTGGCTTCTATTCTGCCTTAGCGAGGTCCATTTTCAACAATGTGATTCCCTGAGGGCTGAGGATTAGCTGACCTGGGTAGCCTGACCCTGCCGGCCGGCCCTCCCCAGGTGTGCCTGGGTTGAGGTCAATATAAACAGCGCTGCAGGCAGCAATAGCCCCTGAAGCTGTGCCTGACTCCATATTCTCTGCCCCGTCAGCAGTGTCGGGGCTGTGCTGGTGGGAGGGTGGGAGCGGCCACGGCTTTGTGGGTGGCCCGGTGTGAGTGGGTCTCTGCTGGACTTTCTGCAGGAGTTGCCAGGCTTCCACCTGTAAAGAAGAGGATGTGTCACCTCTACCATCCACTGGAATTTCTCTCCGGACAGAGGTGAGGAAGGAAAAAAGCAGTGGGGGCCGGGACAGGAGGGGTATCTCAGACCGGGCAATGGAAAGCTTCTAGAAGAGCGCCCAAGGCCAGGCCCATCCTGGCTGGCCTGCAGGCACCAAGTTGGCCTGCGTGCTGTCGCTGGTGTGGCTCCACGGCCCTTCCTCTAGGCTTTCAAGCCCTTGTACATATTCAGGTGTTTTACCTGAGAAGGGTGGGAAAAGTTCAACAGCAGCTGGCCTGGGGCTCAGCTCACGGTTACTCACAGATGCCTCGGCATGGCCCCCCGCTTTGCAATGAGGACGCTCCTTGCGTAGGAGTGGGCTGCTGGCTCTATGGGAGATGATTCCCCACCTCTGACCAATTTCAGAATTGTTTACCGATGGAGCAAGTGCCCTGATTGTTTTTTCCTCTGTCTAACTCGTGGGTTCAGGTTTTTTTTTTTTCTTTTTTGGTTCAAGTTAGATTTTATTCCTCTTTTATGTATTTATAGATATAAGCATGGGAATAATTCATTCATATAAATACATCTGTGTGAAGGGAAGAACTTTTTTCTGTTTTATTTTTAAATTTTATTTTTTAAAATTTTGAAATTTAATTTTATTTATTTTTTATACAGCAGGTTATTATTAGTTATGTATTTTATGCATATACATGTATACAGGTCAATCCCAATCTCCCAACTCACCCCAACACCACCTCCCCGTGGCTTCCCACACTTGGTGTCCATACGTGGGTTCTCTACCTCTGTGTCTCTATTTCTTCCCTGCAAACCAGTTCATCTGTACCCTTTTTCTAGGTTCCACATATATGCATTAATATACAATATTTGTTTGTCTCTTTCTGACTTACTTCATTCTGTATGACAGTCTCTAGATCCATCGACGTCTCTACAAATGACCCAGTTTCATTCCTTCTTATGGCTGAGTAATATTCCATTTTATATATGTACCACATCTTTATCCATTCGTCTGTCTGTGGGTATTTAGGTTGCTTCCATTACCTGGCTATCGTAAATGGTGCTGAAATGAGCATTGTGGTGAATGTGCCTTTTTGATTTATGGTTTTATCTGGGTATATGCCCAGAAGTGGGATTGCTGGATCATATGGTAATTCTATTTCTAGTTCTTTTAAGGAAACTCCATACTGTTCTCCATCGTGACTGTATCAATTTACATTTCCACCACTAGTGGAAGAGGGATCCTTTTGTCCACACCCTCCCCAGAATTCGTTGTTTGTAGATTTTCTGATGATGCCAATTGTAACAGGTGTGAGGTGATACCTCATTGTAGTTTTGATTTGCATTTCTCTAATAATTAGTGATGTTGAGCAGCTTTCCATGTGTGTCTTGGCCATCTCTGTGTCTTCTTTGAAGAAACGTCTCTTTAGATCTTCTGCCCATTTTTGTATTGGGTTGTTTGTTTTTTTAATATTAAGCTGCATGAGCTCTTTATATATATTGGAGATTAAACTTTTGTCCATTGATTCGTTTGCAAATATTTTCGCCCATTCTGAGGGATGCTTTTTGCCATTCCCGTTTTTTTAACAAAAAAAGAAAGAAAGAAAAAGAAGCAGAACACTAATGTGAGTAAAATATGCCTTTTGAAACTGTCGTTTTGAAATATGGACGTCCTTTGAATTTTTTGGTCGATATATGAACCCAGGATTTGTTTTCAGGGCAGGTGTCATTTACAGGCCTGCAATGATTTTGAATATCAACTGACCATTAGCGCTGGGATTAAAGCTGCTGTTGTGTGAAACGGCCACAAGGTGGCAGCAGGTCTCCCTTACCAAATCTGGTTACTGGGGCAACAGAGCCTCAATGGAAGTCGTGTTCTAGATTGGAATTTAGAATGGAATGTGCCAGGAGAAAGCCCCTCAAGTTTGTCTCACTACTTCTTGTTCGTGTTTTTAATTTAATTTTTTATTTTTTATTACAGCAAATTTGATTACAATGTTTGGCTTGTTGTAGGTGTGGAAGATGTGGTTCTTTTACACATACACATATGTCTGTTCTTCCTGGGATCCTTTTCCCATGTACCTTATGACAGAATGTTGAGTAGTCTTCTCTTGGTATTCTGTAGGTCTTTGGTGATTATATATGTCACCTGTGTTTGTATATGTCTGTTAACCCCAATATCATAATGAAACCAATCCTCACACCTTTCCATTGGTGAACCATAAGTTTGTTGAATGAATCTGTGATTGCCCTTCTCCGTGGAAATATCTGCCCTGGTATCCATTTTTCGGTCACACCTATAAGAGATATGATATGATATGTGTCTTTCACTTTCTGACTTACAACAACTCACGTGCTTACCTCTAGACACACCTACGGTGCTACAAATGGCATTGTGTCCTTTTATTCCTTGGCTTCTATTCTGCCTTAGCGAGGTCCATTTTCAACAATGTGATTCCCTGAGGGCTGAGGATTAGCTGACCTGGGTAGCCTGACCCTGCCGGCCGGCCCTCCCCAGGTGTGCCTGGGTTGAGGTCAATATAAACAGCGCTGCAGGCAGCAATAGCCCCTGAAGCTGTGCCTGACTCCATATTCTCTGCCCGGTCAGCAGTGTCGGGGCTGTGCTGGTGGGAGGGAGTGAGGGGCCACGGCTTTGTGGGTGGCCCGGTGTGAGTGGGTCTCTGCTGGACTTTCTGCAGGAGTTGCCAGGCTTCCACCTGTAATGAAGAGGATGTGTCACCCATACCTTCCGCTGGAATTTCTCTCCGGACAAAGGTGAGGAAGGAAAAAAGCAGTGGGGGCCGGGACAGGAGGGGTATCTCAGGCAGGGCAATGGAAAGCTTCCAGAAGAGCACCCAGGGCCAGGACCATCCTGACTGGCCTGCAGGCACCAAGTTGGCCTGCGTGCTGTCGCTGGTGCGGCTCCACGGCCCTTCCTCTAGGCTTTCAAGCCCTTGTACATATTCAGGTGTTTTACCTGGGAAGGGTGGGAAAAGTTCAACAGCAGCTGGCCTGGGGCTCAGCTCACGGTTACTCACAGATGCCTCGGCATGGCCCCCCGCTTTGCAATGAGGACGCTCCTTGCGTAGGAGTGGGCTGCTGGCTGTATGGGAGATGATTCCCCACCTCTGAAGAATTTCAGAAGTGTTTACCGATGGAGCAGGTGCCCTGATTGTGTTTTCCTCTGTCTAACTCGTGGGTTCAGGTTTTTTTTTTCTTTTTTGGTTCAAGTTAGATTTTATTCCTCTTTTATGTATTTATAGATATAAGCATGGGAATAATTCATTCATATAAATACATCTGTGTGTAGGGAAGAACTTTTTTCTGTTTTATTTTTAAATTTTATTTTTTAAAATTTTGAAATTTAATTTTATTTATTTTTTATACAGCAGGTTATTATTAGTTATGTATTTTATGCATATACATGTATACAGGTCAATCCCAATCTCCCAACTCACCCCAACACCACCTCCCCGTGGCTTCCCACACTTGGTGTCCATACGTGGGTTCTCTACCTCTGTGTCTCTATTTCTTCCCTGCAAACCAGTTCATCTGTACCATTTTTCTAGGTTCCACATATATGCATTAATATACAATATTTGTTTGTCTCTTTCTGACTTACTTCATTCTGTTTGACAGTCTCTAGATCCATCGACGTCTCTACAAATGACCCAGTTTCATTCCTTCTTATGGCTGAGTAATATTCCATTTTATATATGTACCACATCTTTATCCATTCGTCTGTCTGTGGGTATTTAGGTTGCTTCCATTACCTGGCTATCGTAAATAGTGCTGAAATGAGCATTGTGGTGAATGTGCCTTTTTGATTTATGGTTTTATCTGGGTATATGCCCAGAAGTGGGATTGCTGGATCATATGGTAATTCTATTTCTAGTTTTTTTAAGGAAACTCCATACTGTTCTCCATCGTGACTGTATCAATTTACATTTCCACCACTAGTGGAAGAGGGATCCTTTTGTCCACACCCTCCCCAGAATTCGTTGTTTGTAGATTTTCTGATGATGCCGATTCTAACAGGTGTGAGGTGATACCTCATTGTAGTTTTGATTTGCATTTCTCTAATAATTAGTGATGTTGAGCAGCTTTTCATGTGCGTCTTGGCCATCTCTGTGTCTTCTTTGAAGAAACGTCTCTTTAGATCTTCTGCCCATTTTTGTATTGGGTTGTTTGTTTTTTTAATATTAAGCTGCATGAGCTCTTTATATATATTGGAGATTAAACTTTTGTCCATTGATTCGTTTGCAAATATTTTCGCCCATTCTGAGGGATGCTTTTTGCCATTCCCGTTTTTTTAACAAAAAAAGAAAGAAAGGAAAAGAAGCAGAACACTAATGTGTGTAAAATATGCCTTTTGAAACTGTCGTTTTGAAATATGGACGTCCTTTGAATATTTTGGTCGATATATGAACCCAGGATTTGTTTTCAGGGCAGGTGTCATTTACAGGCCTGCAATGATTTTGAATATCAACTGACCATTAGCGCTGGGATTAAAGCTGCTGTTGTGTGAAACGGCCACAAGGTGGCAGCAGGTCTCCCTTACCAAATCTGGTTACTGGGGCAACAGAGCCTCAATGGAAGCCGTGTTCTAGATTGGAATTTAGAATGGAATGTGCCAGGAGAAAGCCCCTCAAGTTTGCCTCACTACTTCTTGTTCGTGTTTTTAATTTAATTTTTTATTTTTTATTACAGCAAATTTGATTACAATGTTTGGCTTGTTGTAGGTGTGGAAGATGTGGTTCTTTTACACATACACATATGTCTGCTCTTCCTGGGATCCTTTTCCCATGTACCTTATGACAGAATGTTGAGTAGTCTTCTCTTGGTATTCTGTAGGTCTTTGGTGATTATATATGTCACCTGTGTTTGTATATGTCTGTTAACCCCAATATCATAATGAAACCAATCCTCACACCTTTCCATTGGTGAACCCTAAGTTTGTTGAATGAATCTGTGATTGCCCTTCTCCGTGGAAATATCTGCCCTGGTATCCATTTTTCGGTCACACCTATAAGAGATATGATATGATATGTGTCTTTCACTTTCTGACTTACAACAACTCACGTGCTTACCTCTAGACACACCTACGGTGCTACAAATGGCATTGTGTCCTTTTATTCCTTGGCTTCTATTCTGCCTTAGCGAGGTCCATTTTCAACAATGTGATTCCCTGAGGGCTGAGGATTAGCTGACCTGGGTAGCCTGACTCTGCCGGCCGGCCCTCCCCAGGTGTGCCTGGGTTGAGGTCAATATAAACAGCGCTGCAGGCAGCAATAGCCCCTGAAGCTTTGCCTGACTCCATATTCTCTGCCCCGTCAGCAGTTTCGGGGCTGTGCTGGTGGGAGGGAGTGAGGGGCCACGGCTTTGTGGGTGGCCCGGTGTGAGTGGGTCTCTGCTGGACTTTCTGCAGGAGTTGCCAGGCTTCCACCTGTAATGAAGAGGATGTGTCACCCATACCTTCCGCTGGAATTTCTCTCCGGACAGAGGTGAGGAAGGAAAAAAGCAGTGGGGGCCGGGACAGGAGGGGTATCTCAGGCAGGGCAATGGAAAGCTTCCAGAAGAGCGCCCAGGGCCAGGACCATCCTGACTGGCCTGCAGGCACCAAGTTGGCCTGCGTGCTGTCGCTGGTGCGGCTCCACGGCCCTTCCTCTAGGCTTTCAAGCCCTTGTACATATTCAGGTGTTTTACCTGGGAAGGGTGGGAAAAGTTCAACAGCAGCTGGCCTGGGGCTCAGCTCACGGTTACTCACAGATGCCTCGGCATGGCCCCCCGCTTTGCAATGAGGACGCTCCTTGCGTAGGAGTGGGCTGCTGGCTCTATGGGAGATGATTCCCCACCTCTGACCAATTTCAGAATTGTTTACCGATGGAGCAAGTGCCCTGATTGTGTTTTCCTCTGTCTAACTCGTGGGTTCAGGTTTTTTTTTTTCTTTTTTGGTTCAAGTTAGATTTCATTCCTCTTTTATGTATTTATAGATATAAGCATGGGAATAATTCATTCATATAAATACATCTGTGTGAAGGGAAGAACTTTTTTCTGTTTTATTTTTAAATTTTATTTTTTAAAATTTTGAAATTTAATTTTATTTATTTTTTATACAGCAGGTTATTATTAGTTATGTATTTTATGCATATACATGTATACAGGTCAATCCCAATCTCCCAACTCACCCCAACACCACCTCCCCATGGCTTCCCACACTTGGTGTCCATACGTGTGTTCTCTACCTCTGTGTCTCTATTTCTTCCCTGCAAACCAGTTCATCTGTACCATTTTTCTAGGTTCCACATATATGCATTAATATACAATATTTGTTTTTCTCTTTCTGACTTACTTCATTCTGTATGACAGTCTCTAGATCCATCGACGTCTCTACAAATGACCCAGTTTCATTCCTTCTTATGGCTGAGTAATATTCCATTTTATATATGTACCACATCTTTATCCATTCGTCTGTCTGTGGGTATTTAGGTTGCTTCCATTACCTGGCTATCGTAAATAGTGCTGAAATGAGCATTGTGGTGAATGTGCCTTTTTGATTTATGGTTTTATCTGGGTATATGCCCAGAAGTGGGATTGCTGGATCATATGGTAAGTCTATTTCTAGTTTTTTTAAGGAAACTCCATACTGTTCTCCATCGTGACTGTATCAATTTACATTTCCACCACTAGTGGAAGAGGGATCCTTTTGTCCACACCCTCCCCAGAATTCGTTGTTTGTAGATTTTCTGATGATGCCGATTCTAACAGGTGTGAGGTGATACCTCATTGTAGTTTTGATTTGCATTTCTCTAATAATTAGTGATGTTGAGCAGCTTTTCATGTGCGTCTTGGCCATCTCTGTGTCTTCTTTGAAGAAACGTCTCTTTAGATCTTCTGCCCATTTTTGTATTGGGTTGTTTGTTTTTTTAATATTAAGCTGCATGAGCTCTTTATATATATTGGAGATTAAACTTTTGTCCATTGATTCGTTTGCAAATATTTTCGCCCATTCTGAGGGATGCTTTTTGCCATTCCCGTTTTTTTAACAAAAAAAGAAAGAAAGGAAAAGAAGCAGAACACTAATGTGTGTAAAATATGCCTTTTGAAACTGTCGTTTTGAAATATGGACGTCCTTTGAATTTTTTGGTCGATATATGAACCCAGGATTTGTTTTCAGGGCAGGTGTCATTTACAGGCCTGCAATGATTTTGAATATCAACTGACCATTAGCGCTGGGATTAAAGCTGCTGTTGTGTGAAATGGCCACGAGGTGGCAGCAGGTCTCCCTTACCAAATCTGGTTACTGGGGCAACAGAGCCTCAATGGAAGTCGTGTTCTAGATTGGAATTTAGAATGGAATGTGCCAGGAGAAAGCCCCTCAAGTTTGCCTCACTACTTCTTGTTCGTGTTTTTAATTTAATTTTTTATTTTTTATTACAGCAAATTTGATTACAATGTTTGGCTTGTTGTAGGTGTGGAAGATGTGGTTCTTTTACACATACACATATGTCTACTCTTCCTGGGATCCTTTTCCCATGTACCTTATGACAGAATGTTGAGTAGTCTTCTCTTGGTATTCTGTAGGTCTTTGGTGATTATATATGTCACCTGTGTTTGTATATGTCTGTTAACCCCAATATCATAATGAAACCAATCCTCACACCTTTCCATTGGTGAACCATAAGTTTGTTGAATGAATCTCTGATTGCCCTTCTCCGTGGAAATATCTGCCCTGGTATCCATTTTTCGGTCACACCTATAAGAGATATGATATGATATGTGTCTTTCACTTTCTGACTTACAACAACTCACGTGCTTACCTCTAGACACACCTACGGTGCTACAAATGGCACTGTGTCCTTTTATTCCTTGGCTTCTATTCTGCCTTAGCGAGGTCCATTTTCAACAATGTGATTCCCTGAGGGCTGAGGATTAGCTGACCTGGGTAGCCTGACCCTGCCGGCCGGCCCTCCCCAGGTGTGCCTGGGTTGAGGTCAATATAAACAGCGCTGCAGGCAGCAATAGCCCCTGAATCTGTGCCTGACTCCATATTCTCTGCCCCGTCAGCAGTGTCGGGGCTGTGCTGGTGGGAGGGAGTGAGGGGCCACGGCTTTGTGGGTGGCCCGGTGTGAGTGGGTCTCTGCTGGACTTTCTGCAGGAGTTGCCAGGCTTCCACCTGTAATGAAGAGGATGTGTCACCCATACCTTCCGCTGGAATTTCTCTCCGGACAGAGGTGAGGAAGGAAAAAAGCAGTGGGGGCCGGGACAGGAGGGGTATCTCAGGCAGGGCAATGGAAAGCTTCCAGAAGAGCGCCCAGGGCCAGGACCATCCTGACTGGCCTGCAGGCACCAAGTTGGCCTGCGTGCTGTCGCTGGTGTGGCTCCACGGCCCTTCCTCTAGGTTTTCAAGCCCTTGTACATATTCAGGTGTTTTACCTGGGAAGGGTGGGAAAAGTTCAACAGCAGCTGGCCTGGGGCTCAGCTCACGGTTACTCACAGATGCCTCGGCATGGCCCCCCGCTTTGCAATGAGGACGCTCCTTGCGTAGGAGTGGGCTGCTAGCTCTATGGGAGATGATTCCCCACCTCTGACCAATTTCAGAATTGTTTACCGATGGAGCAAGTGCCCTGATTGTGTTTTCCTCTGTCTAACTCGTGGGTTCAGGTTTTTTTTTTTCTTTTTTGGTTCAAGTTAGATTTTATTCCTCTTTTATGTATTTATAGATATAAGCATGGAAATAATTCATTCATATAAATACATCTGTGTGAAGGGAAGAACTTTTTTCTGTTTTATTTTTAAATTTTATTTTTTAAAATTTTGAAATTTAATTTTATTTATTTTTTATACAGCAGGTTATTATTAGTTATGTATTTAATGCATATACATGTATACAGGTCAATCCCAATCTCCCAACTCACCCCAACACCACCTCCCCATGGCTTCCCACACTTGGTGTCCATACGTGTGGTCTCTACCTCTGTGTCTCTATTTCTTCCCTGCAAACCAGTTCATCTGTACCATTTTTCTAGGTTCCACATATATGCATTAATATACAATATTTGTTTGTCTCTTTCTGACTTACTTCATTCTGTATGACAGTCTCTATATCCATCGACGTCTCTACAAATGACCCAGTTTCATTCCTTCTTATGGCTGAGTAATATTCCATTTTATATATGTACCACATCTTTATCCATTCATCTGTCTGTGGGTATTTAGGTTGCTTCCATTACCTGGCTATCGTAAATAGTGCTGAAATGAGCATTGTGGTGAATGTGCCTTTTTGATTTATGGTTTTCTCTGGGTATATGCCCAGAAGTGGGATTGCTGGATCATATGGTAATTCTATTTCTAGTTTTTTTAAGGAAACTCCATACTGTTCTCCATCGTGACTGTATCAATTTACATTTCCACCACTAGTGGAAGAGGTATCCTTTTGTCCACACCCTCCTCAGAATTCGTTGTTTGTAGATTTTCGGATGATGCCAATTGTAACAGGTGTGAGGTGATACCTCATTGTAGTTTTGATTTGCATTTCTCTAATAATTAGTGATGTTGAGCAGCTTTTCATGTGCGTCTTGGCCATCTCTGTGTCTTCTTTGAAGAAACGTCTCTTTAGATCTTCTGCCCATTTTTGTATTGGGTTGTTTGTTTTTTTAATATTAAGCTGCATGAGCTCTTTATATATATTGGAGATTAAACTTTTGTCCATTGATTCGTTTGCAAATATTTTCGCCCATTCTGAGGGATGCTTTTTGCCATTCCCGTTTTTTTAACAAAAAAAGAAAGAAAGGAAAAGAAGCAGAACACTAATGTGTGTAAAATATGCCTTTTGAAACTGTCGTTTTGAAATATGGACGTCCTTTGAATTTTTTGGTCGATATATGAACCCAGGATTTGTTTTCAGGGCAGGTGTCATTTACAGGCCTGCAATGATTTTGAATATCAACTGACCATTAGCGCTGGGATTAAAGCTGCTGTTGTGTGAAACGGCCACAAGGTGGCAGCAGGTCTCCCTTACCAAATCTGGTTACTGGGGCAACAGAGCCTCAATGGAAGTCGTGTTCTAGATTGGAATTTAGAATGGAATGTGCCAGGAGAAAGCCCCTCAAGTTTGTCTCACTACTTCTTGTTCGTGTTTTTAATTTAATTTTTTATTTTTTATTACAGCAAATTTGATTACAATGTTTGGCTTGTTGTAGGTGTGGAAGATGTGGTTCTTTTACACATACACATATGTCTGTTCTTCCTGGGATACTTTTCCCATGTACCTTATGACAGAATATTGAGTAGTCTTCTCTTGGTATTCTGTAGGTCTTTGGTGATTATATATGTCACCTGTGTTTGTATATGTCTGTTAACCCCAATATCATAATGAAACCAATCCTCACACCTTTCCATTGGTGAACCATAAGTTTGTTGAATGAATCTGTGATTGCCCTTCTCCGTGGAAATATCTGCCCTGGTATCCATTTTTGAGTCACACCTATAAGAGATATGATATGATATGTGTCTTTCACTTTCTGACTTACAACAACTCACGTGCTTACCTCTAGACACACCTACGGTGCTACAAATGGCATTGTGTCCTTTTATTCCTTGGCTTCTATTCTGCCTTAGCGAGGTCCATTTTCAACAATGTGATTCCCTGAGGGCTGAGGATTAGCTGACCTGGGTAGCCTGACCCTGCCGGCCGGCCCTCCCCAGGTGTGCCTGGGTTGAGGTCAATATAAACAGCGCTGCAGGCAGCAATAGCCCCTGAAGCTGTGCCTGACTCCATATTCTCTGCCCGGTCAGCAGTGTCGGGGCTGTGCTGGTGGGAGGGAGTGAGGGGCCACGGCTTTGTGGGTGGCCCAGTGTGACTGGGTCTCTGCTGGACTTTCTGCAGGAGTTGCCAGGCTTCCACCTGTAATGAAGAGGATGTGTCACCCATACCTTCTGCTGGAATTTCTCTCCGGACAGAGGTGAGGAAGGAAAAAAGCAGTGGGGGCCGGGACAGGAGGGGTATCTCAGGCAGGGCAATGGAAAGCTTCCAGAAGAGCGCCCATGGCCGGGACCATCCTGACTGGCCTGCAGGCACCAAGTTGGCCTGCGTGCTGTCACTGGTGCGGCTCCACGGCCCTTCCTCTAGGCTTTCAAGCCCTTGTACATATTCAGGTGTTTTACCTGGGAAGGGTGGGAAAAGTTCAACAGCAGCTGGCCTGGGGCTCAGCTCACGGTTACTCACAGATGCCTCGGCATGGCCCCCCGCTTTGCAATGAGGACGCTCCTTGCGTAAGAGTGGGCTGCTGGCTCTATGGGAGATGATTCCCCACCTCTGACCAATTTCAGAATTGTTTACCGATGGAGCAAGTGCCCTGATTGTGTTTTCCTCTGTCTAACTCGTGGGTTCAGGTTTTTTTTTTCTTTTTTGGTTCAAGTTAGATTTTATTCCTCTTTTATGTATTTATAGATATAAGCATGGGAATAATTCATTCATATAAATTCATCTGTGTGAAGGGAAGAACTTTTTTCTGTTTTATTTTTAAATTTTATTTTTTAAAATTTTGAAATTTAATTTTATTTATTTTTTATACAGCAGGTTATTATTAGTTATGTATTTTATGCATATACATGTATACAGGTCAATCCCAATCTCCCAACTCACCCCAACACCACCTCCCCGTGGCTTCCCACACTTGGTGTCCATACGTGGGTTCTCTACCTCTGTGTCTATATTTCTTCCCTGCAAACCAGTTCATCTGTACCATTTTTCTAGGTTCCACATATATGCATTAATATACAATATTTGTTTGTCTCTTTCTGACTTACTTCATTCTGTATGACAGTCTCTAGATCCATCGACGTCTCTACAAATGACCCAGTTTCATTCCTTCTTATGGCTGAGTAATATTCCATTTTATATATGTACCACATCTTTATCCATTCGTCTGTCTGTGGGTATTTAGGTTGCTTCCATTACCTGGCTATCGTAAATAGTGCTGAAATGAGCATTGTGGTGAATGTGCCTTTTTGATTTATGGTTTTATCTGGGTATATGCCCAGAAGTGGGATTGCTGGATCATATGGTAATTCTATTTCTAGTTTTTTTAAGGAAACTCCATACTGTTCTCCATCGTGACTGTATCAATTTACATTTCCACCACTAGTGGAAGAGGGATCCTTTTGTCCACACCCTCCCCAGAATTCGTTGTTTGTAGATTTTCTGATGATGCCAATTGTAACAGGTGTGAGGTGATACCTCATTGTAGTTTTGATTTGCATTTCTCTAATAATTAGTGATGTTGAGCAGCTTTCCATGTGCGTCTTGGCCATCTCTGTGTCTTCTTTGAAGAAACGTCTCTTTAGATCTTCTGCCCATTTTTGTATTGGGTTGTTTGTTTTTTTAATATTAAGCTGCATGAGCTCTTTATATATATTGGAGATTAAACTTTTGTCCATTGATTCGTTTGCAAATATTTTCGCCCATTCTTAGGGATGCTTTTTGCCATTCCCGTTTTTTGAACAAAGAAAGAAAGGAAAAGAAGCAGAACACTAATGTGTGTAAAATATGCCTTTTGAAACTGTCGTTTTGAAATATGGACGTCCTTTGAATTTTTTGGTCGATATATGAACCCAGGATTTGTTTTCAGGGCAGGTGTCATTTACAGGCCTGCAATGATTTTGAATATCAACTGACCATTAGCGCTGGGATTAAAGCTGCTGTTGTGTGAAACGGCCACAAGGTGGCAGCAGGTCTCCCTTACCAAATCTGGTTACTGGGGCAACAGAGCCTCAATGGAAGTCGTGTTCTAGATTGGAATTTAGAATGGAATGTGCCAGGAGAAAGCCCCTCAAGTTTGCCTCACTACTTCTTGTTCGTGTTTTTAATTTAATTTTTTATTTTTTATTACAGCAAATTTGATTACAATGTTTGGCTTGTTGTAGGTGTGGAAGATGTGGTTCTTTTACACATACACATATGTCTGCTCTTCCTGGGATCCTTTTCCCATGTACCTTATGACAGAATGTTGAGTAGTCTTCTCTTGGTATTCTGTAGGTCTTTGGTGATTATATATGTCACCTGTGTTTGTATATGTCTGTTAACCCCAATATCATAATGAAACCAATTCTCACACCTTTCCATTGGTGAACCCTAAGTTTGTTGAATGAATCTGTGATTGCCCTTCTCCGTGGAAATATCTGCCCTGGTATCCATTTTTCGGTCACACCTATAAGAGATATGATATGATATGTGTCTTTCACTTTCTGACTTACAACAACTCACGTGCTTACCCCTAGACACACCTACGGTGCTACAAATGGCATTGTGTCCTTTTATTCCTTGGCTTCTATTCTGCCTTAGCGAGGTCCATTTTCAACAATGTGATTCCCTGAGGGCTGAGGATTAGCTGACCTGGGTAGCCTGACCCTGCCGGCCGGCCCTCCCCAGGTGTGCCTGGGTTGAGGTCAATATAAACAGCGCTGCAGGCAGCAATAGCCCCTGAAGCTTTGCCTGACTCCATATTCTCTGCCCCGTCAGCAGTTTCGGGGCTGTGCTGGTGGGAGGGAGTGAGGGGCCACGGCTTTGTGGGTGGCCCGGTGTGAGTGGGTCTCTGCTGGACTTTCTGCAGGAGTTGCCAGGCTTCCACCTGTAATGAAGAGGATGTGTCACCCATACCTTCCGCTGGAATTTCTCTCCGGACAGAGGTGAGGAAGGAAAAAAGCAGTGGGGGCCGGGACAGGAGGGGTATCTCAGGCAGGGCAATGGAAAGCTTCCAGAAGAGCGCCCAGGGCCAGGACCATCCTGACTGGCCTGCAGGCACCAAGTTGGCCTGCGTGCTGTCGCTGGTGCGGCTCCACGGCCCTTCCTCTAGGCTTTCAAGCCCTTGTACATATTCAGGTGTTTTACCTGGGAAGGGTGGGAAAAGTTCAACAGCAGCTGGCCTGGGGCTCAGCTCACGGTTACTCACAGATGCCTCGGCATGGCCCCCCGCTTTGCAATGAGGACGCTCCTTGCGTAGGAGTGGGCTGCTGGCTCTATGGGAGATGATTCCCCACCTCTGACCAATTTCAGAATTGTTTACCGATGGAGCAAGTGCCCTGATTGTGTTTTCCTCTGTCTAACTCGTGGGTTCAGGTTTTTTTTTTTCTTTTTTGGTTCAAGTTAGATTTTATTCCTCTTTTATGTATTTATAGATATAAGCATGGGAATAATTCATTCATATAAATACATCTGTGTGAAGGGAAGAACTTTTTTCTGTTTTATTTTTAAATTTTATTTTTTAAAATTTTGAAATTTAATTTTATTTATTTTTTATACAGCAGGTTATTATTAGTTATGTATTTTATGCATATACATGTATACAGGTCAATCCCAATCTCCCAACTCACCCCAACACCACCTCCCCATGGCTTCCCACACTTGGTGTCCATACGTGTGTTCTCTACCTCTGTGTCTCTATTTCTTCCCTGCAAACCAGTTCATCTGTACCATTTTTCTAGGTTCCACATATATGCATTAATATACAATATTTGTTTGTCTCTTTCTGACTTACTTCATTCTGTATGACAGTCTCTAGATCCATCGACGTCTCTACAAATGACCCAGTTTCATTCCTTCTTATGGCTGAGTAATATTCCATTTTATATATGTACCACATCTTTATCCATTCGTCTGTCTGTGGGTATTTAGGTTGCTTCCATTACCTGGCTATCGTAAATGGTGCTGAAATGAGCATTGTGGTGAATGTGCCTTTTTGATTTATGGTTTTATCTGGGTATATGCCCAGAAGTGGGATTGCTGGATCATATGGTAAGTCTATTTCTAGTTTTTTTAAGGAAACTCCATACTGTTCTCCATCGTGACTGTATCAATTTACATTTCCACCACTAGTGGAAGAGGGATCCTTTTGTCCACACCCTCCCCAGAATTCGTTGTTTGTAGATTTTCTGATGATGTCAGTTGTAACAGGTGTGAGGTGATACCTCAGTGGAGTTTTGATTTGCATTTCTCTAATAATTAGTGATGTTGAGCAGCTTTTCATGTGCGTCTTGGCCATCTCTGTGTCTTCTTTGAAGAAACGTCTCTTTAGATCTTCTGCCCATTTTTGTATTGGGTTGTTTGTTTTTTTTAATATTAAGCTGCATGAGCTCTTTATATATATTGGAGATTAAACCTTTGTCCATTGATTCATTTGCAAATATTTTCGCCCATTCTGAGGGATGCTTTTTGCCATTCCCGTTTTTTTAACAAAAAAAGAAAGAAAGAAAAAGAAGCAGAACACTAATGTGTGTAAAATATGCCTTTTGAAACTGTCGTTTTGAAATATGGACGTCCTTTGAATTTTTTGGTCGATATATGAACCCAGGATTTGTTTTCAGGGCAGGTGTCATTTACAGGCCTGCAATGATTTTGAATATCAACTGACCATTAGCGCTGGGATTAAAGCTGCTGTTGTGTGAAACGGCCACAAGGTGGCAGCAGGTCTCCCTTACCAAATCTGGTTACTGGGGCAACAGAGCCTCAATGGAAGTCGTGTTCTAGATTGGAATTTAGAATGGAATGTGCCAGGAGAAAGCCCCTCAAGTTTGTCTCACTACTTCTTGTTCGTGTTTTTAATTTAATTTTTTATTTTTTATTACAGCAAATTTGATTACAATGTTTGGCTTGTTGTAGGTGTGGAAGATGTGGTTCTTTTACACATACACATATGTCTGTTCTTCCTGGGATCCTTTTCCCATGTACCTTATGACAGAATGTTGAGTAGTCTTCTCTTGGTATTCTGTAGGTCTTTGGTGATTATATATGTCACCTGTGTTTGTATATGTCTGTTAACCCCAATATCATAATGAAACCAATCCTCACACCTTTCCATTGGTGAACCATAAGTTTGTTGAATGAATCTCTGATTGCCCTTCTCCGTGGAAATATCTGCCCTGGTATCCATTTTTCGGTCACACCTATAAGAGATATGATATGATATGTGTCTTTCACTTTCTGACTTACAACAACTCACGTGCTTACCTCTAGACACACCTACGGTGCTACAAATGGCATTGTGTCCTTTTATTCCTTGGCTTCTATTCTGCCTTAGCGAGGTCCATTTTCAACAATGTGATTCCCTGAGGGCTGAGGATTAGCTGACCTGGGTAGCCTGACCCTGCCGGCCGGCCCTCCCCAGGTGTGCCTGGGTTGAGGTCAATATAAACAGCGCTGCAGGCAGCAACAGCCCCTGAAGCTGTGCCTGACTCCATATTCTCTGCCCCGTCAGCAGTGTCGGGGCTGTGCTGGTGGGAGGGTGGGAGCGGCCACGGCTTTGTGGGTGGCCCGGTGTGAGTGGGTCTCTGCTGGACTTTCTGCAGGAGTTGCCAGGCTTCCACCTGTAAAGAAGAGGATGTGTCACCTCTACCATCCACTGGAATTTCTCTCCGGACAGAGGTGAGGAAGGAAAAAAGCAGTGGGGGCCGGGACAGGAGGGGTATCTCAGACCGGGCAATGGAAAGCTTCTAGAAGAGCGCCCAAGGCCAGGCCCATCCTGGCTGGCCTGCAGGCACCAAGTTGGCCTGCGTGCTGTCGCTGGTGTGGCTCCACGGCCCTTCCTCTAGGCTTTCAAGCCCTTGTACATATTCAGGTGTTTTACCTGAGAAGGGTGGGAAAAGTTCAACAGCAGCTGGCCTGGGGCTCAGCTCACGGTTACTCACAGATGCCTCGGCATGGCCCCCCGCTTTGCAATGAGGACGCTCCTTGCGTAGGAGTGGGCTGCTGGCTCTATGGGAGATGATTCCCCACCTCTGACCAATTTCAGAATTGTTTACCGATGGAGCAAGTGCCCTGATTGTTTTTTCCTCTGTCTAACTCGTGGGTTCAGGTTTTTTTTTTTTCTTTTTTGGTTCAAGTTAGATTTTATTCCTCTTTTATGTATTTATAGATATAAGCATGGGAATAATTCATTCATATAAATACATCTGTGTGAAGGGAAGAACTTTTTTCTGTTTTATTTTTAAATTTTATTTTTTAAAATTTTGAAATTTAATTTTATTTATTTTTTATACAGCAGGTTATTATTAGTTATGTATTTTATGCATATACATGTATACAGGTCAATCCCAATCTCCCAACTCACCCCAACACCACCTCCCCGTGGCTTCCCACACTTGGTGTCCATACGTGGGTTCTCTACCTCTGTGTCTCTATTTCTTCCCTGCAAACCAGTTCATCTGTACCCTTTTTCTAGGTTCCACATATATGCATTAATATACAATATTTGTTTGTCTCTTTCTGACTTACTTCATTCTGTATGACAGTCTCTAGATCCATCGACGTCTCTACAAATGACCCAGTTTCATTCCTTCTTATGGCTGAGTAATATTCCATTTTATATATGTACCACATCTTTATCCATTCGTCTGTCTGTGGGTATTTAGGTTGCTTCCATTACCTGGCTATCGTAAATGGTGCTGAAATGAGCATTGTGGTGAATGTGCCTTTTTGATTTATGGTTTTATCTGGGTATATGCCCAGAAGTGGGATTGCTGGATCATATGGTAAGTCTATTTCTAGTTTTTTTAAGGAAACTCCATACTGTTCTCCATCGTGACTGTATCAATTTACATTTCCACCACTAGTGGAAGAGGGATCCTTTTGTCCACACCCTCCCCAGAATTCGTTGTTTGTAGATTTTCTGATGATGTCAGTTGTAACAGGTGTGAGGTGATACCTCATTGTAGTTTTGATTTGCATTTCTCTAATAATTAGTGATGTTGAGCAGCTTTCCATGTGCGTCTTGGCCATCTCTGTGTCTTCTTTGAAGAAACGTCTCTTTAGATCTTCTGCCCATTTTTGTATTGGGTTGTTTGTTTTTTTAATATTAAGCTGCATGAGCTCTTTATATATATTGGAGATTAAACTTTTGTCCATTGATTCGTTTGCAAATATTTTCGCCCATTCTTAGGGATGCTTTTTGCCATTCCCGTTTTTTTAACAAAGAAAGAAAGGAAAAGAAGCAGAACACTAATGTGTGTAAAATATGCCTTTTGAAACTGTCGTTTTGAAATATGGACGTCCTTTGAATTTTTTGGTCGATATATGAACCCAGGATTTGTTTTCAGGGCAGGTGTCATTTACAGGCCTGCAATGATTTTGAATATCAACTGACCATTAGCGCTGGGATTAAAGCTGCTGTTGTGTGAAACGGCCACAAGGTGGCAGCAGGTCTCCCTTACCAAATCTGGTTACTGGGGCAACAGAGCCTCAATGGAAGTCGTGTTCTAGATTGGAATTTAGAATGGAATGTGCCAGGAGAAAGCCCCTCAAGTTTGCCTCACTACTTCTTGTTCGTGTTTTTAATTTAATTTTTTATTTTTTATTACAGCAAATTTGATTACAATGTTTGGCTTGTTGTAGGTGTGGAAGATGTGGTTCTTTTACACATACACATATGTCTGCTCTTCCTGGGATCCTTTTCCCATGTACCTTATGACAGAATGTTGAGTAGTCTTCTCTTGGTATTCTGTAGGTCTTTGGTGATTATATATGTCACCTGTGTTTGTATATGTCTGTTAACCCCAATATCATAATGAAACCAATTCTCACACCTTTCCATTGGTGAACCCTAAGTTTGTTGAATGAATCTGTGATTGCCCTTCTCCGTGGAAATATCTGCCCTGGTATCCATTTTTCGGTCACACCTATAAGAGATATGATATGATATGTGTCTTTCACTTTCTGACTTACAACAACTCACGTGCTTACCCCTAGACACACCTACGGTGCTACAAATGGCATTGTGTCCTTTTATTCCTTGGCTTCTATTCTGCCTTAGCGAGGTCCATTTTCAACAATGTGATTCCCTGAGGGCTGAGGATTAGCTGACCTGGGTAGCCTGACCCTGCCGGCCGGCCCTCCCCAGGTGTGCCTGGGTTGAGGTCAATATAAACAGCGCTGCAGGCA
The DNA here is from genome assembly GCF_949752795.1 of Hyperoodon ampullatus. NCBI lineage: Eukaryota > Metazoa > Chordata > Mammalia > Artiodactyla > Ziphiidae > Hyperoodon > Hyperoodon ampullatus. The sequence continues at coordinate 18,287 of NW_027640382.1, read as the reverse complement.
GCAATAGCCCCTGAAGCTTTGCCTGACTCCATATTCTCTGCCCCGTCAGCAGTTTCGGGGCTGTGCTGGTGGGAGGGAGTGAGGGGCCACGGCTTTGTGGGTGGCCCGGTGTGAGTGGGTCTCTGCTGGACTTTCTGCAGGAGTTGCCAGGCTTCCACCTGTAATGAAGAGGATGTGTCACCCATACCTTCCGCTGGAATTTCTCTCCGGACAGAGGTGAGGAAGGAAAAAAGCAGTGGGGGCCGGGACAGGAGGGGTATCTCAGGCAGGGCAATGGAAAGCTTCCAGAAGAGCGCCCAGGGCCAGGACCATCCTGACTGGCCTGCAGGCACCAAGTTGGCCTGCGTGCTGTCGCTGGTGCGGCTCCACGGCCCTTCCTCTAGGCTTTCAAGCCCTTGTACATATTCAGGTGTTTTACCTGGGAAGGGTGGGAAAAGTTCAACAGCAGCTGGCCTGGGGCTCAGCTCACGGTTACTCACAGATGCCTCGGCATGGCCCCCCGCTTTGCAATGAGGACGCTCCTTGCGTAGGAGTGGGCTGCTGGCTCTATGGGAGATGATTCCCCACCTCTGACCAATTTCAGAATTGTTTACCGATGGAGCAAGTGCCCTGATTGTGTTTTCCTCTGTCTAACTCGTGGGTTCAGGTTTTTTTTTTTCTTTTTTGGTTCAAGTTAGATTTTATTCCTCTTTTATGTATTTATAGATATAAGCATGGGAATAATTCATTCATATAAATACATCTGTGTGAAGGGAAGAACTTTTTTCTGTTTTATTTTTAAATTTTATTTTTTAAAATTTTGAAATTTAATTTTATTTATTTTTTATACAGCAGGTTATTATTAGTTATGTATTTTATGCATATACATGTATACAGGTCAATCCCAATCTCCCAACTCACCCCAACACCACCTCCCCATGGCTTCCCACACTTGGTGTCCATACGTGTGTTCTCTACCTCTGTGTCTCTATTTCTTCCCTGCAAACCAGTTCATCTGTACCATTTTTCTAGGTTCCACATATATGCATTAATATACAATATTTGTTTGTCTCTTTCTGACTTACTTCATTCTGTATGACAGTCTCTAGATCCATCGACGTCTCTACAAATGACCCAGTTTCATTCCTTCTTATGGCTGAGTAATATTCCATTTTATATATGTACCACATCTTTATCCATTCGTCTGTCTGTGGGTATTTAGGTTGCTTCCATTACCTGGCTATCGTAAATGGTGCTGAAATGAGCATTGTGGTGAATGTGCCTTTTTGATTTATGGTTTTATCTGGGTATATGCCCAGAAGTGGGATTGCTGGATCATATGGTAAGTCTATTTCTAGTTTTTTTAAGGAAACTCCATACTGTTCTCCATCGTGACTGTATCAATTTACATTTCCACCACTAGTGGAAGAGGGATCCTTTTGTCCACACCCTCCCCAGAATTCGTTGTTTGTAGATTTTCTGATGATGTCAGTTGTAACAGGTGTGAGGTGATACCTCAGTGGAGTTTTGATTTGCATTTCTCTAATAATTAGTGATGTTGAGCAGCTTTTCATGTGCGTCTTGGCCATCTCTGTGTCTTCTTTGAAGAAACGTCTCTTTAGATCTTCTGCCCATTTTTGTATTGGGTTGTTTGTTTTTTTTAATATTAAGCTGCATGAGCTCTTTATATATATTGGAGATTAAACCTTTGTCCATTGATTCATTTGCAAATATTTTCGCCCATTCTGAGGGATGCTTTTTGCCATTCCCGTTTTTTTAACAAAAAAAGAAAGAAAGAAAAAGAAGCAGAACACTAATGTGTGTAAAATATGCCTTTTGAAACTGTCGTTTTGAAATATGGACGTCCTTTGAATTTTTTGGTCGATATATGAACCCAGGATTTGTTTTCAGGGCAGGTGTCATTTACAGGCCTGCAATGATTTTGAATATCAACTGACCATTAGCGCTGGGATTAAAGCTGCTGTTGTGTGAAACGGCCACAAGGTGGCAGCAGGTCTCCCTTACCAAATCTGGTTACTGGGGCAACAGAGCCTCAATGGAAGTCGTGTTCTAGATTGGAATTTAGAATGGAATGTGCCAGGAGAAAGCCCCTCAAGTTTGTCTCACTACTTCTTGTTCGTGTTTTTAATTTAATTTTTTATTTTTTATTACAGCAAATTTGATTACAATGTTTGGCTTGTTGTAGGTGTGGAAGATGTGGTTCTTTTACACATACACATATGTCTGTTCTTCCTGGGATCCTTTTCCCATGTACCTTATGACAGAATGTTGAGTAGTCTTCTCTTGGTATTCTGTAGGTCTTTGGTGATTATATATGTCACCTGTGTTTGTATATGTCTGTTAACCCCAATATCATAATGAAACCAATCCTCACACCTTTCCATTGGTGAACCATAAGTTTGTTGAATGAATCTCTGATTGCCCTTCTCCGTGGAAATATCTGCCCTGGTATCCATTTTTCGGTCACACCTATAAGAGATATGATATGATATGTGTCTTTCACTTTCTGACTTACAACAACTCACGTGCTTACCTCTAGACACACCTACGGTGCTACAAATGGCACTGTGTCCTTTTATTCCTTGGCTTCTATTCTGCCTTAGCGAGGTCCATTTTCAACAATGTGATTCCCTGAGGGCTGAGGATTAGCTGACCTGGGTAGCCTGACCCTGCCGGCCGGCCCTCCCCAGGTGTGCCTGGGTTGAGGTCAATATAAACAGCGCTGCAGGCAGCAATAGCCCCTGAAGCTGTGCCTGACTCCATATTCTCTGCCCCGTCAGCAGTGTCGGGGCTGTGCTGGTGGGAGGGTGGGAGCGGCCACGGCTTTGTGGGTGGCCCGGTGTGAGTGGGTCTCTGCTGGACTTTCTGCAGGAGTTGCCAGGCTTCCACCTGTAAAGAAGAGGATGTGTCACCTCTACCATCCACTGGAATTTCTCTCCGGACAGAGGTGAGGAAGGAAAAAAGCAGTGGGGGCCGGGACAGGAGGGGTATCTCAGACCGGGCAATGGAAAGCTTCTAGAAGAGCGCCCAAGGCCAGGCCCATCCTGGCTGGCCTGCAGGCACCAAGTTGGCCTGCGTGCTGTCGCTGGTGTGGCTCCACGGCCCTTCCTCTAGGCTTTCAAGCCCTTGTACATATTCAGGTGTTTTACCTGAGAAGGGTGGGAAAAGTTCAACAGCAGCTGGCCTGGGGCTCAGCTCACGGTTACTCACAGATGCCTCGGCATGGCCCCCCGCTTTGCAATGAGGACGCTCCTTGCGTAGGAGTGGGCTGCTGGCTCTATGGGAGATGATTCCCCACCTCTGACCAATTTCAGAATTGTTTACCGATGGAGCAAGTGCCCTGATTGTTTTTTCCTCTGTCTAACTCGTGGGTTCAGGTTTTTTTTTTTTCTTTTTTGGTTCAAGTTAGATTTTATTCCTCTTTTATGTATTTATAGATATAAGCATGGGAATAATTCATTCATATAAATACATCTGTGTGAAGGGAAGAACTTTTTTCTGTTTTATTTTTAAATTTTATTTTTTAAAATTTTGAAATTTAATTTTATTTATTTTTTATACAGCAGGTTATTATTAGTTATGTATTTTATGCATATACATGTATACAGGTCAATCCCAATCTCCCAACTCACCCCAACACCACCTCCCCGTGGCTTCCCACACTTGGTGTCCATACGTGGGTTCTCTACCTCTGTGTCTCTATTTCTTCCCTGCAAACCAGTTCATCTGTACCCTTTTTCTAGGTTCCACATATATGCATTAATATACAATATTTGTTTGTCTCTTTCTGACTTACTTCATTCTGTATGACAGTCTCTAGATCCATCGACGTCTCTACAAATGACCCAGTTTCATTCCTTCTTATGGCTGAGTAATATTCCATTTTATATATGTACCACATCTTTATCCATTCGTCTGTCTGTGGGTATTTAGGTTGCTTCCATTACCTGGCTATCGTAAATGGTGCTGAAATGAGCATTGTGGTGAATGTGCCTTTTTGATTTATGGTTTTATCTGGGTATATGCCCAGAAGTGGGATTGCTGGATCATATGGTAATTCTATTTCTAGTTTTTTTAAGGAAACTCCATACTGTTCTCCATCGTGACTGTATCAATTTACATTTCCACCACTAGTGGAAGAGGGATCCTTTTGTCCACACCCTCCCCAGAATTCGTTGTTTGTAGATTTTCTGATGATGCCAATTGTAACAGGTGTGAGGTGATACCTCATTGTAGTTTTGATTTGCATTTCTCTAATAATTAGTGATGTTGAGCAGCTTTCCATGTGCGTCTTGGCCATCTCTGTGTCTTCTTTGAAGAAACGTCTCTTTAGATCTTCTGCCCATTTTTGTATTGGGTTGTTTGTTTTTTTAATATTAAGCTGCATGAGCTCTTTATATATATTGGAGATTAAACTTTTGTCCATTGATTCGTTTGCAAATATTTTCGCCCATTCTGAGGGATGCTTTTTGCCATTCCCGTTTTTTTAACAAAAAAAGAAAGAAAGAAAAAGAAGCAGAACACTAATGTGAGTAAAATATGCCTTTTGAAACTGTCGTTTTGAAATATGGACGTCCTTTGAATTTTTTGGTCGATATATGAACCCAGGATTTGTTTTCAGGGCAGGTGTCATTTACAGGCCTGCAATGATTTTGAATATCAACTGACCATTAGCGCTGGGATTAAAGCTGCTGTTGTGTGAAACGGCCACAAGGTGGCAGCAGGTCTCCCTTACCAAATCTGGTTACTGGGGCAACAGAGCCTCAATGGAAGTCGTGTTCTAGATTGGAATTTAGAATGGAATGTGCCAGGAGAAAGCCCCTCAAGTTTGTCTCACTACTTCTTGTTCGTGTTTTTAATTTAATTTTTTATTTTTTATTACAGCAAATTTGATTACAATGTTTGGCTTGTTGTAGGTGTGGAAGATGTGGTTCTTTTACACATACACATATGTCTGTTCTTCCTGGGATCCTTTTCCCATGTACCTTATGACAGAATGTTGAGTAGTCTTCTCTTGGTATTCTGTAGGTCTTTGGTGATTATATATGTCACCTGTGTTTGTATATGTCTGTTAACCCCAATATCATAATGAAACCAATCCTCACACCTTTCCATTGGTGAACCATAAGTTTGTTGAATGAATCTGTGATTGCCCTTCTCCGTGGAAATATCTGCCCTGGTATCCATTTTTCGGTCACACCTATAAGAGATATGATATGATATGTGTCTTTCACTTTCTGACTTACAACAACTCACGTGCTTACCTCTAGACACACCTACGGTGCTACAAATGGCATTGTGTCCTTTTATTCCTTGGCTTCTATTCTGCCTTAGCGAGGTCCATTTTCAACAATGTGATTCCCTGAGGGCTGAGGATTAGCTGACCTGGGTAGCCTGACCCTGCCGGCCGGCCCTCCCCAGGTGTGCCTGGGTTGAGGTCAATATAAACAGCGCTGCAGGCAGCAATAGCCCCTGAAGCTGTGCCTGACTCCATATTCTCTGCCCCGTCAGCAGTGTCGGGGCTGTGCTGGTGGGAGGGTGGGAGCGGCCACGGCTTTGTGGGTGGCCCGGTGTGAGTGGGTCTCTGCTGGACTTTCTGCAGGAGTTGCCAGGCTTCCACCTGTAAAGAAGAGGATGTGTCACCTCTACCATCCACTGGAATTTCTCTCCGGACAGAGGTGAGGAAGGAAAAAAGCAGTGGGGGCCGGGACAGGAGGGGTATCTCAGACCGGGCAATGGAAAGCTTCTAGAAGAGCGCCCAAGGCCAGGCCCATCCTGGCTGGCCTGCAGGCACCAAGTTGGCCTGCGTGCTGTCGCTGGTGTGGCTCCACGGCCCTTCCTCTAGGCTTTCAAGCCCTTGTACATATTCAGGTGTTTTACCTGAGAAGGGTGGGAAAAGTTCAACAGCAGCTGGCCTGGGGCTCAGCTCACGGTTACTCACAGATGCCTCGGCATGGCCCCCCGCTTTGCAATGAGGACGCTCCTTGCGTAGGAGTGGGCTGCTGGCTCTATGGGAGATGATTCCCCACCTCTGACCAATTTCAGAATTGTTTACCGATGGAGCAAGTGCCCTGATTGTTTTTTCCTCTGTCTAACTCGTGGGTTCAGGTTTTTTTTTTTTCTTTTTTGGTTCAAGTTAGATTTTATTCCTCTTTTATGTATTTATAGATATAAGCATGGGAATAATTCATTCATATAAATACATCTGTGTGAAGGGAAGAACTTTTTTCTGTTTTATTTTTAAATTTTATTTTTTAAAATTTTGAAATTTAATTTTATTTATTTTTTATACAGCAGGTTATTATTAGTTATGTATTTTATGCATATACATGTATACAGGTCAATCCCAATCTCCCAACTCACCCCAACACCACCTCCCCGTGGCTTCCCACACTTGGTGTCCATACGTGGGTTCTCTACCTCTGTGTCTCTATTTCTTCCCTGCAAACCAGTTCATCTGTACCCTTTTTCTAGGTTCCACATATATGCATTAATATACAATATTTGTTTGTCTCTTTCTGACTTACTTCATTCTGTATGACAGTCTCTAGATCCATCGACGTCTCTACAAATGACCCAGTTTCATTCCTTCTTATGGCTGAGTAATATTCCATTTTATATATGTACCACATCTTTATCCATTCGTCTGTCTGTGGGTATTTAGGTTGCTTCCATTACCTGGCTATCGTAAATGGTGCTGAAATGAGCATTGTGGTGAATGTGCCTTTTTGATTTATGGTTTTATCTGGGTATATGCCCAGAAGTGGGATTGCTGGATCATATGGTAATTCTATTTCTAGTTTTTTTAAGGAAACTCCATACTGTTCTCCATCGTGACTGTATCAATTTACATTTCCACCACTAGTGGAAGAGGGATCCTTTTGTCCACACCCTCCCCAGAATTCGTTGTTTGTAGATTTTCTGATGATGCCAATTGTAACAGGTGTGAGGTGATACCTCATTGTAGTTTTGATTTGCATTTCTCTAATAATTAGTGATGTTGAGCAGCTTTCCATGTGCGTCTTGGCCATCTCTGTGTCTTCTTTGAAGAAACGTCTCTTTAGATCTTCTGCCCATTTTTGTATTGGGTTGTTTGTTTTTTTAATATTAAGCTGCATGAGCTCTTTATATATATTGGAGATTAAACTTTTGTCCATTGATTCGTTTGCAAATATTTTCACCCATTCTGAGGGATGCTTTTTGCCATTCCCGTTTTTTTAACAAAAAAAGAAAGAAAGAAAAAGAAGCAGAACACTAATGTGAGTAAAATATGCCTTTTGAAACTGTCGTTTTGAAATATGGACGTCCTTTGAATTTTTTGGTCGATATATGAACCCAGGATTTGTTTTCAGGGCAGGTGTCATTTACAGGCCTGCAATGATTTTGAATATCAACTGACCATTAGCGCTGGGATTAAAGCTGCTGTTGTGTGAAACGGCCACAAGGTGGCAGCAGGTCTCCCTTACCAAATCTGGTTACTGGGGCAACAGAGCCTCAATGGAAGTCGTGTTCTAGATTGGAATTTAGAATGGAATGTGCCAGGAGAAAGCCCCTCAAGTTTGTCTCACTACTTCTTGTTCGTGTTTTTAATTTAATTTTTTATTTTTTATTACAGCAAATTTGATTACAATGTTTGGCTTGTTGTAGGTGTGGAAGATGTGGTTCTTTTACACATACACATATGTCTGTTCTTCCTGGGATCCTTTTCCCATGTACCTTATGACAGAATGTTGAGTAGTCTTCTCTTGGTATTCTGTAGGTCTTTGGTGATTATATATGTCACCTGTGTTTGTATATGTCTGTTAACCCCAATATCATAATGAAACCAATCCTCACACCTTTCCATTGGTGAACCATAAGTTTGTTGAATGAATCTGTGATTGCCCTTCTCCGTGGAAATATCTGCCCTGGTATCCATTTTTCGGTCACACCTATAAGAGATATGATATGATATGTGTCTTTCACTTTCTGACTTACAACAACTCACGTGCTTACCTCTAGACACACCTACGGTGCTACAAATGGCATTGTGTCCTTTTATTCCTTGGCTTCTATTCTGCCTTAGCGAGGTCCATTTTCAACAATGTGATTCCCTGAGGGCTGAGGATTAGCTGACCTGGGTAGCCTGACCCTGCCGGCCGGCCCTCCCCAGGTGTGCCTGGGTTGAGGTCAATATAAACAGCGCTGCAGGCAGCAATAGCCCCTGAAGCTGTGCCTGACTCCATATTCTCTGCCCCGTCAGCAGTGTCGGGGCTGTGCTGGTGGGAGGGTGGGAGCGGCCACGGCTTTGTGGGTGGCCCGGTGTGAGTGGGTCTCTGCTGGACTTTCTGCAGGAGTTGCCAGGCTTCCACCTGTAAAGAAGAGGATGTGTCACCTCTACCATCCACTGGAATTTCTCTCCGGACAGAGGTGAGGAAGGAAAAAAGCAGTGGGGGCCGGGACAGGAGGGGTATCTCAGACCGGGCAATGGAAAGCTTCTAGAAGAGCGCCCAAGGCCAGGCCCATCCTGGCTGGCCTGCAGGCACCAAGTTGGCCTGCGTGCTGTCGCTGGTGTGGCTCCACGGCCCTTCCTCTAGGCTTTCAAGCCCTTGTACATATTCAGGTGTTTTACCTGAGAAGGGTGGGAAAAGTTCAACAGCAGCTGGCCTGGGGCTCAGCTCACGGTTACTCACAGATGCCTCGGCATGGCCCCCCGCTTTGCAATGAGGACGCTCCTTGCGTAGGAGTGGGCTGCTGGCTCTATGGGAGATGATTCCCCACCTCTGACCAATTTCAGAATTGTTTACCGATGGAGCAAGTGCCCTGATTGTTTTTTCCTCTGTCTAACTCGTGGGTTCAGGTTTTTTTTTTTTCTTTTTTGGTTCAAGTTAGATTTTATTCCTCTTTTATGTATTTATAGATATAAGCATGGGAATAATTCATTCATATAAATACATCTGTGTGAAGGGAAGAACTTTTTTCTGTTTTATTTTTAAATTTTATTTTTTAAAATTTTGAAATTTAATTTTATTTATTTTTTATACAGCAGGTTATTATTAGTTATGTATTTTATGCATATACATGTATACAGGTCAATCCCAATCTCCCAACTCACCCCAACACCACCTCCCCGTGGCTTCCCACACTTGGTGTCCATACGTGTGTTCTCTACCTCTGTGTCTCTATTTCTTCCCTGCAAACCATTTCATCTGTACCCTTTTTCTAGGTTCCACATATATGCATTAATATACAATATTTGTTTGTCTCTTTCTGACTTACTTCATTCTGTATGACAGTCTCTAGATCCATCGACGTCTCTACAAATGACCCAGTTTCATTCCTTCTTATGGCTGAGTAATATTCCATTTTATATATGTACCACATCTTTATCCATTCGTCTGTCTGTGGGTATTTAGGTTGCTTCCATTACCTGGCTATCGTAAATGGTGCTGAAATGAGCATTGTGGTGAATGTGCCTTTTTGATTTATGGTTTTATCTGGGTATATGCCCAGAAGTGGGATTGCTGGATCATATGGTAATTCTATTTCTAGTTTTTTTAAGGAAACTCCATACTGTTCTCCATCGTGACTGTATCAATTTACATTTCCACCACTAGTGGAAGAGGGATCCTTTTGTCCACACCCTCCCCAGAATTCGTTGTTTGTAGATTTTCTGATGATGCCAATTGTAACAGGTGTGAGGTGATACCTCATTGTAGTTTTGATTTGCATTTCTCTAATAATTAGTGATGTTGAGCAGCTTTCCATGTGCGTCTTGGCCATCTCTGTGTCTTCTTTGAAGAAACGTCTCTTTAGATCTTCTGCCCATTTTTGTATTGGGTTGTTTGTTTTTTTAATATTAAGCTGCATGAGCTCTTTATATATATTGGAGATTAAACTTTTGTCCATTGATTCGTTTGCAAATATTTTCGCCCATTCTGAGGGATGCTTTTTGCCATTCCCGTTTTTTTAACAAAAAAAGAAAGAAAGAAAAAGAAGCAGAACACTAATGTGAGTAAAATATGCCTTTTGAAACTGTCGTTTTGAAATATGGACGTCCTTTGAATTTTTTGGTCGATATATGAACCCAGGATTTGTTTTCAGGGCAGGTGTCATTTACAGGCCTGCAATGATTTTGAATATCAACTGACCATTAGCGCTGGGATTAAAGCTGCTGTTGTGTGAAACGGCCACAAGGTGGCAGCAGGTCTCCCTTACCAAATCTGGTTACTGGGGCAACAGAGCCTCAATGGAAGTCGTGTTCTAGATTGGAATTTAGAATGGAATGTGCCAGGAGAAAGCCCCTCAAGTTTGTCTCACTACTTCTTGTTCGTGTTTTTAATTTAATTTTTTATTTTTTATTACAGCAAATTTGATTACAATGTTTGGCTTGTTGTAGGTGTGGAAGATGTGGTTCTTTTACACATACACATATGTCTGTTCTTCCTGGGATCCTTTTCCCATGTACCTTATGACAGAATGTTGAGTAGTCTTCTCTTGGTATTCTGTAGGTCTTTGGTGATTATATATGTCACCTGTGTTTGTATATGTCTGTTAACCCCAATATCATAATGAAACCAATCCTCACACCTTTCCATTGATGAACCATAAGTTTGTTGAATGAATCTCTGATTGCCCTTCTCCGTGGAAATATCTGCCCTGGTATCCATTTTTCGGTCACACCTATAAGAGATATGATATGATATGTGTCTTTCACTTTCTGACTTACAACAACTCACGTGCTTACCTCTAGACACACCTACGGTGCTACAAATGGCATTGTGTCCTTTTATTCCTTGGCTTCTATTCTGCCTTAGCGAGGTCCATTTTCAACAATGTGATTCCCTGAGGGCTGAGGATTAGCTGACCTGGGTAGCCTGACCCTGCCGGCCGGCCCTCCCCAGGTGTGCCTGGGTTGAGGTCAATATAAACAGCGCTGCAGGCAGCAATAGCCCCTGAAGCTGTGCCTGACTCCATATTCTCTGCCCGGTCAGCAGTGTCGGGGCTGTGCTGGTGGGAGGGAGTGAGGGGCCACGGCTTTGTGGGTGGCCCGGTGTGAGTGGGTCTCTGCTGGACTTTCTGCAGGAGTTGCCAGGCTTCCACCTGTAATGAAGAGGATGTGTCACCCATACCTTCCGCTGGAATTTCTCTCCGGACAGAGGTGAGGAAGGAAAAAAGCAGTGGGGGCCGGGACAGGAGGGGTATCTCAGGCAGGGCAATGGAAAGCTTCCAGAAGAGCACCCAGGGCCAGGACCATCCTGACTGGCCTGCAGGCACCAAGTTGGCCTGCGTGCTGTCGCTGGTGTGGCTCCACGGCCCTTCCTCTAGGCTTTCAAGCCCTTGTACATATTCAGGTGTTTTACCTGGGAAGGGTGGGAAAAGTTCAACAGCAGCTGGCCTGGGGCTCAGCTCACGGTTACTCACAGATGCCTCGGCATGGCCCCCCGCTTTGCAATGAGGACGCTCCTTGCGTAGGAGTGGGCTGCTGGCTGTATGGGAGATGATTCCCCACCTCTGAAGAATTTCAGAAGTGTTTACCGATGGAGCAGGTGCCCTGATTGTGTTTTCCTCTGTCTAACTCGTGGGTTCAGGTTTATTTTTTCTTTTTTGGTTCAAGTTAGATTTTATTCCTCTTTTATGTATTCATAGATATAAGCATGGGAATAATTCATTCATATAAATACATCTGTGTGAAGGGAAGAACTTTTTTCTGTTTTATTTTTAAATTTTATTTTTTAAAATTTTGAAATTTAATTTTATTTATTTTTTATACAGCAGGTTATTATTAGTTATGTATTTTATGCATATACATGTATACAGGTCAATCCCAATCTCCCAACTCACCCCAACACCACCTCCCCGTGGCTTCCCACACTTGGTGTCCATACGTGGGTTCTCTACCTCTGTGTCTCTATTTCTTCCCTGCAAACCAGTTCATCTGTACCATTTTTCTAGGTTCCACATATATGCATTAATATACAATATTTGTTTGTCTCTTTCTGACTTACTTCATTCTGTATGACAGTCTCTAGATCCATCGACGTCTCTACAAATGACCCAGTTTCATTCCTTCTTATGGCTGAGTAATATTCCATTTTATATATGTACCACATCTTTATCCATTCGTCTGTCTGTGGGTATTTAGGTTGCTTCCATTACCTGGCTATCGTAAATAGTGCTGAAATGAGCATTGTGGTGAATGTGCCTTTTTGATTTATGGTTTTATCTGGGTATATGCCCAGAAGTGGGATTGCTGGATCATATGGTAATTCTATTTCTAGTTTTTTTAAGGAAACTCCATACTGTTCTCCATCGTGACTGTATCAATTTACATTTCCACCACTAGTGGAAGAGGGATCCTTTTGTCCACACCCTCCCCAGAATTCGTTGTTTGTAGATTTTCTGATGATGCCAATTGTAACAGGTGTGAGGTGATACCTCATTGTAGTTTTGATTTGCATTTCTCTAATAATTAGTGATGTTGAGCAGCTTTCCATGTGCGTCTTGGCCATCTCTGTGTCTTCTTTGAAGAAACGTCTCTTTAGATCTTCTGCCCATTTTTGTATTGGGTTGTTTGTTTTTTTAATATTAAGCTGCATGAGCTCTTTATATATATTGGAGATTAAACTTTTGTCCATTGATTCGTTGGCAAATATTTTCGCCCATTCTGAGGGATGCTTTTTGCCATTCCCGTTTTTTTAACAAAGAAAGAAAGGAAAAGAAGCAGAACACTAATGTGTGTAAAATATGCCTTTTGAAACTGTCGTTTTGAAATATGGACGTCCTTTGAATTTTTTGGTCGATATATGAACCCAGGATTTGTTTTCAGGGCAGGTGTCATTTACAGGCCTGCAATGATTTTGAATATCAACTGACCATTAGCGCTGGGATTAAAGCTGCTGTTGTGTGAAACGGCCACAAGGTGGCAGCAGGTCTCCCTTACCAAATCTGGTTACTGGGGCAACAGAGCCTCAATGGAAGTCGTGTTCTAGATTGGAATTTAGAATGGAATGTGCCAGGAGAAAGCCCCTCAAGTTTGTCTCACTACTTCTTGTTCGTGTTTTTAATTTAATTTTTTATTTTTTATTACAGCAAATTTGATTACAATGTTTGGCTTGTTGTAGGTGTGGAAGATGTGGTTCTTTTACACATACACATATGTCTGTTCTTCCTGGGATCCTTTTCCCATGTACCTTATGACAGAATGTTGAGTAGTCTTCTCTTGGTATTCTGTAGGTCTTTGGTGATTATATATGTCACCTGTGTTTGTATAAGTCTGTTAACCCCAATATCATAATGAAACCAATCCTCACACCTTTCCATTGATGAACCATAAGTTTGTTGAATGAATCTCTGATTGCCCTTCTCCGTGGAAATATCTGCCCTGGTATCCATTTTTCGGTCACACCTATAAGAGATATGATATGATATGTGTCTTTCACTTTCTGACTTACAACAACTCACGTGCTTACCTCTAGACACACCTACGGTGCTACAAATGGCATTGTGTCCTTTTATTCCTTGGCTTCTATTCTGACTTAGCGAGGTCCATTTTCAACAATGTGATTCCCTGAGGGCTGAGGATTAGCTGACCTGGGTAGCCTGACCCTGCCGGCCGGCCCTCCCCAGGTGTGCCTGGGTTGAGGTCAATATAAACAGTGCTGCAGGCAGCAATAGCTCCTGAAGCTGTGCCTGACTCCATATTCTCTGCCCCGTCAGCAGTGTCGGGGCTGTGCTGGTGGGAGGGAGTGAGCGGCCACGGCTTTGTGGGTGGCCCGGTGTGAGTGGGTCTCTGCTGGACTTTCTGCAGGAGTTGCCAGGCTTCCACCTGTAAAGAAGAGGATGTGTCACCTCTACCATCCACTGGAATTTCTCTCCGGACAGAGGTGAGGAAGGAAAAAAGCAGTGGGGGCCGGGACAGGAGGGGTATCTCAGACCGGGCAATGGAAAGCTTCTAGAAGAGCGCCCAAGGCCAGGACCATCCTGGCTGGCCTGCAGGCACCAAGTTGGCCTGCGTGCTGTCGCTGGTGTGGCTCCACGGCCCTTCCTCTAGGCTTTCAAGCCCTTGTACATATTCAGGTGTTTTACCTGGGAAGGGTGGGAAAAGTTCAACAGCAGCTGGCCTGGGGCTCAGCTCACGGTTACTCACAGATGCCTCGGCATGGCCCCCCGCTTTGCAATGAGGACGCTCCTTGCATAGGAGTGGGCTGCTGGCTCTATGGGAGATGATTCCCCACCTCTGACCAATTTCAGAATTGTTTACCGATGGAGCAAGTGCCCTGATTGTTTTTTCCTCTGTCTAACTCGTGGGTTCAGGTTTTTTTTTTTTCTTTTTTGGTTCAAGTTAGATTTTATTCCTCTTTTATGTATTTATAGATATAAGCATGGGAATAATTCATTCATATAAATACATCTGTGTGAAGGGAAGAACTTTTTTCTGTTTTATTTTTAAATTTTATTTTTTAAAATTTTGAAATTTAATTTTATTTATTTTTTATACAGCAGGTTATTATTAGTTATGTATTTTATGCATATACATGTATACAGGTCAATCCCAATCTCCCAACTCACCCCAACACCACCTCCCCGTGGCTTCCCACACTTGGTGTCCATACGTGGGTTCTCTACCTCTGTGTCTCTATTTCTTCCCTGCAAACCAGTTCATCTGTACCATTTTTCTAGGTTCCACATATATGCATTAATATACAATATTTGTTTGTCTCTTTCTGACTTACTTCATTCTGTATGACAGTCTCTAGATCCATCGACGTCTCTACAAATGACCCAGTTTCATTCCTTCTTATGGCTGAGTAATATTCCATTTTATATATGTACCACATCTTTATCCATTCGTCTGTCTGTGGGTATTTAGGTTGCTTCCATTACCTGGCTATCGTAAATAGTGCTGAAATGAGCATTGTGGTGAATGTGCCTTTTTGATTTATGGTTTTATCTGGGTATATGCCCAGAAGTGGGATTGCTGGATCATATGGTAATTCTATTTCTAGTTTTTTTAAGGAAACTCCATACTGTTCTCCATCGTGACTGTATCAATTTACATTTCCACCACTAGTGGAAGAGGGATCCTTTTGTCCACACCCTCCCCAGAATTCGTTGTTTGTAGATTTTCTGATGATGCCAATTGTAACAGGTGTGAGGTGATACCTCATTGTAGTTTTGATTTGCATTTCTCTAATAATTAGTGATGTTGAGCAGCTTTCCATGTGCGTCTTGGCCATCTCTGTGTCTTCTTTGAAGAAACGTCTCTTTAGATCTTCTGCCCATTTTTGTATTGGGTTGTTTGTTTTTTTAATATTAAGCTGCATGAGCTCTTTATATATATTGGAGATTAAACTTTTGTCCATTGATTCGTTGGCAAATATTTTCGCCCATTCTGAGGGATGCTTTTTGCCATTCCCGTTTTTTTAACAAAGAAAGAAAGGAAAAGAAGCAGAACACTAATGTGTGTAAAATATGCCTTTTGAAACTGTCGTTTTGAAATATGGACGTCCTTTGAATTTTTTGGTCGATATATGAACCCAGGATTTGTTTTCAGGGCAGGTGTCATTTACAGGCCTGCAATGATTTTGAATATCAACTGACCATTAGCGCTGGGATTAAAGCTGCTGTTGTGTGAAACGGCCACAAGGTGGCAGCAGGTCTCCCTTACCAAATCTGGTTACTGGGGCAACAGAGCCTCAATGGAAGTCGTGTTCTAGATTGGAATTTAGAATGGAATGTGCCAGGAGAAAGCCCCTCAAGTTTGTCTCACTACTTCTTGTTCGTGTTTTTAATTTAATTTTTTATTTTTTATTACAGCAAATTTGATTACAATGTTTGGCTTGTTGTAGGTGTGGAAGATGTGGTTCTTTTACACATACACATATGTCTGTTCTTCCTGGGATCCTTTTCCCATGTACCTTATGACAGAATGTTGAGTAGTCTTCTCTTGGTATTCTGTAGGTCTTTGGTGATTATATATGTCACCTGTGTTTGTATAAGTCTGTTAACCCCAATATCATAATGAAACCAATCCTCACACCTTTCCATTGATGAACCATAAGTTTGTTGAATGAATCTCTGATTGCCCTTCTCCGTGGAAATATCTGCCCTGGTATCCATTTTTCGGTCACACCTATAAGAGATATGATATGATATGTGTCTTTCACTTTCTGACTTACAACAACTCACGTGCTTACCTCTAGACACACCTACGGTGCTACAAATGGCATTGTGTCCTTTTATTCCTTGGCTTCTATTCTGACTTAGCGAGGTCCATTTTCAACAATGTGATTCCCTGAGGGCTGAGGATTAGCTGACCTGGGTAGCCTGACCCTGCCGGCCGGCCCTCCCCAGGTGTGCCTGGGTTGAGGTCAATATAAACAGTGCTGCAGGCAGCAATAGCTCCTGAAGCTGTGCCTGACTCCATATTCTCTGCCCCGTCAGCAGTGTCGGGGCTGTGCTGGTGGGAGGGAGTGAGCGGCCACGGCTTTGTGGGTGGCCCGGTGTGAGTGGGTCTCTGCTGGACTTTCTGCAGGAGTTGCCAGGCTTCCACCTGTAAAGAAGAGGATGTGTCACCTCTACCATCCACTGGAATTTCTCTCCGGACAGAGGTGAGGAAGGAAAAAAGCAGTGGGGGCCGGGACAGGAGGGGTATCTCAGACCGGGCAATGGAAAGCTTCTAGAAGAGCGCCCAAGGCCAGGACCATCCTGGCTGGCCTGCAGGCACCAAGTTGGCCTGCGTGCTGTCGCTGGTGTGGCTCCACGGCCCTTCCTCTAGGCTTTCAAGCCCTTGTACATATTCAGGTGTTTTACCTGGGAAGGGTGGGAAAAGTTCAACAGCAGCTGGCCTGGGGCTCAGCTCACGGTTACTCACAGATGCCTCGGCATGGCCCCCCGCTTTGCAATGAGGACGCTCCTTGCATAGGAGTGGGCTGCTGGCTCTATGGGAGATGATTCCCCACCTCTGACCAATTTCAGAATTGTTTACCGATGGAGCAAGTGCCCTGATTGTTTTTTCCTCTGTCTAACTCGTGGGTTCAGGTTTTTTTTTTTTCTTTTTTGGTTCAAGTTAGATTTTATTCCTCTTTTATGTATTTATAGATATAAGCATGGGAATAATTCATTCATATAAATACATCTGTGTGAAGGGAAGAACTTTTTTCTGTTTTATTTTTAAATTTTATTTTTTAAAATTTTGAAATTTAATTTTATTTATTTTTTATACAGCAGGTTATTATTAGTTATGTATTTTATGCATATACATGTATACAGGTCAATCCCAATCTCCCAACTCACCCCAACACCACCTCCCCATGGCTTCCCACACTTGGTGTCCATACGTGTGTTCTCTACCTCTGTGTCTCTATTTCTTCTCTGCAAACCAGTTCATCTGTACCATTTTTCTAGGTTCCACATATATGCATTAATATACAATATTTGTTTGTCTCTTTCTGACTTACTTCATTCTGTATGACAGTCTCTAGATCCATCGATGTCTCTACAAATGACCCAGTTTCATTCCTTCTTATGGCTGAGTAATATTCCATTTTATATATGTACCACATCTTTATCCATTCGTCTGTCTGTGGGTATTTAGGTTGCTTCCATTACCTGGCTATCGTAAATAGTGCTGAAATGAACATTGTGGTGAATGTGCCTTTTTGATTTATGGTTTTATCTGGGTATATGCCCAGAAGTGGGATTGCTGGATCATATGGTAATTCTATTTCTAGTTTGTTTAAGGAAACTCCATACTGTTCTCCATCGTGACTGTATCAATTTACATTTCCACCACTAGTGGAAGAGGGATCCTTTTGTCCACACCCTCCCCGGAATTCGTTGTTTGTAGATTTTCTGATGATGTCAGTTGTAACAGGTGTGAGGTGATACCTCATTGTAGTTTTGATTTGCATTTCTCTAATAATTAGTGATGTTGAGCAGCTTTTCATGTGCGTCTTGGCCATCTCTGTTTCTTCTTTGAAGAAACGTCTCTTTAGATCTTCTGCCCATTTTTGTATTGCGTTGTTTGTTTTTTTAATATTAAGCTGCATGAGCTCTTTATATATATTTTAGATTAAACCTTTGTCCATTGATTCGTTTGCAAATATTTTCGCCCATTCTGAGGGATGCTTTTTGCCATTCCCGTTTTTTTAACAAAAAAAGAAAGAAAGAAAAAGAAGCAGAACACTAATGTGTGTAAAATATGCCTTTTGAAACTGTCGTTTTGAAATATGGACGTCCTTTGAATTTTTTGGTCGATATATGAACCCAGGATTTGTTTTCAGGGCAGGTGTCATTTACAGGCC